>NC_080438.1:13035699-14486324 GCF_028018845.1 Melospiza georgiana | reverse complement strand
AGTACTTTGTTGTGTATTAGAAAAAGTGTATGTAAAAGAGTCCTGTATAGCCTTTTAGGGCAGATCTGGTTCCTTGCCTGTGCTCTGTAGAAGCAGTGATAGCTTTAAGCGGAGCTTGGAGTGAATCTGTACATTGGCAAGTGACTGTAGCTGTCTGTGCCTTGGCTTTGATAGCCTCCTCTGGCTGTTTTTCACAGTGGCTGCTTCTTGTTTTCTAATCTCTTCCCACATTTTATTGTTTAAAATGAACCCTGGCTTTGAGTATGCAGCTTGATTTTGTTGTTGTTTTGTTTTGTGGCACTCTTGCAAGGATTTTTTCACCTTATTTTCTAGAGGAAAGAGGTGAATATGGTGTCTCCAGGGCACTCAGTAACTGTTGTGTGCTGTTGCTGAATTTCAGCCCCATTTGATAGCATGAGATGTGTGGCGTCCTTCCCAGGCTGTGCACCACATATTTATCCACCTGTATCCTTGGGTACCCCCACGTGCCTTGCTGATGTCTTGTGCTGGCAGAGCTAATCTTAGCACTCTCTTTCTTGATTACATTTTAATGTAGTTAGTTAGGATTTTAAAGTTATCTTTGTTTTTTCCTCAAATATCAGCTGTCAGAAGCACACATAGGTCTCATGAAACAGGTGCAGTTTTTGAACTGATTTAAATGAAGAAGGGAGAGACATTTGATAAATATTAATTGGAAGGCACTCTGAGTCAGGAGAGCAGACAAAATGGAAAACTGGATGAATTTGAAAGTGCCCAGCAAATGGGGATTTTGGGGCCCTTTTTAGTTGTTTGTTTGTTAGGTGATGTAAATTGTTGATTCTGTGGGACCGTTCATAAGGCTGTGCCCTCTAACTCATTAATGGATAGGAGCATTTGTTAACCAATTTTGTGGCCCCTCTCAGTCATTATCTTTTTCATCAGTCTTCTATTTTTTGATTCCTTCTGTCTTCTATTATTTCAAAGAAGCAAAAATGATAACACAGGAAATAAACATGGAGATGTTTTTTGCCCAAGTAACATAGGTTGCACAAAGCTTACCTTGAAGTATTGGACATGAAGTGAATACAGGAGTCCAAGCGCCTTTTAAATGCTGTCTTGGTTTTATGACAACTATATTACAGTTTCCTAACCTATGGACCTGCCTTACACAAAATATTTGTAGATAAAACTTCATGGATGGTGATAAAGTAAGGAAAATGTTCCTTTATTCTATGATGATACTGAAATCTAAAACAAAAAAAAATTGTCTACGTGAAAAAACAGGAAAAGTGGTATTTATACTAGCTGGTATATTTTTTTGCACATTATTCAGTGTGTTTTTTGTTCATTACTGACTGAAAGGGTAACTTTAACATTGGAAAGAAGAATTCACTGTGTTCAGATAGCAAGAAGGCTATGGATTGCATCAGCCTCTCTCCTCCTTGTGACTTCTCTTCATTTGTGAACTAAA
The DNA here is from genome assembly GCF_028018845.1 of Melospiza georgiana. Lineage (NCBI taxonomy): Eukaryota > Metazoa > Chordata > Aves > Passeriformes > Passerellidae > Melospiza > Melospiza georgiana. The sequence goes on along the minus strand of NC_080438.1, from coordinate 14,484,874 downwards.
TCCTCTTGTATTCATGTGTTCAGAGTTTTACATGGAGCACTTGAACACAATGAGCCAGCTTGGGGGAGTGGGAGGAATGGCACACTTTGAACAAGTGTCCTTGAGGCAGAGAACAACAGCAAGGCGCATTGCCATGCATCATCCTTTATTTATGCACGTGGAGTGCAAGGTAACCCACACTGGGGTCTGCTGTGGGAGAAGGCACGGCGGTGTCACGGAGCTCTGAAAGTTCAATGAAAGCACTGAAGGACATGCAGCTTCTCTGTATCTGCTCTGCATAATGGCAGCTCTGGTGTGTACAGCCCTTGGACGCTTGGCTGTCCTGGGATTTAGTGAAGGACATGCAAAACCAGTGCATTTGCTGTGCATACTTCATGCTGATAGTCTGGAAATGGAGCAAGTCAGAGAGAAATGTAGCTTTTGGGATCATTAAAAATCCATTTTCATTAAAAGCCACGTATTGCAGTGACATATTTATACATTCATCCCCTGTCTGCCTATGTCTTACAGATAGAGTGAAAAAGAGGCTTTTCATAACAATTTAAAGCCTAAATGAAAGAAAAGCATTCTATTTCCCTTGAATTACTTACATGCTGCACTTGTTTGGCTTTTTTTCACGCTGTGTTGAATGGCAACTACTCTGCATTCTTTCTTTACCTCCAGTTCCTTTTGTTTCATCTATCTATCATTTGTTTTTATCTGTGTCTCCCACCTATTTCCTCTTTGTGCTTAGAGTTGGTAGCAAATGATATTTGAGATGCAGGGAGCTTACAATCTGACTGTCTTGATATTATTTTATGAAACCATGACTACCGTAAAAATTGGCTTTACCGCCTGTTTTATGTTATTGATTCAAGCTTGTTTCAGAATTAACTTGTTTGGAATGATCTGGAAATGTTATGTGCCCTAGGTTCTCTCAGGAAAAATTCATCTCTCATAACTAAATGCAATAAAATGTTCAAATATATCTAAACACAGTTATATTTTGAATTTAGATGAAAACCTTATGGAGTCAATCAAATATACAAGGCATGTGCAAGTTTTAGCTCTAGACTTACAAGTACTGTATTGCAGAAAAAAAAGTACTTGGAGACCAGCTTTTTCCTAGAGAGCTGTCCCTTATGTAGGCTTTATGAAATTCCTAATTGCATCATTCATGTTTCAATCCTGAATTGGTTGGACATAATTTTGACATTTCGACTGTAGGACTGTATCTATAATTTGAGATTATTGCCTAAATTCTTTTAGGGATTTGATGTTTCAGATCTATGTTTTACATTTTTCCTCACGGTTAGGTAGGAATATTTGTGTGCTGACAGTCAGTGGAAAGTGATCTACAAAAATAAATCTTCCTTCATTAATGGCTTGACGGGTCAAGTTTGAACTTTCTCTTACAAATGGACAAAATTTGATGCTGGTATAGGCAGGAAAATTTGGAACATGAATTTATTGCAATGTTAAAACATCCAGGTGTTAGAAATTGTTCAGTGACATCAGATACTAGTCCTGACTATCTTTAACTGACTCACAAAACCAGTTAAAAAATAAAAAGCTCATCTCCAATCACAGTTTTCTTCCAGGTACACAAAAATGGGAAGTAAACTTCTTATGTCCTAAGAATTTCAGCTTTTTTATTTCACTGCTATTAAGACTGCCTGGGTAAGAGCTGCACCTCCTGGGTTGCAGATTTCAGGTTTGCTGCTGTCCCTGGCTGCTGACAGAGGCCCAGGAGCTACAGGCACCTGTGCAGCCCTGCCCAGCCCCTGCCCAAGGTGTCCCCAAATACACTGTGCTCTGCGAGCAGGCAGATTGGCTTTCTTTTGGCTGGTGGAAAAATCTGTATGCCAGCTGCCCTTTGAAATGTTTTGGTAGCCCTGGAACCGGGATACAAATTCTTCCTTTGATTCCCTTCATAGATTTTTACTTACCATCTTCTTGTCTTTCAGAGAACCAAGCCTTTTCTGAGTGTGTGTTTTAAATGTGTGGAGAGGAAAAAGCTACCCAGGTGAGTAAACAACAGATGCAAGTCAATCCTGAGAGGAGTGCAGTATGGATAAAGAACTATTATAATTCCTCCCACATTCGTGTTTCCATCTACTTATGAGATATATACGCGTGCCTTGTTAGCAATGATGTTATAATGCAAAAGCTAAAGTTTTCATATCAGAGGAAACATATATTGTTAAATGAGCTGAGAACATTCTCCCAAGGGTTAGCATTTCTCTAGTATGTGTGAAATCCTACTGAAACAAATGGCCCTATTATTTTAATTGGATCTTTTGGTATTAGAGCATTTTTCTTTGTACTGTGGTAAAGAACCTTGTTTTTCTTTTTTTCCTGAAAATGGGAAATGAGCAAATGCAGTCGATGGATTTAAACATTTATGACTTCAGCAGTAGATTATATCAATATAAATAGGTGCAGATACACATATATGAATTAAATTTGTATTTTATTATGCATTCCTCCCTTCTCTCTGAAAATCTAGAAACAGGCTTTGCACTTTTAAAATAAGTATGATTAAAATTTTGCCTCGTCCTTTTGTTTGATACCTTGTTTGCAATGCTAATAATGACAGGGGCACTTAAAAAATCCAAACCAACCAAAAGCTACAAGAAAAGTTACCATTTTTAAGCAAAATATAGTAAAAATTTTTTGAAAAGGGATTGTAGATTAATTACTGCTTGGAATCTGGCACTCCTTAGAGTCGTGAATAGATTCAGTTGTTGAGCTACTCTGTGCCTAATTTGCTTCTGTGAGTGAGGGATTATGCAATACAATAGGTTAAACTTCTATAGACCACTCTAATTTGTTTTGCAGAAGAACAGAGAAGGAAGGGAGGAACTCTGTTTATCATGTTGTGATCGAAAGTACAATACAGTAGAAATTTTCTGTGAAGATTAGGCTTGAAAACTAATTTGCTGTATGTTTGTTTCCTCTCTTTTCTGCAGCTGTTCAATTACAAACTTACTGCTGGTCAGAAAACCAAATATCTATTCTCTAGGGTAGCTACATTGTACTCTAATATTTGAAGATTTGGTTTCTGTTATAATTGGACTGAAATATTGATATTTTTTAAGAGGAATTCTCCTATGCCTCCATCTGAATACTAGTTGAACATGCTCACGTATGTATGCGCTGTGTTTAATATATCCATAATAGAAACCTGAAAACAAAATAAATTGCATGTATGGAGGGAAAAAATTAATCATACAGAAAAGATCAAGGAACAGTTTGTTAAGAGCAAAACAAAAAAGTCATAGGGTTAGTATTAATTAAATTTTCTTGTTTGTTTTTTACAAATCTGTGCATATGTCCTTTAGAAGGACAAATAAGCTTTGAGGAGAAAACCACTTGTAGACTGACTAGTAACCAAAATGCGGCTGAACTTCCCTGCTGCAAGTGGCCAAATGTTGCTGTGGATGCCCTCGGTGAGGGGAGTCCTGCGGGGCCGTGCGTGGGTGAGGGTGCTCAGCTCCTGCTGCCAGCTGCAGGGTGGGGTGCCTGGGGCAGCACCCCAGCCTCTCCCTCAGCTTGCAGAGAGGGGCTGGCTTCAGTTCTCGTCTCACACGTGTAACCAGAGACTGGCAGGTCATCTGTTTGTTACCCCAGAGAAGAAGCTGCAGCTGCAGTGACAGGCGTGCAGTTGTCTCATTTTGGTTGTTCTCCGGCAGTGGAAATGATGGATTTTGTTTTTCATCCCTTCACACAGAATGATCTGCTATTTCGAGCAAATTAATGCGATAAGTTGCTACTTACAAAGTAGGTCAGGGCTGCTCGAGCGTAAGTTGCAGTGGTTTTTGGGGGTTGGTGCTGCTGTCCCGCCCTGCAGGCTGCGGCAGCTCCTGTCCCGGGGCGCCTGAGCCTCCGCACGGCCCTCCGAGCAAGCGGCGTCTGCTGCTGTTTCCACGGCAGCACGCCTGGCAGAAAAGAAATATTTGCTCCACTTCCACAATCATCGTTATGCTAAGAATTAATTGATGGTAATGTTTTCCCCCCTTGTGCTTAAGAGCATTTTAGAGATAGCCTAGTAGTGTGTACGGGAACCAAACAGCATCTGAGGCCATTGCCGCTGGCGGTGCCCTGCCATGGGTTTGGGCTGGGAGCAGGAGCTGATAAAACCTCTCTGGTTTTGGTTAAAAGGCAGGTCAGATCCTGTTTTGCTCTGGAGAGCAGCTGTGCTGATGGGTCTGGGAGCAGAGAGCAGTATGGCTGTGGGATGGGCAGGAAGGGGCTGTGGGATGGACACAGCTTCAGGTGGTCCTTTGCTGGCATCCTCTGCCCAGCATCCCTGTCTCTAGGTGTCCTCCAAACTCTTACTGCCCTCCTAGTGACCCATGTCAGTCCTTAGAAGTTAAATCCCAAGTGTGGGGATGCACTGTGGAAGTCCTGTAACTATGAATACAGTACTCTTGGCTATATGTATGCTATTTTAGGCTATTGTGAAGCAAATAATAATGGATAATTGTGTAAAATACTATTTCTTAATAGTACCTGCTCATTTCAGTCCTTAAGGCTATAAATTCTGACTTTTAAAAAATCAGTTACTTCAAGAATTTTTGGAATTCAACCAGTGTTACAAACATTTGGATTTATAGATATTTTTTGAATGTATTTATTTAGTTTTTGTAATAGAGCAAAATTTACTTGTAGGCTTCTTGCTACTGGTTTTTCGTGTGAATAAAGACTTGTAGAAGGCAGGCCATAGGTTCTGCCATGGCAGCATTAGCAGCTGTGGGAACTGCTGTCACACAGCATATTATTAGCTCAGTTGTATTGTCTTGATCTGTTCTATTAGCAGGATACACTGATTTTGCCTAAAGCCCAAAATGTGGTTTTCTTCTGCTCTGTTTGAATTGTGTTAAGCTGTGCCCACCAGTATGACATCAGTGTGCCATAAACACCATGACTAGCAGCTGTCATTTGTCATGATAAGTGAAACTGATGTTTGTCACCCATGTACACCAGGGACCAAGCAGAATTCACAGGACAGGAGGTTTTGACAGAGCAGTTATTATTGCACCCCATCCAAAGCAGGGATTACTGAAGTTTTTGAGTCCTTGTTTTAACCATGGTTCATTTTCAGCACTATGAAAATCTCTTGTCTGTTAATTCAGGGTGACACAGTGCAAGAGCAGCTCTAGAACAAAACTTCAAGCCTAGGGGACCAGGAATAGTTGAATTGACTCTTGCTGCTGCATTGGCAATGGTATTTTGTCTATAGTTTAAGGGAAGGAAAACAAGGAGAAAGAATTAGTGACAGTAGAAAATTAGGCCCATTTTAAAGAACTTGGGCTTTACACTCCATATGTGTTTACATTAAATAGGTGATTTATGTAAAGATCATAGTAAAATGTTTCTTTCTCCCTTCCTCCTCCTTTTTTTTTAATAACTGGGAAGAACATTTAATGCTGAGGAGTAACTGAGGAGTTCTTACTGCAGGAAGCATGGAAACACTGTAGATCTTGTAAAAGACAGGAATTTGGCAGGAGAATAGCTCTCTGTCTTTGGTAATCCCACTGTTCATACTGTGCAAACGCTTTCTGAAGATGGTCTGAGGCATTCTTGTAATTTGATGTACACAATGAACTGAATGAACACCTACCAGCTGAAGAAGGTAAATGAAAAGGGCACAGATCTGTTTGATAATTATTAATTTGCTTAATGTCACTGTTCTACCTTTAAATTTGTTCATGAAGAAGTTTTCAATTACTTTGGTATTGCTGCAAGGAGTAGGTTTAGAGCAGTATTTGAATTGATGACCTGCCTATCGTGCATCCTTTGCCCTTGTTTTTGCATATAATGTTTTAAATAGGCTGAGCTGTAACTCCTTTAACAGCTGTGCTTGATCTGGGAGGCCTTTTTGGATAAGGTTAGAACAAGCCTGAAGAATGCTGTACAATTGGACTGATAGATCAATATGTTGATATAATGTACCATAGATGACAGTGTTAATCTTGCTAGAACCCAAATGTGGCTTTTTTAGCAGCTAATGGCTCTATCAACTGAACAGAGGAGGTTTTAATTTAATAATTAGTGTGCTATTTGTATTGTTAGTCTAATCACTAGAGAAAAACAATGCCACATACCTAAGCTAGTAGTCATTGTTGAATATTGACTTCAATATTGATGTAGTTGGAGGCTGGAGGGTTTTGGGGCCTTTTTTAATATTTGTGTTTAAATTTGACAAATTGTGAAGAAAGGAATGGTTGTATCTTTTCAAGATTTATGAGCATGAAGTCAAACATGAGTATCAATAAAGAGTGATGACTGCCAGATGGGCAACAGAATAGTGATAGGAGCTGAAGGGCTGTACAATTTACTTTGCAAAATGAAGTGGACATAAGGGGAGTAATGAATTCTTGTGATAAAGTGTTTGAGTTTTGAGACCACATTTGAAATCTGTCCTGTAAATATGCTCCTTCCAAAAAGTCTTTGAAAAATGTTATATTCCAAGACCAATTACAGAAAGAACACTCTTCATTCTTTACATGTATCTGTGCGGTTTTTTTTTTATAAGGTGACCTACAGAGGCAAATTTTGGAGACTAAAGGGAGCTTTGCTATTGTCTCAAAAGGGAGCAGGATGGATTTCTGAGCACAGCATTTCAACTAAGCTGAGCTGGTTGGGGTTCTCAATAAACTGCTGAGGCAAAATGGGACCTCTGCTCTTCCAGGCCTTCTCTGTGCCAAGGACTGACCCAGCAGCAACTTTCAATATTCATGGATGCAAAAAATTCTGCAAATGATAACGTGCAGCTGAGAGGCTGTGAGCCTTGAATGAGACAATTCTGCAGCAGAGCACTGGTTTGTCAGGAATCCTCTCTGCTCCACCTGGGATGCCATGGTCTGTCAAAGCACAGCAGCAGTGCAGGGAAGGTGGATTCACTTTTCTGTGGAAATAGATAAATGGTGTCCTTACTTGGTTTTTTTCTTTTTCTTAACAGGGCAAAGTGTTTAAGCTGTGTAGCCCAATTATTTTCCCTTACTGCAAGTACACACTGGAAAATTAATAAAGTGGCAGCTCCCAAAGAAAGGTTAGAAGAAACAAAGGAAATCCTTAAAAACAAACCATTATTGATAATGGTATTTGAAATATGCATTAGATTCACTTATAAATAAGTATGTGAAGCAAAAATTGGGACTTAGTTTGGATCTACAATTTTATTTGGTTTATTTTCCTTTAAGGATACAAAATAATAGGTAACTACTTTCAAATGGGAGCCTCTAAACAGTGGTAGATCAGAGATGCCCAAGTTTACTCCAGAACATGGAATTTCGTTCACTTTTGCTGATTGAAATTTCTGAATGCAGGATTTTCAGTCTTCTACATTAAATTTCCACTTAAAATCAAGCTCTCTGTGCAATAATCTTTTTATGCCCAGTATTTGTGCTTGGAAGCATTTCCTAACCTATCACAGATGTAGTTAAGACAATAATTTCAGTTTAATGAGCCAGAGATTCCCCCCCCCAAAGCAGAAGAGTAACTTTATCAGGTTTATATTTTATGATATGCATATGATTTGTTTATAACTTTGAAAGTGCCTACTTAGAAAAATCCTGTATCGTATTCAGCAGTGATTTTTTTCTATTATACAGTGTCATTTTCCTCTTCCTTCATTCTTTTGAACCCTTTCCCCCTCTTCTTTCATTTCTTTGTTCTACATCCTTTTTATATTTTGTACAGATTTCCCTCCCCTCTGACATTTTTATCATTTTGAGGCATAAAATAGGGCCTCTCTTCTCTGGCAGCTGCGACCCCATCCCCTGCTGCACCAAATTGACACTTCTGCAAGCAGCAGCTCTGCTCAGTCACTCCAAGGCTGCTGCTTTCACAAGTGTTGATTTAGTGCAGCAGGGGATGATGTGCCAGCTGTAAAACTCAGACAATAATAGTAATAATGCTTGGGAAAAGTCTTATAATAAGAGAGAAAAATAAAAGGGTGTGGGGAGAAAAGGTAGGAAGGGTCCAGGTGGAGGGAGGAAAGGGAGCAGTGGTCTCTGTTGGGGTGGTGGGGTACTGGGCTGCCCAAGGAGCAGTGGGATGGGCAGGAGAGTAGACCATGAGCTAATTCTCCTCCTTCCCACTCTCTCTCCTTACAAGAAACTCCTGTGACTGGTGAAGATATTTTGTGTTTCTGTCCAACTGGGGAGTTATTTTGGGATAAAGTCCTAGTGGAAGTGGGTGAAGGACTTAAAATATGATGAGAGAGTGAGGAACACCTGTGCTGTAGAATCACTTATTATTTGCAAATTCAACTTTCTGGATGAAAAGATATTTGATATTTTTATTCTTAAGGTGTATATTGCATGTCTATAGATATAGAGGATGGATGTTTTTTATATATACAAATAGCATGTTGTTATTTAAAGCACACAAATGGGGAGTTCCTTCTGAATCAGCCATGATTTACCCCCAGTAATGTTCCTAAGGAAATAGTTTACAACTACTTTCTATGTGAGTGTTTAATAAGTTGTTGGCAAGACAAAAATTATTGTAGGTTATATTTACTGACCCCTTTATTTTCATTCTCAACCATAACTCAGCAATTCATTATTTTCATGGATCTGTTTAACTATTTTTCAGTGATCTTGGAGCAGTGAATGAAACACTGTGCTCAATATTGAAAGTATGTGCTCAATATTGATATTGGTGATGATATGCCAATGTGTGGTAGGACAGAACAGTTTCAGATGGACATGCAGAACAGGTCAGTGGAGACTTGAGAGGTGTTTACATACATGTCTACCAAATAGTATTGTTTGCTTAAATCTGCTTACTCATAGCATTTCCCAGGTCTGTGTAGAGAGTATGAAATTTTCCAAAGACTCTTGAGAAGTCTGTTTCTTTTAAGTTTAATTCAGACATGGGTTTGTGTTTCTTTAAATTAATGGGAAATAAGGACATACTTAAAACTAAGCATATATTTGAAGGCAAGTGGATTGAGGTTATATTTGTCAGGTCTGGGGTAATACTTCCAATGTCTGAAAAGCATCTCCTTTATAGTATTTAGAGAGATGCTTTATAATAGGCTTCCACAGTGATCACCTTTGTAATCATGTTGTCCATCATATTAATTCAAGAAGCTCCTTTCTGATAACCTTTGTCTGTTCAAGATATGTTCCTAAAGCATCAAAGCCTGACAAAACTTAGAAAAGACATAATAGATCATCCTGACTGCTTTTTTGCCAGTGTAGAATTATTTCATTGAGAACATTTTTTTAATGTTATGTCAACTTTAGTTTTTAAACTCCCAAGTGAAAACTTCCATATATCTCTCCTTGGGAGACTATTTCACAGGCTGATACATCTTGCTGTCAGGAAGACTATCCTGATACTCTGCTGAGCTTAAGCTTTTTCTTTCTATTATTTCTAGTTATGTCCTTTTTCCTCGATAGCTTTTACACATGTTTAAATAATTATAGATTTTTTCCCTTAAGAAAATTTCTTCAGTTTATCAATATCTTTTTGGTTTTGAGAAACCTACCGAAGATCTTCTAAACTGAGAACTACATTTACCTTCAAACCATACAAGTCAGATGCTCACCACAACATTTTCTTAATGTTCTCTTTCTCAGGATCCAAAGAACACAGGAGATTCCAACTATGAGAAATCTGATAAGCAGTCCATTTTCATCAGTGATTTGAGATAAGTCCCTTTGCTTTTCTAATTGTCAATGCACAGCTCTTCTTGCAGTTGTGAGTGAGGTTCCCCAACTGCTACTTGGTTCTAAATTTCTCACCTCTTTCTGCTCTGCTTCACAGAAAACCTGCATAATGCTTTGTCTTTGTACTTCTGCAGCTTGCACAAAATTCACTTCATTCTTGTTAGGTGAAACTGTTGAGGTCAGAACTCAGAATACCTCCCAGGAAACAGAAGGCAAGAGAAAGGAGGGTGATGCTCTCCTTAATTCAAGGTCTGATTTGGAATTCCTGGGTTGAATTTTAGCTCCTTTTTCAGGAGAAATTGAAATATGTTATTGCAGGGAAATGCAGAGAACAAGTTGTCAGGGGGCTTACTCGTGTGGGCCAGTCCTGTGTTTGCATAGTTCAGGGTTGCAGGAAGGGATCCAGCTGAGAGCACAGGCAAACCAGTGCATTCCAAAACCACTGAGAGACAGGTTCTGCTTCTCTGCACATCCTTCTCTCTGCAAGGAAGTAGCTGCAGTCTCCTGCTGCATGCTGGTGGGTACTGGTGCTATACAGACGAAAAAAACTGCAGGCAGCTGGAAAAAATCACTTTCTTTTTAATGCAATTTTTTTTTTGTTATTATCAGTTATGAGTGTTCTGGTTTGCAGGAAAGGGGAAGAAATTAAAATGGCTTTACACATCTTTTGGCTGTCATTCTTAGCTTGTTTTCTAAGGAATGGTGTTTGCCTGTCAAACTTCTCTAATTACTTTTGAACACAAGGAATGTTTATACAGCTGAGTTCAGTGGTGGTAGGGATCCCATCCCACAGTGGCCTTGTGTGGTAGCTTTGAAATCAATAGGGACACTTTGGGGTGTCCTGGCTGACGTGCATGGTGTGAACCTCAGAGCATCATGACTATGTAGCACTGGAGCAGCCCAGGAAGGTTTTGAGGAGACAATGTCAGGAAGCAGGGCATGGATGGAGAGTTTGGTCACTTAGGAGTGAGTCACAAGGCAGAAAGTATTGGTTTTCTGCTCAGAGTACTTGAGGCTTTCCTGAGGAGTTTTCAGACTGTTAGAGACTCAGTGCTTGTCTAATTGTTCTCCCAGAATCAATAGTTAAACTTGCATTGATTTCTGCTGACTTCTCATGCTTGGGATTCCAGCTGTACCATGGAACTTGAGATCTCAGTGTTTCACAGAGGCTTACCTGCCACAGCTGTCTGACACCTCCTGAAATACTGAGGACAGCTTCCCAGAAAGTGTGCAGGTTGGAAATGCCACTCCAGGTGCCCTTGCAGCCTTTGTAGGTGCTAGCTGCCAGGCTGCTGTTTGTCCACCCATTTTACAGAGATAGCCTGTGCCTGGTGGGCTCATTCCCACATATTCCCAGGTCTGCATCTCAGAATGGCCACTTGCTGCTATCTCCTCATTCTGACTATTCCAAGGAATTTTTACTGAAAATTTTTATTTTAGCTGAATTTTGACTAAGATTATTTTCCAAAGACAATTTTCTATTTTATTCCTTTTAATGTATCTGATGTCTAGGTGCTGCTATGTATATTTTCTTCTTTACTTGCAGTATTTTCTAAATTCACATCTTCTTCAGCTCTTGACAACAAGATCTACTGCCTAACACATGTTAGTGCCTATATTTCTATATTTAATTGCAAGAGATTACTCTCAAATGTATTTCTGAAACAGGTATAAAGAACAATGTTTACTGGTAAGTTTCCCATAACTTCTTTTCATTGAGAAAAGAGTAAAAAAGAGTAATGATATTGCACTTCTGCTGACTACTCTGCCTGATTCACAGGGTATTTGCTCTTAACATGTTGTAGGAGTTAAAAAAAATGTGTCAAACTTTTTTTGGCACCCAGCTCCAGTAGATCCTGTTAGAAGAAACATATGGCCTCACACTAACAGTGTTAAAGCACTGCTGAAGTATTGCATGCACGACATTGACAAATTTCCTCTAGGCTTTTTGTTTTCTGTGCTATTAAGCATTCAAAGTCCACTATTTCATTACCACTGATGATACAGAGAGCCTTATTGACATTCTATCCATCTGTTCATAACATGCATTATTAAATGTGAAGCAACTAGTAGGTAAGAGTGCACTTGCCAGCTGTACAATGAATTCTCAGTAGTTTGGTGCCCTCTATAAATTTTCTAGTATTCTGCCAGTTTCTCAACATAATTTGCAATGGGGATATTTTTTAATGTTTTACATTGTACAGAGAAAAGTTGCTTCAAAAGAATATTTTTTTATCCCTAATGTGAAATATTTAGATATAGTTTCAAAAAGCCCAAGAGTCTTTTAATATACAAATATTGTTGCTAATATCAGATCTCACTAACCACAGTTTCTGTGTTTTTCTTTTTTTGGTTTTTTCCCTAGGAGCAAATCTGCTGCATTACCTATGAACAGGACAATGGGGACCCAATGAGTCACCCTATTCATATATTTTTGGAACCCAGAGGAATTGGTTTTACTATTTACAGATTATAACAGTTGGTAGTTGAATGTTTTATTTTCATTCCCAGTTGGTACAATATGTTCACAGCTGATGCTAATGGCTTGCCCATTTGATATCACATATGGTCCACTATTTGGGTCTCCTAAAGCTTTCTTTTGTGGTCAAGCTGCTTTCAAATTTGTGTATGTTTAGGTTTGTTCTGTCTGCTAGAAAGGTGAATATGAAACTCTGAAACTGGGCAGCTTTATAGTAACTCAGCAGTTCTGATGATAAAGTTTCAAAGAATTTGAGACTAAATGTTCCATAAAGAATATTTTTATATATAATGGAAAAAATACAAATGTCTAACAACATCAGGTGAAATTCTGAAAGAAATATCCTTTCCTCTTTCTTTGTCTTTGATGCTGTGATTGAGTTAACCTCCAGTGTATGGATACCACTGAGCATCATCAGGACTGCTTTTTCTGGGTGTTCAGTTGTTTTGGAAACCAATTTATACATAATTTGTATGGCTTGAATCATGATTTCTATTTTTATTTGAATATTTCTGTTATGATAGTGTTTTGTGAAAAGATGTAAGGATGCAAATTAATTTTTTCTTTTGTTTCTAGAATAAGAGCATAGGAAAAGTGAAATAAAAGAATATGGGTGCAGAAATTAAAATTACAAGCCAGTCTGAAATTGTTCTCCTCTGATAAAAAGTGTTTATACTGACTCTGAAACATAACTGATAAAGCCACAATCTCATAAAAAGATTATTTCCAAAACTATTGCATTACCCTCTGAGAGCTAAAATTCTCATTTATTTGTAGGAGTAGATCATAATAGCTCAAATTCCCTGAGAAGTGGGCCTTGTGCGATAATTAAGCAGGGTAGTACATTAATTGTCCTCCACTTCACCTCTAGATGTTTAACTCCTTATCTAGTCAACCAGCAAACAATAATGCTCACTTATTTGTGCCTTATGGTTCAAATATTTTTTTAAACTAGGTAATTTATTTGAAATAAAACAGAATAAGCATATTGATGTGAAAGGGACATTTAAATTATGTCAGATTACCATTACTTAATACCATTAGGTGGTAGCATGTGGGTTTTATGGTTGTATGTTTTACCCATGCAACTTTAGCTGAGTAAGAGCAATGTGATTTTGCATGTAGGAATATTTCTCTAACTAATGGGAAATTTAACAGATTTAACACTTTTTGCCACATGTTTTCTGCTTTCTGCTGGCCTTGCTCTCACTGATGCCTGTTAGGAGAGCAGGTACATGTTTGTTGGAAGTGTCACCTGTGCCTGGGACATCTGGCTGCTGGTGCTGGATTAAATCAGGAATCTGGTGGTAGGACAGAGTCTCTGGCTTGTTCAGTTTTGGGGGAAATAGTGCATTTTCTGGTTTAGAGTCAGCCCCTGGAAGGAGACTGAAATGGAGCTGAAGTAGGAGGCTCTTTCAAGTTAATCAAGTCAATATTCAACCTGGAGTACTAGGGAAAGAAAAAGCCAACTAAACCCCATGTTTTTGCAAATGAAACTAATAGATGAGAAATAATATTCTGCCCTCTACTATAAGCAGCTTCAGGGACTTAGAAAATGACAGAAAACTTTAGCATGCTAAGAACTTTGCTTGAAATGTCTTTAAAAAAAAGACTGAGGGAATCAAATTATTAATGAATGATCTCAGGAACGGATTGGGTACCTGATGATGTAGTAAAAAGTATTTCTTAGACAGGACTTGGTCAAAATTCAGTGAAATTTTGGGTACTCTGACTGTACCCAAGAGAGTTAAAGAAGTTAGTGATGTTGTCTCTCCCAACTTATTAGATAGAAATGGAAGATTGTGCAAGAAGAATTTGGATTTATTGGACACAAAATTAAGTTATATTCAGGAAAGAATGTATTTCTCATAAGTAGCACTAAGTGTTAGGAAGTAGAAACAATACTGTTGAAAATTATTTTTGGGGTCTTATAAATAAATCCCAAGCCCACAAGGCACCAGGAGCAGTAACTTGCTTGGCTGCAGGTATTTGTCAAAACAAGAGTGTAACAATGCAGAAGTGGTCATAGCCTGGGTATCCTGTGACACAGGATATCATACAGCATATTCCCAGGAGTCCATACCCATCAGATTTGGGGTGGCTCAGCCTGCTCTGAGCACACTGTGCTGGGCTGGGCACGGTGCTGCAGCTCAGTCAGCAGCACTGGTTCACAGCTGAGCATGGCAGAGCAGCAGGGAACAGCAGAGACAGCCCTGCTGTTCACTGTGTGCCTTGTGCCCTCTCTAACACCCTGCCACCATCTCCAGAGGCTGTCACAGCATGTCCCTGTGTGCTGGACATCGTGTCCTTCCCTCTGCTGTGTTGACTCTGGCCTCACTGTGGCCTCGGGCATTTGCTGCAGGACTCATGTAAAGGTGGGTTTTGCAGTGCATCATCCATGCCAAGGGGATTCTGTTGGAAAGAAGTGTTACACTGATTCTAATCTCTGACTAAAAAGATAATTTCTGATTGGTGCGTGGAGAATTATGTACTTCCTGGGGGATTCTTTTATTTGTTAATAATTTATTATTGTTATTATCATTGCCATCATTATCATAGTTATTGTTATTATATCATCCAAAATGTGCGAGTGCTCTGGCAGAAGCATCTTCGTGTGGTGCCTCTGTTCTCTCTGGCCCGTGCAGCTGGGCTGAGTGGCAGTGTTGGGCACTGCCCTGCCCTCGGGGGCTGCTGCATGCTGGCAGCCTGTGCTCCTGTGCCTCCTCAGCTGCAGGCTGGCACCCACCCCAGGCCGATGGTGAAGCTGTAGTCAGACCTTCAAAGAGCCACCAGAATACAGACCTCACTCTCTGCCCAACAAATTCTTTTCTTCCCAAAGCGATAAGATCTTTGTAGCTCTCCACTAAATATACTTTCTTCTTGTTTTGGCAGAGGAAGAGCCTGAGGCTGGAGCTTGCCGAGAACACTATGTGGAAATGGTTTGCTCAGCCGCCATTGCTCAGCAGGGAAAGTGAGGGGTGGGATGGACTTGATGAAGGCAGCTTCATCTTGAAAAACAGTTGATTAGAAAAATACCATCAAATTGTAATTTATCAGCTCTAGATATGTTTTAGGGAGTCCTCTCTCATGAATGGGATTAAATTACAAATAGTGTTAACCCAGAGTCTTCTGCAACAATGTAAATGAGTTGTTAACATGGTACTTCATTGCAAAAATAACTCAAAGCTACTAGCAGGCTTGATGGGTCTGCAATAAATGTTTTATTATTTAGGAAAAATATACTCTACAAGTTGCAATGTGCCATGCTCATTCATGCTGTAAATCAACAAAGATCAGCAGACTGAATAGGGGAAATGAAAAGCTTATTTAGGAACTGACACAAGCTTTCAGATGAGCAGGAATGGCTGAAGTTAACTGCATTCATTTTTCTTTACTTGTCACAGTTGCCACTTGAATTTCACTGCTAAAGATTGTGGGTAGTTTTGCTTTATGAAATTATATCTATGAAAACAGTATTTGCATTTATATAGACTTAGTTATAATAAAGTTAAACCTAGCACACCCCCTTGCCTTCACAAACAAACAAATAAACCAGCCAACCAAAACCCTATATGTTAAAATAACATTTATATGTTACTTTTCCTAGATCTGAACAGAATTCAGCTAAATGGTTCCCACTGGCTGCTTTAAAGACCCAAAGCCTGTGACCATCTGAAATGCAGGAATGCATAGTTTTGGCCATCCCTTCAACCTCAGCTCCCCTGTAAGGCTGCCTCTCTCCTCACCAGGGTAAACCAAGGGTTTTCTTTAAAAACAATCTTGATGTGGGATGAGTTAAAGCACAGAGTGGTGACAGGGGCCAGAGACTAGGAATTAATATGGTCCTCCTGGTATGGTTATAAAGTGCCTGAGATCAGCTCCATTGCCATCCTTTCATGTTCCCTAGCACCTGAAGACCCTTTCTTGAATTTTGCAGAAAATGCAGATCCTGAATGCTGAGCACTGGCTTTCCTGAAAACAGTACATGTTTGAACATGGAGTAAAACCCCTTGCAAACTCTCTACATTGATATCCTCAGAGAGATGTGACTTCTTTGGCTGATCCAGGGGAAGGAGAAACCAGGACAAGAAGACAAGTGAGTTAAGATAACTCATCCCGTGCCTCTGTTTAGGCTTGAAAAGGACAAGGTTTTTTAAGACAGCTTTGGGAATGATTCCCCTACCCGACTTAGGCCCCAGAAAGAATGAAGAGAACTTGAAAATACTTTTTAAAGGATTTGCCTGATGATGCCACACCCCTGGCCATAGGTCTCCAAAGGGAAGAGCTGCTTTTTATTGGGCGATTAAGCTGGACCTGCCCAATGAGGATGGCAGCAGGGATTGAGCATATGATGAGAATGGTTCAGGATCAACCTGGTATGGTTATGCACAAGGCTCTGACTGCAGTACTATCCTGAGAAAGCAGCTGATGGATGGAGGCAGCAGTAAGCAAAAGGCCAGTTAGCAGGCTCCTGTTTAGGGTTGTGCCTGCTGGTGTGTGTGTACTCAAATGTGTGTTTATATGAACATGAATGCTTATGGGTGTACCTCTATATGGAAATGAAGCACTTTTTGTTTCTCTGTAGTTATCTGCATATTTGTTCTGGTTTGTCAGGTGCTTGTGTCTGCCACTGAATGGATCCTTTCCTTGGTTGTGGAGTTACCCAGCTACAAGACCAACTGCCTATCTCAAATACCCATTCTCAGTAGGTCAGTTTGCATGACTTAAACATAGTATGATTTTGTTGTGGTGCCCAGTGTGCCTACAGGAGAGGAGCCTAATCTTGTAGCCAGCAAAGCAGGCTCTGTACTGCTCAGACTAGAGCTTGGAAATGATGAAAATACAACAGTTTTGCTGCAGGGGTTGTTCCACTGACTTGGTCTTGAACCTGTTGGGTGGAACTGATGGTGTCTCTGGTGTCAGCATCCCATCGCTAGAAGCAGCCTTCTTGAGGCAGGTGCTCTGCACTGCAGTGAGTGGTGGTGGGTTGGGTGTGTTCCTCCAGCCCCTGGGACTGCAGGTGAGGCCCTGCTGCTGCTGGGGTGCTGCTGGCTCCTGTGCCTGGACAAAGCTGAGGCCTGGCCTTCACATCTTGCTGAGGAGGCTTCAGGACTCTTACCCTGAATTTCTCACTTTGAGTTTAAGAATATACCTGATGTGCAAGAAACCCTTGGAAGTGGTGTGTTACCCTCCCCTATTTATTTTGTCAACCATGAAATTGAAATTGCTTTGCCCTTTTGGAAATAATGAGTGGTTTGTTTGTGAGAATAGTATATGCAAAAAAAATTAATTTGGAGTCCTGTCTTAGACTTTCTTCAGATAGTTATCTGAAGCTTTTGTCATCATAATCACTTTAAAAAAGGCAAATATAAGCCAAAGACTCCAAAGAAGTCACAGAGATAATGCACTGTGAAAGGTTTCAGCTTGCTTCACTGAGAAAAGTTTTGCTTCTTGAGCCAGCTATTTATATGCTTAGGAAAAGTCCAATTAAGATGACTGAATTGTAAGTGTCATAAAATAGAGAAGGCAGGGGACATTTAATTATAGCTGTGCTGCCAGGCACCAATAGAACAAAAGCAAAAATGTTCACCTAAAGCACAAAGTACTGCCTAATACATTTGCTGTAATAAAGGGACACTATATGGTCTAAACACACTCTTCCAAATAGTTCAAAAAGCTGCACCTTCTGATTTCCATGAAGCTGTTCTTGCGATTATCAACATAGTTTAAGAAAAAGAAATATCTTTTTAATATTGAGACCTTCAACTTTGGTCACAGGTTGAAAAGGAAGCGTCATGCATTAAGACAAAAATGTTGCCTGAGAAAATGGATTTGTGACCCAGAAGAATGTATAATTGATGTGTGTGGCTGTCTGAATGGTAGAATAACAATAGTAACCATTAGAGATGAGAGCTGGAGCTAGTCAGGCAGTGAGGCAGGATGTATTTTATAGGTCATCTGGGCTCCATTCAGATCTACAGGTTGCTATTCCTTCTCCATACTTGAAAGCATTTAATAGATTATTACAAAAGGAAAAGGATTGTATGCAATAATGGTTTAAATTGAAGCTCTGTATATATATCACCACTGTGTGACTTCTAAATGGATGCTTCATTTTTAAAATTCTCCCATGACCTACTTGAAAGTTTGCCAGAGCATCAACGAATTAAAACAATGAATTGACCAGCAGCAAGAGTAAAAGATTCTGAACAGTACAGTAGAAACAGTTGTTCTCTTCTGTGGCATACACAATAACAAATAAGTCTCCAAGAAAATTTTTTCCAAAGTTGTCTGTTCTCTTCAAGGCAGATGAACTGGTTTTCCTCTCTTTTGTTTCATAATACTAAAATAAGAAAAAAGGACAGAATTTTGGAAAGTGGTTTAACTGTCAAACAATCAAAGCCAAAAGCACGTAATAGTGAAGTCAAATTCAGATTCCCTTCTTGCCTGGAAAATGCTTCTTTCATACCGAAATTGATACAAGTTAAAGGGTGGAGAATCTTTTGTGCTTTGTTTCACATGAACATAAAAGTTTTATTCCTGCTTTTAATGGGTAGTATTTTACAAATGTAATGGAACATAATTTTACCAGGTTTCCCTAAGGGAAAGTCATGGCATGATTACATAGGCAGTCCCATCTCATTTAGTATAATGCTTACAATATAGATGCAAATATACTTATGTAACTCAAGTTAGAGGTAGATTGAATAGCATTCAGATAATCATAGAGCAGTGCAGATGCTGAAGAAAGTTTTGCAGGAGAAATATGCATTGAATGACTGGTCCCTTGCAGCCACATTTGCCCCCAAGTAGTGTTTTCCTGTGAGGCAGGAGATTCAAGCTGTGCCAGACAGAAGTACCTGGCATGTGTACAATTTGCCACTTGAGGGTGAACATTTTAGCTTGTCCCTGTTGATAGCACATCCCAGCAAGCAGTGACAGTGGCAGATCAAGGGGATGGGAACCCTGGTGGCTTGCAGTGTTCCCAGCAGCAGGGACAGCCTGGCAAGGGAGCCATCCTCTCCTGGGCAGAGCTCTGGCACTGTCCCTCAGGGTCATGGGCTGCAGGGTGGCACACAGGGGCTCCATGGGCATGCAAGGAGGGTTAAGCCACCTCAGGTAGAAGCACAGAGTAACAGAGCTGGGAGTGTAAGGATGAAAGTGCGCTCTCCAAACTCCTTGCACAAAGAATTTTTTAGCTAGAGATTAAATAAAACTTTTCGTTGTGAATAATAATGATTTAATGTAGTGCATGCTGTAATTCTCACACTTTTGGCATAAAAAGCAATTAAAAATCTGTGTTATAAGATAGTATGAAGGATCTTAAATTTATGAGAGTTTTAGGGGTCCTCTTTCTGGCTGGCTTGTGCATTGAAGAAACAGATCTGTAAGAAAAGTCATGTCTTCTTATAGGGGATGATTTAACAAATTTAAAAGATTTTACTAGCACATGTGAGATGGAAATATTCTCTATTTCATGAAAAACAGGTAGTCTTTCACTTTTTTTTTTATTGCCAGACTGTCTTCTCAGATCTCTTTTTTAATCTGATGTAGATCACCACAGAATAGAGAAACTATTCCAAGTTTTCATCCAAGTGGTATAACAGCTTAGTGTACATAAACCTAATCTTGATGCTAGTTATTTGGAGATGCACAGCAGAGACAAATGTAACCTGCCTGGAGTCAAAGCAAAAGAATTTTCTAAAGCTCTTCTGCAGGATCACTGGCAGCAGAGCTGCTGCTTCTGCACCAGGTGTGCAGAGGTGTTGCTGTAGCTGTAGCTGGCATATGGATTGCAGGTGTGAGACCAGCAGTGCCTCTGGCAGCTGCTGCCTCTTTCGGTAGGCAGATTCCTTCTCATTCTTTCTGGGGAAGGTCAAGAATTAACAAAGACTAAAAAAAAATGAAGCTCAACATCTCTCTGTGTTAGATTTCTTTTAAACTTTCCCTCTATCAATGTTAATATCTCAGATCCAAAGGTGATAGCAATAGATAGGTTAGCACAAAATCTATGTTACAGGTATATGCTGTGGAGAAAACTGAATAAAGACAGTATTTGGAGAATTAGTTGCCTTTTTCTATGTATTTTAGTTAGAGCTCTCTGTTCCCTAGCACATTTGGAGCCAAACTATCTTTTAGCAATCAAGAGGAATCTTTGTTTAATGTGTTTTTGCTTTATTTTCTTTGAATTTTTTATTTGCCACATCTCAATTACCTGCCAATACTCAGAAATGTGAATTTCATCAATTTCATTTTAGTCAAGTGTAAAATTTATCATTCAGATAAACTAACATCAGAGTCAGTATCAGACTGTGGAAGTGTTTGCTCTTCCTTGCTCATTAGTTAGCATTTAATCTGTGAGTGTGGGATGGATAAATTTCAGTGTGTATCTGATTTAACCTCTAAAAATGTATCTTTTTGTCATGATTTAACTGCAGACAGCACGTAAGTACCACTTAGTACCTACTGGGATGGGGAGGGAAATCTGGAAAAAGGTAAACCTCATGGGTTGAGATAAGAAAAGCTTAATAATTTAAAAAAATTTTAAAAAATAGTAATAATAGGAAAAAGAGAGGGGTCTAAAGAAACACGAGTGATGCGCAATAGAACTGTTCAGTTCACCACCGCGTGACTGATGCCCAGCCCATCCCCAGGCAGTGATCAGCAGCTCTTGGCCAACTCCCCTCAGTTTATTTACTGAGCATGACATTCCATGGTGGGGATGTCCCTCTGGCCAGCTGGGGTCAGCTGTGCTCTCTCCCATTCTCTTGTGCACCTGTTTGCTGGCAGAGCATGGGAAACTCAGAAAGCCTTCATTTACAGTAAGCACTGTAGCAACAACTAAAACATCCGTGTGCCACCAGCAGTGTTCTCATACTAAATCCAGAACACTGCACTGTACATACTTGGAAGAAAATTAACTCTCTCCCAGCTGGAATCAGGGCACCTCAGGTGAGTGAGGTGGGTACTCCAGTGCTGTCCCAGCCCGGCTCAGGAGGACAAAAATGCCTTCCATCCCAAATTTGTCCCGTGAGAATGCCTTGGCTGTCTTTTCATCTTTAATAAGACATTTCCAGACGGACTGTAATATTGAAATCAAGTTTTGCTTCTTTGCTTTTCAAGATTAGCAACAGCTTAGGATGAGCACTGCAGTTGGTGATCCTGTCAGGTGTCTCAGGTTCCACACCTGCTGTTGGCATTTTCCTCTGCATTATAAAAGGGTGCCTCTGTTTTTGCTGTTTGTAAAACACCTTTAGCTGTTTTATATAGGACATTTGTAAACCAAGTAAACTATTAATGTGGTTTAAAGTCAGCAGAAATTCAGTAAAGGAGGCTTTTGGTTAACTAAGGCTTGTTCCATTCATAGAAAAATTCAGATAAATTAAGGATGTATGTGAAGCAAGTGCACCAAGCCTACAGTGCTTTAAGCTCCTCTGTGGATGATCTAATTCAAAAGGAAAATGGCTGTAGTTCATGGTAGCTTAATCCTCTTTACAGTAAAGTCAGACTACTTTACCTCTCAGTGAGAATATCCACAGAGGGATTTAATGCATTTTGACTTACATGCATTATCATCATGGGTTTAGTTGGTTTATCTTAACTTCCCTGGATGTTCCTTTGTGGAAAAACTACAGATGTAGACATCTAGTGCTAGCTTATTTAAAGTATAGTCATGTAGTCATGTCCTTAATCTGATATGGGTTTTAGTGTAACCATGTTAAGTGATAAGTGGGAACTGCTTTGTTAAGGGATTCATATACTTTCTCATGCCAAAGGATAACAAAGGTAGTTCTTTATTTGTGACTGGGCTACCCAGAAATAATCCAAAAGCCTCAGTGTAAGTGGTTGACATCTGTTCGCATGCTGGGCACTGCAATGCCAGTGACTCCTCAGACACAATTACAAATTCTGGAATTTAAAGCTGAGGCTCAACAAAATAATTCACGTGATTATTTTATCTCAGTCCATCCTCTGTGCTGTTTTGCAGGCCAAAGATAAAAGGATTCGATACTTTGGAGGAACTTTGCCTCACGTGGTTGTAAAATCAGCAGAGGTGCTGGAAACACCTCTCATTTTGTGTGGAGAGGTTCAGTCCTATACCTGATGGAGAGGAGAAAGCATTGACTAAACATTTTTCCAGTCCTTGAAGCAGTTTTCTTTGAGAGAATGACATTTTTCATGCCAGACAGTTGGCATCAGCTGTCAAGTTGGGTCATCATGTTGGGTGAACTGGACAAGACAGAGATGGAGACATGCAATGCTGTATGGTGTCATCAGAACTAAAGATTATGAAATTCTTCTGCATGGATTTTACCCCTGAAGTGAACAGAACACACCAGGGATATCCCATGGCGATGAGAGTCCTTGTTCCAGCTCAACTGATTCAACTGGCCATGTTGCCTTTTATCCAGGTTCCTGTTTTCATCACATGACAGGAGATGCAGAAAGCACTAGGAAAACTACACCACCAGAGGGGTAAGGAATTCTTTGCAGACTTTTAAAACCCTTTTTCTTCTGCAGACTTGTTTGAGTAGTTTACTTTATAGTGACTTTGGCTTGAAGCTGAGGGCACTAACAAAGTTGTTATATAAAAGCATTATTAGTATTTGAGGATTTAAGCCTCTGTTTCGGGAGTTCAAGTTTGCTGTGTCTTATGTTATTTTTTATTTTAGCAGTGTTTGTGTACCATGCTTTTGTGACTTAATGCATAACAACTCAAGTCAGTTAAAAGTCTATGGCATTAGTGAAACTGTGAACCACATAAAAGACTAAATTGCTTTTTCTCTTTCTGTAATTGCCACTACAATAAAAGCTGTCTTTCCTGTAAAATTTTTCAGAGTTAACCCCTGCAGAGCTCCCAGGCTGAGGAGGGAGAAGTGTGATTAGGGGTGCGTAGAAGGGGGAGAACACCCGACTAACAGTAATTAGCAGTGCTCGAGGGCTGTAGGCAGCAGAGGGCAGAACTTGCAACCACACACCCCCGGTCCCAAATGAATTGCAGTGTAATGGGAAAGGGTCAACTGGGATCCCTCAGGACAGCAGCTTTGGCAACCCTGCCCTGCTTGCACCCTTTCCAATAGCCCTGCTGAACATGCCAAGGAAGGATGGGAAGGACACAGGGTAGATGGAACACAGTTATGACTGCAACCAAGGAGGAAAAAGGGAATAATTTTTTTGTATATTACTTATGGCCGTTGTTTTGAACAATATTATAAATATTGGGGAATGGGTGGGTGGGTAGGTCAGTCCCCTTACATGTGTCTGTGGGCAGAAGTTTCAGCCAGCAGAGTAATGGAAGGATTTGATGGATGTGCAGTATTTCCTGTAGGATAGATTTGCCTCCATATCAATCTTAAATATAAATGAATCTCCTTTTATAGAAACACCAGCAATGTGTGCTTAACTATAATAATAAAGAAATATAATAATTCACTGCATACCAAATGTAGGTAATGTAACACATTGCAAAAGTTAAAAAGAGCACCCACCAGAGCTATACAGGCATTGAATTAGTTTTAAAAATCTAGTTTTGTTTTTAGAATGTAAAAAAAAAAAATGCCATATCATTATCATCTAAGGGACTGTCTTCACTAGGGTGATTTGAACATACTTCTTTGTGGTATTCACTTTGTCAAATAATGCAAATACTACCTCTGATGATGAATGCTTGCTCTGCTTTTGGGTTCCTGTATGATTTGTCCTGTTTATTGTTTATTTTTTTCCTTTTCTTCCTATTAGAACAGAATAATAATTTTGACAGCATGAAAAATAGAAAATTTTTAAAATGTCTTAAATATAATTTTGTCTGGATGAAGGTTTGAAATGAGTAATGTTCTGTTTTTAAAAAGGTTGCTAATTATCTAAATTTCACCGTGGTTTAATTAGCAGCATCCACAGTAGAATGTGGGAGGTGGTGCTTATCACCTGCCAGGGAAAATGTTGTCTTCTGAGGAGGGTAAATTATGTCAACCAAAATACAGCCTGATTTTAGATCTCCAATACTATTCTCCTTGAAATCTTGGTGGGCAAGGGTGACTGAGCCTTAAGCGATTAGGAGAGTGGAGAACAGAGGTATTAATGCCACAACTGTCTCTGGGCAGGTCTGGGAGCCACCAGTATCCTGGGTGCTTGCTGTGGAAGGAGATGGCTCTCACTGAGCATTACAGCCAGCAGCTCCTCACAGCTTGAGCAGAAATTAAACCATATGCCAGTGTGTTCCTGGTAAATCGTACTCTGTCTCCCATGTTATGCCTTCTTTGTTGTCCTTGTTAGCTGTTTTAATAAAGGCAGCCTGTAATTCTCTTTGAATGTATCTGATAGGTAAAGGAGCTGGTACAGGGAGAGGTCATTTGTCATGGACAGCTCTGCCCATAGCAGCTACAAGCATGGAAATGCTGGGATCGCCTTAATGAGGTGGCAGTTCTGAGCTGGAAGTCACTAAGGTCAGCAGAAAGGTGGCATTTAATGTCCACCGGATCAAACAAAACAAGGTTGGATCCTTACCTTAGGTTAGACCTGGTAAAGTTTCTGTAATCTGATATACTAATTTTATTGCCTGCTCTGTGAGTTTTCAAGCATTTTTGTTCTTCCTCCAGGGAACATTGTGGTATTATTGTGGTATTCACAATAATTTTAAATGTATTAGGTAAAGGAGAAAAGCTGATCTGCAGGTCATAGTAAATTATTTTTAATTGAGTCAATCCATGAAAGCTAAGCCAAGAAGAAGACAAAAAAAGGCTTGCTATTAGTTATTTTGATATTTTTGTGACAAGCACACAATTCCAATCTGTGTAGTGGTACTGTTTTGTCTTTCTGTAGTCCAGTTTATTTTTCCATGGCATGGACACACTCATATAGGTACCGGTACTGTGGTAGGCTTCAGTCAGTGCACCAGGTGCATCCATGGAAATGGTGTGAGTGAGATTCAATGAGCCCTATACACCAAAACAAAATCCTTCAGGCATTCAAGAAGGTGTAGAAACATCATTATCACAGCCTGAACATGGTTTTCCAGAAAAACCATCTTTTATGAGGTTCTGATTTCAAAGCATATTTACAAAACAAGCTGAAGAGGAAACCTGCAAACAAAAAGTATTTCCATTCTAGGAAATACTAAAAAGCAGGGACCATGTAATTTTGTGATTTTCATTCCCTTTCTGTTAGCTTTTCACTTGTGTCCAGCTATCTCTGTTTGTCTCATTGCTGTCCCATGGGAGTGAGTGACTCTGGCATGGCTCCCTGTGCTGTGCCCATTTGCTGCTCCAGAGGTGCTAATTATCCTTTCCTCTCATAATGTCTAATTGATCATATAATAACTTCAACCCAGACCACAGCTCTCCAACATGCTTTTGCTGCAGATTGAAACCTCTGTTTCAGACCTGAAGAATGGCTGCTTTGCTTGTGTATTTTCCCCCCAACTCTAATAGTTGGTCTCATAAAAGATATTACTTCTCTCCATAAACCTTGACTGTCTAGCCTGCATTTGTGTTCCTTGGGAGCAGCAAGCAGGAAAACAACCTCTTCAAGCCTGGAGTTTGCTTATAGCAAAAAATTGTAGCTATTGAATTATAGTTTTAAACATTAAACTACTTCCTTGACCCCATTCCACTGAATTTGAACATGCATTGGTCTTAAGAATGAAACAGAAGGATTGCCAAGATTTTCCAGCCTGATGCTGGTCTGAGTGATCCAGAAGTCCCATCAGGGAAGTTCTTGAACTTTGGCCATATTTTTAGTGTGCTGTGAGGAACAGAAAAGTCCTGTTCAGATATGGGGACCCCAACTCCAGCTGGGGCAGGAGTCCCACTGTGACAGTGCCAGCAGTGTCCCAGAGAGCCCAAAAGGCATGCAGGGTGGATGGGGACGATCTGTGCAGTGCTGGTGCCCAGCTCTTACCCTGATGTGTCACCTGCAGGGAGATGGGAGCAGAGAGGAGTAGAGCAGGGCCATGGCCATGGCCGTCCCCAAGATCATCAGTTATGAGAATTGTGGCTTTGCCTTTATAGACACGTTTTTGCATTTGGATGTAGTGTGGGGCACAGACCACCCCCTGCATTTCTATTCATGGGCATGATTTGCTCGTGGGAAGTTGACTGTGGTATCCTTTGCACAGATCTGAGCCTTTGGGTGGAAATATCTGGAAGAGTGGGTTTCCCCTTACTGTTCTCTAGGCTATTCTAGCTAGTCAGCCTTGCCAGGTGAAAAATCCCTTAGCTGTTTCTTAAACCAGACAATAAAATATGATGCAGCAAATTAAGAGTGGGTCTGAGCCCATGCTAAGGCAACCTTCTGGGTCATTCAGAGCAGTCAGACTTTTTAACCTGCTGAAACTGGTAGCTTGGAATGAGCTCAATCCATCCGTATTTTTTTGAAAGTGACTTTATCAATTGGTTGCCTTTAACTTCTGACAAGAGACATTGATGTAAGAGATTGGTAAAGTTTATGACTCATGAAGGTATTTGCTTCACTTACTTGTAATTTCTAGTGCAAATGTGTAGTTCGCTTGTACTCAACTGAGAAAGAAATGGCAGTGTACAAAGTAAGTAGAGCAGATTAATTAAATTGGCTGTTCTTGTTAACTCTTTCTGCTACTATAAAAGCTAGAAAAATTTTCTAAGATTAAAAGGTGACAAGATAATGAATCGTGATTTCTTATTGCTGTAATATGTTATGGGATAGTCTGAATTGATACTTAATTCAAAACATAATTAAACATTTATATAAATAATTGTTCACTATGTTAAGAAGCATTAAAATGTGGTTATAAACACTCTTTAAGTAACTGGCCAGCCACACGACATTGTTTTGACTGTTACTCTTCATTAGACAGTTTTCTTGGTGAGTTTTCTAGCAGTATGGTTGGAGTGTAGTGGTGCCTGATAGGAGCTGGTGAGCAGAGAGCCCCAAGCCATGCAGTACCGTCCCCACCTGCCTGTGCAAGAGGCAATCCTGACACCTAGCTCTGCTCATGCTGCTTCACATCTCCCCATATTGGTGGCTGTTGTGTAAAATTACTGAGTATGTTCCTAATTCCCCAAATTTGCTGATTCTCGCTTTTCACAGAAATGCTTCTTGTCACTAAAAGCTGATGAGGAAGGATGATTTAAGGCACTGGGGAAACCTTGTCTCACTCCTAGCTGCACTGCGAATGCTTGGCTTCCAGCTCATGCTGGTCCTACTGAACAGCAGGGTGAAACACAGGTATGGAGGGACTGAACTTCACACATATTGATACTGGGGAAATGGACAAAAGTGTAAAATAAATGTCATTGGTACAAGATGACTTCCATGCTTTGAGATGGGAAGTTTTGCTATCTCAGCCCATTGCTATGGAGCCCTGAGCTATTTAGTGTTTGAGGGTTTCCTCTGGGCTACCAGTCATCTGTGGGTCAGTACTAAAAGTTAGTGTTTTCTAGGCTTTTTTCTCGTTCCAGGGTCTGCACAGCAGCTCCCTGCCCCAGTTCCTGCACTGCTGGGGCCATAGGGGTTGAGCAGTGCTGGGTCTGGGTGCAGCTGGCAGGGAGGCACGGTCCCAGCCTGGCTGGGCTGGGATGCAGAGCCTTGCATCAGGTGTGCTCTGGTTTTACTGGGCTGCTGCAGTTTCCATTGCTGCTCTGAGCCAGCCTGCTCTCCTTGCTGAGCCTGCCACCCTGCCCCTGCCCGCCCAGGGGCTGTAACAAGGCCCTGGTTCCCTCATTGCTTTGCTGATGGCTTTGCCTCCTTGCACAGTATGTTAGGAAGAAGTGTAGGATGTGTTGGAAAGCTCAGAAATCAGGGTTTTTTTAAACACAACTGTTCTGCCATTGCCCAAGTAATGGCCAATGTAGTGCAGAAGCACAGATGTGTGCTTCTGGGGCATAGACTTTTTCTTGTCTGCTTGGGGTCTGGCCTGACAGTGTGAAGCACAGGAAGGCTCTGCAGTGAGGAAAAATCTTATCATGACAGAGGGCCCGGGAGGGAAGCCCTGCTGTGGGGTCAGAGTGGTGTAAGAGCTGTGCCTGGCAGATGGCGGTCACCGGTAGGGACGGCCACAGAGCCAGGGGGCCATCAGGTGTGGAGCTGGAATGGCGACTGCAATCACTACATCACAGCACCAGCCAAGGAAAGCCAGTGTTGGAGTGGCCATGGGCAAGCAGCAGGGCTGAGACAAAGGGAGGAGCGAGAGGTGCTGAGCAGGAGGCAGCAGCAGAGAGCAGCATGGAGCCGCGCTGCCGGGCCCTGGGCCTGATGAAGGGCCAGCCCTGCTTGGCAAGGCAATTCCAGCGTGGCTGGTCTGTGTGGGGAGCTCTGCTGAATGCATGGGCACGTTTTGTCCCTTGGCAGTGTTAGTGGGGACCCTCGGTTGGCTTGGCTCGTGCAAGGGGGCGTCCCAGCCCTGTGACAAACACTGCACCATGCACTCGCCGTGCCAGCGAGGGCAGCCATGGCTGCCTTACCCCTCTGAGGGCTGCCTGCTCTTAGGTGGCCACACTGCTGATCTGCTTTGCTGGGTTTTAACCTAACAGAAGGAAAGCCTTCAAATGCTGCTAAAAGGAATAAAATTATAGTTGTGCTTTAGGGAGCAAAAATGATCTCTTTTGGCTGTTGTGCTGTTATTGCAAATTGTGTGTGTGTGATTTATCCTAATTAAAAAAAAATATGACAGACATAAGCCACAGAAATGTCTGTAAATGACACAATCTGGTCCTGTCTTTGTTTATCACTATCATAATGCATTGCTAGCCTCCTAAAATTATTAGCCTTTGTGACTTGCTAATAGCCACGGACTCTGTCTTGTGAAATGGAATGGTGTGCAATAGTAAATGAGAATGTGAGCTTTTCAGTGTGGGATCAACATTTCACTTGGTTATGCTAGATCCTACTTTATTGCTTTTAAAAAAGTATTTATTTATTTTCTCTCTGTTTGTTTAGTGGGCAGAATTTTTCAAGCTTGTAGTTTAAAAACAGAAATCTGGAGGGGGGGGGTTCAGAATTTTTCCTTTATGGGAGCAAATTAAATGGTTCTCCATTACATAAGACTGCTCTATCAAATTAATACCAGTCATTTCCCCCTGTGTGTTGAGTGAGTTTTCAGATCAAACCATACCTCTGAAGGCATATACACTGCTGCATTAAAGGAAGATGCTGTGATATTCTGTATCAAAAAGGTTAAACTCATTGGATTCTATGTAAACACTCATTTTACCCCAGCTAACCTGTAAAGATTTCATTTTGCTTCATTTATCTTCTCCCTTACCCTATGCTAAACCATTCCCAGCTTTGAGGAAAGAATCATGTCTCCATTCATTTCCTATCTTGCTGAATTGCCTTCGCATTTCCTATCATCTGCACATAATCCTATTCTCTCCATTATTGTCTTAATACCAAGTACAGCACAAGATAATGGATAGGCACTGTAATAACAGTGTGGCCTGTAGGAGCCCCTCGAGGGAAATATCTTTGACGCTGGTAGAATATTAATGCATCCCAGGTCCCTGATCTTCCTCTTTCACTTCATCTCCTGTTTTCTAAACTACATAATGACTTTCATATACATGACAAAAGCATTAGAACAGAAAAAGACCCATTGATGAGCAGCAGGGCTGTGTGATATTAAGAAGCACTATTCTCAGTTCTTTGTACAGTTTTTGACCACCATCAGAGACAGTGTGTGCAGGTAATTTCTGATTTGAATAGATACAGGCATAAAGAAGCATTATTGTACTCTGTTAATCCAAATGCCCATCACAGGCACTGCGTGAAAATAAATTAAAATGTAATTCTTCAATAATGCATCTGTCTACAGGATGATTTTCAGCAGATTAAAAACAAACAACTTGATATCACTTAGGCTATTGGATTGTTTCTGAGAAGCTTAATCATCAGCAGATTATGAATGGAACAGTAAATCAAAGCAGGGTATGTTAAACAATGTAGATTGTGTTGTAGTGGCAATTTACTGTACATAATTTTTTAATAAAAGGGAAAAATTGATTTTTGTGAGCGTAAACATTGAATCCTATGAGAATTTAGCTGCTGTTATTGGAAAGGGGAATGTAAAAAATGCTATTCTTGTCATGTAGGAGCAATAACCTTTCATTCCTCCTACAAAAAACCAGAAGTTTGCTCCCTTTAGGGCTGCCTTTAAGCATAACTTCTTTTCTCATTTTTATTTCCTTTTGTGACATGCTCTGTATTTTGCTATAATATTTCGCAAATATGATATGTATTTCTGATTCACACTTCACCCCACCCATGGGGTGTGCACCCTGGTGAAGTGGGGGAAACACCTAAACTTTCCTTATGCCCGGAAGGAGCTCTCCAATTTCACACTGTGAATTTGCTTTTGCTTTTAAATGGAGATCTGCCAGCAGACATCCCTTGCTGCTTGTCCTCAAGGTCTGGCTATCACTGCTCCTGGTGTTGGGTTTCAGGTGAAACCTCAGGCTGGGGGCTCTGCAGCAGCCCTATCTCCCCCTGCCTGCTGCCAGTTGCTGTAGGAGCAGAGCAGCTCCTGACCATCAATCATTGCCGATAATATCTGAGGAGAAAGGGAGAAATTATTTCAAATCAAGGGAACTGAGTTAGGAGCAGGAGCCAAGCAGCTGTCTGGTACTGGCAGCGTGCTGGAGAGGAGAAACACTGAAGTCTGGAGGAATCAAGGATGAGAGCTAGTCCTGATGGAATGTCATCTTGAGATTAAAATATTGCAAAAGTACTTGAAAATTAGTTATATATTAGATGAAAGATTAGGAAAATTTGCACAAAATGCAGATACCTTGTGCTTTAAGAAGGTGGCTGTTTTCCCTTGTTAACTGCTAAGTAAATGCTAAGAAGCATCTTCTAACTTCAGTGCTCAATCCTGACCCAGCTTTGCAAGGGGCTCTGGGGAGTCCAAGGAAATGTCAGGGTGAGTGACTGAAGCCATACTAAAAGAAATCTCTCCCAAGAGTAAAAGAGGAGACAGCCTGTCTATTCCTGGGCCTACTGTTGTTTTATGCCCTAATTTTATTTTCAGCTAATTCATTTGATTGATTTCACTGCTTTTAATGTTATTTCTTCTGTTTTGAACTCATGTGCACTGTGAAATAGTCTAATACTGAAATATGCTGCTTCTGCATTTTAAACTGTGCTCAGCAGGGTGGAAAAATGCACATGGATCTTAAAGACATTGTACTGTATATCAGAAACCTGAAGCTGTCCTTTTGGAACCTGGTAAAAACTACATTATCGAGCTCTGTTACTATCATTAAAAATGCAATGCCTTTTCTTTCACATGTTTACTTGCCAAGAGGAAAAAATGACATCCTGCATGACACTGGTAGTGTGGTATCCCAGTTTATGAGACTGTAAACAAGAAGAGGTGAGAAAGAACTCGGTTTCTGTTAGTATTCACTTAAAAATTGTTATCATCTAAATGTAAGTCCAAAACCAAAATATTAGGTTGTTTCCTTTTGTCTTGAAAATTAGTCTGGTGAATGACTTTTGTTACTCTTGTTGTTGTCCTAAAATGAGGAAAGTAATTTAGGATCATACTGTAAAAACAGTACCTCTCAAAGTGTTTTGCAGCCTTGTTGCCAGCATTTGGGGGACCAGAATTTGGGGCACCCTTGTACGACAACTCTCTGGAGGCTTTGAGTGGGTCCTTATTAGCCTGATAAACCAAAGTCTGTTTTATGTGCAGAGACCCTTTATAGCTTTCCTTGTATTTATTGACTTCACTGTCTCGGTCACACTTTTGTGATGTTTAGTGTAATATAATAAAGAAGAAGTTATTACTTGCATCATGAATACAGGCAAGTCAATGACCCCTAGCAAAGGCTGGAGACCTGATGTTTTTGGTTTTGCATAGACTTAGATCAGGAGACAAGCAGGTTTGCATTTTCAGGGACACAAAAAAAAAAAAAAACTGAGAAAAAATAATGGCTTGTTGGTGTTGATTTTGGTTTGGCTTCTTTTACCCCCTCAGTCTTGGAAACCCAAGGACATCATGGTCTCAGGTTGTAAGAGCAGTAAAGAGCTGGATCTTGTACCTTGGATTGACTTTAAGTGAAGAAAGACTTTGATGGTTCTGATTATTCTGTATGAAGGATAAAAATTGATGTATTTGTTTTCAGCCTTGGTTGTAGGTGAAACCAGGACAGGCAGGATAGGAGTCTGCAACAGCCAAGAATTTGTCTGGGTTATGAGAACCGTTTCAGAGTGAGTAAATGGGTCTTCCCTGGGACTTAGAGTTGGGTGGTTGTGACTCCAAAGATGGTTGAATTCTGTTTAAAGAATTTACTTGGCTCTTGTTGGTTCTGACTTACTAAATGCTACTAATTATGGCAGGGTTTTTTTCCTTACAATCACCTTCAGGTTTTGATCAAGGAAAAATGATCCTTTGTAGAGCTGAAGTACAACTTTGATGTCTTTCATGTACTAGCTTCATCTCATGACCTCTGGCATATGGCAAAATTATCTTTTAAATTGGCTCCAAACAATTAAGTGTAATTTTGTAATTCAGAAACAGTTTTATTAAACAAGAGAAACTGTTTATGATCCATTTTTTACTTATTTTTTTAATATTCAAAATTATGAAGCTGAAATTTGCAGTTTTATTTAACTATTATATCTTGGTTTACAGCTTGTTATGCCTCTTCTTTTAAAATGTATATTACTAGCAAGAAATCTAAATAAATTATGATAAACCTTTTTCTCAATTCTCTCTATATATTTCTACTCTTAGAGAAAAAGATTCCCTCCATTAGAGTGTCTTTGATAGCATCATTTTTCATATCTTAAGAGGTACTGCATGTGTTGTGTAAAATACGCTTGAAAGGATTTTTTTTGACTGATAGTAGTTTATGTTGTTTCTAATCTTAATCCAGGCATCACTAATTTTGTGTTTGCAAGTAAACACGATAATGAATGAGAATCCTCCTAGCATTGTAATTGATGTTGCTCTTTTGTATCCTCGGTTTCAAATCTGTGTGCAATTGTCAGTGCCCTATAGAAATGTTAATTATCCTGAGTAATCCTGTTTGCCTTCATCAGGCTGGAGCAGTCCTAAGCAGTAAGAAGGAGGCGTCCAAGATAGTTAGAAAGAAATACAGCATTAAAATGATGCAAAATACCACACTGGTACAGTTGTAGCCAGGATAGGGAATGGTATAGGACTGAGGAGAGGAGCATAGGCTATAAAAATGGCATGGGATGTGTTTGGTGGAAATGAAGGAGATTACCTAAAAACCAGTAATTTGAAGCCAGCTATAAAATAGAGAGCTGAGGCCACGGAATAACGTCTTCTTTCCACCCAGGCACTTGAGGGGAATAATTTTCTGTTCCTCCTCATGTGCACAGGCACTTTCTGGTGGTGTAGAAAGGAAGGCAGATGACAGACCCTGCTTTTGGCAGGATGGCTCCTGGAGCGCTGTGCGTGCTGGTGGGCTCTGAGCTGGTGGCAGCACGGATGGGAGGGTGCAGCTGCTGCTCTGCAGGGCTGGGGAGCTGCACGGGCTCTGCTGGTGCTCTGCAGAGAGCTGCCTTTGATGCCAGCTGCGTTTCTGCTTGACTAGGCAGCTTCCTTGGGCTTTTGAAGTAGAGGGAGAAGGTGCTGCAGCATCTCCCATGGCATTTGTCCATAGCAGTCAGACTTCTTTTAGAGATGGTGGTTGCTGCTAAGAGTAAGGCGGCTGCAGTGCAGCTGAGTCAGGACATTCAGACGGTTAATCTGGAATGTGTTGGTGCACCAGGCTCTGCTACCTGTAGGACATGTGAACGTGTGTTGGTGAGCCAGGTATGCAGTTAAGTTCTTATTAAAATGTCAGTTCACAGTCAAATTGCAAGTTTAGAAGTCAGTGTGAAAAAATTAACCTTGTCATAGCAGTAAAAAAATCATACTCATGTATTTGCAGAGTGGTGGGTGTGCTAGAAAGCCTATTATCTCAATTATGCAGTCCTCTGAGGTTCCTTGGTGTGGAGGGGGCACTCAGTGGATTCTGAGAAAAATAAACTCTGAATGTTGTAATCATCTGAAATCATACAGAACAGGATGTGCTTACTTGAACTTTGAATCAACATTTGTGAAACTTTGAACCAGTGTGTTCATGATAACATGGACAGCAGACCTCGTGTTGTACTGAGAAAAGAAAAATTACTGCTATAGATAAGAAAAATGGCTCTGGCTTGCTTACACTTTTTAATGTAATTTTTTGGCTAGTTGATGCATTGTTGGAATGTCATATTCAGATTTGGACTGCAAAGGCATGGATTTTTGTTGGAAGACCTTATATAATTAAATTTAGAAAGCTGTTAAATAATTTGTGATACTTAATGATTACTTTGAGGATTATGAGGCATGCTTAACAAGTACTATTTTCCCTCTTTGTTATTGAACCTAGGTTGCACAGTTTTGTTTCTTTAGGTTGCAACCATTTTGCTGTGGTGTCTTCTGTAATCATCCATTTTTCTTTCTGGAGACAGTGTCTTGGATAGCAAAGTGGAGGCAGAGCCATTTCTGGTGAATTCAAGCAAAGTGGAACTGTGCCGTGCTGGGCACATTTCTAGAACTTCAGCAGGTACCTGCCATTAGCAGGGGCTCTGCCTCAGTGTGCTTATTTCTGGTGTTGCTCTCTCAGCATTGTTTCTTCAGAAATGTGGGATTACTGTAAATTGCCTGTCAGACACTGATGAAGGAACATTATTTACTGTGGTGCCTTCTAATTTCAAAACTGGAATACTGTAATTTTTTCCTTAATGGACTTCCAGGCTCTACTGTGTGGAGATTAAAGGGAATTTTAAAAATTTACCAAGAAATCTTTCATGGGCACCGAATTTTGTACTCACATTAAACCAACTTCCCATACTCCCTCCTCATATAGTTCCATTTTTTTTTTGAACACAATTGATCTCATTAAAAGGCATTAACATGTTTTTAATCTCATCATCAAATTAATCCTGTTGATATTGTTTGTATCTTCATAAAGCAATACAGAAAAAAACCCCTGTAATTTGGCCTTTTCAGATTTTCAGTGCAGCTAAACTGACATGCTGAATTGTACCAACCCTCAGGCTGTCAAGAGATGCCCTGATTATCCATTGGAACAATGGCTGTGTCTCTAATTTTAGACAGCTGCAAGCGGGGTGACTCTGTGAAGAAGCAGGACATTTTGTGCTGCATTCTCTTCTCGGGAACACAAACTCTTCTCTGCTTGCTTAAAGCCCTGCTGTTTACAAGCCTGAGATCTTCTTGTAAACATGTGCTGGTGCACCGTGAAGGCTCCAGCCTGTAGCACTGTCCTATTCACAGGGAGCAGCCCCAGATCCCTGCCTCTCTCAGCACTCAGTGCCCTGCTGTTCGCACCTCTGAAATTCTTTTATGTAAAAGCTGCGGTGTCTGACTGAAGTCGTGTTCTGCTGCCCTCTTGCAGAGAATGCTTCATGCGAGCGTCTACGTTTTTCCTGGGTAACATTTTCTTTTCTCAGAAATTCAGAATATAAATATTCGCTTAGACCACGCTTCCTAAATCAATGACGCCTTGTTGATGGGAGTTAAGTTTTCATAAAAATACCATTGTCAGGCAAGAATTTGTGCAGCAGCAACTCACTAGATGGGGGGAAATTGAAACTGTGAATAATTTTTATCTACATATCCCTGATGACTGAATTGCACACCTGTAACTGAGGACACTTCTTGTAACACTGCTTTTAAGTGGGAAAGTAACTGAATATAGAAAAAAAATAAAAATCCCCAAACCCTATAATCATAAAAGAAACTGAGTATAGATTTGGAAAAGGGGATATGTAAAATACCTAGTTAAAAAAAAAAAAAAAAGAAAAATCCTGTGTAGAAGTTTCAAAACTCAGCTGAGCATTGTGTGTGGAGATAAATCATTCCCAGAGGCAAATGCTGCAAGAAAATTATTCTTGTCATTTTCTATTCGCTTCCACTACCTTGATTTTAAAATCGGCTCTTCTAAAATATGTACATTTCAACTGTATCTGCAGTATGCTGCTGTGTTGCATCGCACTGGGGCAGGCTGTTCTCCACTCTCTTCTAGGTGGGAGATGTGCCATTCCTGGAGCTGTTTTAAATTGCTCTGT
Organism: Melospiza georgiana; assembly: GCF_028018845.1. Lineage (NCBI taxonomy): Eukaryota > Metazoa > Chordata > Aves > Passeriformes > Passerellidae > Melospiza > Melospiza georgiana. Next base: position 14,448,664 of record NC_080438.1, on the reverse strand, counting down.
CCACCTAATGGAAGTGATGACTGAGAGTAGATGTTGTTCCTGTTTCTTAGCGACCCAGTCATTGTCTTCTGTTGTGATTCTCTAATTTCTAGAGTGTATTTTGGGCATTGCTGTTACACAGCCATCTGGTAGCTCTTGAATTTATGGAATCTGCCAGGGGGACATGTGCTGACATTCAAAAAGAGAGTAAAAGACTGTTAACCAAAATATTCTCCCTTTTGTTTAATAGTTAATAGTTGGCTTGTACTTGTCACACCAGAAAATTCTTCTTTAGAAATAAAAAATCAAATTAAAAAGATGTCATAAAACCTTCTGTAATTCATCAAGCTGTCCTCCAGCTGCTGGTTGACCTGCTTTCATATGGATATTCTTACCATTACACACAAAGTAGTCTTTGTGTGTAGTAAAACCTCTGTGGAATTGGTGCAGCAAACCCTTGAAAAGTGCGTAAGCAAAGCTACCTGTATTACCTACTTGCCTTCCTGTGTGAAGATTTTAAAGACATTCCGTGAGGGTTTCCATTAGATGGAGCTCTACAGTTGGTGCTTCCAGGCCCTGCCAGGATGCAGCATCTCCCCACATGTAGCTGCCATGGCAGGTCTTTTCTCCCCTGTTGACAGTAGCCCTGAGTCCACCACAAAAGATTTACTTTTTGTATTTGATTAGCAAAGAATGAGTTTTTTTGTACCATGCAGAAGGCACTAAAATAAACTATTTTGCCCAATTGCACCTATGCATTATTGAATTTTCTACTTCTCATTAGTGCTGTAGTGAGCAAGACCTGCATTTCCATATAGAAAGCCTCTAAAGCCAAACCCTTTGCACCAACACCAAAATTAATTTGTCTGAGTTCTGTGGAACTCAGAGCTGGAATATTAGTTCTCTGAAACTAATGGAAGCATGAGGAGAGCCTTCCCCCTGGCAATCTTTTCTTTTGCTATCTCTTATGGATACTAGAAACAATTATGATAGCTTTCAGTGCTAAATTATTTTCCAGATGCAAGTTGGTTATTTGCACTTTCATGTAATTCCTAGAGCAGAAGTTCAGAACTTTTACAGGTTAAATTACCATACTAAGGCTAACTACAATGTATATCAAACTTTTATTAGATAGAGGTACTATTCAGGATTGTCTGTGGTAACCTGCATGTATCATGTATATGTATACTGCAGAAACTACAGTGATTCTAATGCTACTGATGATTTAATATCAACTCTAAATCATTGGACATAATCATATGATCTTATTGTTAATTCTTCCCTTCTTTCCTTGTTCTTGCCAGCAGAAAGACACTTGGCTAAAATGAACTGTAGTCTAAAGGGTACCTGGGAGGCAGCAGGACAATAGCACATGTGAAGCCATTTCCCTTTCAGAAAGGATGTAAAACCTCTGGGTAAGCAAGAGTTTGCCTATGATGTGACCATGCTAATTTGTGGTTGATGGCTGAAGCAAATAACAGCTTTCTGCTGCAAATAGCAATCAACAAATCCCTGCTGGGCACATGGTTGAGGTGCATTTTCCCACCCTGTGCTTGCAGCAGAGTGCAGCGCACTGAAGCGGCGCTTACAGCATCAGTGGCGGGAATGCAGTGATTTGAATGGTCTGGAGCAAGAGACTCTTCCTGCTGCTTCTGTGGCAGCGTGCCCAGTGGCTGAAATGCTGCACCCGTGAGCTGCTGCACTTACTGACTGCAGGGAAACAAGGGGGGGTTCCCAAAAGGAATTACCCTTCTCCATGATTTTGTGCACTGCAGCGAGGCTCAGTGCGGCACATCCAGGTTGGGATGGGATGTACAACACAGGACATCACTTGATACAGAGCTGCACCGAGAGTGCAAACCACTGGCTGCTGAGATAACCTGTCTGCTGAAGATGCTGCTGTCATTTCATGATGTTGTTGAGAGCATAGAAAATAATACTTAAGAAGTGCTTAAAGTAGACAGCGTGCAAGTGAATTGTAATGCATCGTGGGGAAAATGTGATAAACTACTTAGCCTTTGACAGTACTCTGTGACACCTCAATTTTTGGAGAAAATTATAAGCTTCTGATAAAATAATAAGAAAAAAAGAAGGAAACAGAAGTCTATCTTTCATCTGTTTCCATCTCTCTAGTTCACAGGAGTGAATACTGCTATAGTAACAAGAAGCGGAGGGTAAAGGGAGATGGAGATGGGAAGGATTGTGATTATACCAGGAAAGGGGGATATAATCAAGTAACGCAATCAAGATTAAAGAAGAAAAACTTTAATATGCTGCAAAACAAGAGAAGAATAAAAAACTGGTGGCCTATAGTATTCCTCCTGTAAATACATAAACACAGTATAAAAAAAAAGATACATATATATATATATTAGTCTTTCCAGTGGGGCTGCAGCGAAACTTTTGCTAAGGGATGAGCTGACAGAATAATAATGAACAATGTTGCTATAAATTCCCCTAAAACAAAGGGGGAATGTCACTAGCATGACATTCTAAGGATGTTTAGAGCAGAACTCATTTTAGAACCATCTTTGCAGGTTAACATGAGCATGTTGAAGGCAAAATAGGCAGAAATGGTGTAGTGGTTAGATGTGAACTACCACCAGTATTGAAGTTAAAAGCTAGCAGAAGTACCAGGGTAAGTAGAGGACCATTAACTTTCATCTCACTCATTTCCAGCCTTTGAAAGGAAGGTGAAGAGGCAGGAGGAGAAAGCAGTACTACAGAATACAGCAGAAAAAAATAACATGATTAAAATTATACCAGATCGTAGAACTGGAAAGACTAAAGGACCTATTCCTAATCAATAGCACCTCTGAGATAAAACAGTGGAAAAGACAGAGAAATTATTCATCATCTTAGATGAGACAAGAATGAGAGAAAATACAGGGAATTATTAGGATAAATATTAAGCCAAGTCCTCAGTGGTATGGTTTGCCCATGAAATTGTGTCTGTGCTCTGTGATGTGCCATGTTTCAGCAGAATGCAAAATTCACTCTTGAATGCATTTTGAAAAAGGATCTTGTCATAGCAATACACTGGGGTTCTCCATCATCCTGTGCTTAAACTTTGCTCAAAGCCAGAATATGCAGGGTAACCTTTCTCCTTACAGGGTAGGGCCAAAAGCTTTCCAGCAAAGAGAGTAGGATAATTTTTGGGAGATGCAGTTGAATATGCCATGCTAAATACAACTGCAGTTTGACACAAAATTTGGGAACACTTCTGCTGTTAGAAGCTTTGTGAAGAGTGGGATGTACCTGGTGGAAGCTGTGAGACTCCTACTGAAATACATTGGAAAGCCACAGTGCTGTGTTAGACAAAAAGGTTAGGTGTGACCTAGAGTTTTCAGGCTTAAAAAATAGACAAAATTAAAAAAGAAAAATATAATTTCAGTGTCTTCAATGAAAACCTTTCCTGTGCTCAGACCATTCAATCTGTTTCATCCATATAATGAATCAGTGCACATGGTATACAGAATGGAAGAGTAGCAAAATTTCACTAATATCAGCAGATGTTAACCTTCATCACAGCACTTTCTGTAGCCTGATGTAATGCTGTGTGTTTTGGGTCCAGGGGCAATGACCTGTCCAGGAGGAATTGCTCATTTTTCCATAATGATGACAGTGAAGAAGTAGGGAAAATACTGGGGACTGTTAGTAGGGATATTTTGTGTTCCTCTCTTATATATTGCCTATTGGGGGTGGAAATTCTCATGCCACAATTTTGTGGTGGTTATGTGGAAGAAAGTGGGTAGGTGTGAGGGGGGTGGCTGCTGTGCAGGAGGCTTTCACTCCACGGAGTGTCAGCCTGTCAGTGCCTTTGTGGGAGCTCTGCTTTGCGTTGCAGTGTAGAGAGCTGCCAGGAGAGGGGGGAAAATGGGGAAAAAGGAAGTTTGGTTAATAAAACAGACTTGTCCCTTGAGTGAGAAGCATGGGTGCCTGTACCAGGCTGCAGAGCTGTACATCCTCAATTGCGTATTAAAGACTAAGAAAAGACTCCAAAAGCCTAAACTGCCAGTCTTCTGCATGTTATTTCTGTGAGCCTGGTTTTGTGCCATGGGTTCAGGTTATGCTTTTTCTTGTTTATACAACCACAGGCTTCTTGGAGCATCTGCCTTTTGCTCACACCATGATTAAATTGTACAGGGGGAACATGTGTTTCTCAAATCTCCCTGCAGCTCTTTGGATATGACTGTTTTAAGTTTGACAAGAGGAGGCAAGGGTGCACATGAAAGTGTGCCGTTCTGAGTTTGTTCTTTTTGGTGCTTTCATATTGCAAAGATCAATAATTTACCTCCTGTCAAGTGAAACCAGGAGATTAGTTGCACTAATTTTTGAATGCTTTCTTAGTGTGTGTAAATTGATCTTACCTTGCTGAAGTCATGTTTGCAGCCTTACAGTACTGTGGTGGCAGGGGAGCTACACTGAGCTGTACTGGCTGAATGTACAGCTTAAAAAGCACAATATGTGAATAAACATAGCTGTTGTAACAGGAGGCAGGGAATCGTCAACAAACTTGTGGTTTGATGGGGCTGGGCACTGTTTTGGTTTAGGTTGCTTATCAGATTTTTCCTCCAAGGTAATGTTTCGTTGTTTGTTGTTTTCTTCTCAAGTACATCCTCTGCTCTTGGTTTAGCTCATCATCCATACATATGGCACAGAGCTTTAGGGTGATTTCCAGTCTCAGAATGGCCAGTCAGCCCTTACCCAGCCTGTTGTGATTGCCAGTGTTTTGTGGGTATGACAGGGGTACAGAAATTCTGTGCTAATATGGGGGGGGGGGGGGGGGGGGAGAGGGGGTTATGTTTTCAGCTGAACTCTAAGCAAGTGGTGCTGTTCATCCTGAGCACCTTCGTGCTGATGTGCTGTGTGTCTCTGACCCTGTAGGCACTCTGTGGGTCTCACCCTCCTGCTCCTGCCTTGCTGCCCAACAGGAACATGGCCTCAAGTGCCTGTGGCTCCTCCCAGCTCACCACATGGTTCTCTGCATGCAGGTTTGGGCTCATCCAGGGGTTCCTGGTGCTGAGGAGTGCTTGCTGTAGGAGGGGAGTGATGCCTGCCCAGCAGTGTCTGTGGCTGCAGCAGAGGTTCTTCACACCTTCACAAGAGGGGTTTTTGCTCCATTATCCCTCTGCAAATACCATGCCTGGTAGATATTGCTGCGCCACCTAAAACATTCCTTACTTACATTATGCTGAAAAAATGCTGGTGTTAATCACCCACCAGCAGGCAGCAGTTCCCTCTGAATTGAGAGGCATCAAACACCTGATGCAGCACTGCTCCCCTCCAGCAACTGCCCTTGGCCCATGGCACTGCTCTCTGTGCTGCCATGAACAGATGTAATTCTCTGATCACGTCTCTCATTTGTGCCTTGGTTTTGAGCTAATGATGTGTTTCTGTGTGCATACCTAGGGGAAAAAAACAAAAGGTAATACTGGGACTCCTCCTTCATTTTGGACTGTATAGCTCAGACCTGCTGTGGAGGTACTGCACACAGCACTGCTGCTGTGCCTGGGTTTTTATGAAGTCATTGGAAAGATTTAATTAAAACTGTTTTCTAGATTTCATCTTCTGCAGGAATGGTCTTTTAAAGATTCTACCCGTGGGGTATTGTTTATCCAATTTAAGGTATTGAAATGCAGAATATTATTCTGGTGTATTTATTCTGTGGAAATCTAGACTTAATTTTTTTCCTAAACAGTTTGCCATTATGTGGAGGAGGCACAGTCCATGTTCTGCAACTGCTGTGAGAGGTGAGATTGAAATGAGTTTTATTTCTTGCTGCATTTTATCTAAAGCCTGCAGGTATCTTGGCCTCATTGTATCTAATACCATAAGTATTTATTGTTTTTCTATTAAAACATTTCCCTAGATATCACTGTCACTTATATTGTTCTGTATTTAACTAAAAATATGTTTTCCTCCTTGAGATTTTCTCTAGTTCTGGTCACAGTACTTCTGCTCTGTTTGTCCCCACAAGCTATTCACTCAGTCTCTGATGCTTGCTGGCAGGGTTTGTTTAGGAATTGAATATTGTGATATGTTCACAATATATCACAATATTCAGTTGGGTGTTTCCACAAGTGCACCATGAAGGTATAGCTCTTGCACTGCCATTGCACCAGCGCTCAGATTCCCCAAGTTTCTCAGCTGACAATCCAATGTTTTGTTACCTGTGCTGGTGCTGTAATGAAAACACCCACTGCTGTCCTGGGCTGGAAATCCCATTTTCAGACTCAGTTGTCCACAGCTCTTTCCCCCGCACATTATCCTAGTTTTGAAGCCTCCTCTGCTTCAGGGAATTTCTCACCATGTAGTCAATTGATGCTTCTTACTAAAAATTGAGCCACAGTAAATATCTGACATGATCAATTCTGTTCACCCACAAAATATGACTGGCCCTTTTCCTCAGATCCCAATCAATGCCTTCTCCTTTTAATTTGCTTTACTTTCTACCTCATACTTATTTCTGCAGCCATATTCCTCAGTCATTCCCTAGCTCTATTCAGAGGAGTTTATACCTCTCCTGTGCAGAATGCCTCCAAAGTCAGAAGTTTTTCTTTGGGTAAAATGCAGTCCTTATGTCTTTGCAGACCTTCTCTTATGCCAGAAGCTCTCCTTCCTCTCACACACTTGTCCTGGTCCAGCCTGCTCCCATCTCCATGAGACTGTTCCTGCTCTTGCCTAGCCCCAGTCCTTGGTGGGGTCTGTCAGCCCTGCATCTTTCACCCTTCCAGGCAGGTGGACAGGTCCCAGGGGATGCAGCTGCAGGGCCATGACCAGCTCTGCCCACCCTGCTGGGGAATGACCAGAGAAACTCCTGGTATGTATCTGGTTTTAAACTTGTATGCTTTTGATTTACATGCACAAAACCGTACCAGCTCCTACCCCTACGGTATAATTTCCCTCTGTTAGTTTTCCTTTTCCTGTATGGTGCCAGTTCTCTATTGTTACTCATTTTATGTATCCTTTATCATATTTGTCAGTAAGTCTCCAGCAGACACAAAGCAGCAGGCTCTGTTTGCAGCAGTACAGCTACCAGAGCTTGGCAAAATAGCAGTGCAAAATCATTTGCATTAGAGCTAATAAAGACAGCTGGAATGGGCCCCAAAATATGTTCAATAAACCAATAAGAGTGACTGCTGTTTATACTCCTACTTTAGCAAAACTAACTGGTTTTCATTCAATGTTTATAGTACTGTAATTGTGTAGTGTAGTATTTTCCTGCAATTTAAAACTAATATAATGGTCAATGCCTGTCTTTAAATGCCGACAGTTTGCTAACAATTTCCGGTCTCATGCCTTGTGCATTTTATTTCCTCCATATGAGGGGAGGGTGAATGTCTCACCATGTGCTTTGCTGTAACTCCTGGTAAATGCTGTTTCTTTTATAGTGGCCATTATAGCTATCAGTTTGGGGAATAAAAGCATGTTGTGGTTTTTTTAACTCCAACTCCTGTATTCAAAATTATCCAGAAACCTTCTGGAGGAGTAGAGAGATCATAATTTAGCAAAAGAAATATGTGAATTAACCAGTTAATGGCGTTCTTTGAAATTCTAGATGCTAACATACTGCTGTAGCTTCCTTCTGCATTCCCCCTAGCAAGTTTAGCTTATCTATCCCATGGAAACGATTTATTTAAAATAGAAGTGTCAGACCTTGAGACAATATTATCCTACCAAATCTAAATGTCTTGGAAATACGTGCTTATTCTGAAACATGCACATATTGGCTTCCATAAAAGAACATGCCTTTTTTTTAGCTTGCTTGATGCATGCCAGCAGTTTTTTATAAAGAGGATAACAGATAGACATTCTTAATAATAATGAAAAATAAATAACATCCCTTTCTCACAATGCTTGACAATGCAAGGATAATGTACAGGATTATATAGGCAAAAGTAAGAGACAGAATTTTCCTTTACTCTCTGCCATACATGAAACAATAAATCAATCCATACTAAGTTCATTTAGCCATATTTTACATCTTCTAGAACTGGAATTGTGTAGCCTACAAAACAATTTATATTTTATCTGTACCATCTAATTAATTAAATGGCCCCAGAGTACCAGACTCACAAATCTCGTTAATAGCTGAATACAGAAATAAAGACTGTTCAACCCTACTAGAATAATATTTGCATATCTCCACCTGCGATGGGTAATAAGTACCTGCCACAAATCAGAATTATGAATTTTGCACGCCTAACAAAACCGCAGGGGAAATTATACCTCAGACATTCCATAATAATTGCAGCTAAGCTGTTTAGTGCCATCCACTTATTCTGCCTGAAATGTTTAAAGCAGCAACAGTTGTAAATGAATTCAGGCACACATTCAAGAGAAAATGTTTTAAAAAGTTTTTCTGTCTTGCCATATGTAATTATCTTTATAGAAATGTTCATCTACAAGTTATAACATGCTCACATTTAAAATTGCAAATTAAAAAGTAAGCTACTCCAATTAAAGTACATTTTATAAGAGCATCCTTGTAAGTTTACTATGATTATACAGGAAACAGTTTGGACCATGTTTATCCCATTGATCTCCCAGAATTGGTGATCTGTTCTATAAACAACTGCAGCAAGAGGTTTGATTTTTCAGTTCTTCTTTCCCCAATAACAAGTGATTCCTGGGGGAGGGTTAACAATTAAGGCTTGGACAGAAACATACTGCAATGTGAATAGTCTTTCATAGGCTGGGGAATTGGGACATTAAAGTAGGCAGAGTGAGTTTCCTCTGGTTTGTTTATTTTCATGACACAAGGGGCAACTTCATATGTAGTATAGCTGGAGGAACAGTGAGATGCTGGTGGCCTCATCTTCTGGTTGAGAGGTAAAGGAATGATATTGCCTGACTTTATATAACAATAGGATTTGGAGGGAGCCCAAGAGTTCTTTAGAATTACAGGTTCTGCTCAGTCAACTGCATTAGGACAACTCTGGGAGCTGGTTCATGAACTGCTTGCTGTAGGAACAGAGGTTGGTCTGTCAGTGTGGTATGGACCAGCCTCTGTGTGTGAATCTGCTGCTTGGGCACTGTGGGACAGCTCCCAATTATCAACAGATGCTAAGAGCACACAGTGCATGTTCCACCTCTGTCTTGGGAGAAGGCACAGAGACATGGGACAGCACCTGTCCCTGTGGGATCCCTGGTCCCAGCCTGCCCCTGCAGGAGCTGACAGGGGACACAGCTGTGCTACTGCAAACATGAGGCATTAGGCAGCAAACTGGTAGTGACAGCCCTGCTGCCTCTTGTGATATGTATGCATGAATTGTTATATTATAGACTTTAGAGAAGGCAACAGACCAACAAGAATAACTCCTCCTTCACTCTGGGTCTCACTGAACACTTGATGTTTTATGAAGAGCTAGGCTTCCCCTTTTTACAGCAGAGGTGAACAGAGCCAGAACTGCAATGTGAACTGTATTTGTGATCACTGAAATCAACTTATAATTTTCTGATTTTGGAGCATTTTCTCTTAGTAATGCATAGCACAAGCAAGCCTGCATATGTACATTTAGGCTGCAGGTGAGAGTACACTAGAGGGAAGTGAGAGGGGAACCCCATTTCCACCAGATGAGAAGGGCAGAGACAGCCCAGAAGAAGGCATTTGGGAGGTGCAGATCAGGCTGTCCATGAGGAAACCATATCCTGGAAGGGGGCTGGCAGTTTGGGTAAGCATTCAAATGCATCCCTTTGTAGACAAGCAAACTCACATCAGGGTTAAGTTTATGTTATTTTAGCAGCAGTCACTGTGGCCTTACAACATGCAAATATAACCTCACTGTAATTCTTGCTGTCATTATAGAAGAGGAGCAGCAGAAGGCAGGAGAGGAGTGCTCCTGGAGAGGCAGCAGTGCCCTCTGCCAAGCCCTGCCAGTGACACACAGCCCCAAGGGAACAGGCCCTGGAGAACTGCAGCTCCTGAGCCTGGAAACTTCCACATCTGTATGCTGGAAGGGGAGCACTCATTTTGCCAGTTTTAGTAAAGGATTAAAAAATAATTAGAGTTTATATATGTTCAAAAGGAAGGGGCACGGTGGAGCAAGCCACAAGAAGATGATTAAGTCAGGTTGATTGGCTCTGCCTAGAATGACAGCAGTGAGTGTGAAGGTTTAGGAAAATAACTGATAGCCTATTACCATGATTAAATGCAGCTTAACACTTCTTTTTGTGTTTTAGAGGACCAACAGATGAGGTCCCTATGGATTTTTTTTTCTATTATGTAAAATGGCTACAGAAGCTGAACTATAATCCCTCGCTAACTTACACATTAGCCCAGGGCAATAAAGATGTTTTTATGGCAGGCAAATTTCATGAAAAGTTGTTCAGTTTTATCTCTGAGTACTGTAATGTGCTGAAGGCATTTAAGTGTCCTGTTGGGACACTCTGTCCTGAAAAGCAGTTACTCTCAAAAGGACAGCAAGGTCATTGGAAAAGCTGTATTTTCTGCCAGGGGATCCTGCCCTTTCCCCTCAGTTGATCGGCCACTTTTTTGTCTTGGTTGTGAACAGAAACCAAGCCAGACTGTCAGACTGCAATCCCTGCTTGCACTCTGATGGATGCAGATCCAGCACCAGACAGACATGCTTGAAAGGGAGGCCCTGGTCCTCTGGCTTGCTTCCTCCAGCTTTGCCAAGTCCTCCTTCCTCTCCTCCTGCCAGCAGTAAAGGATCCTGTGTCTCTGCAGCAAGGTTTCAAGTTTCCAGTTCACACCTGTTACCTGGGCTGTTCCCCAAAGCAGCAGGCTGGTTCCCTGCCATAAGTGGCCACTTCTCCTGTCTTTTCTAGAAGCGGTTAAAACCTGTAGCCCAACTCTCATCATCTTAACTTGATTTTTGACAGAACCCTTTTCTCTAACCTTGGCAAATGCAGCAGTAGTTCAACCACGCCTTCCCCAACAGCTCTTACTGTCCAGGCTGCCTCCCTCTGCCTGTCCCTCCTGGCTCATTCCCTTGATTTCACAGATAACATAACCCACTTGTCATCTTTCCCCCATCACTTGGTATCAGACTGCAACTGTCTCTTGGCTCTCACTGTCATTACAGGATGGTTACATTTTCATCAAGACCTTCATGCCTTTTCCTCTTATTCCTGCACTTTCTCTCCCTTCAGCTGGCAGTGGCACATCATAATTACCCATAATCCTGGCTTCTAGCTGTGATTCCGTGCTGCACGGTTGTTTCTGTGGCTTCTCTGTCTGGAGGACTGTTGGCAGTTCAGGGATCCCCTCTCCCTCTTGGGTGTTCCCCGCTCCCCCTCAGAGCCTCCATCTTTCTTTTGGATTTTCTTGTCCAGTTCCATTCTTATAGAAGCTCAGATACATGCAAAAGGTGTGAGGGTGTCCCCTCTCTAGAGCCAAAGACATTATAATTGCTAGCAGCTAACAGCATCAGGAAGTGCTAATTTACTGCTACATCCATGCAGCAGTGTATGGTCTTAGCAGCAGTGCTGCTTGGGCTGAGTGCCCTTCCAGTTGTATTCATATCAGTTGGCCTCTATCTGGAAGGCAGATGAGGAGCTGGCATTAGTGGTTTCTTTCCATAAACTATTATGCAGAGAATAATCTCTGACTGATGAGGTCATGCCCCACTACCTTACAAAGAAACACATGTGTCTTTCCTAGGTTTAAACATAAGGCCATACTTGGCAATCAGTCAGCAGTTTCTCATTGACTGTGACTGGCAGGGATTTTTATTATGCTTATTTTTGATTTTGTTTCCTTCATTTATCTAAATCTAGGAAATATTTCTATTTAATCTTTCAATCTATAAAAAGTACAGATTTCATCTTATAAGATGCTTTAAGTATGTATAATAAAATGATGGTTTTCCCTTTACCTTGCACATTCCATTCATATTGTAATTTTTTGTTCGAGCTTAAACAGTCCGTGTTTCATTAAAAAACCCCACACTATTCATATTTCTTTCATCCCTTATAAGATGTTAAAAGCAATGTTGCTTTGATGAAATTTGGCAGGTAAGAGGATCTAGTTGAATCATCTCAAACCCCTGGAGTTTTGGGCCTCCAGCTATTATAGGAGAGCAGCTATGAGTATTCAGAAATTGGTCCTTTGTTTGCACTGCATTTCCAAGCCATCTGTAGCGCACAAAAGCCACAGCTCTCTTTATAGTTCAGAATGAATATTTAAAAGTTCAGTTTTAGGTTTTATTTGTAGCACTTCACATCTTCCTATCCCATCTGTCTTGTGTCGCAGAACAGTTTCATTCTACTGTACTAGGCAATGGCAGTACTTGGTCTTAGAACCACAGGTAAATGGTGGCTCCTTTCCATTTGATATCAGAGTGTGTAGTATTTGCCATCAGGATCTACACTGAGCACATATGTGTTTATTTATTCCCATGCACTCAATTTTTATTTGATTATTAACAAGCAGCTGCAAATATCAGGTCATCCAGTCTGAAACTTTCCTGCATGTGCCTATAGAGTGGCAGAAAAACCAAGCAAGTGCATGAGTGCTGCTGGCCCTGGATGGTGCAGTCTGGCACCATGGCCAGCACCCACCCCAGACTGGGGGAGCTGTCCTTGGACCCGAGTGCTGAGCCTCCAGTTCCCCAGTGAGGCTGGGGAGTGACAGGTGCCCTTGGGAAAAGGGAAGGCACGAGGATACCTCACAGTGAGAGGGAACTTGTGTCTTGTGTGGAGGAGGCTCTAGGGAGAGGGCTTGGAGCTGCTCACTTCAGATGGTGTCAGCATATGCATTTGTATATTTTCATATATATGTTCTCGTTGTAGTAATTCACCCTGTTAGAAGTCCATACATTTAGAGTATTATCATCTGGTTGTATCAGGTTCAGTATTTTGTATCTAAACCTTAGCTACCTCTGACAACAATGTGCCATTTTTTTCTCTTCTATGTTTAACTAGATACCTGAAGTCACCTCTTTTGAGTCAGAGGTATGAAAAGAAAAGCAACCTATCTTACAGGAAAAAAAAAAAATGAGATTCATCTGCCTCCCATTAAGTCATTCTTCAGTTTTGTTAAATTGATCATCCCTTGTTTTTATTTTGTGCCCTGTCCTGGGCATGGATGGCACATCCTGGTGCGATGTTTGTTAGACTCCTGAGGTGCAAATGAATCATTGCCCTTAATGAAGTTCTTACTTTAATTTTTTTTTCTAATATAGAAGTATATAGATTTATACATGTTTATATATGTATATCACCATCCCTTTCTAGAAAAAGGAGTGAAATATGTATGTTAACACATATCACTATGGAAAACTTTTCTATCTCAACAGGACCCTAAATATAGCAATCACATTGCAATTCACCATGAAAATTCACCTAAGAGTTATGTTGTCTTCATATGAAATAGAATTAAAGTGAATGAATGAAGACTGCAGTACCCTGAACTGAGGTCCTGGGATTAACTAAAGAGCAAGAGCTTGTAAAGCCAACAGTTGAGGTTCTTCAGTGTATATTATATATTGCCATCTCATCAGATAAACTTAAAAGGGTAAGAACTACTCATGTTATTGTACTGTCATTGTTTAATAAAATTAAAAATAATTGTTTTGGGACAAGCAATTCTGAAATATTTGATAGTAATTGAAAGTAGGCTGCATTCCCATGAAGATAAGGGTTGTTTTTGCAGTGGTGGGCCTTTTTCTAATGAAAGGCAGCCTCACCTTCTGGCTTTGCATTTCGTTACATGTTCCTGGGGTTTTTTTGCTTAGGCTTTAAAGTAATGAACTTCTCTTTTCCACAGATCTCTGTCATCTTCTCCTAGTGCTCCCTGGAGAATAGATGGTCAAAAAGTGAACTGTTTTTCTGGTTGCATATCACATCCAATTCTTGAGTCTATGCACTGCCTACACAACCATTGCTGTTGCTTCAAACAAGCAGTCCTAAGTAAGTATGAGAATTTCACTTCAAATGTTGTTTTGGTTATTTATTATTTGGGGAACTTTTGTCTGTTATCACTTCATGAGAGACTGAAAAACATAGACAAGTGAAATTGTATAATGCTCCCAAAGCACTTTTTACTGTGAGTAGCTCATCTCCCTTGGCTGCATGAGTGTCATGGGGATGAGCAGAGGATGCCTGCTTAGAACTTCTTGTGGCTGGGAAAGAACTGTGCTAGAGGTAAGAAAGGCATGATAAAGGCATTTATTATACAGTGTCTATTGTGTCTGTCTATTGCACAAGAGCTCTGCCTTACTCTGCTTTTGTGTGGAAATGGGAAATAAGCTTTAATATTCAGATTGCAAAATCTAAGCTATAAAGAATCTAAAGGAAAGGTGAAAAAAAGAGAAAAATTTAGCTGTTTCATTTACTTTGGGAAATGAGTGGGGCAAAAGCAAGAATCTATGGGGTATGGGAATGAAAGCTCTTCTGGCTGGATAGCCTGAGTTAGTTTGTTAAGGACAAAACTTGCAGTGTTGTTTGTTAACATGAGCTGGCCACTGTTAGCTTGACATCAGGTTTTTGCAAAACTCTTCAAGCAAGGGCTTTCACTTCCCCAAAAGAAAGAAAAAGTGTCACTCTTTTCCTCATAATAAAAGTAGAAAACATAAGGGAGCCTCAGACCATGTCTTGTGAAGGAAACACACTTAAACCCAAACATAACAAAAAAGTCTTTCTCTGGGGAGCTCTGTACCCTTTAGTCTCCAGCTGACCTGCCTCGCCCCATTGGAAAGGCCTGAGCTCCCCAGTGAGCAGTCAGGACTCCGGAAGCATCTGGCAGCCTTTGCTCTGACTAATACTTAAAAGTCTCTAGGGCTGCCTATAGTCTCTGGAAATTTTTTTTTCATTTATTCTTTTATGAAACCTTTGTTCCTTCCACAGAGTTGTGTGGCTGATCTATTGTGAATCTTTGTTCTATATGGTGTTTTTAATCCTTTTCCTTAGTGTGTGTAAAAAGCTGCAAATTTTCTGTGCCTTGCCTGTCTTTATCCTCAGCAGAGAGGTTCCTTCCACAGCAGTAAGTCAGCGGGGTGGAACGACTGCTCTGCCTGGCTGCTGCCTGCCCATTTGTGCAGGTTGTCCAGACCTGTTCAGCTTTTTCTGCTCTGTAGTGCATTTAAATATCAAGGTGGGGTGGGTTCTAGTCCAGGATTTCTTAAAATGAGGACCTGGACTTAGGTACCACAGTGGATTCAGAAATACTGAAGCTTTGACTGCTCTCAAAAGAGCTTCTTCATTGTTTAAATTTTGCAAGAGATTGTTTTTTAGGCATCTCAAGCATTAATTTTAGGAACCTGGTTTTAGGCACCCAGATTTTTGGCTTTGGCCCTGATCTTGTGTAGGTACATGGTTTAGTCTGTCTGAGCAGAAAGGTGCTGGAATGGGTTTCTGTCCTCCAAGCATACACGTATTCCCCTCTCCAGCCTCACACCAGGAGCAGCAGACAATGGCAGTGTTTCTCACCGAGTTCATGCGGTCTGATGGCACAATCCAACTGCTTCAGTGTAAATCAAAAAGATTTTAAAAATGTGCAGGTGCCAAATGCTGACAGAACCAACAATTAAAAATACAGGATCTATAAGATCCTAAGAGAACATCTAACCTGCATTTTTCAATTAATTCTAGCTGGTTTTTTCCTCCTCTTCAAAAAGCAGGACCTGTGGCTGCTGTTTGCCTGGCCTGAGAAAGCCAGCACACGTCTCCAAGGGCTTTCTGAAATGTCGTTGTATAATTTTTCTTTTGACGTGGGCTAGGGTAGCCTAGGGACCCGTTTCTTTGGGATAGCTAATTCTGAAATATTCAGCAGAGTTTTTCATTGTCAACTATTTTGCCTTCAATGTCATTCAGTATCAAGGAGTGTGACCAGTTGGGATGAGAGGAGAAAGACAGTTCTCTTTAAATTCTGAACCCTAAGAGGCAGCTGCTTTTCCTGGCCAGTTGTCAGCACCACGGTGCTTTGAGGATGAGGAGGGCTATGGAGAATGAGGCAGAACATATTTTTGCTGTTCCAGCAGCCTGGACTTTCTCCCACAGAGGAAGGAGTGTCCCTACCCCCTGCTTGAGGAATCTGCTCCAGTGGAAGAGGACAGGCAGGAGTGTGGCCCAAGCTTACTCTGGGCCACAGCTACAGAGTAAGATTGAGCGTAAATGCTCTTTTGTCAGCACTTTGTCAGGCTGGGACTTGCTCACTCTGAGTGTGCAATTGCACTTCCACACTTGGTGTGGTCTGTGCTAAAGGCTGGAAGAGGAAAAGCTGAAATAGAGAGACCAATGGCAAGGATGAAAGTCCTCACTCCAGAGTATTGGTGGTTTTGGTTTTTTTACCCACTGTAATTTGTGAATGGTCAGGTCAGAAGAGCCTTTCTGTGCAGCATGGCTGGAGCAACAGCCTGAGTCCTACCCTGTCTGGTGCTGCCAGCCTACCTCTTATCCTTGTCTTCCATTAGGAAGTTGTGTAAGTCATCTCAAAATCAACAGGACAAGAAGGTACAACTGAAGTCACAGCATTAAGGTTCAAAATATCTAGAGGATACTTTAAAATTGTTGGGTTTTATTAAAATTTTCCTTTCATAGCGTGATCAACATTTGGTGCCCTGTAGCTGACATTTAAATGAATATTAATGTAAATTTTGTAAAAGAATAAATGGTAGACAATAGGAGGTTCATTGATAGTGGTTATGGTTAATGCTGAAAACAAGAATATGCACCTCAAACCACGTGTGATTTTCATAGATCAGTTTACGAAGTTGCAGAAAAGGAGGATATTAAAATATTTACTTGTTTTCGTAAACCCAAAGAGATTTTTAAACCACATGTTCACTGTACTTCCAGAATTCCATCAGGCTGCATGTATGCACTTCTTAGTCCTTAAAACTAGTAAGATGTCATTAAAACATTCATTGACACAGCCACTGTCTACGTTAGCTAGACCTTCAACATTATTAATTCAGCTCTCCCTGCATTTGCATGCAGCACCTCAACTACAAGGCTTTAATGCTGTTCTCTGTTTTGTTCTGCTGTCAGGTATTCAGCTCTGGTGTCTTCTTCACTGAAGAATTTCTATATTACAGCTCTGAATACAATCTGTTTTGTATGCTCATGAACTAGCTCTAGGACTCAACCCCCCTGTATTTTATATTCTGCACTGGTTAATTTTTCATTTCTCTGGCACCTTGGTGAAAAGTAGTCAACACAGTTAACAATATACATTGTGCAACAATAAATATTTTATTGGCTATATAATCTGCACAATTCACTAGTTTGATTTTTGAATAAATCTATAATTTTGAATATTTGGTGAAAACTCATTTTTTATAGTATGCACTATAATCACTGTAAAATGTACGATCTGTTTTTTAGTGGGAGCTGTAGACATTACCTTTACTTTTTTCCTTAACATTGCTAAACTCTAATAAAGCTATTTTATAGGCAGAGTAGTTTGGAGCAAGAAATACAGAGGTTTCACCCTGGGAACAGTATATAATTCAGATACTAGTAAATTACAGTGTATTCCTTACACAAGATAGCAGTAAGGAGTGTCTTTTTTCAAATGTGTCTAAATACTTGATATATCTACTTTATATATGAATTTGTTGTACAGTTTTTTGGTTTTGTTGTGTCTCTTGTTTATGCTGTTGGAACAAACAGATTTCTTTATGTCTAGCTTGTGTTTCCTTTCCTTGTCTTAAGCCCATTGTAATTAAGGAAGAAATTCTGTTCTTTTCTACCCCAGCATTTCCCATCCATATTGTGTTTCTGTTCATGGTTTCATATACAGGAATGTAGGGATGAAGATTGCTTGGTTTCCTTATATATTAATAGATTAGGTTTTTATTGTTGCACGCACCTAGAAACTGTACTTGATCCAGGAGACAAAAAGATAAATTACTCTGTATGCAGGTTATTGAACTCCTATCACTATATTGTGATATATTAATTCTTTTTTTAATGCATTCATCCTCACTGTGTGCCTATGAGATAGGGAGTCTAAGTCACAGTTATCTCAAAGATGGGGGATTAAGCCACAAAAAACCCCTAAGCAACTTGACTAAGGCTGCACAGTGTGTTTGGAGCAAAATAGAGAGTGATCAGAGCTCTGAGTGGTGATGTTAAGTATGGGATCACTCCCCCTCTGTTCCAAGGCTTCAGCTCTAGCCTCAGAAGCTATGCTTTCATTCTGTTTGAATAAAATTCTATTTGAAATAAACCAGTATTTCTAAATGAAAGTATCATAGTCTGCAAGCCAACTAAGGGATTTTAAATACTGTTTTACTGGGAATGTAATTCCCCATCATTTTCCCCTGTGACTTCTGTGTTTTTGGAACTATTGACCAAGTCTCTTGATGGGGCCCAGCAACACTGGTGCCTATTTGAATATAAACAAGTTTATGACAAGAAGATGGAGCAGCTGATTTTTGTGGAAGTATTTTAAGCACACAGGGAGAAAAACATTTTCATGTCCTCCAAAGGATGAGTGAAAAAAGGAGAAAATGAACAATGTCTATCAGAGCAAAGTTACTTAGCATAGCTGGCTGCATTTAGGATAGTGAATACTTTCCAGAGAGGAGTAATGAAAGCTCAGGTGCTCAAACAGTTTGAAATGAGACTGGCAAATGTGTTCAGAAAACAATCTGTGATTAAAGGGTGTCTGTTCTGATTATAATGTTTGTTACTGTGAAAGAAACTCATATTTGGTAATGCATTGGTTCCAAAACTGGTAACGTAAATATTGATGAATGTTTGCAAAATTCTGCAGTAGGTGCATGGTTTAGAATTCCCTCAGGTAAGAGGAAGTATCACGTGTTTCTCCCAGATGAAGATAAATGTCTTTGCTGTTGACAAAATAGTTGTCTTTATTCTTGTAATGGAGGACTTTAATACTGCTTCTTTTAAATGTCATCTACTTCCCAATATCTTTCTTTTCCACCTTATCTGCTCTCAAAAACTCAGGATGAGCCTTACTGAACATAAGCATTTGTTGAAGTTTCAGAAACCTCATCTGGCCTCTTTGTGTGCATTTAGTGACCAGAAGGTGTTTACATCCACTTTGAGAGTGGTTCTTGTTCTGACAGTCCCCTCCATGAGTCTTACCACTGAACTGAATGGGCTGTGCACAGGACGCTGCCTTCTGTTTTAGCTGGGAACTGTAACCCACAGATAGAGGAATTCAATCATCTTCCTACACTAAGTAGTGCAATTTATTTGCTTTTAGACCTATGGATCTTTGTGAAAACTCCTTCTGCATTTTCTCCGTCTTTTACTATCCGACCTTCCTGGCTCTAATCATCCTTTCCCAGCTCTTCCTGTTCCTTGTTAAAGATATGGCTGTCACTGAGCTGCCCCTTGCTTATCATCAGCAAACCCACCTTTCAGAAAGATATACCTTTTTGGCATGTCTGAAGTCAGTAAGATTTAGCCTTGTCATCCTTTGTGAGAGTCCCATCATTGACTATAACCCCATGGTTGACTGCTGTGTTATGCAGAACTAGGCAGGCTGCAAGGATGTCAGATGTGGTATTGAGTCTGTGCTTTGACAATTGGAAAAGACGCCGAGAATGAGATTTCACAATCCCAGAAGACCTTTGAGTGATCAATGAATTCTGAGTAAGTGAACTAGTAAGTGAACTTCTGCTGGTAGAAGGGCAAAATCAAATTAGATCCATCAGCTCTTTCTGTCCTGGATAGCCACTGTCACCTAGAAATTATACAATAAAAAAGTAACTAAATATGATGTATGAGACAGGGAATCAATGATGTGTTAGAATAAATGCAATGTAGCAGTAAAGCAAGCATCTAAAATACAAACCATAATCTAAAAATGTTGCCAAGGAGAAGACATTTTCTATTTTCAAAATTCATGAAAATTAGGACTGAACAGACTGGGGAATAAATCCTGTTCAAAGTTCACTTAGTAAGCTAGTGATGTTATGAGACTGAGCTTTGATACACTTGTGCAATACAGGATCATCACATTACAAGTTAGCATTCTGATGTGAAAACGCTTGTCTCATTATGAATAATTGACAGAGCACATGATGTTATTCACTACAGGAACCTATTAACTGAGCATTGGCAGCAGGATATAGTTGCAGGGAATAGCCTTAAATGAAAGATAAAGGGTATTAACTAATCCTTGTAGTTTCCATTCAGCTCTGAGGACAGTGGTGACCTGCCATGATGGGAGTAGATTGCTGTGGTCAGTCTGGAGAATGTCTTCTCAAAGGCTGTACCATACCCTGGGGCTCCTCAAGTGTCCAACATTCTGCATTTAAGGAGGGAATTGGCATTGAAGTGGGGTCACTTTCTACAACTATTTATTTAATTTCTGTGAAGTGTTGCAGAGAATAACATCCCCTAAAGATCAAAACTGCTTGTGCTTGGCCATGTGCCTGTGTTCTGTGATGTTCACCACTTTCTTCCCTCTCTGCCTGACGTGTCAGTGGATGTTGGTCATTGAAAGAGGCAGCTGAGTAGGATCTGGTGATAACTATGGCTTGAGAAAGTTGAAGTCATAATTCAACACTTAGATTTGAATTAACAGCTTCACATCATAAGTTATTATGCAGAGATGTAGGAACGAGAATTTTTTTTTTGTTTATTTATTTTGTTTTCTTCCCCTAGGAGAAAGAAATTATATTCGCAACCTATAGCTCTAAGGCCCTTAATTGGTTTACAATCAATCTGCAATTGTTCTTTGTTCTTCAGGGAGAAGAAAGCCTAAAATATCCTGTTTTATCATTAAAATAATCAGATTTATAGAACCTGTATTTTGTAATCAGTATAGTCTGTTCTCCCAAGTGGCAGGCAATATTGATGACATGTCTGCAGAAGGTGAGTTAGACCAAAGTGCTGAACAGTAGCAAGGGTACTGAGATTGGTGAAACAGAGTATTCTGTGCTGGAAGGGAGTTGGGAAAAGGGGTATATCTTTTTACCTGGGGAGAGGGAGGGGAATGTTGTTTTTCTCATTCATGTTTATCTTATTTATAAGATGGTAACTTTGTGTCAGTTAAGTTACAAGATGGATTTTTTTTTCCTAATAATAAAGCAGTAAGAGACTTGTAGATGTACTGAGTTATACAACATCTCTTGCATTGCATTATGATGTAGTAAATGGTCCCTAGATCCTATAGTATATTCAGACCAAACCTTCACTTCTGTTCCTTATTAGCAACAAAAAGATAAATAATTTTGCTGTCATTGCAGCACCATAATAACCAGTGCAAGGCAATGACCAACAAGCCTTGCCCTAACTCCTGTAGCAATAAATGTTCAAAAAAAAAAATCCCACTCCCCAACTTTGAGTAATTAACTAGAGATGAGTGATTTGGCTGTCAAAGTCTGTCAGTGCCATGCAATGAAAATAAAATCAGTGGCAGTGCCCTGTGTGTGAAGCCACTCATAGTATCTAGCCTTAAACATTAGCACGGAAGCTCCAACTCCAGCCTGCTCCCCACCCCCATTCATTAACTGTCTAAATCCTCCTGTCTTTGTGGAATCACTGCAGCAAGTTGAAAATGATATATGTAATGAAAACCCTGTCTGCCTAGTGCAGAGAGGTGGAGAAAAAACCTTTGCTTAGCAGCCTCTGCTGTGCTGATTCCAGCAACGATTAGTGCAGACTTTGTCAGAGAAGCTCACCAAGAGCAGAATATTAAAGCACAAAAGGGAAACTCATTGTTTCTAAAGGTTTGTCTCTGCCTGGCTGGTTTTGTTTCCTTTTTGGGTGCTATGACCAAATTCACATAGTGACTTCAGTGGGAAAGAAATAGAGATGCCTTTGAGGCTTTGTTGTAGTTTGGGGCTATTTTCAATACTATATTATGAATATGACATTATCTTTTCAGTACAGGTACCTGATGAGCAAGAAACCATTCAGTTTCTGCTTCAAGTGCAGGCAGAGGAAATGGCACTGCATCAAAGTGCAGTCCAGTTCAACCCAGTAAATGATTGGCATGGGGAAAATACCAAAAGATAAATGTTTCTGAGTTTTTCATGAACTGTGTACACAGAACCATATGTTTGTTATTTTAAAAAAAGATTTCATATGGAAAAGATTTTCTGCAAAAGATTTGATTTTTTAGAACCATTGGATTTCACAGTGCTGATCTAAGTCAATGACAGTGTGGGTGTTCAGCATCCCTGATGCCAAACTATAATTGTACCTGATAAGTCAGGGTAAGAAACCTGGATGTTTAATTATCTAATGCATAGCAGGGGACTCAAGCACATTCTGACATAATGTGAAACAAAATCTGTCTGATAACTACAAAACAGTGGCTATTTTCTTGGTGGGAATGTAAATTTATTATAGTCCAGATGTAGCATAGCCTAACAGGCCAGCAATGCAGCTTTAGGGCTTCCAGTTCTGTGGCCATGCCTTTGGTTTCAATGAATCTACATGCAAGCTGTTGTGGTTTGGGCACAGAAGGTTTTGAGATATTTGCATTCACACATACACAACCACATTTTTCCTTCAGGTGTCTGGACAAAATTTCATCTGTTTCTGAAGCTCTTTGGTGTCATGGACTGTAGAATACATCTTGGAGCCAGATGCTGTTCTTGACTGCTAGACTTTATAGTCAGATTGTGTTGTTAAAGATGCTTTTTAATTGACTTGGTATTTATCCCACATATAGCATATAATCCAACTGTTGTTTGTATCCTGGTATACCTTGAGGTGCCCACAGAGATAAAAGCTTGTTTAATACCCAACATGCTGGAAACTTGTATTATGAAAAAGTCCTTCTTGCCCTGAAGAGTTTTATAATTTTCAACTAATGTAATGTGAAAAACAGGAGGAAGGAAAATGGACAGCATGGAGATGTGAAATGAGTTGCCCAAGTTCTGTCAGCTGGTTTCCAGCTTGTAATCCAGTCCCTGAGCAATGAATCACACTGCTTACCAAAGGCCAATTTGTGAAGGAATGAGCTCCTACTGGGAAGCAACAGGCTAGTACATGCCTATTGACTTCCCTGCCAGATCCGCCGTGTCTTGGCTCAGTGCTGTGCTTTACTGCTCAGCATATTGTCCAAAAATGTTTACAGCATAGCTCAGAGGTAGCAACAGACTTGGAAAAAGCCACAGATGACTCTTTTCTCTCTGTGTGTGTATTCTGGATGCATGCACAAAACTCCTCAGGATGGCAGAATATTATTACAAACAGTTACAACTATATTTGATTAATGTCTTGTCTCAAAATCCACTTTGAAAAAAAGCCTCAGGTATTAAAATGATAGACATGTAGTGCTAATCAAAATGATGCATATTTTTAGGATACAAGAACCCTGGGCTAACAGTGCTCAGTCTAGAAATGCTTGCTTTTTTTTGTAATCAAAGATGCACATTCACTTCTGCAATCTTAGCATCCGACTTACTGAACCCATTGGGCTTCTGTTGGTGCTGCTCAGACATGGTCAGATATTACTGAAGATCGGGTGGCTTCTTGTTTTGAATTGAGAAAATATGGAGATATTCTTACTTCCATGTTCTATGCCTTTTGAGCTATTGTGATGCTTAATAGAGATTCCTTTGAAAAGATTAATTCTTGTTAAGTTTGCTTTCTTTTCCATTATAATTCCTTCATTGCAAACACTACTGATTTTTTTTTAGTTTTTTAGTAAAAACATCAAAAATGTGTTTATGCCAAATGCTCTCAAGTTAGAAATCCTGTGTTCTGTGGGCTGTAGGATGTGCTGCTCTGTTGTCTTTTACCTTTGTCCCCTGAAAATTTTATTTAAAAATAGCCAGAGAGAAACAGATGACAGCCTAACAAAAGGTCCACACTGTTCTGTAGTGAGTCCCCTCCTCCCTCCCTGAGCCCCTTGTTCTAGCAAAACTCCTTTGCTTTCTCCTTTGATTTGCATCAATCTACCTTCAGGATTTTTCAAACATTGCAGTGCATTAAACACTACAGCAGATGGTGCTTTTTGACGATGCCTTTCTACATGAAGCAACATTTTGTAGTGTATGCTGCATTATCAAAAAATCAAACATGTAATTATGCAAATATGTATGCCTTTATAATAATCAAGTTTTATTGTAAATGGTTGATGCACATCAATTTGATCCTGTAGTGGTGCTTTAAGTGCAGTTTAAGTGGCTTTTCAGTGTACCCAGAGGCAACACAAATGCATCTCTGGAATATTAATAAAATTCTGAATCTTTGAGACACCAACTGGTACAGCATTGCTTATACTGATTGAAACTAAATGCTAATCCTTTCCTTTATTTTTTTAAAAAAAGTCCCCTTTGTTATTTAAAACACTGATATTAGTGTGATATAAAGGGCCATTTTATTTTAAATTGTATTGTAATGTAGTTGTTAAAATAATGTCTAATCATACTATATTCAGATTCTACAATGTAAATTTGATGAGACAAGAATCCAATCATTTTACAGCCATGAAAACAGAGACGTATGTTAATATGTCCAGTTGTTCTAATTCTGTAAATTTATTAAGGAAATATCTGGTTTTAGATTTTAGTCCTGAAGGCTTCCAAGTGACTGATTCCTGAATGCTCACTCAGAGATGGTTTTGCTTGTGAAATTTAATAAGCTAGATTCTTGCAGTGAAAAAAAATCAGCAAGGATTTTGACATCCATAATGAAGTGTAAACTTTATTACTGATCTGGTCCTGCCTTTTATACCTTGGTTAACGTGGTTGGGCTAATGACAGCCATCTCTCTGAATGCACACATACACATTCTGCTGGGTTTGAACCAGCAGACAGGCTGTGGATATAGATAAACCAAGACTGTAAATTATGTTTTGCCTGTTTATTCCTGCTGTTCTGAAAGCAGGGCACGAAAGGAGCAGATTGCATTGTTCACAGGGAGAAGGCAGGAGCTGCTATACGTTGTCCCCCTTACCAGTTCCAATAGGTTGGATGTTTATTTTTTGGGTTTGCTTTGTTAACCTGAAGGCAGATTGAGAAGGCAAAGAAATGAATATGCTTCCATCGTTGTGCTGCTTGGACTTTGCTCAAAACTAATTTCCTGAAAACTTAATGAAGCTTTATAGGTTGAGCTTTCACTCTGTAAAATTTTTGCCTTTTGGATTTGTTTGCAGTTTACCTTCCTTACCATCTCTCTTCCCTGATGTTTTTGTTTCATGCAGTTGGTTATTGTCTCTCTGCCCTTTGTCCTTCCTTCACCTCTTTCAGTGGTATTTTTTGGTTCCTTTCTGTTCTTGTTTGTTACCCCTCTTCATTTTTCCCCCTCACAGATTTTGCCTCCTCTGTCAGCCTTCTGCTCCTCAGTTTTTTTTTTCCCCAAATGTTTCTCTAAGTTTTTCCATTTGGTTCCCTAGTCCTTCCACAAATGTGTATTTCCTAGCTCCCATTCTGCTTCCCACATTCCCCTTCCAGGTTTTACTCTGTCTGATTTCTGTGTTTATCTTTTTTATTTTGTCCCTGCTTTTCTCAATTCAGATTGGTTCAAAATATTGCAGGAAAAGCTGCTCTTGAGAAATTTCATCCAGATTGCTCAAAGAGCAGCTGCTGTTCTGGCACTTCCAATACTGAATCAAACCTGAGCCCAGGGGATAGGAGGTCCTTAAAGGATCAAAGTGCAGCTTCAGAATCCTACCCAAAATATTGGCAAGCAGAATATGAATATAAACCCACAGCCATGAGTAGCTGAAACAGTTTTGACGTGATCTCGTATTTTAAGGGTGGTATTTAGTTTTGGTTTGGATTTTTTTTTCTTCTTCTGAAATAAGGATTTTTTTTCTCTCCTTATTTAGCATTCTTGAGACTCCAAAGCAGGGAAGAGACATCATGCATCTTGAGAAGGCCCTAGGGCCTCTAAAATTTTCAGTACATTTTTGCTGCTTTGCTTAATATATAAACTCATTTAAATACTAAGTTTCGAAAAGCTATCACAAGAAAATTCTGAGTCAATAAACTTTCTGCTCTTACTGAGACTGCAGATTACTTAAAGTAATCAGAGATGCTGAAAAACAATGGAAAGATTTTTCTGAACTGAAAAAAGCTCTTTAGAAACTTCAAATTAATGGAAACATTTTCATAAAATCATGAAATAGAAATATATAAAGAAAAAATTGTTAAAGTAAATGGCTCCTGCCTTCAGGATTTGTGAATAAATTCTTGTGTATGCAAATGTGGAAGTAAAGTTTATTAGCAACAAAATGGAAATTGCTGACTTCCCATTTTTTTCGACTGTGAACACTGAACTTGATTCCTTTTTAATACTATAGTTTGCCTCATTATCTTAAATTACATTAATGGTAAAGTTACTTGCTTTTTAAAAAGTACCCTTTAAAATATAAATTCTGCATGTCTGTAGCACTGAAACAGAGAAGCTGCCCGAGTTAACTTATTTGACTATTCACGGAAGAAGCCACCAGATTCCTGAAGTTCAATGAGCAAATGATTTTTATCAGTTTCATAAATCTGTTTGTATGTGAAAAATCTATAAGTACCATTACCTTTTGATTGCATTTAGTATTCAGAAACCAAATGGTTCCCTGTTCTGCTTCTGATATTTATTTCAGTTGCATGGCATTTCAAGCTTAATTTAAACACAATAATAACAAAGTCTATTTCTAATGCCGTGATTTCATTTGTAAAGCCACCTAGACAGCCACACACTATGGTAGTGTGGTAGGTTTTTTCTTACTAGTTATATGTCAGGAATGCTTTAGACATACTTTACCTGCGTTTTATGTGGGGCAAAGCCTTGATTAAAAGATTATAGTATTTTAAGGTGTTTTTGCACCAAAAAATTGCAGGAAATCTAAAAAAAAAACTTCTTAATAGGGTAAGGCTTGATATATAGACTTGAAAAGTGTGAAATGATAGGCAATGATCTGTCTTCAAAGAAAACATTGAAACTCATGGTCACTGAATACAGTATTTCATAAGATGTTTGTCTTTCCAGGCTGCATCAGTCACATAACAGTGAGTAAACCGTGAATAAAACACAGCTCAGTAATTGCCTGGTGTTTTGTTCTCTATATGCAAACATCTGATTACTGGTGTGGTTGTAGCAATCTGGTAGAAATCCCCATGCAAGCACAGAAGCTTGGTCCAGGAACAAGAGATTTCACTTCTGGCTTATATGCAATGCTGTATAAACTGTTCATATCTCTTCATTTACTTTATCCTCTATTCTGACTACTCTGGTGGTCTGTATTAGACTGCAATTAAATATTAGTTACAGGTCTTGAAAAGAGTGTGAACAAAGGTTTAATGTGTTTTGGCTCTGCCAAACCCCTTCCAAGGCTTCAGCTGCTTAGCAGCCACCTCCCTGTGCTTTGCTCAGTGGCAAGGCAGCTCATCACTCTGCAGTGAGGGTATATGGTACCTGCCCAGCAGATACTCCTCAGTGCTTCACTGGCTGAATTCCTCACAAGACCTTCAAATGAACACCCATTCTCATAATAATTTCTTCTGGTTGGTTGAAGTGCTTTAACTCTGACCATCTATGATTCTATTTACCCTTTTGAGGATAACTTAACTGAATTCAAACCCTAAGATGTGTCAGTGCAGGTGTTTTTAAGAGAAGGTGCCTGCCTTAATGGCTGCATTGAAAATAAATGGATTATTATAATGCTCTTTAGAGGAGAAAAGGTAAAGAGTAACACTGTTTATGCTTTATTTTTAATGATCCTACTAAATCCCACTCTTTGCCATTTCACTCTTCTTGTAAATTTCTCCGCAGAGAAATTTAAGTGTTAAATTTAACAGAGATTAAAATCAAGAAAAATATTTTTTCCATGGAGAAACTGAAGTGCAGGAATATATTCTTTTGTACTCATTAATTTTATTCTAATTTTTTATATATTGCTTACAGGTGCAGTGAAAAAGTATTTTTGTCAGTGAAATGCCGTCTATGGAATCATGGATAAACCCACATTTTCCTCAACCAGCTTCTTCTAAGGAAGCCCAGGTGCCCTCCTTGCAGCACAGTAAAGGTTTGGAGCCCTGCTGTCAGCCCAGATGTGAAATCTGTCCCTGCAAGGCAGACACGGGCTGGGCACGTGTCTCTGCTCAATCACAGAGACTCCAGCTTGGCTCAGCCACCTGCAGCCTGGGCAGAAGGATTTCTCCTGTTCCCAGGCTTCAGAAGAGAGTCAGAAACCATCAGGTGGTGTGACAAAGGTGATGACACTCTCTGGATTGGGAAAAAGGCACAAAGAAAACCTTTAGTGAATATTTACATTATGTTGTTGGGCTTTTCCCTCCTTTCCACATGAGGAGGTGATAGAGGACTGTGTCTTCTTTTGGGTTTATGGGAGCAGTTGCAGCCACTCCCCACACCTCAGCTTATAAGGAAATGAGTAAATAAAAGTTATAGGAAGTAGTGAAATAGTCCTGAAATAACATCTGCTCCAGGCTGTGTTCAAGGATAGCTGGGCTTGGTAGGATATTAATTCTGAAATTTCCTTGTAGGAGTAAACTTTTGAGACCTGTGAAGTTCTGCTGAGAGCCCTGGATCTTGCCATGACATGCTGCCCACATGAAAAAACTAGCAGCTGTTTTTCTTTAACTGTGATTAGGACAATGTTTCTTGGGAATTGTTTAATTAAATAGTATTTCTAAAGAAAACCCTTGAGACCAGACTTTCTCCCAAATGTGCCAGAAATCTCAGATGCCTGGTGGCCTGTGCCTGGCTAATGGTGTAACCCAGGCACAGTCACTCCATTCACAGATGATGTCTCTGCAGTGGGGAGCCTGGCTGTGAGGGACAGCTCCATCTCACTTTTGATGGAAAGCACCAAAAATCTGACTTCTTAATATATCTCTGCAAGTACTGAAATTACTTGTTGAACAGAATTCATGTTTTCAGACTAGTCCTGTGTTTTAAGTCTGTATTTTCTTCTGAACCTAAAATTCAGATGGAATTTCTAAACTTGTTTGTTGCTATGTTCTAAAAAAAATGTAGGTTGAATTTCAGGGACATTTCCACTGCTACTCTGTTCAAGAAGGATTTATGCTCCTGAGAAGTCATCTTAAGTCATCTTAAATGAATTCTTTAGCAGACTCTCACGTTGCATCTTTGGGTTTTAACTTTGAAATTGGCTGTTTCCAAGCAAAATGAGACCTGTGTGTGTGAGCTGCTTTTCTTTGCTCCTCTTTTTCAGTGCCTTCCATCAAATAATTGCTGAGCCAGTTGATCAATTTCAATCAAGTGGGACAGAAGGAGAGAGCTGTGAGACATGAAGTTAGGAAGAAAACAGGTTTTTCAGTATGTCCAAGGGTCCTGGCAGAGTCCTTTTCCCAGGGAAAGTGATCACAACACCAGGAGCTGGCTCACCAGTCATGCCCTGGGCTTTGCACCAGCCCCAGCACAGGCTGTTACCTGCCCCAGTGGAGGGGCTCAGGGGGGATCCTGTGGGAACTGGAACCTCAAGGGCATGGGAGGCCCCTCTGCCACCCCTGGCACAGTGAGGTTTTTGTCAGGGCATTTGCAGTGAGCAACTTGTTGTCTTGTGCTTGGGCCTGGCCATGTAACATACTTCACATGAGGCCCAAAGAACACACCTATCTTGGGGTGGCTAGGTTAGCCAGAACTGACAATTAGATGTTAAATAATTAAATTGTTTTAGCTATTAATTGTAAGTGAATGTTGTTTTTAATTGCACTTTAATAATGCCATGCCCTTTATAACCAAAATTAATGTTTTCTGTCTCTCTGTTTTTGAAGTACATGTCAGTTTAATTAAACTATTAATGGTAGACAGATTTTAAGTACTTTATATTCTTCATTAAATTGTATCTGCTCAACAAGCATAAACAGGAAAATAGACTCAGAAGCAGATTCATGTTCTGCCTGATAAATCATTCATCATCAGATAAGATGATGAGGCATGCTTGTTTTTCTGTAGACTCACAATGATAAACAAATCCACTTTTGTATTGTAATATTTATTGAGTTCATAGAAAAATAAACAAGGCTGTTCACTTCTCATATCAGCAACAGGCCTGAAAGCTGCTGTCTGCATTTATGACTGGTCAGTCAAGCAATATCTTGATGCTCTGAGGGTCAGTCTTAGTTCATTTTGTCTAGAGTGCTTGTTAGCAGAGCATTTCTCTGGTCTAAGATATAGTTCTTTCAGAGCCATTCAACTGCAGTAACGATGAATATTTCTGCTGTTCCCACTGTGTTACCCAATTGTGTGCAGAAAGAATTAAAATAGCTTTTGATTTGGCAGAAATAATACATTTATAATGCAAATGTTGAGTAAGTCTCAATCCTGGTAGGACTGCAGGAAGGTTGATGGAAACAATTTTTTGAAGATTGTGAAAGACAAATTATGGCAAGGTCATTTCTTCTCTATTGGTAAAGTCTGTAAATCCTAGTGGGCTGTTAATGGGGGTAACAGGCAGAAATTAAGAAACACTGCAGCAACTGCTTGTGATACATTCCTGTGCATATTATACAGGCAGACACAGATGTAACTGGTTATAATAGAGACAACAAACGTCCTTCCTTTGTGTGGCAGATCAATCAATAGCCAGGCATGTGATCTTGTTCACTATTATGTTAGTAATGAAACCTTCTTGTGATGTGACAACTGTGGAATAACATTTGGTCACAAAGCTGGTGTTAACAAGCACAACTGGCACTCTGGTAATTAGACTGATTCCTGGTCTACTTTCACAGATTGTCGATAAATGCAGTAAACAACAGGCTGCTTTCTCTCAGAAGAAGTTATATGAAGTTGTCATCCATTTGACGGTATGTACTGCATTCTCCTTCATCTTCTATCAGATTCTGCCAAGGCGGAGATGTGCATATATTTCGCTATAAAATAATATTTCACAATAAAAACTTTGAGTTCATTGTTAAGCAACCACCTAATTAATGTCAACCTTTTTTTCCTCTTGGGAAGAAAGCTGATTTCTCAGTTACAGGCAGGCAGTTAGATGGAGATGTTCTTCCTCAAGTTTTCAATGTTCTCCCCTCTGATACAGTCGCGTCTGCTGTGGACAGCCATTTATATTGTTTAAGGATAAACTGAAACCTCAAAAGCAGTGGATTACCCTTGATTTAAATGCCAAGAATATAGATCATATACAATTGTAGTAGAATTTTTTACATTAAGCAAAATAACTGCATTCAGCCATGGATGTGCTAGTCAGCTTTTCCATCACTAGTTTAGGGTTGTTATATCAAAACTCATTTGCTGTTTTGCTCTTTCCACAGACCTGCAGTAGTGGAAATCTGAACTGTAGTTTGGTTTTTTCACCCTCATGGCAGAGTAAGAAGGAATGAGAGCTCCTTCCCTAGGCCCTGTACCTCCTCCAAGCCCACAGCCTGGCTCTGCACATAGGAAAATGTGTGAATGCTGTAACTCTGTCTCCTCAGCTTCCAAAGCAGAAGAATTTAATCAACTGAGGTATGCCTGGGGAGCTTTTCAGTTTCTTTTGCATTGGCCAAGTGGCAAAGCTTAAGCTGGAGGCACTGCAAACCAGCAAGGGTTTCTATGCTTGCTCTTCCTTCACATGGTGCACTCAGAAACTGGAAACAGTGCAGATGGGATGATGAGTAGTGGCAATGCCATGGCATGTCTGGGCACTGGTGCTTCATGGCACTTTGCTCAGATCTGCTAAGTCCAGCTCTGTCCTGATTTCAAGGGTTCTTACTGGTTTGATTTGACCAAGAGGGGTTTCTTTATTGTACTGGGCCATGTTTTGACCATTTGCTGCAACTAAATTAACTCTGAAACATCAAGAGAATAGTGAGCATCTCTTCATGGCCATTATCAATTGCTGCCAGATTGTAATTCCCTTTGAAATTGACAAAAAGCAGAGGGAAGGAGTGTTTTACAGTAGGTACCTAGTTTTATGCAGGTTTAATGCAGGAAGATGCCTCAGTAGCAGTCAGTAAACATAAAAACTAAATTCACACTCATAAACCAGGGAGAGGTTTAGGACACATTCACTGAGCCATAGGTATCAAGAAGTTAGAGAATATAAATAGCAGTGAATGCAGTATGCTAATCTGAATGGTTGGAAATGAATATCAGAGGTGTTTGTTGCTGCTCCCTGCAGATCAGTCTCTGTTCTAACAAACCACTGAGAAACACCAGTGAGGCTCTCTAAGTCTTGTCGGTCTGTACCTACAGGCTCCTAGGAAAGAGCCTGTAGAAAGAAACAAAAGAGTGTGTGGGATTTTGTCTGATGGGTAAGAACCGTGTTTAGGGAGGGATTAGCAAGAGGCCTGTGGGTGCACCAAAATGCCATGTGCTCAGAGATGGGGCAGTGAGAATCTCTTTTGCCTTGTGGCTGGCTGTAGATGGTGGTATGATTTTGAGTGAGACCTCATGTCACACAGAATCACAGAATGGGTAAGGTTAGAAAGGACTGCAGTGTCTGGTCCAACCTCCCTGCTCAGACAGAATCATTGTAGAGCACACTGTGCAAGATTCCATTCAGAGAGTTCTGGAATTTCTCCAGTGGGGGAGACTAGAAGGCAATCTGTTCCAGTGCTTGGTCACCCTCACATTAAAGAAGTTCTCCGTATTTAGGTGGAACTTCCTGTATGTCTGTTTCTGCCCATGGCCTCTTGTCCTGTTGCTTAGCACCCCTGAGCAGAGCCTGGTCCATCCTCTGACACCTCCCTTCAGAAACAGAGAGAGAGGGATATGATTGCCTCTCAGTTTTCTCTTCTCAGCTGAACAGCCCCAGCTCCCTCAGTCTTTCCTTGTGATTTGCTCCAGTCCCTCCATCATCTTTGTCAGCCTCTGCCAGACATACTCCAGAAGCTCCGTGTCTCTCTTGCTCCATCGCTCTCTGCAACTACAGGGACAGAAATGAACCAGCTTGTGCTCCAGATCCCTTGACCTGTTGACCTAAGGCCCTGAGATCCCTCCTGATTGTTTGCAACCTTCTTGTTGGGACCTTGTCACTGCCAACCTGGAAATCCAGTGCAGGGTAACACTTGATGGGCCCTAGCAGGCTGGGAAGGTCCTGGGTGACGTCTCTTGTGTGGGCCCCAGGGAGACAAAGCAGGTCCCTGTGGGTTGGGTCTGGTCAGTGACTGGGCCCTCCATTCCCCTCAAAAGCCAAGTCACCAATGGCTACTACCTTTCTTTTTTTCTTCATGGAGGAAGTTTTGATGCAGGGGGTAGGCTGCCCAGCCCTAGGTGACACCTCCATCTTGGAAGAGCCTTCGTCCATGTACATATTTCCCCAGTCCTTATTTTGCTGCTTCTCAGATATCAAGGCCTCATACTTATTTTGAGGTATGAGGTTAAGGGTACCTGGGAAGGTGAGCTAAGTCGGGGGGAATCATTCCCCCACCCCAAGCAGAAACACATTTCCCCTCCACATAGTCCTTCCTTGGTTGGGAGAGTAGGTCTGACCTCCTTCTGAAAGCAGGGCCAGCCATGAGGCCAGACCCAGTTACTCAGTTTTTCTGGTCTGCTGTAGTGAACCTTCAAGAGTGGAGATGATGCAGCCTCCCTAGACACTGTTGTCCTTCCCAGAAATCACACTTAATGTAAAAATGTGTCTTTTCAATTGTTCCTCCAGTTTCAACTTGATTTTGTTTGGACTCAGTGCTTCCCAGAATTCTACATAGATTTCTATGGCCATCTATTCAAAAAGACTCAAATCTGCCGCTGATGCAACACTGAGATTGCATTGACCTGTCAGTGGGAGTCCATAAGCAATGAATATTTTTTTGCTGCAGGAAGTCAGAAAATAAAGCCTTCGCTTCTAGAAGAGACTGGGTTCAAGTACCACTAACTGCAGTAGGTAACAAGAATGTTTGTGTCATTTAAAAAAGAGGCACTTGGTCAAGAGCATGTTGAAAGCATCACACATTTGGAGAAAGAACCTCTGCACTTGGGAGGTAACTGAAGAAACAACACAAGGAGATATTTTGCCATTCATATAATTTAAACTCTGCTGTTTTGAGAAGGTTTCACCATGCAGATTACTTTGTAAAATGATGACAGTGCAGAGTGCTTCCAGCACTTGGCTGGAAAATCTTAGCCATGGCTGAGCTATTCAGACCTTGTCAATGCACTGCCTGTAGAAAAGGTTTTTGTCAGGAAAAAGCACAGTGCTCCCTTCTTAGGAGCATATTTCACATTCTAAAGTGATTTCTTTGGTAACATTGAATAAATTCTAGTTTACTAGATTTGATTTCTAAAGAAATATAAGGAACAGAGTACAACTAAGTGACAGATAAGATGCCTTGGCATTCTGTGTTTATTTGCCATCAGTTACTTCCATATTAAATTGTTCCATTTACAAGCTAGTATAATTTTTTTCCTAAGCGCCTGCTGCTCTGTCTAGTTGTGGAAAATGAAGCTCAGTTGTTTATGACCTGTGCTGTACTTCATCACTAACCTTCACCAAATGTACGAGTTCTGGAATGAGAATACAACTTCACCAGTGGTAGCACAGCATGAGGCAATGTATAATGCATATTACTGTGGTGCACCTGTGCTGGCTTTCCCTTGCTTATTGGGATAAAAGTGTGCTTTATTAGCAGGCAAATAGGTAAAGCTTAAGAGGCCAATCTTCTGTGCCTGGCATATAGAGCTGCCATTAACATTAGTGAGTAAAGTGGATGTATTTTGACAAGAGAGCAAGGACTTAAGGGAGCAGATGAGTGCAGAA
This sequence comes from Melospiza georgiana, assembly GCF_028018845.1. NCBI lineage: Eukaryota > Metazoa > Chordata > Aves > Passeriformes > Passerellidae > Melospiza > Melospiza georgiana. The sequence goes on along the minus strand of NC_080438.1, from coordinate 14,414,151 downwards.
ACAAGATGACACTTTCATAGTCACTTTTCTGACCAAAACGGAATGTTTTGAGTCTCTAAATGTAAAGATTGCATAATATGTTTTTATTAGTTAATAACTGTCGAAAACCTAGTGAGGAAGCCAGGTGTAGTCTTTACCTTTGAGAGAACAAAGTGCCAACTTCTCCCCAGCCTGTGCTTTAGCCTGTCCTCAGTAAAACACCTCTCTGCCACCTTTCCCACACTCATAACAGTTATCTTCTTGTTTTCATCTTCCCTGTGGAAATTATTAATTAAAACTTCTTTAAGAAGAAAGCTTTGTTGCTATCTAGACAGCTCAGATTTTTTTTTTTTTTTTTTGCATCTTTTGAAGGCTGTGGATGCATGAAAGAAGGTGGTGAGAGAAGGATGAAGATATATTCTCCTCTGGTGATGCACAGAGGTGTTGTGCCCTGTGATCTCCAGCAGCCTTTTGTGTCACAGCCCATGCAGACCAGACCTGCTGTTGGGGGAGATGCTCTGGGATGGCTGGAGGGAAGACACCAGTCTCTCCCTGAAATGACAAAGGTGGTTATTCCCCAGTGTTTAGTGTAGGTAAAGAATTCTCTGCATATCCTTCTTCACATGTACAAAGTATCTGTCTTCCCAATTTCTCACAGAGAGATTCTGAATTTTTGACTTGTCTAGATAAGGCAACTACCTAGAAGAAATGAGAGATCAGCTGAGGAGGTTTCTGAACTAGGTTTGCTGGGGAGCCTCAGGCTTATTCTGGCTTTTCAGGATGCAGCAGTAACCAAGAACATTTATTCCCATTTTCACTTGGCAAAGAAGATTTTTTTTCTTCTCTTTTCTTTCAGCTATGGGCTTCATTGCAATTACTTTTTTTTTTCTATCTTTCCAAAATCCAATTACTGAAATGCTACTTTTTGGATGCCCTTAGCCAATACCCTGAGTGTCCATTTGAAACAGCTAGACAGATATAATGTATTACAGCTGTTTGGTTGAGTGACAAAACTGAATCCAACCCAGATGAACCTTAATAGGCAGTTTAATAAGACTTTTACAAAATTAAAAAAATATTATTTATATTCTACATTGAAAGAAAAAAAGCTTAAATATTTGATGATTTCTTTCCCAGGTTTTTTAGTTCATACTTTTTTCAATCATGACACATTTTAATTTCTTAGTGGTAAGGCTATTTTTAGGAAAAAAATCTCACTTCAGAATCTCACTTTTAATAAAGTAAAAGCTGTTTCAACATTTAAAAAAGAAAAAAAAAATCCTTTGTACCTTGTCAGCTGAAGCTCTGTCCTGTTCTGAGCACGGTGGCAGGAGCTGCCTGCATTGCTGAGAGCCTCGGGGTGTGGGTGAGAGCAGCCCCGGAGCCCTGCCCGGGATGGGAGTGCCAGACCTGCGGAGCCCGGCGGCAGTGCCCTGCTCTGTCCTGCCAGTCTCACTGCTGGGCTCCACAGACCAGCTCCATTGAGTTCTAATATTTACCAGGCTCACCTCAGTGCGCTGTGTTTGTGTCTGTGAAGCTCTTGTGGTACAATCTAGGCAGGGCATGATTGAAGAATACGACCCAACATTCCTGCTGCCCAGCTAAGTTTCATGAAGTTCTTGGAAAATTCAAAGCCTGGTTATTTTTTCAGTGTGTCTGCTGGGGAGGTAGCTTTCTGACACATTTGAGATATTTTGTCACTTGGAAGCATTGAGCCAATTTAGTTAACGTTTTAATTTTTGTTGGATTTTTAATTGTGGCCATATGTCAAGAGGTCAGTTTAGACAGCTTGGTAAGCTGGAAAAGCTAGCAACAAATCGAATCAAGTGAATATCCTTTCATTTCAATGCCTTTTTCTCTCCTTGTTTCAAGCCCAGAAGGAGGTCTTAAAGTTGATGAGAAGATAAATTCAATTATACTTAAAGCTAACTTTGACTCTTAGCTCTCATACTACATTTCCCCATCTTTGCCATCCATCCTATTGCAATCGTTTAGATTTGCCCCAATAGTAGTTTGCCTATTAGCTTTGCTAATGAATTTACTACTGCAGAAGACCACTTGCAAGGCTGTCTTAAACATAATGAATGTAATTATTAAGCACAAAACCAGGGCAGCATCTTTTTCTCTCTTGACAAGAATAATTCTTTATTCTCTCATTAGCTATGTGCTTTGGTCTCAGTAAACTAGTTATTGACCTGTTCATTTAAGGAGCTTCACTCTAAATGCTTCTTCCCTTATTTAACTCAGACAAGTTCCTCTAATTTCCCCTCACCACGCAATGCTAGCCCGTAAAATGTAACCATTGTTCGTTTGTTGTGAAGAGAGCTGGAAGACAGGAAGCTATTCTTAGATGGATGCTCAGCCTCCTGAGCCCTGCTTGCTTGTCCCTGGTTATAATGGATACAAAACTGTATGGGGCTTAGTAGACATCATGTAAACTCTATAGGAAATCTGAGCCAATGAATCATGGAGACAGAACCCCACTGAGCATTGTGTGTCTGAATAGACTGCAAATAGATAGAAAAGCAGCTTAAGCAAGTGGCTTTCATATGACAAGAATGCATAAATTAGAAATGAATTGGGAGTATCTGTTGTTTTAAGGCAGTTGGATTTTTACTTTCTTTATCATTTTCCTCTTGTAAGAAGCCACTAATTGCTCAGACTACACTGAAGGCTGATGCAGAGTCTGTGCATGTGTGTGGGTTTTGTTGCTCTTTAAGCCTTCTCTGCTGGATTGTGCCTGCTCAGCCTGGCAGTGCCATCCCATGCTGCCTCCCCAGCACCTGCACAGCTTCCCCTTCCAATCTAGCAGTGTCTCTTGGGGCATCCTGGGAGACTCCCACCTGAAACATGACACAGATCCCTGGGCAATCAGGAATCCAGTGGTGTCAGGTCTGTAGAGGTGCGGATCCCCAGCCCCAGCCAGGAGCACACACCAGCTGAACTGGGATTATCCCTTGGCTGGTGTGGCAGCCTCTCATCTCACCCTTGCAGAACTCAGGCTGAGCAGCAGTCAGTTGCTTCCTGTTCTCCTTGGGCCATTAAGTGCTTAGAATTCCCATCAGGTGGGCCCTGACCATCAGTGAAGGAAGCACATGGCATTTCTAGGCAGGTTTCTCCTGAAAGCAGCCATTGCCTGAGCAATGGGGACATGCCAGGGGCACCAAGGTAGAGCCTGCTTGGTCTGAATTCCATGTGGCCTGAGTCAAAGGGTGGGCTCTAGGTAGAGAGGCTCAGATCCAAGGGCCATGAAGCAAGACCAGGATGAGGAGAGTGCAGAAGGGCTGGCAGTTCTGGTACAAGCTCACCTGACAGCTGGGAAAGGGACATGATGCCATGTGGACTATGGCTGCTCTCATGCCTCCTGCATGTGGTGAGCTGGTCTCACAGACAGGGTTATGGTGCTCTCAGGTCTCAGAGAGCAGGGCCAGGTGTTTGCAGGAGGAGAGCTGCTGCTGGCACCCTCTCAGCAGCAGCAGAAGTCATCCCTCCTCTGAGTCAACTGATGTGGTGGTGGTCCAGGAGCTGGGGGGGTTCAAGGGCTGGCAAATGTGGCTCTGTGCAGTGACAGACTGCTGTTTTGTTGCTTGCTTTTTGATTGTTTTCTAGTTTTTTTTTCTGTGCCTTTTTGTTAACTTTGCTATTTTCTGAAATGAAATATCCTGTCTCTAATTGTTCACAGATTGTGATAATAGTCTGCAGGCAGATGGCCCATAGTTTGTGGTCCAGCAATCATATGAGAGAGACAGCAGCCCTCAGTTGTGTTTATAGATACTGGTGCTGAAGTGTTGCTGTTACTGGGGGCCCAGTATGGGCTGCCCTCCCTCCTGCTGCAATGCTCTGGGCTCCTGGCTGTGTCCCTTGTGCCAGAGGCCACAGGAGGTCCCTGGCTGTCTATAATCTGTATGGCCTCTGATGGGTCTCCAGATGGGCCCTGGGGGTGGCACCACTTTGTCTGGGGAAGCAAAGACGTCTGTGTCTTCTCAGGTGGGAGAAAGGTGGCACCTGAGGGACATGACTGAAAATAGAGCAGGGGAGAACAGGCAGAGCAGCTGAGAGAGACCCAGCTTGAGGGGCTGACACCCTGCAGTGAGGGCAGGCTGGAAAGGAGGGGCTGTGAGCAGCCTGCCTGACTGTGTGTCCCAGGGACACATCTCCTCACCCAGCACCTCTGCTGACAGTGCTCCAAAGGCCAGTGCCAGGAATGTCCTGTCTGAAAGGGGGCAGCTCTTTGTCAGGCAGGTGTCCCCAGAGCAGCTCCAGGGCAGCAGGCAGAGGCATGAACCACCCTGTGGATATGTCTGGGGCTGTGGCGTGTCTGTGTTGTGACAACTGCAACAAATCTATGGAAATGGGGCTTGCAGAGCATAATGTAAAAAACCATCAGATTTTGTATTAGAACTCAATATAAATTACAGCTTACACACTGCAGAAAGTCAGTGCAAGGTATTTTACAAGGGCACGTATGATAGGACAAGGTGTAACTGCTTCAAACTGAAAGGAGATAGGTTTAGATCAGGTATCAGGACAAAATTCTTTACTGTGAGGCTGGTGGGACACTGGAACTGGTTGCCCAGAGGAGCTGTGGATGCCCCATCCATGGAAGTGTTCAAGGCCAGGGCTTTGAGGAACCTGGTCTAGTGCAAGGTTCTCTGGCCAGGGCAGGGACATTGGTACTAAATGATCTCTAGGATCCGTTCCAACCCAAGCCAGTCTATGATGCTATGGTTTATGTTTAAGAATGGCAGATAAGGCACTGTGTTTTAGCTGATTGTCTTTCTCAAAGTTATCCTTAAAATAGTATTTTTAATAATAAAGCTTTTAGTCAAGTATTTTATATAAGGCAGCTTACTTTCAAGATGTTTTTCCATTTCTCCTAGGTAGATTAAAAAAATAAAAAAAAGCTTTATTTTCAGCCAATATTTGTCTGTTTGAATGTAATTGTGCTGCAAAAACTTAGCAATAAACACCTTCACCTTAGGGAAAGGTTAACAATTTCATTGCATTTTTATGTTTAATGATGCTTTAATGTATCTTCTTCTTGACTGTAATTCCAGTTCTCTTTAAGAGAGTAACTTGTCTTGCCAGTGCATCAATTCTCAGATAAAAATTAGACAAATTATGAAGAAGTCTACTGTGAGTGGAGAGCAGGCAGCAGGACAAAGTAGCATGACTATAAAAGTTTTGTTCAGAACAGTCTTAAGGCTGAGCTTTAGAAGGCTGTGTCCTAATTCTGTTCAAAACTGCTAAATTAGAGGTTCTTTGGGGCTGATGTTTGGAGAAAAAGGGTAAAACTGCTTTCATATTGGGCACAGTGATTGCAGGACCAGGTCTCAGTTCCCTAGTCATGACTCACAGAGCTACCCACCTTTGTGTGGCCCTGCAAAAGATGGGAGATGTGCAAGTGTAAAAATGGTGTGTGAGACACTGATGCCCTGCAGTACCTGAAAAGGGCTTTTCTTTGGATCTTGCTGGGGACATTGCAGGGAGTTCTCATTTTTTCCTGACTTCCTGCTCCCTGAAAGGCGATATTATGGCTTTGTTTTTCTATTGGCCCCAAGCATCACTTGTAATGGCAATAGCTGGCAGGAATGTAAAATATATGGAACACAAGCCCTTCTCAGCCCTCAGCAGAGGGAGCAGTCCTGTGGCATCATGTTTTTCCAATTGGTTAGTACATTTCTAGCTCTGATAGCTGTTCTTTGCAAATCCTCATTGGTTATTTCATGTGAAACATCAGTAAGGAAAAAAACCCAGCATGACTGCAGTCGCTTAATTCTACAAGGCTCTTTCTATTTCGTAACAGTCACTGTTTTTCTATGAAAAATGGTTTGACACTGAAATATTAGACTGTAAATTGCAAGAGGAAGATTAATATATCTTCTATCTTGGCAAGTTTTCCCAGTATATCACTAGCACTGAGACCTAAAGTTTAGCTTGTTTTTCGAGGTTTGATATAACTCACAGAAACTTTGATTTGATGCACACAATTGTATTGTCTCTCTTCTACTTCTCAACTGGTCTTCAATGCAGGTTTATTTAACTGCATTTCAGGAGACTCAACTGTGTATCAAGTGATTACCTATAATATAGTTACAGACTTCCACAATTATATAATTGCTAAAATAAGAAGCAGGGCAAAACACGATGAGTATATGTTAGGAAACAGTGCTGAGTTATGAGTTCTGCCTGTGAAGACAGCAATGCATAAAGGGATTCCCCAAGATTTATATTTGAAAATGTGAACACAAAAGATGAAGGGTTTAGTATCATTTTTACTTTTAGAGGGAATGTCCTTTTGAGGGTTAAGGTGCAAGCTGTTTCTTCCTCTTTAGCAGTGGGCTTTGCCTCCCACCCACTAAGAGAAGAAAGTGCCCTGCGACACTGTGTGGACCTTTGGTGAAGTTAGCTTTTTTAGTTGCTCTTCAGGAAGCCTTTTCTTGTTCCAGCTTGTGAGACTCTCAGGTATTCTTGTAAGAGCTGTTATTTCCAGCCTCATTGTCCACTTGTGGTATATTGCCTGAGCACAGGACCCTCCTGTGCAGTGGGGAACACAGGGACACGTGTCCCCCATCACAGACACCTTACTGTTCAGCAGAAAGTGGAAAGGGAGACAAAAAAGCCCTGTCATCACAAAGGCTTGTGCTATGTGTGATAACCTTGAATCCAGGATTTATTTTTCCTCCCTGCAAATACATATTTGTAGCTAAAACAATCCTTTCAAGCTTCTCTCACGAGACTGATAATTTCTTGGCATTCCAAGAGAAGGGGGTCACTGGTGTTCAGAGGAGCAGCTGAAGTAGCAGCATTATACAAAGCATAAACACTTTCAGAGTCAGTAAATGAAAGCAATGTACTTTGCTCCAATACTCATCAAACAGAAAGAAGAATCTGTCTCAGCATGCTGTAGGATGATCATTAATTTTTAATAGTGTTAATGTTTATTAGTGACAGATGATTGACTTTAAGTGCCTTATGAATAATAAATAAATGATGTGGATTTTGGGCATCTGCCTTAGATTTGTATGCAAAGCCAGTGGGACTAACCTTCCCAGTTTGAGAGAAGTGTAGCTTCAATTCCTCAATGTGTGCTGTAACACAGACTGTAGGAGTTCTTGGGCTTTAGCTCTGCTAAATGTGGGAGGCCTTTCTGTCCCCTTTCTGTCCCCGTTCTCAGGGCACATTTACTGCTTAGCGGCCTCAGGGTGAGAGGGGAGCTCACTGCAGCTCTTTTGGCTAGGACAGAACTGCTGGAAGGTGCATTATTCACTCTGAGGCTGTGCTGGATTTCATAACACTTAAACACCTGTGTCCATCAAACAGAACGCAGAGAATCGCAGCTAGAGCTGCTCTTGACTTTGTAATTTCATTGACTGACAGTTTAATATCTATTTATTTTCACATCTGACTGGTATAGACAGGCTGGCATCCTGAATGTCAGGATAGTGTGCTGACAACTGTGTTTTTTCATTACTATAGAAAAAAAAAGGGATTCTTCATAAGTAAAGAGGTTCTTTTCAGGCTCAGCAACTGTAATAAAGACCAAATTATACTTCATATAAATTTGGTAGTAACAAGTGATATGTTATGTGTACATATTTATATAGGAACAAGGGCACACAGTTTTCAACTTTCTGGTAATCTGTCTCTTCCATCCTGTGAAATGCCATGTAATCACATTGTTTAAATAGCTGGAACAACTGCCTTTACCACAGGCTCTCATAAGCAGCACAATCCTTGCTTAAATTAGATATTTAAAATTGCTCTCTTATTTTGATCCAATTTTGTTTGCTTTCTAAACAGAAACAAGTGGCTTACCCCATCTAAAATCTACAATATTTGAAATTATTTAAGAGATTGTTTTGAGAAAAGAGAAATATGTGTGTTCTGGTGAGGCTGTGCTGATGTTTAGAGAAAAAAGGGTAGAACTGCTTTCATATTGGGCACTGGCCAAATGGCTGATGACTCTGTAATAATGTTCTCCAGATGTTAGGCAGTTAAACCAGACCAAAATGCTGTTGCTAACTTATTGTTATTCAGCATTTACTATATAAACAGAAAATTTGTATTTAATTCCACTTTAGTTCAATGGATTGTGATTAATATTGTAATTACCCCAATTCAGAGAACTTTTTAGACCAGACTCTTGGTTTTCTCAGAGCATAGCACACCATACATCAGCCCTAATTATATGGTGTATCTGACTGGGATCTGCCCTGTAATCACATGCCCTAGTGTTCCCTGAACTACTGGGTGTTGTGTCAGCAAGGAGGAGACACAACTGCACTCTGTAAAACATTTCAAGATGCTGAAATTAAATTACATCTTGGAAAAAAAAAATAACTGCTCTCAATATTCACAGCTGTTAGCTGGTCATCAGGTGATGGGAAATTATCTGAACTTGTCTGATTTCTCAGCAGTCATGGCATTAATTACTTTCATTAACAAAACTCCTTGCTTATGATTTTTGAGGATTTTTCACCCTGCCCAAGGGCCTTATCTCTGTTTCAGGGTGTAGTCACTCTTACTCCACCATGTCTGGCCTCCTTTGCCCAGCCCTGGCTTGGTCCATGCACCCATCTTCAGCCTGGCTGCTGCTCTTGGGCACAGGTAGAAGTCTGGGCTGGGTTGTCTTTAAGGATGTAAATCTAGGCTGCTCCTGTTGCTGGAGAGGCACATCAGTGCCCACAGTGGGTTTCTGCATTGCGCTTCCAGAAATCACAGCACAGCTCGCACGCTCGGAGAGCCTGGGCTGTCACACATCCCTTCAGGAACCCACTGGGGGTGACAGCACCCCTTGCTTTTCCTCACTGTGCACCTGGGACTGGTCACCTCACTGCTCTTAGACTTCAAAATCCTCAAAAATCAGTCCTCTGGCACATGTTGGGTGCTTGCTGTTGCCACGCTGTACAAATAGAGATGCACAGAGACCCACCTTGGTGGTGAAAGGTAAAGAAAACATAGAGCTTGTATCTTTTGGAGTGTATAACCATCAGGGTCAGATTTTGCATGACAAAAGTAAAACTGATTGCTGTACAGCCAATCAAAGGGGCAATATTTTAAGCCCTGGTAAGGGCTTTGTGCTCTGCTTACATTTACAGCAATGTCAAGAGTATAGCAAGGACAAATGGGAATCATGTGTGATCATAATGTTCCTATTTATATACACATAAAATAGAACAGGCTTTTAAAAGCCAATACAATTTTCTATTGTAATGATAACCTTAATAACAATAGGGTTTCACTGCAAAGATATCAACAAATATAATAGAAATTGAGATAATGCCATAAAATAGATGCATTATTTTTGGAATTTGAAGGACACCTGCCAGAAAACATTTACCAACTTGTGCAAGCCACAGTTGAAATAAAAACTTACCTTCTGCTGTTGCCTGGTTATGACATATTTACTGTGCAGTTTTCTTATCACTGTGGATTTCTAAGATAATTAGTTGTTTTGTTGCTGTTTAGTGCAAAATATCTGACCTAGGACTTACCAGTACTCACTAAACAAATATTGAAATAAGAAAAGAGGTAATACTCTTTTTAAAATTAATTGGAAGATGCAAAACTGATAAGTAATGTGTGTTTCCACAGTGGAACTCTACATGAGCTAGATATGCTATGATTATCTCAAGCATTTTATTGAAGTCTTCTGTTTAGATTTTGCATGTACTTTGCTGCTAGCTTAATTGAAATGAACTGCAGTATCAAAGTAAAAATCAGGTCTGTCTCCTTTAATTGCTAATGTTTAAAATATTGTGAAGGAAGAGCTCGCCAAAACACATCCTATGAACATTGTATCTATGTATCTAGAATGTGTTTTTAGAAAATATTATACATTTTGTTTACAGAAGTTAACCTTCTTCCACGTATGACATAAGTTGTCTCTTCTATCTTTGCTTCTTTTGCTGAAATCACAGAATACTAAAATTCTCATAAGACATTGGTTTTCTTAGTAGCTTCTATTTCAGCTCTTTGCTAATGGTGTATGTGTTCCTTTTAATCATTTAGCAGTCTTTTGTCCCATTAATGACCAGTCCTTCTTGTTGCATTATGAAATACCATAACCACGAATGCCAAGTGGATTGCTGGATGGTGTTTACTATCATGTGTTACTTTACCATGTCTTTACTTAGCCACATTCTTGGCACACTGGTAATCTGCTGATTTTCCCTCCTCTTGGCACTGAAGGATGCCTGGGGAAAAGGTCCCATTTCCCACCAGATCTGAGGTAGCTGAGCTATAAACGTGTGGTAACCAGGGGAGGAAAGTCCCTGGAGTGGAAAATGCAGGGTAAGAAAATCCAGAATTTAGAAAAATCAAGGATGGCTTATGTCTTTATTGTTGCTTGGTGACTCCTGCTTCCTGTCAGGTTTAAGGGTGTCAGAACTTGAACTTCTTTCTCTTATGCATGACAGGAACAAGAAGGAATGAGAAATGTTTGTTTCTTGTTTTCTCAAACAGGGGTTATGATGCCCAATACATTTGGAGGTGTGCTTGGAGTATGTGGCAGGGGACAGAGGACCTGGAGGCCAGAATTGTCTCACCAGTGTAGGAAAATCAGAGCTGGAAGGGGAGGAGTGCTGAGCTGCTGTGGATCTGGGGCAGCAGGTGGGGTGTCAGGGCACAGGGCTGCACACACAGCCCCTGGGGCAGCAGCCAGGCCTCCAGCACACAGGACATGGTGCTGCCCTAAGCAGTGGCCAGATTCTGCATGGCTGTGTCTGAAACAGGACCTGGGAAACGGCTGCAACATAGGCAGAATCAATACATCTGCCTTTGCCCCCCAACAAAGTGTGGGTCTTCTTCTGGTGCTCCCAGTTGTCTTGATTTCACAGATTATCAGGGCAAGACACCATAGATGCTTTCAATATTGTAGAAAAGGCACTTACGTATGTAAAATGTCAGTCTGAATGCTTCCTTTACCTGTGTGATGGAGGTTTAAATCTTGAGCAGGGCATGTGATTTCAACTTGCCTTGAGCATAATAAGGAAGTAATTATTCAGCTGTTGAGAAAGGTCCTACTATCATTACAGACAGCCTGAATGTCCAGGCAGTATCTGCCTATTATTTGAAATGGTTTCAAAATACTTCAGAAAAAAGAACCCAAACCCTCACATTCAAGACACATGGGGAGAATACGAGTTATCATAAAAAAGTGTTATGAGATGATTCTAAATGTCAGTTTAGCATATTTTAGCCTATTGGATCTTTATACAGAGTTGAGTAACATCTTTCATGAAGTGAATGTCTTTTTTGTAAACTGAAAGGGACAATAATATTTAAAGGTCAGTTAACATGGAGAGTTGGTTCTAGTTATTATTATTAAAGATCCAGCTGTATTACCTTTACACAACATTACCCCACAAATCCTTATTAAAACTGTAAAAGCAAACCACATCTTTCCTTTTTTTCCTCCCTGCCCCTCCTTCCTGCCACGATCCTGAGATCCTTGATTCTGCCTTCTCTCTATATGTAACAATTTCTCTAGTGAATAGCACTGGATGATCCTCACTCTGCTTCTGCCACGCTGCATCTGAAAGAGTCATACATTATAGCTGCTGTCAGTGCTGCCAACCAGAAAAAACCCTCTCATTTCTACATTACAATTCAGCCTCCCACCTATGACATGAGCTACCCTGCAAACAGTTGTTTAATAGTTTTCAGCTGCTTAGGAAATGGTAGTTGATTTCAAAGGGGTTTTTATTCAAGAAGTTGCAGTAGTGTGTTGTGTGACTGCTCCTGTGTTTAATTGGAAGCAGGCAGGCTGTCTGTCTGCCCGTTGCACTGCCCACCCAGCCGTGACCAGCTGGTGTTAATGGGCTGCACAATGAGATGGTTCATTTGTGCATGAGCACCCTCTCCCCAGAAAACTCTCCTGGGAGGGTTTCTGTGGCAGGGTGTGTGTGTACTGGGGCTGGAGGCTTGGGGAGCTGTGCTGCAGGCTGGCAGCATGGAGGGGCACAGGGCTCTGTTCCCACAGGTAACTGTCCTGGGGGTATGGCTGGGACTTCCTCCCACAGCCCTGTGCTGGTGCTCAAGCTGTGCTCTGCTCAGGGAGGTCTCCTCTTGTCTCTTCTCCACTACTCAGAGCAGTGAACCGTGAGGTGGGTCTGGTGCATGGGGTGGAAGAGTTTGCTCTGCATTGATATCTGCATCTGGACACTTCTCTGGGCTGTGTTGCAGCCCTTTTGTTACCAAGATGGCCTCAGACACGAGGCAATTAGCTGGTTTTGCTGAGGATCCCCGAGGTTTGGTGCTGCAGAGGAGGGTGTTGGTATGAGTGAGGTAGCTGGCCAGGATATGAAACAGAAGTGGAAAAGCAATGACCAAAATAAGGAGATGGGATCATGTTTTCTTTCTTCACAGTGCTGGGTGTAGAGAAACCCGAGAGATTTGGAGCCCTTTCAGTCAAGGTGAACACAGAGCAGGGCTGGGGCAGGCTGTTATCCTGCTCCTGGGCACACAGAGGATGAGCAGGGACAGGATGTGCCAGGCCCTGGTCCTGATGGGCAATTCAGGTGTAAGCCTCATATTTTAACATGTAGAGAGAGTTTAGGTAGAGACATGTGAGCTGTGCTGTGCCTGATGGTGGCAGTGTGTGGGGCAGCCTGGCAGCCCTTTCCTTCAGTAATGGAGATGTGTGTGCCCAGAAACAAACAAGGGCAATTGTACAGGGTTCAGAGCAGAGTGTGCTGAACAACTCCACTAAATGCAATATGCAGCTAGTAAAATGGCTTCCATGGAGAGTCTGCAAAAGCTGTGTGTCAGATTTTTTATGCTAAGAAACCTCAAAAAAAAAAAAAAAATAGTGCCACAGTTTCTAATTTACCAGAAGCAGAAATGTGATGTTGCACACACAGAATGGTTTGCTGCAAGCTGTGGCTTTGATGAGACAAACCCATGCCATTACCTAATGTCTTGTTACTGCTCACATGCACATGAGGATTTGATGGGCAGTGAAGCCCTGGCCAGGGACTCCAGGGAGAGCTGTTGGTCAAGGCAGATGACCACATTGCCTGTAAAATAATTGTCCAGAATCAGGACAGGTCCTTGGATATAAGCTAGTTACCCAAATTACCTCATGGTGACAACCAGGAAAATCACCCGTTTAGAAAAGGACCCTGTAGACCGAGTGTGACTGCTTTCATTCCATGTTGTCGAGGAGCAGATAGTGGCTTTGGGAGTGGGAGGAGGAATTGAGAACTTCCAGGCATCTCCTCTGCTCCAACGGGTGCCTTGCATCCCCAAGAGCTGCCTCCACATCAGAGAGCAGTGTGAAAGGTTTGGTCTCCTGGGCATACCAGCTTTTGGGTATCAGGTGAGCACAGACAAACTCAGCCACAGACAGGCCCCTCTCTGGGCACAGAGGATGCTCAGTTGCCAATACCTGTGCTGTGCCATCTGCAGCCAGCTCTGCTCCTCAGCACTGCACAGCAGCCAGCTGTAGCCTGAGCACGAGCTGCTGGTAAGGCAGCCAGGTTACTGACAGGCGTGCAGGTAACAACAGCACACCCTGGGCAGGGTGGGGGGCAGCTGTGTTGGGAAGTTATTCCCCCTTGGTTACTTTTTACACCCTGTTAGGCTTGAGGCTGCAGAGATCCAGAGCTAGCAATAGTGGGACGCTGCAGAAATTCCCCCTTTCCATTGCCGTGGGAAGCTCCAGCGTGCCAAACTTTGTGATGCTACTCTAGTAAGCAGTAAAAACATAGGGAGGAGTTCAGTCTTCTGTTTTTCTGTGTTCTGGGCTCCTTCATGACCTCTACATCCATAGTTACACCCCTGTAAGAAAATGTGCCTTTCTGTTTGTCTTTTGTTTCTAGAGCATCCTAACCTCCTTTCTTTCCTTGTTTCATTTCTGGATGAAAATCCAAACCCACACAAGCACTCAGTTTTCCCTGCTTCTGTTGTCCTTGGTTCCTGCTAAATGAAAGGCTTTAAAAGGCTATTTTCCCAGCTTAGTATTCTCTCCCCTCTTGTGCTGGTTCACTGATAACCTCGCTGGTCTAAATATAGGCTCATCTCCCCAGGTGCAGGAGAGCAGGACCACACTGCAGCTGTGGAGGTGATGGGAGTGTTGCCTTTCCTTTTAGCAGCTGTGTTGGCTTCCATGGTAGAAGCCTCACCTCCTCCAAGCCTGCTGCAGCCTGTGCTGCCAAGGTTTGGTGCTGCAGAGCAGGGTGTCTTCAGAAGTGCTCCTGCCCCACCTGAGTGCCCTTGCTTGGGCCTGGGGCAGGCGGAGGTTTGAAGCTGGTCATAAGAGATGGATGGGTGGGAAGGCAGGGCTGAGGGTGGGACACATCTGCCTGCTGGGGAGGAAGGCTGCCCACTGCACAGCTCCTACAGTAGAAGGTTTGTGGTGGGGTAGGAGATGGGGACAGCATCTCTGGGACCTTGGAGGGCTTTTCTTCCTGAGGAAGCACAGAAAGCTGAAAGATGCTCCACATGTCCTTTACCCCTCCAATAAATATTCTGCCCTGTGCCCTTCTAGATGTGAGAAAGAAAATGTGATTAAAAAGGTAAAATGCTTTTATTTGTGAGATATTAGCTTTGTGTAATATGTATTCAAAAGCAGATTCTCATTTAAAGGTTATATTTAATATAGCTCTGCTCCAGTTTTTCTTTTTTATTATTTTCTTATACATCTTTTCACTTTCTAAGGCAATGCTCCAGTGACTACTGCAATATAATAGCTGCTTTCTCTCTCAGTACACAATTTGACAGCATTTATTCTTTCCTTCAGTGAACATAATTACTTCACATATGGAACCTGTGATAGCCTACAGGCATCTGAGAGAAACCAGAATCATACAATCTGTCCCCTTTGTGAGCTTAATTTACATTCACAAGTGTCATTTTAATAGTGCTGGCAACATGTAGGATAAAAATTACAGGTCAGCTGCAGCATGTCACAGGGAACTGTGCTTAAGTCAATAACATGGTATTATTACATTCTGGATAATTTTACAAGGTAGATCTCACAGAAGGAATTTGACCCCTATTTCTTTAGTTTCCTGCCTTTTGGTTTCCTTCATAAGGTAATTCACTTAGAAATGGATGTTGCAAAACTGCAAACATGTTGACAAAGAGGTTAGACTGTAGCAGGCATTTCCAAATCTGAAAGCAACACCTTTCCCTTGCTGTAACTTGTAACAGGGCTTAGAATTGCCATGCTCTGGCATATTTAAAAATTTGCACTGTTAATTCTTGAAATTTGTTTTTCTGATCCGTGTAATAAAAATACTGAGGGGCATAGCCCTCTGCCTTCTCATTTCATACAGTTGACAGAAGTTTGAGCTTTCTGCAACTGATTATTTTTTAGCCAGCAGAAGCAGTCTCTGGCTAGGCATCTTACAGACATTTTGTACAAGAAAAATAGTGACTGTCACAGAGACATGCTGCATACAGACCTGTGTGTGATTCATGATTTAATGTATATATTTATAAGACCTAAAAATAATAGCTCATTTTTTATACGGGCATATGTAATATAGATAAAGGTACAATAAATAATCCAGTAAACATCAGGTGATTTTTTTTAGTGAAAACTTCTTTGGGGTAGAGCACTCAATTCAAGTATAAAATCAATCTTAGTTACCATTAATGATTATTTTCTGTTTTTCCAGACCCCATAATTTACTGCATTTTAAGCTTTCAAAGTTTGTTTAGGGCTTCTGCAGTTTGTCCATAGTACTATAACATTCAAAAAGTCCATGTATGCACAAACAAGGCAAATACACCCCCAGGTGCCCCCCTGCACACATACCCAAGCACATCCATTACCTGAACCACACAGCCATTTACTCCTCCTGAAATTTGCATCCTTCTCTTGCTGTAAGCCTTTTTAATCATTTGAGAAACACAAGGGGGAAAACATCTTTTATCTAACAATTCATTTTCATATCACTGACAGTGTTGGAGTTTGAGTGAGTTTTTTAACTAAGCCCACGCATCCGCCCCACTCCCCTCCCCTCAAAAATAAAAGCATATTTTTCCTGTGATGAAACTAGATAGAACATACTTGAATCTGCAGTAAAAAATATGATAAAGTAACAGCAAGGAACTGGATGAATAAATAACTAGATATAGTGAAGATGCCCACTACCTGAAGACTCGTAACATGGCTGAGGATGAAGCCAAAATGCATATAAACCCCCCAGATAATTGAGGTAAAAATCAGGAAAATTACAATTTGAGTACATCACATGTTTTTGAGAGTGAAGGTAGGTAGGCACAGAAAAGGATGCCTTTTGAGACTGGTGGAATGCCAATCAAAACTTTGTGTTTTTCTAAAGGATGTAAGGATGTGTCCCACTCAACCAGTGGTCTGATGTAGGAAGTCAATCAGTTTTGGTTCACTGTCCATGTTTAAGTCCACCCAGGCCTTAAATCCCCTAAAACACACAGCCAATCTCTGAAGTCTAATGTCAGCCTTTAATTGGGAAAATATGTATTTGGGGCACTGGGAAATGTTTTCATGTAAGTAAAGTGTCTTTTAGTCGTGTTCTTCAGAGTCTGGCATAGGAAAGTGTTTGCATTTCACTCTTCACCCTAGCGGGAGGCTCTGGTTTTGTTTCAAGCTCTCGGTTGCTGCAAGGGTGTAGGCTGGGAAACAAGAGCCACAAAGGGCAAGCTTGAAGTGTTCATTCCACCTCTGGAGCTCTCCCACACACCCATCTTAGCATAAAAATTTCTGTCTCTGATACACGTGACAATATATGTGCAAATATAATATTCTATGTGCCAAATGACTTGTTGATCAAACTCTTTACCAGTGGAATATTTGAAACATGGTAATTTTGGTTCTTTGTGAGGCTCTTGTATGAGCCACAGTTCAATTGCGGAAAAGTCTCATTTATTCCACTGGAGATGTGCTGGAGTGTCTTGTCTGCCGCTCCTCAGCTTCTGTCTTCTCCCTTGGCTGACACTAAGTTTATTGTTTACTTAATTAATGGTTGCCATATCTGGTTTTTCTATTTTAGATGAGGAAAAATAGAAGAGGAAAAAAAGAGTGTTTACAGGGGAGACTTTGCAGCTAGAAGGAAGCTGGGTGCAAGGCCCTGCCTATGAATGGGGATTACTTAAAAGGTGAGGGACACAATCAAGTTTTTGGCCTGACATCCACTTTTCACCAGTAGAACACAATTGTGCTGATAACGTTTGGTAGAAGGGGCTGAACATGCAGTAGATTAATTCTGTTCTTGGGCTTAGAACTTGAGCCTTTGAGCTCTCTCTCTGTGTCAGCTTGTGATGCTGGGCCCTAGAAGTCCTTTTTCTGTCACCTCCTGTTGAGCAGATGTTTATTGGTGAGAAAACTTATCTTAAGAGCTGTTAAGGTTTCATCAGCATAGTTTGGAAACAGGTTTTGTATTTCATCAGCAATGCTTTTGAACCAAAGTGAAATCTTTGTGGGTTGGTTTCAGGGAAGTTGCCAGGCAACTGGGAGGTTATAGCTTGTAGTCATACCTGGTGGCTTGTGGACATAATCAGTTGATTTTTCTTTGCAAAGTAAAATAAGAAATTACTATGGTGAGATTGCCAAAAATGGAGTATTTTCCCATATTAGGGAGGAGTTCTGTGCTTGGCTGGGATGATGATACTTGGCCGTGCTTGCCTGGTGGCACCTGGGGCTCCCTCCATGTGCTGCAGGCAGCACAGTGCCCCAGTTCAGGCCCTCTGCCCCAGTGTGCAGCATCAGGACAGATGCAGGAGCTTGGATTAATGCAGACAGTCTTTCATGTTATATTTTCTGAGTGATGGGTAAAGGAGCAAATCTACAGATTGCATGTGTGCTGTTTTAATTTACTACTTAGAGGATGAAGCAGAACTGAGTCTGTGGTTAATACAGATTTAAAAAAGATAATGAGATGTTTTGCCTCCCAAGCTGGCATACAATCTTATTTTCTTTACTCCTTCTCATCCAAAAAAAAACCCTACCAAGCTCTTGTCTCCGATTTGTTCATGAATACGGTATCAAACACCTCCTCTGTGCCTCTGATGTGCGCTCCAGGCCGTGTGCCACTGTTGATTCATCTGGAGGATGCCCGGCGTGTGAGTGCCTTGGCACAGTGTGCTACATGGAGGAACCTGATAGTGAGAAAGGCAGAGGCACTGGCATAATTATGAAGGATTTCTTCCCCTCATACTGCTTCTTGTTATTTATTCTTCTCTCCATGTTTCCCCTGGTTATTTCTCTTCCTGAAATGAAAATAACCTGGCAAGAAAACAATGTTTCCACTCCCATCATTTTTAGGCAAGGAACACCAGGCATGTTTTTTTTAGCGTTGCTAACTGACGGATGATTATTCACCAATATTTTTTGTTGAAGCAAGCAGGCTTGTTAACTGTGGTGACATTTTTAGTGATGCTATGATATCCCAGTGTCATTGTTGCTTGATTTATCAGTGTCTAAAGGATTATTTTGTTGAAAAACCTACCATGGATCTTGTGTTTAAGGCTGACTTTATATGCGTATGACTACAAGTGTGTGAATTTGTATGAAAATAAGGAACAGAACTGTTAAGATGCTTCTTCTGTTTTGGGCTTTTGGCTCTGTGTCATAAAATACAAACTGGAGCCTTGAATTTCCATGCTTTAAAATGGCATACTTAAACTGAGAAATACTGTAATTGAGATCAGCTGAGCCACAGCCATCCTTCAGTTTGCATCTATGTACTCTCCATCTTCTCCCAATTCCTGACTCACCTTCTCTTATTACTATACTTCTACAGGACTATCACTTGCAATCTCTGCTCCCTCCAGCTATAGACAAAGGCTATCCTTGACTTCTCCAGCTTGTTCAGCACCACCTGCTAACCAGGCACACCTGGATCCACTGCTGAGGTTTGGCATGTGGCTTCCAGGGGGTCTTTGAAGGGTTACAGCCAGTGTGGCTGGAGGAGTGGGATGGCAGGAGGCTGTGGGGTCACCCTTCCTAGGAAGGGGTGAGGACAAGTAAGGATCCATTCCCTTGAAGAAAGAACACTTGGTGAGAAATCCCTTGGAGCAAAGCATTGCTGAAGGGTTGGGAATGAGAAGCCCAGGAGCGTTTCCCTGCTCCAAGCATTTGTTGCACAGGAATGCAAGGGTGCAAGTCTGTGGGCACAGCTTGGTGCAGCCTGGCAGGTGGAGTCTGAAGCAGTGGCTAGGATAATACGAATTCTGGGTATCTGCTTGGAGATGCAGCAGCCACAGACAGTTTGAAGGAACAAAAATTCAAAATGGAAAAGATGTGACCTTGATGCATTTTAAACTCAGTGAAAGCAAATGAGCTTAGATTTCCTAGGAAAAAGATGCTATTGGAAATTCTGTGTAAGTGTAAATATATGAAAGCCAAAGGAGGTAAAGTTTTTCCTAATTAGGATAATTAAAAAGAAAAGCAGTCAGCAAGCTGAATGCCAGACACAGAGCACCACAGCTCCTTTGCTAAAGCGGGAGCAGATGTATTCATGGAGTGATGTGTCCTGCTCTTTTTCTCTCTTCTGGCACCCTGGTTGCCCTCCCTGGGCAAAACCTCTGCACTCCAGATGGTGTAATCCAGCTTAGGTTGTACAGCATTGCTGGTCAAGATTATGAAATTTCCCCTTTGACATTTCCCCTTCTTCCTAATTTTAAAGTGACAAAAAACATGTCAGTTTTACTGTGGCTCAGCTCACCCATCATCTCCAGTTCCCCAAAAATCTCTCTGGGAAATTTAGGTGCTTTCCAACTCTATGAAGTAGGTCCACAGGGTTTGCAGCATTAAATCCAGATCACAATGTTAAAGTTACATAGATAGAGGGGACAAATATGCCTATTCTAGATAAGCCTGCAAAATTAGATCAACTGTCAAAAAATTGTTTTGTCCTGAAGAGAGATGGCAGAAAGGAAAGGCAGAGCACATTTTAGGACCACTTGGGAGCCCTTTATGTGGGTTCTGGCCATTCAGTGTTCAATAAAAAATGAAAGCTAACCATGGCAACCACATCAGCCCCCTTTGAGAGAGCCACTGCTTGAATGAAGATGGGCGCTCACTGAAGAAAGCCTAACAAACACATGTAGACCTTTTACAGAGCTGTTCAAGAAAACAATCTCACTTGAAGAAGCAGACATAATTTCCCAGGAAGCATGTAAGAGGTAATGCAATGTGCTGCTAGCTTTCCCTGCCTCTGCTGCCTGCCTGCTCCTGGGAATTGCTGTTGTTTGGGTGGTACAGGGGGTACAGAAATGGCAAAGGTGTGGGCCTGCTACCTGCACCGCTGTGAGGGCTTGCTGCCCGAAATATTTTGGATCCTTGCCCATTAAAGCTTCCTCCAAAGTCCACACATGCCCATTGAGTCACTGTTTTCCTGAAATCTTATGCCTGGTAGGTATTTTCCTGAAGTGCACCCTTTTGCTTTAATCCCTGCTTAATCTTACAGAAAGATGCAAACAATTTTGTAACATCTCTGCCTTGGGAAGTCTCATGGATGTTCAACAAACTCTTCTGTGGCTCTTTATTCATGTGCCCCAAGAGCAGATTGGGGTCCCCTCCCCTGTCTGCAGGTTTGGATATAAAATACTAATAGATCAACCTTCTGGAAAGGGAATTCTTTGATTTGTAAAACTGGAGAGAAAATGTTTATCTGGGCAGTATTAGATTAGTCACAGATTAATTACAATTGAAAAGTATAATTCATCTGTAATAAGAGTGAATTCTTCACTCAAGATTCATAGCAAAATAACATTATTTTTCAAATAGAAGTAATTTAAATGGAAGTAAGACCTTCTAATGCCACCATCTGTACAAGTAAATTACTTTCAAAGTAATTAAATATGCATATCTGGGCTGTGTACTGTACTGATGAACCAAGTTTTATGGAAGCAATATGCTTAAAAATCCCTTAGGTATTAAAGATGAAGAACCCATGGCATTTTGCATTCATATAACCATGAATAAGAAAAAATATTTTCTCTGCTGCATAATTTCGGGGAATATATTTTTATTAACTTTTCCAGGTTAATTAATACTTTTGCCAAATAGCAAATACGATCATCATATTTATTAGTCTGACATTTCACAGGGACTTAAAGCTCTATAAGAAGTTTCAGCATTGTGTGTGCCTGAATTTATGATTGTGACACAGTCACTCATCTTCTGCAGATTCCCAGGAAGCAGAGCAGTGCAGTGAAACCGAAATCATTATGTTGACTGAATTCATTACTGCCGGACTTGTCCCTCCATGAAATAGCACTGCTCAGCCAATTGGGATTCATGGTCACAGCCCTTCATGGGATCATCAGGGTTTATAGTCCATAACAAATACAAATACAGCCAGGAACAATAACAGTCTGATACACCTGATCTATTACCCCACCTTGTGAGACTGTCGCGGGCGCCAGAGGCAGCGACGGGCCCCGTGTTTTCCCTTGTGTGGATGGATGGCACAGTCCTGTGGAAGCAGAGGCTGGGCCTCAGAACACAGCACTGGCAGCATGCTCTTCAGTGACTAAAGCCCATCTTTGTGCTGGCAACACAATGTTCGTGACTGGTGTGTAGGGGAGCTTTGAATATTTGCTGGAAGCATCTGAGCACTGCAGAAATTCTTGGTTAAAGAAATACCTGAAGTCAGTTGTGTGGAGCGCTTCAGAAGAAGTCTGAAATCCCAGCTCAACCCTTTCAAAGCAGCAAATAGAGCTGTCTACATGCTACCAAAATGCAAGAGCAAATTCAAGCATAAAGACACACAGTTGGCACCATCTCTCTTTGCAAGTCAGCCGTTGCATTCTGCGTGTGATGTGTGTTTTACGTCAATGTAACATTGCTTATAAAATGTGCAGAGGTTCCCTGACATCAAGTGATTTAGTCTACCTGCAGCACTTTCACAGTTATCTCCTCAGATTAATTGCAGGAGTTTGACAACAGCGGACGACAATAGATCAATTCTTTCTGCACCCCAAATGTGAAATAAGAAATGGTGGCCTGAAACACAGAAAAGAAACGATGAAAGCTTCATTTCTCTACTCTCCCTGTGCTAAAACGTGTGAACTAATATGTTATGTCCACCCTTTGGGACCTGCCTATGTGTGTTTTAGATCATGCTTTGTGATAGATGGAGGTGGAGTATATGTAGCCAAGAGGAGAACCATTAGAAATGTTTTAATATGGGAGGTATTGAAGCTTGGATGCCGTGAGTTCTCATCTAGCATAAAGCAGTAATTTGGTGTCAGGTTCAGCTGCATCCACTCTAATCATGCACAAATATGATGCTGGAGGTAGCCTGCATGAGTTTTCTTAAATTCCTTTCATGTGTCTTGTCACCTTTGTCTCTTCTGTCCCTGAACCTCAGTTCATGCCCAGTCTGCAAACCCCAGCCTCTGCAACATGCTCTGCTTTCAGCAATTCATTTTCTGTCCCTACCACTGGAAGACAAGACTTCTAGAAGATTTTCTATGAGGGTTGATGTTGAAAGAGAACAAAAGGAGGAATTTAGGTGTGATTGTGCTGAGCGAATCCTTGACAAAGGGGCTTTTGGCTCTGTGGGCCAGCTCCTATCAGGGCTGCATATGAAAGACTTTTATAGTACTCCTGAGAAGGCCTGATTTTCAGGTCAGGGTCTGACCTGTAACAGACAGTATTTACATAATGCTTATTGCTTTTGGGCAGCAAATTGCTTTTGGGAATTTAGGAATTATAGCAATAATGCAAAAGAAACTCTGCATGGCCAAAAAGAAACAATTTAAATGTGACTCACTTCAGCTTCTGAATGTGGCCACTTTGCCATGGCAAAGTCCATGTTTATGCTAAAAACATTCTTACACTAGCATTATTAGCATAATGTGACACATTTCCCAATAATTTGAAAGTGAATCTTCCATGTGTTTGAAAATGACAAGGCAGGACAAGAACATTAAAATCATCTTTTCCTCCTGTGTAAGAGTGACTTGTGTTCAGTATGTCTCCAATTCTCACAGAGGCTGGAGCATTATTTTTCACACCCTTTTCTCCCCATTTAGCTTCTAGTTACTTAGACAAAATTGAGAGAACTTTTTTACTTGCCATGCTTTTAAAGCTTTAAAAGCTTTTGCTGAAAAGGTACCTATTTTCTTATCACTTTTTTTTTCTTTCTCTAGAAAAGGGCTTAATTTGAAGTTCTTTTTTGGCAGCTGTATTTCATTGTGATGCATTATGTCAGGGCACATCAGTCACATGAAGATTTATGGAAAAAAACATACCCTTTTTAGATGTCCCTCTCTGCAGCCCTCTTCAAAACACAATGTTTTTTTCAAGAAATTCAACAGAAACTATCAACAGTGGTATGATTCTTGAAACATTTTGAGTGTAATGGCTTCATCTTACTCAATTATATAAATGTCGCTTAAAGAACGAATACAGAAATTAATGTGGTGAACTTAGTAATTCTAAAAAAAATTGACCATTTTCACCTATTTGTGATGTTTACTTTTTCGTGTTGAGCAAGGGCTTCTCTTCTTTGTAACCAAGATAATCCTATGCTGTTCCTTATTTTACCATTAAATGAAATACATTCTGAATTCAGATGAAAATGAGTGACCTTGATGAAAGTGGGCTTCAGGTGTCGCACACTAAGCATTGTACGTTTTTCTTTGCTCTGATCCTCCAGCACACATAAGATTTCACCTCTTCACCTTTGAACAAGATTGCACTAACTTTGATCTTTTCAATTTTGTTCAACTCCAGGAAAGGAACAGCTACTTGAAACATGTTATCATTTAGAGTTTCAGAGGTTCTTTAAAAAAAAAAAGAAAAAAAAAAAAAAAGAAAAAAAAGGAGGGGAAAGGAAAAAAAAACCTTGAAAGCATGAACTAAAAGCTGTAGATTTTTATCTTGAGCATCAGCTTTTGTAGCTAGTGTGTAATGGTTTAATGTCAAAAACTGTCTCCATGTAGAACAAAACAAAATACAGATTTTAAAAGCACACAGAATTATTAAATACAAATCTCATTTTTGGCAAGCATTTTTCTGCAGTAGTGATGTGGGTATCCTATCCCAGGTCAAAGCATAAGCTTTGTGTTCTTGCTCCTTTGCCTATGGCCTAAACATATTATTTGAGCCTCTGTACTTATGTGATACTAATTCATGGTACTGACAGTTAATCTATTTTTATAACTGTTATTATGTGAGCAAAATAAGGTTCTTCATTTTCTCTTCAAGTCTGAGAGCATCTAACAGTGGGGAGCAAAGTTAAAATATGATATTTTCAAGATCTTACATGGTTTAGCAATATTCTTAAAATGATTGTCACCATATGCCAACATGGTAGTTATTTTGCTGTTATTTCAGTATTATTTGGGTTTATTTAGGATTTTTTTTTGCTATTACAAGACAGATTTTTCACCCAAATACTTAAATTTTAAATCACAGAGCACTAGTGTACCAGCCCCAATGAGGCTTTAAAGTCCTAGGAAGTTTAATCAAAATTCTTAATGATTACTAAAAGTTTACATTTTTTTCCCATTGGCTCCTCTTTATTCTTGCCTAGTTTACTCAGATGTGCATTATTTCATCCCTGTCTTCTCTGCTGAGACTGCAGTTGTTTAGGGAGGCTCATGATAAGTAGCTCTTTGTGTCCATCCTCTTGCTTTATTTTGAGGTTTGCTTTGCACAACAGTACAAATGGGGGCAGTTTCTCCCTTCTTGGATGTGATGCTTATTGAATTTGTTTCCATTAACAAGCTGTTGGAAACAAGTTAATGCCACATTAATTTACTCTTACATCTGATTTGTCCTGCCTATTCTAAGGGTTGCTTAGACAACAGATCATCCCCTAAATATCTCATAAAAGGTCTGAATTCCACTCCCTGCAAAAGTGGAATTATGATTAATAATTTATACCACATTAAAACACTAATGACAAAAGACATAAAAAAGATATTGGTGTGCAGGTGAAATTATTGGCAGAGCTAATCTCTGCAGAGATCCTTGACATGGTTACTCGGAGGGACTAAGTAATATATTGCTATTCATCAGCTGTTTATCCATTTTTCTTTTTCTTCACAGTTTCCTAGGTGTCAGACAATCCTGGAACCAAGAACCTCTGAGAACATTTCATCCTCTGGTTTCCCTGAAACTTTCAGTTACACCCTGAAGTTACTGGAATCCATGTTCTGTTCAAGGTATTTGCCTCCCCACTCCTCTTCAAGAGCCTTTGATCTGTTGTGAACTGAAGGTTCATTGAGACTTTCATTTGTTACTTTTCATAGCTCTGAGGTTAATCAGATATCTTATTTGGAGCTGTACTTGATTTTCTGGCCTCCCCATCACATGCCTTTTGCAGGTGAGCCCCATTTCCAAGCAACTTCTGTAATAGCCAGTGCCTCATGTCACCACTTGGCTGCCACCTACTCAGACGTCTCTGTGGGAGGTTTGTGGTGAAGCCACATGGGCTCTTGGGTCCTACAGGACGTTGGCAGGTATAGCAGAAAACTTCAGATTCTCTAGTGACAATGGGGTTAGCACCAGTGTAAAATCAAAGTGGAAATGTCCTAAAGCAGTAGTACTGAAAGAGAGATTAGTCACTGCCAGTTATGGGGAGAAAATATGACAGCCTGTGAGAGCTGATCCTTTTAGTGCTGCCCAGGTACCCAGCAGTGCAGTGTGTGGTGAGAAATTACCTGTGAGTGAGACAGGCTATTGCTTACAGCCTTCAGGGCCAAGAAAATCCGCTCATACCCCAGTGTCTGCT
This sequence comes from Melospiza georgiana, assembly GCF_028018845.1. Taxonomy (NCBI): domain Eukaryota; kingdom Metazoa; phylum Chordata; class Aves; order Passeriformes; family Passerellidae; genus Melospiza; species Melospiza georgiana. The sequence continues at coordinate 14,388,487 of NC_080438.1, read as the reverse complement.
GGCTGTAGTTCCAGGCTCTCTCAGTGTCACAGGAGCAACCTGTCTGTAGTTTCCTTCTCCAGACAGTTTGCTGCTGCCAGGAAGCACTCCCAGGAAGCACTGACATTTCCAAAGCACTCAAGCAATAAGCATGGCTAACAAACTCATAGATTTGTGACGGTTTGAGGTAGATGTCCCCATCCAGGTTTAGTGGCATCATTCTGCTCCACTTAAATGCTTCCATTTTCCTAATTTTTCCAGGAAAAAGTACAACCCCCAAATTTCAATCGTCAAATCAAAGATTTCTCATTGCAGAACAACACAAAATTTTTTAAGCAATACATTTTAATTTCAATTTTCTTGAGTCCATGCATAACAAAATGATTGTGGTATATAGGACAATAGCTATCTTAAACTATTGTCTAGATAGATTTTCTTTTAGAGTAGTTGGTAGTTGAAAGCTATCCTTATTGCACCGAGGGAGTAAAATCCACACTTGTTAGACTCTTATTTCATCCTCTTTCCTATGGTCTCACCTTTTTGGCCCTGCTAACTTTCATGTCCATAATGAACTCCATTTAGCTTCCCTGCAGCAGGACCTTGTCTTTGTTAATCACTGACCCAGCGGCATGAAGCTGCATAGGAGAGCAGGTTATTTTTTTTTTCCTGGATTTTCTCTACTTCCTTCAGCAGTTGTAACTTCTAAGAAACTGCAGAACAAACAAGTATAAAAGATCAGGAAGATGGCCTGAAAAAATATAATGTTTAAAAGATGTTTCATTGTACTCAGTTCTCCAGTAGCTGCCAGCTACAGACTGATGGCTGAAATCTTAGAAGTTGTTAATGAGATTAGGTCTTTGGCAACTGATTGCTTAATGCTGTCTTCTCATTGAGTGGTATCATGTTTGTGGGTTTTTTACTTTTTTTCTTTTTTTCAGTGACCATATATAAACTTGTCATGGAGATCAGCTGAGACCTCATGGCAGAAATCTCTTTTGAAACAACTGGAAATTACTTCACCTTGGTTCAAGCCACAGCACAACAGATACTTTCTCCTCCTTCTCCAGCCCTGCTGTGAGTCAAAGGCATTTTCTGGGCTGCAACTTTCCTGTGCTGAATGACCTTGAGCCTCTTGCTGCTGCCCTGTCTTGGCTTGGCTCAGCATGTGCATCCCTTGCTCTTTTAAATATGCCTGCATGCTCACCTTTGCTGTCTTCCTTTTTCTCCACAGCTGAAGGTATTGGTCCTTTGTCAGGCTTTGAGACTCGCACGTGTTAGCTCATAAACGCCTATAGCGATTCTCCATGCTTTTGACAGCAAGGATTTTTTCACCTTATTAAAAGAATGTTGGTATTGTCAAACGCATAGTACTTGCCTACTAGTATGTTTCCTTTCTGCCCATGCTTGCAGAGCAAGGGAAAATTAGGTGAAAAAGTAGAGTAGTAGCATTTTATACTTCTTTTGCTGGGACATAAATTTGCAGATCTGTGAAGCGGGGAAGAATCAGCGCACCGTGACTCACAGCCCAAGCACAGCACAGTGGGAAGAGCCCAGCTTGGGTTGTGTGTATCCTTTACTAACAGGGAAAGCTGAAATGCTAATTGACGTTGCAATCTGCTTCAGGTCAGGTAAAGGCCATCAGACCCCTGCAAACGCTTAATCCTTCCCATGGAAGCTTTATGGGATTCCCAAGGATCCTACAAAAATAGCCTTTATGTTTGTTTACATGGAGAATCTCTGCAGGAAGCAGAGCTAGCAGAGTGGTGGTGGGGAGGCTCGGGGATGGCAGTGGTGTCAGAGGGATGGTGAGGCTGGGCAGAGTCATCACCCTTTGCTCTTTTTTTAATGTTAAACAACATGTAAATACTCCTGTAAAACAAAGCAGCCACTCTTTGCTACCAATCATTTCTCACATCTTCAGCCTCCTTGTAAAAGGCTGCGTCAGCTTTTCCCAGAGATGAGCACTAGGATAGATTCAAGCACAAGCTGAATTAACAGGGTGTAAGATGGGGTAGATGCAATACTGAGCACTGTGTAATTTCCAAACAGTGTGATGAAGCCAGTCCATACCTTCAGCAAGGTACTCTAGCACAAGCATGACCTAAAAGCATGTCTTGCTGAAATACAGGGGCTGTGTTACACATACTGTGCATGCTGAAGTGTTCTGCTGGGTCGAGGCCAGGATGTTCAGCACTGTGCAGGCTTAGCCCTTCCAGATGTCTCCAAAGATAAAATGGAAAGAAAGTGACAGTCAGTCCCAGTCACGTGGAACACAACCTGGTTTTAAAAGGCTACTTTTGATAATTAGGTATTTTGTGTACTGTGGCAAGATGTGAATTACAAAACCCCTAATAATAATGTAGTTCAGTCAGGGTAGCCTTGAAATTAGACCCCTAGCAGAGAGGTTGCACTGTATAATGATAGTACAGTACCATTTGTTTCAACACATTTAGCACTTCAGAATGGGATTTTTTGTTAAACACCAGATGTTCTGGTGACCCGAGTGCTGACTCTAAGAGAATACACAATAGAATAGTGCGTCAAGGTCAATGGCACAAATTAATCTGTATTATCATGCTGTCATATTGTACTGTATGCCCCATATGAGCAAGATCTATGGCTGGTTCCTTCTTTACGTGCAACTGTATGGGGTGTTGCATACACAGATTTAGAGTTTCCCAAGCCTTCAAACCCCCCTGAAAGAAATCTGAGTCTTGCTTTGATAGTTTAAATTGTAAATGTGACATTCTTACAGCGGGTGAGGGCTGTGTGGGTATGTGACTGTAATCTCACAGAACCAGAGAGATGTGCAGGAGCACAGTGAGAATTACATCTCTTAATTGTAAATTCTGCCTTTAAGGACTTCAAAATAATAACCTAGGTAGCTTGGTTGTCTGCATTTTTCCTTTGACTTAACAATGTGATAAGGCGCAAATGAATAATTGTTTACAAAATTTTAAATGATAGTTTATCTGCAGTAGATACTTCTGTCTCCATGAGTCCCCAATATTCCTTCTCCCTGCCCTGTGACTTCTAAGCTATTGCTGCAAGATGGCAGGATGTCAATGCCCCCCAGATTGAACCTGTGATTTGTTTTTCTTTGATTTATGGGCTTGTAGTCAATAAACTTTATAAAGGAAAGTATCAGACTGAGCAATCAATCAAAGATAAGCAGATTCTTGTCCTTTAAAAGCATTTCACCCCGAGTAAGCAAGGGTCTCATTCATCTTTTACAACCATTCTTGCAGCTTTCAGCTGAGAAAGGACTTGCTGCTGACTACATTCCCTTCTGCTGAAAACTCCCCTGTTCTGAGCTGAGATTTTTAAAATTCATTGCAGCAGTACATTTCCTTCCCATGTTTTTTGCTATCTCTAAAAGGGCAAATTGCATGTTGTTACTAAAGGTAAATCTCCTTGCTGTGTAGAAGAAAAAAGGCTCATGTTTTAAGTGTGAGAGGCATGGACTATTGTTTTACAGAAACAGTATTCATTTTCTTTGTTATTTTACAAAACAAAACATAAAAATAGGTTCCCATTTGTTTTTTATTAGTATCTGAATTTCATTTTGAGTAAGGCAAATGTTATCCTGCATGTTTTGCTTCTCTGAAGCACAGATGGTGTGCATATGCAGATTGGTGATTTTTTAATCAAAACAGTGACACTTGGGAATATATGTAAGTATTGTAATAATGCATTAGTCAGGAGTGATGTTGTAACACACTGAGATCATACACATAAATCTAAGACACCATGTCTAGACACCCCAGGGAAGATGGCATGCCATGGGTTAGAGCAAGCATTAAGGAAGTGCAATATTTCAAATATGATGGGAAAATAATGCAATTTGCAGACTTTAATAAAACCATTGGGGAATTAATTTTACTAAGCATACACTCTCTCCAAAAAACATCGATGTTTCTACATTTGCTTCATAGGTAATCAGAAGGCGAGACACTGTACCTGCTGTCTCAGGCATAAGCACAGTACGGTATCTATGAATTGTGCTGTACCTTTAATATGCTGAATATGAAAATAATCCCTTTATAGTGCTTTAGTAGTACAAAACTGCATTATGCAAACAATGCACAGGCAGCATAAACCTTGGAGATTCAGAATTTGAAGAGCTTTTAAATTAATCTCATAAGTGTTGATTTGGGCATGCTCAGGGAGTGCGCTCAGCTGTAAAACTTGACCGACCTAACCCTCCCAGTTTTAATTATTAGCTTTTTGATTATCAAATATTAAATGAAGAGGTGCAATTTATGACTTTTGCATGTATAATTTTCCTTTCTCACTAAAGGTTTTCTAAATTTTATTTAAAGAATCCTTGCTGTCTTTGGCTGATTTTTGTTATCTGTTCTCTTGTACAGCTCTTGGTATATAACTTTAATCAGCCAACCACTTTTTAAATTTTTGCCAGCTGATAACTACTCACAAGCAAGTAACTTGCAATACTATGCCAGGAATGTTGTGATAAAAATGTCAGTTTAAACCTGGCCAAGGATGACAATCATAACTATTTCCAAGTGAAAAACTTGAACAGAATATATAACACAATAGCACTTGTTACTTTCTGCTAGTGTAGTACATGCAGGAACTTTAGAGGTTCCCATAATGATAACCCTCAGAGTCAAAACCCCACTTCAAAATTGGCTGCATTGGTGACTCCATCAACCTCATCATCTCTTGTCATCTGAAAGGCTAATAGTAAAAAATCTTCAATACAGCTGAACATTTTCAATTAAAATATCATCAACTCAAATGCTAGCTGTAATCAGTCCAGTAAATTCGGCAGCTATAGAAGTCAGTGAATGAGGGAACTCAGGTTTTGCCAATAGTGGCCATGGGTTATATCCTAACCAACTGAACTCTATTTCAGAAAACTAGGTGCATATGTTACCATGGAATAAACCCAAGCAATTTGGTATTTGCTGTCCCCTCATCTGTCTTTTCCTCTCTGGACTATAAAGACACTCATCCAGAATCCTTTATTAGGACAGTAATGCAGTGGGAAGATATTTGAAATCAAAACCTGAAACATGATGGTTGATGTTGTCAGGAGATTTTTGGAAAAGGTGAGTTCACAGATTTGGAAGCAATATGGTATAGTTGCAGTGTTGTGAGGCTTCTCTGCACACAGCCCACCTCCTTCTTCAGAAAATTGTAAACCACCTCTTGTATTCAGCTTTTCCCATTTTAAAGTAGATTTAACCTTCTAGGATGTTCAAGAAATGTGAATGGGCTTCAGGGCTTGTGCAGGGGTATAAATACGTATGCAAAATAATAATAACGAGCAGCTTTCATGAATCTCCATGGAGATTTCTTCTCTTTGAGTATCTTCCAAGGTCTTTGCCACAGTCAGGGCACAATATCTCTGACTTTAGACCAATCTTCCTGTTGCCCTTTTCCTTTTCCCATCTAGCTAGTGCTACACAAATATTACTAGTGTATATTATAGTTATTATATATTTGTTTACATGGTCTTCATTTTTCTTTTTCTTTCCTTCATATTCTCTTACTCTGAAACTTGATGTTTGTTAAATTTCTGTTTCCACCAGCACTTCATCTGTGTTAATTTTTGTCATCCTTCATATTACAGTATTACATCATTCTTCGTATTACAGTCTACCCAGTACCACATAAAAATGCACTAATGTTTTAATTTCAAGATGGTGTTGCTAATATCAGTTCTTGTGAATGAAATGTATTACAGTCAAGTTGAATAAATATAATCCTTACTGTTTGCTAGAAGAGAACTCAAATCCTGGATTCTTCTATTCTGTAGAAGCTGCTGCAGTTTACTTTTAGCATTTTCCCCCTATTAGATGGATCTTTGCTCTACTTCTTGGTACATAGGAAGAGGTTCCATTTTTCTCTATAACTCCTGGCTGCATCCCACTATGGCTGATCTTCAGCAGGACACTTGCACTGCTCCTCCTCCTCATGGACATCCACAGCGGAGAGAACGGGGTGAGGAAGGTGGGCTTACCTTCTCTCCTGGTGCATATCCACGTGTGGTTTGGATCAAAACATGCTATAGATCTAGTTCTCCAGCTGTGGGGGTGTAAGTGATGGCCCTGTTGTTGGACTGGGCTCAGCAGAGGGTCGGTCATGGTTGGGGATGGGGTGTGATGGGTATGGTGGCTCCTGGTGCCTCCCTGCCGTGAGTGCACAGCCTTGCCTGCACAGTCTGAGATGGTCATTTAACCTGGCCGGGGAGAGCAGCTTGTCATCCTGCAGGAATGTCAGATGCTAGACAGACCACTTTAACCTTGCTTAACCTTTGACTGTGCTCCTCAGCTAATGAGATGAATGAGAGTTTTATTGGTGCTTCTTGACCTAGATCTTTTACATGACAGTTCCATGTATCTGAGCAGCCTAATGCCTTGTGTTTTGTAAATCAATATAGCCTTATCTATTTTTTTAAAAGCTAGAAATGTTTATTTTAGGCCTAGTATCATATCCTATAAATAATATTGATTTTGTTTAGCCTGAAAAACTATTTAATTTTGAATTGGCTCACCTTGTTAGTCAAATACAGTTCTTGGGTAAGTCCAAGCATGATTCTCATTACTTTTATCCCTATGGTGTTTGCAAACCTGGTGTCAATAAATTGCAAATGGGATCTCCTGTGCATAAACCACATCTTAGTTTTCAATTTATGGAAGTTTTTCAGACTCTGAGATTTAATGGGCAAACACAAGAAAGCAGTTATAGCAGATTGCACAGCCTCAAATAATGCAAATGTTATAGGACAGTGATGGGAATGTGCAACATTAAGCCAGCCTTTCATGGTGTTATGTGAATTGCACTGGCTCAGCTAAAATGAAAAACTTAAACATTTATTTTATATTTACATCTTCAACACACACTTTTCCTAGTTATTATTTTATTTCTGTCCTTCCATCCTTGCCATCCTTCCATCGATTGAAGTATAAATACTCTCATTGCCATTTGTGATGTTGTGAAATGAAAATTTCAAGGCAAGAGAACAAAATATTGTTATTCAGGGTTAGGGCCATTGCTCCATCTGTTGTCTGCTGTGTTTGACACAAGCAGTATTGTACTGCAGGTACAACTAGAAAGGACCTGTACAGTGATGTTTCTTACAGGTGCTTCAGATGCTCCTGAAGGCTTTTTTGAACACAACTTCTGACATTTCCTCCCCATGTGTTCAAGACTTCTGTACCAGTACTTTCTCAGTTTCTATTCTGAATTAAAATGAATTCCTGTCTATTTACATGCTTGATGTAAGTAAACAAAATTTCCAAGACCGAGTCAAATGAGACAGTATATTAAAATGCATTTCTCATTGTCCAACTCTGTGATAAGATTCTTATACAAGCCTTTGGATTGCAGGGTAAATAGATACCCATTTGATCTGTTCATGTATAAGACACAAAATCTGATTCAATTTTCCTTTCATAATAAATGTTTGACACTTTAGGTACCAAATAGATGATACAAAGGTTGACTCTGAAAGTACAGGCTGAATTCATATACAAATGCAGGCATGATAACGATTTTCAGGCTCATTTTTTATGTTAGCATTACACAAATGCAACCAAGGAAGTGATTAGTACATTTCTCTGTTGAACTTCTGAGACATTAGTTTGTGTATTATTACTTGCAACTAGCTTTTCAATTTTACTGTTATTTGCCTTTCTCACTTGGTAAGGACAAAGTATCAGACTGATGATTTACATTTTATATGGGAAAAAATAGGAACTGCAAGAAGGTTGGTCTGTGAATTTTTATAGAAACATCAGAGAAGCTAAACAGCTTTAGCTCTTTAGTTCCAGAAATTAATGTATAATATTGTTTTCCAAAATCACAGCATCACCTCATGGCATTAAAAATGTCTGTGGGAAAAGCACCTAAGTCTATTTTGTATTAAAATGAAGCAGAAAGTATTAATTCCTGCTTCCAAGATGCCCATGTGAATTTGTGATAGGTGTCTAAATGCGGAGGTAAGTAATAAGCAGGTATTGACTTCTATTGAGATCAGTATCGAGATTTGTTGACCCAAGGAGGTTACAATTGACTGAAGAGTGGGGCAGTAAATCTTGTTATTGAACAAAAAGCTGAAGTCAATATATGTATTATTATAAACATTTTTCTTTTGGAAGAGATAATAAGGGTGGAGTGGTTTAAGGCTTTAGATTTATACGGCCATGATAGCATACAGTTCTTTTATGTAGTCACAGGAGGAAAATGCCTGGAGGGAGGTTGTGGGGGATTTTTTGGTTGGTTTTTTTTGTTTGGTTGGGAGGTTTTTTTGATTTTTTTTTTTTTTGTGTGTGTGTGCCTTTTAAAAATTTTTATTTATTTATTTTTACTACAGCTTCACCAATCATGCCAAAGCAGTAAAGCCTGCATCAACTTTCACATCATAAACCCTTATTCTCATTGTTTTATAACTCAGCTATAAAGGTTATTTTCAGATTGAAATTTGGCCTGCAAGCTCTTTGGCTAAGAATCATTTTTTCCCCAGAAGGGTGAAAGGAATAAAGATGATCTATTGAACTATTTATTGAATTTTAGAGGAGCACAGAAAATACGTGTTGTGATTTTTATATAATTCAAGATTTAGATTGTATTCCTTATTGAATATTATTTTCTGCATAAAGCTAGGATTTACTTGATCATAAAGGTGGTGGCTGAAAATGTTCTTTCAGTGGTTTAAAACACTTGCTAATATTAATCCATGCCTTGTATTGTAAACAAGTATGATTTTTATGATTTTTATATTTTAGTCCGTTCTATTATGCTCTGGTCAGTACATTATATTTTAGGTTATTGATTGAAAAAATAAAGAGGAGACAGAGCATAGAAGTAAAGAGAAATCCATCCATCTGAAGACATTAAACTTATAAATTAAAATCACATACATTCTATAGTGAGTGACTGACTGAAGAAATAGATGTTGAATTGCAGTTTTATAACATTTTTATCTGTTAGTATCTAGACTGCCAGTAGAAATGATCCTTCAGTAACTCAGAAATCCTCTAACAAAAATAATTTGTTGCTTTCCATTGCAGAAACCATCTGCTTCCTTCCTTAGTTCACAAGACCCTCTTATGTTTCTCTAGGATTCAGGAACTTGTACTAATTTAGGAGACTCACTGAATCTCTTTAGCAGCACAGGCTATGATGAATGCATCAAACATCTTCTCTGCTCTTTGCACTGTCTTGCTGTGAATGTGAGAACAAACCCCACGTTGGCACCCTTGTCCTGGAGCCATTTGGTGTCCTGGTGTCAGCGCCCAGGGGCTGCCCCAGGCTGGCAGTGGAGCCCTGGCTGTGCCCAGTGCCCGCGCTAGGCAGCACCCTGCTCTTCCTTCTGCACAGGGCAGAGAGGAGCAACCACCCCAGCCAAACCCTGGGTCCCAGCTCTGCTCTGCGGCCTGGGGAGCTTCTCCCTGCTGCTGACCCTCAATTCAGTTCCCTTCTGTGCTCCCAGCCTGGTGGCATCCCTTGCAGTGGCATTCCGAGCTGGGAATTACTGCACTGTGGCTGATGGCCAGCACCTTTCCCCTCCTTGGAGAAGTTCTGCTGCTGTCTCTGTATACCTTCATAGAAATATCATGGAAATTATCTGCTCTTTTGTCAGACCTCAGTATGGTAAAAGAGACCTTGAGAAGTGTACATCCCACAAGAGCAGTATTTCCAAATGACCTGCAGAAAAAAACCAGACTTGTTTTGAATTGAATGCTATTTCCTCTCTCTGTTTATGCAGTTTCTGTTCTGGAAATGTGTAGGAGGGAAGGGTAATTGTCTCATCCTCAATTTTGCCCCATTTAAAATATGCAGGCAGATAAGCTCTGTTTCTCTAACTAAAACTGTGTCCTGAGGCCTTAGCTTTCCACAAGGCTGACAATTTCTTTTGGTCCTTTGACTTTTGTCCTTTAAGTAGCAAAGAGTAAAAGTACAGAAAAAACATTTTGTAATCCCTAAATATGTCATAGCTACATTTTCCTTTGTAATGTGGAGTGACCTTTGTGCTCACGGTGCATCAGGAGTGCATCTGGCTGGGGATGCTGGTAGTGGCACACAGTGCAGTGGCCTTCCTCCCGGACGGCAGTGAGAAGCTCAGCTTGCACTCTGACCCAACATGGACATGCAGACTGGGACATTTTTGCTTATTTCATCACAATTAAATAAATTACTCTGTTTGAGTTGATGTTTGAGTTTAGCTAGAGAAGGTTGCTACGAAGAAGTTTGGCTCAAAGTACCTTGGGCTCCAATCACCATCAAACAAATCTATGGATTTTTGTGCTTTTTCTGAGGCTTTTCATTCACTATAAGATAATGTACTTCAACACTGTCTCTACAGTATGTGAAGAAAATTTTTTTTGTTTCAAAAGCATGCATGTCCCTGGAAGTGTGCTTTGAGAAACCACAGCATCTGGCTATGCTTTGCCCACCTTACCGCAGTTTCTGTCTGTAGATGCTGATGCATTTAAATCAGTTGCCATTTCTAAGCTATTATAAAGGCTATAGATGAAAATCTTCTATAGCTACAAAGTGCCCACAGATTTATTCAAACCTACTGAAACTTTATTCATTTCCATTCCCAAGACAGCTTCCAGCCTTCCCCTATGGATATGCATGCTGTTTAATGGCACATGAATTAGCATGTCTGCTTGTTGGTACCAGTGTGATAATGGTGGCAGTTGCTGATAAAGCTCATTAGATGGAAATAAAGGATCTCAAGTAAGTTAATGGTGAAAAACATCTGAATTTAGTAGGAGTAGATCTGTGAGCATAAAATGAGTGTGTAATATATTGAGCTTCAGCATGGTCAGGCTCTGGCTTGTGGCTTCTTCTTGTGAGGAGATTTTTTTAAATTCAGTTTTTATGTAATTTTATTTTAGAAAATCACCTGCTTTTTGGTGTATGAGCTGTCTAAAAAACTTTGCTGGTCTCTATTTAAGATGTGCTTATAGCAAGTGAATTGGAAGCTGGATTTGTGAAGTTGAAGGGCAAATCTATTTATGATGACATCCATTTCCTAAAGCTTGTGCTGGCAAGCTCTGCTGCTTCTGAATGAGATACACCTTTTTGAATATATGCTATTTAAGCACAGTATTGTGAGATAATACAAAAATACATATTCAACCAATAAGCATTGGGCTGAATCCCCCATCTGAAAATGACATCTTCTTTTCCAGTTTGAAAATGTTGCTTCTGCTCTCATTTTCCCATAAATACACTTTGCCTTCTTTGGTCATACTGAACTAATTTTTGTTTGCAATACAAGGTAATATGGTGTCAGAACAGGGCCATGCTTATCTAGAATGTGGTTTTTAGATGAAACATGCTAGGGTGATGTATATGGGGCTTATTAGTGTTCACAGAGATAGCCAGATCATGATTGATTTGCTCCTTCTGATGATAATTTGCTCCTTCTGATTTTTCACTCTTCAGAAATTAGTGTGTTTAAGCTAGAGATGTGTTGCTCTCACCACTGTTTGCCAGAGTGGGATTAATAGTAGAATGATGCCGAGCCAGACAAACTTAAGTGGTAAAGTTACTTACTTTTTAAAAAGGAGATGGAATTAGTGGGTTATGCGGGTGAAAATCTTTCCAGTATCACAAGCCTTGTAAGCCCAAAGAACGCTTTTATTATAGTCAGTGGGGGATGTTCAAACAATGAGAAGTTGAAGAGCAAAATGTGATTCTTGATCTTGCTGGGGGAGGCAGTGCTTTGATTTCTTTCAGGAAAGCACAGTGCACACCTGTGGTATTATATAAAACATTACATAATTATGAGAATAACACCCTGAATTTTCTCCCTCCAGCTCTGGCCTAGTCCACCTTTAATGAAGCAGCAAGTGTGTGGTGACTTATGTTCAGATCTGTCTTTGTGCCTTAGCTTGCAAAGTGAGTGAATTTATACATGTTGCCCTTAGCATTTATTTTCTGGGGTTGCTTTGCTTATTTCAGGGAGAAAGCCTACTAATGTTCCCTTAAAATAAGTTTACTATTCAGGCCAGATTGTTGCCTTTTCCTTCCTGCCATGCTTGCAGCCTAATTGTATTTAATATCACAGTTCAGGGCTTTCCTCTCTCTGCTCCTTGTCACTCAGAGGTATTTAAAAGAGGATTTAAACCAGCTATTTTTTGTACTTAATCCTTGATCCCTTCTGCCCGCCCCCTGCCCAAGCTTGCTCATTCACTGGAAATAGCAACCTATGTCCACATTTTACTGCTCTAGTTTATAGTAATTTTGTCTTATGCCTTTGGAGTATAAATGATTGTTCAATTCAGACATTCAAAATGAAAGTGAAGTTGCCAGTGGAAATGGGTGACTCATTATACAATGAGTGAGTACAAATAAAAAGGTGCCTGAGTATAATAATCAGAAGATATTGACTTTTGTTGAGGTCAGGATCACAATTTATTAACCCAAGAGATAAATATTGACTGAAACTTTGGGCAGCTTTTTTTCCCCCTCTTTTCCTTATAGCTGAGAGAAGACTGTAGAGGATTTACTAAATAACTCCATCTGCCTGCACAGTGAGATGGAGACTTTTGCATTTTGCCTGCAGTTTTATGCTCATCTTTTGTTCTGGCTCTCCCAAGGGCAAAACGATTTATAGCGTATTTTAGAGGAATATTTAAAATCATGCTAATTGCTGTTTCTTTGTCATTAATTCTGCTCTTGACAAGCCAGAATCCTGCTCCTGAAAGCAGGTTTTGCTTCTGAGCACTTCTGCAGATGATCCCAGCCCCAGACTGGCTGTCTGCAGTTTCTTTTCTGTCCTGGCCATTGCCCTGTCTGACGTCTCAGGGATCATTTTTTGTGTGTGTCTAAAAACACCAGGGTACTGAAGCAGCCATCAGACTGATGCCCTTGGGAATGGTGACTTCTTGTGCTGCTGACATTCTGTTCACTCTCTAGAAGGGGCTGTACAATCAAATTATTTGCCAGAGCAGAAGCAGCTCCTTCATTTGGCTGAAATGAGCACCCTGAAAGCTCTATTCTGCTGTCTTTGAAAACCAGGCTTTTCCAGGTTTCCTCCCTCTCTGACTGTTCTGTGCCTTCTAGGGACTACACAGTTTGTGCTGAAGGATATGTTTGGGATTTATGTTTGGCATTTGAGCCTTTTCCGAGCAGGGCACTTACCTGTTTTTCATTCAGTTGTGTTTTTTGTTTGTGCTTACTTGTTGGTTGTTTTTTTTTGCTAGTTACATGAGTGTCATTTTGCAGGGTCTGGTCCCTGCCTCAGGAGCCACACGGGTGCAGAGCTCCCACAGGGCTGGCTGGGGACCAAGGGGTGTTGGCTGCCAGGTGCCACCTCACAGCTACTGCCACCACACCTGGGCAACAATTGGAGCCCTTGTCCTTGCTGTGTTCCAAGCTAAACGAGATGGTGTAGAGAGAATTAATGTGGCTTTCTACTCTTACAGGCTAATTTCTAGATTTGCTTCTTTTCTGTCCTGCCTTTCCTCCCTCTCCTTCTCCTTCCTCAGTCTTTTATTTTGTCAAATAATCTGCTTCTTTTTTGGTGTTCTCATTGCCCATTGTCTTGTGGTTTTGCTTCTGCATCCTCCTTAGAGTAAGATCTTTTTCTGTTCAGTCTGATTTACATGAATAATGCCTCAGGATAATCAGGCAGGATTGAATTTTCACACAATTTTAAATACTACAAAAGCTCCAGCGAGCTTTTAGCAGGAGAGGCTGCTTAGTGAGCACTGGAAAAGTGTTCTGAACCTGTTGATAAAATTTATCTGTGAAAAAGGGACTGCAAAGTATTAGTATCAAATTATTATATATGGGAGCAAAGTCTTAAATCAAACTTTGTAATCCGTGGATTTTGGTGGAAGTGTGGATATCTGCATTGCAAACATAAGCCTACTGAAAATGCCTCCCTACCTCTGCAGAGCCTTCAGAATGGATCCACAGATTCCTGAGCATTCATGGACCCCAGACTGGAGCTACAGCATAAAATCAGTGTAATGTTCTGGGAGGATCTTCCCTGCTGAAGCTCAGCTTTGCTGAGCTGAGGAACCCGCCCCAAATGGTGACACAGGCTGATTTAAACAGTGCTTAAATCACTCTGTAGTGTTAGAGGCTCTGGTGCTTCTGCTGCACCTTGGAGACTCCAAGTCTGTTCTGCACACTTCTGTGTGTCTGACTTGTGTCTGGTGTAATGCAGCCTGCATGACCCCATCCATGGACTCCCATTACCTCTACCAGTCAGGCCCATAAAACACTTTTGGGCTCAGACCAAAGTAAAAGAGGAAATGGGTTTAAAAGCCTGAGCACATCTCCCAGTGGACATAACAGTCCACATCACACAATTTATATACATAATTTAAAATAATTGGCAACTTTAGGAAGCAAAGCAAAGAGCAAAATGGAGCTACTTTAGCTGATTATTTATGATCACCTTTTGTCTCAGATGTTTCTGTAAGGAAAATCTTGCCTGTTTGGTAGATCAAATCACTAATGCTGAACCTGAACTACTCTGTTTTCTGCTCTAAATGAGAATCACACATTCACTGTCTATTTAACAAGGGCATTTGTGGTATTTTTAAATTTAAATTATTTGTCTCCCTTTATTTCCCAATGCTTAGGTGAAGACTCTGTCCCCAGACTCTGCTACCTCTCTATTGCCCTCTTAGTACTTCATATGAAAGGTCACAGGCTCACAATACTGACTCCTTGCAAAGTTCAACTGGCTCTCTTTTGTAGGCTAAAGCCATTCCCCATCTCTGTAGCAAGGGAGGTCCCCTGGCAGCAAAACAAATGTGGTTAGTTATGTGTGGCATGAACCTCAGCGGCAGTGGGAGCTGAGCTCCGGAAAACATGTAATGGTAATGTATCGAGAATTACAAGGCTAACCCATCAGCCTCTCTCAAGAAATTTAACTCTGAAATGCTTTATTTTGCCTAGAGAAAGTCTATTTGGGTCTATCACCTGGTTTCCAGGAAGGTCCAGCACTCCCCCCTCCCCTGCTCCTTAGCAGGACGGATGGCATATAAAGGGGTCAAAGAGACTACCAGTGTCGTGCCATAAATCAGTGGTTCAGCTTAGAGGAGAGCCCAAAAGGCTTCTGCTCATCTGGTGTAAACTGACTCATTCTGCTGCAGTCAACAGAGGATCTGACAGCAGCAGATTTGCCTCAAGAGCTTCAGAATTCCCACTTTAGTTTTATCTAACTGGTATTTCAGACATTCTTTCTCCGTTGTCAATGGCAGAGATTGTATTAATATCTTGATAAATATATTTCAACTACTGCTTCATAGAATATCCAAACTTCCCCCCCGCCCACAAATAAGATGTTATGTATATGTGATTATAAAAATACCAGTAGCCAATTTAGTTTAATTTAAATTTAGATTTTGCCCTAAACAAATACTGATGTGCCCTGTATATTTTTACTGCCAGATCATGATTTACTAACTCCGTTTTGGGGGTTAAAGAGAGTATGACCTTGCCCCACATTAATATTTAAAGATTACCGTGCACATGAAATCGGATGCTGACACAAGTCTCAAAGGACTAAGAGGTTTTTAATCTTTAGAAGAAGCAGTGCCACACTGAAATATGTATTACTACATTCAAAACAGAGCATGTAACAAATGTCCCACTAGCAGGCATCAGAGACTGCAAATTTCATTCAGTGTAATATGGTCCACAAATACCAACTTGTTTCCAGAAGGGAAATTGCAATGCCACTAAGGCTGATGCTTGACACCATAGCAAAGGCCAGCAGACACAGCAGTAAAAGAATTTGCCATCCAGTTCTAAATGCAGGGGCCATTTAGTGCCCTTTTCAAGGCAATACATAGATTTTACTCTTTCAAAAAGGTGAAAGTTTATGTACATTTCTTTTCAAATGCAATTTAGAACAGTTTAGGAACCATGTGATTCTTTGGTTTTTTTGTGTGTTAGCATAAGCCTAACACATTAAAACCTCCTGATTTTCTTTTAATGCAGTAAAAAAGAAATCCAGAGCTGTTTTAATAGAAAACAGAAACAGCTGATATTTAAGATAAATGAATAATTTGATGCCTTTTTTAAGAGCACAGTTATTTTCTTTAAAAAAATTCAAGCTTAGCCTATCAGCATTTTTAACACGTCTTTCTACTGCACCCAAGCTTCAAACAAAAATATGAACTAGCAAGCTGCAGAAGAGTCTAATTAGTTTCTCATTGCATTTTGTGTGTACTCAATTTGTATGAAAATGCTGTAGGTGAGGTCTCTGATTACAATAGTCCTGTGTTTTGATAACATCATGCAGATGTTACAGGACTTGAAGAATCATGACTGAAGGCTCTATCCAGTCTCCTTTTTTGGTGAGTGACAGAGGTGGCAGACTGCCACTCCTGGTCTCTTGTCATAATTCTGACAGGTAGTTGCAGACTGGTGCCTCTGGGAGCTTGCTATGGTGCTGCCAGGGAGCGCTAGTCTGGTTTGGAGATAGTTCAACCAAAAGTTAGATAGATGTAGAAGAATTTGGGTGCTAGAGGTTTCCAGCCCTGAGGAATTAGGAGCCTGTGAATGTGCATGCTCATTTCCCAGATCATCAGCTGAGGGTCACCACTATGCTTGCTGATGGGGGATGTCCCCACCTCCACCCCTGGCAGTAGTGATTAAAAGGAAAAGGAGCCAGACCTATTGTTTGGAAGTTAGGGAGGCAATGCTGGAAAATTTGGTGCAAGGAGAGCAAGAGCATCCCTTCCTGGAGAGGCAGCTCTCCTTGCCATGGGGCATTGAAGGCTGACCATCCTCTCCATGTTGGCTGTGCTGTTGATACAGCATTGTTGTAACCTAACCCTCACCTGGACATATCACAAGCAGGGTATGCTTTCTTTGTTCCTTTAAAAGGAAAAAAGGCCTTTTAACCTTCCTTTTCCCTTAGCATGCCTGTCCTAGACCCATCCTCCTTCTGTTTGTGTCCTTCTTCAGCAAGGTCATGGGAGCAGATGCCAGAGAAATGTGCACCTTCTGAGTTGAGTGAGTGTGTAAAAGGGGACGGGAAAAACTGCATGAAGGCTTCTGCTTTCAGTGCTTCCCAAACATGTGGTCTCACTTCAATACATTTGCCAGTCAGCTAATCTATTTCTCTCTAAATTTGGTTGTCTTGTCAGATTTTGTGGGAGCAATATTTATTGGAAGTTTTTTGGTCACTGTAAACACAATTTGATCTATTTTATCCAAAATGAGTGTTTCTGTCTGCATGACTTACTTAGAACTTCATACAGCTAAGTCTCAAAAAAAGAATTTCAGTGAGTCACAAGTGCTGCAGGATGGCATGATGCCCTTCACAGAAATAACAACTACAGATGCATAGGAAAAAAAATAGAATTTGAGAATTTGAAGTTCTTTGCAAAATCTGCAACACTTTTATTATCAGTATTGCTGATAATACAAATGAGGCTGAAGCAACAGATAAGTGTTCTGGTCCAATGAATTCACCTACTGCTTATGATCCTTCCAGTCATATTTTTAACTGTTTTGGCATTCCCCATTAAATCTCCCTAAACAGTCTTCTTGCTGGTTCAGTGCTCTCGACCAGGAAGCTTGTGAGTTTGTGAGGATTTGTACTTGATCATGAATGATTCATGAAACAAGCTTAGAAAACTAAGTTTAACATCTTATTCAATGCTGAGGGAAAAAAAGAGCATCTTCTCCCATACTCGTAACAACTTGGCTAAAAAGGAAGAGTCTCAATGTCTCATTTTAAACACTGAAATTGAGAGCATCTGTTGCCTTTCCAGCTAAACCTCATCTCTACTAAGAAGCAAGAGGAAGCATTTTAATTTACTACTGTAGCTGGTTTTGTTTTTCATTCTGCTGATCCATTTGACCACATCCCAGCAGCAGGCACAGCCGGGCTATTGGGGCACAGCTGACAGCTGGGAGCTGCCCATGTCGGTCACCATTTCTCACTGCCCTTTAACCATGTGTTAGATTTTTCTCTAAAACCTTTGTCTGAGATCAGTTGATCTTTTATATATTTTGCAACTGGTTCTATATGCTCCTTAGGACAACAGAAAGCTTAAACTCCAGGTTGTTATATTCTAGTGCCTCTCCTTCTCCTCTCCCTTGACCTCTCTCTCTGTGCACGGCAGACAGAAGGGTGTGTTTGACACTCATAGCCTGGGAGCACACAGCACCATTTCCTGCCATGCCTATTCCACACAGACCATGTTTGGGTCTTGGTTTTCACACCAGTGAAATGGGGATAATTGTGTTGCTTTGATGTGCTGATAAAAGTGCCTTGTGAGAGCTAAATATTTCTTTGTGGAACATGCCATGGCATATTTGGAAACTCTGTATAGCAAAGGGTAGGTAGACAGCAGAGACATGGATCTGATGCAAAAAAATCAGGAAAAAACAGAAGGAGGTCCATGGTTATTCCTTTGCTGTCCTTTGTCTCCTATACTAGATCTGCAAGAGGATAAGGAACTTTTTCCTCTTCCTTTGCTGAATGAAAAGACCACAACACAGCCTACATCTGGGGACACCTGCTGAGAGAATAAAACACAATAAACATGAGCATGCTATGGTGAGAGACATATTTTGCTTGTACAATAGACATTTTGATCCAGAGTTACAGAAAGTTTAAAGCCATAAATTAAAATCAATTCAAATGGTTTTGTTATTCAACCTGAGGTTTTTTTGTTGTGCTTTGCGGTTTTTTTTAAGCTCGAAAAATTTTGATCTCATGGTTAATAGAATTATGAAAAAGAAGAAAGTACTTCTAAATAAGGTCTTCTAAGGTGTCCCCTGGGACTATGATTTGAAACTGGTCTTGCATTAATTGCAGTTTCTCTGGCTGTTTGTCAGGCCATTGCCATGCTGCGTTAAGGTCTCGATGCTTTTATCTAGCCCTCCCCTATTCCCTGTTTGTTCTTCAGCAAGGATGAGAGGAACCCTTACAGTATGCAAATACATAATGCTTTCTATGCTTCTTTCTTTAGAGACATAAAAGGATTTTTTTAAAAAGGCAAGTTGAATACATGGCAATAAAGACATAAATCTTCAGAAGCAGGCAAGCTACACTCCCTCTGCACTTCACAAATGAAGCATGGTTTTTGCAAAGAAAGAGTTTGTTAGGAGAACCAGAGGAAGCAGGATTTCCATAATGATTTGCAAGAAAGAATTCTGTAACACATGGCGCCGTATTTCCTTCAGAACTGCAATCCCCTTGGGACCAAATTCTTTACTACTTAATCACTGCAGTAATTAGAGATGATGTTGGCAAGTGTTCATTGAACGTTGTGTCATTTTACATCTTAAAACATTTTGGCGTTACTTTCCATTTCCTTTATTTGGTGTGTTCTGGTCCATCCCCTGGATGATTAGACACAGCTGGCCTTTGCTTTGGGACCAGGTCAGTTTTGCAATTAAGAACTGTGTTGGTCTGCACTGATAAAACCAGGGACTAAGTAGTTCTATTTATGGTTTATAAATGACTTTTCCACCAAACATTTTTTATAATGACTTGTACACAAGAGACTTGATGTGAAACAAATCTGAGTGAAACAGGATTCCAGCCACAAAAAATGGCTCTGTCCTACAGCGAGCCTTCAGATGTGGAAAACTGCAGTAAAAAAGTATTAAGATGAGACTGCATGAAGCAGAGCTCTGTAGATGGAAAATAATGTTGCAGCACCAAACCTGTGTGCAGAACGTGGCTGTGATTATGAGGAGTGCCCTGGGGGATGTGGGCAGCAAGGGGCAACCATCAGCAGCTTCTGCCTAATGCTGCTCCTTCTTCTCTGCTGCTCTGTGTAGGCTGGCCAATGTCATGTCAGATGAGGAGAAAGGGAAAAGTGAAATGGCTGTTCAACCCCTAAATCTGTCAATTGAAACTTCTGTTGGTAAGGCTGGGGGGACTGTGCTCGAGTGTTAATAATGCATCTGGAAATAGTGCAGCCTGACTTCTCTGCATTTCAGGTCTGTGCCTGAACCTGTCACTTCAGAAAAGTAGGAAAGGTTTTTACAATATATCATAATAGCTGAAGACCGCAGGTGTACATTTCAGTTTTCTAAAATCCAAGTGTCATTAACCATGTTGAGTGGCATATCAAGGCAACAGTGCATGGTGGAAGGTCCCTGCACTGCTCTTGCAGGCTCAGATTGTACTTTTACACTCTAGATCTTAATCTTCATTTTTCAAAATGTTCATGTGTCTGTTACTTTTTTTAAAATAGGCTTTGATGAGGCACTGGAGCCTTTCAAAGGTTACACTGGAGGGTGCAGCAATGGCCTGGCTGTGATGCACACTTCTCCCTGGCCCCACGTGTTTGAGCATCCTTTCAGCTGGGCAGGCATTGCAGTGCCCCTCATAATTGGGCTTGGGCTTGGATAAAGACTCTTTCCACTTTCAGTCTCATTTCTTGCAGGCTGAAACAGAAAATTAATCAGATGTAAAGTTCAGCTTAAATGACAATTTGTGTGACTAATGATCTTCTAAAAGACAAGGTGGTAGATTATGATGTCTTCTGAAATGCTTTCAGAGGAGAAAAACACACAGTAAAAATTATATGACAAATATAAAAAAGGGAAAAGAAAACAAAGTTAGTAACATAAGCAAGCACTAGCAGCCATTA
Organism: Melospiza georgiana; assembly: GCF_028018845.1. Taxonomy (NCBI): domain Eukaryota; kingdom Metazoa; phylum Chordata; class Aves; order Passeriformes; family Passerellidae; genus Melospiza; species Melospiza georgiana. Next base: position 14,367,932 of record NC_080438.1, on the reverse strand, counting down.
TGCTTTTAAATTATCTCTCCACAGCCTACAAATCTTTGCTTTGACTCACGCATACCATACATCTAGCAAAGAGAGAAATAATATTTTTTATTGCCACTCAATTATAACTGATATACTACTGTATCATTGTAAAATGTGTGAAAGCTGAAATGTACACACACAAAAATTTAAAATGGCAGGCAAGGAACAGCATATTAAAAGTGATAGAACTTTCTGAGCTGGTTTTATATACATCCTTTTCTCCCCTTATATGCATGTTCCAGGCAGGCAAAAAGTACTAATGAAAATTGGGAATGTGTAATAGCTCAAAACCAATTAAAGAAAATTACCTCTCCTTTTAATTCTGCTTACAAGCCTTTTCTGCAATATTGATTATTTTCCAGAGGTAAGTGATAGTATCTATTCTTTCTGCAATTAATCCATATGTTCATTTTGCATGGTGGTTTTAGAAATCCTCTGAGGTCCAGAATTAGGATACTGGTAACTAGAATAAAGCGAATTCTGTGACAGTTTCTGAGAAAAAATCTGGCCAAAGGCTGATTGTGCTGCTGCTGTGACAAAGACATCTAGTAGTGTATTAGTTGTCTGACATACCACAGGACAGGTTCTGGAATAATTTGAAACCAGAATTCAGATTGCACCTGGCCAATAACTTCCTTTCTGCAACACTAGGACTGAAAATTCCAGAGCTGTGGCTATATGGCGAATGCATGACAAAACCACTGTTTATCATTTTGTTTGCTACTCTTAAATAATTCTGATGTTCCTTTTTTTCTTCCATTTCAGAGTCTGTCACTTAGGAATATCTTCCAAGGGGTGATGCTAGTTTTGTACTGAAAGTTGTATCTCTCAGTCTTTGTTACATTCATCACATATGCCCAACTGATACCAAAGGGGGGAGTATGTTTTTAAGCATTTTTATGTAGACAATTCAAGCACTACTTTCTGTCATTTTTCCTGTGCAGATGCTCCTAAATCATCATGAGACAGGAGGTATTATGGGATGCACCTTAGGCAAAGTGCTGAACACATTCTGAGTGGCTGCAAGGCCAGGTACCTTGATAGTGCACATGGGAGTGTAAGAGCACTGGAGGTTCCCCAAGCTAGTGGCAATGGTACAATATAGACAGGTGTCTGTGTCTTACTTTACCTAGGTTTCCATTCCTTTTAGTGCTTCTACATCCATTTAATGGATTAATAACCACAGGATGTGCCAATCCCTGCTGTTCAGTCTGTCCAATATGACCAACCCTCCTTTTGTTTAGAAGAAACCTGAGAAGAGTAAATGTGAGTGCTTACAGCTTGGCTCTGTCCTACAGCCCCTGTTGCTGGGCAAACCTTTTGCAACCTTGAGGGCAGGGGCTTTGTCCCAAGCTTGCTCCCTCATGGTTCCCCCAGGAGCCCGGATCCAGATGAATCCTAGAGGCAAGCCCAGTCCTTGCCTCTAGGAAGAAGGACGCTCTTTCTCCAGTATTCTGCCATGCTGTGTTCTTGTTGTTTTTCTTTTTTTTCTTCTTTTTTTTTTTTTGTAATAAGAATCTCCTTGTAACACTTGAAGACTGAGTTTAAAATCAGCCTGGAAAGACAAATGGCAGAAATACAGCTGACCTCACCAGGTTTTCTGCTTTTAAGCTCAGGATGCAGTTTGTTACTAGCTGTGGGAAAACAAAGCGAGCCAAGATGCATCCTTTTCTCATTGACATAAATGACCTATTTTCTCTTCTGAGGCTCAAGACACCCTGCTCCAGGCCTCCCCAAAAAGAATTTGTGTTCTATAGCAATGATAATTATAAACTAGCCTCTGCTTTTGGTCACTTTAAATCCACATGGTATTTCACATGCTATTCTTTGTGCTGTCAGGCATACAGCAATTCTATCATGCTGCAGAAAAACCCCATACACTGTAAAAATGAGCTTCACTTTTTAAGTCATGTCAAGTAAATTGCCTTTGAGTGCATTATAAAAAACTGTTATACTTTCTAGGAGAAAAGTTTCCTATTCCATATTTTAAATTTCTGTCTGTTTCTTCAGAAGATAGAAAATCTTTAAAATTTGAAATTATGTTTGTCTATAAAAGCAGTATATTCAGAAATGTTCTCTGTATTTTAAATGTATTTTACATGAAGTTATAAATTACAACAGTGCCACAATTTCCAGATGTGTTTTATATAAATATGGATTAAGATAAATGTAGCAGGTTGAGCTAAAATTACCAATCCAAATTCCAATGCTTTTCATTATTCAGTTTCTGGATAAGAGCTTAAGTGATGTTTCCTTTAAAGAGGTATACCCTGGAATGAGGGATGCATATGCCTTCCAGCCAGGAGACCCAGCAGAGCACGGGTGAGAATCAGCAGCAGTTGTGCAGTGGGTTTTGTCTGTGTGAGAGTTATTTCTATCCCAGCAGACTGTCACAGGGAGTGCCCCTCTGCTTGGGAGCCTCAGCAGCGAGGTCACGGCTCCAGGCAGAGGGAGACTGAGTTTCCTTCTCAGGCTTTGATGGACTTTATCAGGCCTCTCTCTGTTACCATAGTTTCCATTTTGTTCTCTAGATAAGAAATGGAAATGTATAGTTCACAGAGGCCTTGATCAGTCGGTTGACATAGGGTCCCTGCCTGTGGTGAGGTTTAAGGGAATGAGAAGTAACTATGCAGAGTCCTGTTGTGTGCAGGTAAAAGTCTTTTCTTTCCTCCTTCCTTTTTTTCTTGCCTTGTTTGCTTGCTTTTAGCCATATCTCTGTTCACAGAAACTTGGTGGGACATCTGAACCACCAGCTAGGTAAAAGGATATCTTCACACAGTTTTACAAGAAGTATTGTCTAGTGATTGTGCATTCAGAAACTCAGCTGTTGTGTGCCCTTTAGTGAGCTTGTTCAGCTCCACCCCTTTTGGCTATGGACATTTTATTGGGAGTCCTACTCACATCACTCTTTTTGCACTGCTGTTCCCTTCCTGTTCTTGGGCTTCCTGCACTTGCAGCTCCAGTCTGAAATTTCAGAGCAGCCAGGGCAGTGTCTGTACTGAAGCACTAAGAAGTGATAAAAGCAGTGGCTGCAGTTAACCACCACTAATACTACCTCTCTCACAGAAACAGTCATTGCCTTCAAATGTCCTCTCCCTCCCTAAAATCCCAGGGAAGAATCACCGTTCCTTCCAGCACAAGAAAGGCTACATGAAGGTTAGGGACAATCCTCCACTGCCCATTGCTCTCCCTTTTTTTACTGTCAGTGGAAATTTCAGATCACTTTATTCACATGCCAGTATCATTCCCCCTACTTTCTTTATCTCTGGGCAGTGGCCAGGACTTTGGAGTCAATGCAAGTATTGTTGTGCAGAAGCAGTATTCTCTGTCACTGTTCCTTTTACCTTAATAAATAGATACTATCTGCAAGTGAAGGAAGGCAGTATGTGTTTTCTTTTAATTTATTTTGCAGGCACTGTTAAAAGGTAGAGAACTCATTATGTTCCAGCCAGACAGGAAGTTTTATTTACAATTTCTTACCTCAGAGCAGCTGTGGCAAATTATATCAGCCCTTCAATTCGCGCATTATCATTACTTCCTCACTTTCATACCCTTTCCGGAATTACACTACCACTGACCTGATGAACCCATTTTCCTTTAAAATCACTCCTATTTTATGTTTAGAGATTGCTTGGGAAAACTCAACAGCAGCAGCTAAAAGAGCAGGCAGGTTGGCTGTGTATAATCTAAAGGTCAGTCTATTTTCAGGTACTTCTTCAGGCTCCTGCTGAAGAAAGCATGGAGCCATCTGTGCCCATACAGGTGTCAGAAGTTTGTTCTTGCACACAGCGCAAAAGGCAAAGCCAGGGGAAACAGCCACTGACTCCCCTGATGCCTCCTCTTTGATCCTGGAGGCTGCAGGGTGCCTGAGAAGATACTCATCCCAGGACACAGCAATTCACCTCCCACCAGTGATTCCCTTTTTGTGCTGTTGCTTTGAAGGAAGGGATCTCATTCCCATTCTCTGACAGCAGGACTCAGAGATGGAGCTGGAGTGGATAGGTGTCAGTATGACAGGGATCAATGGTTCTTTGAGGGTTATCTGCCTCTTCTGCAGAATTCAAAACTTTTGTAGTTTACCCATCTGTTCACCTATCCCTGCCAACTACATCATCATGGAACTGTAATCCCAACCTCCAGTTCTGTATTTGTGGGCTACATCTGTAGAAATGAGCTCCAGCAACACAGGATCCCTTCCCTTTTCTTGTGGCTCCTTAGCCACTTCTGCCTCTACCTAAAAAACATGCTTTGACACCACAGATACCAAACCTCCAATTCTCCAGCTGGGCCAGGCAGCATGGCAGGATGAAAAGCTTTGTCTTCTCTTGCATTTGCAATAGCTTTCCCTTCCAGCCCAAGTCCCTCTTTGGCTCCATGCATCTCCATCTCCATTGTACGTTTTGTGCTCCTTTTACACAGTAACTAATATGCTAAAATATTAGAGAATATACTAGAGAAATGTACTGTTTTATTGAGTAAACTCTGAATTGCTGCTGCTCAGTTTGCTGTGAGTTGTGACTTTGCTCTGAGTTATTTTTACCACTGAGAATTGCCAAGCTTTATACCATGTTTTGCACAGGAACTCAGCTGCCCTTTCACTGTTGTGTTTGTAATTCCAATGAAGCTGCCTGCTCTTGCAAGGTTTCTCTTTCTTTCTCACTCTTAGTATCCTGTTTAAATACAAGAAATGCAAATAAATGATTTAAATTCTGTATTTTGCAGGGAAACTTCCTGCTGAGACTTCACTTAGACCAACTGATATCTTCTTCCTGCCTGGAGAAAACCTTTGTTCTCGAGACTGAAGACAGGCACTTAAAAGTAAGCCTGTTTGGTCTGCCCCTATTAACCAGCAGTGCTGACAGAGAAAATCGCTTTTCCCCAGTGTTCAGCACTTGAGAACCACAGGATTGAGATTGTTTATTCAGACTGCTTGATTCTTTGGTATCATCCAGTAGGACAGGCTGGGTCACTACTTGATTCTCATTTCTCTTCACATGAAGGTTTCAGCTCCCTTGGACTGCCATGAATCCCAAGCAATGATCCTGGTTTTGTCCTGACAGCCCCCCCAGGTTTCCATTGTAATTCCTGGACTGGTGGTCAGAGAGACCCCTCCCATGGGCTCTGAACCCCTCCTCTGCTGGGATGATGGGGGAAGGCATCAGCACAAGCTGCGAGATGGCACCACCTGGGAGATTTTGTTTCTTTTTGTGCTGCCCTTCTCTCAACAGGGCAAGCTCTTGGGGCAGATAAGATGTATTACATGACGGGAAGATGTGCAATTGTCTCCTAAAAGATGTCAGTTCAGTATTGCTGCAGATGAGAGGCAACTGTTCTATTTCTGTCCTTAGTCTGAAATAATTTTCGTTGGGATTGCTGAGGGTCCTTCTTTGCTGAATGGGACCTCTGTGTAATGCTAAAAGGAATATTCTGTTTAATGTTCTGTTTCCCAACCCTTTGTCTTTCCTTCACCCAAGATAACTGCCAGCATGTTCATGAGTTTTTCATTTGAATGAAATTTTGCTCTAGCTGTGGGCAGAATATAGAAAGAAATCAATAGCTATTAAGATACGTGATACTGCAGGATATGGGATCCTACTGGTAGAAAAAGCAAGGCCCATTTATTTATTCACATACCCGAGTGCCTGCATTCACAGTCTGACCTCACTGCCCAGGTCCTGCTCTTCCCCCAGGTTTTCAGTGGGGTTTTTGTTGCCAAATGCTGAGCAGAGGATGTTTTGCCCATTGCATTCTGCTATGTTCTGTGCTAGTTTCCTGTGAAAGTGCCTTCAGGTATTTTCCCAGGGCTCACATTTATTTGTTCAAGAACAAGTTAAGAAAGAAGAGTGACTGGAGGTTTTAAAACCCATTTTCTTTTTATCTAGTGTTCTGTTAAAGCTTTCCTCCTAAGCAGCTTACAATAATATAAACAACCTGCAGAAAAAACTTTCTGTCAATCTACTGCTATAAATTCCTGCAAGTCCAGGGGCTTCAGGAGCTGTATATTGCACCGAGAGCCCTTGGAGTCAGAGATAACTATCAGATAATTCACTCCTCTAAAAAATACTCCCCTATATTCAGAGTGAGTGGAGAGCAGGAGGGGGAAGAGGAGATGGGAGGGGATGTGGAGGGGCAGGAGTGGGGTACCTGGCGTGTGGGACAGGCATGGAGACCAAGGGACACACAGGAACAGCAGCTGAGTGAGTGTTTGCCTTTCCCAGTGCCCCTGGCTGTTGCTTTACCAGGCTCCTCGGCTGCACACCTTCTGGTTGGCATAAAAGACACTTTTCTTTCTTCCAGCTTGTGTGGGTGCAGCACAGGATTCAGCCCCTGGGGCTGCTTTAGCACAGAGAGCAGCCATGGCTCTGTGCTGCTTCGGCTTTGGAGGGGCTCAGGAGTAACGAGCAAAATCTAATTAAGAAGAGTGAAATACAGTAGGGTAAGCCAGCTGCATTGGAGTGTGAAATGGAGCCATTATAAAACAAAACACTGTACAGCAGCAGCTCAGGAGCTCACAGCATTGCAGCGTGCTGACTGACTTCCCTGGCACCTGAGCAGGAATGCACCGGTGAGAGCTGGTGATGGGTCAGGCTGCCCTGCCAGAGCACTCAGCTCCTGCTCAAGGGGCAGCAGGACAGGGGACATGCCAGGGCACTCAGCTCCTGCTCAAGGGGCAGCAGGACAGGGGACATGCCATGGCACTCAGCTCCTGCTCAAGGGGCAGCAGGACAGGGGACATGCCAGGGCACTCAGCTCCTGCTCAAGGGGCAGCAGGACAGGGGACATGCCAGGGCACTCAGCTCCTGCTCAAGGGGCAGCAGGACAGGGGACATGCCATGGCACTCAGCTCCTGGTCAAGGGGCAGCAGGACAGGGGACATGCCAGGGCAGCACATGGCCTGGCCAGGCTGGCACAGGAGGGATGGAAAGGGGGTCCTGAGAAAGCACTAGTGCAATCAAAAGAGGAGGGAAAGGAAAACAAGCTGGGCAGTGAGGGGTGACCATGAAGGGCAGGTGTGGAGCAAGGCTGGGCCTTCCCCCTCAGAAAATGAAAGACTCTGCAGCTATTAGAGCACAGGTTTCCATCCTCTGGTAATGGCTGTGAGAGCTGCTCTGCTCTGCTCTGCTCTCAGGGTGCCACGCTGAGGGCAGCGTGGGCCACCACTCTGCTCTGGGAGGAACTCAGCAGCTCCATGTGTGTGAAAATTTGCCTCTTTGGGGACAATTTTTTGAAAAAACTCCAAACAACACTCTCCCACAACACACACTTTTTGAGCTGGCAGTGTTCTGAGATCAACAAGTAAACCTTTAAAATACAGAAGTTGTATTTGTTCTTCATGACATTAGAATTTATGAAATTATAGCATTAGCTCTATTATTTGAATTTATGAAAAAAAGATGAAAAAAATTGGTCTTGCTGGAAAAACAACTTTTGAAACAGGAAGGAATGGTTTCAGTATCCTTAAAATATTTTTTTATAGTAATTGCTTGCAGTTGCTTCTCTCTTAAAGTTGGAGAAAGGGCATCTTGAATGCATTACAGTAAGTTCAGCCCAAGTGAATCTGCTTTCAAGTATGCTATAAAGGATACCCACACTAATAGGATTACTACAAAGAGAACTTGTTGTCTTTGTATTTAAAATCCTACGGTTAATTTGTCTTAGTTCCACCCCTCTAAAAATTTTTGTAACAAATTTCTATTGACAGTCATTAGTTAATGATGTTTCACTGTTAAATGCTCACAAGAAATATCTAACACCTGCTGGGAAAAATTATCCGTAAAGGTTATCTCAGTAAGGCATGGATGTAAAATGTCAAAGGACAACTTCATCTCTTTCTCCTCCTTCATCCCCCACCCTTTCAACAGGCAGGAAAACCAGGGGAATGTTTGCAAAGCTGTGCTTCCCTCCAGCCTCTCTTCTCTCTCAAGAGAGCCTTGGGATATACTTATTTAAGCTATCAGGGTGTCCAAAGGTAGAAAACTGAATGCAGATAAAATTAATAATTTACTAAAGCTTTGCTGGAGAGCAGCAGACCACACCACCCACCACTGCCACTGAAGGACAACTGAGCAATGAGGGCAAGGGGCACCTCCTGCCAGTGTGGAGGGGAGCAGCAGCCAGGGACCCTGCGGGCACAGGGGCACAGGAGCACAGGCAGATTGCCCCTGGCTTCAGATGACAACTTGTTGGCTGCAGTCCCCTTTTCTTATTGTTTCAGCATTCTGCTGTTCCTGTGGTCTGGAAAAAATGTGGCTAAACACTTCCCTTTGTGGCCCCCACAAATCCCACTGTATTTCATGCACTGACTTGTGTCTCAGGGGTATGTAGTAGGGTTTCCAGTCCTGCCCTCAAAACCAAGACACTGCAGACCAACTGAGAGATTCAGATTCAAATAGTGAAATTTATTTTTTTTTCTCGCTACAGTTAGATGTTTTGGGGGGGTTTGTATTTGATTACTGCTATTCATATTTGTGAATGCACCTGTTAATGTAGGTGGTAGGCCTATGCAGGAGATCAAAGCTGCTCACAGAAAAGTCTTTGCAGAATCAGTTTTATGTTATACCCCACATTTCTCCAAAGCAGCAAGGTAGAGAGTCTTTTTGCTTCTGAGATCAAAATTCATTCTCCAGAACAGTCTAGGTGTTTGTTTTTAATCGTCTGTGTTACTATCTGTGGCCTGTTTGTAAATGGAGAGCAAGCAGCAGCAATTATGATCAAGCCTGGCTGCAGTCTTGGGCCTTGTGTGCTGGTTTTGCCTGGGGTGCAGAAAATCTTCTTCATCTTCCTTCCATGAAGCCAGCAGTCCAAAGCTTGGCACATTCTGTACTTTGCAGGGCTCTTTTTGACCTGTGTCTCTCTTGCACCTTACAGCAGGAACTCCTGGTAGCTGAGTGTGCTCTTTGTTGTTCCCACTCGGTCGCTTTGTGCAACTGTAGAGCCCCTTCATGTGGCTGATCATTGTGGCACCTCGTTGTGAGTGCTAGCAAGGGCTCACATCTGGCCAGGCAGCTTTGCAGTGCAAACTGATTAAAACAGAAATGTTCTGGAAACCAGAGAATCTGAGAGTCTGATGAAGGTCTGGGACTTGTGACTGCAGAGATTTTTCATTGGTAAATGCAGCCCATGGCGGGAGACACATTGATTAAGGTCAGAACTTCAACATTTTTGTCTTCTCTGTTCCTGGTATTTCTCATATTGATTTTACCTTTTCTGTTATTTGAGTTTCACATATTTATTTACTTTGTCTCCTGTAGCCAATGAACAGAGCGAGTGTCTGATTATCAGAGGTCTGATTGCATTCAGTGGCTGAGTGTTACAGCCAGTGCTCTCTGCTCTTCCTCTTGAGTATGCTGTGTTGTGTATTGATGGAACTGGGTAAAATACCTCTTGTGTATCTCCTGGAATCAGCCCAAGGCAGTTTTGCCAATGCAGTGTCTCTCTGTCAGTACCATCTTTCCTATCTTGATGTTGTTGTGACAAGAATTTTTTTCTGCCTACACAGTATCTTGATAATGATATTTATTGACTCTACCTGATAGAGGCATTTTGCACCTATACCAAAGAATTTTGGAGAAAGAAAGTCTTTACAACCTCCCAGAAAACCTGTCCAGGTAAAGTTTGATGTGTGACATGTGTAAGCATGTTCCCATTCATTGTGGTTTTAGATAAGTGTGCTCATGATGGGTAACAAAAGCATAGAAATACCTTGGGAGTATGAAGGGACTGTTTCTGTTCCTTAAGCTTTGATAACATGTTGACATCCTTAGTGAAACTACAGAAAGGTCAATATCCTTTGCTGTCTTTTCCAGTGACATGTTTTGGAATATTTTTCTTTTTGTTCACATGCTCTCTCTGTTCTCAGGTGAATACAGTTGTAGCTCTCTCTTATGGACAGCTCTTCTCTGTTTTGTGCTGTGTCATAGAGATACAGATATCTGACAGCTGCAAAACATGCCTCAGAAAATTCACTGAATCCTGGTGGTGTGACAAGCAAAACCCTTGCAAATCCCCACTGCTTTTGTAACTGCATAACAGGAAACCCCTGATGTTGGGTTCATAAAGGATGGCTTTGCAGGACTCTGAGAAAATCCTCACTGTGGTTTTGGAGGTTTTAAAAAAATCTCTATTATTTTTGTAACAAAGTTTGCATTTCTTTTCAAGTTCGTGACCTTGCCAACATAAATGCATACAAAACTTCATCACTGGGATGATATATATTTTGTATTTTTTTTTCTTAAACAGCCATTTTCCCTCACATCCTTCTCCCTTATCCCAGTCTCCCCTGCTTCTTTTTCTGCAATATGTGAAAGCATTGGCTCCAGCTCTTCTGTTGTTTGCAAAGACCTCAACACAGCTGGTGATTATAGGGAGAAATGTTGTTTGATGGGCACAACAGGGCCTGAAGGCTGCTAGCAGGTTCCTGGTCCTGACCCTGCTGGGACAGGCCCTGTGCCAGGGTCCCCTCTGGGTGTGCCGCAGGGCACAGCTCTGGCACAGTGGCACTGGTGCCTGCTGCCACCCCTCAGCTCTGGGACACAAGCTCTTCCCACCCTCAGCAAGTCCCTTCACTCTTCTGGTGCTTGTGTTTCCTGGGCTGCCTACAAACCTGCCAAGAAAGGCAGATTATTATTCTGGACCCTCTTTTTCAGTGTGAGTGTTGGGAAGGGAAGTAAGGTGTAAGCACAGCCTTTCCTCTGCTGGGATCATAGTCACTGCTCTTACTGTGGTTTCTCACTTGGCACATTGTTCCCCTTTCCTGGATTAATCCCCAAAGTATACAGAGGTTTCTCCTAGGCCTGGATGTGTTATCAGATATCTTTGTAATTGCAGGAGCATGAGCTGTGGGGTGCACATATGTATACCCCCAAACAACTCTACTGCAAAGAAAGTTTCTCATTATATTCTTAAGTAATAAATCTTTTGCAGCCACCCCCATATTGTTAATATTCATCAGGGAAGGGATAGTCAAGAGCAGAATCCACAGAAGGGTTGCATGTATGGTCACAGAAGCAGAAGGGTTGTCTCAGAGCTGGAGCACCCACTCTGTCCCATAAATGTCTCCTGAATCTGTGCATTGAGGCCATCCCTGAAAGCTGGGGGTGTTAGCAGCAGTTCTTGTGCACCAAATGACCTCAAGCACAGATTCTCTGTTGCTCACCCACAGCTTTCAGGTGCTCATTCCCTTTTTTGCCCTTGATCTGCATGTATTTGGACCTACTCACCTGGAGGGGAAGGGCTTGTGTGTGCATGTGGCTTGCCAAGGAGCCAACTTGCAGCACACTCTTACAATGGAAAAGCTCCTCTTTCTGAATGTTTTCTGCAAGAATAGCTGAGATAATCAAGCCTTCAAAGTAAATGGAGGGGAAAAAAAAAACCCTCAAACCAAACCTCAAAATTTCAACAGGGCTATTTCCAAGCTCTGTCAGCAATACTTAAGTGAGCTGGGACATCTCTGAGAGCAGAAGATGTGGGTGGAAAAATTTAAAAAAACCCCAAAAAACAAAAAAGGAAAAGTATATGCACAGCAGGCCTGTGAAAAAGCAGTGCTAGAAGACAATTTTTAAAGGTCAGAATTATTATAGGGCATTAATTAGCAGACTGATAATGCTCAAATTGCCTTAGCAAATTTAGACACTGTGTAAGGCCACATGCTGCAAGGGCTGCAGCCACCTGAAAAGAATTTGGACACTTTAACAGAAAATATGTCCTGCTCAGAACAGAGCTAGAAGAACATAATGACAAAACAATATGACTTCCCTAAAGTAATTAGGAGGTGGTAGTGAGAGTAAATAAGCTTTTGCAGAACATAGTGAACCAAATGAGAGCAAATAAACTGTGTGCCAGTGCAGGAAGAGAAGGTAGCTAATCCTGGATTTTAACAGTGGTACTTGAGCTGCTAGCAAAAACAAACATGTCATTGCAAAGCAGGGGAATTACAAAACATATTGAATATATTTATTTACCAGTTCCTGATCCCAAATGTTCTCCAACCATAAGAAGTCTTTGATGCATTAGTGAGGTCTTCATTTGGCCCCTAGAGAGCTCAGGTAGGTTACATAGTTGTCAGGGATAGTACTTACCGTGCATTTACATTTCTAAGATACATTAATAAAAAGTAAATCTGAAACATGTTTATTTTTTCTTGCTCTTAAATTCAAAGTAGATCATGGCTGGACATGTATTCCTTGCAATTCAGGAGTTATTTTACTACTTCTTTTTGGTAATATATTGGCTAAAGAAATACTTAGATAGTTATTTATCGGGTAATTTTGTGCATCTTTTAACAAGATAGTAGCTGTTGGAGGGGAGTAATAACCGACTTTTAAGTTTTCTTCCTTTTTATGGGTGGCTGAACTGCAGAATTATAACTGAAATTTGAAGATGGTTATATTTAGGAAATTGGCTTCATTCATTGTAGACAGAGTATTTCTGAAATTTGGAGTATCATTTGGCTTCCATCTCCAGCCTTTCAGCTTGTAAAAGTGCACAATGCAGGGCAGGTGTGTGAGTGTATTTGTACTCAACTTATCTGTAAATATAAAGGCTTTGTATATCATAGGTACATATGGAAGACATGTATGTGTATGATATATATATGTGTGTGTGTGTATTCTGAGCAGTATTTGCCATGAAATGGTTCTAGCACTGCAACATTATATTAAATTACCTGTTAGAGGTACTTGTGAAAACTATATCTAATTTATCTTCTCAACTGCATGAAGAAAATTCTAGTTAATGCTTTACTGTGACTTCTGTGATAGAGTATAAAAATAGTTGGAAGGAGAACCATGTCTAATATTTTTCCATTATGAATTTCCATTGAATTGACTTAACAGTCCAAGATAAAGTGAGCTGAAAATTTCTTTTTTTTTTTTTTTTTCATTTTTGATGGGGACACGTAGATTGAGGTTAGAACTCTCCAAAGATTATCTGCTGAGTGCCAGCATTTAATGAATCTCATTTGTTTTCTTGATTAAGTCTGCTATTACCCCTGTTTAGTCTTGTCATGAGCCCATTAGCCAGAATTCTCATATCATGGTTTAGAAGAAAAATTAGCCTAGAAGAACAGCAGTCATCATCAGTCAATTTTCAGTTTACAATTTATGAATCCAGGAACCTGTAGCCTCATACATATCTATTAAAAAAAAAAAAAAAACAACAAACCAACAACCCAAACAATTGTTTTTTGTGGTGAAATTCACAGGCCAATAAGGGCTGCAGTCAAATACCAAGTCCTGGTGATAATGTTGTGTATCACTTGTTTACACACAGTCGCAAGGGCTGCTTGGTGAACCTGCATCTGACAGATCTAGGATTTGTGTGACAGAAGCTTCTTTAGCAAGAATTAACTCTCAAAAGGTTTGGCCTCTTATTTTCAAAAGGTAGGTGTACAGGAGGCTTACTGAGGTAAAAAAGTATTCAAGAGCTTTGGAAGTGCTTAAAAGCCGTGTCATGGGTACAGTGAAAAGTGTACTCAGGTGTAGCAGGGTTTCTGAAATTCTTGACTTTCTTGAAAATGTTATGAGAATAACCCTTTAGGAATTTAAATATCTTCATCCCTTTTCAGAGTCTCTAAATGAAAAGAGCAGCATAGGGTGAGGAGTACTTTTTAAATGACATTTTGTAAATTTCAAGGGATGCCATTTCAGCCTCTCCTGGAAGTGTGAAAACTTGGACAGTGGAATTTGAAGAACTGCCACAGAAGTATTTCTGTGGTGAAAAGAGAATGAACTGCAGCTGAATCAGGGGGTTGTGCCCTGCCATTATCCTGTAATGGGAAACATGACTTGGCCATGTGCATGGAAGCCAACATTGCAAATATTTGGACATAATGCCATTACTTAATATTACCCGTTCAATGCCCTCTTTCTCTTTTCTTGTTTTCTTTGTGCCATTCTAAATGACTAGGCTGGCCTGCTGGCATTTCCTTTTTTCTTTCTGCTTTTGCTGCTTTCTATCTCCTTTTCTGTAATTTCTGAAACTGAGTGGGATCTTGATGCTTAGAGCTCCCACATTGCTTTGTATTGGATGAACAGTGTGAGCAACATCCAGTAATCAAAGTGAAAACAGCTCCAATCATATCACTGTTCCACAGGAGCTCCTGAAGATGCCTGGAAGAATTTGCTGCATTTCTGGCCCCAGAGGCTGTTATGGAGAACACCACTTGGTAATCACAGTTTGTTTTTCTTTCTTTATTTCTTTTTTTTTTTTAATTTTTTTTCCTCTAAACCTATGGACTGAATTACTGAAGGAAAAATCTTTCCCCTATCCTTACTAGAGTTGGATCAAAACAGAAGGACCCATTTCAGCACTAACCACATCTAAATTATTTAATTTCTTGGCTGGATGGCAGAGAAATATCTTTTCAGAACTGGTAAATGACCATGACTGCCTCTCAAAAAAATTATCTCCTAAAAATAATTCAGATGCTGTAAGAGAAATGTACTCTCACAAAAAGCAGCTTTTCCAAACCTCTGTAGTCTCCCTGCACAATATTCTCTCTAGCTACAAGCCTCTCTTCCTTTAGTAAATGTATTATAACCCTTTCAGTCTGTTCTGCTTTACGTACTCAACACCATGAATCTATAACAAGGTTATGGGTGAGTAACAGTTTAAATTACTTTCAAATACAGCTGAAAAGCCTATTATAGATGCAACCTTGAACTTTAATTGTATAAAGGCAGCTACTTCCTTAGCATTCACACTAGTGATAAGAGTTCCTTGCTTGTAAGCCTGCCGGGTCTTTCTGGCTGTGTTGGCAGCTATTTATTCTGCCTCTAGACTTTGAGAAAAGAAATGCATATGTTTAAACACTGTAACGTCCCAATATCTATTGAAATTTGTAATGATGAAGGTTGTAACATATTTGAGTCGGAGTCTCAGTCTGGTTGATTATATGTTATTCTTCCTGCTATTTTCCTAGGCTACACAAGAGGTTGCTGAAATCCAGCGTTTGTTTTCAGATATACATTCATGCTTTTTAAGGAAATGATTGTAAGGAGCTGGAGAACCTTTGAAATGATGTTGCTCAAAGATTTCCCAGTATTGGCACAAACTAAGCAAATAAGGGTAAGCTCAAAGGATCCATTAAAGGTAAACAAAGAATCTCCTTAAGGCTGGCTTATAGTTGGTAATGGAAAAATCTGGGAGTGCTTTTGTGGTCTCATAAGTGCTTCTGTGGTCTCATGGTTTCAAAGCTTTTTGGTACATCTGATTGAAAAAATCACTACCAAAACAAAACAAGCAAGACCCAAACAACCCCCACCCAATTCCCCAGATCAGTGTGCTGGACTGGAACACCCATGGGCTGGAAGCTCTCTTCACAGCAACGGCCATAGGCATGGACTTGATGGAGGGATTATTTCCAGAGCTGAAATTTTGTATTTCATACCCAAGACTGAGTTCCATGGGAAGTTCCATTGAACTTTACAATGAGGGTAGCTGCAGCTAACATCTCGATGAGGGTGGAAGTGAGGTTGCTGCTCATGCAGTGCAAACAGCTTACAAACACATCTCAGACACTGGTATCAGCCCAGGGCCGGCTCAGTCCTGGAGCAGCTGAGTAAAACACCAAGTGAAGTTTTACTTGTTTTGTTTTTACCAACAATGAGCCATGCTATCTCATGTTTGTTAAGCAGAGGTATAAAAATTTTGCCTTGAATATATTTGATCAAATAATTAACGTCTTCTTTAGATTAAAATACACTTATCAAACTAATTAACTTTGATTAAATCAAGGATAATGGGGTATGAGTATAGCTCCCCGAGAGGTAAAGATGGAGAGCTCTGTAATCCTTCCACTGCCTGCAGTATTCCTTGAGCCTCCAAGACACAAAGCAATGCTCTGAGCCACTGGTCCCTCTGTGGGAGCACATTTGCTCTCCCTTAGTTGAAACTTTTAAAGGCATTTTTAGGCTTTAGAGTTTGATAGTTACTATCCATTTTAGCTAAAATATTCTAATTCAGAATATTAGAACACAAAGAGTAACACTTGGAAAAAGAAAATTGGATTCAGAGTTGTACTGAAGTTTTGTGATCCCTAGGCAGAGATTTGAGATCTCTGTATTTCCTCTTCATTCAGAAAATGAGATGCGAATTTTAAAAATGAGACACATTTTGGAAGATTATTTTCTAATATTATAATTCAGCTAATGAAATGCAGCTAAGTGAATACAGCACATGTTATTAATTAACAGGAAGATGCATGTCCTCTTTAGGATACTTATCAGCAGCATTGGTGCAGAGGTGTCAGCAGGAGCACTGTGGTGACAGCATTGGGGTAGTATGTAATGTTGCATGGACCAATCCTGAGTAATATTGCCTGATGCCAACTCCTACATCAGCTCAGCCCCTTCCTCTTACCCAAAGCCTTTCCATCTGAAAAACAGATTAATTTCTAGGAAGAATGTAATGAGACAGTCCTCATGGTGTGGGCTTTTGACTGATTAAACAGTCATATGTCAAGTCCCTTTATGGTGCCACAGAAGAAAGAAAAACTAGTGAAAAAAAGAGAATTGATATACTACATTGAATAATAAACAGTGTAATTTTCCTGCTATATTGTAAGCTGGTAGAAATGTCTAAAAATGCAAAGAAACATTTTACTTCCTTACATGTTTTTTTCTTTTGAATAATGAACAATTATGCATCTTAGAGGGGGTTAATTTTGTGAGCAGAATATTAATAATTTATGAATGTGTTAAAGGTATTGATCATACAAGAGTAGAAGCATTATGCTTGAGCTCCTTCTGTAATCCATTAAAAAGGAAGTAAATTGCTTCAGTTTCATACTAAAATATGAGGCTAGCAGACTGTAGTTTAAAACATATGTAAAGTTGTTTTCCTGTTTAAACTGCAGTCATCCATCGTTGGTGTGGTGGTAGCACACAGGGATTTGCTGGGACTCAGCCCCAGACAATCAGCCCAGAGGCTCTTTCTCCTTCCCCCAGTGCCCTGCCCATGCCCACTCCTTGCTCTGGGCACCTTCAGGGGCTGATCTGCAGCCACAGCAGCAGGGCTCCATTTCACCTGCGGGTGGCCTGTTTCTGGGCTTGGGACACAACCCTTGGGGTCAGCAGAAGTGATGTGAATTCTCCTGAAGAAATGGTGGGGAGATATCAACTGTGGAACCAGATCTATAGCTTGTCTGTTTTGGTTTTTACCAGCCCTGACCATTTTTTCATGGTTGAACACAAATACCATAAATATTGTATTTATGCAAGGTGAGTACTTACAGCAAAATCCATAAGGCTTCTATGGATCCAGGAATCTTCCCTGAATTTAACTGCATCAGAGACTTAGGTGGCTTTGAATTGTTACCCCATTTTATCATGGTTGCATGAATAAAGCTTTAATCCTCAGGCTCAGGATTGTAGGGTGTTTCTGCCAGGAAGGAACATGGGCATGGAAACCAATGAGTGCAATCCCTCTCCTTCTATTCCTGTTCTAAGGTAGAAGAAAGAATGATATAAACCAGAGGAAATAAATAATTGGTGAATAATTTTATTAATCAAATTCCTTCTAGACCACCAATCTCATTATTTGTTTATCAGCCAGGCTTCTACTAAATCTATTCACAATTAAAAAAAAAATTACCAAGTGAACAGTATTGACCCAATCCTTAATTAGGGCAGCTTAGATGTCTTGTATAATTAACTGGACTTTGTTCATAATTATTTCCTGATAGTTGGAATTGTTTTCCACAAGTAACAGAGCAATAGTAATGGTAACACCAAGAAATCTTTGATTTTTCAGAGTAGAATAATGACTTGGCTTATTGTGCTTAAGTTGCATAAGACTTTTTTGTTCCCACTGATAGCTAAAAGTAATCACATCAATTTGTCTGGGCCACACAGGGAGGTTTTGCAAAATCAGTTCTTTCAATGTAGAAATAAGTATGCATCCAAATATTTGAAATGTGTCTTTTCTAATGTATGTTTTGTGATGGCCAGCCTGAGGTGACTCCTCAGACACATGTGAATCTTTGTCTTAAAAAAAGAGAGACGCAGATTAAAGCTGGTGCCTACTATGACCATGCTGGGTCCTGCTCAGTTGAAATGAATGAAATTAATAACTGAAATCAGCTATCACTGATACTACAGAGATTAAAAAGCTGCAGCTCAATGAAGATCTTCCTGGGCCTCCTAACCAGCAGGGCCCCTGAGTGCCTCTGTGTCTGGGTGCAGGGATGAGGCTGTCCAGGAGCTGTGCCCACCCTGGTGCCACACGCTGCCACCAGCACCGCGCACCCAGCCCCTGGCACGGTGCCCTGCGTGCAGGGACCGCACAGAGCACCTGTGGGAATTCAACAACACCTCACCAGTGGAAGGGATTCTTTGTGGAAACAAGGTAAACAGATTTTATTCACAGTTTGTCACTACTCCTTTAGTGCTACCTTTTGAAGCTGGCTTGGGGCACAGGAAGCTGGAGGAATGCTGCAGGAGTGCCAAACGTGGTCACTCTCAGGTGGGAATACACCCTGAGGGGAAGCTTCAGCAGGCTCCAATCTATGGGCCTCTCGGAAAGAGGTGTTTGCTAGACCACTGCCTCTGATTTCAAGAGAATGAGTGTCTGCTCTAATATGAGAAAATAGTAGTCATGTTACAACTCAGGGTTGTTTGGAATTCATTATGAAGCTGCGTGAAAGAGCGTGAGGGTCAAAGAGGTTCACTGCTAATTAATACCTTTACTCCTAATGAAGTAGCTCCTTGCTCCTGGGGTTAGGCAGAGTGTGAGAAGAAAAAGAAGCAGGCAGTTGTCTGCAGGCTCTTTCAGGCCTGAAATAGATGAGTACATGTAAAGTTTAGGGAGACAAGCAATAGCACAAGGTGTAACTCATTGCCACCAGACTTACAACAGCCCTGAGGCAGCAGGGCTGAATGTGTATGATCAGAATAAGACTTCTTTTCTAAAACTCCAAACTTCAGAAGACCAACAAGGGTTTTCTTTGTATAATTTTCTGTGAGATTTGCTTAACCTGAGTAGTCTTCCCACAAGAGGTCTTGGATGGTGCTATGTTGTGTTCAGGCTGGAAAACACAGAATGAGTTATGACAATTATTCATCTGCCTCTGTCGTCTCTTCCTGGCAAAGATGCCTCTGATCTGCTCATCTATAAAGAGCCAGGTGAATTTGGGTCATTGCTTGCAGATCACCCTGTTGCCACCAGTGTAGCCAAAGTCCATAAGCAGTTGGACACTTTCAGGATGTTGGGAGGATGTGAGCAGTGTGACTCCTGGAGCGTGGAAAGCATGGAGTGCTGTGTTGCCCTGACAGCCATTCCTGTTTGCATCCTGCTTATGAATCCACTGACCCATTGCCTATGCATTTTATGTTACTAACTAATGTCTAATTATTTTTTTCACTGTTGAATTCCTTGCAGCTCTCTTTAAAGTTTAGTAGGTAAGAAGATTAAAACATAAATGCCATTAAATATGCTTTAAATATCAGACCTATTGAAATACTTCCAGGTTCTGTATCCTCTTAAAAAATAATCCCTATTCAAAACAGAGGAAATGTCATCTGCATTAGTGTCTTCTGAGTTTAAGATTGGATTATACGGGGAATTATGTAAAATAGCTTTGGAAATCTGATAATTAAAAAAAACTTTGGACTATGTTATTTATGACATTTTAAACCTCTGTAACATTTGGGGATGTTTTCTGTGCCGTACATGTACTGTTAACTTCACATGTAAGATTTTCTTGCATAACTTCGTGTCAATTAATGGTCATAGAGTCTGAATTCAGATTCAGTCAAGCTGGATGTGCTGTGATTTGGAGGCAATTACTGGATCTACATGAAGTTAAAGCTGGGGTGTGGGCAGATCAGGATGTTGTTCTCAGACCACTTTGTGGGTTGTCCTCTGTCTCCATAGGGAAGTCAGGAAGAAAAGAACCAAAGGCTAATGTTAGCTGAATTACTTAAGAATGTCCTCCCATATCATCCTGTATTGGAGCCCCACAACATCCCCAAAAGTCCTCAAAATTTCAGTGCCCATTTATTAATGAGCACAGTTACTCCAGTGAGTCCCTCTGAAAAGGGCAAATGAAGTCCCATTACAGCCATTCCAGTTTGCACATTTAAGTGTTGTAGTACAAAAGGCAAATGGTCAGGACAGGGCTGTTTGGCTGCTCCAAGCCCTGCAGGTTGTGTCCAACACAGAATGCCAGAGCATCTGTAGGATGTTTCCATGGGTCTGCTACCAGAGCTGGGAGATGGAGGGGTCCTTGCATCAGTGTGAAGTGCCAGGGAACAGAGCTCATTTCTGGGAAGGGCAGACAGGATTTCTCTCCAAGGCCAGTAGATTCTCTGCTTTGTGGGGCAGAAAGAAAAACCCTTACACCAGCTTGGTTTCTTGCATCAATGAATACACAGCACAGGCTTTGGCAAAACGTCACAAGATCTGGAGGAGAGTACTGAGATGCACCCTGGAGCCTGGGTGTGGCCTTGCCATCTCTCTCTTCCCAGGATACACCCATCCAGGGCCACACAAACTGTGATGGCTCTCTCTGTCTCTGTGGTCACCTCCCCAGGTGCTGGCTGTGGCTCCCTGTGCCTTGCCCCGCACAGCAGCTGAGCTGGGAGCCATGACCACTTATGCAGAAGTGCTCCTGATAAATATTGACCAGAAAACTTAGCATAAATATGCAATGAATTTATGAGCCAGTGGGAAATGTTAAACCAAACATATTTAGAACAGAGGCTTTCAAAACAGGCCAGGAAAATTCTTTTTCCGGCAAGAGGTGATATGAGCCTATTCTTTCTTCAGCTGGCTAAGCAACAGCGGGAGTGTTTCCTACTAAACAGCCTCATTAGCATAAGAATAACTACAGGGTAAATTTTCAAGCTCATTCCAAGTGAATTCAAAGGGAGGGGGGGAAATATTCTTTTAATATGCGCAACTCATGCAAACAATGATATGAAACTAATTCATTTCATCATATTATCACCATATCATATTAACTTAAAAGAAATAATAATGCAACATGGAAATGTTTGCATATTAGAGAGAACTCTCATTGTACCCTATTAGCACCATATCGTATTAGTATTAGTATTGCATTAGGCTATTATGCTACAGTGCTAAAATGATGAAATCCCACTGTGAAAACTGATATTGAATTCTTGTAATGTTTTGGAACCATTTTTAGCACTGAATATAAATAATTCATGGGAGCATATCTAATGAATTGATGAAAACCCCCCCATCCCTTGACATTGTGAGAGTATTTATGAATGTAAAGTCATGAACAGGATTTTTTTTTAATGGAGATGCGCTGGGACTGAAATATCTGGCTTATCACTTGACCCAGTGTGCTTATGTCACACAGAGCGTTGGGTTGAGTTGCCACATTTCTCAGGTAACACGGCAAAGGTGGCATCTAAGAAGTGGCCTGTTCCAGGATCAGGGGTGCACAGCTCACCTTTCCAGATGGGCTGCCTCCAGGACATGCTGAGACCCGTGAGCAGCCAGACCCTGTCCAGCACAGGGTCACTGCACTAATACCACTCTGGTCCATCTGCATTGACTTCTTGAGTTGTTAAGATCTGAGACTAATGGCTAAATGCTAATGAGAAAATATGTATTTGCCTCACAGGCTTTTATGGAATTATCCTTTCACTTACCCAGCATTTGGTGCTGTTGTGTGATTGCAAGGGTAGTTATTACCACAAGCAGTGCTGAGCTTTGTTTTATGCAGACGTATTGCTGGCAGACTGGTTCCCATGACTCTTTAGGAAGGTAGAGGGCTGTATGATGAACTAGTGAGCATTAACTCAGCCTTTAAGGGCCCCACGAGGAACAGCTGAAGCCGACAGCAGTGTCTGTCCCTGTTCCTGGGAGGAAAGAGCGGCTGTGCTGGCACAGGAAGGAGGTGAACTGTGTTCTGGGTTAGTCACTGATTTATGATCTAAATTACCATCACCTTGTTCCTTTCGTGCTGCTCTCCAGCATCTCTTGGCCTATGCAGCAGATCTCTCCTCTCTCTCCTCTGGCTCCTGCATTTGTGTCTGACTCCATGCAGCACTGATGACCCTCAATCTAAACCATGGTGCTGCATGACCTGTAGGAGAAATGGTAACAGAGGACCCCTTCACAAATCCTTCAGTTTCTTTCTCACTGAGGTGTAAATTCAGAGCAGGAGATGCAGGGAAAACAAAGCTGGGTTACTGTTTCCACTGCTTTCCAAAAGCACATGAGGACACTGGCATGCTGTGTACCCTGCCTGCCAGGCTCAGAGAGAAGAGCCCATGTGTGCCCTGTCGTGAAAGTTTATTGTGCTCTTCAGGCTTGTCCTTTCTTCAGCAGTCTGGGATGCATCTGCTGTGCTTGCAGTGGGAAACATCAATCAGGTGGGAGGAATGACTCTGGTTTCAGTGCATGAGGCAGCAATGTGGGGGAAGTTTCTCTAAAGGTCATCAGGAGTCACACACTCTCAATACTTTCACCTAGTCTGGAGGTTTCAAGGAAAAAATACAGCAGCAAGCTGGGGGATGTTTTTGGTTTTGCAGGATACAAGGTCAGAGCATTGTGACCTTGTTCAGAGCAGAGAAGGAGCTGATGGGAGTGAGATCCCAGGAACAGCATTATGCAGAGTAAGAGCAGGTGAAGAAATATGAACTGTATCCTGTAACCCTTGACAGATGTGTTATGCACATGGTGTTTGCTTCTCAACTGGCTTGAGCAATGAATCCATTCAAGAGAAGTTTGATGGCAGGGTAGTGGGGGAGTGTTTATTTTCTCTCTGTTCATTTTTTTCCTCACACACAGGTTTGGTTTTCTGTTCTTTCCTCTAGAAAATACTGCTATAATCACTGCAGAGATGGAGAGTCCTGCTTAGCTCCCATTTTTGTATTCAAAACTGGAAAAATTACAAGTGCTTGAAGTTTATCCTGGCCGGTAAGCTCCCAGTTTTCACTGGTGATATTAAATTACACATATGTTGCTAGTGAAAATAATTTCAGTTCTTCCTGTAGTCAGTATTTAAAGTGTATAAATAACATGTTTGAGAGCTGCTTTTTTTTTTTTCTGTGCTGTGTTTTTCTGCTAAGTTGAATACCAGACCTAACATTTATTTATAAGGTAGCTAGAAGAGAATTTTCCTCTGAGAGTAGCAGAGACACTTCAGTATTCACCTAATTCATACTAAAAGCAATGGATTTTTTTGTGGATGAACCACAGTAGCAACACATCTCATCTCTATATCAGCAAATAAAAACATGCACTTATTTCACCAGGATAGATAGATAGATAGATAGATAGATAGATAGATAGATAGATAGATAGATAGATAGATAGATAGATAGGAAATTGACCCTAAGGTAACTAAACAGTCAGTAATTTTTTGCTGTGCTTCCAAAGCAGTATTTTAAATAGATTCCAGCAGCTTGTTGTGGCTTACTGAATTTGTTTGTATGGGTCAGTATGGCCTAATTTTTCATGAAGAAGCTCTTCTCCAGTTATACCTGTGGATAATTTAAGGTGAATGTGACAATTCATGATTTTTTTTCCATAACTATAAATATCTGACATTTACAAACTGCACCTTAACCTCCAAACAGTTACTCCTACAATTATCATTGAATGTTGTGGTAAGCTGGAAACAACTGTTGCTAGTGAAGATCACCATATTTTGTTGGAAAAGTGAGTGAGATTGTGGCTGAGATGCTCCCTGTGCCCAGGAAGGAAAACTCTGTGCTCCTGCAGACACAGGAGGTGGGTCCTGGTCTTGGGGCACAAGCAATCCCCAGGGATGGAGCCCACGGGGGTTTGCAGTCACTGCCTGCACTGGGGTTGCTCTGAGTGCTATGGAGGGAACATCCCTGGCTGATTTCCCACCGGTGCTTGCTGCTGGCACCTGCCAGGCTGCAGAAGGGGGAGCTCCCACTCTGGGGAGATGCAATTTCCTCTGCCTGTGAAGTAAACTGCATCCTGTGAGCTGTTTGCCAGGCAACAGGTATGGCGTATCCCACCTTTAGGAAATGCCTTTTCCATTGTTAACTAAAAATTGCCATGTTCTTCATTAAAATTCTGGCTGTTGCAGTGAAATATCTAATAGAAAATATTATTGCAGATTGGACTGTTTCAGTGCTGGCATTATTTTTGACTTTCATGAACAGTTCTTTCTGCAGCATATTGGATCTCCCACAGAGATGGGTATTCAAACTGTTTGAAGCCTAATGTTTTCTGGGCACAAGTGTTCATGTCTACTTGCCACTCTAGAACCCTGTTTTAATCATGAGTTTGAAGCTTAGATTTTGTTTTTGCTGCCTGTGAATGAATAAGACTGGTGAGATTCTGCTTTTACACTTGCTTCCATTTGGCTGCTGTGGGGATAGGAATGGTTGCTGTATAAGTTAGCAGCTTCCAAATGCATTTTGCTATTTCAGTATTCCACAGCTCTGGAATAGCTTCCTATCATCCCCCATAACTGAGGACTGCAAGCTTCTCCTTTGCTGCTGCAAGCTTTGGTCCCACTGCAGGTGAGGGAGACACATCTGCATGGCACATTGCAGTAGGGCATCAGGAATAACCCAGTGGGGCTGTGAAAGAGCCATCAGATACACAGACTTCCCTTCCTTTTGGGTAGCCTGAATCTCTGTACATTTCCTTGGGATGCAGACACACTCAATATAACTGAGTTGTATTGCTCTAGGAAAAACTCTTCTTGTGTGTGCTGTACTCCTTCATCTTGCCAGGGATCACTGAGAGGCCAGGGCAAGGGCCAATGTCCCAGACTGTTCCCCTGAATATCTGTCCAACCTTTTTTCTTCTGTGCCTCTGATACATCTCCACCATGCATCTCCTATAGTCTTTGTTTCCCTGTTCATTCATGCTTCTGATGCCAAAAATCTAAAACCAGACCCCCAGTAGTATTGACCTCCTTGTGCCTGTGTCTGTTTCTAAATAGCAGGGGGGAGAATTTCTATCAGAATCAGAAAGTACATGGGTTGAAGATGTCCGTAGCTGTGTGTGAGCTGGATTGAAAACAGCTCAGCTCCTTAAAAACTCTGTTGGGTTTATCATGGTGAATACAGCAAACTTGTTTTGTTTTCCAGAGCATCTCTCAAATAAGTGTGTGCTCAGCCACCAAGGCAGGCCTCAACCTGAGCTTTTAGACTGGGACTGTGAGCTGAGGTCCCCAGGAGCTGGAGAAGCCTGGATCCAGTGTGATATTAGTGTCTCTGTGCAAGGTGCAGCAGGAGGGAGGTGGTGTGAGGTGGGAGACAGCCTCTCTTCCCAGCACCTGGCAGGATGGTGAGAGTGAGCCCTGCCACCCCAGGCAGCCAAATGTGACAGTACTGTCACTGCTCCAAGGGGTCTGCAGAAGCTGCCTTTTGTCTTTGGAAAACAAATGCCACAATCTTAGGAGGCTTCAGGAATCTGAGCAGCTCTTCAGAGTATTTGGTTTAGGTAAGTAGAAGTCATCGGCATAATCTGTTTTTTGTGGTAACTATTATGAGTTCTCATCTGATGAAATGCCAAATGAGCTATGCCATGTCACTGCTGCAAAGATTTCTTTACATGAAGGAAGTTCTGGGTGCTCATTTATTGCACACAAAAATTTCTCAGATCAGTGACTCTCTCCAGCAGCTCTGTTATTTGAAAGGAGCACCGAGATTGGTGCAGTGATAGAGAGAACCATAAACTTGTGAACATTCATGGATGTGACAGTGAGGGGACAAAATCATGGATATGAAATGGATCTTAGGCAGATGCTGAGCTGGTTCTGAAAACAGTCAATGAGCTGGAAGGTTAGACTCATAGAGGGATGGGAAGATTGTGCTGGTGCCCAGTTCAGGAAGGGATTAAAGCCAGCAGGGAGCTGCATGCACAGATCTGTGTGTAGGTGGAACTGGTGATACTGCTGGGCCCACATTCAGTCATGCCTGGACAGAATTTCTTGGCTCTATGGAAGGGCACCCATACATGTAAAGAAAGCAATGGCTTGGGAAAGCAGACCCAAATTGTCACTGGAAGCTAAGCCTGAGTCATGGCCTGGCCCTGCTTTAGATGAACTCCTGCACTGACCTGGGATCAGGTCTAACCCCAGCTCCCGAGGCAGGATTCCCCTGCCAGTGCAGGGGGACAGCCCATCATGCCCTGGCAGGATCCTGGCAGGCAGAAGATGCTCTACACCTTCTGCAGCACAAGGCTCTGCCAAGTACAGCAAAGGCAGTGGGAGCATGCCTGTGGATTTCATGTGGATTCCATGCCACTTTAACAGGCTTCTGCACAGAGAAAACACCTTGCACTTGGCAGAATAATAGCTGCATTGCTCAAAGTCCAATTACAATCAAATCTTGCTAATTTGTGCCCATAACTGGAGATTCAGTGAAAATAACAAAACTTTTGCAAGTTATGGAGTAAGTGGTACACACATTTAAGAAGTGTGGCTAATGCATTACGAAATTCATTATCACCTTACAAACTTCTTCACACTCTGGAAAAGCATGAATGCTCTTAATTCATTTATTTTGACAAGGTTTGTTTCTTAAACATCTTTTGTTATAGCTGACAAGTTTGTACTGTTAAAAAAAGAAGCAATGAATCATAATTAAGGAGACATTATATAGCCCCTTCTTAGCAAGCCTGTGCCATTTTTTTGGCTACAGCTTGTGGCAGGCGTGGATAGAAGTGATTGTGTGGCACTGCACTCTGCCCACAAAAGCTGCTGATGCAGCCAGTGCCTGGGAAGTTATTTCTGCAAAACAACAATTGCAGCGACTCCATTTGTCCTTCTGTTGAGGAACTGCTGCTTTTTACAAAATTGATAACGTAAACAAACAAAATAGTTCTCATTTGGCATAATATCTTAGGGAAAAAAAATTATAAAGGAATCTTTTCTGTCATGAGGAGGGTATCTCTGCCACTCTGACAATGTGCCCAAGGAAAGAGTTTGACTGAATGTTTGTTGCTATTAAAATCCTACTGTTTTGTTCCCTGCTAACATAGCATCTCATTGAATAAGAAATACAGTTTGGAGGAGAACATATCAGATTTGCAGGTCAGAGGCTCTGCAAAAATGGGATTTGAACCTAGGCAAAGCAACCTTGAGGCAAGGCTGCCCTTCGTTGAATGCCAGATGTGCAGTGAGGGTAATTACCATGGCCCACGCCAGCGCAGGGTTGGGATGGGAGCCAGGCAAAGGTCAGCTCCTGGCAGGAATCTCCCTCGCATTCCTGCCCTGCCCCGGGCTGCAGGATGCTGTTTGTCTTTCCAACCAGCAGCACAGTGGGCACAGGTACCTGTGTCTGCCTGTAAATCCATAACCAGCTACCACAGGTTAAACAGACCGAGGGAATAACTGCAGTCTTCCTGAGGAAACGTGATTGTCAATATAGCAAGACCCCTGAATTATGAATTCAGCAATGATTGCTATTACAGAAATGGCGTTAAATGAGTATCATTTTGTCAATTAACCTTTTACAATTCATAGTTTATTATAGCCTAGAACAATCTACTTTTAAATACCTTTTTTTTTAACACGACTCTTGCTGCTTTAAACACTTACTACCTGCTCTTTAGCCTTTGAACATAGACTGTTCTACTTGCTTAGCATAATGTATAACCCTAGGTCACAAAGCTAAAGAAAACCTGTTTAATTTATGGAGGATTTCATTGTAGCTGAATATTTTGAAAAATTTCCGAACTTTTTGATGGCATCCAGGCTGACCAAAGATACAAATGTATCTGTGTTCCTAGGTCCAACCACTTTACCCTACTATAATTTAAGCTTTTAATTTCACAACCTACAGTGCCCTGGCTACTTAGCAAAAGAAAAAAAGCATCCTTTGTGAAGACTCTGTAATAGAGAATTTTTCTGCTGCAGCAGATAAAATGACAATGACCAAGTAATTATCATAAAAATTATTATTTTCTAAAAATACTCTACTTTAAAAATAAAATCTCTATTATAGGAAAGGGAACAGACAGTAGTTTTGATGAAAAACACTTGAAAAATGGTGATACGGTTTCTTTGCTATATTAATACAATTTTTTTTCTATAAATACTGTTGCTGTAGCTGTAATAGTAAAAGGATAGGAGAGAGGAAAGGTTTGCAGAGAGAAGTAGTATTTTTTATTAGAACAGTTGATATAGATGAGAAAATAGAAATGCTTTCAGAGGGCTTGTGTGACTGAGAGCTTTTCCTTTTTTTCCCCCCAACTATATCAGCTGGTCCAATAAAATGTACTCTCTCTGCCTGTAAACCTTACTATATTTGTATATAGCTGTTTCTGTGCATGTGATTTGTCCACTAAGAGGACAAATGCTTCTACAATTCTTGAAACTGGTATAGTCAGTAAAAGTTGATTATCAAACACTAAAAAAAAAATTAAAATGCTTCCTTCAAATGCTGAGAACTTGGGATTGGCTTTGTCTGTGAAAGAGAATAATTGCAACCGATGAAGGAACTGCACACAAATAATAAAATGTGGTCAACTCTTCCTTTCAGCAGCTTTGAAGCAGCAGTAATCTAACAAAGCACCTTGCTCTTGCTGTGCTGACAATGAGTCCAGTGTACAAAAAAAGAAATTAAACAAAAAAAGACATTTTAATTTCAAGGTTCACTGGAAAAAAACATGAAAAAAAAATCAATGTTTGCCAAAGAGAAAGACAAACTCTGAAGGGAAATGAAAAAATGTATTTACAAGATTCAAAGAGAACTCTATAAATAATGGGACAATAAAAAAAGGAAATAAAATATTTGTCCCTCTTAACTCTAAATATGCAGGTAATATTCCAAATAAATCTTGTACATGAAATGGCCTTAAGGACTCATCCAATTATATTGTTATCAAGAAATTATTAGGAAAAGCAAAATAACCCTCAAATCAAAGGAACGTTTGGAGCAGTTACATCTCCAGTGCATGGCTGCATCACCCCAGGGCTCGAAGGAGGCAGTGACAGCCCTGAGGGCTGCCCTTGGCACAGGCAGGGCCCCTGGGAGGGGTGGCCCCGGGCTCGTGGGGCAGCTCTGGATGTGGTGGTTGTGCTTGGGAGGTCGAGACAGGATCGAGCCCTTCTGCTTGGAGCTCCCAGTGCTTGGGCTGTGCCCTTAGCCGGGCTCCCTGGGGCCTCGTGCCCTGGCACAGGGGCTGCAGCCACCCTGGCCACAGCCAGGACAGGGCAGCACAGTCTGTGTTCACCCAGGCCTGGCGTGGCCATGGGCCCTGGGCATGGTGTCCATGAACACCCAGCCCTGGTGCTGTGCACACCCAGCCCTGGTGCCCCTGCACACCCAGCCCTGGTGCCCCTGCACACCCAGCCCTGGTGCCCCTGCACACTCAGCCCTGGTGCCCGTGCACACCCAGCCCTGGTGCTGTGCACACCCAGCCCTGGTGCTGCGCACACCCAGCCCTGGTGCCAATGCACACCCAGCCCTGGTGCCCCTGCACACTCACCCCTGGTGCCCCTGCACACCCAGCCCTGGTGCCCCTGCACACCCAGCCCTGGTGCTGTGCACACCCAGCCCTGGTGCTGTGCACACCCAGCCCTGGTGCTGTGCACACCCAGCCCTGGTGCCCCTGCACACCCAGCCCTGGTGCCTGTGCACACCCAGCCCTGGTGCTGTGCCCACCCAGCCCTGGTGCCCCTGCACACCCAGCCCTGGTGCCCCTGCACACCCAGCCCTGGTGCCTGTGCACACCCAGCCCTGGTGCTGTGCCCACCCAGCCCTGGGCTGTGCCCACCCAGCCCTGGTACCAATGCACACCCAGCCCTGGTGCCCCTGCACACCCAGCCCTGGTGCCCTTGCACACCCAGCCCTGGTGCTGTGCCCACCCAGCCCTGGTGCCCTGGTGCCCAAGGCTGCTTTCCTCTGAGATTAAATTGATTTTCCATGAGCACTAGTGCCAAAGATCAGGCCTAGTCTCTCTGCCAGGTCTCTAATGCCTTTCTCCCTATTAGTTTTCTGATATTCAGCTATTGGAGCTTTCAGTAAGAATGTTCAGGTCTTATATATACTTTGTCTGATACATAAAACATTTTATAAACTTTATCCATTTAATTCTTCTACAGTGTGCAGTATGCTGAAGTGGCATTATCTTCACTTCACTGATAAGAAGATTTACATCCACACAAAGCCAGACTGGAAGGTCTGGGGTAAGGGCTGGGTCCAGAGCTGCAGATGTGGTGATTACCAGCTGCCTGCTTATGGTGGTAGCTTGAGTGGATCTGTCTCACCCCAGAGTGACCCTGAAGGTCGGGCACCTTTAGAGGCACCTTTTTGTTCCAGCTTTGGCTAAACCTCACTGAATGTGGGGGGTTGTATTGGCCCTAGCTAGAGGCTACCCTTCACTTCAGATAACAGAGCAGATAAGCTTCCTTAGGAAACCAGAGGGGCTCCAAACTGAAAAGGGGGCATGGATCACCAGATGCAACAACTGCATGTGTAAAAGTATTCAAAAATTATCTTCTAGGTACAGCTGCACAGTGATGCTTCTGTCTGTAAAAGACAAAAGGAAGCAGCACAGCAGCTCAGGGACAGAACAGTGCAAGTGTTGGCCACTAAATATTCCCATGACTATGGCCTAGAGGGAAGTGACAGGGATAGGATTTATTGGCTAACTCCTGACTTGTATTAAAGAACTGTAAGACCTCATCTCTGGTATTTAAGTGTGTAAAAGGGAATTCATCCTGAACCCAAAACCCAAACCACTTCATTTGATGTTCTGAACTCAAAAAAGGCAACTTGGTTTGGCTTTCCTTTCTTTTTGTTTGTTTGTTTGTTTTGGGGTTTTTTGTTTTCCTGGTTAATTGCATGTGCCAGAAGGGATCATGGTACTTAATTTATAGCCACTATATTGGACTGCCTGATCAGCATCAAAGCCATTTACAAAATGTAAGTTCACCTAAGCATATCAGCTATGCTGTGCTGTCTTCAGCCCTCCAGAGCATGCACTGATGCTCTTGGATTTGGAAATGGTGTCGGTGCTGCTTGGCTGGTTTGCATCTTACTCCAAGAAGCTTTTAAAGAACTCAGCTCCTGAGATAGACAGAAATTTAATGATTTAAGTGAAGCAATGTCATGTCAGTTGAAGGGTTGGTTCAGGGTCTGTAAATATGATCAAATGCACTGAACACTGTTCAGCTTGGATTCACAACTCTGGGAGGAGGAGTCAGCTCTTACTGGACAAGGGGATTTTATACCCAATAATTAGGCTAAATGAAGCTGTTGCACAGAATGGTGGCAAAGAGCCTCATTTTGTTGGCATGCTATAACATCACATAATACATGAATGTGTTGCAGTAGGTGCTGCTTTCTCCTTCCAAATTTTTTATTACAGCCCTAACCATTGACACTTCATTCCCTGCCAATTCCTCTGCTCCCTTCTCTCATGCTGGCAAAAATATAGCAGGAGACCTAAAGCTGTAGGCCTTGGCAGGATCATGTGAATCTGCTGAACACATACATGCTGATTAATTCATTGCCTTAGCAACTGGAAAGTCTCAGAATATTCTTCCTTGCTTATTGGCCCTTTCAGAGTTAATGTGAGCACTAATGATCATACATGGGCAAAATACAGCAACCATTAACTGACTGCACCTGCAAGGGCCAAAAAACTCCTTTAATCCCAAAAGGTTACCTGTTTCACAAAGTCAGATAGGCATCCTTTGGAGCACCAGCCCAGCTGCCATACTACATACACTGTACACGTCACCCAGCTAAATTTTACGTGGTGGCACCAGTGTCCATGTACAGCAGTTTGCTTTTTGGGCACACACGTGACTGCTCCATGTGCAAGGGGGAGGGAATCTGGCTTTTGGAAAGCAGTGTGCAGATGGAACCCTTGATTGTGCAATTCACCTTTGTTTCGTCTCAGAAGACTGTGGGTCTGCAGAGGAAGAGATGTCCAGGGTGTTAGTGTAGGCAGGGCTCGTGAGTGCCTGTCTGGGTGTGCTGGCCCTTGGCAGCAGCCTCACAGGAGTCCCACAGGAGCTGGTGGCAGCTGGAGCTGGTGGCACAGCCTGTGCAGCGTGGGGCCGTGGTGCTGTGCCCACAGCTCCCTGCTCCCCTGGGAGAGCCTGGGGAGGGAAGGGCAGATGGGCTCCCTGGGTGTTGAGTAAACACTGCAAAGGAGCTGGTTCAGTAGATGGGCATGTCTCTGTTCAAGAGCAAACATTATGTTCATGTTTCATTCTTTTGATTTAGCTTTAACAGTGCTTATTAAAACAACATTCTTGGCTGAACCCTTGCTGCCTGATGAGCGTGTTCCTTGACTCAAAGTCCAAGAATGAAAATCTCTCCAGCTCTGCTGTGATGGATTATGGCAGCTCTAGACTATTTTTCATAGTCTTTTAGAACTTCTGCATTGTTTTCACTCAAGAGTGACGCTCTGTCCCTCATTCGGGTCATTTTGTTACTGGGGCCATCTAAGAGAAGTAATTGGATTGCCTGATTCTCCAAGCTGTCTTTCATCTAGATCCAAAGGCTGTCACACAGGCATCTACACATACATCAGTCCTAAGAGAAGCCCAGTTTCTTCAGGAAGACTTTCCAGAAAGTCTCCTTTTCTCTGACCATCTGTAGTTGTGGGCTCCCTTTTCAGCTGTCCTCACACATTCTATAGTGCTTTAAGACCCTGAAAATGCACAGGAAAAAAGCACTCCCCCCTTTTCTCTAGCAACTTTCAAAACCTGCCAGCCCTGTGGCAGATTCTCCTGCCTGTTTTGGGGAGCCCACACCAGCAAAAGGTCCTGTAATTTCTGTTATTCCCAGGAAGTACAGGAAGGTTCCAGAGCTCATGCTGCTTTCTCTATGAGACCTACAACATTTTCACCACCTCTAAAGTAGCTGCTTCTCTCTTTTTCTATTTTTGTGTAAACACAAGCTGCCCATTGGTAAACTCTGAGCTTAAAAATCCAAGTGCTGTCAGGAGGAATCTACATTTGCTTCAAGGCAATTAGGTGACTCATGGCTGTGTCCTTTCTTCAGCTGCATGGAGAGAAGTCAAATCTCCCACGGCTGGATGAAGCCAACTCCCAGCCATCCCTCTATGAATAAGCCCAACACAAATGCCTACGAACATTTCCCAGACTGAGCTCAGAAATGTGCTCCCTGACACAGAGCCACCAAATTAAAGGTGTTGAAGTGCAAGCTGTGTAAGCCTGAGGAAATGTGCAGAGCTAATGAAAGGAATGCTGCATACTCCAGACTTTTTAGAGTACAACGTGAAATAGCATCTGGATTTCTTCACAGACTTTTTTTTTCATGTCTGTGAAAACTCTGATTCCATATTTACTAATAAATAACTAACTAACAGCTTCTTACTCTGGTGAGACAGTTCCATACTGGGAGATTTACTTTTAAATTGCAACTGCTGGCTATCAGATATGATTTGAGAGTATTGATTTTGGAGGCAGGTATTTTTCCCTATGTACTCTTTCCACTGCCCTTCTTGAAAGATGCACCATTTCTTGTGAGTTTTTTTGGGGGAAAATAGAGTTTCAGGCTACAGATTTTATGAAAAGAATGCAATGCATCCTGGAGCTCAGAGACTACTGTGCTTGTATTAATTGATGTCCAGAGATGAGGAAGTCTTCTATTTTAAATCTGTCCTCCCCCTGCAAGAAGCATGGAATAATAAGAGGGACTGTCAGCAGAGTATCAGGTAAATGTTGCCATGGGCCAAAGAACTCTCCCTTTCCCTAGAGCTCCTCTTGGAAACAAGCAGCTATCAAATCAAAACATATTTACTCAATGCAACCAGTAGTGAAAAGACTGATGTTTGCAAATGCCACAGTACAAACAACAAATTTTGCCTCTAATAGACTGGTTTCCACCAATGTATTTTAATGGTTTTTTAATGGTTAGAATATGGGCAGGGAGAAAAGCCAATGTTTTAGAAGCTCCCCTCAGCCAGATAAAGGTGAGGAATTAATGCTATTCCAAGTCAATGCTCTTCCAAAAGAACTCTGATAACAGTAGTTAGTTAATCTTTTTGTTTCTGCCTGCTTGTGGGTGATCACATTGGGTTTGTCTTCAGCCTGGTTTGCTTGAACAGCACAGAAAGCCCAGCTTAAATACTTATTTTGGTCAAGCAGCACTTCAGAAAATTACTGATGCTGCCTTTGAAAGCTCTGCCTATTTTACAAAGGGGGGGGGAGGGAGAGATTATTTAAAAGTCAATGATATGAAACTAACTAGATATATTTGAAATATTGATTACATATATCTTCTGAAATAGGGTAATGGGATATTCCTAGATGCTGTATGCATGTTTATACATCTCTGAAATGTTTGATTAATGTGCACCTAATCTTTCTTTCTGTTAATAGACCATCATATTTCTTACTAAGAAATGAATTATTTGACCACTGGTACAAGTGGCTGAGAGAAGACCATTTATAATGCTGCATCTTCAGCTAGTGTTTCTTCAGCAAGTAATCTTTGACCTGGAAAGCTGTTTCACTGAAAATGACTAATTTTGCCAATTTTATTTTTTGCTTTGAATATGTTTTTCTGGTGGCAGTTTAATCTATCCTAAAAGACTTATTTTATACTTTACAATATTGGTAAAGCATAAATAGAAAATAGACAAAGGAAAACCTTCATGAAGTAAAACTTCAGTTCCATTTATGGAGATGCTATCCCAGAACTCTGAATTTGGAAGTGCAAAGTGATGTATTGGTATGTAGAAAGTTTAAAAAACCCAAACAAACAAACAAAACAAAACAAAAAAAAAAAAACAATCCAGAATTGACTGACTCATACTTTTCTTTGTTCATAAAATATATTGTCATTCTACACTGGTTTTGAGTTTGCTTTCCATTTTTATTCTAAGATAATCTCACATTTGAGTATTTTCATCATTTTCTATACCACTTGTTTCAAGCAATACCACTTTTCACATCTCTCAAAATTGCTTAGTTAGGAGATTCAACAAATCACAGGTACTGATAACAACAGTTGCTCTCTGCCAGCCTTGTCTGTATCAGCCCCAATCTTGCCATTAAGACTCTATAAGCAGCACTTCTGTATGCAGTGATTTTCAAAATTACAGTGCTAAACTTCGAGAAACAGGGATGTTCATCACTTTTGCACATTTGGTCATAGGCTCAGCTGGAAACACTGAGCATTATGCAGGCAAACAAACCATGACAAGCTACAGTTGTGGGACTGGGTGAATTTTGTGGAAAGGCTGCTGAGGGTTAGTTAGCTCCTTGGCAACTTCTATAAGATAAATTGAGCATTTGCACTTGTGGTTTTGAGAGCTCAGTAAAGATCAATAGGTAATTAATACAAAAGTCCAAGCTCTCTGAGTTTGGGTCATAGCCCTGAAGACAAGTCCTACTGTCCCCATTCTCCTTTGAACCCACAATTAAAAGTAGTAGTTTGGAATTTCCATCCACTTTAATGAATTTCAGATTTCAGCCCAATCCACATTTGACATTTAGAACCCTTTACAGAATGTTGAATTGTCACTAAAAAGCCGACACATTTTAAAATGCAGACTTTTTGCTTTGAGAACAGAAAACACCCACTGAATCCACCTATCAGTAAAATCCAGCCTTGCATTGTCTTCAGCTTCAGTCTGGGGATGCTTGGGCCTTTTCTGCACCTAATTTTGCTCTGGAATGACAAGAAGTAGCAGTAGGTTGCATGGTATCTGTGGGCTTTGACATGGAGATTTTTTGATCCATTTTATGAAGTTCTTCCTATGGTGTCAACTCTGACTTTTGTAAAGCAGAAGAGGAGAACTTTAAATAAGGCTTTCTTCCTTTCTTCCTATCCCTCTCTTCAGCTCTTTCCAGACCTTAGACCTCCCAAGGGCTTTTGGAAGCAGGGAAAGAGAAATAAAGTTTACCCTGGCTGGAGAAGGGTACAGTAGATGTGATCAGACTCTTAATAAGATATTTTAGGACCTCTCTTGAAAGGAAGGTGGAAGGGGGAGGAGAAAGTTTCCAGAAACCATCTGTATAGGAAAAGCAAAAGATTATGCATAGCTGGAGCATGTGAGATAATGAATTCCTGCCCCATCCCTTCTTCCTCCTCTTCCCCCCATGCTGTTATTTGGGGAGGTGATAAACTCTCTGATGGTGAAAAAGGTCGAGGAAAGTGTTTGGTTACTTTTTTTAAGATGTGATTTTGTAATTCAGCCAGCTCCTTCTGAGCTGAGAGAGTTGGGAAGGAGCAGCTGCACCTGCCCAGGGAGTGAGGAAGTACTTGTGTTAAGGGCTGATATTGATACTTTTTAGCTGTGCAAGTACTATAGTTAGCTATGTGTACTTAGCAAATGAAAGGTAAACCAGTCTTTTTGTTGTAGCAAAAAACAAACATGGGTCATTGGTTTTTATTCTCAAAAGCTTCTGCTGAAATGGAGAAGTTATCTCTGTGGGAAGTATCCACTTCTTTACCATTCAAAACATTCCAAAACATTTCCATCTATGCCAGTCTAAAACCCTGGGGTAAATCTCTGCTCTGTTTTGAAGCACAAGGAATGCAGGAGAAGCTGGAGAGGGTCTGACCTCTGGTGAAGACAGTTCAGCTCCGCCATGGTCCTCTGGTTAGCAAAGGAATCAGAGAGAAGCCTTGCTTGAGGGAAGTGATGTAAGAAATTCTTTCTGGAGATTTCTAGTCCTCTCTATTTTGAAAAAGGCCTATACTTTGCTACAAAGAAAAAAAAAAGCAGTTTTTATTATTTAAGAAAGATAGCTCCTAAGAGTTTTTGACAAGCTCAATACTAAAAAAGGGAAAAGAAGCATTGAGCATAGCACAGGAAGATTTCAAAAATTGGCTATTACAGGAAACATTATTGTGAAGTACATTTCTCTGAAGAACATGCAAAAATGTTCTCTTTTCCATTTTTCTACCTTACTGCTAAGGTCTGGCAGAGGCAGCTTCTAACGTGCAACTCCTGTACCTGAGGTGACATTGAAGCCTGCTGGCACTGGGGCTGTGGATGTTGGGCTGGGTGCTTCCTGGCCTGAGTGGGGTGCTTGGGTCCTGATGATCAGAGGGAATGAGTGACGCCAAGCAAGAAGCCTTGTCCTGGAAGCCCCAGCTCCTGCAGGCTCCTGGAGCTGCTCCTCCCCTCACCAGGCTGGCACTGAGCTGGGAGCAAGGCCCTCCTTGCCAGGGTGGTGTCAGCATGTGCTGCAGGGCGGCACCATGAGCTGCTAATTAATGGAAGGAAAAGGCAGCTGCTGAGGAAGTGCCTGATTAATCCACACTGGAGCAAAAGAGGGTGTATGAAGCCTCTAAATTTAACACAACTTTAGGAAAGTGTGTCTTTCTTCAGGCTTGCTTGTGAGTCAACAGCTCTTGACTTCCAATAAAGCTGAAGGAAAACCTGGAAAAGCAATGCTAAGCTTTTGAGTGAAAAGTTCAGACACAAGAGGCAGAGAAATGCAGACACTTTGTTTTTTCCTTGCTGAATTGCTTGAAATTTTTGGGTTTTTGAGCTGTGATTTTTATGTTCATAGCCTTTCCTAGGAGAAAGCCCCAGCACCACAGCTGAGTGCTGGTGCAGCTGAGCTGTGCTTACATTCCAAGGGCTGGGGGACTGCAGTTCCAAACTGTGCCCATATTCCAGGGGAACATGATGCCATGGGAGCAGCAGGTGAACCTGCCAGACAGGGCACAACATCTGCTTCTTGCATGGAGTAATAGGCACCTTCCCACAGAGGCAAGTTTCACCTTCCTGGAAATGAGTTTGGCACCATTTTTCTCTTCTATAGATTCTTGTTCTCTTGTGTCCATATTGATCTGTTCCACTTGGTTTGGTTTTAGAAGTAACTTTTTTATGCATGCAGCTTCTAACCCTGGGGTCCCTGCTTGTCACTCCTCAGCAGACAAGGAAGGGCAGGCCAGGACAGGGTCCTGGGGTTGCTCAGGCACCTCTTGGACTGAGGCTGTGGGGAACACTCCACAGAAAGATTGGAAAGGGGTAGTTATGCTAAGAATAATGAATATCAGCTATTCCAGGGGAAAAACTTAACTGGGTACTTAGGCACCCAGTGTGATAGTTAAATGATCTTAATTTTCCTTAATCAGCTTCTGTTACCTCCCCTTCCTCTCCAGTGGGGCTACTAGCAGAAAGGAGACAGGGGCCTCTGTAAAGTATCCTACAGAAAGCTTCCTGTAAGGCCTTCACATGTCACAAATCAAGATTTTTGTCCCATGGGTAGAAGGTGTTTCAAATGACAGTGAAACATTAGAAATAGGAAAGGATAGGGTTTTTTCCCTTCCTTACTGGTTTCTGAAAAGTGTGATTTATAAGCTGTCAATAATTTCCAATGATCTCAGTCCAGTGTTTACTCAAAAATCATGTTTGGTGTAGCTGGAAGTTGTTACTCACTGATGAGCAAGTCTGAATGCTGAGAATGAGAAATGATTGACATTCTTTAAGGTAAAGGGGGAGACTCTTCATCCAGCAGAAGCTGCCACTGCAACAGATGCTGTTATAGCTTCTGACACTGATCGTGATGAGTGGTGTGTAATGTCAGTAAAAGATGAGAGGCTACAACAACAAAGTGAAAAAGAAGCCTCTGAACACAAATCCCATGGCACCCCGGTAGCAGTTAATAGCCATGACTTCCGTGGCTGGAAATATGACTTTAAAAGGTCAGGCATATATTGGTTAACTTATCACCTAATCAGTAAATAAGCACAAGAGCTTGCTAATTAGTGATCTATTATTATTTGACTCTAGGTTTGTTGGGGTTTTTTTAATAATTTTGGTTCCATTTTTTCCTATGGCTTTTGGCAAATATTGCCCAGTTCTCTTTTTATTTCAGGTTCTCCTTTTGGTTAAATATAGCAGATATTTACAGAGAATAATTCATAGCAGAGCTGCACATCGTCCTGAATACTGTGATGCACTCAGGGGTAATGCTGCATTTTGGGCATCTCACTAGCAATATCAAACAGCAAGTTTCCATCTGCAGTTATAAACTTTGTCCCTAAGTAGGAGGAACAGCCTTGGGTTTCACACCCCCTCCCTCATTTTGCTGCAGAGTCCCTTGCCAGGTTAGTGGAGCAGCATGTGCCTGATGAAAGCACCCAGGAAGCTGTTGGGAGTCACACCAGGACTCCCAGTTTCAAGGAAATCTCTCCTGAGCAAGGAACCTTGAGTTACCATGAATGAAGGTCCCTTTTCGGAGTAGCCTTTCACTAAACCCCCAAAAGTGTGGATAGTGTTCACTTAATGAACTATGTAATCTGCTAGATGGCAGAGTGCGTGGACTTTTTTACTGTCTTTCTGGAGGGATGTTCACCTTCAAGCCATGATATAACTCTTGTCCTCCCAGCTTTATTTTTACAAGTGGAATTAAAGTCTTTAAATTGTTCTGTAAGTTGACAAATATTTACCCTGCTGCAATGTGTAAATCAGTCCCTTGTATGCATTAGTAGTAAAGCTCGGTGTGGTTATATCCAGGTCTCTTGACAATTGTGCACATGGTAAGAATGAAGTGAGAGGAGATGCAGGGCTGAAATGTGACCCCCCCTTGCCAGCCCACAGTGCTGTGGCCGTGTGCTTGTCCCTGGCTGGAGATGTGGCCCTGGTCTGTGATGGGGATGTGTTGCTCTGTTTGCTCCTGCAGTGAGGCACGCCAAGGGTGCCCCTCCTGTCTGCCCACAAGGACAGAGCCCCCCACCCTCAGTGGGGCTCAGTTGGAGGCCAGGCACCCCTGGGTGCTGCTCAGGAGCCAGCCCTTGCCTCTGCTGCCCGCAGGGAAATGCCACAAGGCAGAGCACAGACACCTCCACTGCTGCCCTTCACTTCTCATCCTTCTCTTTTTGTTCCTTTGTGCTTCAACTTCTTTAATTGCTGAACTTACTGTTGGGCTCTGGGCTATCATAATTCTGTTTTCTTTAAATGCAAGAGTTCTCAGTGTTGCCTGTTGGGGCCAGTGTGTTCAACAGTGCAATTTTTATTCATAAAAGTACTTTCCCTCACATGATAAATTTCACATGTGTTTCTCCAGGAGCTACAGCAAATCCAGTTGAGGGTACATGTTTTCATATGATCAGAGCTTAAAAAAACCCCACCATCTTCTTCCTTATTTTTCTCTTTTTCCATTTTGCTTCCTTTGGGTCTGGGATTTGTGCCCATATCTGTCTGCACTCAGAAGGTTTTGGGGAGCCAGATGCATTTTCAAGGGCTGGATTACTGCTTCTCACTCCCTTCTGTTGTTGCAGTGCCCCATGGAAACAGCTGTGGAGCTGGGTGATGGGATCTGGGTGTGTTTTAAGTGGTAGCTGCTGCATTTATCATGCTTAATGCCTGTAATCAACAGCACATTTCTGTCTCCCAGTAGTGCAGAGGGATTGTTGCAGTAGGTTTTTTGTGTAGGCACAGACCCCCTGGATGTCCACGAGTGAGCCAGGACACCTAATTCTCTTTCTTCCCCTCCCATTTTGGAGGGGAAATGGGCCACTTTGGAGGATGTTTGGCCTCACCACGAAGCTAAGCTGAGGATTCTGCTCCCCAAGGACCATGCTGTGATTGGTAGAGCAGTTTCACCTGGCAATAGGAGCTGGTGTAGGGGTTCTCTGCCAGAGTTTCCAGTCTGATGTGCTGGCCTGTCCCCTGTTCCCATGCCAAGAGCCCTGAGTGTTGGGAGCTGCTGCTGCACAGTGCTTGGGGCTCAGTTATTTCAGCCCCTCAATTCCACACTCCTTCCAGCCTCCTGCACTGAGGCTGACTCTGTACCTGACACTGAGCCAGGGGGACAACATTTTAGTTATTTGTTAGTGAAACACAGACAAACAAAACTTTTCAGGAGGCTCTTGCAGAAGCCTGGTAAGGCAGCATTTCTCTCCTCCCAGCTGTGATCCCTGCTAGGTGCTGTGACTTTCTGGAGTTTCTGTTGCTGGCTGCACACCAAACAAGGCTTCCTTTCCTACTCCAGCCTTCCCCTTGGGAATTGTCCCTGGTTCAAAGACTCCTCTGTAGGTCCATGGGCCTTCAAAGAAGACCTTTCCTTTGTATGGCAGCTTTGATACAAATGAACCTCGGAGGTTTAACTGCCAGATAAAAGTAGAGTGCATTAACCCCCTCAATTGCTCTAATGAAGCCAAGGTGAAGTTGTAAAGTCTGGGTCACAACTAATGGATGAGCCATTAACACTTCCCAGGCACAAAAGCACTTAAAAATATCAAACAGAAAATGCATTTAGTGACTTTCAGGTGCAGAGCCGGTCACGGTGTTTTGAGAGCAAACCATCATGAAAAGATTGCAATTTCATTGCCTCTCCCCTACTCTGCCCTACATATATTTACATTTAAGGTCAACTCTTCACAGGAGGGTTTTTGCCATCATGAATCTGACAGATGGCAGGTAACTTTTGTCTAAGTGCTTAACACTTCAAGAACTCATGTTGAGCCAGAAACTTGATTTCCAAATTTCAGTACTGATTAACAGTGCTGTACTGGCATGTATTATTGCTGGCTTATTCACTGAATTTATAACAGAAAGGATCGAGATCCTAGTCTCTCTTTGAAAGGATATCCTGCTGGATGAGTTAATTTTTTCCTCTGACACCAAGAGACTGGATTAAGATCAGTTGCTTTCCTCCATGATGCTGAATGTCCTGGGTGGATGGGCAGTGGAACCCTGTTCCAGCAGAGAGTACCATTTGTATATGTTTTACTGCAAAAGTTACTGCTCACCCTCAGTGTACTTTCAGAGACAGAGGAGCCTGTTTAAATAACATATGTGGCTGTTGAACAATGCAGAATGTTTCAGAGGGCAGCAGGCTTTTCCTGACAGGGGTTTGCTGCCTTGGACTAGGATTCAAGCTCCAAACGTGGCTTTGTGGAGGTGAAGACCTGAAAAGAACAACTCCCCAAAATTCTGTGAGGTTGCTTCTTCTGACAGGATCTTTTACACAAAGCCTGGTTATGCTGCAGGCCTTGTTCTGGGCCTTGGCACTGACTGCAACCTGGATTATGTTCTCCATAAAACAGAGCTATTGAGTGCTTTTCTCCCTGTTTCCCCCCCCCCCGGCAAAAAGCTAAGTGAGCTGCAGCCAGCCTGTGAGCTGACCCAGTGTCCCCATGGCTGAGCCTCTGCCCTGCTCACAGGGCCCATGTGTGGGGAGAGGCTCAGCTGTGGGTCTCCTGCCACCCCTGAGCAGCTGTGCTGGGGCAGTGCTGAGGGCTGTGATCCCTCTCTCAGCCTTTACAGGTGCTGTTTCCTTGCTGGTCTCTGGGAATTTTTCATCCAGGGCACTCCTGGAAGACATTTCTGTTGCACTTGGGAAACACTTCCACGCTGAGGCTGAGTGCATGTCTTACGCATGTGGCCTTGTTGCAGCTGTGAGTTAATTCTACCCACCTGGGAGAGGATGTGGGTCACTGGCAAAGCTGAGGGGAGCACCCTGTGGCACTGGAGATACACCAGCCCCTGCCCCAGGAGCTGGATGATTGCATAAGGCTGTAAATGAGGAATTCCCTTCCAGCTCAGCAATGCTGTGGTAAACTGTGTCATAAGCCTAAGCTTTCACCTGCTTGTGAAGAGCCTCCCTTCCCCAGCTGTGCATCTTTTGCCCATCTGCCTGGCACAGACAGGCTGATGCAACAGCCCCTGTGGAACCTCACTGTGCTGTGCTGGCATCTCCTGGAGCTGCAGATGAAGGTTTGGTTGCACAAAACCTCTGCTACTCCCTCAGTGTGCTGGAGCACACAGGTTGGATTATGGAGCTGTAAAGGGAAGATGTATGTCTTAATTACCTACCAGCAGTTTGTTAGTCTATAAAAGAGAAATACAGAATTGTTATTTAAGCCTCCTTTGTATGATTGTTTTCATACTGAGCAAATACTGCCTACTAAAATTACAAGGTGGGACAAGAACAGAGTCAGTAGCACTCCTGTTAAAACCTCATCCTGCTTGGTAAGATATATCTCCTGTCTAATTCTCCACTTGCCTGTCAAACTTGTACCACTATCCACAAGCAGAAGAAGGAACTGCTGCTGTAAAACTACACAACCTTTAGACTTCCAGATGAATCCTTAGGGCATAATTTAAGGAAACAGGGTCATGTGTTGGACACCGTGTCTTGCACGATGGTGTCATTATCTCTTATGTATTAGCAGGCTACTAATGCTGACATCTAATTAGCACCAAGAAACTGATTAACTCTCAATAGGGTCAAGAGAAAGAAGAAAAATAGATCTCAGGCAAGCAATTAGGTCATTTATTTAATAAATTAAAATACTTGTGATTATAAGCTCACTCTGTCATTTTATTTCTGTACTGCTCAGCTGAAGGCAGAAACAACGACAAAATAATAAATGTAACACCAGGTAATGGCAGCTTATTCAAAACACAGAACGCAAAATAAACCCACCTGAATTTCCTCTAATGGACAGTTTATCATCCAAAACAGATGTATTTATTAGGCAAAAAGTTGCATTCAAATACCAGTAAAATAAATGGAGTCTATTCAGATTTTTTATTCTCATGATTGGGCTGTTCCACACTATGGAGGCCAAGTACATAAACAATGCTTCAAGAAACCTTTGTTACGTGGCAGACATTTATGTTTATTGTGTACTTTTTGCAAACTAGCCTGAATGCTCAGAAATGGCAAGTCAGATGAATATTGTGCACGCAGCAGTCACCATCTTCTTATGTATCACCTTTGCCAATTAATCTTAATTTTTAAAAAAAATTAGGTACACAGTGTGTGGTAATTGGGAGTGAGTGGGGCTGTGGCTGAGCCTCATCTCTAATGGGTACAGCTGTGAGCAGCAGGTGAGCAGCACTGACAGCAACGAGCCAGGGAGTGCCCAGGGGCACTGAGCAACCACCAAAGGGAACAGAGGGCACACAGGGGCAGGGCATCAACAGGAGGGGATAAAAGAGCAAGAAGGGCAGATGTTTGAAGCTTTCTGGAGTGGCGTGATGTTACTGTGTGTGGGCAGAGACATGAAACCTGCTGTGGAAAGGTGTTGCTCTGTTTGGCTGAATGCTTAAAGCTTTCTGAAATTGTTTGATGTTACTCTGTGTATTGTGGCCATCTGAACAATGACATAGGCTGTGGTGTATGATGTGACAAGGCAAGACTTTTTGTTTGTTTTTGTGAAAATGAAGTAAAAAGTGCCTATCTGTGCTATCAGGTAGTGCATTCCACCCACAGAACCTGGTGTTTTCTGCTCTGGTTATAGTGACCCAAAAGGATTTTGCTTTCTATGCTGGAGTAGCCCTTCAGAGCTTTATAACAGACAAGTTGCCCATACTCCCTTCTTGCAGACTCAGTTTGAAGCATTTCTTAATTGGGTTCATTTAAATGCTAATTTTATTGAATTCAG
Organism: Melospiza georgiana; assembly: GCF_028018845.1. Classification (NCBI taxonomy): domain Eukaryota; kingdom Metazoa; phylum Chordata; class Aves; order Passeriformes; family Passerellidae; genus Melospiza; species Melospiza georgiana. The sequence continues at coordinate 14,323,650 of NC_080438.1, read as the reverse complement.
ACTCCTCTAAATCACAGAGGTGAGTTCTTGTCAGACTTCTCCAGTAATAATAATAATATTTCAAAAGGTTTGGACCTCAGATTAGGTTTGGACAAACGCTAGAAGGTCTGATTGTGTGTCCAACATTGACTGCAAACCGTGAGGTTTCTGGTGCCTTGTTTCCTGTGCAAGATCTCTTCTTCCTTGCTGTAGGCTCTGCTTCTTTGTCTCTGGGTTTGAAACTCTCTTACTTGCAATTTAAAGATTGCCCTTTTTCCCCCCCAACAAATCTGTCCATCTGATGTACATGTACTACAAGGAAGTGCCCAGATTTTTGCTGATTGGGACCTGTACTGCCCTTCACAGCCATTTTTATACTTTGCTGGCTATAACCTTTTGCCTGAGCACTGCATTTCAGTGCACACTTGATGGCACCCCATGGTTGCCCTGTGCATGTTACATGGCATTTAGCTCACTTGTGCAGGTGTCTGTGCAGGCTTGTGTCTGTGCTGGAACTTGTGGAAGTGTGGTTCTCTGTTCAGAGTGATGCCTGCAGTGTCTGCTGGAGGGAGCAGGGGCTGGCAATGCTTTCTCCCCTGGCCTTTCCTGCTTGTGCTCTGGCCACATGAAGCACAGGTTCTGCTCTTGGAAAGAGAGCTTCCCCCACCCTTTCTCCAAAGAGACTTTTAGAAGACCAAAAGGATAATCAGACCTTTACCAAGGCCCAAGATCAGTTTGGAGCTGTTAGGGACAGGCTTGGAGGGAACTGCTGCTTCTTCCTAACCTGCTTCAGTTGCAGTGGCCAGGGAGGAACCTGGTAGGCCCAAGCTCGTGCCCCCATGAGCAGCCTCCAGCAGCTGCCCTCTCCCCTGGCCGAGCTCACCCGAGTGCCACTCTGGGCATGGGGCTGGTCCTGGTGTTCAGAGGCAGGGAAATGCCCAGGGCCAGTGGAGCTGAGTCACTGCTGGGCTCCCTCAGTACTGGTGCTCCAATAAATGGTCTGACAAGTCCCTGGAAGCAGCAGCACACTCTGAATGCCTGTGGCAGGCCCAGAATTAAACTGGGGCTTACACAACTGTCTCTAAATGTAAAAATCAACACAGCAAAGGTCATTTAAAAGAACAGGAAAATAACCCCTAAAAATGTTTTTCTTTTCTTAACGTTTTCTTCTTGTTATTAAAACAAACATATCAAGGATGAAGTAGAGTATGTAGCATTAAGCAGTGAGAAATTAATCATTGGTACCTAGTCTTAAACAGTTGATTTTTTTTTTTTTTGAGAATGTATTGAAACAGTTGTCATAAACACCAACAAATGCAAAGCAGCTTTCAAGATGACTTTTTGTTATAGGCATATTCCTGAACTATTCATCTGTGTTAAATGCATTTTGCCTTGAATCATATGTCATGTTGCCAGAAAAGAGTTGTTTCCATGCCAACTCATTTGCAACGTGGGGGAAAAAAATCAAAGCTACTAACATCTGCAAGATGTCAGTACTGATATAAGCCACTTGCAATGAAAAACACAGAACTGCAGGAGGGTTTGCCAAATAGGCACTATATATAGGGTAGAATGTCATAAACTAATCGCCGAACAGTGCATTTCCATTCCTTTTTTGGCTGTATTCTTGATCTAATCTCTTTGCCAGAAAAGGCTTGCAGCAAAAGGAGCATCAGTGTCATCCACATGCATTTCTCTTGTAAAGAAGGAATTACTCAGATTTGTTTTTCTGACTCAAGCCTCCACAAAAGCCACTTAATTTAAAACATATAAGAACTTGTACAAGAAACTGCTGCTTCACTTTCCATACTATTTCCTTTCAATTTTCTCGGCTGCGGGGTCTCCTTTTATAAAGGTCCTATTCATCAGCAAGATTAATGAGACCTGGTGTCTGAAACTGTGGATTCCATTTCACAGCTACTATTTCCTCGGCATTCTTCTTCCCACCCCCATCCCTTTTTCTTTTTTTTTTGTAAAAGAAGATTGTTCGTTTATTATCTAAGTATTATGAAATGCCAGAGGCTGAGGCTCTGGAGCCTGAGCAGTTCAAATATCCAGATATATTTAATTTTAAGATGATCCAAGCATTGCTATATTTGGAGAGACATTGGAGGTGGCATTACCTGGGTTTTTTTCCTTTTTGGAGGTATTAAAGCAGTTCTAATTTTCAAAAGGTGTTTTTAATACATTGTTGTAAATCCTTTCTTTTTATATCTGGAGGATGTAGCAGGTTGCCAGGGTACAGCAGGTCACCTGTAGCATGTGCTGCCAGGTCCATTGTCTGCTCTCACACGGCTGTCAGGGCGTTTGCTCGGTGTGGCACACGGGGTTTGGCTCGCAGGCTGGGACGGGACTGGGGGCAGCCACGCCAGCAGCGGCACCTCCACAGCGAGGGGCTCTGCTGGACACGGAGCTGGAGTGCCCAGGGCCCCTGCAGCAGCTCTGTGCCCCCCTCCTGGCTGGGCCAGGCCAAGGGAGGATGTTCTCCTCCCCTGCCATCCCCTGAGTGCAGGGTGCCAGGGCACGGTGCTGCTGGCACTGCTGCCCCTGCACAGAGCTGTCAGCACCCGCCTCAGCTCTGCAGTTAGGTACAGGCAAGTGCTAGCTCCCACAAAGGAGCAGTCATGCTCTCTCAGTATTGCTTACCCCATGAAAGCAATTACCTGAGTTGTCACGGCGGCGGGGAACAGAAAGGAGTTAATTTCATGGGAGTCATCTTTGCATAAGAGAGATTTGAAATATCAAATTGAAACATTTATGGCAAAACCTTTTGCAAAGAGAAGGTCTTGACTACCTATGCTTGTTAGTAGGGTAGAGGGGGATGGGACATAACTAATCTACTGCATTTCAGGTATTTCCATAATTTTACTTCTACTATCTTTAGACTGATAAAATTCTCATAGAGATCATTTTTATACTTCATAAAGATCTCAATCCAAACTCATATAACTTTGCTTTATTAGAATGCGTCTGCTGAGACTTTTTAATAGAAGACTATCACAGGCGAGCAAAATTGAGAGCAAATGTAGGAATTGATTCCTATAGCACGTTATTTATTTCACTGAGTTTTGAAAATTAAACCTCAAGTAAGAGCATTTAAGGATATGAAAGATTACCTGATTTTTTTTTTTTTTTTGAATGAGGATGAAATGCTGTGAGCTTTGCTATTACTGTGAAGAAGTTTAGGTTATATCACCAAGAGCATATAGCACACACTTCAGTGTTGTTTTTCCATGCAAGTTCAGTGTGTGTGTGTATTTATATGTATATACATACCTTACATAGATGTCAAAATGCACATTAATATATGTAGTAGGCTGGGTAAACAATGTTAAATTGGCTTCCATCTGAAATACATTGTATTTAATTTCTGATACAAATGTAATTGAAAGAGTAGAAGGTATTGAGCTTCTGCTTCTTAAAATGTATGCGCTTTGTGCAGTGTCAACAGCATCCTTTTAACTAAGCAGTTTCTTTTTTTCCTGTGTGTGTACTAACTCAGTAGAGCAGGAAAACATCTTTAGAAGAGGAAAATATGACTGTAAAATGATTTTTAAGAGTTCATTTGAAGTCAGTCAGGCACAACACCTAGAAATGCTTTAAATTGGATTTTTTCTTAAATCAGATTTCAGGTTGACAGTGTCCTACACTGTTATGCCTAGAATTATAACCTGGAATTCTGTTGCACTTTGCCTATCTCCACTCTCAAACACGTGCTGCATCTCCTTCCCTTTGCACTAGCAATAATGCAACAAGAATAGCTCAGTCTGTGTATGCTGACCCTTGAAGAAAACTGAGTATATTTAAAAAGGGTTTCAGTTTCTAGAAAATGACTTGACGAGGCAGTCTCTGTAAGGAAGGGTGGGGTGTGTTCAGATGGAGATGGGGCTCACAGGGTGTGCTGGGGAGAGCCTGCGAGCCCCTGCCTCGCTGGTGACTCCCTGGGCAGCACCAGCCCTTCCTCTTGTCCCCTTTTGGCCCTGCTAATGAAGGTGCAGGTGAGGTGAGGTCGTGGTGAGACAAGAGCAGCCCTGGCCTTTCTGCAGCAGGGCTCAAAGTGCTCCTTGTGGGATAATTGACACAGTTATGCAATTACGGACACTTAGCATGAGGTTGGATGAGCTCTTGACCAAAGGGGCTGATCGTGTCATGCTTTTTGAAATAAATATTCCTTACTGCCTAGCTATACTATTGAGAGAAAATGACCAGCTGCAGGAACCTGAACACACAAGTTCCCAGATTAGAATCCTGTCTGAGAACAAAATGCAGAAATGTGTGCAGGGAAATGCAGAAAGGTAAAAACCCCTAGTCCTGAGACACCCCAGCCTGTGCTGTAGCTTATGATACTGGCTACAATTCCTGCATCATCCTCCGTTCTCATTCCAGGTTTGGCTTCAAATGAAGTTGACCCAAAACATAAGTTACAGTATTAAGGCACAACTGTGCCCTAACAGACTATTCTGGTAGATAGGATTTCTTAAGGTGAAACTCTCATTCTTTATTTTTCAGAGAGATGAATAATGGCAGACAAAGCAAATCTGCTGCTACTTGTCTCTAGCCTTTTGCTTCATCTGAACTCCTGTGGCTTCCCCTCTCTGAATGTCAGGCAGTGCCATTGCCCAGGTCCTGCTCTATCTCCATGCTGAGCCTTTACCCACCATCTGATTCATCACAGTGATTTTTCATCTCAATTTGATGTGTGAGCTGCTGGCTCCACTGCTGTGTCACGGCTGTCGCTAATTTGGCATGACTCGCATCAGGGTAGGTTATTCAGTCTCTGTTTTTTCTTTTTAAGAATTTTGAACCCGAGTCCATCTCCTAGGTAGGGCATTGTCCTCACTTAACACAAGCACTTTACTGATTTTGCTGTGTTGTGATCACAGAGTTAGTTTTAAAATAACATTTGTGTCTACTACCTGCATTTTCTAAGGCAGTGGTTACTTGATGGAATCAAGGATTGCTGCTAGACTCTTCTGCTGGAAGTGCCTTCCTCTCTCTGGCCTGTAGCAGGAACTAAAAGGACTTGCTCCACTTAAATAAAAAATCCAGGATAGCTTGATTTTTATCAAGGTTTTGTTTTTATGATTCAGTTGTCCTGATGATCTTTGATCCATCAGTAAGAGATGTCACTGAGCTTCTGAGGTGTGCTGTGCGATGAGAGCACGACAATGGGTTCAGCAGGTGATGTGTTCTGGTGCTCTTCTCTGTGAAGACTGGGGGCTGTGATACTGGTTTATTTTTCAGGACAGGTCAAAGACCTTTTCTTTGGTGTAGGCCCTAAGCATTTATTTTCTTAAAATCTTACTATTGTTAAGTAATCTTTTGTAGCTCCTCTTTGTAATAAGCAAGTTTCATTGTGCCTTCACCTGATGATTTAATATTTTGATCAAATTACCTTTGAATGCTGAGCCTTTGAGTGTATTTCTGACTTGGATGATCTTCCACATACAGTCTTTCAAGAGAATAGTTTTTAGAGGGTTTCAAGCCAGTCACTCAAATGAGATCTTTGCAAAATTGTTAATTCATCAGTTTTTTGAAGCTAGAGTGGCTTTTACATTGGACCAACAATGTCAGTGTAACTGAGCCCAGGGTGAGCATGCTGTAACTGTCCCCTTTAGTGTGCCAATTGACTGCACACTGTAGTCTGTGAGCTTGTATTTCTGCATGTATTTTCTATGATTGTGTCTTTTTTTTCCTCTTGCTTTGAGTGAAGGAGTTGCTCCTTTTTATTAGAAAACAGGCATCTTCCTCAGGTTTTCATGCTGTGCTTCTTACTCTCTTTGCTAAACGTACCAGCTACTCTTATCAGTCCCGAATCTGAACTTCTCTGCCATTTGAGGACCCAGGGTGCCAGGTATTATCTCAGGATGTTATTACTCCTACTCTCAGGATTTTTGGCTAGAATTATTTCAGAGTAATTCTTAAAAACAAAAAAAAAAAAAAAAGAGAGAGACACTCAAACACTAGCCCTTTCTTCTTTATTCTTAGTAAACCCTTTTTCTTTGAGTCTTGTTTTGTTCCTGATGGGCTTTGCTTTGAGAAAATTTGTGCTGTACATTTCAGTGGGTTGCACAGGGCTCTTGCTTAGGAAGCCATCAAGACCTCTCCAATCTTTATGTTCTATTACTGATGTTAGTGCTTAAAAAAAAAAAGGCAGTAAATCAAGTTGTAATTAAAAATATGCCTTTTTAAGGTGACTGTAGTGAGGTTTCTGTACCTGTAATTTTTCAGTTAAACTTTAAATATAAAATAATCAAGGAACATGTTCTGCTTGCAGCTCTTTCTCAGCATCCTGGTAATTTTGAATGAGCTTATCTACTATTCTCTTCTCTTTTAATACAGTAAGAGCCTTGCAACTATTTTTGGACCAGCTTTTTTTTCAAGTGTTCAGTCACATTTAAGCTGCACGAGGTTCATGAGGAGATATATGGTTTCAAAGAGAAAGCAAGCTTTGAAGAATTTCTTGTCTGTAGAAAGATTTGTATGTATGAACTCCTTTTCTTCCTATATTCCCATGTCTAGTGTTAGGAATTATTTCAATTTAGAAAACTTGTTTTGCCTCGATCTTGAGGTCATTCTACTTAATGATTCTCATTGCTGCAGATACATTTATACACTTTAAATTTGTTTCAGTTCTAGCAGTGCCCATGACAGGCGATAAGTATTTCCAAACACTCAAATGCAGCTCTGAGGAGTTTACAATCATCTGTCTCCAGGAATTCACATTGGATGCTTGTTTTAAATGCCTTGCTGTCCACTAAGGGAAATACCTGTTGGAGAGCCATGCAAGCTCTAGAGGTACCTGTGCTCCCCCCATCTCTAATGGATAAGAATTATCTCCTGCATGTCTGCTTGGATGGGTTTGCTGTATAACAAAACATGATTTGATCAGACACAGTTGCTTTAGGTGTTGGTCAGGCTTTGGTACTCCCTGGCTAAACAAGGTGCAACACCTCCAGTTTGGACATTCCTGCTGCAGGGATTGTCCCCTCAGAGGCATTTCTGAGACACTCAACTGCAAGTCCTCTGAGCTGAATGAGTGTTTATTTGCCCTGTGCCTTGGTAAGATCAGTCTCGCTTCCTGATGGAGCTCTGTCTCATCAGGAATGGTGTTGCTCTGCAGATGTTAAAATAGCACAGCTTTGCTTCCTGCAAGCAGCCCCAGTGTTGTTCCACCCACCCATTCCCTGCATGTAGGGGAGCCTACATCATCAACAAGAAACACCATGCCACTTTCTGCCTGCAAACAGAAATGTACTTGCTTTCATTTCCCTCTGTAAATGCTTTGTTCTGTATTTCAGCACATTTTAAGCTTTCTATTCTGTGTTAGCAGTTAGAATTTTCAGATTGGAGCACAGGTATTACAGAGGAGGGCCAGAATTAATTCTGTGCTGAAAGAGCTGTTCTAAACAGAAATAGTGCTGATGCACTTTGCCTTTTCACCTTACAGGGAGAGATTATGCATGCATCACCTTGGGTTTGCAGTAGGCTGTGCAAACATCCCTTTTGCAACAGCTTGAGCCTATGCCATATTTAAATACTACAAATATGCAGTTGTTACAAGCATGCTTTACTGCCACGAAGTGCTTTGATCAAATGTTCAATAGATATTGTGACTGAGCAGCACAGGAACACACAAAGCATTAGCTGGTATTGTTAGTGAAAAACAAAACCAAACAAAGCCAACATTATGTAGTGCAGTCTTCTCTGGAGATAGCATTCCTATTAAGAGTGAGGTTATTAAGTTCAAAAAGCCCAAATTCATGTACTTCTTTTTAACCTTTAATCTCTTCTTTGAGAACCTTATATGAAGCTATTAGCACTGAGAAGAAATCTACTGTCAAGAAATTGCAGTAAGAGTCTAAATTGAAAACAGAATGGGAGAGTCTTTTTGCTCCACTATGCCAATTATGTTGCCACTTTTGTTTCTGCCCTGCAAGACTGATAGGGATCTACAAATGCTTAGATCCCAAGGGATTTGAGCACATCTGGTAAAAATTGGAAATCAATAGGTTTTTATAATTCCAAGCAAACTGCTTCATTTTCATGGGGGTGAAAGATGGCAGCTATCCAGAGATGCCATGGACGTGGGTCCATCAGGTGTATTTGTTGGAGCCTTCTGCTCAACATGACAAGTACAAGGTCCTGGTTTCTCGGCAAATTAAGCCTATGACTTGCCTCTCAATTAGCAAGGGGAGAGAAAAATGTTCACTGACCTTTCCATTCAGATGAATATTTTGAAGCTAAAGAGGAGGATTCACTTTCTGGATGTGAATTTTAAATGTACTGGCAGTCCTGCTGAGGAGGCAAATGTTTAGTTTTCAGTCCTGTCACTAGACTGCAAATTCATCCCAGGTCTGGCTTGAAGCAAGTTTCATCTCCAAAGCTGGGAGGTAATTTAGTTTCCAGGGTTATTCTGTCCTGGCTTTTGCTTAAGCAGAGGCTACCAATTCAATGTGACAATGAGAATTACTATCCACTAGGGGCCAAACTATGCCCACCAAAGGCTTGATTTCCTTTCTGAAGCACATTTCTTCACTAGCAGTTGAAATTGCATGCTTTTTTACCTTTTTTTTCCTGAGCCCACTATTTGATATATTCAATTCCAGACTGTCCTTGAGCTCTCCAAGTCTCACCCTGAATCCACAAGATACAGTTCACTTGTTCTAGAGAAATGTGCAGCAATTATGAATATTATGACTGTATTTGTCTGTAGGGCAGGCAAGATATAAAAGTCAGTCTATTGATGACAAACATAAAAGAGATGTCAGTTTTCAGAGATGGGGGAAATTATGTCTATTGCAGGCTCAAATCCAATTTTTTCAATGTGTGTAATAGCTGAAATGATCCTGCTTCTGTGTTGAAGAAGGGATTGTGAAAGACCTCACCCAGAGATGGCTCAGTAAAGGTCTGAATCAAAGCTCAGGGAAATCACTGGGCAGTCTTACAAGCCAGACATGCTCCTGGACCATGTGTCCCTTGTACACCTCTCTGCTTCCTTCAGTGTTTGAGAAAACTGAAAAATGGAGGCAAGCACTGCTGAGACACACCAAGGCACAGACCTGTTTACGTGTGCATGGTTTGTGGTCACTGGCCAGCAAACTCTAATGCTGTGGGCTGTTGTTACTGGGAACTTGGCATAACCACTGACGTGCATCTTTCCATAGACTCCAAAACCAAGAATTCTGAGAGTGTTCTTGAGCTTTTCTTTCTCCCACAAGGTACTAACAAATGAGCTATTGGATTAGTTACAGCTTTCATTAAAATGTAATTAAAAGATGTCATACTTTTATAGTCGGACTCAGCTGTAGCCAAACATATGGGCACAGTAAAACATTTCAGAGAACGGAGAGATTTTGTGGTCCTGCTGAGAAAATGATAGCCTTATGGCTTCTCACTTAATTATTTCAAAATTAATAATAGCAATTGTTTAAGTTCTCCTTGTTCTAACAGAGCAGCTTTTAATATTCCTGGCTGAAATGCTCAGTTGTGAAGGTAGTTAGTGTGCTGTGGATATGGAGAGCAGCTCAGGGTCCTCAGTCCTGCTGGTTCCTACAAAAGACATCTTGGCTCCTTGTGCACATGCATGGGACATTGCAGGTGCTCAGGGGAAGGGCCATGAAGCCCTGCCACTCCTGTCTGGAGAGGACCAGGCCAGGTCTGACATACTTGCTGTGTTCTCCACTGCTGTAGCTGTGCCTTTGGCAAATTACTCCGAGATGGAGACAGGCTGGGATGTTGAGTATTTAGGTCACTTCCCTAGAATGGGAAGTATGTCTGTGGCTTTATTACAGTGATTTGAAGTTCTACAAAGTCAAGTAGCTGGCAGAGGAGGGAGATCTCTGCTAATAGCCTGGTCCCAGTGCAGTCAGGGCACAGGACTGGCAGTTCAAACCATTGCTCCAGAGCAGGGATCCCAGCAGGGCTCCTGTGCCACAGAAGGCTTTGGGTTATACAGCTTTCCATGCTGGCTCTGTGCTGTGACACAAGAGCAGCTCCTGGGTGTGAGGAGGGCAGTGCTGTGCAGGTGAGCTGTGCCCTGGGCTGCAGCTCTCCGTGTATGCCCAGGTGTAAGGAGGGGAAAGTGCTGGGCCTGTGCAGGGCACTCCTCTCCATGGAGATGACTGTAGGCTTAAACACGGGGGGGAAATAATTGTAGAGGGAGCCACGGGCCTGAGACACGAGACACAATGAGACAGGGGCATCCTCAGCCTGCACAACTGGAGATGGGGAGCCAGGCTGCCCCTGCCCCAGACAGAGAGAGGAGCTGCAGCTGCTGCATCTGGGAGTGCAGGGACACTCGGGGTGGGTCCCCACGGCACCCTGCTCTGCCTCCTCCTCTGCCTCAGCCTCTGCAACACCAGGCAGGGTGGAAGGGACACCTTGGGATGCAGGCTTTGTTCCCCTCATTTTTCAGAAGAAAATAATATTCAGCTTCTCGGAAGATGTTATCTATATGCAATGTTCTCTGTACCCCACCCTGGGATACAGCTAGGGCACTTTGAATTATAAATGCAGAGAGAGTTCTCTCTGAAAGTAGTCAGGGGATGCTCATTTATTCTAAAAGGTCCACAAATTTTAACACAGATTCAAAAATTTAATTTAAATATGCATTACTTATTGTTATACACTTTTTCCACTTGCTCGTAAAACTTGTTCAGAAATGAGAAATCACATTCTGGACCCATTGCAGGACAGAAAAAAATATAATAAACAACCTTACCACAATCTATTTGCATGGATTACCTGAACACTTATAAGTAACTAATCTGTTCAGGAGAACCAGAATCAGCCCTCATACATGCAAAATGCAGAAGTTGCAAAATATAATTTGGGGAGGAATTAATGACTCTCCAGTAGCATCATGTATTTCTAGTCCCAGGAAAAAAAGACACTGTCACCTTGTATCTAATATTGGGATGTTGAGAGCACTTGCTCAGTGTAGATACTGCAGTCAGTATGTATGCAACACAAAAAGCCCTACTCTTAGTGGTGTTAATATTAATTAATTATCATTAATATCTGGGTCAGAAAGCAGTGACAACAAGGGAGAGAGGTTTCTCTGTGCCAGTAGCTCCTGCACGTGTGCCCCTGCCAAGTCCTGCTCAGCCAGGAGTGAGCTGCTGGGCACTCCATGCCTGCGTGCACCTGGATCCTGCCAGAGTGAGACTGTCACCACTGGGGGCCAAGGTAAAGATTTCAGTGGGAGAGTGAGACCAGTAGCATTGTCAGGATTTGAAACAGTAAGAGAAGGAAGTACGTTCCTGCACTCTTGTCACTGGTACATGGAAAACGTTTCCATTTCACGAAAGCTGTTTTCCTGCAGGAAGCTATGAAAGTATTACTTTAAACAAACTATCTTCTTCAAAGGGCTGAACCAAACCTATTTCATCATCTGTGCAGTTTTCTAAAGGCCTGAATGTGAGCTTGAGCCCTCCAATTGCTGTGATTCAGGGAAGGCTAGAACATAAGACTGGCTAAAATATTCAGAAGTTAGAAATTAAACAGATTATAGTGAAGTCAGTTTTATTTGGGATATGAATTCCAAATAAATGATACAGTGTGCAACTGACTGCTCAGCTATCATGGACATCTGTCTGGAGATTATTCCTTAACAAAAGAGTCTTAGAAATCATTCATATAGTTTGCATTCATGTCAGGTTTTGGTCACAGACAAATTCACACACTCAGCAATGCAGTTAATCTCCTAGATACCCACCACAGAAGAATAGGGATTAATACATTTATCTTGTAAAACAATGCAGTCCTCCTCTGAATTACAACCAGAAATTAGACTGGAGTTATCAAATATGCTCAGTGAGGTTATGACTCAAGTCACTGCATTGTTAAAATTCCCATCTCTCATCGCCTCCTGCTTTGAAGGCTGAGGCCATTGAGTGTCAGCGGCCAACTGGGTTTGCTGCAGTCAGGGAAGGGCCTTCTCCAGCAGGGAATTTCTGCACCAGGGCTTTGCCTTGCAAATGTTATCCACAAGTCCAGGAAAGGTATCGGGAGATGCCCCTGGACTCGGTAATCCATAAAACCTTTATGAAAGTCAATGACTGCTCCGTCAGGGACTGAAGCCATCATTTGCATGGCATGCCAGCAGTGATAAATCTGTCCTGCAGATGTGTGGAGGACTAGTGAGTGTCATGCTGTTTGCTTACTGAAGCCTCTGTAAGCTCAGAAAAACTTGCACTTAACTCTATATCCTAAAAAAACCCAGAACAAAAATCCTCCAGACGAACAAAACCAACCCAAAATAGAAATCAAAAAGCCATGGCTATCTGTAAGGGAAGAAAATTTCCTAGTTTTTAGTGTTGGGGAGGGGAGAGAGGAAGGGCTCCTTCATTTTCTATTCCTTCTGAATGTATGTGGCACATGCACTTATAGGTTAATGGTACCTTTGAGGAAATACAAATCTCGCAGTGATTAACAGAATTTTTATTTTCTACAAGCCTTGTTACAAAATCCACACAGTTCCTGCCTCCGAAATGATAATTAATCTGCTGGTGTGCGTGGTCCGTCTCCAGATTTCCACGGTGGGACACTGGCGTTTCTCATTAAAATGAATCCTGGAGGCACTTTGTTATTGTTTAGACTGTGAAAACCACGGGCGGGTTTTTTTTCCCCCTCTGTATGTTTTGTAAGTGCTAAACGCAGGAGGAATTTAGCACATTCTTTAAAGGACTGCACATTAATAATACATTCTCGACCACAAAAAGAAAGTCGAACTGCTAAATGGTAGTTGTTTAAGTCAACAGCATACAGGAAAAGGCACTTTCCCTTTAATCTTTGCTACAAAGGGATGCCCTTGTAGTCGAGACAGTATCATCTACAAGTCGGCCAATTCTTGCTTGATGTGTTGATCTTGTGCCTTTTAACAGTGCTTTAGGGGGTTATTTCAACAGCATTGTAGATGACAAGGCTCGGATTAGTGAAACTTTTCAACTCCATCTTTGTTTTTGAAAAGGCTGCCTGCTGTATGAGAGCGCTTGTAAGGCCTTTTTGTGCATCTCAGTCTCTTGCCAGAGGTAATTATTTATTAATGCAAACCCTGCAAGAAAGATTGACTGTGTCAAGAAGAGAGCAAGGCAATAATAACCTAATAAAATTCCACCCTGATGCCCTTGTCTGATCCCAGTATGAGAGTCGGTAGTTCTGCCTTTTTCCCCCATTGCATCAGCTAATTCCCAAATTCAAAAGCAGTTTTGTTCAGTAGTGCTAAGACTGTACCAAAACAGTCCCACAACTGGGACGGTGCTCCTGCCAGCTGATCAGTGTTGATAGCGTTAGTGCTGCTCTGCTCTAAGCCTGTGGCAACGCTGCAGCGTTCACACAATGCAGGGGATTAGGGCTGTGGAGCCACTGGTGCTAGTCTGAAATCAGCTGTCACATGGATCAGATGAGCAAGGGGAATGCATGCTAGGGAAGTGGTTTACTCTGGGTTCAGGTTTTGTTTTCACTCCTAGCCCCAGCAGTGCTGTGAGCTTCTCTCACAAGCTGCTTTGATTCCAGCCCTTCCTGCTTTGGGCTTGGGCCGGCAGCGCTGCCCCCGCTGTGTGCTGGGGCTCCAGGCTCTGCCTGTGGGTGTGGAAACCCTGCTAGAGCAAATCTTGGGGCCCAGAGGAGGAGGCTGGAATGAGCCTCGCTCCATTTGGCACTTTGGCTAATTTCTGAACATCCATGTGCTCTGTGAGCTACAACCTTCTGTCTGGGTTTAGGGACCTTGCTGACCATGAATGTGTTGGAACCCCTCTTGCACCTGCTGGCGTGGGCCTCCTCCAGGCTCCTGTGGCAGCACCTCCCATCACCTTGCTGCTCCCTGTGCAAGGAAGTGCTTGCTCTCACCTCTTGTGAATTAGTCTTCATATTCCACCAGGTACCTCCTCATTCTCACACCACAGGGGTAAATTCTGACTAAAACCAGGATGCTGCTCTGCACTTGTTCCACTCACAAGCAGGAGACAGGCTTTATTAAAAACTAAATTTAAACCTTACAGCTCTGTGGAGAGAGAAGGTAGAGTGAGGTTTGCACAGGCTCCTGGCAGACAGGTAGGTTTTGAGCTGTCAGGTTTGAATAGGCAGAGGTTTTGCACAGGCTCTTAAATTACATGTAAACGTTCAGTTTCCGATGACTCTGGATATGGCTTCTTTTAGTCATTTTAGGGAAGGATTGCTCAGACCACACAAAGCATCAACTTCCAAATTTTGTGTTAAAATAACTGGCAAGTCAACTGTCCCCTCAGTCAAGCTGTGTGGCACAGGGACAGTGTGACTTCATCAGGTAAAGTTTCCCTTATACAGAAAAACTTTGGGTTAGTTACAAAGCAAAACTTGATGACTTCCTTCTTAGGTTTTTGATTTATTTTTTATTTTTTCCCCTAATGGCAAAATGCCCGGCGCAAATCAAATCCTTCAATTCAGTTTCCAGAAAAGAAGAAACTATCCTGTATGCCTGAAATATTAATTAAAAAGAAGCAAAAAGGGAAAGATTTGGACAGATCCCAAAGCAGCTACTCAAATATAAATGTCTGCAACTGTCATGTGAACTTCTCAGTAAATGAAACTATAATCCATCCTTCCTAATGTGGAAATGCTACTTTATTAGCCCAATTAAGAGCAGATTTCTGGCAGAATATTACTTTAGGGTGTAGTTTCCTTAAGGATGAAAAGATGCCAATTTAGAAACAACTGTATGTGACTCTTGTTAATAAAAATTAGAAACAAGGAATGACATAGTAAATTAACCATTGGAATTACACATTGGTTTGAGTTTCCCTTCAAAGTAATATAAAATGTGTAGAGCAATTAGGCTATTTTTTACATGGACTGATTTGGTGAATCAACATCCTCCATTAAACTTTTAATTTGCCCAAGTAGAACACTGGGCAAATTTTGGTTTGTTTGGTGATGTGTTGATTGGTTGGGTTGGTTTTTATTGCTCCATTTGAAGAAACAGTTCACTTGAACAAAACCCCTTATTTGATCCTGGTAACCTCTATTTTTTGGTATTATTTTGGTTTGCTGTCATAGGAGTCTGTTTGTTGATGAGAGTTGTTTTAGGATGCCTGTGTTTAATTGTGATGCCCATGCATGTGAGCGGCTCTGAGCTGCCCACTTATGCACTTAACTGCTTGTGATGGGCTGGGACCCTCCCTTTTCCCACCTGCGTGGCCTTTGGTTTATTTTAAACACTCTGCTTAGCTGCCCCATGACCAAGTTAGCCTGAGATCTCCTTGCAAGTATTTGTGAGCTCTGCGTATGGCACAGAGGAGGTGGGGAAGCCGTGCCCTGGGCAGTGGTGTGGGGCTGCGAGGGCTCCCTTGGGGCGAGCAGCAGGGTGTGCCATAAGGATGTGCCATCGTTTTGTGCCATCAGGGTGTGCCAGGCAGTGCCAGCAGCCTGGGAATTGCCCAGTAGCTGTGGGGTGAGTGCTGAAGGGACACACTCTGCTCTCGCCCCAGCCAAGCTCTTCTCGGCATCTGCAACGTGGGGAGCCAATTTCAAAACCTTTATTGTTTTGTACAATATAGTGTAAATGTTTAACAGGGTTGCTTAAAGTTCTTTGTGTTTGCTTAACTGAATCGAGGCAAGGAACATTAATTTTCTGGGAAGATTTCTGCTCTGCACGATCAACAGAATTTCATATTGAAAGATAGTTTATCCATGCAGTCGCGCTTATTTTCCAGTTGCCCAAATTAAGACAATCTATAAAGAAATGTTCATTTATTAGCAACTGGTGTTTGACAGTTTATTTCATGTAAGCCTCCAGCTTTCCTTGGCAAGCTTATTTGCATAATGTGTTATTATGTCTAAATGGAAAACTAAATGCCTCCATGTGGTCTTTAAATGACAAGTGCTTGTCAGCTTCATGCAATATTCAGAAGTAATAGATCCAAATCACAACAGCACTCACTATGATGTACAAGAAGAAAAAGAAACAAAGCCCAAAAACTTGTTGCATATCCTTCCCTGACAAATTTACACTTTGGTACAGAATTGTCAATTAGAGTTTTCATTTGTTAAACAGTTGAGTTCAACTGTGAAGGCATTTACTGAAGCTTTATTCTGCACTGCTTTTGAGTAATTACAATTCACGCTGCTGGTTTTGTTTTCTTCGTGTTTTTTGCCCCCTTTCAAACAATGCAGCTCAGGGAATAAGCTTCAGAAAACCTTGGCAAGGTATAGCCAAGAATTTCTGCCTTAATTACTTCTTAATTACTTCTGGAAATGTGAATGCTCCTTGACAATGGTTACAATAGCTTTGGAAGATCTATTATGAAGTTCACATTTGAAAGTGTCCTTGGGTCTTAAATTTGTGCAGTTATGTATTAATAATTTTTTTAAAACAGAAAAGTGATGTGTTTGTGTGTGGTTCCAGGTTATTTGAGGATTCAGTGAGGATGAAAAGTCACAGTGCTCATGTAAACATTGTCTTTATGCCCTTTCTTTATATGTTTGTAATGTGCTACTCGGTCCCTCACAGCCCCTCTACCCTGAGCACAGCAGAAACATCAAAGTGGCTTCCACCAAAGGAGGAAAATCTAAACTCTGCTTTTACACCAGGGTGGGATGGGGTGTGCTGGCACAATGAAGGGCTGGGGCTCAGCCAGGAAAAAACCTGCTAGCAATTAACGCTACAACATGATACTGTCAAGGGGCAGTTGTGACCTTTAGCAGTGCCACATCTCCTTTTTGATAAATGCTATTATTTCCATCTCATGTTAAAGGTTAGGAAAAGTAAACAATATTTTACATATAAGATTAATTTTTAACTTTTAAAATAGATTGTTATCTTGTTTCCTATTCATTGTGTGGTGTGGAGTGGTCTCAGTTGAATTTGACATTAACAAGTGCTATTTAAGTTGGCATTAACTAATGAAATGGTTTGGAGCAGAGGTTGGGGTTTTTTTGTGTTACACAACAGAAGTCCAGAAAGAAGATAGGGAGGAAACAGAAAATATGAGAAGGAATATGCTGTCTCCTGGGTAAATCTGGTGCAGGGAGAGAAAGAAAAACTTTTAGCACTAGTCTAAAACCCAGATACTTTTAGCACTAGTCTAAAACCCAGGAAAAATGTATGAGTGTTGGATTGTTGAGTTTGTTGCTTTTAACTGTCCTTTTTGGTTACTCAGTGTTGCAGGACAAGGAGATGTGGCTGAAAAGGACAGAAGGAAAAGAGAGGAGACCAACTGACGGGAGGAAACTAGCACAAGGGACAGGACAAGTAGCAAGGACTCGTGTCACAACTCTGGGCTGGCCTTGGGGTCAGACTGCTCTTGGGTACCATCAGTCACCACCATCTGGTCACTTTGCCTCTTAGTGGCTGAACACTGCAGGCTCAGAGAAATGCCTGGTGGTGTAGGTTTTAGGGTTTGGGAAGTGATGGAGATAATAAGCAGGCAAACAAAAATACCACCCATTCTTCTGATGTGCTATCCTGCCTAACCACCACTAAGCACTGTGGCCAAACAAGTCACCATCAGCCACACATGGTTGACATTAGTTACTAGAAGATTTTTGGGGGGTTTGTGCCTGTTCTCTCTGCATGTGCTAGGTCACCTTTGTGCATTGTGTTCAATCAAAAGGGACCAAATGCTGCTTCCAGAAGCCAAGAGGGGCTGGAAGCACTCGGGGTTCATGCCTGATGTTGGATGCCTGGCAGGCTCCTGAGTGAGCCCTCATGAGGGGAGCAGCACCAGGAGCTGCAGTTAATGAGGAGGTGGGAGTCCTGCCTCAGCAGTGTGTCTGCTGTGAGAGAATGTCCTGGGCTGGTAATTCCCTCTGGGAGGTCAGGGTCAGGCGTAAAGCAAGGCAACAGTTTGTCAGTGTTATTAAATGATGTTCCAGGCCATGGCTTCCCTCCATGATTTCAGCAGCTGCTCTGTTTGATGCAATTGCTGTAATCAAAGTGGTTGTGTCACTTGCAGCAGGCCTGGTGTCAGTGGGACAGGAGGTGTTTCCAGCAGTGCTGACCTGAGCCTGGTGCTGCCCCTGCCTGCCTGAGCTGGGCTGCTGGAGGCTGCTGTGGCTCTGCTCGCTGGTTTCGACACAAGGCCACTCACATGTTGTGCTCCAGTGACCCACCTTGATGGGGACACTGTCATTTCCTCCACCTCAGGTTATGACTTTCACTCACCCAGTGAAAGGAAGCACACCACCAGTTGCAAACAGCAAGTTTGTGTTGGCTTGGACCCGTCCTGCACCCGGCTCTCTCATTAAACCCCTCAGTGCCTCCCCAGGACTGGCCCCAGGGGACATGGAAGGCTCCTGCCAGGGCTTCCCTTTGGGCTGGGATCAAATGGGGCTCCCCTGGCTGCCCAAATGTGTCCCAGGTGCTGGTCAGGCAGAGCAGGCAGCTGACTGGCACTTTGACCAGCAGGACCCATTAGGGGAATGCTCAAATATCCTGAATAGCACATAAGTTATCCAGGAAAGTCCATAGACTTGCTCACAAATATGTAAAAAGTAGCCAAAAAGTAGCCATTTGCTCCATGAGCATGCAAATAACACTATTACTGTAAAAATCAGAGGTGGATTGCAGAGACTTGACAGCAGGTGACTTGCATGCTCCATCTCCAGTTGGTCTTTTAGATTCTTTGGCTCCAAATGCTGTGCAGCATCATATCTTCTGCACCTCACAGCCCAGGGTACTTTCAACAGTTCTTGTAAAGAGTAACATAAGAGTTCTCATCTTGGCCTGAGAGGTATTTGTAGGTGCATGAAAACAAGGATAAACTCTGCATCAGTATGTACTTTTTCCCTGCTAAAAGAACAGGTAAAATTATCTGAAGGAAATGGCAATCAGACTGGATCTCAGAGTAAAGTGTCCAACAGGGTGAACTTTTCAAAGTACCACCTCTGATTTTACAGCTATTAAAGGACATTTATTTAAAAATCTTCACCTTTTTTATGGTACCCTTATTTGAGATTAATTATGTATGTAAAATTCTCAATGAAGAATGCAGTATTTGAGGAACTCATGTTGAGTTTCAGCAGTTAGTCCAGTGATATTAAAATGAAACAGGACCAACTTTGTAGGGAGCAATTATAACATATTACGGTGTGAATTGCACACTGTGATTAAACTCATAGGAGGTACTCAGCAGTAGCATTTGCTTTGAAAGGGGCACTGATTACCATTTGTACTATGCATTTTGGTAATCAGAAATCATTATGGAAAATATTACATCAACTAAACAAATACCCCCTTAGCATCATGAAATATACAGATTTTATTTTTTTTAAGTAGCCGTATGCACGTAAATAAATACTTTTTTTTGCATGGGACTAGCACTTAATCAGCACATGGAATTAGTATGCTGTCAGCCTAGAGCAGGACCATGAGCTGCAGAATGAATGGTTTAAAGTTAAAATATCTCCTGGGGTTGGGTTTGTCTTCATGACTTAACTTCAGGCTGGTTGCAATGACACTCTAAACCATCATTTACTTGTGATTTATAAAAATAGCCTTGTGAAAGAATTAAACTAGCAAGAGGTGTTAACATTTACTTTGGAAGTCCTGAGTTATTTCTATTAAATGGCTTTCCCTAGGATTTAAGATGGGGGAGTCTTAAAGCTCTTACTACCTATAAAATACTAATGGGCCTGTGTTGCAAAGGTACTATGTTTTTCTGGCATGTTTTGACACCTAATATTTTCAGGGATTTGAAGAGAGCTCCTGTCTAATGGCATTAACCAGTTTTATTAAGGCACTTTTGCCACTGCCTTCTGAGGGTGCTTCACATTGTCTCATGCAGCACCAGAGGGCTTTTGCATCCCCCCAAGTCTCCTGAGCCAGGGCTACACCTTCCCCCAGGCCAGGGGTCCAGAGCACAGCACAGAGGGTCAGCCTGGCAACAGATCCCACCCCTGATGGCCCAAAGCAAAACTTCATCCCAAGCCAGCAAACCAAACAGCTGCATGCTCAGGGATCCCTCCTTCCTTTCCCTTTCCCTCCTTCCTTCCTTTGACAGGATGTAATATAGATAAATCCGGTAACATTTCTGGCAGTTGGGGACCATGTGATTGCTTTAAGGATGTAAACTCATCTTCACTGTATCTTGATCATTTTGCCTCCTTCTCTTTCTGCCATACCATTTTGATTGCTTAACATAAGGTCTAATGTCAAGTAATAATAAAGCAATTACAAGAAATACAATTCATTCTAAAGTGCATTAAGCAAGAACTAAATTAAGGCACATAATTAACAACAACCAGAAAAAAAAAAGGAAGATACATTAAGGACAAAATGTTTTAACCCCTATATTTCTTCCAGCATTAACTACCTTGGCATTAACTCAAAACCGGTAGGGAAAAATATAGATTCTATGCAGATACAGTAGGGCTTTTACTGATTTATGAAGGGAGATTCACAGATCTGTCAGGCATGATCCTTTCTATACAGTAATAGACTCAGTTTAAACAGTCATGCTAATTTTTTTTTACTTGTCCATCTGGTCCAATTATTAGAAAATTGTACTCAAGAAGGCTCCAATAACAAACATGAAACAGTTCAATATTTCAGGTTGCCAGTAGTTTTCTCATATTTGTTCTTTTTAATTAGAGAGCATACCAAGTTCCAACCACAGGACCCAGGCATTTATTAAGTGATAGAGAAACAGCACTGTTTTATTGACTAATTCCCCAGGCTTTTATTATGTTTCCTAGCAAAATGTGATTTATAGGAAAGTTAATAAAGGTATCCTCACCTACTGCTCCTGGAGACAGGACATCTACAAGGGGCAGACATTCAGACTAATAAGTGAAATCACAAATCTGGAAGCTGAAATTGGATTTTATTTGTGTGACTGCAGCAAAAAACTGGTGCAGACTTGGGCATTTAACATCTCTATCTTAACTGGCTTTGCCTACAAAATGAATGTAATAGTTTTTCTAGATTTTCACATTCTGCTAACTAATTATAGCACTTACATTTTTTTAAAGATTCAATGCCAAAAAAAATCATTAAAGTTTCGTTTCCTCTATACCATGACCCATTTCTTCCTCTCAAATGTCTGAGACTTTTTTTTAGTGACTGCATTCCTGAATTGAAAGTAACAACTTGAAAAGTGTTATTCTCAATTTCTTGCCATGCTTTGACTGATTTTTTCCCCTTTTTATAGCATTTCCTGTGTGATTTGTTCACGAAGGGAGCGTTGTGGCACGGGGACATTCTGTGAGCTCTGCTGATGCCTGAAGGGTGGCATCAGGACAGAGGAACACTGGAGGCTTGGCCCTGGTACATACATCCTTTCCAAATCCAGCTAGAAAAAAGAAATAGTACAAATTGGACAAAGGCAATTTAAAATAAATGCATTGATTCTCATTCTTAATAAGGTTAGGCATGCAATTGTGTGATGACTAATTTGTGTGCCTAATTACCATGATTGTATGTGCAAATCAAGTAATTATGGAAGTAAATAACCATAATCATTTATTTTCATGGGTAATTATTCAATTTTATGCACAATGCCAATAATTGGGTGTGCAAATTAAGCATGCAATTGTGCATGCATATTCAACACACACTTGTGTGTCTAATCTTTCCATAAATCTTTTTTTTTTCTGATTATTTTTCTTGTTTCCCATCCTTTACTCTGGTGTAGCATTACTGGGACACTCTTGCTTGAGGTAAGGATTTGAAAACTCTTCTATTCCAAACCTTCCTGACTTTTTAGTGGTTAATAGTTCTCCAGTGCAAGTGGAATGCTCTCATGAAAGATGGCTTTTCATTCTCGGTCTTAGTGCAGGTGTACTCTTTTCCTAATTAGGCAGGGAATTTCTAAATGGGAGACTGAAATAGATACATTCTAAATAATATCCTAAAATGTCTAAATAATATCCTAAAATTTCCAAATAATATCCTAAAATTTCAAATACATAATTTTGTAACCTATTAAGCATGTTTTATAGAAAAGGGTTTTTTCTGCACACATATCCACAATTACCTTGGGGTTTCAGACATAATAGTGCCTTTGTCATGAGGAGGGACTTCATACTGCACTGCACTGGAGGAGATGTCCCTAAGCTGCCATTAAAGGCAAGGAAAACATTGTACCTCTTTGCTTACCACACAGGTCTGATTTACAAAGCACTTTGGCACTGACCTAATTCAGTTCCCACTTAAGACACGTAGCAAGAAATCCCATTGACCTCAATACAAGCGAAGTTTATCACCGCTGAGCGCTTCTAAAAATGTCACCCCACTTTTCTGTCTTAAGACCTGAATTTGTAGGCACACAATCATCTTTAAGCATAAAGCATAAGCATATCTGTTATATGCTCAAGTTCTTGCAGCTGCAGGAGCCCGGGTGAGGTGTCTGACAGCAAGGTGCTGATCCCCAGGTGCCAGGTTGGTTATTCCCGTGTGGCTCCAGGGAAGGTGCCCCAGACAGAGCTGCTGGGCTGTTCCCAAGTCATGCCTGTGGCCAGGATGCAGCTCTGCCCAGTCTGGGCAGCTGTTCAGGGTCCTGCCTGTGCAGTACCCATGCCATAGGGGCTCTAGTTTGTCACTATTTCCTCCCCTGCTCTTCCTGCAGCAGGGAGGCAGGGGAAGCACCCTGCTTCACTCTGCCTCAGGAGTGGCTCATTGCTCTGTTTAACCACGGGATTTAATTTCCATTGTTTGTCTTTTGTGTCCCTTTTCATTCAGATAAATTTCCCCAGCCTCATTGATGCTAATCTCATTGTTCAAGAATCAGCAAAGGGTAATTAGTTTCTGCAGTAATGATCTATCTGTCACAAGATCATGGCCTTTCATCACACACTACCTCAGGTGTTTTCTAACTGAGCCCAGGGAAAAGGAGCAGAGCTGTTCCATGATGTTCAGTCAGGTGGGGAGGTGCCATGGTACATGGCAGCAAGTCCCACCACCCATACAGGGCATCCAGCCAGCAAAGCCTTCCAGTCCCAGCCACAAACATCATCACCCCAGAAAGGACTTCCTAATGTCAGAACCTGACCTTCTGGGTGGGTAAGAAAATAGTAACAAGAAGAACCAAACCTCCCATCCTCAACCTGTTTTGATATTTCAGAAGAGAAATGAATTCTCTTTTTAGCTATGAAGTAATTTTCCTCAGCATGGTATGGTTTCCTATGGCCAGAGATTATAAAGGTCAAAACCAGAATACAGCTCATTTTTGTTGAGATAAGACAGCTTGCTCATGTTGCAAAGCATTTCTCCCAGCTGTTCCATTTCATAGGGAATTTTTAAATTTTAGGGTTTAAAGCATTCTGAAGTAAAAAAAAAAAAAAAAAAAAAAGACTCAGAGCTTTGTATCAAACAAAGCTGTTTTACTGAGTATTCTCCTGGCAGCAGTGTCAGACCTTTGTCACAGCTGGGCTTCCCAGCTTGGGATGGGACCTGCAGCCTTGGGCAGGGTCACACATCGTGCCCTGTCTCTGGGGCTGAGCCATCTCAGCTCAAAGTGGTGTCCCACCCTAACATGCCCTTTTCCCATAACCATGAGCACTTTCTGGGCTCTTTCTCTCTGCCAAAGAGTCCGGATGTTTCTTCATGTGTAGTCTTTAATTGCCAGGCTAACTTGGCTTTCTACTGGAGCCCATCAGAAGGTTGCATGCTCAGTTCTACATGTCCCATCACTGAGAACCTGTGTAATGTAATGTAATCTATTCTTTAAAAATATAATGAACAAGAAAGTTTCATTCCAGAAAAAGTTTAGCTACACTTTTAGGAAAGGGCTGTTATTGTTAAATTGTATGTATCCTCCCCATAATATCGCCACCTTTAAATATATATACACAGACACAAAGGCATTTTGAATTATAATGTCTAGGAGAAGATAGTTTTCAAAATATTCATAAATGAGGATAATTAAGCTGGGTTCCTACATAGTAATATGGCCACTGAAGTCAAAGTGGAGAGATAAGTCACTAATTATAAACAATAAACACTGAATGTTGTCATTTTACAATTCTGCTGACTTGACAGGGCTGCAGCTG
Source organism: Melospiza georgiana (assembly GCF_028018845.1). Lineage (NCBI taxonomy): Eukaryota > Metazoa > Chordata > Aves > Passeriformes > Passerellidae > Melospiza > Melospiza georgiana. The sequence continues at coordinate 14,299,704 of NC_080438.1, read as the reverse complement.
CCTTATGGAAAGTCTCACTAAATGTTTCTTTGTGTAAGAACAATTCTGCTTATATAGCCTATATTTTCCATATTTCCCTATCCTTATTCTGACTTACTGGAAACATTTGCATTTAAAAAAGTATCTTTGTTTCTTAAGAGTTCATCTGCTTTCCTGCTTATCATGCACATGCTGAGAAAATTAGCTCAGCAGCCACAAGAAATGCCTGTTTCCCCAGGTCAGAAATCCTTCTGCCATAATGAATTGGAGTGACTTGGAGACAACACCTGATCTGCTTTTTCAGACAGATTCAGTGTCCTGCCTCCTGCTTTTTCAGATTCAGTCAAAGATAGTGCTCCAACCTGACAGGATGTGACCTTGGAGAACTTTAGAGAACACAAGGCAAACTGAAATTCCGAGTTATTTATTTGGAGTTAAAAAATTCCTCTGGATATTCACAGAAATATTCCTGCTGAAGAAGTATTGCTGTCCAAAAATGGCAGAATAAACAGCTGAACAAGAATCCTAGAAAGCCAATTGGTGCCTTGGCAGGGTTTGAACACCAGAGCTCAAGGAGCATCTACATCTGCAAAAAGGCTCAAAATAATACAGTTGCATTAGGTATTTCCTTGTCTGGAACAAGTGTCTGAACAGGAGATGGCTTTGTGATGAGCTGAACAGCAAAGGAAAGTGATTTCTGGTGAGATTGGAACCTTTTGTGTCTTGGTGGCTTAACCAAGAAGAAAAAAGGATTTGCTGGAGAATCAAGGACGTTGCCCTGAATGTTTGGAAACAGAACACAAAATAGAGCATTCACTAGGAAACAAAACCAATGTTAATTTAGTAAAAATATTTTTAAATGCCTTTATATGAGAAGCAGCCAAACCCACTAACAGTCATATGTCTTGAAAATTACCACTAATCAAATCATGCCCTTCCCTTCCCCAGTAAAATGCCTTGTACCCTGCTGTTTGCCACACTTGTCTTGTTACTCCTGATTATACCTATTTGAGATTTATTCTTTTACTTGAATAGAACAATGCTGTTGTCTCAGTGAGGCTGTTACTTGTTTCTTATGACCACTTAATGCCATCCTGTGGAGCAAAATCATTCCTTTGTTTGCTCATCTTGGCTTATGTGGTACTGGAATTTGAATAAGAAGTGATCACTTGGGCATCCTGTTTCTTACCGGTCTGGTGCTGTCCTCCTGGCAATGGCAGGAGTATTGATATGGTGAAATTAGGGCTTGGTTGATATCAGTGTCTTGGGCAGCAGAGAGAAGGGTGACCACTGAGAGAACCCAGCTCACACCAGTTGCTACACTACAGACAGTGGGTTTCTACTTCATGTGCATTTGAGAAGTTCCCCTCTGCCAGCAGCTAATTGTGCTGCCTGCTTCTTGTTTTGTGTGAATGAGCTCTCTGTTTGCAGTGGCTGTGCTTCACAGGATGTCTCCTGCCCTCTGGCCCGTGCAGAGTGACAGAGGCTGGGCTGCAGGATGCCCTGAACAGCAACGGGAACAGGAACCGTGCAGGGGAGGACAGCTGCCAACTCTGCCTCCTGCCTTACCAGGCTCCTGTTTGTTTCCTCTGGTGCCTTGGAGGAGATCCTTTCTCTTGAGCAGCAGAAGCCAGAGCACCTTCCTTTTGTTTCCTACCTGTACAATAAATTCAGAGTGCTGCTTGCTCAGTAGTATTCTCTTGGTGAGGCAGTGAGGAGATTCTGTGACCATTTGCTTGAGGGCAAGATTTGCATCTGTATTTGTCTTGCTATCATTTAGCTATAAAACACAGGAAGTAATCTTTTCCTATGTCACAGACATGATATAGGCAGCTCAATTAAAGTTTATGAAGCATGATCTGAGATCTTTTTAACTCAGAGCTTTACAGATATGCAAAGCAAGATTTTCAGTTATTCATTTCTGTTTGCAATAGTTCACATCTTACTTTTTTCAAGCAGAGCAGTACCTTGATCAGGAAATAAGTCTGATTTCATGGGAAAGAATGGGATTTGAGAAGGAAACAAAAATGGTAATTATTAATTACATATTATAGCTTCCCTAGCACACAATTGTATCCACATCCATGGAATACACTACATGGACTGGATGGTAGGACTTCATGCTGTGATTTCTCTGCTTCAAAATATATCATACTCATGTATGCTAGTCTGTGGAAATATGCTTGGAAATATTTTGGGATGTAGCATCTGATTTTTCTGTTGACAGTAATCTGCCTGTGGTCATATAAAATACCTCCTAGCTTAGATGTGACAATGAACAGTGAGGATTTGTTTGAGAATGGTTTAGAAAAGAAGATTTACTTTGCTTTGAGGGCAGCTGGGAAGACTCATTTTATTGGATTAAAGAAAGTGAGAGCAGTAAATAAAACCTGATCCCCAATATTTAATATATGAGTGTCATGAAAGAAGTAAAGATTAACTGTCATGTCAAGATGCAGTAACTGTAAGTCTGCTGGTTAGCTGTTTAACTGATAGAATTAAAGGAGGAGTAAACAGAACCCATCTGCCCACCCTTTGTTTTTCAGAGGACCGAGAAATGGAAGCTTTGAATTCTAACAGGCAAAAGGTTTTCTGATCATTTGCCAGCCCTGTCTCATCTCACTGATTTGAGTGATCCTGCCAAGTTACATGAAAACAGTATCTTTAAACTGTCTCAAGACACTCTGTTAGATCACCGTAGCTCCAATATTTTAACAAAAGCATGTAATTTTCATCATCAGAGCACTATTCTTTATTTAGGCTCACCATTAAACTGGGAAATCCTTATCTAATGAATTTTGTTGTGTAGCACTCGTGGCATTATTAGGAGCAGGTGAAGCATCTCTAACTCACACCCCCTAAATTGAATCTGAGTTTTTTGCTTCAAACTTTGTACAGATTGAAATGCTAAAGCTTTTTTACTGGCTTCATTTGAGCCTCTGTCACAGTCCTGAATCAGTTGTGGAGCCCCTGTATCAATGAATAAGGTAAATTATGTATATGAACTAAAAATAACAGGGTGATACACTGTGACCTGCCACAGACTCTTTCTGAATTTATATGAACCAAAATACATTAGCAGTGAATAACATCTTGTTATAGAATCCTTAGAAGTGATATAAAACCAGTTTTGTTGGCACATCACAGTAAGAACTGGGGTCATGACAGTCTATTTGATGGAACAGCAGATACAGTGGAAAAGTTCAGCACTGTGCCTCAGAACCTGCTGTTGTTTTCCTGAGATGACCTAACATCTGTGGCTTGAAAACCCTCAACATTTCAATCTGCCTTTGGCTTATATTAGTAAGTTCTGTCAATAAATGAGTATTTATTTTAGTTAAATATCAGGCATTTACAAAAAGCATGGGAGCATGATCATAATTCCATTATAACTATGTTTTCTCTGTCATCTTTTCTTTGACTCTGTGTCAACAGTGTCCATACAAAGAACTAAAGGCACTTTGGCTGTAGGCTCAGTGCTGCCACTTCAGATTTCTGGCTTTTGAGCTAAGATTTAACCACAAAGCCTCAGCTGAACTTTGTGGCTATGTACTTAAAAGATGAATTGGCACCTTTAAATCAGTTCAGCCCATGGGCCCAGAGGAGAGAAAAGTCAGCTCCAGAGTGCACACAGATGCACTGAAGCTTTTTCATCCACATGTGGGCAAACTTTTATGTTGAAGCTATATTAAATTGCCAAAGGCAAACAAAACTACTTTGCTAGGTAGTCTTAAAGTTTATTTTTACCTGATGATGACATTTGCATTGGGAGTGAGGTACAGCAGCAGAAAGCCCACAAGGGCAGCATCAATGGAACAGATATTGAAAAGAACAAAAAAAACCCTGTTTCTTTTTAAGTCCTCCATACTTGTAAATGTGAGACCTATTGCTGTGATAAATGAAAGGGTCATGAGCCAATGCACCAGAGGAGGATGAAATAGCACAGCTGTGTGGAATACAATACTGACTTTTCAAAGTTTGTTTAAAATCAGGGCAGCCAGTCCAGCCCAGTCTGGCTTGGCCCAGGGTTTACTGAGGGGAATGTGCACTGCCCTGGGCAGCTGCGCAGCTCTTGCTGTCTGGGACAGCATTTTCATAATGAGCAGTGAGTCACTAACGATGCATCCCCAGCCTGCCCTTCCCTGGGGCCTGGAGCTCTGGCTCCCCAGCCCTTCCCATCCTTTCCCAGCCAGTCTGGCTGCCATGGAGTCAGAGCAGGTTCTCCTCCCCTGTCTCAGGCCCAGCTGGAGCTCCAGCCCCCAGTGAAACCCCAGGTGGGTCCCACTGCTCAGGGCTGGGCTGCTCCTCAGCACTGCAGGGCCGCCTCTGCAGAGGGGACCAGGAAAAACTGGGAGCACAATGCACCATTAGCTGCACCTACAGGGCTGCTGCCAGAGTGTCTGAAAAGCTTGTTTTAAAAACCAATCTGATTGCAAGTAGGAGTAATTTCAGTGGTCTGCACTTCTTTGCTCTTATTTTGTGTATTGCAGTATGTGTCAGTGAGCAGAACTTAATAATACTTCACCCATATGAACCTTGGTGATTGCATGCAGCTTCAACAGAATAACAAAATTAATTCTCTGATGACTTCACAGCAGTTTTGGGGAATAATAAGCCGACCTTTTGCATTTATTTTGTACACAGAAACCACTACAAATTTATTAAAAAAAGGGATCTGCAGATTAATGTTTTAAGTGTTATTGAAAACAACAACTTTTGTTATTTATATAGATTTAAAATTCTACCTACTTGAACCTGTTAGGGCACATGATTTAAAACACAAGTATAAAAATGTCATATAAGATTCAAATATTATAGGCTTCTAAAATGTACATGCTCTGAATAGCAGCTCCAAATAATGTCAGTGAAGAATACAGGTAATGTAAAACTTTACTGCCTTCTATCTCACAATAAATCATACACCAATCACTGTAAGTCTATTGCCTCATTTAAAAATCAGTTATGTAGTTGAATCATGCTACTTTTAGGTCATTCTTTTAATGAGTAATTTCACTGGTATATCACCATCCAATATCACAGTATTATAATCAATTAAAATAAAAACAACTCAATTATTTGTAGCTAAACATAACAAACACTGTTTTGTATATTTGCAAACTTCATTTCCACCAGAATTAGAGTAGACCTTTGTCCTAAGAGCCAGTATAATTTCTCATTTTCAATCTTAAAGAATTGTTATAGCTTGAGAGAGAAATTTATAGAGACGTGAGTTCCATCACCTGTTATAATCAACTGTACAGTCTGCTCTGGAATGTTTTGGTCCTCAGAGTGGGGATTATGGCCAGTGCTTGTACTATGATCTACATTGCTTGAATTCTCTGGCCTACCCCTTCTATTAGAAAAAGGTCCAAGTACACAGAAGAAGTCTGTAACTCAGACAGGAAAACTTGTCAGGAGGTTTGCTGACCGCAAATTTCATTTAACAAGTTTTACTAAAAGCAACTTAGTCCACAGGTGCATTTTGCATTCAAATTATTTTTCAGCAAGATCTTTTCCTAGTAATATTAAAATCTGTTTATAAAGCCTGTAAGTGGTTTATATAATAAGATTTTTAATGAGTTGGAATATTAAATTAATTTGTGTAGAAGTGCTCCAGGTGCTGATATAACCAACTTACACACTGTACATCATTAACTTTATCATAAACTTTAGCTTCTCTTCATGCAACAATATACAGCTCTGCAGTAGTAACTATCAGCTATTCTGCCCTGCAAACTGTGTTTTGTGGACTGCTCAGCAGGATTTCTGTGGCTGGGGTGCCTGAGCCCCACTGCCAGAGTCACCCATGTGCTCAGTCAGCCCCGGATGGGCTCATCTGGGCTGGTCCTCAGGCCCTGTGCTCTTTGCTGCAGGACACAAGCGAGAGCAGCCCACTGGCACCACAGCCTCATCTGCTGAAGCCCAGCTGAGATCAGCTCTGTGTCCTGTGGGAGCCTGGGGAGTCACATTTTCATTCCTCTGCTTGTAGCTGAGATTTACTTTCTTTGAAAGAAAAGCTGTGGAAATGAGCCCCCATGTTTGCTGTGTGAATGACCAGGGCACACCAGATGAAGCATATCTTAACCTTACCTTGCAAATCTTAACTTTGATTTACCTTGTTTGTAAATCAGAATCAGTTATGGGATTGCGCAGCAAGCAGAAAGCCAGAGTTTTGCATTCTGCAGTTAATACTGAAGGGTCTGGCATTACATGTGCAAATTATATTGTCCTTTCATTACCATCTACTGGTTTGATAGGAAAATTATGCTCCTAACTTTTAAAAAGCAGGGGTTTGCCTGCTCAGAGGAAACCTACCTCAGGGTTTTCCAGAGCAACTAATCTTCCTTGAGAGTTGCTGGCAGAAAAGCCATGTGTTACTGCATGATGATCTCATGTCTGTTCATGTAACTGGGACTTGGAGTATGTCTTGTCATATGACCAAATTGTCTTCCCCATAATGGGGAAAATTTCTCTTTACCTAATGATGAGGGTATAGGGTATGCTTCAGTGTTTGGATAACTGGCCAACAGTAGGTGAGGAGTGAAACAATCCTCATCATACTTAATTTGCCAGAAGTTGCCTAAAACAGACAATGTGAGTACCATTCCTAGAGGTCACCTAATTAATTTATATGTCTGTGGTAGCATTCTCTTTGTTGTTTGCATTTTGCTTCACTTCATATACTCTGCATTTGCCTCCTTACATTTTGTTCTTCTGTCTGAGGTTTGTTATTGTAGCTCAGTACCTGAGGTTTCAGGTACTGAAAAATCACCTGGTGAGTTGGAAGTATAACATGTTTTGTCTTGATTTTGATTTTGGCTTCAAGAAGCTTGAGCTGGTATGAGAAAAGCTCCATTTCTCCAACACTCTTTGCTGGGCCAGTCACAATAGCTCGCCCTGTCTCAACTCCTTGAGCCACCAAATGATGTTAATGATATGTACCTCTGTCAAGTGCTGGAAGAACAGCAGCATTATAAATAAAAACAAAGCAGTGTAGTGCTTCATGGCACAGATTTAGCATCTGGCGTTAGCTGAAGTTTCTTACCCTGGGGAACCAAGGGGCTGCTGGCTAGACAGGCTTGGAAGGGTAACATTATGTGTCGGTCACTCTGGCAAGATCTACATCCTAACCAGAGAATAAAATAGTTAGACAGGCTACTTTTGCCATAGGGATAATAATGGCAATCTCACTCCAAACAAAAGAGAAAAGAAAATAATTTTTTTATTGATAACATTTGGTTAAGGTATATGGTTCTTGCCACTCACTCTTAATTAAAAGATATTAAATGGTGTCAGTGAATCGGTAGTGCTGAGGAACACAGAGCTGCTGAATATTCAGCAAGGTTAAGTGCAGCTATTGAGGCACCCACCATTGCAGCAAATGGGCTGCAACATCAGATTTTCACATATAGGGCCAGTGCTCTCAAACTGTGGTGCAGCTCAGCTGTTCTGCCTCCCTTCATGAGATTGATGGGGATTCTGCTGTGCTTGCCACACTCCAGTGCAGAGCACTGGAGGGCATTCGGCATGTTGAGAAAGGTCAAAACAAGACTACATCAGCTTCTGAACCTAAAAACTCTGAACTCTTTGCTACCTTATTAGGATGAACGAACAAAAGCTGTGTTTTGATGTGTGACATCCCAAAGAATTGCTTGAGGCAGATGAGAAAGTTACTGCTACTTAAAGGATGGAGCAGTTGTCTGCAAGCTTCATCCCTCAGTGCAAGCACTGCAGCACAGCTCCAGCAGGCTTCAAAAAAAGCTGTGTCCTCAGTGAACTGGCTGTAGGTTTGGTAATGAAGTGCTCATCCCAACAGTCATTAAAATTTTGACATCTTTAATTTGGTTCACAAGAAAATATTAATTGTTTATTTTCAGGTACTATGAAAGCTGAGATAAACAATGCTTAAAGAAATTTACCACAGCCTGGCACGTGCTACCAGTAAATCACAGTTTCTGCATTTTCAAAACTTGTAATATGCCCTGTTCCAGCCTGTTGAGAGGTATGGTAATCTCTGTTGGCAGAATGTGTAAATAAACCTAAAATAAAGACAGCTCAGTGTGCAAAGCCCCGGCCACAGAGCAGGAACAGCAGCAGGAGGGAAGGAAGGCAGCGTCTCTCAGCCTGGGCTGGGGCACACAGCAGCTGTGGGAGGTTCTCCTCTGTTCGGGGAAAATACTAATTAAGTAGTTTGTTTACTCCTGGCCAGACACCCTCTCCTCAGAGCTGAGTGTGAGCACAGGCTCCAGGCTCGCCGGTGTCCCCACTCGCTGGGTGAATCACCTCACCCTCCAGCCCCGGCTGGTCCTTCCCTGTGCCGAGGGCTCTGCAGGGGAGCCTGGGCTGCACACAGTGCTGGCTCTGCCGTTTCAGCTGCTCTCTCTATGCTAACATGGGTCATATACAGTCTTGACCTACACTTATGTGTAAATATGTTAATTTTTTGCAGGTCACTAACTGCCCTGTTTGACTTTGAAAAAATATTTTTCATGTATTTCTTCCTCACATAAAAATTATATTCTAGAAACCGGTTTCTAATATCCTGGCTATTATGCTATCAGTACTGATGAGTTTAAAACTAGGAATTAAAAAAGCAAAATAAATGTTTAGCTTTTTGCCTGAGTCCTCATCCATGCACACTTATTAATTTGAATATACAAGCTATTTTTTTTTTCTATTTATATTACAATAAATGAAGGTTGCCCAGAGGAGAAGAAAAACCTGTGCTTGTCTGGGAGGAATGTGATGCACAACAAGCAAGAGACTGACCCTCTTAATGTCATGCTGCTATTGATGATGTGCTTAAGTTCTGCTTCTTTCTTTATATGGGTGCAGGCTGAGGCAGGGCAGCCAGGCTGCCTCAGAGTGTGACTCAGGGAACAAGTATGTAACTCACAGCTCGCTGTGGTCAGCACTACACCCGCCAGGCAGCTCTGGCAGCTCTACCAAGTTGTGAAAGAAATACTGTGGAAAGTTTCTGTTCCTCAGATTTTCCTCTCATCAGATCAGAAATTCCATTGCATAAATGTAACAGATTCGTAGAGAGGCTTCTATAATTGCTTTTCTTCTTGGTCTTTTCCGGAGTGCAGTTTTCTAGTTTTTGTTAAAATTTAATCAAGGGTGAATTAATACAGTGTATAATGTTTTTCAGTTACAAGTTGTGTTAGAATTCCTCGTAGTTTAATTACTTTTACATTTGGTAAAAACCTGAACATAGGAGCAGCTATCCCTGTCTTCAGACTACATTTACTCTTGTGACATTTAATAAAAGCCCCATAAATCCAGAATTAAAAACAATTTAAATTCTGCAGCCAGATCTGTGGAGTCAGTGCTGCTTTGCTGAAACCTATACATCACCTCCAGCTTAATTAAAATCTGCCTGCTTTTATTAATTGACAATTGCAAATGTAGAGACTAGACCAGAATGTAGTTATTTTCTGGCACTCTTCTCTCTCCTTTCAGCGTGTTCTGCTGTCTACATGGCTCACACATGTCATCCAAGGGAATTTCTTGAGTCACCATTGCCTAAATTGTGCAGCTAATACAATACCAGATGCTTAATGCTTTCAATACCTAGAGAAACGAAGAGTGGGCATTCCAAAAGGGTTCCAGTAAGCTGGATTTACAGATCATTACAGCTACAGACATGGAATGGTGTGAATTTATCTACTAACCTTGAAATCTTGCCCTTAACGGAAACCATGTTAAAGTGAAGCATTTCTTTACAAAATCCAAAATAGAAGAAGCTACGATGGCAAATACAGAAAGAGAAGTACACTTGCCTGGAAATCAAATTTAATTGCTTGTCCTGCCTCTCTGTATGCAGCTGACAGGCTGTGGGTGGCTAATGGATCCACGCTGTAAGGCAGTGCCTTCCCTGAGACCCTGGGCTGCAGGGAGCCACCAGCTGACACCCCCAGCTTCCTTTTCTGCCCTCCTCACTCTCTCGTGGGCATTCAACATCACATCTTCTCTCTTTGCCTCGTGTGTTATTGATTCTCAGCTAATTTAGGAGGCAATTTCAAAGTTGTTCTGGGTGATCAAAGGCCCCTACTTTTTTTGAGATACCTACTTCCCTTTGGTAGACTTGGCACCAAAATCCCCTGTACTTAATGAGGCAACTTAAAACTATTGGCCATTGAGAAGTGATTTACTTTTGTGGTAAGACAGTGTCCAAATCTGCACTGAATCTATACATGTGTCATACTTTACACAAACCTCTAATGGAGATTAATGCTTGTGGCTTATTATTGACTCTTGATTGGCACCATGTGTGAAAGATGGATATTTGGATCACTTTAGGATGATGATAGATTTGGGGTGTTCCACCTAATGTCCTGTGTTTTAGAGATACTCTGATAGTCTCAGTTAAAAATCTTGATTCGTGTATTGCTAAGTTCATGTTTCAGATCAGTTTAGTAAGGCAGCTCACACACCTTAGCTTAATACATTAGACTGACTGTACTTCCAGGACTGAAATTATTTAAAAATTATCTTTCTGACCATGACCATTGAGATCATTATGTTATTTACTGAAAACTGGTCATATAAAGTGTAAAATCACCACAAGGGAAGGAGCCTGTAGCTGATCAGAATCTTCTTGAATACTTGGGAATTCAAAATACAATTTTTTAAAGTCCCATAAAATTTGCGTTTTAATTCATTTTTTGAATGGGGTATCTTCTTGTTGCAGATAAGAAATTCAAAGGCATGACTGTCCAGTTACCAAGGACCTCCACTGTGTGTATTACAGTTTGGAAGGTAACATTGTAGTTACATTGAAATTTTGGACTCAACTCTAATGCTCTTTTTCTTCCTCAGCTACTCCACTGTTGTTCTCGAGACTTGAAAGAATCAGTTTGTCCAACAATAGGAATATATTATAATAATAATTATTATTATTGTTACATGTTTTACAGAGGACAAGTCAGACTTAATTTATACTGGTCGGTATTTGTGGTCTTTGGATGAAAGCTTATGTGTTAATAAAACTTGACATGACTTGTTGCAAATCTCTCCAAAATAGTACTTCGGTCAAACCTACTTGGTTTGCTTGTGTCCTTAAAGAGAGAAATAGAGCAAAAAGAAAACAGAAGACTGTAAAAATCAGTCCTGAAGTTTTTGTTGGCTTTGCCTTTTGCACGATTAATGCATTGTTCAGCTGAGTGTGGTTTCAACAGGGCACAGAGCAAGCACGCTGCAAGTAAGAAGCAAGCTGAGGAGTAGGCACACCTTGGACACTGTAATGACAGCCCGGTGCTTCCCTGTTTACTGGTAACAAAAACCTGTGGGGCCTGAACAACAACTGTTGTGTACTAAATCTTTCCCTTTAACTCAGCATGAGTGACTGCTGTTTCCCTGCTATTAAGAACTTGCCTTTAGCAAAGTTAGACAATCAGAATCCAGAGTTCTTAGAGTTTAGGTCTAGTGGTCCCTGAGCTTGAAGTTTGGGATTATCACAGCAACATTTTGATTGCAACTAGGAGTGAAAATCAGTGCAGGGCAATTCCTGCCTGAACTAAAATAATAAGCCAGAGCTGAAAAAAGGACTGTAAAGATAGGTAAGCAGAATCTCTACAGCTTTCAGAACCATGTTTGGGCAGAGCCATATTTTGTTCAGCGATGCACGCCTTTAATCGGAGCGAGCTGCCTTGCCTCAGGTTGGGCTGGAGCTGGGAGATCTTTTGTGCCTCCAAATACCCTGTTCATCCTGTCTAGCACTTGTATGTGTCAGTGGCCTTGATCCCTTCTCACTCCTGTCAGAGAGCTCCTCTGCCCTGAGGCCAAGGCTTAGCTCTGCCTGCCCTTGTGCAGAAAACAGGAGGGATATGACTGCCCTGACTCCAATCCCCTAGAAAACCTGCACCAGGACTGCTGCAGCAGTATTTTGATTACTTACTACAGGATGATGGCTTCTACTTTACATGCTCTGTGCCTACAGTGGTTGTAAGCTATCAATTTTGCCCTTTTAAAATAATATTTTGCATCTGCTAAGTCACGACATTAGACAGCAAGCACAAAATTGGACTGATAGCTGAATTAAGAAATTAGTAGAGAAATACAGACATGTAATTTTGACACAAAGATGATTACTATAGTCCAAGCCATGAGGAATCAGCCTATCACTGGATGGCATCTCATACTGCTGATGGTATTTGTTAAAAGTTGCTGCTATTCATGATGGAAGTTGAGATGATAGCTGCTGTTTATTCTGAAAATGCAGGTATCTTTGTTGGGTTCAGATATTGCAAAAGGTTAATGAGATGTTATGTCACAAGTGGCCAGAAATTCTCTGAAATTTGCAAGCAGACGGTTTGTAATGCAGTGTGACAAGCTGCTCTTGTTCTCCAGCTACATCAGCACTCCTAAAGGACAGTAGACTACACAGAAGATTACTCTTGAAATTATAAAGTAAATTAGTTTAGGGGATGGCAAACTGATTTTTTTTTTAAACAATATCCATCTGGATACATAATGAATTTAGGAACAGAATTATTTCTGACTTCCATCTCTCATCTATAGCTCTTCTACTCAGCACCCATTTTCAAATTTCCAGTGGGTTGTTTTGCCTTTTACCACTTAACATTTCTGTAACTCTTCATGCTGCATATGAAAGAAAACTATATCTGCTTTGTATGGTTGATAGAGCAACTTACAATTTTTTAATGGAAAATATAATTTAGTCTAGAGAAGAATATTTGTAACCTCAGAAACACTGGGGATTTTTCTATTATTTCCAAATTGAAAAGACAAGAGTTAGGTTGACAAGGAAAATTACTGAGGTGCCTTGATCTGTTGTCCATACTTCACCATCTGTGAGATTTTTGTTTGCTGTAGCAGGTCAACTTTAAATTACAGCTAACATATCACGAAGTTTCTGTGGTGCATGAGGAATAGAAAAAAAACCTTGCAAAACCTTATTCAGGGATCAGAGCTGCACCTCTCCCAGAATCTCATTTGGAGCATGGGAGCACATGTACCGGTCCCAGCCTGAGCAGAGCCTGGGAAGGGGCTTTGGTGTTTTCTCAAGGATTGATGTGAGGCTCTGGCTACACTGCAGGGAGAGTTTTAGCTGCACAAAAGCTCACCAGTGCCCCAGTTCAGGTGGCAGCCCTAGGGGCTGTGTGGTGGCTGCAGGGTGGCAGCAGGGAGGACACTGTGCTGTCCCCAGCGTGGGCTGCTGTGTGTCAGTGCCACAGGGCCGGGCCCTGCAGCTGCCCTGGCTTGGTGGCACCCCTGCAGCCTGGGTCAGGGGTTTTGGTTTTGAGAGGCAGTGCTGCAGAAAGGTTTTCATGTGCAGCTGCTCGGGCAGATCATCTTCAAATAGTCTCACAAGGTATTTGTATCTTTCACTTAAATTCTCTGAGCATTGCCAGCTGCAGTGACTGCTGTATTCAGCGAGTGAAAAGATTAACAGCAACTGAACATGGTAATTGGTCCTTGCAACCTGGATTTCTTTTCTGCTATAAGCAAAACCACTATTCACATCTACCTTTTAGCATGAAAACAACTTCTACTTTTTGTGGTAATCTTTTTATTTTTTTCTAAAATGCAAACCCCAATCCCCACTAAAGGGTGTTATTTATAAAGTTTATTTAACTTTGTTGTATAGGTTGTGTCAGTTGGGTCAAATTTGCCTCCTGTGTTGAACCTCCCCGTACTTCACTCCACAGAAACCACAGGTCTGTGAAATTGATATGCTAAAAACTATTTCAGCTGAGTAGATCTGAAAGACTAATGTTATATATAATATTTAATACAGAAAGATGCTTAAGTGATCTCTGTTAAATTTGCTGCTAGACTAACAGACCAGTGGGAAAAGTATGTACAGTAAAGCAATTAAAAACCAGAGTGTCACAATGTATCCCCATAGCTACATTTTCCTAGGGGTATTTATGATGCCCAAATCCTGAAGTGAAGAGTGTGTGAGGACAGCATGAAAAGATAATAAAGGAGAGGGGAAGAGACTGTCCCTTGTTGAGTGTTTCTGATGTAGGAACAGTATGGAGGTGGTGGTACTATTGTAGGTTCACTCCACCAGGAGTAGATGACTAAAATGTTGCTTCCACGAGTCTCATGGGTAAGAGACAAAGTGGCCACTCAAGAAAGCAATTATGTATTTTATCTGTTAATTTCTGAATTTCTTAATTTAAAAAAGCCTGTGTCTCCCCAGGATGCTTTAAACTCCAGTGCCTCGCCCTGCAAATAATTCTGGCTTGCTATTGGCTTTGGGTCAGCTGCAGCTCCCTCACAGCCCAACAGCTTGTGTAGTGCCCCAGCAGTCAGCCTCCTTAAATGATGCTATAGATCCACCTCCCTGCATTGCTCAAGGAAACACTTTAACAGCAGTCATCTTCAAGGCCATGATGTTTCAGCGTGGCAAAATGAACAAATTGTCTTTTCATTGTTTCCTTTCCAAGCTATATAGAAGCTATTTGCTTTGCTTGTCACAGCTTTGCTTCTATAGCACTTCCCTGAAAAGCTTTTGACCAGCAAGCACTCCATGGAATGTGCTAGATGGGAAAACATCTGAATATGCATTTCCTGCAGAAATCATCCAGGTTCCAAAAATCATACAGTTCTTAAGTGGAAAAACATACTGCAAAGCTGCTATTTCCTGTCTTTTATGGGGGAAAAAAAGGAATTCCATGGGAATATCATTCACAGAAATACTTCCAATAAGCTCTATTTCATGGACTTTCTGACTTACATCTTCAGAAATTAATGATTTCTTTTTAAGTCAGCAATGGCTTGCCCAGTGAGAAAGAGTATACTGCCACCAATACTATTAATTGTTTAAAATATTGTCATAATGTATTTTAATAACTTTGTGAAGATGATAAGGATTTTAAATAATACTTATTCCTCTTGTAAGAGAAGAAGCATCGTTTGGCTCTATAGTTAACAATAGTGCAGTTATTTCTCTCTTTAGGAACACCATATACTCTCCCAAGGAAATACTGCTTTCAGTTTTAGGAATGGTTTATTACTTTCAAAGTTTTCAGATCATTTAAGAGATTTCATTTTCAAAGATTCTCACTCTGGAGGAATGCCCCTTTGAGGATTTCCTCACAGAAAGAGGTGTCTGCTTTGAAGATTTTCATTTTTTAAAAAATAGTCACATTTCTGGGATGTCCTCTTTGAAGACATTTTCTGTATCACTTAAAAGGTTTCCATTTTAAATATCTTTTACCACCATGGACAGCATCCACTTGAAAATATTTTTCCTCTGTGATATTCTTTTTGATAATTTATACAGTCTTGTAGGAGTCCATAAAATAATCCCTATCAAAAAACCCAGGACCATAATGCTATTCCTACATAAGGTGCAAAAGCATGTGGAAGAACTTAGGATAGGATGTTATGAGAGCACAGTTTTGGAAAAATTGTACAAAAATAATTTCATTTTCTAACATCAAAGGATAAAGTGGAAAGGTGAGCTCATCTGTCACTTATATGGCCTTTTAAAAATTACTGTGAGACAATTTTTACTCCTTTTAAATTATTTGAGTTCAGAGTTCAAGTTCTGGTATTCCTGAAATCAATAGCAAAAGTCCCATTTCAGTCTAGCTGTACAAAGAATATTCTTTAAAATTGCTATGAGTTTTCTTTCTTTGTTTGAGAATGTATTGCTTTAATTTGCTACTATTTTATTAGAGATTTGGAATATTTTCCTTTGTGGTGTTTATTTTTTTAAAAAAATGTGTTCTCCATTACTTTTTTGGTCACCATTTTAGTAATCATAATTATCATATCTGCAAAACTAGGCAGCTTCAGAGCTTCTACAAGACTGGGCTCATTGTGTATATTACATAAAGTCGTCTCTCAGATGTTGGTCTGGGATTAAGAAGCAGAGAAGTTCTACCCTTTTTTTTTATAACATCAACAGACACGTTTGCATTCACGGAAAAAAAAAGGCAAAGGAAAAAAAACAAAGAAGAAAAAAGCTAAAGAAAAATATTCATTTCACTTCTTGCCCCTGACAGAAAACAGCTGCAGCCATGGCTGTACATGACCCACAACATGATCTTTGCTCCACCACCTCTCTAAGACAAAACCAAGGAAGCCCTGTGGAATGAAGGATGTTTGCAAACGCCACTGGCACATATTGTTTGTAATAAAAAGTAAAATTGATCTTCAGTCCTGAAGAAAGTAAGTGTACATGTTTTTAATCACAGTGATAGAAAAAGGTGAATTTGGTGCGGAAAATAAATTTCCAGGTGGATATCCTAGAAGCCAGAGAGAGAGTGGGCAGACTGATAATAATCTGGTTGTCATGACCAGACCTTTGGACACAAATGAATGTTTCACTTAAGTACAGGATGAGCTATGCCACATATTTCAATGCTTGAAATGGTAGAGAGCAGTAACATTCCCAGCCTGCCCAAGGTAAGCTGTCTTTCTAGCAAGGATGCTAGAAATAAAATGCTGGAGCCAGCCTGTGGCATTCAGGCCAGCAAGACAAGTTCTGACCTGAACTTGAAAAAGAGACATTTATTTAGGGCACTGTGCTTGTAAGAGCTACACAATAGCTTCAAAACTTAGTTTAAAAAAACAAAGTAAATCAACATAGAGTGCTGGGAAGAAATGTTGATTAAGGACATTGTTTACAGGAGCACAAAAAGATGAATAGCTACTAATAAATGTTGGGACTTCGCTCAAAGGCATCTGGGGAATTTATGAAGATGATAAGGACTGGCTTAAGATAGAATAATGTGGTTTAATATAACAAAGATTGGTAAACCAAATGATCAACCTTTCCCATAATAACCCGAGGATCTGTTGTTCTAAGCAACACCATTTAATGACACTACCATTAACAATTTGGGGAAACTGAAGAATGGGGCTGTTTGGAGATAAGGACAAATGAAGAGTTGTTACTGTGTAAGTGCCTCTAATAGCAAGAAGCATCATATTCTTTGAAGGAATCACTGAGTTTTAGCATAGTCTGATTGAAACAACACGATAACATTCTCTTAAAAAAAGAATTTGCTTAAGTTCTCTGCCCAAAGCTCTTGAGAGAAACTAAGCTGACACAAGATTAACAGGTACATTCTTTGATATATTATTAAACTGTTAATTATTAGTTATTAATACTAGAATAATAAAAGATGTTAAATGAAGGACAAGAAAAATGTTCTATTTTGTTACAGTATAGGGAGGTCATTGGTAGTGTACCACAGGGACCTGTGTTGTTCAGCATATTCTTAAATGATCTGGAAAAAAGAGTGATTATCGAGGCAACCAAGTTTGCTGATGATGCTGAATTATTCATGGTAATAAAAACAAAAGCTGACCGTGAAGAATTGTGGAAAGCTCTTATGATACTGTGTGACTGAATGATAAAATGGCAAGTTACATTCTGTGCTGAAAAATGGAAGTAATATGTGAGAGAGAAAACAAGCCAAAATATAAGTGCAAAGTCCTGGAATCTAAATAAATGGCTTTCACACAGCAAAGAGTGCTTCAGTTATGGGGGGTTCTGTGAAAACACCAGCTCATGGCTCAGTAGGATTCAAACATGCAAATGAGATTGGTGTTATAAGAAAGAAAAATAATATAAAACCAGAAAGCATTTATTATGCACCTATATAAAGCCATTGAGTGTGTAACTTGAATAATGAAAACCATTTTGGTCTTCTAGAATAGGATTATGAAAGGTATTAAAAAACCCAAAACAAATCATTGAAAACAGGGAATAACTTTTAATAGAGGAAACATGAAATTTACTAGAACAGCTGAAAGATAACTGAAGACAGTATGATGGAGGTATGTGCATTCAGGAACAGCAAGAATAGGTACACAGAAAAAATGATCCATCTATTTTTTTTTTTTAAAAGGAGAACTAGTGGACATCACAGGAAATTATCAGGCAATGGGCTTGACACAACCAAAAGAAAATATTTTTCAGACACTGATTTCCTAAATTGCAAGACTTGTTGCCCTAGAGTGCTGGGGATGTCAAAAAGTGCTCAGGCAAACTCTGGACAAGCTGTTCTCTGAGAGTGCGGATGCTGTTTTATCCCCAGCAACTCCAGAGACTCAGTCTGGGACAATGTAAAGCAGAAAATATCTTTGTGTGCTTTCTAATTCCTACAATCTTCCATGAAGCAAACATCATTAACTACTCACACTGCTGCTGAACTACACAGATGGTTATTTATTAGCTGTTCTTGAAATAAAACGGAAACAACTGATCAAAGTGAAACATCTAAGTGTATTAATGATCAAAGGAAATTATTTAGGAAAACAAGATATTGTTGCAGCAGTAAGGGTATGGAACTTTGAACAGCTGATAATAGTATCTGCACTTAAATTTTACTTAGAATAAAATGGATAGAGTATATAAGCCCATGTGCTTTGTAATGTAACAACTGAATGTGGAGGGCTTTGCTCGAGGTATTTTACTTAATGCTTGTCTCTTACAGGACATTTCAGCTGCCTTCTCAAACGTCTGATGCAGAACTTCAGCAAAGAGTTTACAGCTCCTAAGGACAAGAGGGTGTTTTTTGGGAACAATTTCTTTCTGACTATCTGAAACATGAGAAAGACAAAGCCAAAACACACTCTAGCAACAGAGAAAACAGACAACCAGATAAACAGATGATGCTATCACGGTGTTCCAAATGCGGCAGACATTTCACAAGGCATTCAGAAGTGTACTAAAAATGATCTAATAGTATAAAAAGGCAAAGCTACATGAACAGGAAAGTGGAACACCACACTGCATGAACTGATCAAGAGGGTACCATGGCATTTTATTAGAAATGCACTGAATACTCGTATCTTTTTTATCCCTTTTTAAATTAAATGCTCTAGGTAAAATCCTGATTGATTATCACTTTTATTGATGCTTTGTGGGGGACCAGAGTTTTGCTGTATAAAGTCACATCCGTTATTTCAACCAGATTTGCAGACTCAGTTCCAGTGTCCTTTCTGCTATACTCAACAGGTACTCCCCAGCCTCCTTTATGTGGAAGAGCTTCTAAATCAGAGGATAAACTGAATGAGTATTAGCTCACTTAGATTTTTGTAGGTGTCATGAAAGAAGGAGAAAAAAGAAATATTACGGAAGAGAAAACCAGGTTGGAAGATGGCATTACTATAAAGGCAAAGAAGGTAAGCAAATTAGGCTGTTGGAAAAATGAGATGGAAATCAGATTTTCCACTAATTGCTAAGAAGTGGAAGGATTAGTACCTCTACCAATACAAAATTGCATAAGATATATTTAGATTTATAAGGGGGAAAAAAGACAAAAAAATTCCCAGTACAACATGGCATCAAAAGGCAATGGAAAGCAAGAGCAGCCAATTATAAACCCAACCTCCAATGGTGCAAAGCCTAGCAAGTATGCCAGAATATACAGGGATTATACTTAGAGAGAGAGAGTAAATATATAAATACGCCCTGGATTTATGGAGATTGTTACATGCACTCCTATGTCTCTGATGTCTTCTATGTTACTTTCTATCATGATCATAGTACTTTATCACCTGTAATCAGGAAAGAATGCTACAACCACAGACTTAAAAAAAAAAAACAACAAAAAAACCAAAACATAATGTAGAAGAAAAAACCCTTAAAGCATAGCATGTGGCATGATGAGCTTTAGATACAATCTCAGCAAATCGAATATTTAAGAGGGGTTTTCTAAGAAAGTGAATAAATAGTAATTTAGTCTAGTGGTCAGTGATGGGTGCTGAAGACAATTTCTGAAAGAGGAAGTAGTTGCAGATATCCAAGTGATAATGGCATTAAGGGGAAGCATTATCAGTAAACTGCTGTAGAGAATCAGAGTGGCTTTTCCAGAACAGAACAACAAAAAGTTGCAGAGTAGAATGAGAATTTGTACACACTCCTAATTGTTAATCCAGTTATGAGTTATTTGTGGTGTCAGCTAGAGGACGATACTGGAGTATTAAAGCAGAGTGAAAATTTTCCAGTTATGGACATGTGTATAGTTTTGTAGTTTTTGGTTCCTAAATTCTTTATCAGGCTTCATTGCAATAGTTTTGATGGCAGACTCCAAAAAATGCAATCAAGTAATGGGCTACCTTCTCTAAAGATATTCTTTCTAGATCAAAATATAGAAATCACAGAAGATGTTTTGAATACTTTGAAAGATTCTTCTGGGTTTGGGATCTTACAGTAACATTTGGATCACAATTTCGAATTTTCTTTCATAGGTATAAAATCTTTAGTTTGACTTTTTTGTTTGAGTGCAATCCAGGGTCTTGTCATGCACAGCTTTTCTAGGAAACTTAGAAACGTGTCGAACATTTGAAGTTTTGTGATGAAACACTGAGATCTGGCAAAAGATAATGAGGAGAAAATGTGTATTTCGCAATAGCCACGTATTTTGTACCCTGACATGACAGTTTACAGAGAACCACAGAGACACTTATTTCTGTGAAGAAACAGCCCAATTCACTGCATTAGTTCCTTTGGACGTTCCTCTTTATTATGTTTATTAGTGTTAGTGATCAGTTATATAGTCAACAGGTTGTTTCTGGGAAGTGACAGCGCGGTCGAGGTTAGGAGCGATGGGCACAAGGCTCCCTGTGGGGGCTGGAGCGCGGCGCGGGTCCCTCTGATCGCTTTCCCTGAGGAGAAGGGCCGGGACCAAGCCCAGAACTCTCTCCCTTCAACAAGTGGAGTCCGGCGGCTCAGCCCAGGCGGGCGGCAGGGAACGCCGGGGGGCGGAGGAGCCCCTGCCACCCCCCGCGCACTCCGGGCGCGGCGCTGGGGCAGGAGCGGTGGCGGGGCGGGCCGGGGCCGGGCGGGGAAAGCCAAGCTCCGCCGCCGCCGCCGCCGCCGCTCCCGCCGCGGGCGGGGCAGCTCGCGCCGCCTCAAGGGCCGGCTCGGGCCGGGCAGCTGAGGGCAAGAGCTTCAGCGGTGCGCACGGCGCATGCGCGTTCTGCCGGCGCGTGCGCGGAAGCGGAGGGGGACGCGGAGCGGAGCCCGGCACTCGGCAACGCTCGGCGGTTTCCGTGCAGGCCAGGCCGCCATTTTCTCTCAGCTCCCCGTGCGCGGCTCCTGTCCCGCTGCCCGCGCTCTGTCCTGCTCGGCGATGGACGGGTGAGTGGGCACCGGGGCGCTGGGAGCGAGCGCACTGCCGCGCCGTGTGCTGCCGGCCGCTGGTGGCACCTGTCCCGGCGCCGGGCGCTCGCTGGCTGTCGGCGGGCGTCTCCGAGGGTGTGGGGAGCGAGGAGCTTCCCGCCGCGGGACAGCTGAAGCCTGAGGCCCCACGCAGGCTGCGAGCGGGGCCGGACGGGCTCAGCCTCTCCGTAACGCGGGCCCCTCTGTAGGGTGCCCCTTTCAAATCGCCGAGGGCCTCGGGCTGTCCCCTAATTAAGTGCAGTGCCCGAGACGGCGAGTCCCGATGTAAAGAAGGGGCGATCTGCCCTCATCCTCGACCCTCGGAGCCTCTCGCTCCCTCCTGCCCCCCGCCTTTGGCATCTCTCCTCTGGCCAGGGGGCGAGGAGGGGCGCGTTGCTGGGCTCGGGTTTGTTTTGGAGCTGGCTGGAGGGGAGGAGCGATGCCAGCAGGAGCCAGATGTCGAGCTCTTTTGTTTTCAGAAACTGCCTAATAAGCCCTTCGGCTTCCCCCCCTCTCCAGGTGGAGAGATGCCTTTGTATATACAGTGGAGTGGCTGTAAAAACCAAAGAAGGGAAGGTTGGAAGCAGTCGGCATTAGGGGACAGTAGGGGCTGGGATGGGCAGGCGCCACACGCCAGGCCTGCTTTTTGTTGCACCTGGAAAGCGGGGCTGCTGGCTGTAGCCTTCAGTGTAAACACAACAGCTTTCAGCTTCCAAACCTCCCATTAGGTTGTTTACTCTGCTTCAAACAGAGAAGCCATCTCTTTGGTATGCTTTAAGCATATATAACCTTTCAACTGTGAGACTTCCCAAGGCTTTTTATGGCTGTGGTTATAATGGTAGGAGTTACAAATCCTGTCTGAGAACTGGGAATGAGTACTGCATTGTGGAATGCTATCCCATATTCTTTTTTGTGTGTATGTGTTTGTGGACTGAGGTTTCTTTTAGGATTGTGGCGTACACTGTGAGTGGTGATGTCACAAGCTCTAAGGAGGAGATGCACCTTGACATACCTGTTGCAATGTTTTTCATCGGTGTACCTCATTACATTTCGTACAGGTCTAGCTGCCAATGGGGTTTTTTTCCAAGCTAATTAAAAAAAAAAAAAAAAAGATTGCTTTCTGCCGTTCAAAGAGTAGGTCAAACAAAGGTTCAGCTATGTTGCTGAGTTAGCTGTTTAGTTAATAGAGGTATGTAAGAAGTTTTGTACTTACTTTTAAATTACTCTATTTCTACCCTGTAATCCTATGTCCAGAGACCCAAGTTTCCTAAATAAATTTCCTGGCAGTGCTGCATTGGAGTAACATTTACTTGAAACTTTGTACTCTTGGAAAGGCCTATAAAATGTGGGAGCTGAGCAGCTTTTCAAAGTTTCTTTTGCATTCCAGTCCTATATGTTTTTGACATTGTTTCTTGCTCGGGGAACTTGTTGCCTGTTTGTTTCCTCATAATTTTGTCATTACAAGACATTGAAAAGTTTGGTTTATGAGGATAAATTGGGTGACTTATGTTCTTGTTTTTTTCTTTTTTTGCAGCATTGTCACTGATGTTGCCGTTGGTGTGAAGGTAGGATGTACACTTAACAAATAAGGGGGTAGAGTGCTGATACAAAATGAACTACTTTGAGCATCAGTAATTGCCTGTTGGAAGATACTAACTGGTCATTGTGAGCTGATATCTAGTCAGCCGTGTATGCTTTATTAAACAAAAGTCCCTAGAGGTAAATTAGAGCCTCTACACAAAAGACTTTTCTAGGCCCTGAACTATAAACAGTGGTTCTGGATTCATGCAGTGGTGTCAGCTTCTTACTTTGAAACTTGATTTATCATACTTTTTTTCAAAGCACCACTCCCACATTGTTGCATGGGGCCTGTAAAAGTCATACTTTCTCTGTCCCTCCCCCTCCTTTTTTCAAAACAGTTCCCACTGAAGTGAATAAAGAAGTGACTATAAGAGGACAGAAAAATGGGAGCTAGAATTTGTTATGTAGACACAGAAGTGGGTGTTTGCTGTAACTTTTATTTCTCAAGTTAAGTTGTGAATTTAGTATACTTTCATAAGAAGGAAAGGGCTTCTAAATAGCAGTTAATTTACTATTTATTTTGCTTTTTATTCAAATCTATCACAGGAATTAGATCAGTACTCCGTCGTAGTAGATAAATAATGTTTATGCAAAGGGATATGGGACAAGAGAACTTCAATGAATGCATGAGAGCAATTGTATTTCAGTGGTAGAAGCAGGAGTTTTCTAGTGCATACAGTTAAGTCTTTGTTCAGAGACTTTGTAGCTTGTGCTGTGTACCTGCCTTTTCACCTGGAGCTTATCAGTGCTAGCTGCTTGCTCAGCCCAGCTTTGTCTAGAAAGGCCCAGTTGCTCAGATTCAGTATTGGTCCTGCTGGATTTGGACTAGTTCCTATATAATGCAGTCAGCCTGTAGATACAGCAGCTGTTCTGTTGGATCTACCTGTGTAATGTTTCTGGGTAAGCTTGCTTGTAGGAAGGGCTGTGAGAAGTCAGTTATGTGGATTCTGCACCCATCCAGCTCCATGTGTTCATGCACTGTTGGAGACAAGCTTAAACTCATCTCTGAATCATGAGTAAAGTGTGGTTGTTAAGGTACTTCCGTGGGAGCTCAGCACAATAGAGCTGGCATGATTATTTCTCTGATGCCTGGGAGGACAAAGTGTTAACTAATTAAAACATAGCAATGTATTTAGTAGTTTGGAGAGATACCTGAGGATGTTCCAAGTCTTTCAGCAGCAAACTGTGCTCCATGTACACAGCTTCAGGGCAAAAAATCTAAAATCATTAATTATCCATAGTAATTTTTCTTTCTAGTGAAGAAGTAGTTTCAAGTGGACCATGTATTACTTGGATCTTTAATTCTAACATTTGTCACTTCAGGAGAAGTAAATTGATTCAGTATCCCTTTTACTCTTTACTATGAGCAACTTCAGTCTGTGAGAACTTGAGTGTTACAAACTGTGTCTAAGTGGGTAGTACCATTTTAGAGCCAAATTTTAAGATAGTAGCCAGACAATGAAATAAAGATACTTGAGATGATGTAACTGCTTTCTTCTGTTGATTGTAGAAGTCATATTATGAGTGTAAGAAAGAAGGCGAGACAGGTGTATTGGAGGCAGTGATTAAAAACTACAAGGAAAAGCTCAGAAGTATCAAAAAGTTGTGCTTTTTGCTTGTAAAAATGGACTTGCTGTCAGGTTTCTGGAAGAAAACAGTCTGTGCATGGAAGTAGTGCAAATAAATAAGGATGATGATTTCCTGAAGAAAACTGTTAAATATGGGAGGAATAAGCTGGATTGTATTCTGGAGCTTCTTTAATTATCTCAAGGTACTGCTGAGCATGGAGAATGGGATTTCTGTCTAATGGAGTGTGCATAGTGATGTAATGCCAGCTTCACTCGTGCTTTGTGGAAGGACATGTGGAACATTTGTCCTTATGGTGGCTATTCATTGCTCTTGATGGACTGATGTTTTCAAGTTGAGGAATGCTTTGCCTGTCAAGTGTATATAAACAACTGGGATCAGTCATCTGGCCTTCCCTTGGAAGTTTTCTTTTCATGGAGTGCTGTGGGAATGTGTAGAATGTGTAAGAATTAAGTTTTGAATCCAAGGAGTTGCATTAGCAATTTTAATGTTCTTCCAACACTGCTTTTGTTGAGACTGGATAGTCATTGGGTGTGGGCAGGGATTTAGCTGTGAGAAGTTGCCTTATCCAGAATGTTTCTTTTACTTGATGCTTTCTGATATTTTTCACTTAAAGTGTATGTGCTGATCACTTGCAAAACATGTTTGTGATATATTCAGTTATACTCAGAGAAGTGGATGGTGACATGTGACTCTTCTGTTTGGAAAATTTACTTTATTTTATCATCATCAGTCGTGTCAATGCAAATTTAAAAGTTACATTAACTGTTATCTACCTGGTTGTTCTCTTAAACAACAAAATGCACATGTTATACTTTTAAAATTCATAAAAGAGTAAGAGAAGTTAATTGTTGTAGTCTGCGTATTGTCTTTCCATTCAAGGAGGACTTTGTAGTTTAGGGGACTGCATGTGGTCAAGGCAAGTATAAAGTGAAAGGAATGCTTCCTTATAATGCTTTATTAGCAGTTTTATGATCAGAGTTACCTACAAATGAGGGATAAATTTGAAACTATACCATTTATTTCTAATGAGTACTTAAATTGTTTTAAAACATTCTTGTTCATCTGATGTTTGGTCTTCATTTGATTTACATGTTGAGTCACCAGAAATTAACACTAGAAACCAGTACAAAACTTAAAACTTAAAATGGAGCTAGAAAAAATGATGAATACAACTTGAGAACTTGGTTTACAAAGAATAAATGTGAGGATTTGTGCAATTCAAAATATGCAGTGGGAACACGCTTCCTCACTCAAATCTGTCAGAGGAGCAGCGAGCTTTAATTTCTGAAAGCATTAGAACATGTCACAACCCAGTCATCTTGTAAACACAAATGAGATAACTCATACTTGATTTGGTCTGTAATGTCTTGTTTTGCTTACCTAGAATTCATGGAGGCAGGGAAATGTCACTGCACACAGTTCACCCCTTACATTACATTTTGCAAAATCATGCAAGAAGGAATGAGCTTTAGCTCTCTGTCTGATGCTGATTTGTGAACTTGCATTGTATATGAGCAGTTTGTGCAAATTATACTTGAATAAAGGAGAGTTGAGGATTCCAGGAATGGTAATATTTACATAGTTCATAAATTTTAAAAAAATTCAGTTCCCTGGAGAAATTTTATACATTTTATAGATTTCTTTGTGCATAATTTCAAAAATTTATCATATTCTATAAGATATTTGCTTTTTTTTTTTTAAAAAGTACATTAGGATTGCTCTGCTCTTATTACATCAGGTCCTTAGTTACTCTGTGGTTATACAGTTTTGAGCATCCACATCTAATAACTGTACTTTGAATTGTTCTCTTGTGTTCTCTTTACATTACCGTGCTTTAATCTTGATATCTGATTGGCACTTGGTGTGATAGAGCCTTTTTCAGCCATTTGATGTATGAAGTATTAATGTATCTTTCCTATGGAGTAATTAAAAGACTCTTTGGATAGATATGAAAACATAAGGAATATATGTCACACAGGTGTAGGGAATAACTTAGGTGAACTTTGGGTGCATATTGAGGGTGATCTCTCCTACTGTGTTTCAGTGTGTGCCACTTCAGCCTGATGGATGTTTCTCCTGGATGGGATGGGTAGCTGTGCAGTAAATGGGCTTTGAACAATTGAGTGACTCATTCTGTGTGTGTGCATTGCATGTTTCACAGTGGCTGAGGTGTTCTTCTGTCTGACAGGAGAACAGAAGCAGCCATTTCTTCCTGGAGTGTTATTTGGTACGCAGCATTTGGGAAATTTTTGACCTTCTTGACGGTGCTATGGATGCTGGCCAAAAGCCAAGCTTCAGCTGCCAAGCATGGACAGCCCCAGTTGTAGCCAGGAGAGAGAGCTCATTCCTGTGAAGAGTTTTGGAATGGTCAAAGATGTGGGGATGGCCTTCTTCCCCCCATGGTCAGGGATTCGGCCGTTGCTTAAGAGATGAGGGAATTGGTGCTGTGTGTTTAGTTGGTTGTGTTTGGGATGGATAGAACATGCTAAGAAACACATCCTGTACTTTCTAAGTTTTCCAAACAGGAAAGTATCACTTAGTCCCCCTTTTTCCTGGTTACTGAAACTTAACATGGAGGAATATGGTAGTATGGGGGAAGGACAGTAGCTGAGAACTGAGGGAGAAAGGGGAGAGGACACCAAGTAGCAGTCTAAGTGCTCTTGAATCGCTGTCCGCTTCGGTTTTTTAACTCATGTTCTGAGGCGTAGTCTTCTCTTACTAAACTATATTCTGAACCTTTTTGCTAGTAATAACTGAGAATTTGTTCATGGTGGAAACAAGTAGATACTGTAGATGTGCTGTGACTTTTTGTTTCAGCTGTACATGGTATAATGAGAACAGGATTGAAAGTCAGATTCTAGCAAGTTGTCAGAAGATAAACTCCCACTTCTAAAATTTAGTCTAAACTTATTTCACAAGCCTGTTCCTTTCAGTTTTGTACTCTCAGATTTTTTGCCTTCACTGTTGTAATTTTTGCTGCTTAAAAAGAAGGGAGTGGTAGGATTAAAAAGTCAGTTTATTCATACAGACAAATGCCATGTGATACTCTGTTGTATTTAAAATGTTAGTATTAGAGTTTTGGACTAACCTTATATGTCTAATATAATTGCTGGTAGACCAGACAAAGACACAGTGATATGAGAAAAATGGGTTGTTTGTGAATTTTAGAGGTGCTTTAATCTTGTGTTAGGTGTGATAATATTTTTAGACAACCTTTGGTTTTAATAATATTTAAGATACTTAAGTTGTGCTAGCAGCAGTAAACAGCAAAAAAGACGTGTGGAGCATTACAGCAGTGAAGTAAGGCTGAAGTCTGACCATGTTCAAAAGTTTAGAAGTGGCATCTGGATTTGTTTTTCCAGCAGTGGTATGGGGAACATGTCCATAATGACAAAAAATAGCTTCTTACAATGAAAGATATCTATTAACAGTAAAGATATCTGATAACAGTAACTTCTGTAAATTGGCCCTGTTTGAAATAGCTTTCATATTTATTCTCAGAACATCTGACTCCAGTTCTTTTTTTCTTTGTACTTTTTTTTTTTGTGATGCCCATTCTGTCACTGTAATATATGTGAAGAAGTAAGAAAAGCTGAAAATGGGAAGAAAGGAAACATGTTGAAACTTAGTTTGTTCTCTCTAGTAGGTATGCTCACTGTGTGTAAGGAAGTTTTAGTGTACCTGTTTGATAAATTTTGATGTCTTTCACTAATTTGAAATCATGCAGTTTTCATTTGTAGCAGAAGACTTAGTTCTGCATCTTAATTGCGGGGTTATACAAAGAGAAACGCAATCACATGCACCACCTCTGACAACATGCACTAATTCCATTTCCTAGAGCTTCAGGCCATGTTTTCACAAGCAAATCAAGCTGCATTCAATTTTTCTGTCACTGTAATACTTGTGCAACAGTAGCCAATTCACAAACCTTTTTTGGGAACTCAATACTGGGTGAAAAGCAAGTGATGGTATAAGTGAGTTACTAAGAACCCATGGAGTTCACGACCTCAACTGATTTCATGCCAGTATAGATAAATGGTATATTCTTTAAAATTATTCAAGTAGGTGTGCTCCAAGCATGTAATGTTCTAGTGAAGTAACAGCAAGCTTATAATTAAACTGTATGCTTTGTAAAATAATTATGAACCTGCATGGAGTTTCTTCTGAATATGTATCCTGTCCTGCATGGGTATTCTGTGATCCTGTACTTATGAGAGGTGTAACAAATTCCTCAGGGTAGTTTGGATTATGTGTTTTGACAGTTGTGCGTATAAGCAGAGCATAAGGCAGATCAAGTGTTTTTTCTTGACAAAAGAATATGTGAGGGTATATTTATGCAGTGTTTCATATAAAAATTTATCATGTTAGAAACGAAGCATCCTTTTAAATTCTAATCCATCGCATGTAAACTGAACAAAGTTTATAAATGCTGTGTTTGGGGGTTCAAAGTGTGTTTTCTGTTGTTTCTAACATCCAGTCCCCAAAGTTACTTCAGATATTGAAGCAGTGTGTTTACAATGTGTAACTGTTAGAGGAGAATGTTTTAATGTCTGGGTTGAAACTGTCATGTGCTTATTCCTCTCCCATACCATCAGGTTTCTGGCTCTTTCTTTTAAATTGTCCCCAGATGTTGTTAGAAATAAAGTGTTTTATAGTGCCGTTGGATTTCCTTAAATCACAAGATCTGTCTCCTGGCTCGTCATACCCCTTGAGAAATTCATGCCTGTAGGCTGAGAATGACTGTGGTGAATGTGCAGTGCAGGTGAAGTTCTCTTACTTATCTTTCCTTTGGTGGGGGGGGAAAGGCAGAGAGAGGGAAATGGGAAGGGCAGAATCATCCTGGTTTTGAGAGAGGTTTCTAATACCAGCAAATATAAACACCACAAATGAGAATATTTGTAAAAAAAATGTATTTTTCAATATTTTTGAGTGTTGTGATTTTATTTTCTAGTGCAGGTTTAAGAATTTTTTTAGATGATACTGTTGACTTTTTAACAGAAGTTAACTGTTTCTAGGAGTCACTTGTTTACTGTTTCTAGGAGTATTGTAGTGCTTCTACACATGCTGTTTGTAATACACTGCTAGGTTAGGTTTAGCCAAAACTTCTGATCAGTCTCCATAGCCCTGAATTACTGGGGAAAAAAACCCTATGTGTCTCTGATGTAAACAGTTGTCAAAAAGTATTCTGGTGCATAAAAGACTAAACCCTTGGATGTAATAAAATCTGGGGAATGTGTTAAGTATTTAAAGCCTAATCTGGAATATGAGGCAAATAGTTTGCAAAGACTTCTAAATAGTATATTTTTAATTAGCTTGGAAGCATAGTATGACTGTAATGACTTCCTAAAATTATATAGATACATAATAAAACCTGTGATAGCACAAAGCTTTATAATAGTCTTTAATGGAGGGAAAAAATCTGAAATTCTGCAATGTAAATCCAGCTTGTGTTGTGAAGGATTTTGAGTTAGCTACAACTTAAAGCAAAGACCTGGGACATTCATTTGCTGAGCTAGGGGCTTCTTCTTTCGCTTTGTTTAATTGATTTTGTAAATTGCAGAAGTGACAGTGTAAGAAATAAGTGTTCACTTAGGGAAATTAGCTAAAACATCAAAGTGGTGTCTTTAATTTACAGTATGTAACATAATTTTTGTATATATAACTTTGAATTTTCACTTAAATATGCACTAAAAGTCTGATTTGGTTTATTTTTTGTCTATTTTGAAAGTGGTCCTACATGTCAGTTTTACATAAATCCATTGATTGACGCCGTGCATTAAACATGATGTTTTCCCACCATGCATGGAGATGCTCTCATGGGGTCTTGGGGTGATAAGGGGCTGATAACATGGGCTGAAGTGAAAGGGTGGTATTGACTGTGACAAATTCAGGGTTTGCTTGCTGCAAGATGTTAGCCTGGAAATTTCCTTGTTTATTTTGTGTATTCATATTTTGGTACATGCTGGTTTCATAAAGAAATTGTATAGATAGCTCTGATCTGAGCAGTTAGTTGTTAGTTTTTCTGGAAGATTTATGTAGATTTATCTTCTTGACACTGCTAGGAATAGAAATATGGCATTGAAGACTGGTGCTGTTGAGGTCTAGATGTCAGAAGATGAGGTATTAATAGTATAATAGCAGTTTGTACTTCTTATTTTGTTCTTAATAATCTCCCTGCCTCATGCTAAAATGGATATTGAATTAGTCTCTACCGTGTTGCTTTTACAGTAACTTTCCTTTGCAGTTTATGGTGAAATGTAATCATAGTGTGGTTTTTTATTTTTTTGTTATAACTTAGATGAGAATGTTTTTTCCATCTCTGTATTTGTGATCTTCAGTACTGTTTTACAATCTCAGACTTGGTTTGATTCTTTAGAACACAGCAGTTTGCACAGACAGGGAAAAGAGTGAAGTGAATGTTGCTGTTGCATCTTCCTTCCTTGAGTCTGATTGTGTGTGCTCTTCAAATATCTCAGTTTGGTTTCCTTAGCTCTGAAACATTCAATACAATTACCTAATTTAGTTTAAAGGTTTGTGCCATTCAACTAACAGAATTTCTATGATTGAGACTAATTAAATATTTGAGATGCTTGGAAAATTGGATATGATTTTGAAATTCATGTGTGACATAGCAGAGTGATGAAAAGCTTTGCTCGTGGAGCATGGTGTTAGTCCTTTTTGGCTTAGCACCCTCTAAAAGAGTATGCACATAAAACCAATACCAAGCACCCAAATCACAAATTGAATACTCCCTTATCTCTGCTGAATAAATGTAAGTAAAATAAGTATTTATGTCTGTGTAATTTGGGAGGGATTGTGTTACACTGTAGTGGCAGTCTAAGAGCATACATTGGCTTGCTTTAGATGCTTATATGAATTTGCTTTACTGGCCAACCAAGATCTTCAGACAACCCTTTTGAAGTAAAGCACAAAAACCAGGCAGGTACTGCTTTTGATTTTGTAATTTACCACTCTGTATCCAAGTCCATCGTGTCTTTTGCTGCAGGGCAGATTCTAAAGTTATATACTGAAGTACAGAAGGATCTAGGCTGCTTAAGAACCAATTAGGAAAAATAAGCATGTATATCTATAGGATCATTACACTCATGGTAAGAGAGCTCTTTGACCAAAAGCTTGGGAAATACATACAGGGGTTATAGAGATTTGCTATACATTTGTGATTTCACAGGGGAATTGGAAGAACATTTCACGTATGAACCTGTACCTATGTGAATCAGACTTTTGAACACTAATTTATGCACATAAGACAAGTGTAGATTTTATGATACAGGCCAGCGCAAGAAATTCACGTTTAATTGTTTTTTGGAAGCAAAAATGTTAAAACTTCTAAGTGCAATGGCAAAGTCTTGTGATTGTGAAGGTGTTCATGAAATGTAAAATGATATGTTTGTAAATGAAGAGAGAACTGTTCATGAAACACAAATACAGGAACTGAATATCTACTCTGAGTAATTTGTGCTCCTTTTGGATTTTTCTGCTGTGGATTAAGTAATTAACAGTTTTTTTGAAAGCCAGATTTACTAGGAACCAGAAGTTTATGTAATCATTCTTGCACTCTTTCATTCAGCAGTTGCTGTTGTAAGTAACTTTCTGAAGCTGGAGGCAATTGAAATCTGAAATTTTTCAGATTTGTGAAATTCCTACAGGTTTTGGGAAGAGCATTCATTTGGTACTGGGGTTACTTCAGCTGTTTATGTAGTAATTGCTGTACCATTACAAATTTATGCATGCTGTATTAAGGGGGAAAAAATGCTGGTGAAAGATCTTAATCAGCTGGACTATGAGCAGAGTCAGTGTCTGCTGCTGCTTCTGCCTGTTCAGCTGGGCTGGCCCGGCTGCAGACAGGGGCTCCCAAGCAAAGCCAGATGGGTATTGCAAGCACTTACCACTGCGTAACCTAATGCTGCTAGTAAACTTCAACTTTGCAGCATTCTACCCTTGCCAATATTATGTTAGATAAAGTAGAACATGAAAGGGAAAGAATGTTTGTTTCAACTTACACCTGCATATTACGTCAGTAGTAGAAAGTAGTGTAGTTAGAAAAACAGAGAATTTCTATAACTTGCCTATAAATTGCTTCTCAGTTCTATCCAGCTAAATTTTTCTTAGTTATATCTGTTTAGAAATGCATCCTTGCATTAAAAGAACAACACATAATCCCTCTCATGGTTCTATCTGGTCTTGGTATTAGGAATGATGCAATCTTAAGGAAACTCTTGCTCATTTGATAGGCACAGCTTTGTTGCTTGCTATGTACCCTTACAAGCTTAGAGCATTCAGTAAACTATATAGAGATTCTTCAGAGCTGATGTTGAAAACCAAGTAAACTTTAATGGCTCTATATGTGTGTACACATATATAAACTTTAACATACTGTTCTCTGTGTGGACACAAATATAGTGCAGTATGAGAAAAAGGTAAGGGTTTGATTTTTATAAGTCTTTTAACTGTGCTGTCTATGAAGGTAATAGTCTCAGATGAATTTATTATGAAGTGCCCTGTAAAACATACTCATTAACTATTCTTGATTCTCTTGTAGTGTCCACAACAGAATTAAACACATTTATTTTAATAAGGATGTGTAGAAACTTTTTTTTTCCTCATTGTCATTTTAGCAGTGACCTGGATTTGTAGGCTTTTTGAGGGATGGAGTCTTGAGAATGAAGAGGGTTGGGGCATAAAAGAAAAAAAGAAACAACAAGGTGTGAAAAGAAGCGCCTCTTCAGCTGCGTCAAGTGCCCATCTTACCATTTGTGGAAAGGGTTATCTTGTATGGTTTTAATATAAACCCTCCTGATTTTTGCAGCTCACTTTTAAGTCATTCATTAATTTATATTTTTCATGTTTTAAGAACTACAATGGAGATGTAATTCCCTGCCCTAAGTTGTGTTTTGCAGAAAAAATGAATGTCCCCAAAATGAAAACTGATTTAATTTCCTGTGATCATTAAATATTTGTTTTTAAATAGGGGTGTTAAAATTGAGCTAAACTCCATATTTCTTTCTGCATAGATTTCCCTTGTAGTTTCAGCTAGATATAATAGTTTAATATATATGTGTATTAAAATATTAAAACTTAAATTTATTTAAATGTTATTGAAGTAGAATAAATTTATTTAATTATATTTTAATTTGAAATGCTGGACAAAATTATTGTTCAGCAGTTCTCATCGTGTCCAGAGATGGCTTTATTTCAGTGATGGGTTAAACAACTGTGCTTAAGCTGCTCTCATTTCAGATTGCCATGTAAATATTCCGCTTTACTTAGATTTCAAATTGTTGCACTTATCTGAAAAGAGGAAGTATCATCTTTAAAAATCACAAAATAGAGGAAAAAAATCTCTTACTGTCTCTTTCTTTTTAGAGAGGATCTGACGAACTTCTTTCAGGCAGTGTACTCAGTAGCCCGAACTCTAACATGAGCAGCATGGTAGTTACTGGTAAGTGATGCCCTTTCAAAGGAGAAATCTATCATTTATACTTGGACTCATTTCCTGTTTACAAGGGGAGAACACCAAATGAGAATCCATTGTGCTATAGAGGGATAAACTGTTGGCTTATATTAGAATATAGTGACTTTGTATTTCCTACAAACCTTGGGTGTCTGAGAAGAATAATCCCACAATCAACAGACAACTTTGAGATGTCTGCACACAAAATTGTTGGTGGGTGATGGGATGAAAAATCACAGTTCTCTTGTACAGCTACCTTTAAAGTAAGGACTCTCAGCTGCAAAGGTAAACAGCCCAGTAAAATCTCAGGCAAAGGTAAAGAGCCCAGTTCCTGTGTGACATCAACTTCTTTACTCATGGTCATCCACAAGTGTGGGTGTTACAGGGAAGACCACTGTGCCAGTTTGATAATGCAGTGTGGATTCAGGAAGAGGGAGTTCTGGGTCACTGCTCAAGCAGGAAGCTTCACTTTGCTCCTTCAGTTTGAGATTGCAGTGGTAGAATATCAGAGCAAAGTGACTGTGGCTGTTCTTGAATCAGTTTTCTGGTGATGCAAGATAGAAAGGTTTTTTTCATTAATTGGCACACACTAAAATGCCTTCTTTTGCACTTGATGCTTCTGTATGTTGAATGTACATTGAGTTCCCTTGAAAAGCTCATTTCAGAGGTCTTGCTTTTTCTCTTTTTTCTTTTTCTACCGTACTATTAATTTTTTGTGCGTTTTTTCTCTTTTTTTTCCCTCTTGCCTTAGAGATGTGGAGGAGTTAATTCATGACATAGAGGGTTGCTGCACTTTCCAGTCACTTGCCTGTTTCACTGTTCTGCTGTGCCTGATTTTCTGTATTCATGGGGTCAGCAGTATAATCACTGATATTAATAGCAGACTATTTCCATTTTTAATTTATTAGTAAGAGGTTGGGATTCAGGGCGCAATTTCATGTTACCATTAGGGTGCTGTGGTGACAACTCTTGCCAGAATGGGTGGCTCTGTGCTTTCTCATCCTACATCTTTAGCACAAGCAGAAAAACTCCAAATCCACATTTCTGCTACACTCTTCTGTTGGAGTGCTTATACACTTGCAGAGTAAGTTAATGCAGCATTAAACTATTCTAACAAAATAAAGTAGTTTTCCCTTGGAGCAGCTTGCTGATCAGTCATGTGATTGCACAGTTGTAGACACAGTGTGGTGTTGAGTGGAGGAGTGTGGCAGCACAACAAAGCCACTTCCACTGGCAGTTCTGTCACCAAAGGTGACGAGGTTATTACTTTGGAGTAAGTCAGAAATGCAGTGCAGTGTAGTGCATTCACAGCCATTTTGGAACCCCAGAACATATGTCTCTCTTCTCTGTTTTTCTTCCTTCCTTCTGGTTCTGAAAGAGGTCCCTCTTTTGTTCATTTTCTTGATGTCCTCTTCAGTCCTGGATATTTAGTGCTTCATCAGTTTGCTTTACTTAAATGAGAAGCAGCTATGGAAAGAGTTGTGTGCCAAGGGTTTGGGTATCAGCAGAGGACATTAAGACAGGACTCAGTCCTAAACATTACCAAATTATAAATATATTTTTAGATAAACTTTTAGTTCCAGGAAATTAAATGCAAATTAATTTATGAAAGGAAAAAGGAGGTAAAGGAAAAAAAATTGAAATAACAATTTTAATTTTTGAGGTTTTGAAACAAGAAATACGAAAGCTTGTCTAAGCAGCCCCTACATACAAATTCTTCCTTAAAAATTGTGAGAATGGAAAAACATGTTTTGATCCCATTAGGTTGATCTATGGGATAGAACTTTGATGTATTTAACAGATATATTGCTTCTCATTTTGTTTTTATTTCCCAGCTGATTAAGGGTTTGGGTTTTATTTTTGGGAGTTTGTTTGTTGTGTGTGGGAGTATTCTTGGTGTGGGTGGGGTTTCTCTGTTTGGGTTTTTTTGACATCCATAACCATAACTCAAGAAACAATCTCATTAGCAGCAGTAGTTAGAGTAGTGATCTGGCTCCTGTAGTATCAGATGCCTGTCCTTAAAAGTTTCATATAAATTCATTAATATGTAAAGAAGGTTGGTGGAAAAATAATTCCAAACAAACAAAAACTCACAGTCTGAATGCAGTGCTGTAGTTCAAGTCATTCTCTACAGCAGTCTGTAAAAAAGGGATTGGTTTGTTTGGGTGTTCTATTTTTTAAACATTTTCTTGGTATTGTATTCAAATTTCATTCTGCTTGTCTTTTTGAAGTAGCACAGAAACCCCCTGTAGAGAAGGATAAATCTGCTCTTCAGCTTCTGAATATATCCTCCCATAGTTCTTTTTTTTTACTGTGAACAAGGAAGTACTTTTTCCAGACTTGCACTGTTTACAAGTTCAGATTGTAACCTCAGAAGTAGTTAGATGTGAAATTGAAGTCTGTGTTAATTATTTTGTAGCCATTTCCAGAAGCCAAATGAGTTCAAGTATTCTTTCTATCTGAATGGATGTCCTCCTTTTGCTTCAGTTCTGCTATTACTTTTTCTCTTCAGAAGAATTTAAAACTTCAGTCAATTAAACAATTATTTTTTTCTGTAGCCAAGGTGATGAATCTTTCCCAAATTTTCTAGGGCTTCAGGGACCCTATGATCATTTATTAAGTCCCTTGTAAATGAGACATGTTGTCGATACTTGCCTATGTAAAACTAATACTTGTTCTTGCCCTTTCATTCTTAGGGTTGGGAAGTGTCATGGTATTCTTATGAGGTTTGGCCATTGTTTCCCAGAGAATATAGAAACCTATTCTGGTTCTGACTGTGATATTTCCAATATCTGATTCTGTGATATTTTTCTAAGTAGGTAGCTAGGGGAACAGAAGAAAGAGGTGGTTTGTCTTTGTAATCCTCTGGGCCTTCTATTGGTGAAAGTGTACACAGTCAAAAAAGCAGTTATCAATAGCAGTGCCTTAGCAGGCCTAAACTTTGAACAAAGTCTTGTCAATCACAGCCTCATTTCTCTCTCTGCTATAAAAATATTAACCTAAACCAAAATGCCTAAGTTGTCAAAAAAAACCCTACCTTTTCTTGGAAGGGAGGGGTTTTGGTGGAACTGAGGGCAGTGTCATTATGGGTGAGACTGGAGATGATTTTTTAAAAAAATGAACATCCTACCTTTTTATCATAGGAAGAGTTCCTTTAGTGAGTTGTGTTTTTTTTTTTTTTTGTGTGTTTTTTTGTTTGTTTGGGTTTTTTGTTTTGTTTTTGTTTGGGTTTTTTTGTTTGTTTGTTTTGTTTTTTAATTCAGCTGCCATTCAGTGAGAATACTGTAGTACTTAATGCTTTTAGTACTTTAATGCTTTTATGAATACTTTTGCTCTAATCTTCTCTCCTAGTGAAAGGCATGAAAGAGGAATGGTTTCTCTGCCCTATAGGGAGTCTTGCAGATGAATCCTTTCCTATTTCTTTGTGAAAGAAACTTGTGAAATTGGTGAGCAAAAAAAAAGGCCAGCATGTTTGACATAATTCAAAATGCAAGGCCTGTTCCTTGGGCCTTTCCTGAACAGTTTTGTCATCTGTATCCATCTCCAGACTGTGTAGGTGACAGCAGGGTACAATAGCAGTCACTACAGGTGAAGTTAGTGTTTTAGGTACTTTCTGTGTCTTTTGTAAAAGAGCAGTCTTAAGACTGTAAAGGAGCAGAATTCTACACTTGGATTAAGATGACTTTTATCTCTTAATTCTGAGCACTGTTTTGGACGAATTTGATTACTGTTATTGTAAGGAATTTCATATTAGTTAACTGTTTATATTTAAATATACAAGATTTATTCTTGTTCCTGAACCAGGTTGGACAGGATGGCAGAATATTATTCTGTAAATATTAAGTGAAGGATCCCATACACTAGATTAGAATTTGTAGCAAGGGAGAACAGCTTGTAAAGTACAAGATCAGCAAATATCTAAGCTTAAGAAGTTCTTTTGTTATGTTACATGTGTAAGTTTCTGATGTTTTTAACACCAGCTGACATGAGTATATTAAAGTTGTGTTCTCAGAACTACAGGCCTTTTACTACTGCTTAAAGTACTGCTAGTTTTCCTTTAGCTTTTTTTGAAAATATTGTCAAAGTCTGTTCTTATCTTCTTCCACTATCTTGCTTGACTCTGATTTCTTTAGAGAGCATAATCTTCTCATAAAGATCCACGAGTTAATTTTTTTTTTGTGTTGGTGCACAATGACTAGAAAGGCTCTTTAAGTAAGCTAAAATATGATTTGGTAACAGGATTTTGAGAAACCAGAGCTGAAACCAGGATCTTTAAATACATATTGCTGATTCTGACATCGCTAATGGTTTTGAAGACATTAGTAAGGCAGATTGCAAATGATTGTACATAAATAATTTTTTTACCTTTCAGTGCTGTATGTTCAGTAAGTACATAGTTGTTTATTCTGCAGATTTTAAATGCAAGGAAAAATATCCCTTATCCTTCAAAACTGGAAAAGTTGTTTCCTGTGTAAAGGAGTAACCTCTGTAAAGGCGTTACTTTTTCACTGAACTTGGTGTGAGGCTTTGGCTGTTCAAGATGGAGGATTGCTTAATGGAAGTTGTAGGAAGAGTTATCTGTGTGGAGATGCTCATGCCATGAACTCCTTGCTGAAATCCACATACAAAAATGGTAAAATTTTTAAGGGATGTAGATAAAAAGTGAAAGATGTTGATGAAGGTTTTATGAAAATTGGCTTGTCAAAGATAAGAAGAGTTGGCAGGTTTTCTTGTTGCAGCTGCCATCAATTTCATTGTTCACATTTGTGTGTTTAAAGTAGATCAGTAGAAACGTTCCAAAATCGTTTTGCAGCTGAGCTCACCAAACTCCTGGAGCTTTGAATGATACTGTTGATCTTGTTTTTACTTAATTAGCAGGGAATGTTAGGAGTGACTTTGGTAGGTACTTCATTGTATTAACAGAATAATTAGCACTGAGGCATACAAACGAATAATATTTCAAGTGCTGTATTTAACTTGGGCAGTAAACATAGATGTGTCATAGATGTGCCATTTTTGCTAGCATATTAAGTAAAATTAGTTATTAGTTAAAATTAATGATGCCTAAACTTAGGTAATTTACTTCTGAAGTTTTCAAATTGATTACAATTACTAATAATTTGAAAGATTTTAAGAAGTACATTACGTGTGACTGGAAGATATTGTAATTTAATAATACTGTATACTTTACATATTTCTACAGATACGCAGATTTAGAAACGTACAAAAATAAAAAATCTCCAGATGGGAGCAATAAAATGTGGCTGTTATTATCAATTTGGGTAACTTCTGTCTGCATTGCTATGCTTTGATAACTCCTTGTTCTGCTTCAGTTGGATTTCACTCTAGCCTGTGGTATTTTTACGTATTTTTAAGGACCAAATTAGGTGCATTCATGTTAGACTGCAGCATTGAACTGTAGCCACTATACCATACTGTAAATGTGTTATCATAGTGCTTAGAAAACTCAATGCTCAGTGCATTTTGGAACAGGCACAGTCTATGTGCAGATGTGCCACTTAAAAACTGTATTAAAGTTTTCTTTGTTTTACTGTGTTTACTTATTTAAGCTCAAATTCCTCTTAAGCAATAATCTTTGTAGTGTAGGATAGTTTTAATATTGGCTGGTCAAGATTTTTGTATGTACATGGCTCATGTCTGTGATAAACAGCAAAAAAACCCTATTAATAAAAGCGTAATTAACCCTGACCAGTGTAACCTAACCTTCAAGGTTAACGAATGTGGACATCAGACAACTTCATATTCTATGTATTTTTATTGTATTTTGAGTGTATGTCTCCTTTTCTTGTTCTTTCAAACATTTTGAATTCCAGATTTTATCTTTAGGTTGAACTTTTGATGATTTACATGCTAAAGCAAAGGTCCTGTATATTTGCTTTTGGGAGCCTGGGAGAGGTCACTGGTCAGCTCCCTTCCTACGTTCTATCACATCAGGGTAGGGTACAGATAGGAAAAATTTCCATAAGAAAAGAACTTTCCAGAAATAAAACCACAGTGGTCTCTATTACACAATTTGTGATTGTCTGCAGTTTGTTACTGGTTGGTTGAGGCAGATGATTGTGTTCAGTAGCCAGTGCAACATTTTACTATTTGTCTAATAAACTAGATATCTTCAGACACATATCCAGACAGGAAATAAGTGACTAAGAGAAAGGCAATGCAACTGATGTTCTACAGTTGATAACCTGAAATCACATATATTTAGCCAAGGTAAAGCAAGAAGTGCTTTCTGCATAGAACAGCACTGAATACTACTGTTATTAAGCTTCTTTTCTCTAGTATGTACAAACTGAAAGTTACTTTTTTTTTTAATTGGTTGTTGGTATGTACTGGCAGTTGTTAACCAGAGTGATTTCTGCACGAAGTGTGTGTATTTATATATTATTTCACTACTGCAGATATGCAGGAATTTATAGCCAGTGTCTTGTAGTAATTTTTACTTTTTTTTCCCCTTTTCAGGAACTAATGGGTGAAAGCAACTTTATGTTGTATCCAATTTTTTTTACCTGTACCCACAGAGTTACATTTCTGTATTAGGAGATTGTGTGCTTACGAAAAAAGTTTATGATACAGAAAAATTATGCATCTAAAATAAAGGTCTCAGAACTCTTAGGTCATATTTATATATTTCTTTTTAAAAAGTGCAGAGAAAAGCTCCTCTAGGATGAAATTTTATTAAAATATGTTTTCAAAATCAGTTATTATCAGGTAGTAAGCTATTCATTCTTTGCTAGAACTTAGGCTGAACTTAAAGAACAGTTTTTCTGCAAAAACTGCTGGGTTTCATTGAATATTCATAGCTTGAATTGGACTTAAAATATGCCTTGTGTATACTGCAGTTCATTTTGTTGCTTTTTTATATAGGTTCCTATTTCTTTGTTTAATAAAATAGGAGTATCTCACTGAAAATGCCAGGACCCAAGTTGCTCACATTATGGCCATTTAAAGGCTTTGTCAACCTGTAAATATTCAATTTCAACAAGTTGATCTATGCTGAATTGAAGGAACTCCATGCAGCAGGGATGTGGCTTATGTATCCATTATATTTAAATTGTAGTATCCTATTTGGATGTGAGAATAATGCTTTGAATATCATTAGTAAAGATGACATCTTGTTTAAGATATAATTGCCTGATGTCACATGGAAACTGAATTCTTCATCTCCTTGGTGGAGAGATGCAGAGGACTTAGATCAGTGCTATGGGTGTTACAGAACATGGGTTTTTACAATAGTCTGAATTGAATAGAACCATTCCTGTGCTCAGTGGATATTGGCAGTGCAGAATTAATAGTTGGGCTTGATCTTCAAGGTCTTCTCCAACCCAAATGTTTCTATGATTCAGAACTAGGTTTCTAATTTTTTTTGGTTTATATAACTTGATTTGTAAAGAGCTAACACTGTGTTTTAGTCATTCTCTCAGTGCTTCTTAAAACTTTTTCTCCCAATGCAAATATTGTAGCCTGCTGTTTTCAGTGCATATTTATGTTTGTTAAAGTTTTAGCAGTAAAATGTTTGAATTGGATCAAGATTTTCAAGTCCAGTGAAAGCCAGACTACGTCATGAAATAGCTACTTGCCAGTGAGTCTCCAGTTCAACAGCAGTTTCAGCAGTAGTTACTAGTCAGGCTGTGAGGTCTCCTCCAACATCCCTTGGACTCTCCCCAAATTTCAGCAGTTTTGTTTTAAGTGCTGTATAGGGAAGGTTCTTCAGGTTTGTTGCTGATTAGGCATAGACTCTGTTTCTACCAAAAGACCATGTTACTCCTCTAGTACCTTGCTCCCCTTGGACTTGGCTTTTAACCTTTATGGACACTGATTCTGCTAATAAAATTTGTTAGAGGATGAGATTGTTGATTTAACAGTAGTTAAATTCACCTTTCAGTGACTCTGAACAAGTTGTGCTCCTGTGTCATAAATGTGGTTTTCTATTCCCAAGTGCAATTTAATGATGCATCTTCAGCCGAGAAGTACCATTTATAATGACAAATAAGAGACTACAGTAAGAGAGGTGTCATACAGTGCCAGAATCTCTCAATAACTCTCCTAAAAGCTAAATTTAATTTGTTCCATGAATGTCTTTAAAAGTTCACTTCTGCACGTGCATGCATAGTTAGTGTATGATACAACACTTCATTACTGGAACAGGAAATTCCTGTTAGGTGATGCTGAATGGATAACCAAATGTAGTAAAAGTACATATTCTCTTTGCATTCAGCAGCTGACACGTTCATTTCTTCTGTCTTCCAAAATCCATTGTTACATTTTTTGGCATAAATTTTACTTTAAGAAAGTGGTGTTCATTTTTTAATGAATGGCACCAGTTCAGCTTTCATTGCACAAGAGGTGCTTTTGCCTATAAGTAATAAACAGCTTTTGTCATGTTTATCTGCCCTACAGCTAGAATCATTTTTTGGGCAATTCCATAGCACTGAGAATGCTACCAGTCCTCCCATGCTGTCTCTCCACCCCCCATTTTCTGATTGCCATATGTTCTTTTGTGCCTAATTCTGTATTTTTTGTATATATTACTGTAATATATTTATCTGCTCTTTTACGTAAATGTTTTTACCCAGGCACTTGTCTACATAGCTTTTTTTACAGTAAGTAAAAAAAGTTACAAGTATAGTGTAGTTTAGGTTTAAGACCATGTAAGAATAAAATTGTGTGGGGGGTTGTGTATGTGAACTAAGTTAAAGCTCTTAGTTGCTGTTTAGGAAAAGATACACATTAGTGTATCAAAATGCTTCTTTTAAGCTTCTTTAAACTTACTGCAGCAAAAGGTGAAAAACTGTGTAAAATGCCAGTGTTAGTAGCAATGCTAATAGATGCAAAATCAATTGGGTAATACAGTAATTAATAAATTATTGTGTTAAATAATTATTAGAGAAACATTTGATATACATATATGTGAATAATAATTTTACGCTGGCCAGTGCTACCTTTACTAGAAATGCTGGGATTACCTGAAGCCTAATTTAAATAAGAACTTTAGTGTAACAAAAAGTAAATTCCTGAACATTATGCTGTGGAAAGGTAATATGTTAAAATTGTCTGTTGAAAAGCACACAAAAGAGAAAACATTTCTGCCAGTACTGATCTGAGCCATCATGTTGAATATTTTTCTGGTGATGTAAAAAAAAAGAGGTTTCTTAATTTCAGAAAATCCTTTAGTTTGAAAACTTTTGCTCGTTTTCATTTCTGATTGGTTTCATATTTTTTGAAACTTTAATGAATTGAAATTATTCAGAAAACTGAAGTATGAAGGGCATTGGACATCTAGTCTCAGTATCACCTTAATTCTTTTATCCTTTGCAAGTTTGTTTTTAACATGTTTGTAATGCATAGTCCAGCCTATCATACTTCACCTTGTTTCTTCTGTTCAGTTTTTTTTTTTTACTTTTTTAGAGCTTTAAATTAAGAACTAGAGAAGAGTATTGTGTGATGATCTTCAGGTGAAAAGTAAAAGTACTTTTTTTTCCACAAACTTTGGTTGTCTATCTCTTTGAGATAGTGTTATAATGTATAATTTTGAGCAAGTGAAATCTGGCTACCTGGAAGCTCAGTCTCACCATGTTTGCCAAAATGGTTCAGGTTAGAGTCCTGTGTAGACTTCAGATCCTAGGTCAGTGTGTATTTTTTCAAATTTTACTCCTCTGCGTTCTACCAAAATTTCTTTCTCTGCAGCAGACCAAAATAAAAAAAACTACTATTGCATGGATTCTAGCATTGTCAGTTGGAGATACTGCTGGCTGAATTTTGACCAGTCTTGAATGTTGTTAGGTTTTTATTGGTTTGTCTGCTGTAGTAAGGTGGAAAACGCTTTGTGTTCTTCAGTGCAAGAACTTTTTAAAAGCTTAGTCATGGAAATTTTTTTGGAGGAGGGTTGATGGTAGTGGTACAGGGTGTGGGTATGGAGTTACTGCATGATGTACCTCTAAGACATACTGGTTTTAACTGATAGGATATTTTGAATTTTGTATTTAGATAAATCTAAACATCTTTTTTGATAGAAGAAAGGGAAGTCTTATCACTTGTTTCACTAATGTCTAAGTGCATGCTGATTTCCAGCACTGATTAATTTGTTAATATTATATCTTATGACAGTGTTGTTCTTTAGCTGTTGACTCAGGTGTTCACTGACATATTTTTAACCTAAGTTAATATTTTTTTTCTGGCCTTCTTTCAAAGGCAAGATTTCTTCCATCCAGCTGGTTAGCTGCTTATCATATGCAAAAGGAATTCCAGTTGGAATTTTGCTGTAATTCTTTGCAAGAATTCTGGAGAGTAATCTATATAGTCTTTCTGGTGTTTTGTACATTGATGCTAATGCTTCCCTGATTCTTTTAGGGAAATGTATCTGGATCTTCCCCCATCCCTGTCTGTGTTGGCTGCATCATGTTATTAGCTGGTTTTTCCTTTTTTATGAGTGAGCTCGTGGTTCAGAATGGATATTTTCTTA
Organism: Melospiza georgiana; assembly: GCF_028018845.1. NCBI lineage: Eukaryota > Metazoa > Chordata > Aves > Passeriformes > Passerellidae > Melospiza > Melospiza georgiana. The sequence goes on along the minus strand of NC_080438.1, from coordinate 14,255,502 downwards.
CCTTAAATTGTTGGTTTCGTCAGCTTTTTGTGATGTCAGTCCTCTGGGTCATCCCCTTTCTCCACTCAGATCTTTCCCAGCATTAATGATGCTTCCTGTCTTGCTTCGTTACTTTTCTACTTTTTGTGTCCAGTTCCTTAGTGCAAGCAGTTCTTAAAAAAACTTTAGGATCTATTAATGGTCCACCACTATTTTACTTCTTTCAAAAGATGTCTAGGTAGCCACTAACTGTTTTTACTTTAATGTATGTTGGAGTTCTTATGTGAGCCCTTGTTAGATTAATAAGTTATTATATGAGATGGTTTACTGAAAGTGAGGTGTAAAGGATTTGCTGAGGTCTCTGTCAGATGACTATGTCTTGAACAATCTGCCTTCCATGAAACTAGCATTTGTTTCTGCAGAATTTGTTCTGAAGCCTTGAATTGGACCTAAACCAAATGAGATGGCTCGCTTAAAATTAATTTCATGTTTCTAATTAAAAGTATTTTTGATAAAGCATTAGTAATATCAGTAAACTTTTCAAATAGAGTCTGAATATGTCTTTCAGCCAATGGTAATGACAACAAGAAATTCAAAGGTGATGATAAAATGGATGGGGCTCCTTCTCGTGTTCTTCATATCAGGAAATTGCCTGGGGAAGTGACAGAAACAGAAGTTATTGCTTTAGGTTTACCTTTTGGTAAAGTAACCAACATCCTGATGCTGAAAGGGAAAAACCAGGTAATTTGATGCTTTTTGTTTTTTTTCATATGTTTACTGTCTGATTTCAAAATATATTGTTAAAATGGTGTTGAAGTAAGTGTGAAGCAGTAAGTGTTCTAGAAAAAAAGTGCTTTTGTTCCTTTATTTTTTTAAATTAATTTACACTCTCTTTTAGTAAATTTTGGGGACAAACGGGGTGGTTGGCAGCTACATAAAGCAAAAACTTAGTTGGAAGAGAAATATTTATTCTTGCATCTTCACTGATGAATTTTTGGAGATGAAGTAGTTTAGCAAATAAAGTTGGAATGTGTAGAATGACATTTTCTGAAGACTGATACAAATTGTTAAAATGTGTTATCAAACCCTTTGTTTTTTTATGTACGTCTAATATGAAGATTACCTACTTTGTAAATACTGAAAATTTTAATTCTTTTAATTGCAGGCATTTTTGGAACTTGCCACAGAAGAAGCAGCTATCACTATGGTTAATTACTATTCTGCTGTGACACCTCATCTTCGTAACCAACCCATTTATATCCAGTATTCCAATCATAAAGAACTAAAGACTGATAACACACTTAACCAGGTATATTTACTGTTCAGTAGTATCACAAATGCAGACACTGTAGAAGATGAGGCATGGCACGTGTTCTTGGCTCATGTGCCATGTTTGAATCATTTGGTTTTGTCCACATTCTAACACTCCTGTGGTCTTACCTATGATTGTTCCATTTTGTGGCACTGAAAGGTGTTTGCTTTCTGTGCCATCTTTCCATTACAATAAATTTTCTTAATGTGTCCTTGATGTCAAGAGGCAGAGGTTCTCAAGTGTGTTTTTAATAGTTATTTAAAAGTTCTAAATAACTTCAAAGTTTTTGTCTTAGTTTAGAGACTGTAGGATGGTAGAATTACCTTGTTCTGAGAGCTGAGATTCCAATGCCAATTTGAGTTCCCCTAGTGGTAGTGGCTAATGCCAGTGCCTAAGTTTCAGTGCTTTGCATGATCACTACCACTGGTAACCTCAGCTTGTGATCTGCTTTTTCTGGAGAATAATACCATAGTGGTCACTCTAGAGACAAATGTACTCAATAAAAACCACTATTTTGATCTCCATTTTGCTCTTGCCTCCCCAGGACCTATTTCATGACAAATACAGATACATATGTCTATTTTTAGTATAATTGAAGAATTGGCACAAGTAATGTGGTGACCAATTAATGCAAACTATAGAGCGATAAGAGACTCAAACCTACCAGAAGTCTGATGGTTATTTGAAGATTAATTTCTTATGTTGCATTTTTGATGATACAAAAAACAGTGTAAGTGCCAAATTAATTTCTATTGTGTCCTCTGTTAGGACATGTAAATAGTAAAGTTATGGCTGTTGCCTTTGGAAGCAATTTCAGGGTAATCTATTGAAAGACATTTTGGTTCAGATCAAGTATAGTGTTGATTTTTCTGTTGGTCTTTCTAAATAGTCTTGTTCCTTAGAATACTTTGATTAATTTTTATAGAGGTTACCCACCCTCCCAAATGACTATTTAGGTATGATGCTAGATGTTATTTTGAGCTTGTTTGACAAAATACTCATAAGAACTTTAATATTTACCATTTTTTAGTTCTGTGTTCCTTCATGTACTCACGTTAATTTTAATGGAATGAAATATGATGTATAAGTACATATAGACAGTGCTGACAAGGGTCATATGTTAAAATTGGCTTTGCACGTTGTAGTTCATTGTGTTATACAGTTTGAACTTTTCCAGTCACTGTAAGGACTGATATTTAATTGATATGTGCTTATAGAAAGAATAGGAAATAATTATGCAACTCAGCCGAGTATCTGGCTATCTTGAAAGTTGTGTTTCATGCATCAGGGAAAAGAAGTGTAATTGAAAGACATTTCAATGTAATTAATGTTAAATGTAGAGGTAAATTTTGTTTTCCCAACTGGTGTTCACCAGGTCTTTTTTTTTCCCCCTTTCCTTATTCATTGATTTGATTCAATATGAGGAATATCATGTAAGTTGTGAGACATGAAATGGTGTAGTATCTCTTAATACCTTTAAAACATGCAGTATGCATTAATATGATGGTTATTATTTTTACCTGGCATGCTCACTTCTCTCTCTTGTTTTGTATTGTTTTGCTTCATAAGGCGACTGTAATGAAAGTATTACATGGAACCTCTTTTTTCTGCACTTTTTCTTTCTTAGAAAAAGAAATCTTTCTGATACTGTCAGTTTTGGAAGTGGAAGTAGTTACATAGATGTGTGGTTTTGTGGTATCATGGTTACCTGTGAATTTCTAAAATCCTACTTGTGTTTAAAAACAAAAAACGCCATATGTGGAGAGGATTTTGTTTTTCTTTTTACAAAAGAGGGTGGATAACAGACACCAGTTTGTTTACCTCTCTGGATACCACTTTCTGACATGTTAGTATTTTGAATTATTTCATTGTGTTAAAACTGAGAAGTTTGGACATGTTAGTTTAGAATTTTCCCTTCCTATTATAACCTTCTACATAATTAAAATGGCAGTGAAATGTTAGCTGAGATGCAATCTTTTGAACGTAAGATAAGTACTTCTGCTTTCCTAGCATTGGGGTTTTTCCTTGGTTGGTTTGTGGGTTAGTTTAGCTTTATTTCCTGTAAAGGAACGAATCTTGAAACCTACAAAATCCTCACGTTCTTTATCCTTACTAGTAGAACAATAAGCTTTCTACTAGAAAGATTGATATTGGTGCCTTTTGAAGTTCCTCCTTAATGTGACATAAGAATTAATTGCTGTTTTCATTTTTGTTGGCCCTTCTCACAGAGTCAGACTGCATTGCACTTAACGTTGTGTTATGTCTGTAGCTCTGAGTTTTAAATTAGTGGACTATTTTGTGTTTTTGGAGTTAACTATATTAATATTTCTGACTAATTTCAAGCTGTTATCTTGAAATATTAAGAAAATCTCTCTTCTGTCATTTTTTTAAGCGGGCCCAGGCTGTTCTTCAGGCAGTGACAGCTGTGCAGGCATCAAACGCTCCCATTAGTGGGACCACTGTTAGTGAGAGTGCAGTGACTCCAGCTCAGAGTCCAGTACTTAGAATAATTATTGACAACATGTACTATCCAGTAACCCTGGACGTTCTTCATCAGGTAAGTCAGATTTCACTGTAGCTTGAGCTATGGTTGGGAGAAACAGATGTGTAAAACTGTACTATGTGTTTTGGCAGATATTCTCTAAATTTGGTGCTGTATTGAAGATAATCACATTCACAAAGAATAACCAGTTTCAAGCTTTACTGCAGTTTGGTGATCCAGTAAACGCACAGCAAGCAAAACAAGTAAGTATAGTTCTCTTCTAAGGCTAGAGATCTTCCTGTACTCTCAGTATTTGTAAAATGTTGATGTAACAGAGTACTGCCATAACAATGTGTCATACTCCTCCACCATGTGTGTGAATCTTCTGAGATTAAAAAAAATAGTAGTTGTTATACTGTGTGAAATCAATGTTTAATGATAGTATGTTTATGGATACTGTGTCTAAAATATTTCAGACATTTGTATGAACAAATATTATAGTAAGACTGCACAGAGATGAAATAATATGCAAGACTGCAATAGTAAAAATGTCTACCAGAAGTAAGAATGTAGGATGGCAGGGTGATGCATAATTAATTCACTGTAAGCAGCAAATTTAGTAACCCTATTGAATTGTTGTTGGCAGGTGCTTTTAAGCATCCATACAAAAATGTGATTTGTGGATTAGTTACAGATTTGTGAAAGTATTTAGTTATAGTATCCTTAAAAAAAAAAAAAAAAAAAGAAAATCTAAACTTATTTGTAACCATAAATGCCCAGAAGAAAGAGTAGAAAGAGTGCAGTTTACTCATGTGACCAGAGTGTGAAGAAGCTCTGCAGCAGTGATGGGTGAGCAGGATCTTGCTTTTGTTTTATAGAAACTCTCCTATCCTGGGTAGGAGAGGCAAGAACAGGTAGCTGGTTTTATTCATTATAGCAGGAGAAAACCTATGGATAAATTATGGCAAAGATCAACAGCATGTCATCTAGACCAGATGGTTTGAATTAATTGAATGGCATATGTTCACATTTGTGGCAGTAGAAAAGGTGAACCAAAGGGGAAGGTGAGATTTTTATTATTATTATTATAATCTTCAAGAGATAAATGGAATTAATTTGTATTTTCAAACTTTCACATGCAGTCTGAGTTTGAGGAAGGCTGATTAAAATTGATGTGCTGGTTAAGTGTTGCTTGGCAGCATAGAAAGTGCTTATTGCCTGTAGATGACAGACTAGCTGAGAACTTCACAAAATTGAAAAGCTCACACCTCAGGCTAAGTTGGCAAATTTTCTTCTTGGTAGAGGAAAGACAAAAATGGTCTTAATTTTCTGTTGTAAAGAATGAGGACTATATTGAAATAAAGACTTTGTTAAGTGGTGGATGGTGGTCATTTTTGTCCCTATCACCAAATGAAATACTCGGCACTGAGTCAAGAACTGTGAGATGGTCAAGACAGGGATCACAAAGAATTGGACATGTTTTCAAAAAACAGAGTGTAAGTTTTCATGCTGTTTTGGAAAACAAGACAGAAGAGATGATTTGCACCTTGATTTATGGTGGCTTTAAGATAATCTACTCCAGAAAAACAGTCTGGAAATACTTGTAGATCTGGAACACAATTTAAATTAGGGATGTCCTTTTCAGAGTTGAAATAATATCAAATTTTAGATTGTGCCTCAGAATCAAGAGAGATGCAGATATATCACTGTACTACACAAGAATTGGTATGGTTGGAATGGACCTTGCAGGTTTAAATTAGTGGTACAGAAATTACATCATAACCTACAAGTTCTGCTGAAATCAATTGTAGACATTTAGATTTCTATTTGAAATATGTGATAAATAGTTGGATGCTAAATATATTTGTTACAGAAGGTTGTAATTCAGGCTTCACTTGTGTTTGAAAAGCCATTTTTCAGTAGTTTTCAGTAGTAGATGTTACTGCTGCTTTCAAAGTGCTTTTCTGATGCAAAGTATGACATCAAGTGTTAAAGCTTTTGACCTCATTTTTCAAGTCATTTATATTATCAGAAAATTTAATGGAAAAATGACGTCTGCAAAATGGACTGTAGTGATATGAAAATTATCAGTGTAATTCTAGGAATATATTATAAAGAAGTTACAAATGGAAGGATGAGGTATGTAAAAGTGTGAAAGGAATCTAAGAATCTCTTGCTGTTTTTGACTTCAGACAAACTGATACTAGCTTGCGGGACTCTATTGATCTTAAAAAAACCCAGCATGTATTTGTTTCTCCAGTTTTGCATGTTTTCATTAGGGTGCCTGTTCACTTGTAGTGTGGGTGTGAATGACAAAACTTCATTAAATAAGTGACTCCTGTATGTGCAGTGATTGTCAGAGTAATGTTGGGGCCTTATTGACAAAATGAAATGGTCTTAGGTTTATGGTTTCATATTTTAACCAGTCTATGCATAAACATACAAAATGTTAAGAGTAGTGCCAAGTGCAATTACTAAAGGATGCTAAATCGGAAGGAAGGTTTTATTTCCCCACTGCCTCACAAACTAAATAGAATAGAATACAGTTCTTGCAGTTAAGCCACTGTGATAAAACATGTAGTGCCACCAGAACAAAAATACCTGAAGGAAAGAAGCAGTCAGGTGATAGGGGAAAAAAACCTCTTCAGCTTATATACATCTGGATGTAGAAGCAAGATGATGTGGTGGCTACAATTAAGTTGCATGGAGTTCGAGATCAAACACATGGTAAAAGAGTAAAGTTTTCAATTTGTTTTCCATCCAAGTTACTGTAGAAGATAATGGGGAAATTTAATTTTCCAGTGGCCCTCTTCACAGGAAATCTGAATATGGCCTTAATAGAAATTGAAGACTTACTAAGGAAGTTAAAGAGCAATTTGAAAAACTCAAGTGATGTAAGTACCAAGGAGAGATGCTAAGCATTTGAAGGTTTTGAGAAAACAGTGACACTGACAAGAATGTGCAATATGAGGCCTCTAGCCCTGTGGGATCTCTTTTGCAATTTGAATGAGCAGCTAGTGAAAAACCTTATTCCTCCTCTGCTTGTTTTGTAAGAAACTCATTTCCTGTAAAAGGACAGTGGCTTCACTGATACTTGTTTCATCACCACTTTCAGGCTGGATCGTTATGGGTTCCTGGGGTGAAAACCAGGAGCTTCAGGTTCTGTATAATGCAGCAGTCTAGCCAGGGTGGAGAATGTAACTGAGAATGGGCAGGAGTAGAGCACATTGAGCTGCTGTGCTTCTGCTAATGAAGGTTTTGTCTGGAGATGTCTGTATGCATATGGAGATACCTAAGCGTTAAAAATAGCCCATTTTCATTGTAAACGATGAGTACTCTTAGCATAAGCAGCAGATTTAAATATTTGAACACCAGTACTTTGGTGTACCATGAGATGAGAGTGCTGGTGATTGTGTCTGAGAAGCTGACTAATTCAGAGCATTGCCTTCATGCAGATGTACTGGAAGTATTCTTGCCAAATCATGGATATTAACAGTCATTAATGACTCATCTATAGACAATCAGCAGAGGCTCGTATGTAGTGCATGCAGGTCATCTTGACCCAGCATGGGTTAAAAATAACACTAGAGGTTCTGTTACAGTGTGCCAGTTGATCCTTCCTTGGCCTGCACGTGATCCAAAGATTCCAGTGAAGTTTGACTGCCCATGTCATCTTTCCCGTTGTTTTGCCTCTCAACTTCAGGGTAGCTCTGTGCTGGTAGCAGTCTGCAAAAGATCTCTGCCAGTCTGCATTGCCCTAAAATATGTTGTAGGAACTTCAGGTGGTTATTGCAGAATGGAAGAAAGGACATCTTCAGATAGGATACTGAGCTGCAGGGCTATTATCCACTATTATTGTATTAGGCTTTTTTGGACATCTGTAGTTCTAAGGAGCACAATTTATGCTCCATTCAGATGCACAGATCTGTGGGATGCACTTGGCACATATTTCTCCCAAGAAATACTTGCCGTGCAACCTTCAGTTACCTTGAGGTACTTACTTGAGCTGGAGTATGTTTTGGAGAATGTTTCCTTCCTTGGGTTTGAGGGGGTTTTATGCCTTTAGCTCTTAACACCCTTCTGAAAATCTTAGATTTAGTTTTTTGGGTTTGCTGATACAGGCAAGATGAAGAATGGTGCTCACATTGGTAGAAGGTCTCATGATTCTTGATCTCCTTGGTTTGGCCCGTGTGTGATGTGGTGTGGTATCGCATGTGAAATAAATACACAAAAGAAAAGTTTCTTAGCAGTAACTGGAGTTCTTGGAGATGATGTTGTATTTACATTCACTAGCAGTGAATGGCTGGTGTCATGTTTTTCAGGATGTCTGAGAGGAACAGTGTTTGAGGGTTTGTTGCACATTCTTTTGCTATACAAGTAAGAGCTCAGGACACACATTCGCATTTGTGAACTTTAGATGTGAACAATTAATCTTGAAAAAATGCTGGTTGGCGAGAATCTTTCTTGCATTGTTAGGTGTATGAGGTGTATGATGCTGCTGGTAGAGATGGTTGGGGTGAGGGTCTTTGTTTTTTGTTCTTGTATCCTTTCCTAGAGTTTGACTGCAGTCCTTATTAAGAGTGCATCTCCTTCCTTTCTTGTTCAAGATGTTCTTTCAGCCCATCTATCCTCCAGCTACAAGAAATTTCACTTGTGCAGTACTTTTTATATGTATTTTTGGTCACTTTGATTTTGGAAGAAAGAGGAGCTTTTGGTGTTTCAGTAGAAGTTTAGTTACTTGTATAGCTCCCTTTAAACCCTGACTACTCTAGAAACTCCAGACACAGATATATCTTGGTTTGCTACTTCTTAAGTGTGAAATATTTCCATCAACTTAGCAGCTTTCTGCAAGCCACCAGTCAGTATTTCTACAGACTCCACACAGAGATAAAGTATGAATCTTGTTGGGTCCTATGATTCAGATTAGGCTAAAGAATATATCCTTTCAGTCTCAAGAGTTCACACCTGTTTGCTTCATCATGGGATTGGGTGTTCCCTTGCTGAGTAGTGACATTGTATTGACTGTAAGTAAACTCTGGCTGGATAATTTGCACCTTCCTCTAGTCCATGTCTTAGTGGATTTTAGAAGGTAGGAAGTCTTCTAAAAGTGATGGTAGATTCTCAATATAAACTTTTTTAGGTGTAAGTGTTCAAGTGATACTCTTTTCCCAAATACCAACAGGAATCTTGGATTGTGCTTTGCCACCATGTATTAAAGAGTTAGCAAATGGTGTATGCTGTAATGGTGGTGCTCACCACCACCCCAACAATACAGATTTAATTAATGAAGCTTGTTCTATGAATAAGGACAGTAAATTTTGCTTTTGAAATATTGTATAAAGCATTTTTAAGCTGAATTTCAAGCATAGGAGTTTCTCTTTAATTGCTATTTGTTGATACAATGCTTAGATTTTCCAGTTAAATTTTTCTTCTATATGTTGTTAGACCTTCTGAGCTATGGCAAAATAATTTCATTGACTTACACATTCTTTTACATTGACTGCTAATGGTGGTCGTTCTTTTAAGTGGTTTTGTGAGCCCTGGAGATGTCAGGTGTGATAATGTTTTGTGGTGACAGCCTTGCTGGCCCAGGCCTAGCAGAGGGGTGTCTGCAAGATGTTCAGTTTCCAGATGCATCACTGTATGAAAATAGCAGGCACACAAGGTTTGTGCAGTGCTAAGCTTAAAATAGTAAGCCCTACTAGAACCTGGGTGAGTTGGCAGGTATGCTACAGATGTAACCCTGCTAAATGCAAGAGCTAGCTCAGGTCCAGAAGTGGTACATTTCAGTCTAACTTTTCAGTCCAAACAAATGTGTGTATTTGAAAATTTGCTTTGTCTGTTTTTTTTTTTTCAGTGCATATATGTATATATATAGTAGCTTCATATTTAAATAATTAATTGATTGAATGCTAATTTGCTAATTTTTAAGATGAGCTGCATCGTCACTTCCTAGCACTCCCTAAGAATTAAACTGACTTTATTACAAAAGTTTCTGTATTTTTAACTCTCCCATATTCAACTCGTAGTGCTTAGAGTGAAAGGAGGATATGCCCAAAATGTAAATGGACTCAAATCCAGGTACTGACTTGCCTGGTGGCTAAGGGAGACACACATATATATGAGTGTGTGTGTGTATATGTTGAATTCTTTTACAAAAGTGTTTTCATAGAGTCCTAGTTGTCATGTTAATACACGTTCTTTTAGAAGTACCAATTAATTGTGAAAATGGGATTTCTAAAAAAGAGTATTAGGAACATCAGGTTAGCAGTTAAAGTTGGTTTTGTCTCATTTTTGGCACTAACTGCCTTTAAGCGGAGAAGGGAAGCATGCAGGAATAATCTATATATTATGCTTTAACAGATGGCTGTCTAACATGGTAGTTAAGTCTAGATTTTTTTTCTCAGTTGATTTTCCATGTAAAATTCTTGACTTTTTGTTTTTGTTCCTTTTTTTTTTTTTTTGAGAAATCTCTTTGGCATTATGTCTAATTTTAAGCTGTGCTATGGAATGCAGGTTAATTAGCTGTATTCGACAGACAAAATTTAAGTTTTTAACTTCGACAGTGTTAAAATGTCCCTTGCCACTTTAGTGCATAAAAACAGTTTCTAGGTAAGAAGGAAACATGGAGCTTCCTGGCATCATGTTGAGAGGTTAATGCATTTTAATTGGTTTTAAGCTAGACAGTATGACAGATAAATATCTATACACTGACCTTGTTTAAAATAAAACAACCAAAAACCCCAACCTTGTGCAACCAACTGTTACTGTGTCTTTTAAAAAACTGTGATCTTTTTTTCAGGCCTTAGACGGTCAGAATATTTATAATGCTTGCTGTACCCTGCGAATTGATTTTTCCAAATTGGTGAATTTGAATGTCAAGTACAACAACGATAAGAGCAGGGACTACACTCGTCCTGACCTTCCATCTGGCGATGGACAGCCAACTCTGGACCCAGCTATTGCTGCTGCATTTGCCAAGGAGACCTCTCTTCTAGGTATGATGTTTACATTCTTCTTCTGTATTGCACAGCCACTTCATGCAAATATTCATTAATTCTTCTAACAACTTAAATTACAATAGTGTCCAAAGGCCCAGGCATGGTTCAGTCTAGACTGTGATCTGAATTGTAGTAACATAATTATATTGCCTTTAGAAGTACTGCAAAAAATGAATGAAAACTTGCATGACAAATTGACAAACGCATAAAGTACTAGAAAAGGTTGTTAGTTCAGTTTGTATCCCAAAGTCTGTCCTTGCCTCTTTCATGTTTCCTGTCTGTGGCCACCTTGCCCACCTTCCCTCCTAATTTGTAAGAGAGACTTAACATGATTTGCATGATTTCTTCATGCTAAATGGTTATTTGTAATATTAGATTATGAAACTAACATTTTGCTGGTTTCCTTCAAAGGGGAAAGATTATGCTCTTTGCTTAAAATACCCAAACCCTTTGGTGCTACCTGTAGTTTCTGTGAATAAAAGAAAAAAATCTATAGTTGCACTTCTAGTGATATGTTATAGGAGTTCTGTATATCCTGCCTCAGCCTTTGAGTTCATCAGAAGTTGTTGAAATGCTCTGAAAAAGGTACAGATATATCTATCTTCTGACTATTACCAAAATAATCAATGCATGCTCCTACTCCTGTCAAATTGTTTTTTGGGAAGAGCACCTTTCACTCTTTAAAATGTAATAGCACTCAGATATAGAATCATTATTTTTATACAAGCTGATTTATTATGTTGTGATCATTGTTCTTCCCACTTAGTCTTTTTTTTTTTTGCTTTCTTGGATAATTTCTCATTTTTGTTTTGAAGAAAACATAAAAACAACATAGATTTCTTGGGTTTTTGTACAGTCTTGGCCAAACTGAAGTAAGTTTGAGTTACTCTGCAAAAGAGAGGCCTTTGCTCTCTGTTATGAAAGATAGAAGGCACTTAGTGAATGATGTGAACCCAGAAGAGGTAAATATTGTAGCTAGGGCTACTGAATATTGCACTGTATTTGACAATTTTCTGAAATTCTCAGGATACATTTGAAAGATACATTTCATATCTACTGTTGTAAAGTACACACAAAGGCTGTGCCTTATTCACATGTGATTCTCAGAGGGCATATTTCCCCATGAAAGAGTGGAGCTCCATTTGGAGTTTAGTGTCCTGTTCTTCAGAAAGAATACCATGAGATGCACATGTGGCATTGCTGTAAAAATTCTTGCTGTAGCAATCTTTTATATGTATGTAATGAGATTGCCGACAGAAAATTCATTAATTTCATTGATTTCAAAATTCACTTCTTCCTTTTGCTTATGTTACACTTTTATTTGCTGCAAACTTGTACAAAGCATGGGTGCAACTTTGTTGTTGGCTTTCTAAGAGTGTACTGTACTCCATATGTCAAAAGCGAGATTTAGGTTCAACACAATTTTATGGCTTTAGTTTTAGTGACAGGATGTAAATCTTGTTAGTCTTGGTGCTTAAATCTGCACTAGTTCCATACCAGACATATCTCGGTTTCCTTTTGGGTGAAGTGAATGCTCCACTTCAGTAAATGTAACTTGATGATGTAACTCTTGTAGCTTTGTGAGCTGTTAAGCAGAGGTGTTAAGCTGCTGTCTCCCCCAAAGCCATAGGAAGCATGACAGGAACTAGTCAGTACAAGTAGATGGTGATTACTTGACATAGAGCCACAAAAAGGGTTCATAACAGGTCTATAAACCCTTGTTTATAGACTTTAAAAAGTTCTTGGTCAGTTTTACTTACCTGCATTAAGATGATTATAGTGCCTGTGCTTTTCATGGAAGTTGATAATATATTTTTAGTATACTTCAATCTGCCTACTATGAAAATGACATTAGCAATTTGCATTTTGGAAGTCACAGGAAAGGATAAGCTGAGAGGGAATAAATAATGTGATATGTTGTGTTTTAACTTCATTGGGGAAAAGGCCTCAAAAGGCTAGAAAGAAGATATGTAATATTTGTATGTTTCCAGTAATATTTTGAAAAAAACAAAAGCCTGTTATCTGTAGTTGTAGGAAGCTAAAATAAAGCTAATGACAAAGATTTCTAATACTAGTTGATCATGTTGACAACATAGCTAACATTTCTAAATAGTTTCATACGAGTCCTAAACAGTGCTACATGGTAACTTTTTCATACTAGAAACTCTTCTTATTTTTATTTATTAAAAAGCTTCTCATTGCTTTTAATCAGAATGGCAAATCAAAGTACAGTGGAGACTGCAGACCAAAAATTCTGTTTCACAGCTATTTGCTGTGGCTTTGTAATTTGTCTGACCTTTTCAAAAAATGAGATCTGTGTATGCTAAGTAATCAGTTAAAAACATATCAATCAAATAGATGGTCTAGCCTGCATGCATCATCACTCATTCATCTACTACATCCTCACCTGTGATAAAATAAGGTTTTAGAAATCTTTGAGTCTGTAAACTGGACAATATTCAATGAGTGTTAATGTTTTTTGAAAGAAGGAGGAAATTACTAGTGGACTAAATGAGCTGGTTTCAGATGAATGATCACAGGCAATTTTTTTTTCTTCTGTTTTTTACCTCATATATGAAACAATAGATATAGTCTCCCTCCTCTTCAACCCCCCTAAAAATGTTACAGATGTCACAGAAAAAAGCTTTGGATAAACAACAGCTGTGTTATACTGAATCACAACATACAAAATATTTTGTATAAGAACTACTCAAAATAGCAAATACTGATATACGTTACTCACAATTTAGATATTTGTTTACTATTACAGCTGCAAATACACTGTTGTGCTGGAAATACTCTGTTGTGTTTAGGGCTCACACAGCTTTATCCCTTACTGTCATTGCTGACATTCTTTGTTAGCACTTTTCACTAGTGCCCCTTTTTGAGATTGTTGCTGACAGTTTTGAAGGACAATAATTGAAAATGCTTTTATACAAATGGTGTTTAATAAATCATTGTTTTTAACTTCTTTGGTGGGACCAAAGAATGTCCTTAGGAGAGTCTGATGCTGTGAAGAATTTTTGCCTTTTAAAGTATGAGTTACTTGGCTGTGCTGTGCCCAGCTATGGAAAGAACCATAAACACTTCACTGGCCTTCTTTAGATTCCTTTACTCCTGAAAATGCTGGACTGGCTTAAAGTTTCTTAGGTTATGTAGAAATGTCTAGACATACTAGAAGACTGGGTGTGCTCTAGTAAGACCTGGTAGCTTGACATTTTCTAAAACGTAAGTGATTGCTATTGACCTAGTATAAAATTTCCTTCAGGTGGGGATCTGTCATGCCATACTGTCCTGGAAAAGTGTTTTGATTCAATAGTGCTCATTTACTGAACCCTGCATGATGTGCAAATGGCAGTGTTGATCAAATACAATCAAGCTGTTCTTATATAAACCATGTATAGTGCAAATGTATCACAAGAATCTTTGCTGAATCCTGGGAGTAGCACACTCAGCTCATGCCCCGCTGACATGAGCAGACAAAATCAGCGTTTCTGTACAGGGCCTGAGTTTCCTTGAAGAAGAAAACGTAGAGGCACAACTGAAGCTATAGCTGAGGGTAACATGCTTCTTCAGAGAACTGGATTACTAAAGCCACAGAGCATGTTGAATATTGGATTTAGAGGGTTGCCTCCCCACCTCATACTAAGCTTGTGAGGTGTGTAAACCTCTTCACATGGACAAATGCACAGTTGGGGATTTAGTCAAGCACCAAGTTGAAGTGAGGAATGTCTCTCAAATGATGAGAAATAAGGATGTAATGATGCAGAGAGCACAATTAGTGTTTATTCTTACTGATTTAATCAACATTTACTTTAGACCATCTTGATAAACTAGACACTTCAAGCATTTTGGAGTGCAGTGAAAACAGTTATGCTGCACAATAATGGTTATTTGAATAGAAAGTACTTTTTATACCTCATAACTCTGCAGACTTGATCTGAAAAGAATTTTCTACATTTCTCTTATGGTAATTTACCAACCTATTTCATAACCCTTTGGATAACTTTACAGTGGTATTGTTTGCTGTGTAGAGTGTATGTACAGCCCTAGTAGTGATATAGGAACTTTTTAAAGAATGACTTGTGTGTGTTTCGTAAAATATGCTTTATTTTAAAATTAGGGCTTCCTGTTGCAGCTGTTCCAGGAGCTCTGAGTCCTTTGGCCATTCCAAATGCTGCTGCTGCAGCTGCAGCTGCTGCTGCTGGCCGTGTGGGAATGCCTGGAGTTTCAGCTGGTGGCAATACAGTCCTCCTGGTTAGCAATTTAAATGAAGAGGTAAATAAAACAATTTTACTTTGCTTTCCCTCCCTCTTTAGTCACGCTTCATTTGTCAGTATTTTATAATTTCTTTGCATTTGGCCTCTTATATTTGGATTATAAGCTCCAAGTATTTTTGCTGTTTTTTTAGTAATCCCCAGTTTGTTTTAAAGCCATTGTTAAATACATTTTTGTTCTTAGGTAGCTAACAACTTAAAGTATCCTTTGACAGTCAGCTACCTATTTTTTTTCTAAGAAAGATTTGGTAACTTCATGTTTGAATACCAACTATTCTTTCCTTTGTAACTGTAATCATGTAAACTAGAATTTCTGTTTTGTTTCTAATTGTTTGCTGTTTCATTTCATGCTTGTATCTCACATTTTTGAGTCTTAATTTATGTGAACTACTCTAACACATTTTTCTTTGAAGGTTCTCCCAAAGATCTTGACGAGGCACTCTTCCAGTCTCTCTTAGTAATTTTTTTTTCTTTGCAGTTACTCATTTGTCTTAAAAATAAAAAAGTGGTGGCAAAGCATTTTCACCTTAACTGTATCTTTCTTGCTAACTCTGAAATCTAAAGGGATTAATTTAGTTTTGCATTTTTACTGTCCTTTACATTTATTTTGATGGCTGTGAACGCTGGTATGAAATGTGGGAAGTTTGTATCAGTCTAGCTGTTCCATTTTTAACTGGCCTCTGTCACTGTAAATCATTAAGCTTTTTTATCATCTAGTACTATTTTGTCATCCACAGTCTTGCATGTAAAAATGTTTCAGATCAGAGTGCCATTTTGAAAGATATTTTGCCTGCATTTCATAACCAGCCATGCTTACGCAGTTAAAGTTTTAAAATTTAAATTTCTATTGCATGCTTTTTTTTAATTTATTTTCATGTTGAGATGAAATGCTGTAGTTTACTCTTGATATGAATGTACTTTACCCATATTTGTCTTGGGTGACTACATTTTACTCAGTTTTTCTCGTACAGTACATAAACCAACCATTTTCTGACCAAATTCCTACATTTCCTATGTACTGACCTATATTTTATTTTTTTTTTGTTCCCCACTTCCTTATTTTTTTTTCTTCTGCATTGCTGTATTCCCTCCCCCATTTCATCCTTTTCCCTGTGTGTTCAACTTCCCTTTCCTTGTCTTTACCCAAATTCCCGTGCCCTTCCCTGTCTTACCCTTCTCCTGGTCTTTGTGTACGTTCCCTGTCTCCATTCCCTATGTTCATGCTTCTGTGCTTGAACAAAATGTTCCTCGGACCAACTTGCCCCAATTAACCGCCTTGAAACCATGATCCATGACCACCTCACCATTCTGCGGGAACCACCCTTCGTTATGGATGATCTGTTCATCTCCGCTCTTCCTCGACTCTTCTCTCTTCTTGTCTTACGCTGCTTGCTCTTCTCTCCTTCTAAAGATGGTTACGCCCCAAAGTCTGTTTACCCTCTTCGGTATGTTATTGTTAGCACTATACTTTTATTATTGATTTGGTTTTGTTTTTATGGTTTTTGTTTGGTTGGTTTTTTTTTTGTTTCACCTTAATTCTTATTTGTAGCTAGCACTTTGGCTTAAAGTTGAATAGTAAATCTTTTGCTATTTTTCTTTTGCTGTTTAAATCTCTCCATAGACACAGATTTTCTTTTAATGCATGCTAATATATTTTGCATGGTCTTTAATTTTATATCATTCACATAGCTTTGAGGGTTTATCAGAAATTATTCTTTTCAAAATTCACTATTCAAAATCTTTATCTCCTTTATTCATTTGTGAGTGTGTTGAGTTTGAGCGAGTGATCTTGTTGCTGTCTGAATGTTCCATTGATATGTCAAAATATATTACTTAGGTGGTTGGCTTTAAAATGAACTTTTTCTTTTGGGTTACTTTTGACTTTAAAAAGGTGTTTATGGTGATGTGCAGCGTGTGAAGATTTTATACAATAAGAAAGATAGTGCTCTTATACAGATGGCTGATGGAAACCAGTCCCAGCTGGGTAAGATTAGTTTTCTGTTTATATTCCTATTAGTCTAAGTACTTGGAAATTAGGCTGTGTAAGATCAGGTGAACTAAATGTGTTTATATTTGTTAGTCTGTCTCTTATCTTGGTTATCCACCAGATCCAAAATTTTTTGTCTGTAGTCGTGTTCCAGAAGGTCTGCACTTAAATGGATACCCTAAATGAATTCAACAGCTGAATCAAATATGACGATCCCTGAATAAAATTAAGTATTGACAAAGAGTCTGCAGACCTAGTTCTTGATTCTAGTCCTTTAGCACACTGACCCTTTGATTTGCTTGAGTGCTTTTCTTCTTTGCATGTGTGATGTACCACAGGCTATTGAAAAGTAGCACTCAATTGAGTAAACTTGTCTTTTTCAGCCATGAGCCATCTTAATGGACAAAAAATGTATGGAAAGATCATTCGGGTTACCCTTTCTAAACATCAGACAGTACAACTACCTCGAGAGGGACTGGATGACCAAGGGCTGACTAAAGATTTTGGTAATTCACCTTTGCACCGCTTCAAGAAACCTGGTTCCAAAAACTTCCAAAATATATTTCCTCCTTCTGCAACACTTCATCTGTCCAATATTCCGTAAGTGTTTGCTGTCAGCAATCTGATAATATTTCTGTGAATCACAGCACTCTGAACTGACTAATGATTTCCCACTTATGCTGATTTTCTTCCTGTCTGTAGACCATCAGTAGCAGAAGAGGATCTACGCACATTGTTTGCTAACACTGGAGGCACTGTGAAAGCATTTAAATTTTTTCAGTAAGTACCTTTTCTGCACATAGCTCTAAAAAAAAGAATTTTGCAGCACATCTTAAGAAAAAGTATATATCAAATTGCAAACATTAGGAGCAACCCTGTAGTGTTCAAGTTCCTAATTCCATTATTTTGTTTCAGAAGAGATCACAAGATGGCGCTTCTTCAGATGTCAACAGTAGAAGAAGCTATTCAGGCTTTGATTGATCTTCACAATTACAATCTGGGAGAAAGTCACCATCTGAGAGTCTCTTTCTCTAAGTCAACTATTTAAAAAGGCAGATAGAGAATGAAGGTGTATTGCATTGTTTGGTGTTGTCACCTTTTGACTGTTCAGGAAAGTGGGGACCAGAGTTTGTCTTCTGTTTTTTTATTTTTTCATGCTGTTACCATTCCTTGATTGTTTTAAAAAAATAATTAAAAAAAGGCAGTGCTCTTAACTGCTTTTCAAGTGTTCAACTGTTGTTTAGATAAACCATTGTTTTGTTTAAAAGATTTCAAGTTAATACGACATTTTTTCAACTTAGTTGACGTACGTGCCTTAAAAAGGAAAATTAGTACTGCTGGAATTGCATAACTAGTAAAAAGCAAATTTGGTTGTCTGGGGCACATTGTTACATGATAATTTAAATATGTTTAGGCAGGGGTGTGTAAAAAGGTTAAGTTTTTGTTTTCTCCTGCTTGATAGATTTCTTTATCTGCTGACTTATCACTTATTTCCTTTTTAATTGGATAAAATGCATTACGCTGAAAGAGTAAAATGATTTTATTTGATTTTTGCTACTTTTTGCTATGTGTTCTTTTTTAAAAAAAGCCTTTTGTATTTCATTGTTCTGGTCTAGATTCAGTTATGAATGTAGGCATTAGTTAAAATTAACAAGGTACAGAATATTAATTTCTTAAAGGACAAAAAGTGACTTCTGTGACTTTGAGCCCTACGTGAAAAGCATTGTGGAATCTTAACCTTTTTGTACACACTCTTGTGGGATGTATCATATAAATGTCAGCACTAAGTAATGTCTTGTTTGTGGCTGAATATTTTTCGTAGATGTTTTTGAAGTTGACATGACTTACGTGCATTTCAGTATATATTGCCATCTTTAGTTTGTAATTAAGATATGGAATATGGTTGTGGATTTCTGAGCATGTACAGACTGGTCAAGCTAGTTCAGGAAATGGTGCATGTATTTTTCAATGATGAAGAAAGTTTGCTGCAGATGCTTGCAGGAAATTTTGTGGCAGTTTTCTAAAACTGACAACCAGGTGGGACCAAAGTTTATGTGCCTTTAGTCTTAATTTACCTTGCATTGTAATATTCAGTTTTAATAAATCTCTTCAAAATATTTTGTATTTAGAAATTGATCTGACTTTACTATAAACATGGCTCAGAATCTGCAGATCCAGTTAATTTGAAAGCAGTTCACTGACAGTCTGAACTGTTACCTTGATTCTGTTTAAATGACCAATACTTTTTGAAATTGATGTACTTAGTTTCAAGATTCATAGATTCTGTTATCTATGTAGAAAAAAAGGTCATGTATATTTTCTATTAGTTGAGTTTTTACATCTTTAGAATTGTAAAATTCAGTATAGTTTGGAAGTGGCACAATTAAAAATTAATTTTCTAACAAAGTTGGGAGGTTTGATGGTTGTTTAATTTCATTTTGTGTGTACTCTGCTTACCTCTGTAGCATGCTCAATAAACACTTCTGTAGCTCTGTATTCACCTTTTCTGTCTTTCTCTGCTGCTATCTCTTCTCTTCTTTGTTTTCCACTTCTACTGTGCTTCTAAATTCATGTTATTCTCTGCCAGGGTGGGAAAAGCATAACATTAAAAACTACTATTTATGGCTTTTTACCATAAATCTGATGCTGTGAAAAATACCAACTCTTTATGTTCAGATAGTGACCCCTTTGCAGGCATATGTGCAAATTAAACATTTCCCACCCTGTTATAACTTACTGCTTTAAAGACATAACCTTTATTGTAGTTTGTTAGCTCTCTCTTTCTATCTTTTTAGTTTTTAAGCAGATTTATGCACTAATAGATCTCTCAGGTTTGCCATGCTCTCTTGCTGCAAGTTTCATCTTTCATTTTTTTTGTGTGTGCTATAAAGATTTTCTACTAATCATACAGTACACTCATGGGTGAAAGTAACAAAGGATTTCACATGAGATCCGTGGACCATACATGTTTAAGAACAGGATGCTTCACCTTTTCAGAGTCATGGGTTCAAATGAATATTAGAACAGTTTGGGCACTTCAGTAGTTTTCCTGTATATTACTTTGAACTGATTGTTGTGGGGGTTTTTTCCCTTTCAGTTAGAAATAGGATTTTACACAGTTGCCATTTAAGAGCAACTGAATGATCCTGGAGCATTCAGTAAAAGCTGTCAGCATTAAAATCAAAGCATTTTTCAGTCACTTTCCAGTACAACCACTGTAGGTACATTGATGTCAGAATACTTTGTGAACTGATGTCTTCCTTTGGGTGGCTTTCAAATCAGTAAATAGCTCTCAGCTTTTTAAGGTCATGGTATAATGTAGGGGCTTGCATTAGTCTTAATACGTTAAATAAAATACATTTTATCAGAATTACACCCAATATATGATTTAAGTCATACTCCAGGTAATGCAGTGATCACCCAATCTGAAGTGCTGATAGAATCCTATTCATCCATACTCAAAGTTTTGGAATCAGCATCTTTTTCCAATTTGAGCACCCAAACGCAGAGATGTGACTATTTCCAGTGATTTAAGCAGTAGTTAAGGGTCTGACTGAGCTGATCTGTTACATTTTTCATCTGTACAATATGATGTCCCATATTTTTCTAAAATAAAAGTGTGTCAGATTTCCTTTTGTGTATCAGAATGTGCTTGCGTGTTTCAACTAGAAATGTGACTTGAAATTTGCCATTCTGTGTGTTCAGCTTGTGCTGAAATGTTTCCGCTCCAAAACGTGTATCAGATAGCATACAGTGATTGCCATATGTGTAATTTTGAAGTAACTGTGAACATCTGCACTGTCTGATTGTGTACAAATACAGGGGTTTATAAAAGGGTAGCTTACATTCTTCTTGCCAGGCTTGTTTCCTTAAAAAGAAGTTTCTATACTTTTCTCATTTTGAAAATTTCTGTGGCAAAAACCTCAAGGGAAAGAGTATATATTGGCTTTGACTTATTATAAATTCAGCAGCTTTTATTACGAGGTTATATTTGTATCAGCCAAAATTAAAAGTAATGACAGTCATAATTGTCATGAAAGCATTTTTTATTAATCTGAAGAAAATCACTGTTCAGTTATGGATACTTAGTCTTTAAAGTGGTATCTCTTCAGAAAATACAGACTTAGTACTGTCCTAACTCCTAGAACTTTCAAAAACTTCTTTTTCATGAGATGGTAATGCATTTTGTATAGTAATTTGTACATTTTTGTTGTTATAAAATGTAAATAAGTTTCTGTATTTTTAGCTCTTCAGAATGTGAAAAGCATCACTTTTATTAAAATTTTACTAAAAATAAGTTTCATGAATAACTTCTTACACTCCATCGAATGTGAGTTTTCAGATTGTTAGTAAAACTTTACCATAGGCATGGTGATTCTCCAAACTCAATTTCAGATTTTTAAAATAATACTGGTGTTTTGTCAGAGGGCAGTTGCTGATTTTTATTTCTTCGTGAGTTGTTACATTTTTCTCTGGTGGAGCAATGAAATTGGTTGGAGAAGTCCAAAAATGATCATTGATCAGATAATGTTGAGTGGCAAATACAGTATGTAAGTGAAATGAACCAAAACCTTATAGCATTCTAACTATAAACTGGGGGAAAACTTCAAACCAAAGTGAATACACTTAAAAGTATTTCTGTATATTGTGATTTAACATGTTACAAAAGGTGCCTTTGCCCTGCAGGAATAACAGTTCACACAAGTATTTGTGGCTTGCCATTTTTATTGTTTTATATTAAGAATTAGTTTCATAAGCCATTTTACAAAAACAGTTTATTTGATTCTTTATAAGTTTCCTTATGTTTTCTAGTATCTTACAGCATGACAAGATTACTAAGGTCCTGCTATCTGCAGGATTTAAGGCATTGTGATTTCAAACTCTAGTTTGCTCCAGATAATTTGTCTAATTCTGTGCTTAGATAACATTGTACGTCTGTCAAAACATTAGAAAAAAATATTCTGGATTTTTTTTGCCAACAGGAATATAAATCCACTAGTCCCGCCTCAAGAAATGGTTTTCCTAATATCAAATGTGTTCCAGTGAGCAAGACTGCTCAAAAGGTTTGACTGTGTTACATTGGGATGAGGCTGAAGTCCTTGTTCTGTTCCAGACTCTGAGACAACCTGAAATTCAGTTTTGTTGAGGTGAACAAATTTTCTCTTAAATAATCAGGCAGAATACCCCATGTCTTGTAGTCCTGCTGTGGGTAGAAAGGCAGAATAGGTATAGATACAGATATATAAGGACATCTGCAATATTTCTTACCTTCCTGGTTTCTTGGGGGGCTGAGCAGCTGCAGCCTACTAGTGTGATTCCAGCCACAGAGAGGATAGGAAGAAAGAAAGAATGGTTTTTTTGAAACTATAGGATTTGGCATGGTATTTTCTACTGAATGGGTTTTGGTAAAGTTAGTCAGTCAGTAGACTGCAGTAACCTTAACTATAGAGAATGATAAACCATTAATTATCCTCTTGGTGCATTGGCTTGCTAGAACCAGTTCCTGCCTTGCTCTGGAATAAGAGGTCACAATAATGCAGCTTTAAAGAATTTCTTTAACTTGCTTTTTCCTTTAATGTAAGAATTTATTTAGTATCACATAATCTGAGTATTTCAAGGTTTGAAATTCTCTCTCATGCATGTGTTTGATCTTTAAGGATGGTTAACAAAATGAGATTGGTGAGTTCCTGCTTCACCTTAAAAAAAATTACAGCTTGCTATATCTGTTGTTTTCTGAGTTGAATGGATTTTCCTCTCATCAACAAAGTAAATTTGGAAGAGGGTTACATTGCTTTGTTTTTTCCTTTTCAAAGTTTACAGCATTAAAATCTATTCTTTCTTGATTAGTGCTGCAGGTAGGCAGCAAAGGAATAGTGAAGAACTTTTTTCCTCAGGAAAAAATATGAATTAAATGCAGATTGATTTAAATGTCTTGAAAAACTTAGCTGAAACTAGCACTCCTATTATGGAAGAGTTCTGCATGTTTTATGAGCTTTAGCCTGGTTTCATTAGGGAATGAGGCATGTGTAATCTCTGTGTGATGTCCTGTTCCCAAGATAACCCCTGTCCCTTCCTTGTCCGTCCTGTACCTTTTGGTGGCCTTCCTGGTAGGCAGAGGGGATGAAGGTCTCCAGTAGCAAGCATTTCTGTTTCTAGCCTCATGATTAGTTGTCTTGCTAGGTCCAAGTCCTTACTTTCAGTAAGGAGTAAGTACTTTCAGTCCTACAGGCAAGGGAAGGGAAGACCAGGTGCCTTGTCTGTTGCTGGGATTTCTCAAAGAGGCCCAGACCTGATTCTCTCCCTCTTGATGGGCAGCAGCTTCAGAGGTAGCTGGCATGGTGGGGCCTGGGGATGCTGGGTGCACGACAGAGAAGTGAAAGGGAAGGGATATTTTGCAGGAGGTGCAGAGTATTGGGCAGAGGTGTGTTGAGGTGTTTCAGTAGTTTGCTTTCAGTTGTCTCGTGTAAATAGATGTGAAAAGTTATTGACAAGGTGAGACATATTGACTGAATAATTCTGTTAGGGGTATTTTACAAACTAGTCGGAAAAAAAGTAGTCCAGCTTGTGAAGTAAATGTGATGGATTTTCACTTCAGCTCAACAGGTACAGGGGTGTCAGAGCGTAGCACTTGCCTGCAGACTGCTGTGGAAGATGGTTTTCCTAGGATGAGTACTTATCATCCCTGGAAGCCAGCAAGACTGAAAGCCTGAAGCCTCTAGCCCAAGGTTAGGCTACATGTCAGGGTAGTTTAGGATGATTGACACTGATGGCTGGCCAAAGAGTAGATAAAGTGAGCTAGTGGGATCCAGGAAGAGATTTGTTAGAGGAGTCATCAAGTGACACGCAGGGACTGGCATTTTTTGATGAAAAATAGAAGCTGTAAAATTTCTGACTGTATTCCATGGCAGGGTACAGCAGTGTCCTTTAGGCTAACCCTATTCCCCCTAGTTCCTTAATGCCCGGGGCTTATCTCTGACAGCATCAACACTCTTTGAAGATCTCAGTTGTGCAGCTGAAATCGTGCTGGACTAGTCTGTTCTTTTCTGAAGCAAGAAAGGTTTCTTGGCAGCTGCATCTGACAAGCACCAGTGATTTGTTGTGTGTGGTGGGATACTGGCCTTTCCACGTTAAAACACTGGCACTCCTCAGCTAGTAAAGAGTCCTGGTGCTGTGTCAACAAAATACTCCTTTCATCACGCTGTGCTTTGTTGTCTAAACATTAACCTTCAGGTATTGACTCCGATAATTTGAGTAAGCTTTTTGTGAACAATGTTTATCTTTAAGGGAGGTCTTCCTTTTTCCCTCTCTTTTTAGAGAGGGAGATTTTCCTGTTGATTATAGAAAATAAACTAGAAGTTGCCATTTTCCAATTCCTAAGCAAATTTTGGTTGACCTCAACAATTTGGATCAGAAGTGTGTGTAACTTATTTAAACTGATGGCAGAAGTCACACATCCTCAGTCTGTATCATTGCTCCTAGACTTCATGGAAAACATAATCTTGGCCTAAATCTTTTGCTACAATTAAAAAGTCTACTTTTGTTTTTGGCCAGTGGTCATTTTCAAGTTCCTCTTAGATGGAAGATGGAGCTAAACCTCATCTTCTTTTAAGTGTAGTTACATTAAAATACCTGGTTAATAGTAGATAACCTCTTCCTATTGGTAGCTCTTCACTCAACAGGTCCTATAAACAGAGGTGTTTGTTGTGCCATTGTGTTACAATTGAAAAATTTGTTCTTTTAATTAGATAATGGTAACAGCAAGCACTTCTGCACTGCTGTGGGTGAACTCCTAAATGGGTTTTTTCCTGCAGGTGGCATACCTTGCTTGAGTACATGTACAGCAAGTTTTGGTTCACCAAGGGATGTCCTCTCAGTTTTGGCAATGGAGGAATTGCCACATCACCACCCATTACTGATGGCAAGGGACTGGGGTTGCTCAGCAAAACTGAATCTGCAGAGTGCAAGTGATCTTGCTAACAGATCAATATTAACATTTATTTGCAATTTTCTTAAGGATACCTGGAAATCTTTAAAAGTAGTTTGCTTTTCAAAGCAAACAGGTAAAGTATCTGAACTTTTTTTCACAGAAATGTAGACTGTTGGTTTGTATAAGCTATAATCTATAAATTTTTGCACAGATCTTCTGTTAAGAATAAGTTGCCCTAAGGAAAGGGATTCTACATTTCATTTAATTTCTAATTCCAGTTTTTTCAAATCTTGAGTCAGTTGAAAACTTGTATTTTTACTGATTTGAAATAGTCAAATAATCAATAACCCTTTCATACACTTCCTTTTTCAGTCCACAGCAGCTTCCTCAGTTTCTCAAGATGGGAATTCTGTAAAAAATAGCTTTTTTTCCAGGGTGATTTCAAACAACATACATTACATACAACATCAAACAACATACATTACATACTCCTGCATAGCTAAAGTAAGGCACAAAGATTCTTCCTATGCAGGGAGCGGTTATCCAGTTGCCTTCTTGGCTTAGAACTGCATGGGAAGCTTCCAGAGAGATGTACTGGAAAGGAAATACATTGTGCTTTGGTGTACCTGGACAGCAGTACAAACCCTAAACTTCCCTCAGTGAGCCCTCACACTTGAAGCAAAACCTGGTTATGTGCTACAGCTATTAGATTCCTTGGAATTCAGGCCTTGCAGATTCAGTGTTCATGGAGCTTCTCAGCACTTCTGAGATCCTTAGGTAACAATAGCAGGTTGCATCCATGATTTCAGAACTTTTGGGGTGAGTACTGTAGTGAGATTAGGGCTCTTTGCACTTCAGACTTTTGGATTAAGACACTGAATAGCCCTAGAAAAATCTGGGAACTCTTCAGTCTGTTTTGAGAAAGTTCCCTCATAAGAAGTCACTAGATATTGAAAGTTATATTCATTTCAGCTTCACTTGGGATTTAACAACATGCTGAGTAACCAACATCCTCGTAACACTCCAAGAGAAGCTCTTAAAATGCAGGTGGTTTTTTAAAATATTTTTGGAACTTAATGTTATGCTCTGAATTATGCTTTTGTAATTAAAAAGTTACATTTTTCAGTCCCCTATTTTGTATTTCTGTAGTAAATGTTACTTTAGGTTTATTTTAGCAGAATTTAATAATAGTCAATGTAGAAGTTAGTGAACTTGCAGGAGGATTACCACTTGGAACAATAGGCGTTAGTTTTCTGTGCTGGAAAAAACAAGTCCAGGCTTCTGGCACTTAGAAGGAGGTATCTAGGCAACTGCTACTGCATGCCAAGATCCTCTCTTGTGCAGACATCTGCCCTGCCAAAACCATGTTCCTGGGGAGAAGAGAAAGTTCATCCAGATGTAGTGACTGAGTATGCAAAGAAAATGAAACTGAGGACAAATCCTGTAAATACTGAACTCCTACACAGGAACTTCAGCTCCCTAGAGATGAGACAAGTGGCCGAAAGCTTCCTCTGGCAACACCATGTGAAAGGTGGCTACTGCAGGGCACCTGTCCTGAACTTGTATCCTCTCACAGCTGGTTTCAGCCTAGATCCTTGCACTCCTTTTCATAAGATTGCTTTTTCTTCCTTTCCCAATTTCAAAAATGAATTTGCAAGTTTTTAAGTTGCAGTGTTTTAGGGTTTTTTTTAAATCCGTCAAGCGGTGCTATGCAGATGAGCTGTGTGTTGCTGTGAGGCCAGGCGTGATTCACTTAAAACTGGAAATAATGTAAGGCACTGAATGTAGCTGAGACTTTGCTTTCACAGATTAATAATTGTCACAAATAGAGCTCTGATCTTTGGGCTGCCTTAATCTATAGTACAAAATCTCCTCTTGAGTAAGTATGTGTACATCAAGTTGCCTTTCTCTGTCAGGGAACAGAATGCCTATTTGCCACCACTCTATTGTTCAGAGACATTAACAACTCCTTCTACTGATAAAGAGCTGATGTTTTTAACTGGCTGATTTATATGAGTTATCAAGTTTGTTACAGACTTCCTCATTCTTCTGTGTTTAGCAATTTTAGAAGTGTTAAAGTGTCAAAATATCTTACACTTGTTAGCGTTTAAGCACCTTCTTTTGCAATCATTTCAAGATGGATCCATTACAAGTTTCAAATATTTTGGATGTCATCTTTGTTCCAAATTTGGTTTTAAGATACTTCATGCTTGTAAAATTGCAACTGGATTTTAAAAGTCTAACATGTACAGCTGCCTGATCCCTTGTACAAAATGTGATGAAAGATTTAGCAACACTTTAAATGTATTGGTACTAATAATGTAACCTATTTCTCTCTCCTATCCCTTGGCTAACATGGCTGTCAAGGAGAGGAGGTGCCAAAAGCTCCTCTTGCAGTGCAAGAAGTAGCCAGGAATCGTTCAGGAGGTGTTTTCACTTTACAGCTGGGCTGTTCTAAAGGCTTGCTGCTATTCAAGGGATTAGTTCTGCTCCTGCCATTCTTGCTTGGGGTCATCTGCCAGCTCTGGTGCCTGTCTTCTTGCCCTTCATCTGCATGATTCAACCTGCTAAACTGACAGCATCCCTACCAAAATAGTCAAACTTCTGCCTTGTCTTCTCCTTCTCCTTTTTTGGTACTGGTTTTTGCCCTTTGGTGGACTGAACCTGGTCACTGAATGGTTATAGAAATACTAAAGGAGATGGAGCATACTTCTAGGAGGAGAGGGGAAAACAGCTCTGCCTGCTTCAACTGAAGTCAGAGATCAGCGAAAATGTAACAAAATCTCATATTTAGAACATTTTAGCTGATATAGCTGTTGCAGCCCTAAAGGCTGGAACTGTCACAGATTTTAGATACAGGTGGAAATACTGAGTTACTCTAGGACTTCAGATAATAAACACCTTGATATTTATTTACTTAAGTGCCTATATGAATATTTTTAGTTTCTAGACATTAATAATTACTAAAATACTGTATATTACACAGAGTTGTAACTTAAATTAACATAACACATGACTTTACAACAGCATCTTATGAAATGGTCTGCCACACACTGCCAAATAAGTGCATTACATCAACTTCATGGGCTATGTGAAATGTTTTTAAACTTCTTAATATTTTTCCTTCAGTGAGAAAGGAAAAAATACTTTTAATTGTGGATTAATGAGCTCTGGGATGCTGTTTATTTTGCATGGGTTTTTGGGGGGTTGTGCTTTGCTTTTTTCCCCTCCTTTTGCCTATCATGCCTCTTTTTTGAGTTTCTGTCATTGCTGCTTTAGAACCAAGCAGGATTCACCAGGCACAGCTCTTTTGAAATCTCTGGTTATTATCTGGGTGGGATTTTCCTGTTCTGTTTTCAGACATGCTCTTCTGAAACAATGTGTTAGTTCCTTGTTAATCATGCTAAGAATTAAGTTTGCTCTTAAATGATGGAATTGGGCTGACATTTATGCCATAAGTTTCTTAAAGCAAAGCTTCTCTTTGACTTTGAGGTGACAGATATGTCGTAAAGGCCGTAAGAATTCTCAAATAAAGACTTCTGATTTTTGCCTCATCACATATAAGAGAAGAAAGACAAAAAAAAAAAAAAGGTGCTTCATGAGCCAGGATTTTACTGCTTTATGGTGACAGATAATGGTAATATTTACTACTTATGAGCCATGCACATAAATCTACATATTTATGTAGCAATGAATACAGTAAAATATTGTGGCATTTCTACTTAGAACATAATTGCCATGTATATTAACATGGATCTGGATGTCATAGAAAGTGAGCCAAAAATAAAGGTGTTTTACCAAATTGATTCAGTGCTATGGGATTATTTTAAGAAGCTATAATAAGGGAGGTTCTTGAGAAATAGACTGAAATATTTGTTTATATGTAATGACAATGTAAAGGTGATAAGCAGTGTCATTCTTACAGCTGATTACATGCTGCAAAGGTAGCTGTAGATTAGTTCTTGTACTAAATTTCCGGAGTGTATAAATAGCTCTGTTCTTTAGAGTCAAAGCAGATAGAAAATTGAACTGAAAACTGAAAAAGTTCTGCTAGACTTGGTTTACTCTTGTCTAAAACTTTGCACCTCTTTTTCCCCTTGCTCAATCATGTCTCCTTTTCCATTTTCAATTTATCTCAGCCTAGATACACCAAACCTTTAATGACATTAATGTTTTTCTTTTCTCTACCTTAACACCTGCCTGTCATCCATCATGCCACCTGCCCCAGGTCTGGAGCATTTGCATTGTTTACATTGATTGGTTTTGAAAGCTGCTCTCCTGCTCTGTTCTCCATCCAGCATTGCATCCTTGTGCCTTATTCCCTTGATGGTGCTGCCTCCTTGTCCTCTGTGCCCCACCCTTCCCCTGTGAGTGATCCCCGCGCTCTCTCTTTGGGCTCCCTTTGCTGGTTGGAGGAGTAGTGGTGCTGTGGCAAACCCAGCACCCAAATGCTGTTGTTGGCCCTCTGCAGGTGTGAGCACGCTGGGAGCTCGTGGGTTTGGGAGCAGTTTCAGGAATGCCTTGTCTTCTCCAGCCACAGCTGACCATGGGAGGACTTAATGATTGTAAACCTGAGCGCAGAGAATGCTGCCTGGTGATGAACCATCTTCATCCTTCATGTCCTGTGACCTCACCAGAGACTGTGCAATGGGGCACTGGAGCAAGACCTGTTGTCTGTTCAGAGCATCACAAGACTTACAGCAAGATGTCCAGGTAACAGTGACGGTCCTTATGCTGAAATGAGGGGTGGGGATGTTGAGGATATGTTTTCTATGGATGTATGTACAGGTTGAAATCAGACTTTAAAGCTTGCTGGATAGTTATAATGGTGGTAGCAGAGCTTCTAAACACATGCCAGAGCTTTCCATTTTATTGATGTGCAAAGCAAAATGCACATCAATTTTTTAAAGGTGTTTTTAAGGTTCTGACCCAGTCCCTTTCCATCTGTATGGGTCTGTTTCTCAGGAAAGATACTTGTGAGATATGGCAGAATTGCTAGTTAGTGTGGGTTTTTAGATCACAAAATCTACTGCTGTACTAAAGGAAGGGCTAGTAATGAGAAAGGATCAATTGACAAGAGAAAGGGTGATTGCTAGTGTTGAGCAGGGAAAATGTACGTGCTGCTCTCAGGGTTTTCTTAAAACAGTTTCTTTCAGCATGTTCTTTAATGACCTTGAAGGTGAGGTTAATTTGATATTGATCAGATTAACAAATGTAAAATCTGGTAAATAAAAGCAATTAATTGAAAATAGTGAGGAGGTTGAATAAAAGTAAGGGGAGCTTTAACATTTGGAGGAATAAGAGGCTACAGAAGTGCTGATGTTCCTGAAGTTATGCACGAACTTGTGACTCCTTGTTACTTGCTAGAGAGAACTTTGATTCCAGGGGCCTCTTGTGCTTCAGCATTTGATGCTGTTCACACTAAACCAACCACTGAAGCACAGCAGAAAATAAGGTCTTGTCTCCCAGGATTTCTAGTTGGATTGCAAGCACCCAGACTTTCTTTAGAGGCTTGTATGTAATTAGTCCTAACATGGCCCAGGAAAGCAGAGGAGATTTTGAGCTTGCTGTCAGTGTTACATTAAAGTACTGTGCTATTGTGTCATGTTTATGTTATTGGAAGAGGTGGAAGCATGTTGAGATTTAAAGGTCTGTTTCTGAGCCTTGGCTGCAGACTTGGGGGTCAGACACATGAGTATCCCTGTGTTTAGTATTAGTGTTGGTTGGTCTCTGGCCTTCATGGCAAATATTCTGCCTTCTTGCTAAAGATGGGCAGTGTGAGTGCGGGGTATGGAACACCTGCGTGTCCTCATTTCCTTGATTCATGCAAATCCTGATTCATTCCCAAAGAGCACATCTTGCCACAAATGCTGACAGGTCATGAGAGTAAACCTAGCAGCACACCCCATGTGCTCAGAATTCATGATCCTCGTTTCTTCCAAAGCAAACCCTGTAGTCTGTTCTGTACAGTGCCTTTATTCTGGGAGATACTGGGAAGCTTTCACAGACTAGCAGGGAAGCTCCAGTCTGTATTGTGCACTGACATCTTGAGTAGAGGCTTTAGGCAGATGCTTTTTCCTACTGTTGCTACTTATTCTGTGCTTTACATATAAATGAGAAGATGTGAGAAATCAGCCAGCGAGCCCAGGCACCAGGGCTTTGCTTTCATGCAGTGGGCAGAGAGAGAAAATGAAGTATGTTAACTGCCTACCTCACTGCCTCCTTCAGCCCATTCTCATCCCATGAGTCCACTGAAAAGCCTCTCACATTTCTGTACTAGAAATAACATTAGCAGGGAAAAAAACCTAAACCACATTCCACTTCATACACTGCAGCTGTATCATCTTTTCCCAGGTGCCTGTGTTGCTTTTAAGAAAAATAATAGAAACAATAGCGAGGAAAGACAGAGCACAAACAATTCCCACTCTTCCCCTTGAAGTGAGCAGTTTAAAAATGGGCTTATTTTGTTAGAATTCAGGGTAAATGCTTTTCAATAGATGAGAGATACTTTAGCTCAGTTCCAATGGACTCCACCAAATCAACCTCCCACCCAATTCAATTAATTCCCTTCCCCCTGTGTGTAAGGAAAAAGGTTTGGATATAAAAACACTAAATGTAAGATTAAAAAGTCTACAGAGATGATCAGAAGGGAGTCTATTTTAATAACCCTCTCAGATTGCTGTGCATGAGATGTGGAAGTAGGAGGTTTAATCTCAGTGCAGTGCCTTTACAATTATAATCAGAATTGAGCTGAGTATTGGTCAATAGGAAATTTGCTCCTCAGGGTAGGGAGAGGACTGTAACAAGAATTAAGTCTCAGGATGTTAGTGAAGGAAACCATCTGAAAAGAATAATCAACGGCAGTGGTATGGATCTTGAGTTCCCAGAAAGAATTGTTCAAAATTAAACAAAAACCCAGAGCAAGAAACAGCAGAAAATTCACAGAGACTAATGATCATTGTGCAAGCAGGAGAGAAACACAAGTTCCAGGCGCATGATGCTTTCCCTTGCTGATTTTTTGCTTTAAGATATTTACAGCTGATGTCAGTGTAAAAGGAAGAAGTTATTCACTCTTTCTTTATGCCCAAGATTGGTTCCTATAAATCAGTGCAGAGTGTATGAAAATTGTCATTACTTTTAGGCAGGTCATGGGCTAGGAGACATAAAAGGTGCCAATTGAAAAGCATTCTGTGGGTGCCCACCTCTTTATTTGCTAAGATGTAAATTTCATTTCTAGTTTTATTTTGCTGCCCTCTTGGTAACAAAAAATACTCTATACTCAAAGGAAGGAAAAGATGTTAATGGTACAATTTTGAGCTTTAGCAAAAGGCACTTGGGTTTATTCTCTGTCCTTGAGGTTTCTCAGGGCTCCATTCCTGGCCCTGTGCTCTTCAACCTCTTCATTAATGACCTGGACACGGGACTGGAAGGGACACTGAGCACTCAGATCTGTTCACAGATTATACAAACTGGGAGGAGCTGTTGGCTCGTTGGAAGGCCGGGAGGCCCTGCAGAGAGAGGGCTGGGCAATCACCAGCCATAGGGAGTTCTACAAGGGAAAGTGCTGGGCTTGGCACCTGGCCTGGGGCAGCCCTGGTGCACAGACAGGCTGGGGAAGGAGAGGCTGCACAGCAGAAAGGCGCCTGGGGGACCTGGTCAAGGCAAAGTTGAACATGAGCCAGGAGGGACATCCCTGTCCTGGGGCCATCAGGGACAGCATCACAGCCAGGCAAGGGAGGGGATTGTCCCGCTCTGCTCTCAGCTGGGGCGGCCTCACCTCGAGTGCTGGGGGCGGTTCTGGGTGCCACAATCCAAAAAAGACATTGAGCTGTTAGAGAGGGTCCAAAGGATGGTGAAGGCTCCAGAAGGGAAGCTGTGTGAGGAGTGGCTGAGGTCACTTGGTCTGTTCAGCTGGAGAAAAGGAGACTGAGGGGAGACACTTCAACAACCTTGCCCAGGAAGCAGAGGGGCAGGTGCCAATCTCTTCACTCTCGTGACCAGTGACAGGACTCAAAAATCCAGCATGAAGCTCAGTCAGGGAAGGTTTTGGTTCATATCAGGGAACAGATTTTCACCCAGAGGGTGTTTGGGCACTGGAACAGGCTCCCCAGGGCAGTGGTCACAGCAGCAGCCTGGCAGAGGTCAAGAAGCTGTCAGAGAGCACTCTCAGGTACAGGCTGTGACTTGTGGGTATGGTGCTGCGCTGGGCCAGGAGTTGGACTCGATGATCCTGATGGGTCCCTTCCAACTCAGCACATGCTGTGATTCATACTCAAAACAAGAAATGGATTTAGCCAAAGGCACTTGACAAAAAATTTCTGGAATTACACCACATATTCATGAAAATGTTTGCATTTCTGCAGGTTCTGACCACCTATAGTAATTAGCATTTCAAATTTTCCTGTCAATGTATAAGTATTAACAAGTCAGGATGCTTTTTATGCCAAGGCAGCTTACTGAGAGGGTAAGCTATTGCCTTAATCCTTTTTAAAGTTGAAGATTTTCTAATATCAGCCAGTAATCACAATTCTTAGTCCCCCATGATTTAAATAGTGCAGTAGAGGTGTCCGTTTCTTATGCAGAAGAAGTAGAATGCACAGTGTGGCGTTTTCTTAAGTCAAATCTTAGACACATGATATGATACTTGAAATTACCACTTCAATTTAAAAGTGAATCTTGTTTCAAAGAGCTGACAGTTATGATGTCTTTTCAATATATTTATCACTGCTTCTGAATAATCAAATTACAGGACTCAAGGAAGTGGGATCAGGCCTCATCTTTGAGAACTGTCTGTGCTGGGGAACAGCATGGCAAGGCCAACAGCAGCCAGGTAACCCTGTCAGTCATGACACATCAGGCTGGGATTGCCTAGGAAAATATGTCAGAAATACCAGCCTGGAGCACAGAAATCAGCAAAGCTGGCACCAATGGGGGAAAAAGTCATTGGAGGCAGATTGTTTGTTTTGTGTGAGGGTAAAACAGACAAAACAAGGTCAAATAATGGGTAGAGGTATGGCAAGGTGTGCAAAGCTCTCTATTTTACTGCAAACTGCAGGAATCACCTCCATATGTAAGTGCTGCAAGATATAGCAAAAAACTTGTAAGGCTGAATATAGAATGAATATTCTGGAGTGAACATAATCTGATTTTTGAGAGTTCAGATGAAGGTGATGCTAGTTCTTAAAAACAGCACTGATGCTCTGGGAATCTTGAACAAGCTATTGAGGAATTACCAGATTAGAGGCAAATATTGTTTTTATAAATTTGCTTCCAGTGCAAATGCATATGGTGCTGCTGTGTCTCAAGCAATAAATGAGCAGATGTCAGAAATGTAGCCTGTGTTTGACACTGCTTGAGCTGCCTCTGCCTCCCAGAGGTGCGGCACATTTCATGGTGCTCCCAGAGTCTGAGCCCAGCCTGAAACCCCTCTGAGAGAGGCTGGGCAGGGTCACAGTGCCCTGGCTCACTGTGCTCACAGTGCCATTGCCCACGTGCCCCCCAGAGCTCATCTCCCTCCTTCAGAGCAGAGGGCAGACCTGGGCACTGCTCCTGAGAGCGAGGAAGGGCCTGAGCTGTACTTTCAGCCATTCTGGCTGTCCCAGGTGGATTATTTGGATGATTGCAGGATCATTTGGTGGCTTTCTCTCATAAGGCATCTTTGAACCTAGCCTGCCTTAATCTAGTCCTGAATAGAAGTTAATTTACAGCTATTCAGAAACTAATTTAGAGAGGTTTACTGAGCTCTCTTCAAGAGAGCAGTCTTTTAGGATTCCATTTCTAAATCGTGATTTTTCTTTTTACTGTGGTTCCCAGGCTCTGCATCAGGGAAAAATATCTTGGTTACTATTGCAGGACATGAGATGGTGGTTAATGGTAGTTATGTTATCTCCTAAGAAGTTCTGAGTTCTTCTTGAAGCACTGATGATACCTTTAAACAGCACACGTGGCACACCTGTGTGGCTCTTACCCCCACTAGTGCAGACAGAGATACCAACAGCAGCTTGCAGTGACCCCTGGATTGCAGCACACACCCAGTTTTCTCTGGTTTTTGCAGGAATCTCACTGTTGTCATTCCCTTTACACACATCCTACCATCTGTTTGTCATCTTGCTGCCTAACCAGCTCCTGAGGCCCAGTGGTGCTGTTGAGATGAATCCCTGGCCACCTTGCACCCAGTCCTGCATTCTCCTGAAGAACACCATGTCCCAGGAGGATAACAGGAGATGTTTACCTACAGAGGTAACCAGATACTGTCTAAGAAACCACAGTATTTCCAATAACAAACCTAGGAGCAGCTGGCACTGGGTTTTCTGGAACACTTTTTATGCATTTTAATTGCCAGTTGTCTGAAGACTTTGTAGAACCTCATTCTGAACTTCAGGCTCTTGTGTCTTGAGGCCATCAGATGTACCAGATGCTGAAGAGATTGAGCAGCAAATGCATTTGAGGCCCTGCAAGCACCACAGAACTGGCAGCTGCTCTGCATGTTGTCCATCTGGCATAGGATTTCTTTTGGGAGGGCAGAGCCTTTGGGCCAGTTTGTTGTATGTCTGATGGGTTCAGAGCAAGGACCATGCTGCATGAATTGTGGGGCAGTGAAGAAACAGGCAGAGTTTTTCAAAAATTACCAAAAAATTACCAAAAAAGCCTTTTGGGGGCATTGGGAAGACTCCTGCTCAGGAGGATTAATATATTTTCTTGGTGGTGCATCAGTGTTTTCCAACTAAAATGACTAAACCAACAATTCTTTAGGAAATACAGGGTAACAGCAGGAAGGACACAGGTGAACCTGGAGGAGGTGAGCTTTAGGGCTTCCCCCCTAAATCTGAAATGTGGCACCAAAGCACCCAGGTGAGCACTCACCAGGCTGCTTCACTTGCAAGACAAAGATGCAGCTTAGCCCAGGGCTCTTGCTCAGAGCTCTTTTCCACTTCAGCTGAATCGCATCCACCACCTGATCCCAGCTGTGCAAAGGGGGCACGGCCTATTGATGGCATGGTTTGCATTGACCTTAAACTGAGATATTTGAATTCATATTTAGTGTGAGGAACAAGTAAGACCTTCAGTGTTCACATGACCTTTCTGTGCCCATGCAACCCAGTCCAAGGATGGCCCCTAAATTCCAGCTGATTGCAGGAATTCAGGATTTTTCTGGAGTGTCAGGTTTGGAGTCTGAGTCTTGTTTTCAGAAAGAACTTTTGAAAAATTTATGGTTGGTGGAGAAGTTAACTCAGGCTGAGATGTTTTCTTTTTCTGTTACTCCTTCCAGTCAGATAACTAAATTGATTAAAAAGCTGTTTTTAAAACA
Source organism: Melospiza georgiana (assembly GCF_028018845.1). Lineage (NCBI taxonomy): Eukaryota > Metazoa > Chordata > Aves > Passeriformes > Passerellidae > Melospiza > Melospiza georgiana. The sequence continues at coordinate 14,219,229 of NC_080438.1, read as the reverse complement.
GAGAATTACTCAGTCTTTTGTAGTTCCTTTTACAACAAAAACGTGCTCAATAGAAAGGAGCCTAAGGTTTGCAGCAGAGAGAGATAGCCCTGTAATCTTTGTGTCTATGTGTGGGAAGTACTTGAAAATTGCCTCCTACAGACAGATTAGTGAATTGTTGGTAGAGGAAAGTTTCATAAAAATTATGCTTTGCATAAACTTTAAATTGCAGAAAACATCTACTTTCCTGTTATCTCCATTATTTATGTACTGTCTGAAACAAATGTCAGGCTGACACCTCACAAATTGTTTGCTACTGATTCTCCTATTACTTTACAGATGTTCCAAAAGTTTTCACACCAGCTTCTCAGAAAATATCCAAAGATGAGAGCAGGTTTCATCCTGTAGCATCATTGTTTTGGCAGGTATGGAGAAAGTTGAGTGGGCTGATCACGTGCTTCCCATCTGTCAGCTCATCACTGTTAATAGGTGCTTGAAGGAAAATTGCAGTTATTTCACACAGCACTGGAAGCTGAAAGTTCGTATGTCAAGAAAAGATGGACATGGAAATAACAGACTTTATCTACAAAAGACATCCCTGTGCTGCCCTGTTGGGGGTAGTTATCTTTTGTGCACTTGTGATCTTGGTCTAATATGGATTTGCTGATGCTCACTGAAAAGGACGGTGCCCTCAGCCTGGGCCTGTCTTCCTCAAGACATTGAAATGTGGAGCAGGATTTTCCCAGAGTGCTGAGGTCCCCCTAAAGGCTGGCAGAGAACTACAGTGTATAGAGGTTTTCCTGATTCCTGGAGCTATAGCCCATTCCTGAGTGCCAGTTATCGCCACTCCTGTCCCAGCTGCTGGGTGTATTGCTGCTTCTTACCCACAGAGGTAAGGGTACAGCTGTTTCACAGGATAAAAGTTCCTCCCAATGCATGCTGGACTCCATACCTTTAGTGGTTTTAATGACTAAACCATAAAATTTCCTTCTCTTGCTTGTCTGAAAGCCATTCGAACAACCCAGTCAAACTGCCCACATCTGTGGCTTCCTGGGCTGCAGTTTATCTCAGATGATAATACAGAAAGCTGTGCTTAACCCGGATTAGAGGCATCCTGCAGTGCTGGGAACAGCTCAGTGCCTGCAGGTTTGGGTACAGCCTGTTACAGCGTGACAGGGGCATGGCTGACTTGTTAAAATGGCCAGTTTGCCATCCATGGTGCACCAGTCAAGTGAAACTTGTCTTGCTATTGATTGTTAACAGCAGCTAAGCAAGCTCTTCAGTGTGATTCATCTCCCCTAAATTTAGCTGCCTAAATATTAGGCATCTCATCTGAACCAGTCATCTACCCTAGTCTCAAAATTAGTCATCAGAGATAAGCAGCTCAACAGTACCTGTGTCAAGAGAGGTTTCTGGCAGAGATAGGGAGTTAAGTCATCTCTGGAGGTAACTGCTTTTCTCCATTCTTTCTGACTTCATTTAGTGACCTTGACAGCAAGGCAAGGGAAGCTCTCTTCTTTGTTCTGTTTTCCAAAAGTATCATCTTTTCCATTTCAGCAATCAGTATCCTTCTTTTTAATTATGAAAAAAAAAAAGTGTTTGTGTGTAAAGCACCACCTGGATTTGCTGCCCTGATTTTAAGTTATTGCCTTTTATTTTCTTGTTGTTTCTCCTGATTGTGAGTTAGAATAATTTCCTAGGCTGGGTGAAAGAGAAATGTTCTTTATTCTTTATTTAAACACATTTTTTCTAGTAATCAATAGCACAACTGGAACTCTGGGTTTCAATGCTTTCTCCTTAAAAACATACATCAGAATGTTGTGAAGCTATACATCTTCCCTGTCAAACATTTAATTTATTGTGCTGTTCATTTATAGCTAGAGACTAGAGAACTACTGGTTGACAAAAGAGGATGGATGACTCTTTTATTGAGTCCTTATACAGCTGGCAGAAGATAGCAAACAGAGGAAGATGTGCAACACTCATTTGCAAACTTCTAATAAATTGTGGATGGATCACAAGGAATTTATGCTAACTTAAATATCTTTCCAAAGATCAGGAATTGACAATCATTTGTCTCCTTCACTGTGGTTAAACTTGAGCATCAGAAAGCAGGTTAAGAAGAAACTTCAGTAGTGGTACCCAAGAGCTAATGTGGATATAGACAAATAAACAGCACGATCCATTTCTAACTCACTTATGGCTATTGCTTTGTCCCTCTGAAGCTAAAGCAATATTAGCAATCAAACAGCACTTGTTTTGTGTTTTTTACCCCATTATACGTCAGTGCTCCTTGTCAAGTGAGGGTTTTATGGGGTGGCCAGGTGGTCTCAGGGCTCTCTGGGGCTCAGGTTGTGGGTGTGCCCAGGAGGGTCCTGCTGGGGAGCGCTCAGAGCCCCAGCACTGCCTCAGAGGCACTGGGCATCCCTCAGCGTCCCCTCCTGCAGGGCTCTTCCTCTGATCATTTTGATGTACACAGAAATCTACCATGGCAGAAAAATACAGAAGCTTATTGGTTTGAACTAATAATTTCCTGGGTTTAATATCTGTCTGGGTTTCTACAGTATCAAGTTGTAGGTTTTATCTTCAGTTTTGGGGACCTTTGTCACTCTGCTCCTTTACTTTTTCTTACCATATCTGAACCCATCTTTCTCTGTATCTCTAATGATATTCCAGAAGAATTCTTTATTATTTCTTAACTGTGATATTTTCTTCTTGAGGGAAGGTCTGCTATAACATTTAAAATACATCTTTTTTTTTAATGATCTCTTGACTGCATATTATCAGTGGGTATGAGCCATGCAATCTGAACTTCAATCTGCTTTGTTATCTAGTAGCAGTAGAAGTCTTATATCCTCCCCCTCAATCACTAGAGGGGAATGAATCCTATTTAGCCATAGCAATTAAAGAGATTGTGATTGGTTTCAGGTTAGAAATCCTAATGGGTTGGTTGGAATAAAGAGCTGCATTCTACAATTCTCTAACCTTCCCAAATTCCTTGTGTTTTGCTTTTCTTCAATTAACTTTTTATTTATGTGTTTTAAGGTTAGTATTACAGTTTATGCACATGTGTGTAGAGGGTGTAAACCACTGGATAACCACTGGCAAAGAGGATTGCAGAGGCCATTATGCTCATAGGAGGTAAGCAGAGGTGAATGAGTTAATTCTATAATAATTCTCTTCAGAATTTCAAACAATGTATATGTGAAGTAAATGCAAGGAAAGTGTTCTCTGAGCTTTTTAAAACGAAGTGAAATTCCTGCTTTCAACATCTTAATAAACAGAAACAGGTTGAGACACATTTCTTTTGGCTGCACAAAAATGAATGGCATTTCAATCAATAAACACAGTAGTGAAGAGTAACTGATTGTACGCATGTAGTTACAAATGTCAAATACAGTAAGTATTTAGAAAGAAATTGAAAAAACTGGGATTAATGCATTTTATTTTTTAGAAAATATATTTACATGGGTATCAACACTGACCATCAAATTAACATGCAGAATTAATAATGTGTGATTTATTTTTGAAATGAAGGATGCTTTATATATCACAACTTCATTATGAAACAGTTAGCCTGATAAAGTCATACAAAAGGGCTCATAAATGGGACAGCACAAATCAAAATAATTACCTTTACTCCTATTATATTCAGAAAGGTTCCTGTGTAGAATAGGTAGAAGAAAGGAAAAGGAATGCATGGGTGTGATATGATGTAACAGAACTCCCCAGACTTCCATTCTACTTGCACATCTGAGTACTTTTCAGGGAAAGTACTGGGTCAGACTCTGCTATTTAAAAGCTTTTAAATACCTTGTATTAAAAATATTATGCATGGAAGGAGAAGGTTATGGCACTTTTAAGAATTAACACTTCAAAATATCTGCCTGCATATATCCCTGTGTGGAACACATTTCCCATCTTGTCTTAAGAAGCCTTTTTACAGGAACAGTGTTTTCCAGCACAGATTTCTGTCTTCCAAGCTTCATGAAACCTTACATATAGATACATTTGTAGAAACAAAGCTCCAGCCTATTATCCAGAGACAACCTCTGAGGTTTTGCTCAGAATTTTTCAGAATTCTCTCTGAAAAATATTTTCACTCTTATTCCCCAAAAACGTACCCTGCTAGTCTGTTCTCCATAGCCTTCTTAACAAAGCCATTCTCACCCAGCAGTAATTCTGACCCAAACTAGTAGTTTTCAGTTTCCAGGGCAGCAAGGTTTGATGTGTGGAATCTTAGTGGCCCTTCTGTGTCTGTGCCAGCACCCTTGCTGCAGTGATGGCTGAACTGCTCAGAGGGCTCTGCTGGCGTGGCCCAGGCAGGAGCAGGCCAGGCAGTGCTGGGGCACACGGAGCTCTCAGAGGGCTCAGTTTTTAGTGCACATGAGCACTCAGCAGGGCTCAGCTCCCATTCCTGCACGGCAGCAGCCTCCTGCTCCTCTGTCAGGGCCACAGAGTTCAGCTGTGAAACTGAATGGCCTGCGTTGAACAAGTGCAGCAAAGAACTGATACCTTGATTCCTCATATCAAAGAACTGGTACCTTGATTCCTCATATCAAAGAACTGGTACCTTGATTCCTCACTGGACGTTGGCCAATATCATAGCAATGGGTCCCCAGCTAGGGAATAATTGGCATACACTCCATGTATTACAGAAGACTGATCAATAATCTTTATTAAGAAACCCATTGCTCTTATGGACTAGTTTGCTACAGGTGTAATTGATTGGTCCTTTTCTTAAAACACCATTGGCTAATTAAGAAACCACCCTTTGGTAAAAAAATCTCCATAACACATTCCACATGTGCACAGGTGCAGCAAGTTAAGGTAAGAATTGTTTCTCATTCTTTTCTCTGATCTTCTCACAGCCTGGATGATGCCTGGGAAAGTTGTGTTTCTCTCTGTGGCCAGAGAGCTGCAGCCACAGGCCAGCCCCACAGGGCTGTCAGCAGCACTTACCGCAGTGTTAATGAGCTTTCTGGTAATTAACTACAAATTAGTCCAGCAGGTAAGAAGTCTCCAAAGGGGCAGGATGGCCTGCACTAACTCCTGTAAGGACTGGGTTTGCACACTATGAATTTATCAATGGGCATCATTGCAATAACCATAGGTACGCTGGGCCTACCAGGACAATCTGAGGCCTGCACTATTCTGCATTTTGTGAGACTTGGTGCATTCAACATCTTTGTAAGGAAATTTAAAGAAAAAAGCAGAGCAGACCCCAGTTACTTCACAGATATATGTTTGCACCTTTTCTTCCCATTTTTGAAGAACTGTGTTGAGATAAAAATATATGGTTGGGAGAACATCCGTTAGAATTAAACTGTAATCATTGTAAACAACAGTAAAACTTCCAGTATTTCTACTTTCCCTTTTCTGTTCCTTTTATTTTCTCAATAAATAACAGACTTGTTCAATAAGTGAAATAGACTTTTCAGTAGACCATCATGGATTTTATTTTAGTTGTGCTTTTTATATCATGCTACTTTAAAAAAAATCCATTTTGCCAGGCTGTTTTTCATTTAAGCTTATTGCAAATTATTTGTTTGTCCCAAGTACATCTTGCATTTAGTGCAATAGCTACCACTGAGTTCTTGATGGCATGGGGAGATAAAACATGGGATGGCTAGAAACTCAACATTAGTTCCTGAAATTCCTGTTACATCCTCCCCCACACTGCCTCCCTTTTAGCCAGGTTTACATGCATTCTCATATTTTTTTCCACAAGATAAAGTAAAAAAAAAAAAATCTTCCCCTCTAAATTTCCAAGATGCACACCAGGGAAACACAGGAGGAGGTTTTGTTTAAAATAGCCTCAGTGACATTGAGGCAACTGATGTTTTATTATGTTTCTTGGTGAAGTACCTATTTATCAAATCTATCCTAACTGCAGAAATATGCCTAAAAAAATAAGTGTGTAAATCATTGAACAGAGAAAACCTATAAGGTGTTCATTACCTTTTCATAAAGTTTCCTTGCTTGTCTTATGTGTGAGCAAAAAAACCTAACTTTATTTTTCTACCTATCTCAGTATTTCACAGGCTCTCCTGCTGTACCCTTGTTGGTTTGATTTCCAGTCTCCAGCTGGCATGCAGAGCCAGGTTTTCATAAAGTTCAAGAACTTGCATGTTGCTTTGGTGTCACAGCCATTTCCCTGAGTGGGTGATAGAGCAAGTCTGTGTCCATACACCAGATATTGCACCCAGCAATGAAACTGGAGCATGTTGTTGTATGGAGTCTCGAGGACAAGAAACAGAATAACTCCCCTTTGAGGTGTTTTATCACCCACCTTTATCACACAAAAAAATCTTTTCATTATTATGGCTTTTTTCATTATTACTATCTTACTTTCCCACCAAATATCCACTGTGATCTTTTTTGATAAGTCAATGTATTTGTCTCTCCTCCAGCAAGACAAAATAACAAGAAAATAATATTTTCTGAAGGTAAGAAGGAATACTGAAGGTAAGAGGAATACTGAAGTTTGCTACATGTGTTTTAACCTTGACTTAAATTTAAAAGCTTTGTTGCGTGCATTTAGAATATTCACTTTTTGTTTAAATGGTTTTAAACTTTTAAAAGGTGAGATAGATTGTGCTTTTTTCCATTGCTGTCTTTTTGCTGCATCTTCACATAGGGATGTATTTGCCTTTTGGGAAGTTGACAGTGTAAGTGGCTGACAAACTAGCTAATAAATCTGAGGTTAATAGGGTTGTAGACAGCCAAGTACATGGGCGTAGGAAGGATCACCAGCCACAGAATGCTGCACATCTAGAAGCTGTCAATACAGAGTATGAAAAATGCAAAGGACAAAGCAAAAGTAGAAATTCCAGCTCATTTTTCTGCTTGCTGAAGCAATCTCTCACACCAGCATATCCTGGTCCTCTAGGGAAGGCATGTATTTAGGGTTTGATCTTGATTCTACTCATGCCAGGAAAAAAAGTCTCTTTTTTAACCCTAAATGGGGAGGATCAGATTGCTAATAATTTCCCCCCCCCCCAAAAAATAAAACCAGAAAAAGTAAAAATGCCTCAGGTTATACCAGTATGACATGCCTCTGTAAGAAGTAGTACTGTCCACTGGTTGTGTAGAAATTAGTTTGAAATAATTTAGAGGTATTTAGAGATGGGTATTAGAGCTTTAAAGCTGATTATTCTAGTTCTCTTAATTAGTGGACCAAATGTTTGATACAGCTGCTGTGCGCTCATGGTATTGAGGACAGTTTCCATCCAGAGGAAAAAAAAAATCTTTTGAAGAAATTTTCTGTGCAGTAAATTAAATCCCTTGAAGTAGCTTGTGGCCAGAAATTTGAGTAAGTCAGCATGGGGCTCTTGGATTCAGCAGAGCTGCACTGATGGCTGTCACCTGTGATTGTCATTGAATTATGCAATGGAATTCTCTTAATGCCTGAACACAAGTATGAAATAGGAGAGGGTGGAAAGATGTTACCATTCCACCAAAACTCTTCAAAGAAATGAGAGTTGCTAGAGAGTGCATCTTCAATACACTCTCCACTTGTCTGAAGCCACCACAAAAATAGCTGGCTGGAGACTGAAAGGTGTGCACATCACAGATCTGCCAGGGAAGCCCTCCCTGCACTAGGCAGACTGCCAGGCTGCTCAGCTGGGTTGTTTGAAGGCATGATGCCCTGAAGGCTCCATTTTCCCCTCTTCTTCCCTGTGAGATGTCTCAGATGTTTTTTGATCACGGGAAGACCTTGCCAAGGGGTTATCATTTCAAAGGGAGCCAGGATGCCACACACCAGCTGGTCTGGGGTAGCCTGCCTCTGTTCTCAGAGGTGCTGGGGACACCATCCCATCTCAGAGCCTCCCACTCGCGGCAGAGCAGCAGCAGTTCCTGCTGGCAGTTGCTGGCAGCTGGGAATGGCACAGAGGAGCAGGCAATGGGATCTGAGCTGGCCAAAAGGGAAACGCTGGGAGAGCTCTGATCTGGCTGGTCTTTCTCACAGGGTGGCCACCTGGCCATGGCTGAGCCACCACCAAGCCCGTCCTCTGTGCCTTTGTGCTGCAAGGTTGGACTGGTGCTCTGAGCTGGGATTTTATCTGTTTTAAATAACTCTTTTTAAAATACATATTAGCCACATAAAGCCACACGTTCTTATACAAAAGTTTGGTCTTTTAGAAGGGTGTCCTGCAGGAAGTGCTGGTGGGAGGTTACATGTAAACAACACATGTAAGGACGAGTTTGTGCTTTGAGTGCCAGCTTGGGGGCACTGGGGAATGACAGCAAATCTCAACTCACAGTGTTACCTGAAACAACTCTCTTGCCCAAAGTGCTTGGATGTGCCATTGACTGTGGCAGGAGTTTTTAGAAACCATCCAAGATCAACTTATAGATGAATAAAATCAGGTGAAATTAAAGTCAGGCAAACAAGAAATGTGCTTGGAAGTGTTTCTCTCTGGCCCACAGGAAAAGGAGTGTTAATAAGCACAATAGTTGTATTTTCAATGAAACTTGGTTTGATGCTTAAAGGGGAGATGGATAATTAAGACTTCATCTTCCAAAATATTAAATATTGATTTGTAGACATTTAGCAGCAGGCATAAAGCTCTTCTGAGAACTGGCTGTAACTGTCTAAAAGATTATAAAAGATTTTACTTCTCCATGTAGAATTTAGCATTTATTTTTTTTATTTAAAATTTATGAAATGAGAGTAAAATAAATCAGGAGATAAACTTCTAGCCCTCTGAGTGTGTTTCAGTTCTGCTTTGTGTGGCCTTGCAGAGTCAAAATGGATATATGATTTTTTTTAAAGTTTGTATTGGCTTTTGGCTTATTGAAGTGTCAGGAGATTTATAAGCTCCTCAACTCCAATTTTGATTGTTTTATCCAACTACTGTCACTTCTTATCAGTATTAAAGGCAGAAATCAAAAGCATGGGACCCATGGGAAGAAGTGTTTCAGATGTACACTGCTGCTCTTTTTGTCTCTGTTCTGAGCTGTGCCCCTCTGCTCCTGACAGCAAACGCACAATGAGGTAAGGAGGTGAGTTTCATATTTCATCAATTCATTTGTGAATAAAACAAAGGTGTTTTTAACTTGAATGTATATCTTTCCACCTGCCTTGTCCTTTCTTTATGGCTTGTGAAGATTGCTCAAGTCCAGCATGTCCCATATCACACAGGGCAGCTTTGCTCCAGGAGCCCATTTGCCTCCAGCCTTTCACTAATTGTACACTGGGCATCAAGACAATTTGTTTAAACAGGAGAAAAAAGACTATTCCAGCTCACCTACATTTTGCAGATGTTTCTCCCAAAAAGAAAGTAACCAAGGTTCACTGCCTGGGTTTGAGAGCTTAGCCCTGAGTGGTAAAAGCATTTGTGCAGTAACTTCTCTTTTCTTTTTCCTTTTTCTTTTTTGAGATGTCTGTGCACTAGAAACTGACATGAATTTTCACAGTCATTTTGTTAGGGTTAACAAGTGTATTGAATTTAAGAAACTACATTTTCTGTGCTTTATTTGCAGTTGTTTCAAGTTGATCAAATCTATTTCAGAATGCTTTCTATTTTATGCAAACTTGCTTTAAAGAAGTGTAAGCAAAATGCGTTCATTTCACCACTGGATCAATTTATTAGGTTTTAAAAGTGCATTTCCATTCTACCATCGACAGCAGTAAAGGGGAAAAGGGAGGAGCAATGACAGAAAATCTATTTGACAGAATAAATAGTTTCTTTGCACATATGTATGTATAGGTGTGTGTGTTTATATGGGTAAAGTAATGGTGATGGCACTGATGAAGCAGACATGTTTTAGCATTATAATGACAAATTGTAAAAGATGACACATGTTAAAAAAAAGATGATGTTTATTGGAGACTTGATTATTTCCTACCTCACCAAACAAAAAATTGACTGAGACAATAGAATCCAGCAAGTTAGAGCCCAAATTGAAACACTAAGTCATGTCTACATGGCAAGTAAAAAGTAATTAAAAAAAGAATCACCAGTTTTAGAGGAGGGAAAAGAGAGAGGAAACACAATTACAAGTCAATACTTAAATCTTACTTAAGCACTGCAATTGCAGAAAAGCAGATATTTCATGAATAAGATTTTGCAGTGGCGCAAGCAGGGGGGAATGACACTAGAGTGAAGCATGCAAATTGTACATTTGCACATTTCTAGGTAAGCATACAGACCAGATATTTTTGTGTCCTTGGGTGTTTATTACATTCCTTACCTTCTTTGACCATTTCAGCTGGGCTCTAGACCCAGGAGGGACATACATTTTATGTTCTTTTCATTTTGACATTTTTACGGTTAGATGTTGTGCAGACTTAAATTTTTTGTGCTCAACTTTTGCTACTTGAATCCTGAAGTCCTTTTATTTATCCTGTCATCTGTCATTGATGTAACTGACTTCTGTGACAGTGTTGACAGAATTTATCTAAGAGTTTGCTGGATGGCACATTTCACAGAGTCAAATATAAATAAAAGGGTCCATCACCTGGGGGATATGGGATTGGAAGTCAATGGGTGTTGAAGGTGCTTAGTTTCACAAAGACCTATTCAAGAACTCACACAATCCCCTCTTACAGATTTATCTCTTTATATATGACCATGTTCATATTCCCTTCAGGTCAGGTAGCAATATGTTGTTGTTCTTTTTTTCTTTCCTAAGACCTGGCAGATAATCAAATATGTACCTGCATTTCTTTCTGACATTTCAGAAATGCTAAATATTGTATTCTGGTGATAATGCTTTCTGAAGAAGGAAGGAATGGCCCATTTAATAATGTATACTTCATTTACAGTTTGGAGTGTTAGCCAACTACTTGTGATGATACTTCTTCCAGTCATAATACTGATATATGCAGAGTTCTAACTACATTTTTAAATAGAAAAACAACTGAATGATACATTCAAAATAATTCATGGAGAGGAAATAGATGTATTTCAGCATGGGAGAATATTTATGCATTATTTAACAGCAATAATGTTTGAATTCATACATTATGCAAATGCCATTATAATCAGGAAAATGAAAGAACTTGGACTGCTGCAACATCTTTAAATCTACCATTAGGTACTTATTTGTGCATATCATTTAATACTGCACAATGTTACAGTATGTCACTTGAAGAGAGAAGTTATCAGAGACTAACAGGTTATAAAAAAGTAAAGCTGATGAATCCTGATTGCTACCTTGATGCTAATGTCTATAAATTTATCAGCAAACAAGAGTAAAGGCTTTAATGGTGATTTACATAAGCTTCTCTTCTGGAGATGAGTTACTGTGGTTTTACACACGGTTCCCATTTTGCATTGTGCTCCTTCTCCATCCCCACCCCCACATGACAGACCGGCACACAGCGTGGGCTGACACTGCCAAATTGTATTTTCTAAATGGATCAGCAGCTATGTTCCAAAACTATCAAAAGCAGCAAGCCTGACCATATAAAACCAAAGCTGCTTCTGTTTCCTCTTATCTCCAAGACAAAACATTAAAAAAAAAAGTACAGAAAAAAAAAAAGAAAAGAAAAAGCCTATGGTTTGGAGAAGAGCATCAATAGAGCTGCCCTTAGTATTTAGTTTTGTTTACGCCTCTGCTTAACCAGATCCATAACCCCACACATTTGCTTATCTGTATAACTTATATTTGCATGTATATAGTGCCCGTGCACGTCACTGCAGCAGTTTCGTGCCCCGTTTCCAGGCAGTGTGAGCTGTGGCAGGGGAAGCAGGCAGCCAGCCCAGCCCAGCCCTGCTGCTCTCCCTGCCCCATGCTGGTGTCTCCTGGTCTCTCCCTGGCACTCCTGCCTTTGTTTCCTCAGACTTTCTGTTCTCATCAATGGTTTCTTTTCCTCCTGTTCCTAAATAGCTCTGCCCTTTCTTTCTTTTGCTCCCTTCAGGCAGGCTGTCCCAGCCACCTGGTCCTTACAGCCTGTCCCCTTCAGTACTTCACAGATAAATGAATTCCTCCTCCAAATGATACACGAAATATCTGTGGCACATAGTAGTCTCATGCTTTGAAGCAGAAACACAGGTAGTCAGACTTCTGTCCTCAAAAGTGTCTGGTGTATTTTCTCCCAGTTTGAGCCCAAGGAGCTGAGGGTTCAGCTGTGCTCAAGTCATTCTGTGGAGCAGTAATCTCATGCTACACTTAGAAGAATGTTCTCTCAGTCAAAGGTGTGCATGGTGATGAAGGGAGAGCTAGACTTTCCCCTCGTAGTTGATGGGTGAACAACATTTCTTCAGAATTACTCATATTGCAAAACTCTTCATTTGTAGTTAATAATAAAAATGAGAGTGAATAGAACTGAGGAACAACTGTATGGGGACAGTGATCTATTTTCTTAACTCATTAAATAAAGCTGGCCCATCCCTTATCCAGGAGGTATTTACAGATAAGGACAGCAGAGGAAAATTTTTAGTCTGATTTCCATGTGTATTTGTTGTGTTACAAGCAAAAAAGAATTTACATGCAGATGCAATCAATCTGGCACATCTCATAAACACTGTATTCCCCTAATAGCTCAGGAATTCAGAACAGATCTCACAACTGGGTGGCATTTGGGCACAGTTTGTGTGCTCACCAATTTGAATCCAGTCAACCGCCTGGAATTTTCACTGTGATAGCGTCTTCCAGAAATGATTACTTTTTATGTCAGAGTGGATGCAGTAGTGTTTGCTCCTCCATCATAAAGACTGCGAGGGCCTCTGCCATAAAATCTCTATTGCTAACAAGAAAACAAAATTCAACCAATATATTGTGTGCCTGGCTAAGAACTGGCGCGCAAGAATTCATCCTGGAAATTTTTATTTGCAGAGAATAATACTAATTTCTCCGAATGCAAAATAATGCATGAACTTCTTTTTGTTGACTATTAACTACTTTTTTTTTTCTTTATGGCATTGTAGCCATCAGTTGTTGTAAAGCTGGTTGGGAACAGAAAGGGATGTAGGATGCAGCAGTCATCACGGGTGCAATAAGCTGTGCCCACTCCAGTGCCAACTGCAGGTCACCAGCTGATGATGAGGAGAAGGGGACTGCACAAACTGGAGTCAGTATGTCCTGCAATGGCAAGTCAATTAATGAGATATTAACTTTGCAGTGGTTATAAGAGTTAATGCAGACCTCCCTGTTTTACATGGTTTTGACAGTGCCAGCTGATGCTGGCTGTACAAGAAAAAAGTGGGAGGTGGTTATCACTGCAATTATTTTGTGGCACCCTTGGATGGTTGCTGTGTTTGTGCCTAGGTGAACTGAAGTTAAGTTCACCTCGGGTGGATTTCTGTGTCCACGGTGCCTGAACACAGTGACAAAGCCCAGCCTTAGACAGGACAAGGTTTGCATCACTTGAGTGCTTCCTCCTGGCTGGTGTGCTCCTTTTGGCCAAGCAGATGGTGCAGCAGTTTGCAGAGGCTGTCCAGTGTGTCTGTGTTTTCTCTGTCATTACAGCTCCTGAGATGAAAGTCCAGAAAGTGCCGAATCCAGCCAGGCTCTGCATGCCTAACAAGGATGCCATCCCCACCACAGAGCAGTGTAAGAACTCCCTCAGCAGAAGAGCTTGGAGAGAGCAAGGGAGCCAGTGGTAAGGTTAATTGTGAACCTGTCATGCTGTAGAAATCATCTCCTGCCTGAGATGATTGTTGTGTTGGCTGTGTAGCCAAACTGCAGCTGGAGGAAATGCCTGCCTGGCTGAGACAATGCAGCCACCTTCTGCAAAGCTACCAGAAAGTAACAGCAGAGCTTCACATTTCTACAGACTTACAACAAGGTTTTCTCAATTATTACCATAAACTCAATCCAACAAAAAAATGGCAAAGTAACTTGTTTGGCATGTGGAAAAGTATCTCTGGGCTATCTCCTTTTCCCAGCATTTCCTCAGCTGGAGTAGGATTATTGCTGCCATTATTCCTAATAGTTTCTAATTGCACTGAGGACATGCTCCAAAAACTGCCGAAGTCAACAGAAAAATTTCCTGAGAGCCAAAATCACAAATTTATGTGGTTTTCTCAATTCAAGATCATCCACTGTCTGGCCTTAGTGTGCCAGGATAGGTCCAAAACACTTGTTTTTCAAAACAGAAAAATTAGCTTCAGCATTAAACTTGTCACTGACTTCAAAAGGATTATCCCAGTCACCTATGGTTCTGGCAATCCTTGCTTACAGCACAGTTTTAACATATGTTAAAATTTATGCTGGTAGTTTGCATATCCTTATACTAAACAAATACCTACATTTATGTACAGTGTGATGTAGCAGTGATTTACATCTCATATGACTGCCTGACACTGTTTCTCCTAGGAGTGGCTGTACCTCCCCAGCATGATGAGGAAAATGCTGTTTCAACCTAACAGGATATCTTAATTTCAGGTAGTCACAAGGTTGTATCTTTAACATAAGGTTGTCTGCACTTTGTGGCATGGCTTTCATTACTTTGATAATTCCTTTGGGTTTTAATTAGAAACATTCAGCTACATTTCCCTAAAACATGCAAATGCTGGGGCCCCCACGAACAGTATTGTTAAGATGGTTTCTTAATCGATTTTTCTTTTCGGTTCACTCCCATTTTATGGTGGCAAACACTGGAATTTGTCACTTCTTCCAGTAACTGATGCTTTCTGCTTTAATAAATGCACATTTTAGATGCTATTCCCCTTCTCTGTTTGATAGGTGCATGGTGTCGGGAAGAGGAAGGTCGCAATGATGTTAAGTTTTCTGCTAAGCAAAGGATCAGAGCGTAAATGAAATCTTGAAAGCTGGGAAATGAGAATGTGCAAGTGTAAATAATGTATTAATTATTGACAGCTAGGAGACTGAAAAGTCCTGTTTAGTAGTGACATCTTCATTGTCACACTGCCTGACACTATCTCAGGTATTCTTTTTTTAATAACAGGTTTTCCCCCCAAGATAGTAAGTGTTTCAATTTACCAGTATAACTATTTATATTTTCCATTTTCTGTGGTTTTTCTTTATCTTACTGCAGTCTAGGTGCTTGGTGCAGGAGGGGATGGGGGAGAAACTAATCCTTGTTTTTTATTGTGGCAAGTGATATTATTATGGTACAAAATAGATTTTTTTTTTTTTTTTTTGTAATAAAAGAACAAAATACTGAGGTGCAAAAGGAGATTCCACTTCATTGGTTATTTATGGAAGTTAAGATATAGTTTAAGGAAAGAATTACGATAGCTAAAGGCTCAGTTTTGCCAACAGGCCTTCCCAGCAATGACTACTGCTTAATATATGCCAGAAGCAGAATTGGTTTCACCATGGCTTTTTGAGTGAGACATTAGTTATATTAAGGAAAGGTGTTTCTGAGTTAAAAGGCTTTTAATACTCTGTACTTTCCAGTCATTGCATAAAGTCTAAGAGTAGTAGCGAATTCCATAACATTTAAATTATTTTTGTCACAAATTAGAGCAGAAAAAATCCCCATGATCCCAGAAAGGTCTGTGTATATTAACTGTTTGCATAAGGCTGCTAGATGTAAATAGCTAGGAGCTATCAAATACTGAGATTTAAATTGAAAAGGAAAAAACCCACCACAAGTCACCGAACAAAAATAACAACAAAATAACAACAAATATCTCCTGATCCTTCTTTGCCAGGTGATCAGTGAACTTCCCTCCCCTCAGCCCCCAGGCACAGGGCTCCATTGCCCTTTGGCAACTCTGTGCCATCTCCAGGCCTCTGCTGGTCCCTGGCTCCTGCTTTATCCCCCACTGGCTTTGCCCACAGTTAGATTTTGTTCCTTCTGTGGATGGAACACACACTGAATTGAGGAGGCTCCCAGGCTTGGGCAGGAGCTGAGGAAAGCCACGGATCCCCACCCTGGGGTGTCCCTGGGGCAGAAGGTGCTGCTGAGGGCTGGGGGTTAAAGAAAAAGAAGAGGCAGCTCCTTCAGATGCTCTCCACACCATGATATTGTCTTTGCTTTCACCTTAATGAAGAGAGCTGGGAGGCAGCTTTCAGTCAAATCCTCTTTCTCCTGAAAAATGCAGGTTCTGATCTGTGGAATTGTTTAGCAAATTTCTGCCAGCCCTAGTGAATTGATAGGGTTCATAAATCCTGTTATGTGGAGAACTGGAAAAAGCAGAAATATTTAATTTCACTGTTTTCAAAGCACTGTTTTGATTTATCACATTGAGAAGATCTTCCATTTTAAAAGTTTGATTTCTTTGTTTAACAAACATTAATATTTTTACATAAGTTAAGATTAATGAACAATTTCACCTGCAATAATTCCCCACTTTGTAGCTGACTCAAGCCCCGCTGGTTTGGCCACTGGTTCCCAGGGCAGGGATGGCCGGGCCGGGCTGGGAGGGATCAGTGTGAGCTGGGGAGCTGCTCCTGCGTCCCTGCCCCGCTCCCTGCTGGGGCTCCCTGCACAGACAGGCACCGGGCAGGGAGGGATGTGCCCAGCAGGGATGTTCCCAGCTCCCTGCACAGAGCAGGGCCCAGGCAGGGATGGGTGTTCCCAGCTGCACCACCCGCTCCAAGGGGATCTTTACAGGTGCTGGCAGCAGGGGGAAAAGGCAATTCGCTCTTTGAGTCTGTTGTTGTTTACAGAACATGTGTCTCAAACATTAAAAATGCCGTATGTGATGCTGAATATAGAGCCTTCTTCCTCTGCCCAAGAATAGAACTTTATCAAAATGAAATTTCCTGCTCATTTGAGCCCGTCTCCATAGCAACAGGACCGTACACCTGTGATGTACAGGCAGAAGCTGCTACAACCTCTGAACCAGGCAGAACGAGCCTGCTCCATCCTCCGTGGAAGGCAGGAGGACATCTCTGATGTAGCCATGGCACATTTTGCTATATGCTACCTATGCCTGGTCCCTATATACAATCACTTTATTCAGGATTACCCTACTTACATTTGGTAAATAAATACAAATGTGCTACTTACATGAAGTTGTACACTTGCAAAAATTCAATCTATTCTTGTCCTGAGGGAAGACTTTACCATGCAAACGTTACACAAAATAAAAGCTTGTGCTCACATTTGTAAGAATTTCCTAATTCAAAAAATTCATAAAATGCCTTGCTCTTGCAAATCTGCCAACCTGTTAATAGTACATCATTAGAAGAAAAAGCAACTGCATGCTGAATTATTTAAATATTATTTTAATAGTAAACTGGAAATAATTATGCACCTTTGGCTATCCAATATTGCAAATTGCTGCTCGCTCCATAACTTTTAGTGAAATTGAACTCACCAATAAGAAACAAATGGTTGCATTTTAAAGCAACCTGAAATTATTTCCCCAGGTCATTCATAAGGTAGATCATTACAGAGAAACATTTTCTTATGCAAATAAAAAATAGCCTGCTAATGCAATGTAAATTATATTTTAAGCTTCCTACATTTATTAGCTTATTTAAGAAGAGGCAAACTTCAAAGAAGGATTTTATTTGGAATACATGCAGAGTGGAAATATCTGTAATGATGGCTATTGCTCACAGATATACTGTATAACATATAGATGAATTGTCTGTTTCTGTCTCCTGACGTTTGTGTGTCTTTGCTTTCAGACCTGCCCTCTCTTCCCCTCTTAGCTCAGTATTTCCCATTACTGACTGCAGGGCAGGCTGCAAGCAAAAGGAGTGAAATTTGATAGATGGTACATGCATCTTGGCAAAGTTCATTGCATCAGGTTGCCTGAATTTTTAATACCACTCCTTGAGACAGTGGGCTTGACTTTTTTCCCCCAGTGTTATTATAACCCTCATTTCTATGCCAGAGAAAATGGGCTTCTGCTCTCAGAGCAAAATTTCTCATCCTTTTTCAGCAGATGGGTGGACAATGCTGTTTTTCTTTTGCAGGGCACAGAGAAGTCAGGGCATGGAGAAACCCCCTCATGCAGGCTGCAGCCAGCACAGGGCTTTGGTACAGCTGGTGACTGGATGAAAAGGGAACTGATCTTTTATCCACACCTTAAGGACAGGAGGCAATGATCCCAAGTTTTTTGTGGTATTTATAACAGCTATTTATTTTCTCTTTCCCAATTGTGGCTGTTTTCAGATTTTCTACTAGGAAATATCTGTCTTATATAAGCTGCTAATACTCTGCTCTAGGCAGAACATGGTGCTTGGAGCTTATGTAGGCTGATTTCAGGGAAACTAGCAGCATTATTGATTTTCATTGGGCTTATTAGGATCAGTGTAACATGCACTTTTGCTATACTAGATTGTATTTGACTTTCATCATGAAATCTCATTACACTAAAAAGAAATGGAAACAAGCTATGCAAATAAAAGATTTTGCAGGGTGCTCTAATGAAATTACTCTGTATCTGCAAAAACACACTTTGTATGTAGGTCATTCAAACCCTGAATGCTGCTGGTCAGACTGTTCTCATTTGCTTTTGAATATTAGGAATAGATTCTCCAGCCTTAGCAGAATTATTTCAGATTTATGCTAACATAACTGAAGTTATAGCTTGATCCTTGAAGTAGTTGTGCTGTCTGAATTCTGATGTTGAGTCAGTGATTTACTAGGAAAGGCAACTTCAATTGTTTGTCTGCTTGCAGCTGGTATGATGATGCTACAGCATTATAAAGGTGTGAATCCACGTGGCTGTGGGCACACCCCAAGCCCCCAGCCAGGATGAGGAATGAGCAAGGAGCTTGTTTTCACCCGTCTGGCTCCTGTGGGACATCATCTCCTCCTGTTTCGCCTGTTGGCATCGGTGGAGGCAGCATGAGCTGGCAGCACAGCAGATCTCCTCAGTGCAGCATCAGAGCACAAAGTCCTCCCTCCTGAAGCTCAGAGGAGATCCAGTTACCACCTCAGCTGCCCTCTTCCAAGGACAATTCACTGCCAAAGCTCACAAGTCCAAACCCAGGCTCTTCAGCAGTATTCCTGTAGCTGCAGACAGTGCTGAGGCTTTCTCACATTCTGCTGGCAGGAGAAGGTAAGGTTGTTTGTGTGGCTCCTGCCCTGGGAGTGCCTGGACTGTTTGGGAGAGCAAAAGCCCTCTGCTGTGGCTGTCGTGGTGCCCCTGCAGTGGTGGCTCAGGGCTGAGGATGGCAGCAATGCCTGCCCGTGTCTCCATGGGCACACACCTCCCCATGGTCACCTGCAGGGCTGAGCACGGGGAGGCGCTCTTTGGTTTTGGGTTTTGTCATCTCATTTTCTTGTCACTTGAAATTGGCAGTAGGACAAAACATTCCTCCAAGGTCTCTACTTACTCTGTAAGAATGGAGCAAGATTTTTGAGCTATCAGGAAAAAATATCCTCCTTTGGCACGTTTTGATGGTGCCTCTTAGAATAGCACATCTCCTAATGGTCAGGATGCTTTTATTTTCATAGATGTTCTGTATCTGGAGAAAGCAACATTGTTTTGAGAAAGAGAAAATGAATTTTGAAGAGGTCTGAGAAGCAACTCTTATGCTCCCTTTCCTAATAAATTCCTGTATTTCTGATCCTAGAGGATGAGCTACGTAAGGTACCAAAATTAGCAGAAGGTGAGCTATATAACGTACCCAAATTAGCAGAAGGTGAGCTATATAAGGTACCCAAATTAGCAGAAAGCACCCAGTTAAAAACCAACCTACAGGATAGATGCTGGGAAAAACAAATTCAAGATACAAAGCTGCAACTGCAGAGTTACTTGGGGAGTACAAATTCGGCATTATTGACAGTCTGTGATTTAATGATATTGCACAGTCAGCTCTTAGGCAGTACTGAGTCATTCCCTGTTGATGCCATGAAACTGTACTCTCTGCTTGGAATTGCCTCCTGTGTTGTGGGGTTTTATGGTGAAATTTTGGTATGGGCTTTTTTCCAGAATTTTTCAAACTCAGCAGCAAAATCCTAAAGGGGAAACTCCCCTAATATACATGTGACAGTCTTATTTATTTGCCTCAAACTGCTGAACACAGGTTTATGGAAAAAAGCTCTCCTGTGTTGCTGACAATTAGTATATTTTCACTTGCAAAATGGTGCTTCCTGCTAATGCTATGGTATAATAATCAAAAGCCCCTAATCCAGCTGATTAAAAAGTCCCTGTTGGGCTTTGCTGACCAAATGAATACAATTAGTAAGACATTTCGAGTAGGGAATTTCCTGCAAATACTGGTATTTGTAGACCTTAAATTAAAATTATGATATGTAAAATTACATATCAAAAGAAGGGAGATCCTATTCCTTGGTACATCTAACTGAGGCCCATTGTTGATGTGTGGCAGGAGAGATTTTATTCTATAAGTGCAGGTAAGCTTTTCACTCAGACCTCAGCTTTAGAATCAAATTAATTGTGTGATCAAAGCATTTCTTTTTTAAATCCTCCCAAAGAAACCTAGGAAAAAACAAGTCCCTTAAGTAAGTTAGTTTATGTAGGCAATGGTAACAGGTGCTATGGGTTGTTGTTGAGATGTTGTTTGTTTAATATTAATCTAAAATAATTTAAATGGCATCTTAATAGCCTTATTTTATGTCTCTTATTTTGATTTTAAAAATCAGCGCATTCCCCTTAGTGCAGTTAATAGGGTCAGCCTGTGAGCCTGTGCTGGTTACCATGCCTTCAGTCATGTGGAATCCAAACAGCCATTATAATTTGTTTCTAAACAGATCAAGAGCTATTTACCATCTCAATGTTTTGTGCACAGCTGGGTGTCTGGCAAACATCCAATATCCATTAACATTTAAAAATTAGTCCCATAATGCATCTTTTCCATGGCTTGAGGAGTATACACACTGACACATGTTGGGAACCAATTATATTTGCACCACCATTAGTCTGGCTGCATTCAACTTCCCAGTAAATGAGGGCTAATTTAGTTTCCAGAATGGTGTATCTTAAATTCATGCAATGACCTTAGCAAAAGCAGAGTATCTGAAGATATAAAGAGGAAGGAAATGTTC
This sequence comes from Melospiza georgiana, assembly GCF_028018845.1. NCBI lineage: Eukaryota > Metazoa > Chordata > Aves > Passeriformes > Passerellidae > Melospiza > Melospiza georgiana. The sequence goes on along the minus strand of NC_080438.1, from coordinate 14,198,411 downwards.
AGAAAGAATAATGCTTCCTTTTTTTCTGCCTAAACCATAAGAGTAGATTATTATATGACTGTTTCCAGTATCCATGCCTGGCCTTAAAACCAGATTCCTTTAATTCAATACTGCTGAAATTCATAAGCAGACTTTGGTTGGGAAGAAATCGCACTAATATGGTAAACTAGCACACCCTCCTTGCTCAGATCAAACCTGCTAATGGACCTTTTTATAATAGCAATTTAGACCTGCCTGTAGCAGGTCTGACTCTTCAGGTCCCCAACTGATTTTAAGTGTTCTATTTTCCTACCAGCAGGAAAATAAGAAATACAGATTTCACAGTAAGTGCTGTCTACACTGCTTGTGAAATATATTCTAACAATGCCATGGAAGTGAAACGACCCTCACAACTGGCAGTTTGGCATAGAATTGTAATGAAAATGGAGAAGCACAAAAATATTTTGAGAAGTATATTTGCCAAACCTCTGCTGCCATGAGAAATTCCTTCAATAGTGTCAGAGGTGAAATGGGATGTCTGGCTTGGGGGCTGAGTGTGTAGCACCCCTCCCTGCAGTGTCAGCTCAGCTCCCAGTGACAGGTTCTAGACTGACTGACTTTGCTGCAGCAGCACGAGGCTCCTCTGAGCTCACGCAGCCCGTGGCACGCTGCTAATAAAGCTAAATTGCTCCTACTAACACAACACCATTCAGCAGCCTTTTAGAATTAAGAGCTGGTTTAAAAAATAGTGTTTTTCCTCAACAGTCATTGGAACCAGTTAGAAACTCAAGAAGGCAGGAATTTTCTAAATGGGAATTTTCTGAATTGCTGTACACAGCAATAGATGCAGTGAGCCTCCAGGTGAGGGGTCTGCTTCCTCCTCCAGCTGTGCACATCTGCAATAACTCTGTCCTCTTGGCACAGTTGTTTTCAAGGAGTTAGCTGTAGGATTCTGTCTGGAGTGAAGCTGCAGCTTTATAAACAGCTCTGAAGTTTAATGTATAGAAATAGTTATTTACGTATGTTTAAAATGAAGTATTTAATATACAAAACTTGTTCTTCTCTTACATCCATATAGTTCAGAGCTAGCCTTTGTCAAGTATTTCTTTATTGTATCAGCACCTTTTTCCTTTTACTTTTTGTGCAAGAAAGTACCTTTCAGTGAAAGGGCCTATTCTTGAAGCTGCCCTTTTGGAAAAGTTCACTGTACAGTCAGTATTTACAGATGCTGTTTATACTGTCTTCCTCTCAAAAGACATGGCTTTTTATTTTATTGCTTTCAGTGAAACCCACGCTTGTAGTCCCTGACAATAATACATTTTCATGCATCATTGGCAATACAAGGCTTCATTTAGACTATTGATTTACATTCTTATTGTATTAGGACTTGTTAGTGTTTCATACCTTCTTATTGTTTGGTGATTGACCTTTGCAGATTTATAGTACATAAGCAATTAGCCAGTAATAGATTAAATTAATAAAGAAGATTCCTATCAAATTTGGGGGATTTATGAATCTATCATGTGGTACAGTCCATTTCTTTATTTATATTCCACACAGCTGTAGCTATAAGCTGAATTCCAAGTGCAGTAAATCCTGCTGAAGACTCCTGAGTTACATGCAGGAAGGAGATGATGTGTGGTGTGTGTACAATTTGCTGGGTAAGTGTGCAGGGATGGGGACTGGCAGAAACGTTGAACTGTTTTCTCTTTCTGTCTTGACAGTCTCTTTTGTTTTACAGCTGTGGATTTAACAAACAAAAGTAGAGCTAGTTTTAATTTTTAATTAAAGTCAATAGCTTATGTTCATTCTGACATATCTGGTACAAAGAAGAATAAAAGAAAATACAGAGAGAAACTTGAAAGAGAAATGCATTTCTTCAGCTTAATTATTTAGTTTCCAACTAAGAAACAGCTCTGCAGACGTCGATTATCCTTCAGGGATATCTCAGAAGAAGTGAGCAATTAGCTTGATTTTCTGTTGAATATGTAGCTTGCGACTCAGTATGTGATCTATTAAAAAGATGATCATTCCTTTTAAACTGTGTCCTGATATACATGGAGCCTGTTGCTGAGGATAAAAGTCAGTGCAGTGATCCAGTCCCTCACCATTGAGACACAGCTTTTCTGTCTGGCTACACAACAGACAGGGGCAATTCAGGTGTTCTCAGGACTCCAAGAGAAGAGTGAAAGAGGAGGGTAATGCTCTCCTGTTATAGGTGACCTGGGATACTGCTTAACATTTTTTATAGCCTAAAAAAAGGGCAACATTCCTCTGGTGGGAAAAAAGTCTCCTTGCACCCATTTCTGTAGGAAAGCAGTGACTGCTCATCAGCCTGGAGTCATGGATGGGGCTGTGAATGAGATCAGCAGCATGGGAAATTCAGGCAAGGCTGCATGGGAAGGGCTGTGGAGAGGGGAGCAGAGGCTGTGGCCCATCCTGCTGCCATCCAGCCGGCCCAGGGAGCTCTGGGCCTCACAGGATCAGTGCCACCCACACACAGCACCGTGGTCCTGGCACACACTGCACCCGGCACACAGGTAAGAAGGAAGTGGGAACTGGAAGGGACATTTGAAAGAGTTGTATGATAAGCACATTTTCTGAATACCATCAGTGGAGCAAACTTGTCTGTGAGTGCATGAACCCTACTGCCATTCCCTGCTTCCAGATTGCTGCTGCAGGGTTGAGAATGCCCAGCCTGGGGAACTGGGGGTTGTGTGTCTGCTGGCACTTCTGCTGCACAGCTGGCTGGAACACATCAGCTCACAAAGTGCCCAGATTTCACACAGGAAAAGCAGAGTGCACATTTTTGCAGTTCATGTGTTCAGAGTTTTTTGGTTGTGTTTTTTTTTTTGTTGGTTTATTTAGTTTTGTGTGTCTTTTATTACAATTATGACATTCAAATTCCACTATAGGGAGATATTGGAAGGTTTGAGCTTAAAAATGAACTTTAGGTAAGTGACTTGCAGGAGGCTGAAGTTTGCAGATGTGCTGCCAGATTTTCTGCACACCTTAGTCCCACTTTGAGCACCTCCACCTGTCAAACTGTGCTCCTCCAAATGCACACCGAGCAGAGGCTCAGCCCTTGATGGGCCTAAATTAGGAGGCACCTGTATGTGTGACATTGAAGCTTCCATGGTATCTGAAATCTTGCTTCTGGTCATGTTTAAAAGTGCCACAGTCCTGAGCAGTGTGGTACCTTACGTGTACCTTCATCTGCAACAGGAGCCCAAAGCTTTAATGTGGCATGAGAGCAAAACCTGGGTCTCATCCCTTCAAGGCCAGGCTGCTCTGAGCCCTTTCTGCACCTCCCCAGCACACTAATGGAAGGGAGGAGCAGACCTGAGTTGTGCTCTCTTTCCCAGAATTGTGGCACGATGTTGAATAATCCCCCTTTTGCCTGTCTGCAGCTAATTTCAAGGCCATACAAGAGAGGGCCCTGAGCACTGGTGTGGCTGTCACTGGCACTGGTGGCTCCCTGGGCACAGCCCCTCTGCTCCTGGATGGGTTTATCCAGCCCACAGTAGGGTGACCTCCTCTGCCCCTGGTCCTGTGGAGCATCCTTTAAATCCCTGTGCTCCTCCCCTTCAGCCTGGGATGGACTGCCCATGGGGAGACATGGCATCCAGCTGTTTGTCAGACTGGACACAGCTCTTTTTGCAGGATTACAGGTAAAGGCACAGCTCATCTATGCAAGAATAAATGTAAGGAATGCTTGCCCTTTATTTATCTGCACTAATTACGCATCATGAAAGCTGCTGGTGCAAAACAGCCTGTCCTGTTTAAAGATATATATAACAGAGGATAATCAAGGGGACACCTGCTCACTGCTTACACATAGCCCAACAAAAACCTCCTCTGTGGTTCCCAGGGCTAGATGCAGTCCAGAAGCAAATTAGGTATTTTCTTGTGGCCAGAAGCCCAGACTAATAAACTCTGCAGACCTAACTTTTCATACAGATGGGTTGTGGCTTCCTGCATTGTGTTCCCATTTGTATTGAAAATTACCCTGGATCTGGCACCACTGGAGCTGTGCCAAGGCTAATCAGCCTATCCAGCCACACGCTGGCTCCTGAAGAGCTCCTTAAATCCTTCTTGCATTGCTGTCCCCAGGGCTGAGGAGCAGCCCAACCCAGGACCCTGAGCTTTTTTCTTCTTAAAAATAGATTTATTTATATTTGTGTTTGGTTTATTATTTTAGAACCTTTGTGGCCCTGCTGCTTTGGGAAGGTGCTGTGCTCCATGAATGTGGGGCAATGCAAGCATGATGGCCATGGCACAGGTTTAACCAGCTGAGCAGAGACTCAGGGAAAGGCTGTGTACTGCCCTGGGAGTCCTTCCATCCATCCAGCCATCCTGGCCCTGGACAAGGCTGAGGGATTGCTGTGTGGGGCAGCAGCAGGGAGAGACCTTCCCATGGAGCAGCACATTCTCATGGGGAGCCATGGCCAGGCAGGCAGGGCTGGGCTTCACTGGGGGTGTGAAGTTCACTAAGTGCATTGCTCCTGCAAATCTTGCTTTTATGTCTTAAACAAGGAGCTAAATTAGTATGTAAGCCATTGTTCTGTGTTTATGTGAAGTGTTACAGTGGAAATGTTCTGACCCAGAGAAGCTAGAGTATTCATTTTTCTTGAACGCTTTTGTAGGGAAATAAAACTATAGGTTATTTCTTATTGTATGTCTGAGAGGCTGCACAAGAGAGTTAAAATTGAAGGGGAGGAAGAATTTAAAGGAATAGGACCTCTGTCTGCTCAGAATGATTCCAGCTTAAAGACAGGACACTGCTACATTTTCACTTCAAGCATCACTTCATTGGTATTTCTGACATTTTGGAGAAGCAGAGTGAAAAATACCCCAGAGACCTTTCCAGTCCATTGGAAAATATCCTCCTGCTGTTTTACCAGAGTATACTGAAAGACATTTCATAGAAACATGTGTCTGTGCAGACATATATATAAATATTAATCTTTATTAGTGACAAAATGAGGAAAACAACATGGCAAACACAAGTACTCCAAATGGCACAAATCCATGGAAGAGTGTGAGTACCAGGAGGCTGCTTTTGTGCTGAACGGAAGTTCACTCATCTTAAGGTTGCCTCCAAATACAGAACTAACCCAAGAGTTTGGATTTAACACTGACTGGACAAGTAATATTTCTCCTTAATGAGGCTCAGCTCTGAAGATAAGGAGGAAAAGAAAAGGGTCAGTGTGATAAGCTGTGCAATGCAGTAATTGGATCAGGCAGAGACACTGCTGGCCTTTAGGAGAGAAGAGACCTGTAAGCAGGTTGGCATGTACAAATTGTTTTCTGCATAGGATTGCCTCAAAATAGTTTTTTTCAAAATAGGACAGGCAGAAAAACTGGTTAGTGGCTTCTCAAAATTTTTCATGTTTTATTTCTCAACCTAGTAGGATGTGGGAGGTTTTTTACCCAAAACCAGCATTTTCAAAGACAGCCTAAAAATTTATAATGAAATTTTGGAGTCATCCAAAGCCATTGGGAGCCATTTTCAATGTTACATAGTAGCCTAAGGAGGTTTAGAGGCTTTGAGTTTTGAAGCTAAATACCTACAGGAGGAGTCAGGTGGCAGCTCACAGGTTTAATCCTGGTAAGTCCAGAGCAGATGGGGGTCAGTGTATTATTTGAAGCACAAGTATCCTCTGAGGGTCTTTTCTAGCTCTTGTCCAGAATTTGTGGAGAAGATCTTTATGTGTAATAGAAGCCACTAATCCTTGTGGAAATATGAATTTTAATGATGTTGATGCCATGTCTCCCTGCGCTGTGTGTGGGAAGGAGGGAGGGGCTGGAGGGGGAAAAAAGCCTTTTTTAAAGGCTTATTTTTACTTCCTGTTATCCTTCTCTGACTCTGTTAATAATAACTTTACTTAATACCTGTAAATTTGAACCCTTAGTTGGTTTTTTTTTTTTCCCCAATTCTTCTCTAACTTCATGAGCCCTTTGTTAATATTTTTTCCCTCTCTTCTGCCCAACTGTGGCAGGAGAGAGCAAGGGAAGGACTCTCGTGGGTGCCTGGCATTGACCAATGTCCAACCATGATGCTGATGATTTTTTTTCCCCCCTTCATTACATATTAATTGGATTTCAGGAATAAATGTCATTGTGAAAACAGGATAAATTTAGTTTATAAACAAAAGTGTTTGGGATAGACAGCTCTAATCTAGGTGAGACAGTGCAACTCTTTCCTAGGTTAACTTCAGCTCAGACCAGAAAAAAATCAGTAAAAATCTGGAAGATGTGTGTCCTGTCCTGTTCATTTTATGTGGTGGATGAAAGAACTTACCTAAAGGTTTGAATTTGACACCCATTTTTCTACTTGCAGTGCACTTCTAAGGCTGTGTCCTTTTATAGCTCAGCATCCAAAAAGCTACAAACTGGCCAAGGCAGAGTAACTATTAAGACTATCAGGAAATCAAAAATGTGATCACATTTTAGATTGGCAATATTGTAGAGCTTTTTTCGTTTTGGTTTTTTTTTTTTTTTTTTTGATCAGCAATTAGGAAAGCAGGTTTTAGTGATAAAATTAGTGTAATGCTTGTTTAGTATGCCCATGATATTGTGGAAGGAAGTTTGGGACTGGTCAAACTGCAGCTGTGCGGGAAATACATCACAAGCACATTGCTGGGCACTGCAATACTTGCAGCTCAGAGCAAGAAATAGTAAGAAAGAACTCACCAAGTGTCTGTGGCAAAATCAATCAAGTCAGCTCTGTCAGAAGGCTCTGGATCTTCTACTGGGACTGGCCATTTCATCTGCTGCTTCTTACTGGTTGTTTATAGATTGCAAAGTTGCATCAACTTTCTTAGCTCTCCATGCACTAAGTACTTTAAACATATCACAGAAAATTTTCTCAAAGCACTGACAGTGTCCTTAATTTTTTTTTTTTCATTCACCCACTAAATATAATATCCACTGGATAAAAATGACTGATATTTCTCAAGTTGCCACCAGCAAAATTCTTGAATCCCCAAATACTTTAACATAATTTAGTTATCTTCATACAATCGCTTCAGAGATCATAATGGTACTACTACTGAGTTTCCCAAGGAAACTCAAGCTAGATACTCATGCTACAGATGTGCTAACTCTCAGCTTTTCCTCCTTTTGGGCTTTTCAACTATACCAACCAATTTCAAATAAGTCTGACAGTAAAAATACCTCAAAGATATCAAATTACCACAGGCTCTGCAGCAATCTTTGATGCCATCACTCAGGGACAGCATGTTTTACCATGTTTTACCATGTCCCTGCAGCAGCAGGGCCTGTGGAAGGGGAAAGGGACAGGCTCCAGCTGGAGCACAAGCAGTGCCACAGCATCCTGGGACAAGATGTGAACTCAGTGCATGGCTCCTGCTCCTGGAATGGCTTGTTCATGCATGAAAAACTGTTTTCCAAAGAGACCTTAGTGACTTCCAGAAGAGCAGACCATGTCCATGGCTACCTCTGGATAATGGTGTTGCCTCAGTATTTGTCTGGATAGGAGTCCAGACTGTTCTGCAGTGTCTTCTCAGGTGATTCATGATGTCTTTGTAAAGGCCCGTGGCACTGAAGTCATGCACAGGACTTAGTAGTGTTTCCAAATTCTTTTGGAAAAGAGAGGATGCATTATAATAAAGTCCTCAACTGGAAATATCTAGAAAACAGAGCTGGTTCAGATTAGGTCTTTTATAAACTCCAGGTTTTTATCAGTGGTTCAGTTCAGTTGTGATTTTTTTGTTTTAGTCATATGCAGTGATGCCATGCCTGATGCATGTAGTTAAGCAAGAACAAGGCTCTGTTAGAGTTTATTTATTAATGAGAAATAGCCAGATTGGCCCCAAACAAGGCATCTCAATAGAATTGTTGTGACACCAGCTATAGCTGTGTGTATCTACCTTGCCTAGATGTGGCAAACTGTTCTTGTGTATGGACTTCATTATACATATATGCAGAAGTGCTTGTGTGTAAAGCAAGTGTGGATGCAAATCTCTACATGCTACTGTAAATACCAAACAATGTATTACCAAAAGGTTTTTCCAATTAAAACCCTGCAAGAATCTTTTGTTATTACTTTTTTTTTTAATCTTACAGCGGGTATTGTCTCTGATAGAACACCTGGGACAGGGCTGCTTTAGCTTCCATTGTGATCCCCAGCCTGGATCTGCAGGACTCGGGATGGGAGGGACAGCTCTGCCCCTCTCACATGCCTCATGTTGCTCCTGCCTCTTGGCTTTCTCAGAAATGTGCCTTTCCTACATAGGTAGGGCTGATGTGCCATCTGTTGGGGGGGATCAGCATCCCCAAGCCACAGCCCTGCAATGCTCCCAGACAATGTAGGAAATGTATGACTGGAATGTAGTGGCTTGCATTTGCATTTCACACATTCAGCTTTGCTTCACACATTCCCCTCTCTCAGACACGATAAAGGCAGGGAAGGCTCTATTTCTTGTCAGCATGGATGGATGGCACCCCTAGAAGAGGATGCATTTGGAGCAATATGTTCTGCATCACTGACGTAAGCCAGGATGCTGCTGGGGCCGGGCAGGTTTGTTTTCCTATTCAGCGCCAGCGAGAGGGGCACTCGGGGACTTCGTGTCCTTGAATTTAAAGAAGATTGAAGTGTTGTATTGTTCAGAATGAAGGGGAAGAGGATGGAGCAGAATGATGCCGCAGCAGACGGTAAACACTTGATTGCAAGAGCTGAATAGGCTTGGCCTACATTTTGAATCTCATCATGGTCTCTTTTATTTCCCTCATTTGTAGCCCCGGCTCTGCAGCCAGTCCCAGGTTTGCTCCTGCTGCTTCTCTCACAGTTTTCTTCAGATCTGCAGTGCAGAGAGGGCATCTTGGCAGAAGAGCAGCACATGCCCAAGTGTTGTTTATGAATGAGGGATGCCAGGGTAGTAGTGTACATAAGATAAGTTCTCCCTGTCAGTGTTAAGTCCTTTTGGGATTGAAAGTTGTCCTCATGAGATTCACCTAGTAATCTCTAAGCCTTCATTTCACATTGTGTGCAGGGCTGGTCAATGTGCAGAAACGTTTCTGAATTTCTAAAAGAAAAAATGTATCTGTAGTAAGCCCTGTCCTTTCCCTTGCCCTACCCACCAAGCAAATCCATCACTCTCTCTTCATTTCCCATTCCACCTGGGGAAGGCATCAATGTACTGAATGCTAAGTACTGAACTCATTTGCAATTTACCAGAGCCATTCCTGTTATTGTTTATTTTCTGCTTACCTTGGAATAGCTAACAAACAGGGAGTGAATGGGGGGGATGTGGGGGGTAACAATTGCAGAGAAAAGCCATAGTAGTTCCCAGCCCAATTCCTTTAAATACTCAGATTTTTTTCAAATCAGTCAGGGGAGACCAAGACATATGTAAAATTATAGTTAAAGTTAAGATGGGAAAAGAAAAATAGTGGTGTTTTATATCTAGCTGATGTTTGACAGGAATGACTAATACTGATTCTATGCAAATCTGAGTTCCTTGCTGGAGATGAAGGAAAGAAATGGAGACAAATTTGATGCAATGCATTTGTAATAGAGAAAACAACTTTTTGATATATTCACAGGGCTTGTTATATTTTTCTCTAGCAAAGAAGTCTCTAGAACTTCAAATTATAGCTGTGTTTACAGATGCTTTGAGGGAGTTTTGAACCTTTGTCTCCCTGTCTCCTGTCTCCATTGCATGAATTATTAGAATAGTGGCAAGCAATCGTGACTTACACATCCTTTCACCCTTTATATACAAACCAAAATATTTTTGTCAATTTATTCAATACCTTACAGTAGATTTGCAAGGTATCTGGTAGATACATCCTTGGTTCTGATCACCCTTTACAATGCCATCTGAAAAATATATAAACTATGTTACTGTTTGATGTGTATAAATGCATAAACAACAGCATGTGTCAAACCAATTTAAATCTAAATTTCAAACTAAATTACTAAACAAAACTAAAAACTAAACTAATTTCAAACTAGATTTCAATCCCCAAGTTCTGCAGGATGGGTTTACAGCTAAACTTCCAACACTAATTCCTACAAATATTTCCCTGGTAACCACTGCCCCAATCACCCTTGCCATTTGTTTGTGTTATATGCAGAATTTTGGAAAAAATTAGAAGTAGTTCAGTATAGAGGCTAATAATTCAACTTTTCTCTGTTTTTAATTTCATCTGTCCTTCAGGGAGTGAAGGCTGGGGCAGCGAGAGGCAGGGCTGAAGCACTTCTTCATGGGCAATATTAGAAATAACCAAATCTGTATCTTAAGATCAGACCTTGTCCCAAAGAGACAGGACCTTTCCCTCCTCCCTTGGCTCTGCAAGGCAGCCTTCCAAAGGCCTCACATTTTTTTCACTCTGTGTGTTCATAACTGCTTTTTAATGACCAAATTCTCACTCAACCATGAAATAATTTAGGAAAAATTGCATTAACAAGCAGACTTGCTAAGTTCATAATTAAGGTATTTTCAAATATTATGGGTGGAAATTAACTTACTGTGCTGTCTGTGGAAACAGTGCAGAAGGCAGCAGGTTGCCTTGTGGAATAGTTATTAAATACTTGCTGGAATTGGCCAAGGACCTGGACAAGTCCATGGCAATTGGGCACTGAGGGTGGAGCAGTGGCTGGGGCTGATGTCGCTCACACAGTGCAGGCAGTGACATCCCCTGAACTGATGGCTTTGTCTTTGTCCTGTTCAATCATGTCTCCCTTTAACTGTGTGTCTTATAAGAGGAAAGCACCCTCTTTCCCTTTTTTAAAGGGAAACCGATGGCAGGTGTGCTAGAAGGTCCTTCTACATCAACACCAAATGCCTTGCTCCTCTGCAGCCCAAACCTTGGGGCAGCTCACTTTCTTTATTCCCTCTGTCAGGAAAACTGGGAGTGGGGCTGGTCAGGACATGGGCAAGGGAAAGGTTTTGGCAAGGAAAAAGGTGTTTTGGTGATACTAAATTGTTTAACAGAAATAGCAGGCCTTTGATATATTTTTGTTGGATAAAGACAAGAAAAGCCTAACTTAATGTTTTGTTTGGGTTATTTTTGTTTCAGAAAAGCAAATGACAATTTCACTTCTGAATGCTTATTTAAAAATGACTTCTCAATTCAATATTGACTACTGTCATTTTAGAAATGGGAAATAATTTAAACATTCACAAAGAAAACAATATTTTTTAAAAAAATAGATATTAACAAACTGTATTGGTTTAGCATGGTCTGGTTTTTGGTAGCAGGAGGGCCACAAAGATGGCTCCTGAGAAGCTGCTGGAAGTTTCCTCCATGTCCCACAGAGCCAATCCCTGCTGGCTCTGAAGATGGACATGCTGCTGGCCAAACCTGGGCCCATGAGAGAGGCTGGTAAAGCCTCTGTGATGACATGTTTGAGAAGAAAATCAAAAATTCACAAGCTCTGCTTGGGAGAGGCTGAAGAGTCACAGCACTGAGGGCTGAATGGACACTTCCAGCAGCCTTGCAGTGCCTGGGCTGGATCTGTGTGTGCATGTGGGCCATGGATGCACCAGCAGGGAGTGGGAAATCTCCCTGAAGGGGCTGGGACAGCAGTGTGGGACAGTCCCCTCACATCCCTGCTGCACCAGCCCATGGAAGCTGAGTGGGGAAGGCATTAGGGAGGAGTGTTTTAGGTGTATTTTCAAGATGTCAGGGGAGAGAAGTCTTTCACATATGAAGCTGTGCTGAGCCTAGCAGGGTTAACCTTAATCACAAAAGGCATCCACATTGGGAGTGAAGGTGCTGACAACATGTCAGTGAGACGTGATGTCAGGATGTGAAGGTTAGGGATGGAGATGTGCTGGGTGACTACGGGCCCTCATCTGGTTGTGTTTCTGTCAGGCTGGTTTGTGGGGAGAGCAAGAGTTAACAGCTAAAATTGTTTTATGGCCAGTACATGTAGTAAATAAGATTACTTATAATGAGATTAGCCTTGGACAGACTAAACCACTGATGAGTTCATCTTGGTCTGAGGCAATCCTGAAGCAACTGTAGCACCAGAGAGGATGTAAGTGGCTCTGGCTGTCCCAGTGTGCCAGGGCCATGCCAGGAGGTGGTGGCTTCTCCTTTTTGGGTGGAAAGAGAACTGCTGCAGGGAAGGGGTGGCTGTGAGCAACGCACCTCGCTGTGGGAATGTGATGCCAATGGATGTAGGGAGCTTCAAAGGATCACCTCTGATGAAAACTGAGTGTGGTTAGAGCTGGAAACATTTGTGAGGTGCCCTGTGCTGTGCCCAGCAATGGGAGGTGTCTCAGCAATGCTCCCAGTGCTGGCAGCAGGGCACACGAGTGGACAGAGGTGGCAGCTTTGGGCTTTGCCCAGAGGTGGGCAGGGTGTGTGGAGCCCCTGTGTGACCCAGGGGGTCAGGCAGTGACCAGCACATGGGGATGGTGGCACCTGCTGTGCCTGCAGCCCCCCAGGGCTGGAATGGATGTTTCCAGGGGCAGGGAAGGGAATTAATGCAGCCTGAAATAAATGTAGCTGGAATGAGACACCTGACAGCATGTGTTTGTGCTGTCCTTGAACAAACAGATTTTGTCTGGGATGGATTAAATTAGTTATGAGTTTAAGTAAAAATATACAGGGAATAGGAAAAAAAACCAACCTGGTAGCAAAGTCATTGCATATGCAGGAACAGTCCTGCATTTCCACATTATTTTCTCAGTGTGCTGCCTACAGCTTCTCTAGAGGGGCATCCCATGGAGAACAGCACCAAAAGGCATAAACCCAAACAGGGATTTAGGAGAGCAGGCCCACATCTCTGCAGGGCAGCCCTGGGCTGTTCCCACTGAAGGCACAGTAACACTGGGGACAGCTGGACATGCACTGTGCAGACCTGCCCCAGACAGGCTTGCATTTGCTGATGTATTCTGACATCCTACACACTTAAACCATCCATTAGATCTCTGTGGTCTTATCTTGGTGTAAATTAAATTAAAATCTGCCCATGTAGTGCTGTTGCAATGCAGAACTGATATGGTGGTGGTTTCATGCCAGCTCAGTATGATCCATCTAGTCTGTCCCACTGGGAATAGCCCAGATGTCTCCTTTAGTCCAAGGTCTCTGCTACAGTAATGCACAAGGCAATGGCAAATTGCCATCATTTTAGCAGACACAAATTACATTCCTGCCCCTGGACCCTTTATTTTCTTGGCCAAATCTCATTGTCATCCATCAGCTTTTGATATTCAAAATCTAAATAAATTTGCTAATTTTTTCCAATCAAATATGAAATGGTTATTCCACTTTCAGTAATCATTCTTTTTAACACATTTAATTGATCTTTTAACAGAAGAAAATATGACCTAGAAGTCTTTGAAGCCAACCTACTCTTTTCCTGTTGCTTTTCACTAAACACAATGTCTGTAGTGCCAGACTAAAATTATGCTGCTTAAACTTGATAAAGTACTGCATCAACAACAAAAAAGGAAACTATGACAGAGAAATGAACAGAAAGCAAAAAAAAATTCATTGTATGCCAGGCAGTCTTTTCTTTTCCATCTCACATTCTGCAGTGTGTGATGTGAAAAAGTGACTCAGAGCAAACTGCTAGAGAGAGAGCTGGAGAGGAGGCAGACACAAAGCTGCTCACACACCAGATTAAGTGAGCTCACTGCCAGCACATCAGAGGGTTAAGCAAGCTGTGTCCCCCAAGGCAGTGGAGCCTGGCCAGGGGCCCCCTACTCTCACCCAGGGCCCCCCTCAGCTGTACCTGCTCAGCCCAGGGCTGGGTGGGCATCGCTGCTTTCAGGGCTGCCAGAAATAGAGATGAACTAGATGGAACAGTTCAGCATATTAAATTGTCTCTGTGCAAATTGAGAGTGAGCATATGAAGAGGGAGATGGGTATTTGCTGTATTTCTCTTTCTCAGAAACACTATTAGTGATCTCCCACTTCAGCACTTCACTTGTTGGTTAGTCCCCATTCTCCAAATGCCACTATGTCACAGAGGGAACATCAGCCCAGAAATAATTAGTATGGCAATTTGGCACTCACTCTTCAAATTACATCTAGCAGTTGCATGTAAAATTGTCTGTAGAAATCATCTGGCTCTTACCAAGAGTTAGTTTAATAATGGAGTTTGTTTTGCTACCGCCACTGTTATGTTGAAGCCTGGTGGTTCATAATTGTTTTCCTCTCTTGCTGATGGAAACATCTTCTAGCAAAAGCAAGAGAAACAAAGCCTTTTCTGCTTTGCTGGAATGAGGAGTCCTGACCTAATCTCTCTTTAAAATATAAGTGCTGTTTGTGGCTCTCTGGGGAAACCCACCCAAATGTTGGATTTCATGCACATTATGGGCTACTGCACCTCTTCCTCTCACCACTAATTAACTATTAATTGGTGCAGAGACAATAGTAAGACCTCTTACTTCTTATGTGACTACTAAGCTGAAACTGGGCTGTAATTTTTCCAGGTATAGAGGAGGAAAGGTAGCAGGAAAGACTGAAATATGACACTCCAAACCTAGAGAGGAGCCAGATTTTCATTCAAGAAGATCCAATGCCCTCAACTTGAATGTTACTCATCTCTACCCTTAATGGATATTTTCATGACACTTATGAGAGAAATGCAGAGTATATTTTTCTTTCTGCTAAAAACCCCATCCTGAACCTGAGAAAACTTCTTCAGCAAAGGGGGGTTCTGCCCCAGCAGGCACGGTTCCCTGAAAATGTCCCTGTCCAGCATGGCAGCATCACCCAGCAGCAATATTTAGTCCAGCCTTCAGCAGATTACTGAGTGACTTGGCAATCAGCCTTTCCCAGGACAGCAGGAGGCTCTACAGCAGACCTTGCAGGTGGGATGTTAAGAGCAGGAATAATAGATAATGATGGGGCTATGTCAAAGGAAAATACAACATCCCTATAATGTGGACATTACAGGATTTCTGAAGCTGCTTTCAAAATGGGTCCAAAGAATATATCCAGCAGTGCAGGGCCTCTGGATAAAGAAAACAGGCAGCCAGTGTGCTAGGTGGAGAACAGTAAACCAAGAGGAACAGGGTGGTTTGTGTGTGCATGTGTGTTTGTGCTCATGCATCTTGGGCTTTGCACACCCCCAGGAGCTTTTAGAGGACAGCAGGGACTGCCCATCAGCTGATTCTCTGCAGCTGAACATCACCACTGAATGCCAGGCAGTGCAGGTTGGCTTGGACACTTTTCCTTGACTTAGTCTGTGACTATGCCCTTGGTGACACAGATGGTGTGTGGTTTTGAACATGTGGGATGATGAAAAGCTTTAAATGCACACTGTGAATGTCTTCAGGTTCTTTGGCTGTGTGCTCTGTGGCTACTCCTTAGATTTCATGTGTTGCATTTTTCCTCTGAATTAAAAGTAATTGAGCCTGATATCATGAGAGCTGTGTGGCCAAGGAGCTGGATGGGGAGGGACAGAAGAAGGTGTGATTTTCCCTGTCCATTTATTCCTTGGTGTTAGTGCTTGCTTTAACTAGAGTGCAATTAACAAACACCTGATGCTTATGCATTAGGGCACCTGATGGTGTTTGTAATGGTACTAAGTTATGAGCGCTCATGGAATGGGGTGTTGTTCTAATTGTCATACTTTTCTTCTGGCAGCCTTCAGGTCCCATTGGGTTAGTAGCTCCTGTAATGATTATGACTGTCAAATTAAGCCATCTGTAAACACTAAAACTTGCAAGCTCTTACCAAATTCACAGCACTCATGTCTGGAAATAAGTTCTGCATCTTTTCAGCTGGCATTTAGGAAAACTCTTAAATGGTTGGCATGTGTCTCAGTCCCTTTCTCCCAGAGCATCCTCTCCCTGTGCTGTCCCAGCAGTGTCTCACCCTGCTGCTGGGGGCTCCTGCCCTGCCACACATGGCTGGGTGTGCTGTGCCTGCAGGGTGCCAAGGGGCTACCCTGAGTGCCACTGCCTAAGTTATGGCTCTGAGCAAGCACAATGAGTTACAGCCTTACCAGCATGAGGCAGCCCCCTTGGAACACACATATTTAACAATTTGAACACAAAGGAGTGACTTGTGCCTTAAAACAGGCTGAATCCCATGCCAGAAACCAAACAGGAGTGAAATGCTGGGCTCACAGGTGCTGTTCATCCTTATGTCTTGCAGCAGCCATGGAAGATGCTGCAGAGGCTGCTGAGAGTGGTGTCACCAAGCTAAGCTCCTTGCAGCTGTCTGCAGGCAGCCCTGGGCTGTCCTTGGTGCCCTGCAGCAGTGACCAAGCTTCCCTGCTCATCCCCAGAGCCAGCCCACCTTCACCTGGACAGGTAAGCCTGATGTGTAACTCACTGTGCAAACCAAAGGGGCAGTGTAATAACACCGGGTGGGTTGCTCACACCATACCAGCAATGTTAAATGGCTCCAGGCTGCTCTTTAAGGGCACAGACAGGCCAGGACAGAACTGCTGAGCAGAGGAGGGACAAACCCAACCTCACAGATGGGCTGTTGGAGCTTCCTTGCCTTCTGCCACGTTTAAAGGATAAGCTGGCTGATGTCATGGGCTTCCCTGTGCCAAAGCTGGGCCAGAGAAATCTGGGATGTGTCACAGGAACTGCAAGTGGTGAGAGTTCTGCTTGCTTGTCACCATGGCATGGCTGGCTGAGCAGCTCAGGGCCTGCTGTGAGACAGGGCTGGGGCTTGGCTGGAAAGAAGCAGAGCTCGGGCCAGGGGTGTTGGCTGCTGTGAGGGAGAGCAGAACAGAGGAGTCATTGAGATATCCTGCCCTGAGACAGCTCAGGGCTTTGGGAATGCTTTAGGTGACCTTAATTTTGATTTGGGGTGTGCAGTAATGAACAAGTGGAGTGATGAATGTGTAAAGCTGACAGAAGGCACTGGTGTCTGTAAAGAAATAGGATGTGCAAGGTCAGGAAAGGTGTGCAGGGTGATGTTTCAGAGGCAGTGAGCATGCCAGGCTGACTCATGAGCTGAGCTGTGCAATAATCACAGGTAATTATTGCACACCAGCCAGGAGAAGGATTTGCATACACACCAAGCTGGACCACAGGGCCCATTTGGGCTCTGGCACACTCCACTCTCAGTTCAGAGCAGACAGGCAGAGAGATGAGAAGCCATTTCCAAACAGAGCCAATATTCTGTTTGTTTCCTCATCCAGCTTCCAGACATGACACTGAGCCATGATGTGCAAAAGTGAGGAGACAGGGAGCCACTGTCTTCAGAGCAAGGAAGGGCAGAGGAGTGCCTGTATTCACCCCCTCAAAACACATCTGCACTACAGGAATGAGCTTCTGAATCTACAGTGGGCAATTCTCTTGTAAGACAATGTATTTTTTACTGAAATAAAACATTAGAAATCCTGAAAAATAATGAAGCCCTGTGGGACAGGACCTCTCAGGCTGTGGCTTACCAGCTAAGGTGCAAGGTAACACACCTGCCTGGGTCTCCTGTGACAGAGAAATCCCAAGGGATTCTCATTGTCCCAGAGGGCAGGTTTTGAGCTGTGTCCTTGCAATAGGAAAATAAACACTGTACCTCCACTCTGGTGCCATTAGGGCCCTTGTGTGATTTGGGTTTAATGTCCCCTTCCTCTCCCTTGTCCTTGCCCAGGTATGTGGCTGGGTTGGTGCTGATGGCAGTGAGGGTATGTGTTGGTGTGTAAAGACACAGCACAGACAAATTATATTCCAGAGTGGCTCTCTGCATGCAGAGAAGAGCACAGATTTTCTGTGTGCCTGTGAACTGACTCCTTGAAAGCAGAGCAGATGTACAAGTCCCGTGGTGAAGAGCAGGTAAATGTTCTCCTGCCCTGGGCAGGGGTGCAGGACCCTCCTGCCTGCCCTTCCCTGTGCCCCCCTGTGCCAAACCCAGCAGCTACAGGCAGCTCTGGCTGTGCATCTTAGGGTGCATCCATCACTACCTCTAACACATTTCTCTCCCCAGCTAGGCTTTAAGATCTGTCTGCTGCAGACATGTTCCTTTGGAGATAGTTTAGGAGGTAACCAGTCTTTATCAGTGTCTCACATGACTTGATTAGAAAGAGAAACTTAACTGTAAGCAATAATCACTCCATCCCATTGGTTGAATGCATAAAGTACCCAACTGCCATTTTTAATGCATGCCAGGTTCTAGCAAAGGATACAAAATTTTTGTGAAAAAAATTAATAAAATGAATGTATATTAATTCCTGTAGCAGTATTAACCTCTGTGTGGGGGAAAAAGTGTTGGATGCAGGGTTTTTGAATCCACAAGCTCTGTTAGCCATTAGATGATTACATGATGTTCTGGCTAAACTTACACCAGATGACAAGTTGCCCAAAACCAAATGATGTAAAGGCTAAACATCACCATAACATGTAGTAGTCCATACTCTTAGCCTACAGCATCACAGTGTGTGAAATGAACATTATTGCTGCTGGATTATTTCTAGAGAGCTCGGAGGATGCTTTCTATATACAAAGAGAAACAAAGGCATGAGGAGAACATGGATCAGCACAACCTGCAGTGTGCACAGAGCCTCTGTGCTCAGGCTTTTCCTGTCCAGGGTAGGCCTTTCACCTTGCCAGCTACATAACTCTCTCCTTCTGGGTCTTTGGGCATTTCTGAGACAATCATTGCCTAGGAGGCAGCACTTAAAATTTAATTCAGGTAGGGAAGGCAGTGCACATGAATGATACTGACTCTGCTAGCCCTTGTAGACTATATGATTTATACATTCACTCAAGCAGCAGTGAATGAACAATATTATAGCAGGCAATATGCTATTGTGCTGTTACTTCTATGCCTTGTCTTTTTAATGAAGGGATTTATACCTTCAAAGTTAATTAACTCATTTCTCAAAATCATTTACACATCTGCTCTGTTTCCAGTAAAACTTAGTTTCTTAACTTCTGAGTTACATTTAAAAAAGCAAACCAAAACAAAGCTGAACCTCCCTTTGTATCAGACAGGTTACTTCATTTGTAATGAGTTCAGATGTGGAATTGCTAATAATGATAGATTTCCTTGGGCTGAAATTTGGTGCGTAATTTTGCTGCAAGGACAGCAGGTAAGCAATGGCCATGAGCCTGTAGTAGTGTGTCCCACCACTGCTGCAAAGCAGGCTCAGTTTGGGTGTGTCTGTGTGTGCCAGGCCCTCCTGTCACTGGCAGACAGCGAGCTGGAGCTGGGGGCTCTCCAGCTCCTGGCCACACCACCACAGCCCCCATGGCTGCTTGGCACAGCATGTCACAAAGAGCTTTTCCAGCTGGCTGTGGGGCCTGTTTTGGTCCCTGCTGGCCAAAGCCCCGCTGCCAGGGGCAGTGCTGGGTGCTGTGGGGGCTCAGCCCAGCCCCAGCTCAGCCCAGGCCTCGGCAGAGCTGTGGGGTGAGCGCAGCCCTGGGAATGGCAGCGCTTCAGAGGAGCCATGCGGGCACACACTGCCCTGCTCTGCCACACACAGGAGCAGCCCTGCTTCTTTCTGCTGATGGGCAGACTTATTATTTTAATTAAACTATTATTTCAATAACCCTTACAGCGTGTGGGCATGGCTTGGGCAGCATTAAACCCAAAGTAAACAAAGAGTGTAGCACTCCATCTGCTTTTAACAGCAACCCGACTGTTTGGGCAGCACACAGAGCTGGGCACTGTCAGTATTTACTGTGGAACACCTCTTGCCAAATTTAGCCTACAAGCTGATCACAGGTTTCATTATTTCAAGCGATTTATTCTTTTCTGATGCGAAGAACACCTCTTCTCTGCACCAAATGCTGCTTGTGAAATCTGCTTTTCCACTTAAGGGATGCTAAGCAGAAGCTAACCAATGAAATGAAGGTAAATTTAATTACAAAAACCATAACGTTCTTCAAAACCA
Organism: Melospiza georgiana; assembly: GCF_028018845.1. Classification (NCBI taxonomy): domain Eukaryota; kingdom Metazoa; phylum Chordata; class Aves; order Passeriformes; family Passerellidae; genus Melospiza; species Melospiza georgiana. The sequence goes on along the minus strand of NC_080438.1, from coordinate 14,178,643 downwards.
ACATCTCACTCTCTCTCCAACAAGGAAAAATACAAATAGAAACCCTTTGGCAATGCTGAAGAAATATCTGGGGCTGAGGTGAAAGGGGCACAGCTTGACAAGTATGCTGAAAGCTGAATGTGGATTACCCGTGAGTGCAAAAATGAATAAATGTGTTTTATTCCATTATATTAATGAAATGGTTAATTCGGTTGCTATAGCAACAAGGAACAGCCATGCTAAAAAGCTAAAGGGCCATACATAATGCCAGATACAAGGTCTCTCTAATTCTAAAGCTGATTTTCTTAGCCACAATAGAAGTGATGTGTATTTTCAATATCATCAGCTTTTGCATCAAATCCTCAAGCTAATCCAATAAATAGGCTAGTAGTATAAAATAGCATATATGTTGGCACCTCATAAACTTACAAAAGGGGGTTACCTCTGCACAGTTCTCCAGAAGGATCCACAGAGTGCAGTGTGGGATGCTTTGAGAGCCTGCTCTGTGTGTGATGGTGAGGCTGCAAATGTGTTACAATGGGCAGCTCCTACACTCAGGGAGCAGGTGCCTGCAGGGGTAACCACTGCAGCACCAGCCCAGACACCTTCCTGATTAGCTACTTCACCTTGTGGAAAACAGACTTCCTGTTCTTTTCATCTGCATTTCATGTGATTTTGATTGAAAATAATGATTCCGTAAGGTTTCAATGAGGAATCCTGCAGTGCTTGCTTTTGTTTAACATGAAAGCCATGGGCAGGGTGACCCATGGTCTTGCCAACAGCCAGAGAACAGACCATAATTACTGAAGCCTATGCAAAGGAAAGAGCAGCGCCCACCCTGCCCTTCAGAGGAGCCTGCACCGCCAGGGCTCCCTGGGACAGGAGCTTTCACAGGCTGGAGCCTTCACCAGGCACGGGAGCATTTCCACTCCTTTGGCTCCCTTCTGTCACAGCGAGATTTATCAAACACCACGTCACCAACTCTGCCTGGAACAAATGAAAGTCAATATATCTTCACTCACAGGAGAAACACAATTCACTGGCTCCCCTTGTTGAGCTTAGACAGAAAATTTGGCCTCCTACACCTGCACAAGCAACATGGGTGACTTTTATCTGCAGGCCATCTGGTTTGCATGAGATTGGCAGTAATGTTCCTGAGAAACATAATTTCTCAATAATTGAATACAAAGCTTTCAGTGCTGAGGCCTAGAACTGTCTGCAACAGGCAGAAGTAAAAGCTGTGATGATAGGTAGTCTCTAAATAGGTGAGAACAATGTCCTTTAGGATGATAATTAGCTCCAGTCAGTGGCATGTGATTCTAATCAGCAATTGTGAGTGTGAGCTGGCCACTGGAGGCATTTGACACTGCTTGCCTCTTGCTGAAATGCAATAAAAGAGTGCTCACCACTGGAGGCAGAAACACTGAGGAGCAACATTAACTGCATCACTATGCTGGAGTAAAATGTTTGGTCTTACAAAAACACAAGGCAGATCAATGGTTGCCACTGCTTTAGTCAACTTGTATGAAAATCATTTATTAAAATCCTCCTGAACCTTACACAGTACCCAAAACCAGATGAGGAACAGCTTTAAACTGCTGCCCTGAAGGTTCCTGGTTGCAGTATATGTGGAAGGCCATGCAGTGCAGGCAGGTGGGCTCTGTGTGACCTCCAGCTCCAGAAGGTGATGCTGCAGTGGCCCTGCAGAGCAGGCCCTGCCATGGGGGGGCAAAGGCAGCTCCCTGCAGAAAACAGGGAATCTTCCTGCCCCCACTGCACTGCAGGGCTGAGGGACATGGACAGGTTGGGATTTCTGCAGCACCACAGGAAACCCCGGTAGTTCAGAGGTTTGTTGGCATTTGTCAAGGATCGATGAACTGAAGGGCTGCAATGTTCAGCTGCTGAGCAGAAAGGACTTTGTTCTGCTCTGGGCTGTTCATAATTCCCATATACTGCCCCAGCATCCAGGTAAGTGTGCCATGGAAATGCTTAATAACTTGCAATTCTTTAGCAGAAAAGGAACAAATTGCATTCCTTGTGGTAACTTTAGTGTGCTTAGGCTAGAAATGGGGAGAGTGGCTTTCTTTGTGCACAGGTGGTAAGTGTTCACTTGCCAAGCTGACCTAAAGCTTCACTGTTTGACAGCAATGTGAAGATCTGCTCCCACATCACAAAAATCATGATGGGCAGATTCAGACCTCCGAGAAAGAAGGGATAAAAGCAGGATCTCTACTCCTGGGCAAGGCAGCGTGGACGTTTGCACAAGATCCAGCAGACTAACCTGAAGAGGAGTTATTAAAAATTGATCTCCCAGAGTAACAACTGCAAAGATTAGTTTCTCAGAAAATAAAGGAAATGGCAACAGCAGAAACAAAGCAACCCAGATGGCCCATAAGCAGACTAATTACATGAAAGACCCAGAAGCAACTCTGAAGTTACCAATCCAGCTGCCGAGAGCATCTGCCAGGTTGCCAGATGTTGCCAATGAAAACCTATCTTCCACAGTTCATCAAAGAACTGGAGCTGCCTGGTGAAGTGAAACCTCTGCCAATAAAATAAATATTTTATCTAAAAAATATTTTCTACTAGGAATCGTTGAAAAATATAAAATTTTAACATGTCCAACCTGATGTTACTGTAGATAAATAATGAAACATACTTACAAGAATGCATTGGCAAGATCTTATCGATAGGAAATCTCCACGCTTAACATTTTATTTCTGAGGCTAGAGTCTTGGATTGTATTAAACAAAGTGGTTTTATGAGGCATGAGGTTGATGGAACTCATCTGGGGTTTGGATAATTTGCCTTGAATCTAGCAGTCACTTTTGCCACCTTGAGATAAAAGGCTTAAAAAGAACAAAGCTGGAGGAGCCAAAGGTGACAGCAGTGGGCACTGTAAGGTGGGGAGGCTGCAGAAATGACAGTGAGCCACTCTGGGGCTGCCAGGTCACCTCTCCCAGAGCTCTGTGTCCTCCAGAGCACAACAGAGAGCAGCAGTTCTAGGTGTGTAACTCACATTGTGCTCCTGCTAAATTTTATGAACTGAACAAATGGATGGCTGATAAAGAAGCTTCTTCTAGCAACTGGTAAAGGATCTGAGCAAGCAGCAGTACACACGTGCAGGGCTGCAGCACTGGACACACAGGCTGCCCAACAGATTCATGCAAAGACTAGTTTTAATTTTGCTATGAGATCAAATGAATATTCCATTTAAAATCAGGAAATTATGTATTTTAAAAATCCTGTGTGATTTTTTTAAATGTGTGTATTAATGTTGCCAATCCAGTGTCTTGGAAATATTATGTCAGTTCATCCTAGAGGCCAAAACCCAAACTGCCTGCATAGTCTGTTAGTGAGGCAAAACATCTCTTTTTTCCAGTGAACATGGGTGCTTTGGGATTCACACAAGCATATTTGGCAGCTTTTTCAAGTAATTTTTGGCCTGCAGAGCATCCACTAAACATGGGGAGCATTTTCTGTTGAGGAATATGACATGAATAAGAATGTGCTACCAGAGGATGAGCACTTCTATCATTAATTTGTCAAATATAGCTCACAGTATTTTATAATAATAATCAATAGCACAACATATCTAAAAACTGCAAGGGCTAGGGTTGGAGGATGTCAACCATCATGTCTTTAATAATACATAATTCCTTAAATGTGCAACTAAATCACTGAAATATATGAGCTTAATTTGGAACCTCTTACACTTTGAAAATTCATATCTCTTTTTTAATAACTGGCTACAGAATTTGCAGACCAGACCAGATTTTTCTAATTTGTTTCCTTGGCTCTTAAATGGGATGATTCCCCAAGTCCAATGTGAAAAACATATTAACCCCAGGAATATGTCCTTTGGGGCTCTCTCCCCTGCCTGTTTACACCTTGCCTTACCCTGATGACTTAAGACATTCCTGCAGGAGACCTAAATGTGGCTATTTCTCTGAGTTCCTGCAACACACAGATTTATTGCTGACTGTCAGAGTCAGAAACAAATGCATTTGGGAATGCATTTCCTGAAACTGTTAACTGGCTTGACAGAACAAGAGTGGGGCAGAGGGGGGCACTAAGAAAGAGGCCTCTATCACATTATTCCTTCTTTAGTAACAAATTATAGTCTTGATTTTAGTCTTGATTCACAAAGAATGCCTTTACCTCTCCAAAGATTACTTCACAGCCACTGAGGAATACTGAATGTCCTGTGACTACTGAATATTCTTGGAAAAGCTCTGATTTTGCTGCTACATTCATCAGGTACCTGTGCTCAGATACTTAAATTAGGTCTCCTGGCATTGTCCTGTATTTCAAAGAAACCAAACACTGGCAGATGTGATACCTTCAGGACAGTAAGATAACTGGGTGTGGGGATGCAGGACCCTGCAGAGGCTGCCCTGCTCAGGCACAGGTGACACAGGTGACACAGGTGACACAGCAGCTCAGCCACAGGGCTCGTGGCAGGCAGGATGGAGAATGAGCAGTACATGGTAACAGCCTGGCAGAAGACAGAAGATGCCACCTTTCCTTGCATCTGCTGTCTGAGAAGATAAAATATTATTTTCAGACCATCTGATTTTGATGTCTTTTTCTGCCCCACTCAAGGGCATGCTGCTTCTTAGGCAGCTCCTCAGTAGAGGGACAAGCAGTACATGCAGAGGCTCTCCAGACTTTGTCACCAACACTCACAAAACAAGTTGTTCTTCCTGTGAGTCCACAGTAGCTCATGTAAGATAAGAAATTACTGCTAGACTAGGAGCTTTAAAGAAGTTGCAAGCAAATATTTTCTAAGCACTATGACTGTCTGTTCCTGTTTCATCTGAATCAGAAAAACCCACAATGATAAATAAGAAAATTAAAATACAAAGAGAAAACTGTTAGTGGAGACACTGGACTTGAGCCTGCCAGCAAGCCCAGAGCACCAGCAAAACAGTGTTGGTGGAACAAGGACACTAAATGAAATGACACTTGAAAATGTTCAAATTTACACTGTGTGTGTGGGGAGGGAAGGCAAAAGGAAGGCAAGTCTCAGGCAGACAAAGAGGTGCCAGAGAGGGGCAAAGAGCATGACACATTCTGCACTCTAGGCAATCAATGGAACAATGTACATGTGAGTTAACTCATTAATGGTTCCTGGAGTGAACCTTAGAGATTAGAAACACCAACTGACAGGGCTCTACAAAAGAAAATCTGTTTAGTAAATGCAAAAAGAAAAATCACAAACACACCCAAGCTGGTTTCAACATTTATTTATAATTCAGCATTCAATTCATAAATCAAGAAACAAAAGCCAGGGTATCTTTTTAATCAAAGCTTTTGCTGCTCACAATATATGGTATAAGAAATTGAACTGATAGATCATTTATTATTGTTATGAAACTAAAGGCTTTATATTCTTAAGTGGAGTAAAGCAGACAGCAATATGTTCATATTAGAAAGTTCCTACTGTGAGTGAAAAATGGATTAAAATTGAGATACTGTTTAGTAAGACAGATGAATCTGTAGTTATTTTTGGCTGTGAAACTGCTAGAACTATACACAGCACTGGGAGAAATCACCTTGCCAGTTTACCCTGTGTGTCTGTGTTTGGCAAACACAGCCTGCAGGGTGTGTAGTCCGTTTGCAGGCAATCAGATCTCTGACCTGAAACATGTACATTCTGGAACATTAATTGGCACGATTAAAAAGTTATTTAGAGGATGAGCTTGGAGCAAGAAATGTTGTTGCTTCTCAGAATCCTGAAATGCAACCTGGACTTCCTAATAAGCCATTTTAACTGTTTGCAGAGATGTTATAAGTGTTCACTGAGTGGGGAAAGTAATGATCAAACCACCCATACATACAACACACAAATCTGAAGAGTCCAGCATGTGTCAGTGCAAAGCAAATTTATTCTATAAAGTGACTAGTGTGAAAAAGAATTAGAAAGGATTATAAAAATACACTAGCATATGTTGTAGTAGTTGAAAGTGATTAATCCAGTTCTTAAATCCTATTTTAAACTCTCTTTCATTTCTGTCTATAGAAAAATAGAAGCCGCATCGCTTTGTTTGCATGCTATGTAGTTAATTACATCTTCTAAGAAACTCTTTTAAAACTAAATGTAATGTTTAATTACAAAATGCTCTCCTTGAAAACAGTTAGCTTGTACATTGATTTGTAGTTCATTAAAAATGCTTTCTTAATTATATTTCCAGCCAGAAAATACACAGAGATTAAAGAGACTATAGAGAAGTTTTGAAATCACAGCATGAATGGAAACAAGAAAGTTACACTTCAAATAGCGGACAACTGACAGCCACGATCACCTTTCCGTAATTTCGAAACTTAAATGTTGCAAAAATAATAACTGGAAAGCTGTGTTGGCTGTGCCAGCTGAGGGGATAACGTGTTATATAGGAGAGGATGTGCAGGGGCTAATGATGAAGCCGATCAATGGCACGCAGAGGGGCGAGGCGCCGTGGCTCAGCGCGCGGGGCCCACGGCCAAGGGCAGCCCGCGCCGGGGCTCGTAGGGGGTTGTCCTGGGAACCATGCGGATGCAGTCGATGATGGGGCACACGCTGAGACACAGGGTGCAGCCCGTGCAGCTGTCACTCACCCTGGGCAGGTGCGTCTCGGCATCAAACTGGATGGCCTGCAAGCAGGAACAGACATTACTGATGGCACGCGCGGAAAGGTCAGAGCTGCTCCCGTCCCAGGGTCGGCATCTCCTGCGCTGCAGCGCTGGGAGACTCCTCGGTGTGAGTCTGCACTGCGGCTACAGCAACTGCTCCACTGGCAGGGAACAAAACCCCTCTCCTGACACTGGAGTTAGAGAGGTGGGCCAAATTACACCTCGGCAAAAGCTCACGGGCCACAGGGGCTGGTTACAAAAGGAGGAGTTTGCTCCACATATTTAAACTCTCAGAAGGTATTTCTCCTTGATGTAAAGGAGATATTTCCTAAGCTAGCAATGTGCTGGGGTTATTGGTTTAGAGGAGACACCAGGCCACACCTGCACAGCTTCAGCACAATGCCCATCACAAGGCATTCTTTTGACTTTTATTCTCAGCACAGCATAAACAATCTAATTAATAAACAGAGAAAAACACAGCTTATTGTGCCTCGTGTGATTACTTTTCTTTGCAAATCTATGAAAAGAATATCAGAGTTTGGGGCAGGCAGAGCATGCTTTAGTTCTCACGTTCCATGCAGTGAATCCTCATTACCAATTAGGGTGATAAGTGTATTTGAATGTGAAATAACAGTTGCTGTCTCAATGATATAAGCTCCTGGTTGTAATGGAAATGGCAATTAAAAGCAAAAACAAAAGCTTCGCAAAACCACAAAATGTCAATATCTAAGAAGCAAGACTAGAGAAGGAAAAAATTTAAAAAACCACCAGCAACACTGAATATCCACTTTGAAGAGTTTAGGAGGGAAAATGAGACCTGAAAGTTGAACTCTGACAAACAAGCAGTGCCTTAGCAAATCTCCCTGAGCACTGTCAGCGCTGGGGGAGGCAGGGGGTGACGGGATGTACTGGTGCTGCTGTGGGTTGGCTCCTAAGGCAGATTTGAGGCATTTGGGCTTTCAGGACTAGGAAGGCACAGAAGTTGCTGTAGCAACCAGCAAGGGCACGGAGTCTGTACTAACTGCTCTGGATCTCTGAGTTTTACTTCAGCTTGAGCACAAAGAGAGCTCTGGCTTGTGAGTATTTAAGGAGGACTCCTTTCTTTCTCTCTCCCTAACAACAATGCACATCTTGAAAGGGAGTTCAAAGAGGCAGAGCAAGTCAGGACTACAGTGCTGACTTTAAATTAAGGAAAGCTTTTCTGCTGGAGTCATACAAGGTGACAGCTGCGTAGAGCAGCATGGATATTTCTGAAACAAAGGGAAGCATAAAGCAGATGCTGTTTTGAAGGTGAGGGGGTTATTGTTGATTTATTTGCAATTAAGAATTCCTTTGCAATTCTGTTCAATTAATTTCTTTTCAATTTCCTTAATTAAATAAGGAAAAAACATTTTTCTTTCATTTTTCTTTTTGTGCTTAGAAAACATTCTGGGGGTTTAAACTTTGGTTCTTTTGGTGCTGATTTTTATTTCCAGTTACAGAAAATAAAATTTACTAAATCTAAATCCAATATTTTGCTCTCTAAGGGCTACATGAAAAATACAATTCTCCTGATAAATCTGATGTAAGGGGAAAGGTGAAGATTGCAATGTCAAGAAGAAATTCAGACAGTTAAAAGGCTACTGTAGTAATCTATTTTTGGAAAAAAACACCATTAATTTTCTTTTATCAGTGGAAAAACCTTTGCTCTGACACACTTGTTTCAAATGCCGTTGATTTGCAATGGAAGACTTCTTTCTGTGACTTTATGTAGTTCAAGTCATCAGACCTATTATTGGTTAGACTGAATTCAAGACAAACAAAAACTCACAGTGTCCAGAGGACACTTGGTGCTCAATTAAAGTACTTGTTTTTGACAAGCTCTTCTCAGACCAAGATGTATGGAAACACCCATGTAGAAATTACTGTTTGCTGCATATTGAATTCCATGAAAGTTATGCTAGACCATATTTTGATTTTCTTAAAGAAAATGAATCCTCCTGTACTGTCTTTTTTACTGCAGACCAGTCCATCAGCTCCAGTGTGCATGGCATGGAATGGCACCTAGACATGCTGATATATTTCATACAGCTTGCTACCATATTGAGCAATCAGAAATACTTTGCTGCAAATAGGAGCCTCAGCTCAAAATTGGGCCATTTTCTGGTCACAATGATTTCTGCAAGCTTCAACCTGCTGCTCAAAAAACCCTGGCACTTATCCTGGAGAAAGGATTTGTAACTCACTCAAGATCAAAACAAAACCCCATCTGCCTGAAACCTGAATTAGTTTGGTTACTCTGAGGGAAAAAGAACTGGGTTTCTTAAAAAACATTTGGCAATAAGACCAGCCCATGTCTCCCACTTGGTAGGAAGGGATGTGTTCTTCTCTTTCTCTCTCATGAACCTGAAAACCTTCAAGAGCTACATTAATGCCATTTAACTTGGGGCTTCTTCATTTCTTCTGCTTACAAAGAGCCCCAGCTGCAGCCAGGGCCCTGTGACAGTGACGGGGGCTGTGCAGCCCCCAGGACCAGCCCTGCCTGGGCAGGGTGTGTGAGCCAGAGCCTGGGAGCATGATGGGCTTTGAATTCAACATTTTGGGCATCTGTTTTTACCACCTGCTCATTAACAGAAGGTGAATTCTTTCTTCCCAGCAGCAGAAAGATAACTCATGGTGCCTTTCTGCTAATTACAGCTGTGCTCTTACCTGGTAGCCAGAATCATTACAGGTCATGTAGCATTTGCCACAGTTGATACACATTTCCTCGTCAATCAGAGCCACAACTTGCTCTGTGTTGCACAGATCACCATATGTTCCAATATACTGCAGTGCTTTTCCAATTACATCCTAGGGGGAAAAAAAAGTTACTGACTTGTTTATAAGATACCTAGGCAGTCTCCACAGCTGCACTGGAGAGCTCTCAGTATTTCAACAAGGAAGATTTTGCCATGCATTTTGATGATGGTTAGGATTTTTCTTATAAATTTCCACATGGCTGACCTTCATACCCCCTGCAAAATACAAAGTATTTTCCATACAGGCACATTTTGAACAGTACTAGAAATACACATTGTGTACAAACATGTTCTACAAATAGGTTACACATTTAGTACTTGATTTTGCATGTGCTGTTGTTTTGCCATGATTGGGTGAAACTTCAAGGAACAAAATGGAATGTAACACAGGAGTCACGTGTTCTAATCAGATCATCTTTGGTCAATTCTCACTAGCACAGATTTAAGAACTCACAGCAAGGAAAGAAAAAACTGAGAGAGAACAACAATAGCTCTTCTCTCTTTAGTAAGGTGCACAAATGACATGATCATCAATTTATTGCAAATACTGCACAGAAGTAAGCTCTGGGTCTAATCCTGCAAGATCTGTTAACTTCACAAGTAGGAACTTGCTGCATCAACCTTACACATCAGTGCTGCAAAAGGTGTATGCCAGCACAGCATACACCAAAAAGGAAAGCTCTGCTACATAAATTAAATGCAGAAATGAGTCCAACCTTGTCTTCCTAGTCTGCTAAGAACTTGAAAACCCAGCACTAGTTTGAAAGAATGAGGTCTACCTGGTCTTCAGCACTTGTACAATAGTATCTGTATGCAAAGAGACAAATTTCTTTGTTCACTGGATGCAGTATTAGCATCTATGAAGTTTCACCTAGTGACTGTTGAGCTGGAAAATTCAACCAAATCCTATGCCCAGGAAGAAAGACTGGCAAATTGTACTATTTCCTTGTTCCAGAAACTCAAATGTTTTCTCTCTGCCAAACCCCACAGTTGCTGCCATGTGAAATACCTCGGTTGCATTCATTCAATACTAAAAGCCTTCCAGTTCTTCTCAGCAACCTGCAGAGAACATTAATGCTCTTTCAGCATAAAACAGCTATGGCACATTGCTAAAGGCAGCATGAGGAGTGTGGACAGATGACTGTGAGCAAGTTATCACAGCTTAATGAGTTAACACTCATCACTCGAGCTGTGCAAGCTGATTTTGTGCATGGTCCAAAAACACTGCAAATTTGAAGTAAAATCTGTTTGCTTAAACTACTGTAAAAGGTCAATTAACTACCATGGAATTGTTTCAGCTAATGCATTTTACTAGAACCAGACTTGAACTCGAAGCCCTTTACTGTGACTCCACTGATGAACTATGGCAACTAAATCAAATGTGATGATCTAGGAACTGCTTACACTCCCATCTTTTCATTTCCAGTTCTTAATCAGAAACATTCATGGATTTACTGAATTTACAACAGTTTTCAGGTGTCTGCAGTCTTCTGTGTCAGCTGAAATACTGTAGCAGTAGACTTCAGCTCCAGTTTGTTTCAGCTCTCATGTAGGCTTGTCTGTTGACAAGCCTTGAATTTTGCACTTGCTACAGGTTTCAAAATACACATGTTTTTGTGTGATCTGCTGGCCCCAGCAATGCTAACTATCCTTGAGCCTCTCTTGTGTGTATACAGCCCCCAAACATTCCACTGCCACAAATCCACATTGCCTGCAAGTATGAGCTGTGTGCTCAAGAATGTAAAGAAATTATGTAAAACATGCACAAGATACAATTGAGTGGCTTTCCACTGCCTGCCTGTGTTGCAAAAGTACCAACAGGGGGAGATTCCTGATAGTGAAGAGCTTTTCAGTCTAAAAAGCCATATGTTTAAAAAGTATAGGTTATTTTCTCAGGGAGGTTCTGGATTCACATTTATATTCTTTAAATATTGTTTGGATGTTAACGAAACCCACAGAGCTCAAGTGGGTTGCAGAGATGTACTACTCCAGTAACCACGGAATGGAGTGTCTTGCTTATGAGAGAAGACAACAAGAACCTTAGAAGATGTTTAGCCTAGGAAGCTGATGGCAGAGCAGGAATATAAAGTCTCTCTCTAAATATACATCAGGGAGGAAAAAGGGCTCTTTAAGTTAAATGAAAATGTTGGCACAAGAGCACACGATTGTAAGCCAGCCAATGAATAAATTCAAAGCTAGAAATTAGAAGAGGCTTTTTAAATGGGAAAGGAGTGAGGTGGTTAATGCCCTTCCAGGGAAACAGCTGGAGGAGATGGGGGAGACAGTCCAAGGTTTAGGGTAGCATTAGATAGCTCAGGAAATGGTTGCTTGAAACAACATGATCAGAATTGATTTTTCCAGCTACAAACTTACAAAGGAATAACAAAAACAATGCAAAAGGCATGGTGATTTCTGCATTTTTAACAAAGCCTCACTTCTCACAGCTCACAAAAATACACTTTTGGGGACTTAGAATCCCAAATAGGGAGCATGATGGCACTTCAGAGGCCTGAAAGTGATTTCAAAAGACTGTGTCAATGATTTACTACTCATTTACACTCATTGGTGTTGTGTCTTTTAATCACTTCTTTATCTCAAACAAAGACTGTATATTTATTCATTTGCAAAGTTTCAAGACATTATTGGCTAAAAAAGCAATGGTACTTAAAAGATGTTCTGCAGGTGCACTCTTTTACAGCATCTCAGAGCTTCTTGTTTTCTCAAATCATAAATGCTTGGAACAAAATAAACAGTGCAGCAAGAAATAATCAGCTTTCACTGTTTAAAGCAGTTTCACTCCAAGCAGCGACTGTCTAAAATGGCACTATGGGATTCCACACTTGGTATAGCTCAATGGCCTCCAGATCAAATTTGCACCGTTTACAGATTAATTTTTTTTTTTTTTTTTTGCCAACTGCCAGACCTTCAAACAGAAGCCAGGTTCTGAAAGTCAAGCTGTGTTCTTTCTGGCTTATGCATTAGCAGCAGCAATTTAAAAACAAACAACCAAAAAACCCAAAACAAAACAACCAAAAAAACCCCTCCAAAACTGGAAGTTAAATCTGCACCTCTGTGACAGCAGGGACCTAGAGTACTCTTTTTGATTACTGCTGTGCTCTCCTCCTCTTCTCAACATAACTGAAAAAATTGGGAAAGGAATGTAGTCCTGCAACTGGAATTGTCAGGGAATTCAGTTGCTATGGAGAGAATCAGAGCAGAATCCATTAGTTTTATGTTACTAATGAATACAGAAAAAAAATTCTTTTTGTCACTAAGCTAAGCAGATGTGGGTTTGAGTGTAAACAAGGAGAAGATCTGTTCAGTAGGATATTATTTTTGCAATTCTACAATAGGTGCATTTTAATGTTAATATATCAACCATTTTATGATGATTAGCTTTTCATAAGTCATCGTATTAGTGAACCTCTATTTGTAAATACAATTCATGGTTCAGCTCTGCTCCTTGCAGACCTGCTGTGTCCATCTTCATGCAGATGCTTTTGTAAAAGACCACGCTGTGTTCTAGAGATGATGAACATCACAGGCCTCTGATCAGAACACCACACACAGTGCAGGTTCTGCATGCCATGCAGCAAGTCAAAGGGAACACACGTCAGGGAGGTACCTGCCTTCCACCTGATCTTTTTTGGCAATAAAGGTGAGAAAATGGTCAGAGAGTGAGAGATGAAAAGAAGAAATGTTAGAAATAAAACTATGGATTAGTTTAAAAAATAAAAAGTCACCAGAATCTGAGGGTACATGACCATGGTCAATTTACAGTAAAGTAGCTTAAAAAATACATAAAATTAACTCTTCTCGAAAGATTACAGACACTTTGCCAATACTTAAAATGCTATTAAAGGTACTCTGGGCTTTAAGGACCTCTAAGCCTTGTTTTCAGTATTACAGCTGCAATACTAGATAAAGTGGGCCTTAAAAAATAATTCAAATCATAGAATCATACCATATCACACAATATCCTGATTTGGAAGGGACTCACATTGAGTCCAATTATTGGCTGTGCACAGGATAATCCCAAAAAATTCACACTGCTTGCCTGTGAGTGTTGTCCACTTAAATGAACCTTCGTGACACAATTCAATGTGATTTCTATAATGAAAATTATGCTTCTTGTATTTATCACAAATTTTTATGAAGACTATGAAGTAATAAATTAAAAAAACTCTTAAAAAACAAAAACTCCTGTAATTTTAATGTTTGACAAGGTGTCTCACAGAGGCCTGTGACACAAGAGAGCTCTGAAATTAACTAGCCATGAAGTGGCTAAACAGAGCAAAAAATAAAGGGCTGGAATACAGTGATCAATGTTCAGAAAAGGTAAAGCATTAGCAGAACAAAGTGTGTCAATTTTCTGGTTTAGCTATGATGTTGTTTAATATGCTTGAGTGTGTTTCAGGAAAAGCTTTGAACCAGAAGACTGTAGAGTTGATACAAGTTTTCATTTAAACTAAATTAAAATCCAAGGAACCTGTAGGTATTTTATAGAACTAGATGAACAGGTACTATCACAGTGAAAAAATACAGTTCGATGAGCAGCTTATCAACGTAAGTAACTTTTGCTGATCTTGCCAACAGATACATTCTAGATTAAAGAAAAACAGGGTGGGAGACACCCCTGACATCCTGATCAGAGGCAAACTAGCCCCCATAAGTACTGCAGTGCTGTTCCAGTTAAGCAGCCATGATGTGGAATATGCAGCCATTCCAGCATTACCAGCAGAAGCTGAGTGCCCTGGAGCACTGGGCAATGATTAATGGGATGAAATTTAACCAGTCCAAGTGCCAGATTCTGCACTAAGGACAGAGTAACACCAGGCAGAAATACAACCAGAGCAGAGGAAAGGAAGAGGAGAGGAAAGGAAGAGGAAAGGAAGAGGAAAGGGAGAGGAGAGGAGAGGAGAGGGAAGAGTACTATGGGCTATTGCAGGGGAGATTGTTTCTGTGATTCATGTTTGAGTAAATACTTGGGAGAATCAGCCTTAGACTCCCATAAATTATGGGAGACACATGCATAGTTCCACCTGAAATATGCAACATCTCCACACTTATGATGAAGATTACAATATGGTCTTTTCCAGGCAGGCAAGCACAAGGTAAAACTGCTCATGTTAAACACACAGATCCGTGCCAGGAAGGATCCAAATGGTACAAAATAGTTGTGGCAAAATAGAGCTGTCCTTACTTCAATATTCCTCACCTCCCAAGAGGCTTTTAGAGATTTATCACAGCACTGGACTAAATGTGGCTAATGCCTCCCACAGTGCTGGCTTTTAGACAGGTACTTACACATCAACAAAAAAAGACTTGCATATTTGTGTGTGCAAAAGATCATGCAAATGTATCTATACCAACGAGAGTGAAAAAAATTTCAAACAAAAGGAATTTAAGCTTGAGGATGTCTGTGGATATTTTTCCAGCAGGTGGAACAGCATGTCATGCCCTAGCTAAGAGAGCTATGCCAGAATGTTTGAACTACCAAACAACCTCCACAGGCAGGCTTCCGGAATAAAAAAAGGAGGAAATAAAATAAGCAGATAAATGGTGACTGAATATTGTGGTATAGGCCCTGAAGGACAAAGAACTAAATTATTAGGAAGAAAAACATGGGATCATGGAAGGAAAGAAATTAAAGCAATAAGGAGGCAACCTGAGGTAGGCAAATACATCTGTGGGAGCTGTACAAAACTGCAACTGAGAAGAAAAGATCCAGGGCACACAGCCACATGGAGCACAATTTCTAATATTACAGACAAGTGAGAAAAGAATAAACAACTCTGCCAAAAATCAAAATATGCAGTTTCAATTAATATTGAAAAATAGAGAAAAAAAAGAGAAAAGCCATGGGAAAATAAAAATAAATTAGATTTTGGATAATCACAGAGGGGTTTTAAATTGATAAATAAATGGCAATTTGACAGCATGTGGAATTTATATAGATGTTGGAATCACCAACCCAACAGTCAATTAGACGGATGAGGAAATTTTTGGGAGGCATCAAGAAATTTGTTGCAACCCCCCAAAAATACAACCAGACAAAGGTCATAGCTCTTTCAAGGGCACCTATCTCTCCTTTAGGTACAGGAATGGGGTCTAGAGTGCCCCCAGAGTATTCTCTTTTTCAGGCTGAACAACCACAAGTCTCTCTGTCTACAGAGGAAAGTGTTCCTGCTGTTCAATCATCTTGGTCACTCTCTGAGGGCTTCTTTGCTATGTCTGAGTTTGTCCAGGAGCTACTGTACATCTCTGCAGGCCTCTGGGAATGTTTCCCTGACTTCCTCTTTGTTGGGGTGCTTGGGCCTCTCTTGCCTCCAGGGCTTTATTTCTTGGTCCTCTATCAAGCAGATCCCTGAAGAGGCCATATTCTCACTCCTCCCTGTGACTGAAATTGCTGTTTTTTCCCCCCTTTTAAAAGACATTATCCCAGAGGCAATGCCACAGCTGCTGGGCTTGGCCTTGGCCAGTGGTGGGTCTGTCCTACAGCTGGCTCTCAGGCCCTGGGGAGCTTCCAGCAGCTTCTCACAGAAGCCACCCTGCAGCCCCTCCTCTGTCAAAGCTGGCCATGCAAACTCCTCTCGCTGCTGCCTTTGTCATTCTGGTGAGCACATTCCCTTGGAAAGAGATGGCCAGACTGACAGACTGCCAGCAGTCAGCTTTGGCAATGCCTGGCTTCTTGTAAGAGCTTCAGGGTGAGCAAGATGATACCCTGATTTCTCTGGCTGAGAAGCTCCTCAGACACCACTCAGAAGTATTCAATATCTGTGTAAACAAATGTGTTTGAGGGAATTCATTTTCCTCTTCCCCTGCAATGGGCTCTCTTTCCTTCTTTTTAATCTGTCTCCTACTACTTGGATCTTTTTTTGCTTTTCTACTTGGAGTTAGGCATAATAAATTATTGATCTCAATTTTTAATGTGTTGGTTTTTTTTCCCCTGGTCTTCACGTCTGTTTTTCCCTCTTGCTAAACTTTTCCCTTCATTCAGTTTACTTGCTTTTGGACAGTTATCAGTTTTTTTGGTTTTCTGCTGTTTTCAGAAGCAAGCCATCTCATTGAAAATGCAGTTATTGGCTGTTGCTTCTTCTTTCTCTTTTTCCCTACATCAATACTCCCCCTGCAAGGAGAACAGAACCATGAAACCTCTGAGGTCAAGCAAGCTTTGAAAATGCTCATCATAGTGAGGAAAAAAGAGTAGATTGCTGTTCTTTGGAACTTTTTGTATATATATATATATATATATATATATATATAAGAGAACCTCAGTACAAGAAGATGGGAGGGGTTTTCAAAAGCGTGACACAAACCAAAATAAGCAATCCAAAAACCTGAGAGAGGTCTACAGAAGTGGCAAACTAATTAAATTAAACAGGAAGATGATTCAAAATTTCTCCTTGTCTGATTCTGCCATCCTACCAGTTACCCTGGAATACTGGATGTATCAGTAAACTGCAATATTCTCTTGGGAATTATGTGGTTTTCTGAGACACAGCTCATGTTTTATTTTATGCTTGGCCTTATTTTTTCAAGAATTTTTACACGTCTGCTCATGAAGATATCTGATATTCTCCCATATATGAAGAAGACAGTCAACATGGTCAACAGACATAATTTTCATACTGCTTTATAAATTATTTCCATGAGAATCTTGATTTTAAAAAAAATTATTTTTCCTATTCAGACTTGATGTTTAAGTAAGCTCTAAAGTGAACACCTAGAATAATTAGCTCATGCTGTTTCATTTTATTGATATTTATTGATTACCTAAGGGAAGGGAAAAGCTTCAATGTATGGATTATGCAGTAGATAAGGGTCACAGGTTTTATTTTTACCTTGACATTTACTCATTGTAGACAGTGGATCAGCTACTTAGACAAACATTCTCCAGCTTTAAAAGTTCAATCTCTAAACCTATGACACAGCTTTTATATGTATTGAACACCAGCCTTTGCCATTGATCCTACATGAGGGATGGAGGCATTTAGCACAGGGCATGTAATCAAAAGGTATCATGCAAAACAGCTCATACTGTAGCATTCAAGCTGAAAGAAATTCTAAACAGTTCTGCTTTGTTCTTCAAGGCATCACTCCTGCTTGATCTGCAACTACTGCTCCACTGCCTGAATATCTTCATTCTGAAAAATGACATTAGGGAAATACCTGAACACGTACATCACAAATCATTTCCCATCGATTTTGGTTAAAAGCTAGAAAGTCTGCATAAAGAGTTGTCTTTGATGCCCTCTAACAAGCTTAAAAGCAGTAATAACCAACTCAAACTGCTAGAAATGACTGTGCATGTCAACTGCCTATCACATCTTATGCATGTATTTTTGTTACCTTGATTGCTGGAATGGGTTTCTTCGGAACAAAGTGTTTTTTCTCAGGAAGTTCAGCAGCCATGTTCTGTGCCTTCAGTTTTATCTTGTTCTCAGCTATTATCTTTTTGCGTTGCTCCAGGTAAGGCCCAAAACTGGGCAGTTTCTGAAACAAAAATCAGTAAACATGATTATGGTTAGTAAGTGGGTATGGTAAAAAGATGAGTCTGATCCCAAGGGTGAGATCTCGAGTCCATGTTGACTGCAACTCGCTTCTTATTCAGGAAGCTGAAATTGAAATCAGTAAGCCTGCACCAGAGTGAGAAGTGAATAAAAATCAAACATGAACACTGGGATCTGACTTGGAAATATATACTGAATATTAAAATATTAATATCTCACAGCAGAAAAATAGCTGAATTGCAGGTCAGCATCCAACAGTCTATTATTTCCCTATTGCATACTTGCTTATATATAAAAATGTATCATGTTAAATAATTCAAATGCCAACTTTATTTCTGTTTCATTTTATACTATATGGAAAGGTATCATAAAAGTATCAGTTTACTTAGAAGAGTTCCACCAGTATTTAAGATTATTTGTATCAATACCTGAATAAATCAATACACACTTTTAAAAATTACAAACGTATTTGGCAGTGTGATAACAGAAGGCTGTTTTAACCTGTCAAAGTAAGGCTAACAAACACCAAATGAACTGAAACACATTATAATCTCCTAATTTTCCTCTATGTACCACTTGCAATCTTTTCTGGAACATTTAGTCCTTGAACCCAGTTAAGCAAACTCCAGAGGAAGATTTCACTGAATTGCAAAACTCATGTCTCACCCAAGAACAGGAAAGAGCTGGATCAGATTTCCTAAAACATTCGTCTTCCTGAACAAAAAAAATCCTTTTCCTTACCTGGAAGAGACAGACGGACAACTGTAGCGTGCCACGATCACAGATTTAGGTGAGTGAAAAATAGTAGAAAAATGGACTTTTGCTTGATGCAATAGACCATGCCCTTCCTCCCCTGAAACTAGTTCCCCATTCTGCAGAAGTATTTTATCCACCTAACTCAAGCCTGTTCAGAAACTACAGCAGCACTGCAGAAAGCAGCAGGTAGTAACAGGGGATACATCGCCTGAGCAGCTGCTGGCATTAATTCACGCTAATAATACAACCTCAAAGAGCATATCGAACAAGATACAGTACTGCTGTGCTTATCAATTTTTTAACAGGGAATTTCAATGTGAATTTTAAATCCCAGATTATTTTAAAATTTAAAAATTATTATTTTTTAAAACGAAGTAAATCCAGAAGAGGTTACCCTGCTCTTCTGCTAATCCTTAGGAGAAAAATTCCTCAATGATCTCTGTCAGTCACAGTACCCAACCCTGGCACCTCAGCTCCTTGCTATGACAAACAGAAGCTCCTTGGCTGCTGGGTTTGGGTACTCTGAGCATACAGCCAGAGGGTGATGTCCTTGAAACGCTCCCATCCTTCCGTGATTTAGTTTGTGGTCTCAAGACATTTTTCACAGCAGGTCAGCTCCAGGCTCACTGTGTCCCAGAGCTCCCCAGAGGTGCTCCTGCAGGCTGGGACTGAGCCCTGCTCTGGGCCACAGCCATAGCCTGGGCACAGCAGGGCAGGATAGGGGTGCTGCAGCTCCAAATGCAGAGCCAGCTCCAAATGCAGAGCCAGCCTGAGTTTGCCTGCTGGCAGAGAGCTCTTACTTTGATCAATGGGAACTTTGCTCCTGCATGTCATGTTCAAGGCTTCCTTACAGGCATCAAACTTTCCTTTCTGTGCAGTTGCTGGACATGAAATGTTCTAGGACATCTTAAAATCAGGCTTTGAGAACTCCAGCAAACAGCAGTGAAGTGGTGGCCTTACATACTGAAGTCCAATAAGGCAGCAAAAGCAGAATTATTGTAAACAGCAAAATAAGTAGAAGAATTAGAATTAGCAAAATAGTAGAAGAAGAATTTGTCTAATTCCAATCTAATCAATAGGCTCTAAAGCACACACACATAAACTCAATTCTCTATATGACTTTTAGAAAACCTAAAACTTTTTGCAGAATTCTAAAAATTACAAATTTTGATGAAAAAGTGTTCCTGTATGTCTTCTAGGCTGAATCAATTAGAAATATATTTTTGGCTATGAATAAGTAGTGGCTGTGTCACGGAGGAACTATTTCCTCTCCATAATTTATGTGCTGATGCCAACAACTTTGGTTTGAGAGGGCAGGAGACCTGATGACAAAGCGTTTTTGAATTCTTTCCTGTCTGGCCAGGAATTGAATTGCTGACTTTGAGAGTAGGTAGCAAAGCTAATTTTGCTGTGGTTTTAACTGAAGTAGTAGAGAGAGGAGACAGTTGTTCATGGCTTGACTGATTGAAGATCATCTTTGGGAACAACAGCCAAATCTTTGCAGAATAAATCCTTTACTTTTCTATGTGCGAAACCTCTCAATTTCTACACAGAGAAACACTAAGAATATTAAAATTAAATAGGTGATCTAAAGAAATGTGTGGAAAAAGAATCTATTTTTGTGAATAGGTGAAAAGTGAATTACAAAGGTTAATTAATTTTCATAGTTGTGAGATTGAATTATTTAGAGTTTTATATCTGACATAGCTCCTAGCTGGGATGTACAGTGGACATTTTGAGAAGTGTGCAATGCCTTCATTTCCATAATTCAGATGTTTTGTAATGACACGCATGCAGTGAAATTAAACCACATAATCCACATATTTTAAAAATAAACTATGATGAATCTACAAAACTATCCTCCAAGCTTCATATTTGCTGTGCACTGCTGTTTTTCAATCAAGAATTTGGCTGCATGGAAATTAAAATAACTAAGGAAACATGTAGGTTTTAGTGCAGGCTTGTGCCCATACACAATGTGCTCCCAGTGACTTCACAGAGGGTGACTGTGTGCCCATACAAATGGCCTGGTTATTTTGTGTTTGGGGTCTAGTAGTTCACAAGCAGCCAGGCCAAATTTCATTAAACAACACTGAAAACCAGCAATCTTTTCTATAGCAATAAATAATACATGAAAATGTAGCCTCAGGAGCTTAGGAAGGACTTATTGATGGCTCCCCTTATGAGTAATGCTCAGACATATGGAATGTTGAGGAGACTGCTTATTGTTCAGAGCTGTTCCAACATTCTGCAGTCAAAGGCCATATGAAATGGCAAAAAATATTTTAATGAAGTGTGTTACTGGATATAGCAAAGGTGGAAAAATGTTGAAATAACTGCAGAAGAGACGGATACTGAGGAGATTTTAAAATTAAATTGCCTCTAATCATTGTAGGGGACAACTTCCTGAGCACATGGGGGATTTAACAACAAAATTCCCAATGAAAGCACAAGCACAGAGCTTGGTGTGTTGAATTCTGTTTGCTTTTGTAATCTTTATACAATAATTTTATTTTTTAAATTTCCAGATATTCCAGCATCACTAAACTCTCCATACACTGGTATCTTTGTCAGACCAACATCTGCCTAGAAAAAACAATTAATATGAATATGTGGAGCATAGCAAATGCTTAGAAGATTGCAACAAACAGAGTAATTAGATAATTCTTGTCTACTTATATATCTGTATCAGTGATGTCTATAGCTGCATTATTTGTATCCATCTGTCTCTATATAGACATAATTCAATGTGTTTCTGTGTTCTAACATCAAGAATGGAGTCTAAATAAATACATTAAGCAGAATTATTTCGTTCTTTATAACTGCATTATTACAAAACTTTAAGCTTGAAATATTTTGCTGGAGTATTTTACAGAAAGAAAACAAAAATCCAAATCCTCCCCCCACCTCTGCTTTCAAAAGCTGCCTTTTAACTGATGAACTGTATAAATCTTCAGCAACATTGTGATTTTTGTTTCAGTACTTTCTCCAGGGATTCATCATTGATGAATTTATTCTTACCAAAAAACCTAAATCCTCCTCATTTAAAGATAACAGTATCTTCCACTAAACCTGTCTCTATTCAGATATAAAAAGGCATTACCCTGCCAATAGAGAACTGACAACTTAATGAATCAACAATGAAACCTTAAGCCAGAGAGCTTTAAGGTGAGTAAGTCTGTTTTGATTATAATTTATTCACAGATCAATCTAAAGGTAATGGAGCATATTATGAACTAAAGAAGGTGCTTGTTTCCTAATGGCTAAAAGTGGAGAGAATCCTCCACTTGAGAGTGCTGCAGTTTCCATGGGCACACCAGCAAGCAGCCTACGCAGCACAACAGGCTGGGGAACAGGGCAGTGCAATGGGCATCAGATGACCCAGACTTCATTTCTAACCTGGAAACTGATCTGATCCTTCCTCTGGGAAAATCCATGTCTGTCCCCATGATGTAGTCATGGGTTGCTTATCTGGGACCTGTCTGCTCCTAAGGGGCTGGATGCCATCTACTGTTAGAAGACACAGATTTCAGCTGGGTTTGCATGGCAAGGTTTTGGTAGTGGTGGGCTACAGGGGTTCAGGGAGAGGCCTCTCCTGTGTCTGACTGAGCCAAGGGCAGCAGAC
Source organism: Melospiza georgiana (assembly GCF_028018845.1). Classification (NCBI taxonomy): domain Eukaryota; kingdom Metazoa; phylum Chordata; class Aves; order Passeriformes; family Passerellidae; genus Melospiza; species Melospiza georgiana. The sequence continues at coordinate 14,156,378 of NC_080438.1, read as the reverse complement.
TCCAAGAGGGACCTGCTGCTGGCCAGGGCTGGGCCCATCAGGAATGCTGGGAGTGCCTCTGGGATAACATGAATACCTCACTAGCAAAAGGACTAGGAGGGAAAATGTGGGGCTGCTACTGAATGGACAAAGGAACCTTGCAAGGGGTTGAAGAGGAGGCTGAGATACTGAACAGCTTCTTTGAAGTCTTCACTTCCAAATCCAGCCCTCAGGAATGCTTGACCCAGGAAAGCAGGGAGAAGGTCTGGAGAAAGAAAGACTTCTCCTCAGTAAAAGAGGATTGGGTTAGAGACCATTTAGTCAAATCTGACATCCACAAGTCCATGGACTCTGATGGAAAGCATCCACAAGTACTGAGGAACTGCCAGAGATCACTGCTCAATCATCTTTCAAAGGTCATGGCAGCCAGGAGAGATGCCTGAAAACTGGGAGAAAGCAAACGTCACACCAGTCTTCAGAAAGGACAAGGAGCACACAGGGAACAACCAGCTGTTCAGCCTCACCTCAAACCCTGGAAAGGCGATGGAATGGCTGATCCTGGACACCATCTCTAGGCAAGGGGAAGACAAGAAGGTCATCAGGACTAATCAGCATGGATTCATCAAGGGAAAATCAGGATTAACCAACCTGATTGCCATGGCCCAGAAGCCTTTTATTATATTTTCTGTCCCCTGTCTAGTTGAGGAGGGGGCTGATAGAGCAGCTTTGGTGGGCACTTAACATCCAGCCAGGCTCAGCTCACCATGCACAGTTAAGTGTCATCATAAACCATATATGGTCTGCCTCCATCCTCTTGGGACTCTACAACAATAACAGGAAGATTACTGTAAAGTTTCCTGAAACAGTATCTGCTTTCTACCTTGTTCTCTGAGAATACAATGAAACATGACTCCAACATTTCCAGAGAGAAAGAAAACACAAGGTCCCAGTAACAAAAGCAGCACCAGTAACAACAACAAAATCTTGTCAGAATGTCAAGGTAGCTTGTGTTACTTCTGGGAAAATAAAAAAAAACAAACCCAAACCAAAAACCCAACAAGAACAACAACAACTGAATTCTGTTCCTCTCAAGGTGGCAAATAACACATATTTTCATATTAATAGATATACAGAGAGAATATTTTGCACAATCTTTCCCCACAGGTAAACTGCTTAACTAATGAAAACGATGTGTGGCGATGGAGAAAGTGAAGCTGCAAACTGTTACCCTGCTAGACGTTCTTACTCTTTCAGGCATTCAAAGCTAAATTCTATACAGTGTCTGTCCCATACACTGCTGTGGTCAGAGCTGGCACTAGGGCTCATGTCAACACCTCCAGCAGGGAATCCTGCAGGATCCTCCCCACAGCACGTGGGCAGAAGGGTGTCATGCAGAGGATGGGATACTTCACTCTGTCAGTTTCCACCTGATAGAGAGTTTCTCGGGCCAACATCAGCTGCTGCAGCACCTGGAGCTGCTGTGGTTGCATTAGCAAGAAGCCACAAGAACTTTGTCCCTTGTGTTAAAGGGTTCTCATGGCTCTGTTTCCTAGAGCTGATACATTCCTGGCATCAGTGCCTTTAATGATGTGGGAATGCCATCAAAATAAAGGACAGAACACAACAATTATTCAGAAAAAAGAACTCTGCCTTTCAGTTGTTTTCAATTTTTTTTGGGGGACTTTTATTTGCTCGGTAAGCAGTCCTGTCTCAGTAATCTGCAATTACTGCCCATATACTTTTCTGTAACCTCTGCTGCCCACAGCATGTGTATATACCATTGCATTTAGTTACTCAACTATTCTGCCTGCTCTTTAAACCATGATTATTTGAAGTGGATGAGCTAACCCCCAGCCCTTCAGTAACTCTGAGTCTAAATAGAACAATAATGTGTGTTCTAGGAAAACACATTGCAGTGACCTCACCATGAGATATACAGTGCCATGCTTGAATGTGCAGATAAAAATATTATTTAAAATAACAATTATTTCTCCATTCGTAATTTTTCTAACACTGCTACAATTTTCTCTTCTAGCTCCAAATCAGAAGCGAATTATTCTTCACGTTCTAACTCAAATGTTTGGTTTATATACACCAAGCAAGGGAAAAGATTTTAGGATTACAAGCTTACTACAGTGCAGCAACAACTTACATTCTACAAATGTACTGAAGTAATGAAATATTCATCAATAAAACAAAAAAGAGTTAATATTTGAAGCAAGCTTAGACATTTACAATCAAAAGCCAGGATGGCATAGATGATAAAGAAAATGTTACCTTCTGGGGTAAAGAAAAGAAGATACTGATACACATTACTGTGCTACTTCATGAACATCTGGCAGTCTGTCACTTAATAGACAACAACATCTTCTCTAAACAGAAGAGACTTGAATTCATCAGGGATTCCTGTAGTACAGTATGTGCTTAACTTAAGTACCTGCTTTCTGTGATTTCCATAGATTACCATATTCATGACACTATGGAGTGAAAGCATTCTTCTCACTCTCTAACCAGAACATGGAAAAGAAATTAAAACATTGGCAGGCACTTTGTCTCCAGTTTGTTGGACACGTGAGGAAAGGACTTTCCACCCATTTATGCAGATGAAATTCTGTCAGCTAAGCAGCAGCATAAAGAAGATGTCAGCAGAATGGCTATTAACAAATATCTGTCAGGCAAGCAAATATAACTGTATTCAAATGTGTGTAGGAAACAGGAATCCGTATCAGTTGAGCCTTAGTGTTGCAAAAAACTTTTTTCAAGCAAGATTTTTTACTTTTACTGATACCTAAGTAAAAAAAATCAGTGCAGTATTCACATTTTCATGTGTATCTATATACCATTTATACATATATCTATACATTCAGTTTATGCACTTCTTGTATGAATGCTTTAAATCACACGATCACATGGAAAATGCCATTGGTAGATACTTTTACCCACCTTCTCCAAACTGAATGCCCCAGAAGAGAATGGTTAAATCCAACAAATCATGTTTGCTTGGATTTAACCATTCTCTTCTGGGGCTACATGTACTGATGGGATTGACTCCAGCAGTCCTAGAACTGTGTGTTTTCTAGACCCTTTCAAAGAAGCCTCAAGGATGCCAGCTAGACTATTAAAAGGGAAGAACAAATATTGTCTTCCAACTATGAGAAAGCATGGAAATCCCTGCTGCTATAGTGGTTACCAACTGGCCACTCAATCACAGATACTGCTGACCCAGCAAGGTGAGCATTAAGCTGAGTTTGCCAATTCCACTGGTGCTAAATGAGCTGGGCCAGGCACCAGGAGCAGCACAGCCCTGTTTGAGAACTCTGAGGGCAAGGAAGCTGCATTTAAGGTGCCTAAATGACCCATTTGAATCTGTTCAAGAGCTCCTCGAGCAACTCAACATTTTACCACAGAACCCACCAATTTGTCCCTGTGGCCAGGAGGAGATGAAAAGAGCAATATCTGCATCTCCCTTAGGTTTTCCACTTCCAATCCAGCATCCCCTGGTGGAAATACAGCTCCAGACCCTGCAGTACTTATCAATAGTCTATGTGTGCCCCAGGGCCATAGAAAACATTCCCAGTGCAGTCAGAATTGCCCACCAGATTCATGCTCTCAGGGGAATGGGAGACTGAACAGAGAGGGCAACCTCCTCTTCCAGACTCTGGGAGAAATTGAGATTCTGAAAGTCACTCTACAAGGCTTTCAGTACATTCAGTGAAATGACTACTGCTTCCCCTGTGTGCAAAGAAAGTGCATTTCCACCACTACTGTATGTGTTTCAGCTGCAAATTTGCCTGTCAAGTACTTTCTGCTAGCAATCAAACCTTCCAAAAGAGGTAAGAGCCTACACTTTTCCCATCTGCTGGATCCTTTGCAGATTTTTGTTTTGATTTTTGTTTATCCTGTCTTTTTGTTTTGATCTACTTTTTTTTTTTTTTTTTTTTTTTTTTTTTTTTTTTTTTTTTGCATGGAAGCTCCAGACTTACTACCAAACGTCTATACTGTAAACAGCATATAATTTAAATATATCTAGAAATAAACTCCACTTTTCCCTGGTAGACTACACACTGCATAACTATACATATATTATTGAACTAATAGATTACTTAAATGCAAATCACTGCTAATAATTCCTATCTAAGCCTTCTTCCACTTCAGATTCATTGTAATCCATCTCTTATGGCAGATGAACTACAACACTTATCCTCCTCCTGCACAGACTACAATACTTTCCCTCATTCATCTCTTACACATGTAATCCTTCCATCTCTACTTCACACAATCCTAATTTAAATGTAAAGTATTCAGTGCAGACAAAAGAGCTCTAGTCAACTCTTGCAGTTATGACCAAGGAGCCTACTGCTGCCTTTCAGTCCTCATATTCAGTAACACAATGCCTTTCATCATCACCTCAATATCCTAAACTCACTAAATCTCATGCTAAGAGTCATAATACAAATAGTTCTAGCATTAATAGCAAGTACTTCCACCCTCAATAGTCAAACCTCCCACTTCAGTTGGTGAGAGGAAGGATGAGACAATGCTGAATAATCTCCTATGAAGAGTTTGGATATTCTGGTTTGATTAAGGCCTTTGAGCAGTTTTGAAAATGTGACAAAGCAATGCATAACATAGGACATTAAAAAAAAGGAATATAGCTAGATGAAAAAATTGTAACGGTGCAGTAAAGTGATAATAATTTTTATAATTTCAAGCTATTAAAAACTTTAAACAGATCTGAAAGGAAATAAGTAATTGCTAAACACTTTAAAATTATTATTACATCAATCTTATGAATCAAATATAAATAATACATTACAAAAGAGAGCTCCACTAAACTGATATAAATGTTTCTTATATCACCATCAAGTAGTGAGGAGACACCAATATGTAGGTACTAAAGTAACAGACACTACATAAAAACCAAATGTATAAAACCAGAAGAGTCCTCATTAGAGCCCAAGTCCCCCACAGTGCCTCTCTTGCATATTTATCTGTCTTTATAACAGCTAAAGTATCTAAAGTATCATTATATTCTGAATATGGCATTACAATGGTCATATATTCTAAAATGCTAATTTGATTAGATTTTCACTCAAGTCCATCAGAAGAAGAATTTGATTTTTAAAAATCCAACATGCAAATCATTAGAAATACAGATTACAGGCATCCATCACTGTACTTTAAAAAACTATCTTGTTTTAAATTACTGTAATAGCTTTAAAATGAGTTCTGATAATCTTGGTACTGCAAGACTTCACTGATTTGTATGCACAGTTAGGTTCACAAGAATATGCATTCAGCTTGGCCTCTGCTATTAAGCAGAACCACAACCACATATTGCTTGAAAAGGCCATTCCCTTTTTCACTGCTCATGTGCAGTATATCCCTGCAGATAAACAAAGGAGATACATAAACTTTATCTATCACTTTGCACTGTGTACTCACTGTGGCTATTCTGCAGGTCAAATGGGTGACGTGGCACAAAAAAACCCAATAAATGCAAAGGAACTCCTGTGCTGATCCTGTGGGTGAACACACGGGGATTTGCACTGGCTGAGCCCGAGCCCTGTGCACTGACTGGGGGAACCAGCACCACGTCCCACAGCCAAGCCACCCTCCTTGGGCATGCACACCTGACTGCATCCCTGGAGCTGCATGGCTCCCATGAAAAGCGGCACAGAGCACACAGTGGACACATCCTTTGTGCTGCTTGAACAAACTGTCTTGTCTCCAGCTGCTCTGCACTCAGCTCCAGATAACAACAGCATAACCTCTTCACATGTAAAAGTGATCCTGCAAGCCCTACAGAGCACTGCTACTCAAAAATCTGCCGTATTTAAAAATCTCATCCTCATTTAAATTGTGAAAAAAATTATTTTTATTTCTTCACATGATTTAACTTGTTAAAATTATGCCAGGTATTTATAGTGATTCAATCTACAGCTCAAAAACAAATCATCTGTGGCCATTTTGACCATTAAGACAGAGAGGGAAACAAAATTTTCTACTTAGTGCAGCTTCTCTACATTAATGCTGTCTACAACAGCAGTGCCGCTCTAAAGGTCACAGATGACATAATTTATGTTATTATAGATAATCCATGTCATCTGTCTGCCTGACTCTTTTTCTCCATATTTTTTAGAGGTGCTGTGTATTTCAATGGATAAAGCTCCTAGGAGAGCTTCAGTCTGAGCAGCTTACAAAGGCAGGGCAGGCACCACACAGGAGAGAATTGCTGCTTCTCCTTGGGAGGGCTGGGCCATTTCTTGCCTCCAGAGAACACTCATGAGCATAAGTCTGTTCCCAAATATGCAGTCCTGGTGCAGAGCACTCCAACAAGCCATGACACCCCTGCGGGGCAAACTGCAATTTGCTGCAGTGATAGCAGTGATGAGAAGTGGAGAAGATTTCTGTTGCCAGGTCATTTGTATGAACGAATGAGTGCAGGCTCCAAATGCAGTTTGGTGGTGGGACTTGCAGGGTGGTGCATCCTGACTGCAGCAACTGTTCAGTTGTCCTGATTCTGTGTACAGCAGCCTGGTAAGAACTCAGGGGTGTACATCTCAATCCCTTCCAGATGCTGAGCGAGGAGGGTCACTGCAGCCTGTGGTTACTGAGGGGTTGCTAGTTCTGGCTTTATAAAATCCTCTCTAATAACTGATGGCCACTTTGTACTCATACCCTTTCCTGCCCTTAGGAGATAAGGATTGACATTTTCACTCGCCCACATGACTCAGTGTGTGTGGTCTGGGCCGCTCCCACACTGCTGGTGAGGTACGAGACTCCTTGGAGGGGCTGTGCCCGTGTGTGCCACACAGCCCTGCCCTGCCTTGTGCAATGGAACGGCCTCAGCACTTACACACTGCAGTGCTGCACCGTGGGGTACTCTGTACAGCTCCTTTATGCAGGACAGGACTCCAGGAAATCACAGCAGTTGCATTCATAGCATGCTTTTGTTTAGTAATCACCTCAGGAGACTGTACAGATCTGAAAAGTGTGGAAAGGTATTGTGAGATGGTTTATGAATCCCACTAATCTTCAAACTGACATTTTCAGGTGTGGGTCTATCCTGCATGGTTTTTACTTTTTAGGAGCTAGGTAATAGCCTTTAAGAGGTCAGCAATTATCCCAGTGCTCCAGGAGTCAAATGCAATTTCATCTCATTTTATTTCATTTTAGATTTATTGCCTTGGTCATTTCAAGCAGATAGATGAGAGTGTAATCATGATCAGGTACAGCTTTTGCTGTTCTGTTTCTGCACCTATACAGCTATGGCAGTGATCCCAGCCAGCTCCATTAGTTCTTCTTGCTGATACTGTTGACATTCTTCGACCACAGTTTTGATATCAAATTGCATTTTCTTCCACTGGTATCCACACTAAGAGATGCTCAAAAGATACTGAGGAAGTTACAGTCTGTAATTCTTACATCTACTACATTTGCAAATATATTAATATTGCATCAGAAACTGTAAAGTTTTTTTTAAGATGGAATGTACATTACCACCTGCAGGTCTGTGTAATGCCTTATTAAATTGCTAAAAGACCATGCATATGCACAGCTTGCCATCCTCTCTACAGCAGGCTGGCTGCCCATCTGACCTGTGGCTCTGCAAAACCTCAGCAGTGAGACATGCTCTCCTTACTTTCCCTTGCCTTAATGCCTTTTCTCTGAGTGCTGAGGACATTCTATCAATCAAGTGCCCTCCTGGCTGCACTGCTGGGTCCATTTCCAGCTTTTCTTTGCCTAGAAGACTTCCCAGACCTTTAAAATACCAAATAAATACTTTGCTACAGGGGCTCTTCCACAGTGCTACCTAGTTCAGCTAAGTTTTCTGACTTTTTGTCTGTAACTTTTATTAATTGTTTGTCCCAGTTTTGTCACATGCTTCTTTCATTCATGCACTTCATTTAGTTAAAAGCAAACTATTTGTGAGTTATCCTACTTTTTGGTATTTAAATTTGTTCAGCTTTTTTTTTTTTTTTTTTTTAAATCAACATTGTCCTGCTGGTATTTTGATTGTTTCTATCATGTACATTTTTGATTGTTTCTATGCTGTACATTTTTGTCAGCAGTTTTAGACTCCCAGACAATGCCAACAAAGTCTCTGTTGTCTAGTATTTACAGATGTTTTAACTATCCAGCTGGCATTCAAACTCTTCTCTGCTTTAGTGCTGCTGCTCTTAGTTTAAAGTTCATGCTTCTGCAAACGGCACTGAAAGTTTATTTTTGATCTTGTGCAGTGCATCAAAGCCAGATATGAGTAAAGTTGTATTTTCTGAGTCAGTTTGTTTTCCTGATGTGGTAAATTTTTCCTTTTTGCTACTGCAAGCAAGCTTTGGCAAAACACTCTTCTTGCCAATACAAAAAATCCCATATGTGAGACAATGACCAGATTTCTCTCCTCTGCTTTGTGCAAATGCATTTGTGTTTGCATAAAATTTTTCCTTGTCTATGCAAATCTTTTCTGGGCAGTTAAGAGCTTGTCTCTACCCCACTGGTGGCCTCAGCTCGTGCCCAGGAGCCCTGCATTTCTGCTGTGCTGCTGCCTGAGCTCTGCACTCATGGTTTAGCTCAGACCAGAGCACACCTTTGACGTGAATCTCTTCTTTGTCCCCATACACTGCACCTCACTTCTTACAGCAGCAGCTGCAGAGAGCACAAACTGCATTTTATCTTGGATGAAATGAAACCTGAGTGAGTGTGTGTGCTCCGGGGATGCAGCTGCAATGAGCTCCAGCTGCTAATGGGCATTTAGCCCACGAGAGCAGACAAGAGCTAGAAGTCAGTAAGAAAACCTGGGGTGCACATGGTGTGGACACCCGTCTGCAGCATCAACCATTTCCCTCTGCAGCCCTGTTCCTATCTGACCTGTCTGTCTGCACTACTCCTCAATGGAAACAGAACCTCTGGGTGCTCCCATCTGAACCACTGCAACTTTGTCCCACCTACAAACTGAATTCAGCCTCTGGGATGCAATGAACTCATGGCTCAGCTGCTTTATATCATCAGGAAAGACAGGGACTTACCATTTTTTCAAACCATCCACACTTGGATAGCACATATATACTAGTCACACCATACAAAAATATGTGTATTAGTCACACATTTATATCATTTCATTACATCCTATTATATCTTAGATATTTCTGGAGATTTTCTAAAAATTTTGACTGCTTTTCTTGGTTTTGAAGCCTCAGGCTGTTAGAGCTTTTTTCTGAGTGCAATTTTCACTAACATCTAATAGAGCTCATTTCTGTGTCCATCTGTCCATCTTTCATGCCCAGTCACATACTGCCATTACTTGTCGTTTTTTTTTTTTTCCCCTTCAGAGTCTTTTGCAAGATCCTCTCTATACCCACAGTAGTAAATCGGTGTCTGGGAATGTTCCTGGGCACAAGGATGTTTTCATCTATCCTAACAAAGCATTACAGCATTTTTTGCCTGCTTTTGGCCTGTGCTGACTATCAGTGTCCCAGGCAATTCCTGGAGAGCCTTTGGAAGTCAGCATGCTCCAGGAGCCATTCCCAGCAGGCAGCCTGCCTGCAGCCAACCTGCTTTGGAGACTAACAGCTTCTGATCATCGGCACAGGCTGCTTGGTGCCAGCTGGCCTGAGCACCTAGGAATATTCCCGGGTACATTTAATTTGGAAGTACAGACATTTCTGTCCTTTCTGAAGTTAGGTGCCTATAGGAATCTAATCACTTCTGATGTCAGTGCCCAGGCAGAATGAAGTACAACAGTGCAACATCCAACTAGCTTCAAAAAATGCTATTCTCTGTCCAAAGGGACTCCCTGGAACTAGAGAGACAAAGCTTAATGCTAACCATAAAAGGCGTCATGGTATGGCATTATTTATCCCTGCATTTTTTAATATTTAAGAACACCTCTTTTTTCTCTCTTTTTTTCTCCCCAAAACAGGAGAAGTACAATTACAGCTTTAAAAAACCAAGAAAATGAACAATGTTCTAGCCTGACACAAAGAATGAGCTGTATCTTCAACCTACTCTTAAAGCAAATTCCTGTGCCAGGAATAAATGGCTTGTCCATTCTATGGCTATTTTACACCACACAGGGTTCCTTTCACACTTTTTAAAATGCTGTTGTAGTCTTAATTAGGAAGCAAAGCAATCTCAGGATGCTATAGAGTTTTCTTTTTGATACTTTACTGATATCAGGGACACTGATACTGACACCAGTATGGACAGATCATAAAATTGTAATATTTTGATTTAATACTCCTAAGTGAAATAATATCTTTAAAAAGTTACTGTTTATGATTGCTTCCGACTTCTGTAATATAATTTACTATCAATTGTTTATCCCTTAAGATGACTTTGCTTTAAAGTCTTTAAACATTTCCCCAACAGAAATGAGTAGATTTGAGGGATCCACTGACTCATTTTTTGTAACAATGAAACTGATCTATGTCAAATACTTGGCAGGTCCCAATGACACTACTGAGAGTATGGATCATATTTATACACCAGCCTAGGCACCCAGTTTCCCTCTTCAAGAATGAGAAACATCTTGAGAATTATAATGTCTTACATTTTTCTGAAAATAATACAAACTGAATATTCAAGGAACGAGTCTCGGGAACAGAACTGTGAAATCATATTCATTTCCTTTCAGAATTTAATTGGGTTCCTTTAGCTTTCTAAGTGTTTCTGTTTCTGTTCCAGAGGACAAAAGAAACCAGATAAAATGGACACTTGTTTCATATTGCCACCTTCCCTAGCAAAGGTTTTATGCCACCTTCATCATTAAAATATCCCAGCAGTCTCTCTTAACTAATGAACTCCACCTATCTTGCACGTCTCACCTGCTCTCTCATTCTCGCTCTTTGGTATGGATCAGGCTGCTTGGTTTTGGTTAAGATTTTAATGATTTCCTCCCTGTAAAAACAAAAGCAAGCAGCAACACAGAAGCACTTTTGCACAGAGAAGGTAAAGCTGGAAAAGTGCCTTTTACTGTCAGGGTGAAAGGCAAGGGCATTACCTGAGTCTGAGGTCCTGTGAGAGCTTGTCCCACAGCCGTGTGCATGCCCCAGAGCCAATCCAGCCACCTTACACAGCACTGTTATGAAAGTGTGCTGCTGAAAATCCAGCAAGCCAAGGAGCGAATGCAGGGAGATATGGAGGAGCCTTCCCTGGGATTTCAGCACAGAAGGTACAAAGGATCTTTTTCCTGACAGTGCTGAGGAAAAAAGCCAAGCACTGTTTGCTGTTCTGTGCCTGGATGGCTCATCTGGGACTTCCACCATACCACCACCACCACCACCACCACTCCTCATTGGCAGCACATGCAGGGAGCCAGGGAGAAAATGAAAAAAAATAAATGGAGGCAACAAAGGAGGTCAGTGCTTCACCTGAGATGGAAGGTAGATCTTTTCTTCAGTGAGTGCTGAACCTTGCAGCTGAACTGCTCTGTGGGAAAATGCTGGAAATCCAGCCTAGAAAATGGAGGGAGGATGGCCTGGTGCGCTCACAGCAACTTGAGTCTCTGAGCAGACATGCTGCAGCACTTTAAACAAGCTGGAGATTTCCAGAAGATAATTACAACTGCTGCTACCTCATACTCTTCATTCTTTTACCTCTTAGTAGAAGGTAAATCACAGTAATAATAAATCCTTATATAGAAATGCAAAGCAGAACTAAGAATGAAATTGATGGTGCAATTTTAATTTACCACTTTCATTGCTGTTAATTTATACACAAACACTCTGCCATAAGTTCCCTCTGGAAAAGAATCCAACTCCTTTCAAGCATCCCCCATGAAGACTAGATACAGACACTGAGTTTCATGCTGTATTTTAGTATGCCTTAAAAGATTTCCTATTTTTTTCAAGTTGGAGAGAAGAACATGCTCCTGTAGAAAGACAAAGCACAGCACGTTTCAACCTTTATTTGAAGTTCCTGATTGCTGTGATAAGGGTTGAAGAATAATTTAAGATACATCAGTTATAATAGATCACAAGAAAAAATTTCCAACGGCCTTTAAAAAGTCTTACTGTTCTTATGCATATAAAGCCATCTGGGGCACAAACAAAGTTGAACTTTCTGGCTGAGCTCACTTCACAACTCTCAGCTTGGTTCCAGTGTAGATCACTAAGCCACATATTATATTTTTAAAATTCCTCAAGAACTTGGGCCCAGAAAAACACCACAACATAAAACTTTCATGGCTATCCTGCCTGTTTCATGGCACAGGTCACACACATGGCCAGGACCTGGCCATGAGGGTTATCAGGTCTCCCCACTGCAGGGTTCATGGTCTGGGGCACAGTTTATGCTGTAGAGCATCCCTAGATGGGCACAGGGTGGCAAGTAGGGCATGGAGGGCCAGAAACAGCCACTGTGGAGCTATTGTGGTAGAGAAAACCTGGGAATATTTTGAACTTCTTTGAAACTATTTCTTAGAAAGTGAAAGACCATGGGAAAAGCTCAAATGTCTCAAACTCCAGCTGATTTTGGAGGGGAAAAATCCCCACAAATTAGAATGAGAACTGTACATTTCAGAAACTCCTGTCTGTGAGAAGGTAAAGCTTTGGTACTCATCAAGGCAGCAGACTTTCCTACTGTCCTCTTTTGCTTTCAAGATGACCATTTGGTATATTATACAAAGACAGCAGTGCTACTGAGGACAATTGTGTTGTTTTCTCTGCCAGGTTTTCAGAGAAGGCAGACACATTTTGGGGTGTTACTGATTTCAGGTTAAATAAAGTATCTGCAATTTGCTCACCGGCATTATTTTACTATTACCTTTATTTTAATGCTACTTAATTACTTAACATTTCAATTTGTATGAGAAAACAATTTCATCTCTGATCTAGAAATATCTCCCTAAAATCAAGTAAAACATTTTCAACAGGTAAATGTCCGAACTGAGGTTTTTACTGACTGAGCTAAGAACAGTCTTCAGTAATATACTGAAATTATTTGTTCAAGAAAATGTTTACATTTGTTCAAGCAAATGTACATTAAAATCAACTGTTACATTAAAATCAATCAGTATATTATCAGCCTAAAATTTTAATCCAGTTGTTCAATAACCTCAATTTCTTTGTAGTTTTTTTTTTTACTTTTGTTATGCTTGGATAATACCCTCAAATATATCTTTACAGCCCTTTTCCAACAGCATTTGGCATGTGGTCTCTAAAGAAGCATGTTTACGAGCTGCAAGACAGGAAGAAAATTAAAGTACCCTTACAGGACTGAGGCAGGGACACTACAGGGTGTATGAGCTTAGATTTTGATGGATCCACCACTACCTATGTAATTCTTGAGTCTCCAAGTTTCACTGCAATTGCTTATGGAATTGTCTTGTACTGGACTGATAACACTGTGCAACCTCTCAATGCTCGACACTGAAAGCAAGTTGTGTTGTGGCACGGCCCCTTTCACAGCAGCAACTGCGCATATCCTGGCTAGTGCTCGTGGTCAGGGGCTGCCCCCCCTGCGCTGGAGGATCCCAAGGGCAGCTCACCCAGTCAGACACTTCACACTGAGCCCTTTCGCTGTGGATCAGCTGGGGATGGCATCTGGAGAGCCAGAGTCTTACAACAGACTGTGTTAAGATTTCACCTAAATACATCTCAATAAATGCTCGATTCTGCACTAAAAATTATATTCCCAGTGGGTGCTGAATTATGAGCCAGTACTCCAAATAGTGGTCAAAACCAGAGGCATGCCCTCCCAAACTGCCATTTAGGGACTGGGCAACTAAAGACACAGTCTGGTTGGAGAGGAACTGTTCTTTTAAATGGAGACAGAGAGGCAGACTTTCAGGCTTTTCAGACTGCATGTTGATCAGTGAAATGTTGTTATAAATACCTTTGCAAACTATTCATATTACACAGACAAAAATAACTCAGCAATAAACAACAGATAAATAAATTAGGTCTTTCAGAAAAATGTAAATATCGTTTTTCCTCCATCTGCCTTATCCTGGTAAATAAGTCCAAAATCCAGCAGAGGCACAAAAGCCCACCCACAGACCAGGAACTGAAGGTCAAAACCAAGTTATGACAGAATTGATAAGAAAATGACTGCAGTCTATCAAATGAAAGATGATGACTTTGTTGTGAAGAAAGAGAGGGAGCTCTGAAGTGTGAGGCATTTATTAGCCCTGTTCTGCACCAACCAAAACGGCCCTGAAGCCATGCTCCTTTCGGTGCTCCTTAGGAAATGGTGATTACAAAAAGGCACACTCATGCTACAGTCACCAAAGGATTTTGGCTTGCTGCTGTTTTAATTGGTAACTTCAGAAGCTTCAAAATATCATTTTTCCTAATGGAAATGATACATGAGCTGTTTACAGTTTGGTGATACATTTTTAGCAAAAGGGAAAATATAGATATGTTTGTGCTCATAGAGCTTTCTGTGTTTACAATAAGTCTTCTGGTTGTCAATTTATAAATGGAAAATTTTGAAATGACATTTCAAAATGTCAGAAGCGCTCAGCATTTGAAAGAAGGCTCAGTAAAGGCAAGGAAAACTTGCTGGAGAGACTAGATTAGACTTTTAGTTTGCAGTTGGAAAATATGCCTTTTGGCATATATTTAATATTATATTAGTTGCAGTAGTAGTAGTAGTAAATATTCAGAAAATATTAAGTAATGATTAGCATTTAGGATAAAATGCTCTATGCTGTAATGATGGTTAATATAAATAAACACAATTATAGTTTATAGGTTCTAGACTTAAACTACTTTAAACTCAACTGCGAGACCTTGTCCTGGCTGATCTAAAAAAAAAACAACCCTGTATTTCAGTGATATGTGTCTGCATTTCTCATGAATCCAGACATAATGTATAAAACAAAGTATTTTATGGCTTTTATATAAATAAATCATCAACTGGAAAAAATACAACGTAGTAATAGAAAGGAATGTATTAATTATTCCAAGCAGTCACACCAGAAAGACACAAAATGATTAACGAAAGAACAGATACATAATGTGACATATCCTGACCAATATATGGGTTTTATACTGACTTACTTACACTGGATAGTTACAAGTGTGGAAATCAAAAACATAGCAATGGCATAAAATATAAAGGAGCTATTTCATTAAAACTTGTCTGCTGAGTTGAAAGAAGGGCAAACAAGGTCTTACCTGTGTGAGGATTAGACCCACCTTCTTAATAACAGCTAGGGAAGGTGTTCTTAAACATCCACCATCAGAGCACACAAGTTCAATCAGCCTGAATGAGATCCCAAGAAATCAATAAAATTCTTGCCAGGCCACTTCAAACTATTACAGAGCCCCAGTGTGGAGCAACAGATTACAGGCTGGCTGTAATTTTTCCCTGGAACAACCCAAACACAGTTCTTGGGCCTTAATGAGTTTTGTTCAGCATGAATAGGTCAGCAGAGTGCAGAAATCTTTTTTCTCAACTTCTCCATGTAGAAATGGTGTGCCACCAGCCCCATTCAGGTACAGGGGTCAGTTGTCCTGTGCCAACGTGTGATTCGTGGACAATGGAACAGAAAGAGATTTTTAGTCCATTTGTCCATAAAAAACTCAGAAAGTACAGCTTTGACTGCTAAGACACCCATGTGGTTGAATCAAAACTGCACAAGACTACAGAAAAACCTTCAAGGGCTTTCCATAGCAATAAAAATAAAGTAAATGGTAAAGGTCATAATCATGTTCCTTAAGTCTGATCTTCTTCTTTAAGTAAAAAGACATTTCAATTGCATACTGTTAGATACTTACAGCTCCAGTGACTTACAATTAATTCTAAGTCTGCTGTCTATGACCAATACCACCCACTTAATTTTGCACCTTTATTGCATGGACATTGTGGCCCACAGAGTACCTTGCTATCCAAATAAACAGCTTTTTTAGATGAGAACCTTAAAGGGACAATGATTCTTTCAGAATGTAAAAGTCCAAGTCTTTTCTTGCACATCAGTATGTGTGCCTCTGACTAGTAAAATAAAATACATGGGGACACATATATAAAAGCAGGTTTTACTAATAATAGCTACGTATACATCCAAAAGGGGCCTTTCTGATTGCACAGATATTCCTAAGCCATCTGGAAGTCTGTAGGATACAGCAACTCCAATGAGACTACACCTCATGTAATACCAAGCATTTTACCAGGGCTTAATGAACTAAAAGATGGTTAGAAGTACTGCTTAGAAATACACAATGTTATTAATAAATGTCTTCTCTCACTAGGGGTAGATTCTAGAGGAAGAATTTTGTATCATCAGGTTCTCAGACTAGTAATTATAGCTTACATTTTGAAAGCCACAACCTTGCTTTCATGAATGCAATTTGCATCGAAATCTGCACTTACAAAATCAGGGAGAAGAGTTTTGCACACATAAATTAATTGCCAACCCATTTTCTAGTGCTTGAACTGCAGACAATTAGCTATCAATCATTACTGACCTGGGCTTTACTCAGTGAGGACACAAAGAGTAAGGCTCTGCAACCAATACCAATCCCACAAATACTGCAGCATCCTAAACATCCCCAAAATCTGTCTTCACCTGACAAAGAAAATACTCTTTAGCAGGAAAAGCTGGTACAGAACTGAAGGTAGGAGAAAGAGGGAGGAGAGGGAGAGGAAAAGAGACCGATTGGCTCTCAATTAATATGAAAAAGCTGATCTCTGCCATTGAGGAAAATTCTTGCACCAGCAAGTGCTGACTGATTGTGATGAGGAATGCTTTATCACCCAGATCCAGACACTCTTTCATATGGTGATTATTATTCCTGTCATGACCCTCTGGTCATCAAGCCACAGTGTCTTTTGTCACGAAACAACTATCCAATAAGGACTAATCTAGGAATAAGCCTGTAGCATAATATCTTCTGCTTGCTTATACACACAGCAGGAGGAAGAAAATCTTCTTCCTGTGAGTTATTACCTGCTCTAATCCACTTTGGAAAATAGCAGTATTTCCTTAATTTTGTGAAGCATGCAAACATATATTTCACAAACTACAGCTACATGAATAGCTCAGACCAGAGCTGAAAGCAAATCTTAAAAGCATTCTCAGGTAATAAAAAAAAATCCAGCATCACCATCAAATCCACGGCAGCACAGAAACTATCAAATATTCACATTAAACTTTATAAGAACGCTCAAATACTGAATTGCATGCCAACGTGCCTCCATGTTTAATTTCATGTTGTCTTCTATAAGGTTGAAGTCTGGCCTAATTCCTGATGCCATTCTTGGAGCAACACCTTTGACAAACAGAGACAGCACGTGTACAAAACCTCAACAAATGCCACATACTACCTAAAACATTAGACATTTTATATTAACATTGCCATCATCCATATCAATATTATCCAACTAAAATCCACTTTAGAACTTATTTAACCTCTTCCAAACACTATTTCTCTGGTTTTTCCTATTCAGTTCCTTGAGAAAGGGGCTACTCCTCTGCAGTCAGACAGTGTATACCACACCGAAAGCATCCAGGGAAGAAGGGCTGGGAACCCTACTCTGGGAGCAGAATGAGGAACCATTTCTGGCCACACAAGCCAGTTCTTTTTATGTCTTTTCTGTCTCTAGCGCCTATGTAGATCACCTAACACAAGGGCTGTTTTGAATGGTTTTATCCAGCCAGCAAGCTAACCCTAAGTAACAAATACAACAATACATATACAACTGTACAGAATAAAAAATTAATGGTGTTAGAGAAGGATGATGCACAGAGACATTATGTGTGACACTGGGGAGGAAGTGGGGGTAAGTGTGCATGGTTAATATGAAAAGATGTCAAAAAAAATGAAGCATAATAATAGTGCAATTTATCCTTGCTAAACGTACTGCACTGTGCTATAATTAAATATGAAAACCTAAATTTATCTCTATGTTCGGCTGTCATTAACTTAACAGGGAGTGCACATGTTCTAATCTAATGGCTGATTTTTTTTCTCCATGTGCAGCATATTAAAATGTATATTAGCCTCAAGGTGCATAAACACAAAATAATAGACCAAAGGTTTTGGCCTGTGGAGAAAAAAAATCCATGCTCAAAGGCCATCAAGTAGCTGGTGATGCAGGGGAGACACTCACTTAGCCTCATTAAGCCGAAGCTCTCTTTTGCTTGTCTTTTGTTCTGCATGACAGCAGCCTCTTTGTTGTATAATAATTCATTCCAAGTTCGTTCCAAGCTACCGAAACTGGTGAACTGTGGCCATTTTAATGAGCAGTATTGGTGGTATGCATAATCTGGAAGCCACGTGGACCAGGCAATCACAGAGCACTGCAGCCAGCAAAATGAGATACTGTCGAAATCACAAATTTGTCAAGTTGTTTTTGGACAGGGTATTATAATAAGCACTAAAATATGCATCTTATTACTCTGCATCTGCCAGTCAAAGATCACTGTAATGAATGCATGCTGCAGGGTATGACCAGGCCGTTTCCCTAAGTAAAACAAACTGCAGAGTACAAAAAAAGAATTATGTATTTTTGGCAGTGCCTGGATTTTTTTTTTAATCCTTTTGCATCAGGAGTTGGATTTTCCTGGCTTGATGTCCGCTGCCAGCAGTGAATGCACTAAAACTGCCACAGCCAAGGAGTTAGTGTAAAATACACGGTTTTCTTAATAGCCACATTTACTGCCTATGCATCTGAAACTTTAAACTCCATGCTCAAAGCAAATTTAGCACACAGTCCATATAAACCCCCCAAAGATTAAAGTATTTAAAATACACTTTAATAATCCTAGCTCCTTTTGTTTTACACATTTCTACTGCAAATGGCTTCACCGTCAGGGAAGATACATTTTACGTAACCTGCTCTCTCTGTGAGAAACAGCACTGTAGGTAATCACAACATAAACTTCCATAATAGAACAATTAGGGAAAAAAAGATTTTAAAGTGGTACTTTTTTTTCTACAAATTTGTCAGACTCATAATTGAGCTCAGCTTGAAAGGCTGGGAGGTTCACCAATGGCAGCAAAGCTGGTAAATATGACTTGTGCAGTGGGGTGCAGAGCTCTCGCCACAGAGAACCACCAGACTCTCACCTGAAGCAATGCCTGTGGAGGCCTTTCATCATCAGATGAGGAGCTGAAAGGCTAAGCGGGGAGCAGAAGGAAAGGACTTATTTCCTCATCTTCCTGCAGATAATGGTGCAGACGTATTTTTGGGCAACCCAACAAGCATTTGCAGCAAGAGTCCCTGAGTGTGCTGATGCGAGTTCCCATAATATCCTAAAGTAAGAGGTTTCTTGATCAATACTGGCTTATACTTAAAAGGCTTTGTCTGGCTGAAAGCCATATTTCAGGTCCAAGTTTTAGCTAATGGGAAAGAGGATCAAACAGCTCTCTTGGGTTTGTGAGGGCAGGGTTGGTGGCAGGGGAAGCTACAGGAAAGGCTTTTGTGAGAAGCTGTTAGAAGGTTCCCCGTGTCTGACAGAGCCAAGGCTGGCCAGTGATGGACTCGTGGCTGGCCATAAGTGAGCCAGCCAGGAATTACAGTAATGCCTCTGTGATAACACATTTAAGAAGGAAAGAAAAATTATTGCACAGAGGTAATTGCACTTGGAGAAGAGAGGAGGGAGAACATAGAAGAGGAACAACTGCCCACAAATTTGTTTTCCTAAAGAACAAGGAGCACTTCCAAAAATGAAGGGTGAAAACCTCTGCTCAGTGATGGTAGTCAGAGGTCTTGAAGAATCTGAAGGCAGACAAAACTCTATGATGCAGCAGTGGTTCTTGCATGGCTGAGTTCCCAAGGTTTTTTTCTCTGCCATACAAAAGACTACTTAGATTTGACTGCAGTACAGTTAGAATTTAGCAGGTTTATACTGTTTGGAAGACTCAGATTTTAGTATTCACAGACAACTTTTAGGAAATGAACATTTTAGTCCAAATGGGAAGTCTGTTCCAATGGGAAGTCCACTCAGAGAAGAATATCAGAAGGTTGCTAAATTTAAGGTGATGAAATGTCATTGAAGTCATATGTGGCAGCCTGAGAGCTGGGACAAAAATGTCTATGGTAATTGTAAAATTGGTAAAAGTAAAGGGGGAAATGTGGGGGCCTGAGTTAACTTATGTATTGTAAATATACGTATGGCAGTTAAAGATCTCTCTATTGTATTAGTGACCCTGCCCTGATTCTGGTTATTGTAAATGGGCTGCAGCTGTGATGTCCTTGATTGGGCAGCAGCTGTAGCCCATGGAGGTAGCTGAGATAAAAGGGGGTGGGGTGGTCAGGGAGAGCCTGGGAGAGGAGCCCTGACCGAGAAGCAACAACACCACTGCTGTGAAGATCTGCCGTGAGAAGACCATCGAGAGAAGGTATGGGACTCAGGAAATATAATTGTACAGCAATGTGAACACAACAGTCATACACTGTGCATGTACAGCATCATTCTTTCTCATCTGCCTGATGAATAAAGCTAGTGTCTATAAATGTCTTTTTAACATTTTTAGTACAGCACAACCTAAACAGTTGAGAACTACCCACTGAGTTCCTTTGGGTTTTTGTATATTTCTGGAATAAAGATATATAAATTATTAGTTTTTGTTATTTTTAATTTTTTTATCATTTAGACATGATTAAACAAATATCACTTGTTCATAATTCTTGGTGCTGAAAGCAAAATATGAAACATCCATATATATTCTTTTCCTACAAACACACCTACCAGCTGAATGCATGGCAAGATTTTTGGTTAGCTACCTGACATGTATAGCAGCCACTGAATTAAGTATGATTTTTGTAGGTGACATTAATGGAAGTTTTTACAGAGACACGCTGTACCACTTCTGTGATCACCAGCTGACACGGTGCATTTCTGGGACAGAATCACCTCAGCTCTCTGGATTAAGATCAGCGAGCAACTAATAAAGGAGTCCTGTAACAAACAGAGAAGGTGAGACAGCGAGACACACAAGGGATCAAATTGCACCTCTGGGGAATACTACACTGTGTTCAGATACCTAGTGAGAACAGAGTTATCTTTATTGCTCCTGGTCATGTATGTTCCTGAGAAACTCGTGAACATTATTTTAAAACATAATTCTATTAATTTTGTATTGTAAGGAGACCAACTGTGCCCTTCCTCTGGTTTATGCAGTCACCCTAATAACTTTGGGTTGTAAGAGTGTGCACTACATCTTAACTGTCTTCCTGACTGCATCAGGCACTTGATCTCAGTCCTAAATTCATTCTGAGGTAAGTGTGCTTTTACACAAGTTCTTCCTTGAAGGAGTCAGTGAGAAGCACTCTGGTGTCATCCTTACTTTGCCGTTCTCTCATCTCAGCATCAAGATTTGCACACTGAGATTAAACTTGAGACAGGCTGACAGCTTTTATTCCATGCAAAGGTCACTCAGAGTTTACATTAATGACAGTCACCTGTGCCAAGGTTTCAAGTGTCAGGTCCTCCCACAGAAAAAAAAAGCAAACAAACCCAACTCAACAAAAGCAATGAGGAAGGAAGCCCAGAACTCTGGCTTTGGCCACCTCTGTGAGTCTGACACAGCATCTGTGCTAGGACTCTCTTCAGAGCTGTTACAGATAGGTTACAACCACAGGAAAGAATGAGCACAGTTGGTGGAGCTATGGAAACCTGTGTAACCCAGTGACTGGAAACCAATGAGGCTGGCATTCCTAAGTGGGAATCTCACTCCTGTTATAGGCAGTGTAGTACCACAGGTCACATCCTGGACAATGGCTCCAGCAGCAATTGCTGCGTTAGCAAAAGGGAAAAAGCTACTGAAAAGACTATCAGAAAATAAATACTGCTGGCTCAAAGATGATAAATTTAGGGTCTACATACAAAAATAAATAGATTCTGCAACAGTGAGAAACAGAAAAAGAGCACTCAAGTTTCCAAAACATTTTCCAGTGCTGTGGTGCTTCTGATATTTCAAGGGCTATAAATTATCAGAAGTATTAGTTTCATTAATGCAGAAGGATGAACAGATACTAATCAACATGAATCTCTTTTTCAGGCAAAGCATTTTATGTTTGCTATTTAACTGCTTGTTATATTACACTATTTAGCACAGTACTTTCAGTTTTCTCTCTGTTTAGGAAGGAAATTATTGTGATAAATGTAACACCTGACAGTGATAACTGTTCAGTTCGTCATTTATCTGGTGACTGCATGGCAAGACAACTTCAGTTTGAGGTTAGGAGTACCATTTAGAAGAAGGTATTTATCTTTTAGTTTACTCTGGTCATCAAATACTAAAATATTTAATGACAAAACTCCACTGTGTCACTCTGCTCTTGCAACACTCTGCAGTCAGCATCCGTTTGGTGCTGAAACCAGGGTGGACGATGAATTATAAAAAGAATAGTCCACCATTACATAAAAATACAGACATTAACATTCAATATTGCACAGTGAATCAAAACAGATACCATGATGAACATACTTATCTGGGAACAGAATGGCTCCTAAATCTGTAATTTATTTAAACTGGTAGAGGCTCAATGAATTTGTATACAATCAGAAAGCAAATGGTTCTTGATGCTGGTGAAAATAATTTTCCATCACTTCCATATTACTAAAATGTCAAATGTCTGACCTTCCTATCCCTGTGATTCTATTTGAAAAGAACAGTAATCTTGTAATGAAAAGGAGGATGATTCCTGTATATTTTAAAATCTACTGCATCAAACCCACAACATATCAAAATCAGCAGATTAACTTTGTTGTTTTTGTTGTTTTTGAATGCAAATGTTCATCTGTATTTGCTGCTTAGCTTCTTAAGAGGTCTTACTGAAGAAACTGCATTTCATCTCATGGTATACACCAACACAAATTGGGGCAGCTCCTTATGTCTCTATAAGGCAGGAATTTGACTGTCACATTTTACTTCATATATAACATATAGATTCCCACACATTATTTTATCAATGAGAAAATATCAATAGGTTCTTTTCTCTGTTCCAAACAGAGAGTAAGGACATGCTTTTTAGTGAAATCATTTTAGAAAGAGACTCACAAACGTGTTAATGACTTGCTGCCAAGCAAGTTAGATATTTGTGTTTGAATTGAGATGAAACTACAGTACTTAACTAAATTTACTAGGCACAAGTACATGAAATCCAATATTGATAATAATTTATGAAAGTAAGAATACTGATTCCTACAATACTGCAAACTTAGTTTATGATAACATAATTAGTTACACTAATAACACTGCTTAGGCACAGTCTTGCTAATTAGGATATTATAAATATTAATGATATCAAGTCTTTGTATTTGATTGCCCCTAGTAGGATCATTTATCACAGTATTTCCAGTTACCAGAGTTATATTATTTTTCTTCCTTTCCCTTGTATGTTCATTCCTGGACAAACAGCCATCCTGAGCTTATGCCTAAAATGTATCAATAGCTTATCAACAATGCAGCCCGTTTAACTTTAAATGCTATTATTTAGTAGGAATGTAACAATGCTATAGTTCAGTGCTAATACAAATACACAATAAATTATATTCTGTATGTCTTTTAAATGTCTAACAGAGCCAGCCACACAAGATTACATAGGGCTTTGTTTTTATTCTTTTTCATGTGACCTGTTTGAAGTTAAGACTCCTTTGAATTATTAAATGCTTCCTTAAAGCATATTTTCATGCAACCTTTTTAAGTTAATTATCAATGTAGTGACAAGCAAAAAAAGACTAAAAATTACAATTTTTTTTTCTCATTCAAAAGGACAGGAGAAACATCTTTGACAATGGTTGTCTCTTTAGTAAAATACAAAGGTAAAACAAAGACAGAACACCGAGTGCAGCTTGAAAGAAGAATTACAACAAATCTGTAACATGATTTGGAAATGCTGTGCAGGTTTCCACAGGTGTTAAAGGAAAGAAGTTTAGCTATAACCCTTTGAGCCTGGTTTAACTGCTTAACATAAGTAGATGAAAATGAAACTGCTTATATCTTGGTTTATTTTTAAGCAGTGTATTATCCAGAGCTTTAGGAATAGGATTGTCTTTCCTCCTTGAAGGTAATGTTATAATTTTCAGAGCTCCACAGAGAACAACAACAATATAGGGGTCTCTAATCTCCTGCTAAATCCAATTCCAGTCATCAGCAATGATAAGCAGAGATTTGGAGGCGTTTGACACTCCAAATCCTATTCTTTTGTAATTCTTTACTTTTTACAACATTTTCAACAGTCGTACATCAGATTTTTGGAAGGATAATCAATAGGCATGATGTATAACTGAAATCAGTCTTCAAAGTGATCCCCTCTAGTAACCAGAAACAAAAGCTTGGCCTCCCTGCTGTGCAGGTATTTTGCTTAGAGCAGGAGGCAGCCGGGCATCAGCAGGAAGCCAGTTACACCTCCCTGCCTCTCAGTAGGGATCAGCAGGTGCCCTGGTGGAGGGGTGAGCAGGGCTGGGGCAGCTGCAACCCATTGCATCTGTCAAAAATCCCCAAAAATGCTTTTGTATCAGGGAACTACTAGAGCAGAGAGGAAAGACAGTCCAGAGGTTAGGATTTCATGCTGACCATCATTTACATTCCCATGTCATCACAGACTTTCTAGGTTTGAATGATCTTGCAGAATTTATTAAACTGTATGGTGCCACCAATCCTCATTTAGAACGTCCCTGTCTTGCAGAGGGTTTGGGCATCAGCACACATGAAAGACCACGAGATGCTCAGGTATGGTGACTGAAGGACTACTCCTACCTAACCTCACATTCCAGCTAACAGCTGGTCCTGTCTCAGCTGCTCAGAGCCAGTGCAAGAGGGTTTTTGCATGTCTCCTGAATGTTGCACCCTGGCTAAAACACCCAGGAGCTTCTGGCACAAAATTAGGATCAATCTGAAGTGAGTTGAGTTTCATTAAAACAAGCAGTTCCAGAACTTTTTCTAATGCATTTTAAATTTTGCATCCTATATTTTTTTAAAGACATGATGTTATTAGTTATTAGTCATGTGAAGAGATCATATTTATAGTAAAAATGTTAGCCTGTATCAAGTCATTTCAAGTTTGTCTTCTTAACCTGCCTACGTATTTGTTAATAGTCAGAAGGAAAATGACTCGGTGACTAATTGTGACAGCAGCAGTGATTAATCAAGGTAAGTAGCAGAAACTGCATACAATGATTATGGAATTACATCCAAAACAAAGACATAGTGTTACTATGCAGGAATGGCAATAAAAAAACATACCTTTCCCATCAGATCAGCAATTCTAGGTACTGGTTTTCCTTTCTGATGGCGCATGGTTGCAGGACTCTGTCCATCCCAGTCTTCAAGTTCCTCAATGCTTTTCAGGTAAAGAAGAGCTTTCAGTCCAGTGCAGTAGTCATCAATGACAGTGAAATCTTGATTTTGGATGGCACTGCACACCTACGAAACGCAAGCCAGTTATCAGCTCCATCCTGGCAGAGAAGTCTATGGAATTAGCAAGCTTTTTGGATTTACTGATTATCAGGTGACCCTTCCTGCAACCCCACTGGGTAAGAACTACAAGGATTCAGGATTATTGTCTGATTAATCCTATGTCGTGATGTCACCACTGCAGTTCAGGAAAGTAAGGGCTCAATAACACCAGTTATGCCCAGATTCCCCAGCAGCAGCCCTTGGACAAGACCTGAGGGCTGTTCAGAGATAAACCTACAAGCCCAGCCCCAGGTGTGCCTGCTGGGGAGCTGCTGCGGAGCATGCCAGCACACTGGCAAACCCCCACCTGTGCTCAGAGCTCTGCCTGCAGACACTCAGTGGTACCCCCAGCCTGCACAGGCATAACCAGCTAGGTCCCAGCCTAGCAAATCACAGAGCCACTGACTTGCTGAGACTGGAAAGCATCTCTTGAGATCCTGTTATTCAACCTCCAGCTCAGAGAAGGGCCAACTAGAGGAGGCCACCCAACACTGCATCCAGCCAGGATTTGAATATCTCCAACTATACCTCTCTGGGGAACCTGGTTCAGTGTTCAATCTCCCTTGCAGCTTTTTTCTTATATTTAAATGGAATTTCCTGTGTTTCAGTTTGTGCCCATTGTTTCTTGCCATTCCACTGGATAGCCCTGAGATGAATCTGGATCCAATGGAAATGTCTCAGCAAACAGCCCTCATTAAACTGAGCTGTTAGTATGGGATGAGCATTGCCAGGCACAGAACAGAACAATCCCCTTCTGCCACTCAGTGCAACTGAAAGGCCACTTTATTTTAGATACTTTAGAAACATAAATAGCAATGTAGCTTTATAAACATATAAAGTAGTGATCCCTGACCTGCTTAATATGTACACACAAAACTACAGGCAGCAGAAAATAGTCTGACCATTTACATGGGTTCTTCTAGAGCATGTTGGGGATATCAGCTCAGGCTTAAACCCACAGAGATCCCCAACCACACTAATAACTGAATAAAAAAAATCCCCAACTGTTGTCTGAATGCTTCTCATTAGCTAAACTCTAATCAGCCATCAGTGACAAGGTGCAGGGTTGATTGAGTGCCATTAATTATCAGTCCCTGGAAATGCTCTGAAATTCCACATGTGTCAGTGTTTTCAGCCTCTGATTCAGCTTTTATTGTGAAAGCTGAAAGGAATGCTCCTGATAATACCTTGACTCCATGCACACACAGTGAACACAACAATGAAATAGCCACCTACTTTAGAACATAAATTGGTGCACACAGACACGCACAAACACATCCACACTTCTTCAATGTGGAAACACACTTCAGATCATAATTGACATCAACATTTAAAAGCATTGGAAATATGCTATTGTTTTCCCCATTTCAGAATGACAATAGAGCTTGCAGTCCTGAAGACAGGTACACATCATATTGGGAAATATCTCATACTACTGCTGAACAAGAGAAAAAAAAAGCTATAAAATAAGCACAATAACATTTTCTATGCAGTGCATTTACATTACAAAAAAAATCTGTTTCTCTGGAGAAACAGTGTGGGCATTAATTAGGCCTGTTATACCTTCCACAGGATTCAAGACTGTTTTTTTTTAAATGGCAATTATAGAGAGCATCATAATTACTTCCCATACAGTTATTTAACTGCAAAACTCCACTGATGTTTTCTGTACAGCAAGGAATTCTCTGGGTTTTTTTAGTGCACGGGTAACACTTTTATTATCTACTCTTAAAAATACTAAAACTGAAAAAAAAAAAAAGCAGTTAAAAGCCATGTCATGTCACTTGAAACAAGTTCAGACACTTTTGTCAAAAT
The DNA here is from genome assembly GCF_028018845.1 of Melospiza georgiana. NCBI lineage: Eukaryota > Metazoa > Chordata > Aves > Passeriformes > Passerellidae > Melospiza > Melospiza georgiana. Next base: position 14,129,229 of record NC_080438.1, on the reverse strand, counting down.
CCTGCAATATTTTGACAGGATGTATACACATGAGATACACCCGAGGATACCTGTAATAATCTGATAAATAAAGAGGCTTTTACTGTTTTCCAGCTTGTGGTGCAGTGTTATGAACTGCAATAATATAAAAATGTGTGGAAGATAATAACACACTAAGAGCTAACTATTTGTCTTCTCTGTGATTCTATATGCAATGCACTATATGCACTTCCCTGGAAAGCCAAGAAAATTCCAGAACTCAAGGCAAAATGCAACTTTTAAGAAAAATGTAAATGTCTGCACTAAAAAAAAAATACTATATGACATAGAAAGACTTCGAACAAAGAAGCTGTCTCAAACAATCCTCCTCTTCTGTAGAAACCTTACGATTGTGTTGCCCAATAGTGTGGATAATTAGCAAAAGACATGCGTTTCACTAATTTCACTGGCATAAAAGTAAGTGCTTATGTTTATGGGCCTTTCCTAGAACAAGAGAGCTTCAAACATTAACACATACGAAACCAACTGCAATAATTTTGCCATGTATTTGGTGAATTCCAAAATTCTGAACTTATGTTCCACAAATCAGATGGTGAGATTTGTATTTTAGGTTTACCGTATCTTCCATCAATCAATGTAGAAACCTTTACTGCATTTTAAAAGGTGGTGAACAAAGTCAGGATAAAAGGTCGCCATGACCCATCAGCCATGACAATTCCTACACCACAGAGAGAGGTTTTTAGCATCATACCTGGCTGCCTCTGAATCACCAGTTTAAATGACACTGTGTCCTCTTTTCAGCACAAGAGTAGTGGCAATAGACCAGGTGAGACTCAAACTCAGGCATCCGGAAAAATCGCAGAAGAACTGAAGCGGCCCCTGCACAGCTCATTAATGCCCGGCTCTGCTCCAGCTGCTGCACTGGGAGCAGGCACTGCCCTCCCCTGCACAGCTCAGCGCTGCTGAGCCCCCTCTGCTGCAGCCCAGATACTGCTGTACCCGAAATGGTTGCTACCACCTCTCATATAATGTCTTATCAAACCACCTGAGAAGGAGATAAAGGTGAGAAGAGCCGTGTAGGGGCTGCTGCCCCTGCCTCGCACACTGACGGAGCAGCAGCAGGACCTGCAGTCAGCCCTGCCCCTCTCCTCAGCATCAGGCTGGTACCCACCAAGCACAGCGCTTCCCTTTAGACCCTGAAGCGAAAACCTGAAGAGCAGCGAGACTTTCCAAGTGAGAGCACAGCCCTGCTGTGTTGTGCCAGAGCAGTGGTCTGCATTCCATGGCCAGGAGAAGCCGCTCACGGAGCAGTGCATGGAACAGAGCGCGCCCGGATCCGCTGCTCGCGCGGTGCAGCAGCCCCGGCTCTGGCAAGCAGCACTGCTGGGATGGCACCTGCTTAACAGCCCTTAATCCTAAATAATCCAAGTGGATCTGTTTAATGAGTAAATTAACATTCAGCTGTTCACTGACCCAGCCCTGCACCTGAAACATTTAGGTAGAAAGTATCTTCTATGGAAGATGAGACACTGGCCCTGTGGAACATCCTACGGCACACAGTAAACCCAGGTCACAACAAAGCTGTCAGCTCTACTGCTGACAAGTGCTGTCCTGCTGTCTTGCTTGTGTTGGTCTCTAGAAGCTGGACTAGAAGAGAAAGGTGCTACATATTTCCTGTTTAGTATTCATATTGCACTAAGACACAAGGAAATAAGTTTGTACAAGCTTGGTTTTACTACATTGCCTGGCTCTGAACCAGTAGTAGAACTGATACAATTTAATTTTTAACATGGGATCTCCTTCCTGTTCTCCCAGATCCAGACTCCAATGATTGCCCCTTATATCACAAAAGAGGCACCTAGGCCAACATGCAATGAATGGTCAATGATATTGTGCTCTCAGTATTCTGAAATCTCAGCATAAGTTGCTGTAAGCAACTGTAAGTTACAATTCTAATCTATACAGACATGTCTGAGATACTAAAAGACACAATATCTGCTTTGCTGCTGGTAAACAGCCAAATTACCTCATTGGGGAATGGGGATGTGAAATGAATCACAGGTTAAGGCTCTAAGTATAACTATTCTGCAAAATGCAATGATGGGAGAGGCACACAAAGGTCTCTGCTGATGTTTTTCATAAGAAATATCCAGTCTGCTCTATTACTAAATATACATAAAAAGTGAATTTAACTTTGTCACCGGATCTAGACACATTACAAGTCTTACTTGAGGAACTGGAGTAAATTGTACGGAGATTATTACTGTGTAAAATAATTTTTATGGGTTAAAAGATTTTTATTGAACATTCACATGTATCTGAAACTTTTAATTCATATAAATTTTAAGAAAAATTCCCTGCTGGTGACAGGTACTTCTACATCAGTCACAAAACATTGTAAACCTTTGCTGTTAGCAGAATCATTACACAATAAAGAGATGCCAATTTCTGAAGTGTTTACTGAGGCAAATCCCCTGCACTGTTTATTGAGAGCTCTGCCTGTGTAAGACTTTTCAGTTTTGTTCATAGCTGTTTCTAGAAGCAATGGGAAGAATACCCAGACATTAAGTTTTATTTGTTTCACTCTCTACAAAAATGGAAGTGGTTCCTGTCCAAACTTCTGAGAGACTGCATGGAAGACCTGTGCCATCCATGCAGAATTTGGACAGAGTGCCTGAGGCATTTCCAGCCAGATCAGTAAAGCAATTCCTCTTCAGTGCATCCTCCCTTTGGGAGATCTTGTAGAGGAGAAATATTTTTCTGTAACATTAGAAGAGGAAACAGTGAAGTCCTTTTCAGGCTGTGCAGTCTCTCTTACCCTGCAACTTTCAGTTCTTACATAAACTCATTATTATATGGCAAAATCCCAGCTGGACAGGTAATGATGGGGAAGACAGTGCCAAAACTGAGCCCTAGTCCCTACCTGCATGATTTCTATTCCATCAATGGCTGGGATTTCAGCAGAAGCCACAGAGGAGAAGCAGATCTAGACATGCTTGTGTCAGTTTTTCCTGACACTACTTTCACCCAACAAGAGGTATTGTGTATAATCTCACATACTGCTAGATCATCTCAAAAGACTGGAGCAGGTCAGAGAATCTAGACTGCTCAATAATGTGCTGTTTTGCAAGAAGAGAGTAAATATTCTTGGTGTGACAGGACCTGTGTGAACAAAAATTCTGTTGTGCTCCAACTTGAAATTGTTTAAAAGCACTCTTAGAAGGCTTTGCAAGTTAGGAATTTGTTCTGGGAGTCAATAGCTTGGAGAAAATTTTAATTTTTACACCCCTCTGAAATATATGTATCTCTTTTCAGTATATGGGTGTAAAATAATTGTCACTTTTATGAAAACAGAAGTATCAGTAAGGAGGCAGATGGGTGGCAGTGATACATGGTCTAGAAGATTGATGGGTATATATTTGTATATATAAATGCAAATCACATAGCTTTACTGTTCTACCATATTAGTTTCCATTTGTTGTAGCTGTACAACATCAAAGCAGTGATGTCTCCATATATTGCATTTAGTGGCAATGTAACGGACTACCAAAAAAAGAAATAAAAATCAAAGCGAGAGTTTCTAAGTAGTTTCCTGGCAATTGAGACAGCAGGCTCTTTCATCTGTGCTGTAACTGTGGCAGTGCATTGATTTAAATTCCTTCTGAGATCTCAAATGCTTTTATATTCGTAGGTCTCACTGGCTGCTTTCTTTTTGCCTTTTTTCCCCTTCAAATGATAAAATTCTAGCATTTAGCAGAATGCCATCTTGCTTCACCAGAAGATGGAGACTAATTTCAGCTTTGGTTCTAAACTGTACAGGTTTTGTAAATAAAATAGCTCTCAAAATGCCATTCAATTAAGAAATTGGTCTTTAACTTCACAATTCTTAATATTCTGACCAGAGCAAAGGGATAAACAACTATTATTCCTCTGAGACACCTGTGAGAGGGTTTACAATGTTTTAAAAATTGTGCTTTGCCATTAATTTGGTTGACTCTCTTTGAAATATTTTTTCTGGTATGCTCAAAGGGTAAATGAAAGGTTTACTATTTTATACAATATTTTCAATTTTAGCAATGATCATCTTTCTGTAGAAGCTTTCTTTTCCTATTAAAAATTCTTCCTGATAAGTACTTGACACATAAATTCACCTTCTTGTTGGAGAAACATTTATGAATGCCTATTATTTAATGTATTATTGAAGCTACTGCTTTCTTGATTGGGTTCTATTGATTAGGATTCTTGTGAAAAAAACCCGAAACTGTGAATGAATGCAAGATGGTTCAGGAAGGACCTTATTTGTACCCACCTGTGTATCTATATGAATTGCCAACATTAAGAAGGCTAATTTTATTGTAGAGGGCAAGCGCATTATGATAATCTGGGAGAAGCATTATGATAATCTGGGAGAAGCATAGACACAATTTAGGATTTATTCTCAAAGGCATCTTGCAAAAATTGACTTGACTAAAGGGAGATCTTTCTGGTCCATGCAATCTATATGCTGCATAGCTCTTGCCTATGGAAATTAAAAAGTGCATTTTCTAGCCCCTGTAAAATAGTTTGGAGATCTGTGCCCAGATCTCCAAAGCAAAAAGCAGCAGACACTGCACAGGTTGTCTGACACAGTGCCCATAATGATGTGGCAGGAGCTGCAATGTGAGAGCAAGCAGACAAATACAATCTCCTCTGAGAGGCATTTCTGTACGTACAACCTTAGGACACCAATGTCTGTGGAAAGGCTGCCTCTAAAACAATGGTTCCTCCTCCTCATGTCTCGTTGAACAACCAACCTACCAGAACATTAAATGCATAGCCTAAATTACCCTTTCTATCTAATTACTACTTCTGCTAGAGGGCTGTAGGATTAAGAACATTAGGGGAAGTGATTTATCAGACAATGTGATACAATGTCAGGAAAAAACCTCGAGACTCTTTGTTTTAAAGAACAAATTTGTGAAAAAAGAAAGCTTCCAAAATATTGATATAGTACAGATGGAATGATTTGATTCACTCACATTAGCTGCCTAAATGACTCTAGAGATAGAGGTTAGCAGATGGGATGTTACTTAACAAGTCTTCAGAAACTGGATCGACGCAAAACTGAATTGGATGATAGCTGATAGCCTTTTTAAAACATTATGACTGAACTAATATACATGAGCTAATGAACTACTGTTTGTTTCAGAGTGTAGTACAGCTTTTAGAAAGCAGTTGGAAGGACTGAAATATTACATCTATGAATTGTCTGAATTATTGGGAAAACCCACCTAATGTTTTTTACTGAGTCCTAGACTTAAAGTCCTAATGAGTGGAGGGCTTACTAGTGACACTTTGAGGGATAACACATAGAAGACAGATTCAAAGATACTGATAACTCCAGGCTCTGAAAAGCATGCAACCATTCACAAAAGGCTTATGAAATCTATTTTGGAAAAAAAAAAAAAAAAAGGACTGGATAGTCCTATGTCATGTGGGTCTCAGTAAGTCAGTGAAGTATTCCAGATATTTTGTTACACCTCAAGAAATTTCATCAGACAATCTTGAGATAAATCATCATTCTAACCTAAAGTACAGGCTAATGTAAGTAAATAATGGAGCTCAAAATTACTTAAAAGGAGAAGAAGGTTTTCAGCCCATGCAAGACAAGCTTACGGGATAAACACTGCAACAGATTGGATCCTCTCGACAACAGGACAACAAAATGCTGACCTGCTGTCAAGCAGAGCTGAGCTGGCACTCTGGGAGCATGGAAGCAGGTAGGGAAATATGGATGCAGCAGCTGGGCAGCAGGACAAGCCCCACAGCTCTGTGCTGAACCACAGCAGCCTCCTGACACAGGCTTACAGAGAAGCTTCACCAGCCCCAAGGGGATGGCGCAGAGAGACCTCAGAGAACCTGATTTTGGGGGCTGCAAGACAGATCTTGTTGATATACTGCACTCCAGCAACCCTGGGCAGTTGTGAGTGGCCAACAATGAAAGAGGAGAAAAAAGCTGAGAATCCATTAGGCACTTATCAGATGATGAGGGCACGGCAGGAGATAAGAGCACTGTAAGGGATCCTTTAGGAATGTTATCCAATGCCTTAATTCCTAGCCTACTCAAATCTATTTTTCCTCCCTCCCCTTAAGTTCTCCAATGCCAATTAATGTATCTTCAATCCAAATAGCTAAACTGGGTGTTTGGGAGTGGGAAACTGGTGCTTATCAAGGGACCCCGAACGATGCAATTTCGTATCCCATGTGTCTGAGAGGGGAAATACAGAATAAATCAAGAATTTTCAGAAGGCTCACTGAGGTAACTGTGGGTTTTTTCCCTGTCAACCACCCCTAGAGGAATGGTTATGTTTCCTTATCGCACTAAAGCATTCTGTCAGTTCTTGGAACTACAAAGTGAACCTTTATGCAGTAGGTGGGCACACACACTGATAAAAGTGCTGATCATGATCATCTTTCCTAAGAAAACAAATATGATTCCACATGCCTTGAGCATTGAGGATTCAGGGAAACAGCTTCATAATCAGCCATGTATAGCAAATTGTATCATTGTACTGCAGATCTACAAAATGAATGATAGCTTTGGAAGCAGATGAACTAACTCCCCTGTGTAAACAGTCCAATCACACATAGAGGTTCTACAACTATCTTTAAATACATGCTGAATATCACATCATATTTCATTTATTAACACCCAAAGGTCTCGCCTCTGTCTTAAAAGTACTGTTCTGGAAAATGAAATCCTTGAGCTCTCCCAGTGGCTCTGCAGCTGCTGGGACATCACCAGCTGTGTCAGGTAGATGTAGGTTTGTTTGACCCATTTCCACAAGCCATAACCTTCAGCTCCAAAGAAATTTTTATAGTAGGTGCCAATTAAGTCACTCAGATCTGGTAGTTTGATGATAAAAGTAATCAAGTATTACACAGCAGTCTGAGTGTTTTTATGTTTTTGTTTTCTGAGAGCAAGCCAACAGGAACACCATCATCTCTAGAACTGAGTAGGTCTGTTATCCCATTTTTAGAAAGGTGTATTTGTCAGAGGTGAGTGTAGTTCTAGGAAAGCATGCTTTTCAGAAAAAAATGGTGTTCTGAAAATCATGTGGAAAAGTTTCAAAATTACCAATATGTGCTGTTTGACAACATGGAATGTAATGGCTCCATTTAACTTGAAAATGTCTGTTTTACAATCCAAGTTAATTGGAATGAAAAGGTCAAAACCAAAATATGTTGCAAAAAGACTGAAACAGATTTGATTCACCCAAATAATATTTTTGTCTTTAAATGTGTTAATTCCACACGTTTTTAGAATTTTGATTATCAGTCTAAACTGGAAAAGTTTTCCATGCTTAAACTTCCCTGTGACAGAATAACTATTTCCTCATCACAGGCAATAGCTGGTCTCATTAATGCCTAACAGATCCAGGATAGACCTTCAGTGTTCATCCCAGGGCACTCTGAATCAGACACAGCAGGAACTTGAGATCTATTCTGATTAAATGAAATTTGTCAATGAACAACAGTTCCCTCAAAGAAATTTTCAACAAATTCTAATGAGAACCATCTACTTTGGAACATCCTCCCGTGACCAGAATTTTGAAAGCTGCAGACCTCTCAAAATCAAACAGAAAAGCAATTTTTCTATCTTGGAACCTCAATTCAGTCCTGCAATGATTAACCCCTCATCCTTGTGAGTCTTTCCCTCTAGTACTCTCACATTATATTTCAGCTAAAATTACTTTCATCCTCTATCAGCTTGCCTGTACGAATTTGTACAGCAGCTGCTGTGTCCACTGAAGAGTGAGATTCATGTGAACAAAATAGTTCTGACCCTGCGAATCCTTCGTGTCAGAGATAAAAACCCACTTTCACATTTCCTTAGGGATTGTTTTACCTATCTCCATCCAAATAATAAATATCAGCAAGAAAAGCAGCAACATAACTGATGATATTGAAGGAAGTTAAAGCCTTTCTTAAATGTACTGCCAGCTTCCAAAATGAGAGTTTAGAAAAACAATGCTTTCTCTATTTCTTTTGTTCTAATTGCATGGATAAAAGAACCCCTCATCAGTCAGATCAAGCTGTGTCAGGGGGTTTGTGCTGTAACAGGAAAAAAATTATTGCTCCCTCCTTCCTGAGCAGAAAACCCATTTTTCTACGACTGGGAAAAGCAAAAGATCAGTGACCAAACTGCAGCTAGCCCAGCCCCAAGGCCCAGCTGAGCTGCACAGCAGTGCATTGCTGTGCCAGGGTGGGCTCCAGGACCATGCCTTCCCTGAGCACAGCCTCTTCCACTGCTGGCTTCCCCTTTCCTCCTTTCACTGCCAGCTACAGCCTCTGCCTGAAAGATCAACAAAGCTGCTATAATATAAAAAGGAAAATTTCTTAAATGTGTTTTCCTTGTATGACTGACAGTGTTTCCAAGAACTTCTCTGTTGACAGAGCTTTGCAATACTGAATGTTTTACCTTCTTCCTTTTTGGGAAACAAGTTCCCTGCAGTTACAACACATATAACATTAAAAAAAAAAAAACACCCTAAAAAAACATAACTCCACAGGAATTTTCCTAAGAAACTATTGGAGATGGCAGAAAGGAACGAAGACACAGCATTTTCCACTATGCTTATCTTGCTTTGTATTTATTTTCAATATCCAACTAGGAGCTGGCTACAGTTTCAGTTTCATTTTCCAGTCACCTCCACACATACTCAAGGGAACTCAATCTCCAACAGAGCTAGCTTCATGTCTGAAAGCAACATGAGCTGAGTAAAACAACTTGCCTATAATTTGGTTAATCAACAATTGACCAACCCTCTTGTGAAGAGTCATCTCCATGTTGCATTTACTTTGTACACTTTAAACAACACTCACTCGGTGTCAATTCACACCATGTGCTTTGTCCACATGGAGAACAGCTCTGTGCCTGTTCATGCAAGAGAGCAGCAGCACAAGTCCACATCAGCAGTGTGAATCCACCCCAAAAATAGGTGCAGCACTACTGGGCTTTCAAAGGACAAGCTATACTGTGGATCCTTGGGAGAGATGGAGAAAAATATATTGCCAAAGCAATTATTCTTCCCATCCCCTCAGTTGTGAAAGTCATTGTGTTGCCAGACCCAGAGGAGCAGGGTAGGAAAGGGGAGCAGGCCCACTGTCCCCAGGAGAACAAATCCCCTGCAGAGGCTGGGAATGACTGCTACAGGACAGCATTTGAACTGATGCTCAATTGACACCTAATTGTTGGTAAATAATTACTACCATACAGTGATAGCTGAAACTACTTTGCATGAGAATTCATTACAAGAATGACAAATAGCAATTGTTACAGAATGAGCTTTAATTCATTCTTACAAATTTATGGAATAACAATCCTATCTATGCAGACTTCATTTACTAGCTGGTGAAATGAGCAGAAATAAAGGAAAACTAATAGATAATTCCCCTAAGCAGCTCCAAATGTAGAACTAATGCAACACTACACAAAATAAAAGGCATTATTAGTGTTGAATTTAGTCTGTAACTTTACAATGTGCTAATTTGAATATTGCAACTTTTCATAAAAAAGTGGCAAAAACAACATGTAAGAATCAATAACGAAAATCTGTTCTAATTTGATGGGGTTTTTTACTACTAAAAGGAAAAAAACTTTATAGATTGTTTTTGTTTGACAAATTCCGATTTTCTTTAAAAGAAATTCTCACAGAAGATTCTCACTATCAATTAGCAATTTCTCTCCCAATAGTCTGTAAAGGAGCAAGTGTGGCAGTCCTCTAATTACTTTTTGTTTTATTAGCAAAGACAGACAGTTGAGAACAGGTTGAATTTCTGTAATTAGCACTGGGCTAGGAAAAAACCAGAAAATAATGAAATGTTTTCAGAAGTGAATGCTTGAATACGTCTGTCCCAACTCTTTTCTCTCTTTCACATTCATTTTTCTTAGGATTTTATGTCGACATGTTCAAACAGCACTTTGTTCCCTCTTTTGTTTCTGCATGTACTGCAAATTTCATCTCTGCAGAGAAGGGCCACTCCATTCAGTGCTGTATCCATTGAAGACTTTTCTCAGTGCGTGGCTCTGTGAGCAGTGGAGCTAATGATATCTGGCTTCCAGCAGCTCTGTGTCTCCTGGTTGGGTTCTCTGACGTCTAATAAGGTGTGACTGCCAATTAAAGCCTTTCCTGTGGCTGACACAGTGCTGTCCCATGTGGGCTCCCAGAGGTCTAATAAAGGTGAGCTCATAGTGTGCTTGTGCTTACAGTGAAGGAATGCAGCTACTCTCTCTCCTCTGCCTTTTTTTTTGTTTCTCAAAATTTGTTAGAGTAAAACACTCTCCCTTCTGGCAAGTTTCAGTGAAAATGGCCACAAAAGCTCAAATGTGATGGAAGATACTCAAATGGATGTACAAATACCTATCAAGTTTCTTTGGAAATACAGTCTAAAACCTGCTCTTTCTACAGGAGACTACACTTATCTCAATCAAAGGACTTACCTCTGAAAAGTGGTTTTGCCTTAAGTGGCATTTTTTTTCTTAAAAATCTTAGTGGGTCTAAAGTACCATCCCTTGAATCTTGTCTCATATCATTTTGGTAGCCTGACACTGCATTCAGCAACCTATTCTTCTCTCAATTTCAATCATGAGAGAAGAATCAGGTCTAGCACCTTAACTTCTCAGTGCCATGGACAGCTTTGCACAGAAAGGTTTTGTTTTCTACCCCTAAAGCCACAGCCTGTGTCAGAAACCTCACTGTGCCCACCTGGTGCCCAAGTGTGCCTGTCCTTGGGCTCAGCAGCCCTTGGGGCACTCTGCCTGGCACAGAGCAAAGCCTGCAGCCCCTGTCCCCCATGTGCCTTGTGAGGACAGGCGGGGGGCAGAGGCAGGGTGGGCTCCTTGGGAGCAGGAGAAGCACAGCCTTGCTCTGCACACCCATGGCACCCTGTGGCTGTCTGAGACCTGCAGCAATCCACCCGGCTTCATTCTCCTCATGCAGGGCTGAGACAAAGGACGCTTTGTCTGCATTCAAAATCATGGCTTTTCATTGCAAGACAAAGTATTTTTTTCCCAATGGTTATCAGTAGAAACTTAACCTGGAATTTCAAAACACAGGGCCAGCTCCCTCACTCCCCTGCTCTGCACTCCCATGATTTGAATGTCTTTTAGTTCTTCACTCTGCATTAAATGGCATGAATAGTAATTCCAGGCTGAGAATTTTTTGGCCTGATCTAATCCTCACTTAACTAAAGTATCAGAGTCTTCACTGACTTCAACAGACACTGACATGAGCTAAAAAGAAGAGTAATGAAGTGCATGGAGAACCACATCTCTACTCTGCAGTTCTGTAACCATAAAAAAAATTATAGAGTTCCTTACAGAGTTTCACATTTGCACAAATACAATAAAAATACTGTCTCACAGATCAATTCCCATGATTTTGTGATGGAAAAGCCTGTTTATTCACACACAAAGGGCCATCCTGCTGCTATAAAAATCTCTCAGCTAAATGCTTCAGTAAAAAGGCTGCTGAAGAAAAAATAATAATCAAATTGTCCTGAATCCCTTGAGACTTTTGTTCCAAAGTGGTACCAACAAGAAGGCTTGTTGAAAATATTAAAAATCTACAAGCAGTCTCACAAAAACCACTGTGCTTCATGTTGGAGGGAGAGTTTATCCTACAGAGGCAAAACCCATCACTAATGCTTTCCTGTCACGGGCCGTCCCATTTCCAGGATGGTTTTGCTCTTCCTCAGATCCCCGAGGTCCCACCCACAGTGGTGCTGGGCAGGAGGGAAGGGCACGGGGCAGGTCCATCTCGTGGCAGCGCTGGGGCACACTGCACCTCCTTCCCCTGCTGAGAGATGGGCAGGAACACGGGGCAAGGCTGGAGGCAGCAGGGCCACATGGGCTGGACACAGCATGGTGAGGACAAGAGCACAGCACCCACAGGAACAGCCCAGCCAGGACAAGAGGGAGATGAGGGAGGATGAAGGTGGATCCGAAAAAGGGCCCAGGGCAAAGCCACAGGCCGTCCCACGGAGAAGCATCATTCCATGGGTGGATTTTAAATCATTGCTTACAGACATCCATGTCTGCATCACAGGACATGTGTGATCTCCATACTTTGTGAAGGAAAGACATTCATTTGAAAAGGAACGTATATTCTTTACATGAAAATGACCAATATTCCAGATGAACAAAGTATTCCATACCAGAAAATAGTGCTGAAAGGTTCTACCATGAAGCAAGTATAGTTTAGAAAGTACCCCTTTGTTCTACCTCTTTTTTTTTAGTTACATCTGCTAGAAATAATGACTACAGAATCTCTTTCAACAAAAGGTCATTTATGTCAATGGACAGAACACAGAGGATCAGATCACCTGCTGTAATTGCAAATTAATGCTCTACTGCTAATGCATTAACTACACAATATTGATCTACAATTGAATCATACAGGCTACTGGGAAGTGATTTTTACTTTAATATTTTTACGCTTTTATTGCTTTTTCCATAATGCATTTTCTCTTTCCGCTGGAATTTTCTATAATTGTTTCCCATTTTAATTTCCTGCAGCAAGATGACTTTAAAAAATGTATGTCTCTTTCAAAACCTTGCAAAAATCTAACAAACCATCAGTGTGACAGGGTAAATCACATACATGTTGCAAAACATGCAAAAAAATTGATATACCTCTAATTTGGTAAATGTGGGCTTTAAAAAAAGCTTACTTAAATTACAAATAAAATATCTCACCCTCACTGGAAAATTGTAATGAAATGTATCACAGAAAGGTGCTTTCTAGATATTTCTGGAGCTCCTGGTATACAATGAGTGAAGGATTATCGTCATATTAAAATTGTTGGGTTTTTTTTTTTTTTAATTTTCATGCCTGTACTGAAAAAGGGTTCGTAGGTTCAGGTATGTTAAAAAACTATGGTGCTATGGAATCAGCTGACGAATGACTGAAATGTTTCAGCATCTTTCAGGAGAAATTAAAACACAAGTGGGGTCTTTTTGCAAGTGTTTCTGAAGTCCATAAAGTGGAAGAATGTGGTGTTGAATCACTGTCTAAAATCTTCAGCCCAGCTACTACTGACTACAATAACCTAGTTTGCTTTCCATACCTGCTGCAGAATCCCTTACATCCAAACCTTTTTGTGAACAACAATCAGATGCTGTCCTCCGTCTTCTAAAGGAAGGGATAGGACATATTTTGATTCCTGAAACTCTCTCCCCCCATCATTTCCTAATATACCTGCTTAATACCACTTGAGGTGGTTATGGCATACAGCAAAATTTGGCTTACCACCTGACTCCTGACTTGCATTCCTGTGTATGATGATTTTGCAAATGGAAAATAAATCTCCATGTTTTAAAAATAAAAGCATCTGGAAAAATAATGGAGAACTGATTGCAGGTGAAACATCTGAAGAGGAAAACCTGATCTTGCTTTTAATGGAAGAACATTTATTATTCATAAACCTTTCCTCTAACAGATATGCTACATTGCAGTTCAATCAACTCACACAAAGCCTCCCTATTATCCCAGGCCATGAATGTCCTGCTGCCATGGCAGAGAAGACACTGGACATGTAGGGACACAAGGAGGGGAAGCCCAGTGGCCATGCAAGTGCTGCTGTGCCAGGCTCTCGAGCTGGGCTCCATGGATAGACCAGAGCCTGAGCTGCTCTGCAGTATGGGACCATGGGGAATGCTGGATGGTCTGGCAACCCCTGCCCTTCTCAGGCACTGCTGGGCAACAGGGTGGTGAGAGCAGTGACACAGCCCAGTTTAAAGCCCTCTGTGCCTCTTTGGCACAGCTGAGCACAGAGGCTGCTCCATCACTGCCAAAGCCCAGGCTGCTTGCTTCCTGCCTCTGGATCAGTCATAAGGCATCCTTGTGGCTTTGGAAATGTGAAGTCAGATCACAAAATGTGCAGTGGTGTGTCAGTCTGAGTTCTCTTCAGAACCACCTCCAACAGTATCCAAAGCAGATACTTTGGATAAGGCTATCACACACATACAGCATTCCCCCACTACAGTCCCACCTCCTACCTGCTTAACTCAGGAACTTGCTATGCAGTGCATCTCAAATACTGAATCATTCAGTAGATCACTTCATTTGATGTTATCTACAAATCCTGTACTCACTCTGTATGTCAGTACTGAGCAAGCAGAAGTGAATGCCAAAGCTGTAGGCAACAGAGGTTGTGGCTGCTAAAGGAGCAAGTTGGGCATTTGATACCAAGGACACGGGTGAGATTGGGATTCGGGGAAAAGAATATTACCTTGTTTAGAAGGAAAACAATGGAAATGATCCTCATTATCCTAATTAGGGTCCAAAGGCAACCTGTGAAGATGAGGCTGTCTTTTTCTATTACAATGTATCTCATCTGAGAAGCAAATATGTTTCAGTCTAGTCCCAGAAAGTGCATTTCTTTAACGACTTTCTATAGAGATTACTCATTTCCTTCTCCCTTCCATCTGTCCTTCCCACCATAAGGGAAAGACTTACAGCCTGTATTCACAATCTAGCATGAAGCTTACTAAAGGTTTATTTTAAAATGGATGCAATTGAACTAGTTCAGATCCTTACCTACACAGCCACTTTAGAATCTATTTATCTGAGATCAGTTTAAACTACTTCCCTACTTTAGTGAAACAGAAATAAACCACTCAAACTGAGGATATTTTTGATCCAGAGGAGTTTAAAATCAGTTCTAGAGATGACTTAAATTAAACTGGTGAAACCTACGAACAAAATAAGACTTTTTCCAACATCTCTGGGAAAAATTTGTTGAAAAGAAAAATTGTTCTGTACAGGGCAAAAGACCTGTATAGATCCAAGTCATTTGTGGAAGCCAGTTTCCAAGAATTTGATTACTACTAAAGAGAAAACAATAATTAATGTCTTGTAAATCAAATAGTCTTTTTCTCAAGCACTCACTGGGATGTCTGCATGAAATTATATTTCAGAATTTCCCATTACCATTGGGAAAAATCAACAGGAAAAGAAAAAATAAAAAACAGCTACATAATCTATATATAAATAGAAGTCAAAAGGGACATTAAACTCCTTGATTTTTAGTCATCCAGAAACAGATACAGCAGACATAGAACAGAAAATAATTTCATTCTGTGTAATTCAGATCATGCAACATTGCTGCAGACAAAGCCATTGAAAGTGCAGCTCTATTAGCAATAACAAATTAAATGCATCTAAAGCTCTAAAAACAATCCTTGCCAATCCTATTTTTTTTGGTAGACAAATGCTGCCCTGCAATTTGCAACATTACTTCATGTTTATATGGAAGAAGCTCTCAGACAATTGTGTACAAAAGGCCAATCTCTTATCTGTCCATGAAAAAGAAAAGTTTTAATCACTTTGATACAATTTAAAAAAAGGAAATGGTATTAATAAATCCAAGGAACACAGCAAGTCTATAAAAAAGGAACAGCCTTCTGCTTCAGCTCCCAGAGATGCTAACTTTGATGTGTATTAAAAAACCAACCAGACCAAAATATTGAGCTGGCTTTTTTTTTTTTTTTTTTTTTTTTTGTGGAACAGCAAACAAATGACTAATCGCAGCAGTCACTGTAGCTGTGTAAAAAGGATGGTCACACTGAATCTAATTTCAATGTCAAAGTGAATTGTGGGAATGAAACCACTCTAGTCATCCCATGGAGTGACACAAAGCCGACATTCACAGGCTCCACAGCTGCTGTTGTCTATGGTGGGACCCACAGATAAAGGGGATGAACATCTACCAGAATGTAACAATATACAATGGAACAATGGGACATAAAGACCACCTGCTCCTCAGCCAGTCTAACATGCATGCTGCAATGGTGCCCTGACATGCCTGGCAGAGGTAAGGGGCTGATTTTCAGCCAATTTCCTGGTGCCTATAATACGAGGCCACCAAGGCTTCCTTCCATGACAGGGACACACCAACTATTCCAGTGTGGCCAGCAGCTCAAACCAACCCTCAGGCAATGCAAACAGCCTGGCTGCTGAATGCAGCGGACACCTCGGTCCAGTGCAAGGCCAGCACCCCAGCAGTGGGTGCAGCACTACACCTCCTGTTCCAATGAACATCCCTAAGGGACACAGACGCCTCATAAACCAAAGTGACTTTAGCGTGGCTCCCTGAGAGACCAACACAGTGCTCTTTGGAAGCCCTCTCACCTTGAGAAGGCTCTTTGCAGAAAAGAAAAACTGAGAATACAGGAAGAACAGATAGGTCGAGATAAAATTTGTGTCAACCTGGTTTGTATGACAAGAGAGAGATATGTTTAAATTTTAAATAATTTAAGCTAGAGATAATAAGTCCTAACAAACTCATGGTTAGCCTTTTCCCAGATTGGTATTGGAACATCAAAAGCTTTCTTCTGGCAGCACCTCCCACACCTCCATGTGAAATGAATGTCTCTTAGCAAGCAGCATGAAGTGAAAAACATGAAAATTCTTCTCAATGGTAGAAACTCCACACTATGCGAATGCTTGAAAGGAAGCCACATTACGATCTTAATCACAGTTACCTGAACGGGAACATTTTAAAGAAAGAAGCAGTACCTGCAGGACAGAGGCCCCGCTGTGCAGGAACTGAAGCCCAGCCTCGGCAGAATCGATGCCTCCGGTGGCCAGGATGGGAAATCCTGGGAGAGCGCGGGCGATGGCGGACACTGCGCGCAGGGCGATGGGCCGGATGGCGTTTCCTGCAGAAACCAGGACACGGCGTTAGCAACATCCCAGCTGGCCCTGACGGAACCTGCACATCCCTCATGCTGCAGCAACATCGGGAACTAACACCTAATCTGAGGTGCAAAGGTTATATTAATTTATAAACTGACACCAAGTGGGTTGTAAGCGGTATCAATGCTTGTACAGCAATTTATGCATGCAGCTGGAATACAGAAAATGGCAGAAACATTTGGATAAAAAATGCAAAGCTAGCTTGACCATTTTAGCTGGTGCTCAAAACAAAGACTAACCACATCTGAGACAGAAAGCAATACTTTACCATACAATACACAGTAGATAAAAAGATCTATATTTCTACATAAAGAATCAGGTTGATTCTTTGAACCTAAATGCTGTCCAACTAAGAGCAAATATCTCATTTATATATGTTCACCTAAAAATTCTTTAAAAGTGCCATTTCACTGCACTTGACATTTAATAATTTATTTGTTTCCCCTTCTGCATGTCTGTAGATTAAGGAACTTCTTTAAGTAAGCCCCCTCTAACAATTAACATGATAGTCGAATTCTCAAAAGAAAAAAGTATATTCATTTATGGCAATATCTCTAAAACTGGAGCTCATATTTCAAATGGTACATAGAGGTTGAGTCAGACAATCCCCTGCTATATTTAGAGGATTATGATTAAACTCTTAATACACTGTGTCTGCAGTGCATTTGTTTTGACTACATTCTACTGATGGTATGCAAGTATTAAAAATATGCCTACAGATGCTGCTCATTAAATGATGGACAGCAGAGATAGATGACACTTTCAGTTATTTTTGAGGCTAGTTGGTATTTCTCTAGATAACCTCCACATTATTAAAACTTCTACTTAATTTAGAGAAGCTTTAGGATAATTTGATGCTATCATTGGGCAACAATAGTGTAAGAGAGGACACATCACTCCCAGAGGATCTGTATGGCTGTGGCTGTCAGACCATTTTTCCCCCTCAGTACTGCATGAGGTAACAGCAACTAAATTTTATGCACATGAAAGGGACAGCCTAACCCAAGATGCACTATTGATATGTTTCAGGAATCTTGTCTCAGGAAAACTAGAGCCTGATAGATAAAAATGTGAAATCTCATCAAAACTGCTTTAAAGAATCTAAGATCCCAACAGAACAGATCACAGAAAGGATCTGGAGGTGAGCAGGAACTTTCCCTATAACACTAGGAACTATTTCCCATTGCTTGGTCTGGATTGATTGTAATGTATTTGAAAAGAACAGAACAATTCTTTAAAAGAGGATGACTGCTAAGCGTCCGAAGAGCAAATATTATAACATAATTAATGGTCCAGTCTTAGAGACATGTTTGAGGAAAAAAAAAAAAAAGGGAACCATGCTGTTTGCTCTGACAGATTTACAAATAAAGTCTTTTGGAAGGCATACAGGCCAAAACATACACTACACAGCCAAAACCACTGAAAGTAATCTCATAAAAAACAGTAGTTCAGGAAATTCTTCAAATATTCAGGTTTTGAAATTGAAGCTAGAAGTAAGCATCAGACTTGCGACATTGCTTTCAGCCTAACACAGCTGCAGAATCCCATTATGATGAGGTGGCTGTTTCTTAGAAAGATGAATGAATACAGACACTGGTAACTCTGAAATCATGTGGCTACAGGGAAATTTCTTTCCAATCTGCTTTGAGGCATGAAGGTTTGTATACTTCTAACCCCAATACAACTCTGAAGAGTTTGCTTTCAATTGGTTTTAAAGGCTTGTAGACCTTTGGCCTTAAAGATATCTTGTAGCAAAGAGTTGCACAGGAAAATATTTCCAGAATATAATTAGCCCCCTTCTCACTTAAATGACTGTCTCTGTACAGTGGTCAGTTCAGGAAAAGGACCAAATGACAGCTTATTTTAGGTTTCAGCACAACAGGTTATCAGAAAGGCTTTCATTCAGCCCAAAGAAATCAAGCATATGATTCAACGAAGTCTAGCAGAATTAGCAATGAGACTTAGAATTTAGTATGGAACACAGGTACTTCTTAGTACTAGCTGAATTTGGTATTCATAATATGAGTTATTACTTAGATTTGGTGATTAGTAAATTAGTGATAAATTGGTATGATTGCAAAAGTATTCCATTCATTTATAATTCACCCAAATGAATTTAAAAACATTTCAGAAGTGCTTCTGATGAGAGTAAATAAATGGATGTAATGACAATCAGAGGGTTCACTAAGGTCTCACCATTTATCCCAGCACTTTTTTTATTAGTCTACTCATATGGAACAAGCACAACATAAGCTGAAGCCGTTCTCCCTTACATTTTTTCATCAACAGTTCAGAAGCTTCCCCCTCTGCAACAAAAGCTGCTGGGCTGGAATACAATGTGATTTCCTTGTGATACAGATCCCACTGCCTAATGAAATGGTGAAACAACCCACCAGATTAAAGAAAAAAACTAATGCAAACAACAGAAACAATAGTAATGCCAAGCTATTAAAAAAAAAGGCAAATCTAAAAAAAAAAAAAAAAAGAAATGAACACTCAATTTGACTAACAATCTCTATTTTCCTGCATTTTCATACAAGTAGGTAGGAAGGTAATAAATTCCATTATAGAGATTTGTGGAGAAGGAGTTTTTAAAAGGTTGAAATAAAGGAGATTTAATGCCAACTTTTAAAAGATCTGTAAGTAGTAGTGGGAATTTGCAGAACGTTTTCTGATAAATCCAATGGTATTTAAGAAGCTGAGATCCAAATCCAGCATGCATTTGAAAGACAGCTCACATACTAAAAGATAAGCATCTACCACATACTTTGACACGTTGGGATCTGTAATTCCACTAGTTAAGCACCCGTAGCTGAGGAAACTGCTGATATGGTACTCTCCTGATAGAAGTGCTACAGCTGCTACCAGATGCTAGATGTGGCTATCATTTACCTTGCTGTAAAATAATGAGATTTAATAAACAAAGTCCATTTATCAAGACCTCAGGCAGGTGAGTGAGATATAAAAATGAAAGACAGAAAAATACCTCATGGAGATGACATGCTACTCTCTGTTGAAAGCTACTCTTTCAGGTCTCATTAATTATGGAACAAATATTTGCTACTATGGAAAGACATAAACAATGAAATAATTTTAAGATGTGAAAGTCCCTGACCTTTTTCTTGCCTTAAAACAAAGAGCTTTGGCTTTCTCTATTGTTTTGTTTTGATTTATAAAAAATAAGACTTTTCAGACTATCAGTGAAAGAAATCCAATAGTGTAAACACAACAGGAAGGAGAAGCAGAACACACATCAAGCAAATGTCTCCCCCTCCTCAGCACAGGTAGGCAGAGCTGCTCTTGTCCAGTGAGGACAGCAGGCTGATGACAAACTGATGAAAGATAATATACCTGCATATTTGTTTGTTTGTTTTTCCTTAGGAAGTAAAACACCCTTCACCAATGCCACAAGACACATGTTTTATTATGACTTCATAAGTACTAGGAGTCCTGAGAGGACTTGATCCTGTCAAACACTAAAAATGTTCACTAGATTGAGGCTTGAGAGCCAAACTTTCTTCAAGAAAACTGGTGTTAAGTTTCAAGCATCCAGTAGCTTTGGGAATTCCTAGCAGAAACAATTCAGATCTGCTGATCCTAGTGATCCACCAAGAGGAGAAAAAAAATCTCAAACATCTTGAATACTGGGCTATATTCTCACTTGCAATATACTGGAGCAATTTGATAGTTTAAAGTTTTCAATGCCTATATGAGGCCTTGAAGTAAAGATGATCCTGGTCCATTAAAAAACAGCTAACAGAGTCAATTCAGACTGATACTACTGAGACTGAATCTTGAAACAGTCTCAGTGGTCTTTATCAAACTCTCAATGAGCAAGAGAAACAGATTTTAAAGGAAAGCAAACTTTCATATCTTTGGATTGTATATCAACCCAAACCAAATATTTGTTTCTATGGATACTAGATGGAATAAAAATGAATTTGGGTCAATTTTCCCCACTCTGTGAATTTTCAAGTAAAATTATTTTTTAATTTGCATTCTATTATATTACTAATTTGAGATTTAAACCACTGAGCCTGAATATTACAAAGAAGAAGCAGCTGATACATAATATTTTACTAATAAGTCACCACTAAAGTCTGTGCTTCTAAAAAATGTAAGCCTCCAAATCTAAGCAGCGTCACCTTTTCTCCCTCTGTAGATACCTTCTTGGAAGAAAACTGACATGGTTATGTCCCACACTGTTAAAATTAATCATGCTAATGAAAAAGAACCCAATGACAGCAAACAATAAACTTGGATGAAAAGCATTATACAAGGAAAATGGTCTGGAAAAGTTCAGACATCATAGATATCAATCCAATGCTTCGGAAAGTAAGTAGGTAAGAAAGTTTGGAGATCAGGGAAAAAGCCCAGGAAACATAATTCTTTGTTAAGACATTTTCTCCATAGTGTATATGCTGCCTAATACTGGCAGTCAAAGTACTTTACATGTTCTGCATTTGCAAACAGCCCAGGGAAAGCTGCAGGTTGCACACGAACCATTTCCCTCGCGTTCCTTCCGACTGCACTCACTCTGCTCGCTCTTTCTTTTTGCCACCTGTAGGTGGCCACCATAAGCTACACTTATCAAATAACTCATTAGCAGGGTTTTCAATACTGTCATATCCAGATAATTAGCAATTTATTTAAATAACCAATTTCTGTGGAAATAATTGCCATGGAATGCCCTGAACCTACTTTTTATAAACTATAATAAAAGTGTTAAGATAATCCCTGACATTTGCAAATGCCATTAGTTCACCTTTCCTTTTGATAGTGCTATGGCATTATGTTTAAACAATTACCTGATAACGCGGCAGTTTAATGAAACAGTGTAGCAGACACATCCTTCAAAATGACCAGAGAATGCATTTATATGCAGAAGAAAACCCAGTGAACAGACGTGTTTAGAGAGAAAGACTACCCACAGTTGTTATGAGAGCTGCAAATGGGACACACAATATTTAGTGCAGTAAAAAATACAGAGAGTTCCCAGAAAGCAAGAGCAGGATGGACCTTGCCACAGCTTAAATGTTGCACAGCCCAGCACTTCTGAAGATCCAGAGATGACTCTTCTCACTGCTCCCTATCTGTTTCCCTGCCTGGTCAGTCCTTCAGTCCATTATTACTCATTAATAGCATTTGCCAAAATCACTAACAATAATGTACTATTTCCTCAGGCTCTGGCTATTTCCAACTGAAAATTTCAGTTATTCATGTGCCAATGGAGAATTCAAGGGAATAGTCCTTTTATGGAACATCTCTACATCAGTCAGCCTACACCATCAAACTAATGGCTACTCAAGGTTTCATGTTGTTCAAAAGTTCTGATGGGCAATGCACCAACTCCACCAAAGCAATAGCAAAGGTTCTGCTGACTACAGAGAAGACAGGACATTGTCACAAGACTTCAGAATAAAGTTAATGATTCTGCAGATTTGAAGGAACTTCTATCTAACTCTGCTGTAGCAGGCTCTTGATACCCTATCAACTGACAGGATTTTTGTCAGCATATCATGACTACCTTGATACACTGATAGTGTGTCAATAGTTCTTCTGATAACCACTGACCCTTCCTCTAAATTTCAAAGCTTACATCAGATGTGATTCTGTTTCTGATACAGACAGAATTGAATCAAACCTCTGAATGGAAAAAAGAGGCAATAATTTTGCTTCATATTTCCTTTAAAAAAATTTGTACTCAAATAGAAAAAAAAAACCTCTTGAACTTCCATAATCACAGAGAAAAATCAGTGTCCTTTTTAGGGTTTAATTTTACCATTTTTAATTAATACTAATGATTATTTATGCTCTTTCAGCTAAAAATTTAGAAAATCACCAGAGTTCTCATTCAATAAATGTTTAGTACTCATCAGAGAATTCTCTCAATTAAGAAAGGCTAGAATCAGAGAAAGAGAGAGGGAAAAATTAAATTTTTCTTATCTGTAAATATGATTTATCCAAGGAGACCTGGGGGAATTTTCACTCATATCAAACTTCAATAGGAAAAACCAAGAGGACAGATACAAATTGTTTTGTGAATGCTGCAAGAAGTGGTTAAACATTTCCTAACAGAGCCATGCTCTCACTGAAAACTACAGATTCACAAAAAGTCGATACTTCCGGTCGTCAGCATGAAACCTAGCAAAGCATTTTCTGTTGCAATTCATCACACGTTCATTATTTAATTTCACTCATGGTTTTTGCTTTGGTTTGAGTTGGAGCTGGAAACTGTCTGACAGAATGCTTTCCATGTTCTTTGGGTGGCTCAGGAAGCTCCTTCTTTGCCTTGACTGCCTTGCTCTGGCTGCCCAGCCCGAGTCAGCTGCCCCAGTGTGGTGGGGCTGGTGCTGCTGCAGGAGGTCTGGCACCCCTGGCCAGGACAAACCCTGCCTGCTACCCAGAGAGAGCCAGGGCTAATCAATAAAAAAAACAATGATACAACAGCAATGAAGAGGTAATAAAATAGTGCTAATAGCCAGGGTAAGCTCCTGACACAATACATGGACAGGTGAATAGACCAGCATAAAAGCCAATAAAGATTTAGAAAATATTGCCCAGTTACCAGACAAGATCACTGCAGCCATCTCAAAGGGACAAATGAGTTCCTGCTGAATCCTTCCCCTCAAAAGTGTGAGTAGTTCACTACTCACTTGCTGCCCTTTTATTCCAACGCAGAGACTGACATTTAACCTGAAGTGTGGCAGAAATGGTTCTGGCTGTTTACAGATCTGTTCAAAGGCAGCCCTGCCTCTGTCAGCCTCGGCAGCGCTACCTTTGTTTGAGCGGTTTTAACCTCCATAACAACCACCCCGGTCAACACGGCCCTGGAACCAGGAGGGGTGTGTGTGCCCACACGGCTGTGCCAGTGCTTCAGCACATACATAATTCTAACCGCAAAAAGGCAATTTAGTACAAGTAAGGACACACTGGAAGAGACATGACTGCCTGCTGAGCAGGGAATTGAGGTTCCTACATTGCATTTAAAAAGCCAAAATTACTGAAAAATGCAGTACAACAACTTTTCAGGCCATTTACAAAACCTGACTCATACCTTGTGCTGTTTAATAACCACTTGCCTAAGAAGTCCATCACAGAAAGGGATGCAGAACTTCAGAAACTATGGCAAACTAAAGAAACCAGGCCTGGACAACTAGAAAGCTCAGATAAAGTATTTCTTTCTTGCTTTACATAACTCAAGTTAATCATTGTCCTATTTTGAGGTTTATCTATTTTATTGTCTATCCCTCTATTTTATCTGTATCATCCAGTTGCTGTTATGCATAATAAACAATTTTATGTACCAATGTATTTAGATCTATTTATAGATACATAGAGATATTAAAAATACATCACAAACACAAATTTTTGTGAGACAAAAGACTCAATTTGAGTAGAAAACACTGTATTTGCCTGTGCATTAGTGTCTACATAGATATCTACCACAGTATTATTACATATCCATATAATCTGTGTGAGTATATATATACATGCACACTCAGTAGATGTATTTCCATATTCACATATACATAAAACAGTGGATGACACGTCCCCTGATAAAACCTGTTATTTCAACACTTCAAGTGAAAAGTGTTAAAATAAATGGCTCATCACATACAATGTGTTAAAATAAATGTTTATTTCAACACTATGTGTATCATAGCCATTTATTTCAACACTTCCCATTTCTCAAGACTCACACAACCAAGAGTAGGAGAACTGATAGCTATACCTAAGGTAGCTGAAGCACACAGCCCTACTCTGCTTGCCATAGGATGAGTAGGAAGTTACTTGACACTTTTTTTCCTCCCAGCAATAAATGGAAACTACCTACCTTGACTGTTCGTGGGGATCTGCATGTGCCTGTAAGCTGGTGGGCTGCGTCATCATTTGGAAATGAAGTGCCATACCAGAGTCTTCTGAGATATTTGGGAAGCAGGCTACAGCCACCAGGGTAGGTTTGAGAAAAGAAGCAAAGCATGGGGGCCTTTGAGAATTTCACTTTGCTGTTTCTGACTCTGACACAAAAGCTTCTGGGCAGACAAAGATTTATGAGATCAAGAGCAAAACCTAGAGCTGTTCATCCTGAGGGCTGGATGGGATGTGATTGTTGTAGGACCAGCTATATTCTGGTGATCAAATTATGAGTTAGAGAACATCTGGGTTCTCACTTTACCTGCAGAAAAAAGTTTATTGGGAGGGTTCTTCAGCTCAAGATCTACCTTAATTTTAATACAGAACCTGATGGGTCTTTGGACCAGCAATCTTCCATCTTTAGGTGGTTTCCAAAGCACAAATATAGTAATGGGGGCTTTGAGCAGTTAGGTTAGTGTCAGCAGCTGAACTTGCTCCTACAAGCTGAGCTCACACCTTACATTATAGGCCAAGGATGGCTAGCACCAGTTTCTTTCTCTGCTTTATTTTGGGAGGAAGGCACAAGAAGCTCCCATTTTCTGGCAGCTCCCCCTGGAGCCAGAGGGCACTATGCCTTTATAGATCTAAGGGACAGAGGCAGGATAAGAATGAAAAAATTTAAATAATGCACAAAACCTCCACAAACCTTGAGTTCCCTCTGAGCAATATTTACCACTAACTTGCCCGTAATATTTTCTTACAGCTTTCCTCCTTTGAAAAACTTTAAAAGCATGATTAAAGATTTCCTAGGCCCTAGCAAGACAGTGTGGTTTTAAGAAGATAAACACTTGGAGGGGCATTATCTTTTCTTTTTTTTGTACATTTTCTTCTCTGAAATTGCAGATCTGTTGGTCTGAATGGACAGAGCACAAACCCACAAAGCAAACTAATAAAAGTTCAGCAAAGACTTTGCAACCAGCATGCCCTATCAGAAGACTGTTCTGCAGCCAGACAACGAAAAACTGAGATCACAGTTTCATCAGCTCACAAACAAATTCACTGCCTTGAGCCAAGCCACTTCACAGTGTTAGTTGCCTCTATTCAAAAATGTCTCTTCCTGTAAAATTATTTTCCTCCCCATGTCACTTTTGTCAGGTAAATCACTACAACCATTTTGTAGTAGAAAGTAGAATAGTCTACAATGCAATTAAAGCTCTCCAGAAAAAACCCACAGTGCTTTCAGCCTTTCACTTTCTTCAGATGTGATTAGTTCCAGAAAGAGCAGGTATCATCACTCCTTTGTAGGCACCGCAGGTTATAAGATTAGTCCTCAGAGGCTGGCAACACATAATAAAAGTGCTTTATTCATAAACATCAATCAGTTTCAAGAATGGCAGTTGCTCACAGAATGGAAATATTCAGCTAATAACTACTGTAGACATTAAAACACTGTATGACAGATATGTAGTGCTCATTACACCAGAACACTTTCTTATAATTATGCTTTCATAACCAGGTACATAAGTTTCTAAATATTCAGTTCCTTACACTTTGTTTGTTTTTTTTTTTAGGGTAGATATTTAAAAAATACTCTTTCCCCAGAGGGTGGATGGGCACTGGGACAGGCTCCCCAGGGCAGTGGTCACAGCACCATCCTGACAGAGCTCAAGAAGCATTTGAAAAATACCCTTGGGCACATGGTGTGACCCTTGGGGATGGTGCTGTGCAGGGCTGTCAGCTGGACTTGATGATCCTTGAGGGTCCCTTCCAATTCAGCACATTCTGTGATTTTTTTTAAAATTAATTTAGAGGACAACACTTAGTTTTCCATGAATGAAAAAGACTCCCCTCCAACAGAGAGGTGATACCTTGGATTTAGCTGAAGCCTTAGATGTGCATGGATGACAATTTAGAATTTTCTTTTCTTCTTCTTTTTTATAACCTTCACGATTATAGGGAATTTCATGCCATTTCTTTAGCTGAGAACATACTGAAAGCTGAAGTCAGTGGCATAATGAAAAGCAAAATAATTGCTTGTCCATGCTGTGTAAACTATTTGTGGAATAAAGGAAGTCCAAACCCTATTTGGAGAGGCCTTTACTAGCTCTGGATATATTACTGAGAGTTGCTAATTAAAACATGGTTATATCAGTCCTGCTTGTGACCAGCCACACAACTCAGTGCTGATTTCAAGAAGAAATTATACACCCATATCATAACTCTGCTTTCTGCATTAATAAAAAATAACAGCATTAATAGGCCTAAATATTCATTTGTTTGATGTATTCAGAGCAACAGAAGGGGGTGCAAGGGAATTTAGTGTATTGCTCTGTCAGATCACTTTAATTATCCAATGAGGGTAGCTCAGAGGGTGAGGGACTTAATTGATGTACTTACTCATCCCCTCAGCTTCCACTGAAGAAAAATGGTAGCAACACAACTCCTAAACTGCATTTGTTGGTCTTCAGTGATCAAAGTAAAGGCCAATTAACAGAAAGCCAGGGGCCCACAAAGTGTTTGTTGATTTTAAAATACTGATCAGAACACACACTGCTACTGTTAAACACACAGCAGCAGTATCTGGCACTTACACAGTGCCTTCTAGGAGAGGATGTCCAAATGCTATACAAGAGTATAATATTTTTATCTCCCAGAATAAAAAGTCTACACAGGCAGGCCTGGAAATGTGTGTAAAGAAAGCAATTCCACCTGAGCAGTTGGTTCTCCTGGTCACAAATCCCTTGTCCCAGAATGTCCTCTCACCCTTTTCTCTAAAACTGTTTGTAATTTAAAGGATAACTTTTTAGAAGCATGCTTTGTAAATCAATGTAAGCAGTCTCCTCTCAGAAGTAAATTACATCCTAATGTGCCAAGCACCTTATTCTGTGGGTTGTCATGGATGAGGTGTTATGCCCAGTCACAGCACTGCCTCAAGCATGGAAATACAGGGGCTCACAGAAGCACACAGGACTGTGCTTGACTGTCGCTGTCACCCATAAAGGAATTATTTTCTCCATCCTTCCTATCTTTCTCTAACCTAAAAGAAAACATATATGATTCACTTTGGGGCCAGTATCTTTGGGAAAACTGTGTTGCTTCTGTGTTTTTCTTGATTATGCATAATTCTTAGAATTCTGAAGGTTATTTTTGGGCAAGCAATGTACATACCAAAATGAGGATATTTGAGCAATTGCTGACACAATACTGTGTATGGAAAACTCAAAGAGGAAGACTCACAAAAGCATAAATGCTCCATGTGAAACTCTAACACATCTGTTCAGCACTGGAAAGCCTGCATTTAAGTCCAAAGCACTAGAAAGCTGAGACAAGTGCATTTTTGGAATCAAAACAAATGACGGTAATTTAAGAAAATACTATGAAGCACACAAAGGCTGTACAATGCCATATGTTGCACAATGCATCTGGTAATCAATTTAATGTATATGCCAAGTTTACTAGAAGCCCAAATTGGCTTAAGTTCTTTACTCAGAAATTCAAAAAGTAAACTAAAAGCATTCCAAACATGGTGCTCTTACAATTAGTAAAAAAGTGGATTTTTCTTTTTACCTACAGAACACCCAAAAAATTAATCTCTTAAATTACCTCCCATAATGAATACACATCCAAACTTCAATTTCGATCAATAGCTTTCATAGACCCACAGTTTCAGGACATGGTTTGTTTTACAGTTTAAAAGATAAATGTGATTTTAAAATTATTTTATGCTCAATGTTTACTTCTGGCTTGTAGGTTTGAAATCATGTAGGTTTTATGCTGTCATTTGTGATTCTATACACAATACACTACTGAAGATGTCATCAAACACAGATGTATAACCAACCTTGCAAGTACTGTGGTCTTAAATCAAATATGAATCCACCATTACAGTATTAAAAATACAGCAGAAATCCCTAATTCAAGTGGACAGTATCACCTATAAAGCCAAAATAAATGGTGTAGGATAATAGTTTCCAGACTTGGGTCACAGTGTCAATGCAGAGACTCGAGCTGTGCTAACTGACCAAGCTTGATCTTGCTTGCCAGAGCATGCTTGTCAATATTTAGCTCCCAGAGAGTATGTCATGAATCTTTACAAAAACTAGCATAAATACAAAATACTATAGCAGCTGCTGTGATCCTTTTTCTAACACTGAGATTAAATTGCTGAAATTTGTTTTGAGCTTTTTAAACCAGAAGATGCGTGGCATATACCTACTGTAACAAGAAAGTGAGAAACAGCATTAAGGGATTGCAATGCTGTTATTAGGGCTTTAAAAATACATAAAAACACCAGATGCTTACATTAAGTGATTGGAAGATATTTTAATGCCAAGCTTAAAAAATATCACTTTCTCCTGTAACATCAGATTAGAAAATGGACTGGGATAAAATAGCATACACCTGCATTTTCAAAAAGAGAAATCTAAGCTGCACCAGTAAACCCCACATCATTTATTTGCCTAACCACTGGAATTTCACTACAAAATGTAGGTGCACACTGCCTTAGGCATTTGACAGCAGTACCTACACTAATATGTAAGGAATACACTAACCTCAAATTTCTGATGCATCAATGGAGCGAGAAAGGAAGCCACCTCTGAGAATGCTTACCGGGATGAGGGGGAAGCCTGGGAGTCTCCTAGTGAAGTGCCTGATGCTTGGGGGATAACCCTCAGCTGTACCTGGCTAGCACCTCTGCCTCCATCTGCTGTGTTCCCTGAGCCTGGCCATTCTGGGACAGCCCCAGAGGAAGCAGGGACACAGACACACGTGGCAGTGGCACAGCTCAGGAGGGCAACGCAGGTGGCACAGGCAGAAGAGAGCACCACTGCTGCCTGCCTTCTGTGCCAGCCTCATTGGTGAGAAACAGAAAGAAACAGCAAAGGACAGAGGAGACAGCCCTGGAAAAGCCCAAGTTTGCAAAAGAGACTAAGAGTGATTTTTTTTTTTTTAGGACCTTTTCATACTATCTGACTCTAACAGTAAGCTGGGGATGTCCTCAGAGCTGCAAAATATTAAGCCTGAAAGAAAAGAAAAATAAGCACACCAGAAAGAAATCTTTGTGCCAGCCCCACTCAAAAGGCAACTCTGCACTAAAACTCCCCACAACAAGATGGAGCAAGACTTCCCTACGTCTGGCAGGGTTTACCTCCTTTCTGGATACCTGCCAAGAACGAATCATCTAAAATGATTTTATAAAAAAAGATGCAAACCACCTCTCCGTTATACCAATAAATCAGAATCTACCACATAGTAGATTTTTCTAATATTTCTTGACAAAGTAAGGTGCCAGGAGATATTCCTTGGAAGTCTGAATTCTTCAGATCCCACCTTGAGTAAGTTCTGAAGAAATTTCTCCTTTTATACATAAGAAAAAGGAACAGATTCTTATGAGAATTGTTTGGCAGTACCTTCTCTGCAAGCACACAAAATTTATCAGTGCCTAGAATGAGAAGATTTCTCTGATTACTCACTATTGAAAGCTAAGCAGCTCTTGAGTGGGCATGTATCCAAAAATTGGTGAAAACACGGCCAATTATGGGGTACTCAAATAGGTGAGCAACTGACATGGCCATAAGAGCATAAGTAGAGCAATAGCTGACAGGATTTAGATAACCTTGGCCCAGGCAAAACCTGGACTGGAGTAACCACACATTCTTTTGGAAACCAACAGGTCACTCAATGGGGTCATGAAACATTTGTGAATGGACAGACACTGCTGCAACACAGCTGGCTATGTCTTCACTGACATGCCCGCTTGCAAAACCACACAGCTTTCTCCTCATTTTGAGCTGCCTGTAACAAAGTTCTTCACAGCATCAGCCTTGCCTCAGTGCTGAGTCAGGTGTGGTACCACACATTCTAGGGACACACCTCACGCCATTAAAAACACCCTCTCTTTGTATCTGCAATGGATTTCTCATTCTGGAACAGTGGGACACGCTCCTCAACAGCTCTCCCTCGGCTCTCACTTTTAACCCAAACAACAGTGGCTCAATCCCTGACTATGAGTGTCTTCTGGGATTTAAATGGAATTTAGGGAAGATGGTTACATGGTGCGTGTTAATAGAAAAGACAATTTCAATTACCCAGCAATGCAGAAACTGCAAATTGGTCATAAATTGGAAAACTGAATTCCAACAGCAGGTTCCCTAAAAGATTTTGTAGGATATGTTTGTGTATCCTGTGTGTGAGCAGGACATTTATACAGCTCATTGTATACAATGAGGTGCTTGCATGAAAAGGCACATTAAAATGCAGATTCCCTAGCTGACTACTGTATATTAGATGCATTCTTTTGAAAGGTTAAAAAAAATGTTCTGATGGTTGCGAAATACATTTATAAATGCTTCTGGTAATCATTTGCTAGGAATGAAGTGATGCCCAGTGAAATACAAATCCAGAATCTACCCAGTAAAACAAATCTGCTCTATTTTGTCTTCTGTATTTTACGTGTGAAATTGGCATTAGGATTTATTCCTTATTCAAGCAGGATACTAGAAAATACAGAATGTTAGCAGGATTTAGGTGAATAAAGATGGTGAGTTCATAATAAATCATAGCTAACCAGTGGTAGCACTTTTCAAAGCTACATAGAAGCAGGACATCAGCACTAATGAGGTAAGCATATCCTTCTGAAGCTGATTGGTGTAAACAAATGCCTTGCATTTAAACTCGTTCCAAGGATAATTTCTTCATTTTTTTTCTAAACCCCTGTATCTGATTGTCAAACTATCCTGAAACAGGATTGCTCCCAGCAAGCACACCTTCATGTAACTGTGAAACCTTCTCTTCAAGACACTGTGACCCATTTCTAAAGCACATCAATCAAGCACTTTGTAAGTGGTGGGAAAGGTGAGAGCCTCAATATCCTCACAGAGATGCACAAGCTGTTGAGGCTGCTGATCCAGAGGGAGGAGCTCGCACACAATAGAGAGGTTGGGGTGCTTTGGCAGCAGTGGTAGGATCCCCACAGAGATAGGAAAAGACAGTAGTCAGTCAGCCTATTCTGCAAGCACAGCTGTCCCACAGAGAGAAGGGAGAACAGGAAGAAGCTCCAGGCTAGTAAATGTTAAATAAGAAGTCATTTTTCTAATTATTTTTTAGCTCCTATTTTGATTTTGATCTGTAAATGTGATGCTGTTTTTTTTTCATAAATGCAAAAATGTGTTTATTCTCCACATGAGAATATGCCTCCACAGAATAAAGATGGGCTCTACAGACAACATATGCCACTTGGTGACTAGAGCAAATTAATATCCAAAGTAATACTGAAAAAAATCAACGTGCTTGTGACACACCGGGTCAAACTCAGAGGTTTTAAGCACTGCTGATAAAATTGTTACTCAGAATTGTTTACAAATTCTACCAATTCTTGATTTGGTTTTGGGTTTTTTTTTTTGAGGGGGGAGATTATAATTAGAAGTTCTACTCTGACTGACAGGTACAGTTTATAATTTCCACAGAAGGCATTTGTCTCATTGATCACTCGTAAGCACCACCTGTACCACAAGCCCTGCTGTTGATTCAGATCTGGAATAACAAGTCAGCAGGAAAGATGATTATGGGCCCTGCACCGTCAGCAACACAGACCTTGGAGCATCGACATGAAATCACATGAATTGGGTGCCTATTTACTTTGCCAGGTCTTTCCTCTGCCTCCTACACTGAAGCTCCCTAAACTCTCATAACAAGTATACAGGTTTTAATCCATCATATACACACTGCAACAAAGCTTTTTACACCTACAAACCTGCTTGAACTCTGCCACTTGGAGCCATCTTCTTTGTGCTCCAGTCCGTGACCACACACCTGTCACTTCTTCTGGAATGACAGAATGTACATGTGCATCACCTGCACACTGAGAGAGGAAAGCTTTCCTCATCCCTAATTTAGTGATCACCAGAGGAAGGTCAGCAGCCAGAGCGACCCTGCCAGCCAGCCATTGGGACAGCACAGGGCACACAGTTCTCCCAGCTTAGACACACTTTTGCAGTCAGCAGTAGCCTTTCAGCTGTAGGAAAGGCTGGAGAATTATACTGCATGCCATCACAGTCTCTAGACCTCATTCAAGCATTATTTTGAAGTAAAAATAAATTTTGACTTCATTGTGAGTGTCTGTGGAGAGAGGTGAGCAAGACTGAGACCTGCTGAGACTTAATGGCAAACAAACCTAGCAGTAGACTTCACCAGAGCTTTTCTTGATTTTTATTATTTTAATTAATGTCCATTTGAAAATTTTGATAGTATTTTCATTCCTGTGTTAGAATAAACTAAAAAGTACTTAAATGCCAAGTACTTTTCAAATAAATAATTAATAGGATACTGAAAGTAATTAAATGACTTCTGAAATTAATTATAGCAATCTTTTTACAACAGAAATATTTCAATTTTAAACACAATTATCTTCAAAAGACATGACACAAAAGAGATTTTTTGGGGGTGTGTCTTTGCTTAAAATTAGAACAGGTGATCGTAAGACACTTTTTCCCAGACCTGGCAGACATGGAAAGAATCAACTCATGCTAACGAAGTCACCACCAGTGGGTTTGATCTTGCTGATATTACCTGAAGGAAAGATTTTCGGCTCCTGACTGACTTACACCTCTTTATCAGGTAATAGTTTACCTGTGGTACACTCATCTACACCCATTACTGCAAATACAAGCCCCTGCTCCACCAACCTGCTTTGAAACACTTTTAAAACCTGCTTTGAAACATCTCTTTTACCTTCTCTTTTAATTTCCATTCTTTTTAATCAGACTGTGTCTTCAAGAGGCTAACTATGAGAACACTCAGTACTTAATCATGTTAATCTATACCACTCTATGAACAGATTTCCCATTTTATCTTCCTGCACCCAGAATAAACCTTCATGTTCTTTTTCCACAATCTATACTATAGTGATTTTCTCTTATTTTTTTATATTGCGTCTGAGAAGAATTTATGATTTTATATTAATTGTTTTCTGACATGTGCCTTTGGTTGCCATGAGTTAGACTCCATAGCTTAACACTTATCTGTTTATAAAAAACCCCAATCAACTGTGAAATGAATTATTTCAATTGTACATATTCCATATGAGCTCAGATAGAAACAGTAAATCCAGAGTGTTCAACAGCAGCAGTTTAGAGATTAACCTAATTACAGGCTATTAAACCAGGAGAATGCAGCCAATTGCATTTCTAGCAGCCTGCACAGAACAGCAACAGATAATGATGATTTGATGGTTTTCTAGGACTTTGGAACAAATACTTGGCTTTTAGTCTGAGAGCAATGCTGGACATTCCTGTCTGATGCTTGGGGGATTCAGCCAACTAACAGATACATTTGGTGAAGAATCTCATTCTAGTCATGCCCTCCCTTCCTAATTTCCCTTTTCACTGTTTTGTCGTCTTTGCCTGTTCCTCGGGGAACCGAGTGATTGATAGCCTAATCCAATGACTGTATTACAGCTGCCTCAACTTGGACTCTTTTCCTTATCATTAGCAGTTAGCCTATGGTTAAATTCACAGCTCACTGCTTGGTACAGCCCCTGAGATTTAAGGGTCTGGCCTTTAGAAAATATTTAACATAAAATTGAAATCTTGACATACTGAGAATTCAGTTCTCTGCAAGGCTTCTTTAATTAATCCAATGTACTGTACCATTGTTCTATATGAGGCTCTGACATGGTGAACTGTTACTGAAGCTCACAGAAATGTGTAATTCTAAATTAAACACTCGTTTACATGTACCTACACTGCATTTGTTTCCCAAGTACATGTGCGCGAATGTGAAAATTTAAATCCAATCTCTAACAATAATAAACCACAAACCAATTACACTCAAGGAGGAAAGACTCTTCATTCTTTTCAATCTCAGAATCAGCTTTTTTTCAAAGTAAGAGGAGGAGAAAACACAGCTTTGTTTAAATGCTCTGTGTAAAGACTCCTCCTTCATTCTTTCTCCAGGACTCATTTAATCTTTTGGTGAATGAAATCAATTATGATAATTTTTAATCAATGCACTAAAAGTATAAAGTTTTTTCTTTGTGGGAATGAAATTGGCTAGATAATACTAAAAATTGAAAAAATATGCTTAGTTCTCTAACCTTATTTAGAGAATACTTATTTTTAAATAGCTATAGGAAGGATGTAGACCTTGATCTATGCTGTAAACCTTTGCCCTACTTCCAGTCAGTCGATGAGCTGCAAGCCTCTATGAAAATGGCAGCTGAGTCCCAGATGAAAAATTATGCATCTCATAAACTGCTATTCTGCTGAAATGTCAAGCTATGGCAGGGCTGTACCTCAAATTCAGCACTTGGCATTTTCCTTCTGTCTGCTTTGTTGCCATGAAGCAAACATGAACAGTGAGGATTTGTGTAGGGCAGGTAGCAGGCGAGCTCCCTGTCAAAAATCTATTATTAGGGCTCTGATCTCTCCTGCACAGACCAGTGATGGCAGTACACTAAGAGAAATCAGACTGCTGCAAGGACATGACAGAAAACAGAGGACTCTTTGTGAATCCTGACATAATATATGCAAATAAGGGCTTTTAATGGCTGAGCTACATTGAACAGGAATAATAAAACAAAATTAAAATTGTACTATGGCATATATTTTGTTTTTCACCGCTTTCCACACTGTTTTATAAATATATGTTAATGTAAATTGTCTTTAACTCCCGGTAAATATTTATACTAAACAGGACTGCCTATGCAAACATACAGTTTGTTTTGTTTCCAGTGATGGGCAGCTTTTCATTCATTTCTATTGACCAAAATCCACACTGCACTGTCACTGAGAGAACTGTGATGAGTAAAGTGAATGCTCTTAGCTGTTTTTTTCACTTTTCTTTTAATCATGTGTCACTGAATTAAAATTAAAACGCAGCCTTTGTTATTGTAACTTCAACTTTTTCTCTTTCAATATAATTCATACATTTCAGATTAGAATATATGTCTCTATTAATAAAATCAATATACATTTTAATTTAATAACTCCCGAAAAGCGTTCCCTTAAATGTCACAATTGCTCTTGGACAGTGTTTTTCTGAAAAAACAGACAGCTCCACGAACTTCAGAAAGTAATAAAATTAACTGTCTCTGCTGTTTTCCAATAATTACACAGTCCTGTGTTTAATGACTGAATCCACCACCTAGATATCCTCCTTCTCATATCCCTTGTGGGCAGCTATGAAGTTATAAAACACAGCTTCCTGAATCTCTCTTTTTCTGGAAAACAAGCACATGTACTTGCACATGCTGTACAATAAATTTGTGCAAATAATGCCAAAGTACTACAGCATATAATAAATGGACAAAGCAATAACAGCACACAGACATGAGGTATTTGAATTGCTACTGTAAAATACTGCAATATTTCTGAAACAAAGCATTAAAAGAATACATAGTGAGTGCACCGTAGAGAGATTTGCTTTTAACCAAAGTTTTTGCTAAGTCCAGTGTATGGTTTTATAAATTTATCCCCTAAGGATTTGGCTTCCAGACAAAAACAAAGAAACAAACAGATGACAAAGAACAAAAAACCATGGAAATTTAAACAGAAGCTCTGCTCTATTTTGCCTGCAATAGATATCCCATTGTGCTGCAATGTGATGTGTTTTATAAAACACATCTGGAATATGGAAGCACAGTATGAAAGCTCATGGAAAAAATCTTTTAAAAAAAAAAATTTAAAATACATTTCAAAGGGAAGTGTGCAGCTGCCGACAGTATATTAACACTTCTCAGAAACCTGGCAACTTTTTCTGGTATCTATTAAATACCAGAATAAGCATTTTCAAAATAATTTACACTTACACAAACTAAAGCATGTCTTTCAGAGCCAGAGGTCATCATTCTTTGTGAGGATAGAAACACCCACTATTTCCCTCTTTTAATAGACAAATACCTTGCAAATACTCTTCCCATGTATAGGAAGAACTCATGACCAAATCTCACATATTCTACATTCTCAAACCTGAAATACTGCTAGATCCATTTTAAAAGCTTCTGCATGGAAATCAAACTGTCTCTAATGCTGCAAACACATATAACAGTTACACAGTTTGAAAAATTGCATCTTAATTTCAATATTTTTTTCTTTCATCATAAGGGCTTATTTCCTTAACCATATTTTGTATGGACTTCATTAGGATAACTATGCTTTTAGAGTAATGGGCAGTTCCTCTAAATGTATTTTTAAAAAATTATTTTTAAAAAATGTATGAAAACTGGGGGATCCTCTAAACACAATGTCCTCTCAGATAACAGGGCCACAAAAATCTGCAGGGCTACCATAGCCTTTAGACTCATCTGATGCTCTACAGTGCAGATTGGAAATTAATTTTCTTTAGAAAATAACAATATATCAAAATTAAAGTGAAATTTTTCCTGAAAAAAATATTTATATATATGTATATATATAGTCACAAAGATAGAGGTAAAAGTAGAAGAAAAACCTAAGATATTTTATAAAGCTCAATATTTTTAGGGTAAAACTGGAATCCAGGGGGCTCAGCTATGACCTGGGCTCACACCTGGGATTTAAACCTGGCTCTCCTCATGTTCAGGTCAGCAGGCTGTGCTAGTATGAGTGTGTATCCTGTGAGAGCTGTTTCACTTTGTATTAATAATTCAGTATTTGCAGGGAAGTGGAGAAGAGAGAGACTGGTCCTACAGCCTGACAGTCAAACCTGGGGTACTGGGATCCCTCCCTGTCAAAGCCAGCCAAGAAACAGGAGGGTACAGAGGAGGAAACAGGGATGCCTCTTGCAGCTTAGCAATTTTCAGCTGATCAAATTAGATCAAAACAGGAAGGTCACTGCCCGAGCACTGGCTGACAAGAAAACACTGACTCTGACAACTCAAAACTAAATGGGGCTTTCAAAGTAATCCCATTAAGTCTCTCCTTCTTTGAACAATTGTTTAAAAAACGTTTAAAAAAAAAAAAAAGAGACCAAAGTCTGTTCTCAAAACATCTCAGGATTTGGCAATGATGTTAATAAAATTTTTTCTTATTATTTTTCTTTATGTTAGATAAATAATAGGAAACTACATGTGATTTCATAATTTAAGAGGAATTACAAAAAAAAATTCCGCTTCAAAAATGAAAAATGAACATCCTGCATACTTAGAAAAATGAAGAATGAACCTCCTGCATACAGCTGCTTCTGCATGAGGCAGACAAGAAGAGAAAGGATGAAGAGGCCAAGGGGAAATTTTATATGGAAAATATTTTTTCAGTATATGGCCATGTAGGAGGACATTTTTGAACACTGGAGGACAGTCTGTCAGTCAAAATGTTGGGCAGCTGCTGGGGCACGGCACTAACCCATCTTTGTTATTTTCTCTTTGTTGGAAGCCTTCATCAAACTCAGAGGAGGGAGTTTGCACTCACCTGGAAGAGGCAACCTGCACTGCCCTAACACAGTGACTTTATAAATCCCTGGAGAACATTGGTCCTTTAAGAGACCAACTTCTTGTCCTGAGACCTGGTAAGTGCCAGGGCCAGCAGACACACACAGGGGCTGCATAATGCTGAGGGTCACCACTGTTGAGTCAAGGTGCATTTCAGACCTCACCAGGACACCTCAGGGGACCCTGTGCTGAGACCTCCACAGGGCTGGGGCCAGAACTCCTGCCTCACTCACTGCTCCTCTGGGCCATGGCAGCATCACTGCCAGTCCACAATCTATACACACGGAAAAACCCAGAAAGCCTGATCCAGCCTGGCTGTGTGCTGTATCTGCCCTAGGTTTGTGCACGACAGAACAACAATGAACCAGCTGTGCTTTGGGAAAACATGCTGAAAATGAACCAGACTTACTGCTTCTATAATAGTGCTGTCTTTCACTTCAAAAATTAATTCTCTCTTGAGAAGAATTATTTGGAAAAACAACAAAAACTTACTGACTCTATCAGATAATAGAATAAAACAAATTTACGCACATCAAAATAGAAACCCAGTATGTTCCGCTGTGAAGCGACTTTGATGCCAAGACCACAGAGCACTTCCCACCAAGCCTGTAGGCATGTAAGTGGTGTTCCTGCCATCCCACAGACAGGGGAAACAGAGCACAGAAAGGTCAAGTGTCCGGCTGCAGGCCACGTGTCTCCGCTGTGGCACAGCTGGAACAGGAGTACGGCCGCCCTGCCCCTTGCTCTGACAAGATGACACACTCTCCCACTTTCTGTCTTCTTGTAAGCATGCTAGCTCTCCTGATTTAAAATTGCTCCCCTGCTTTTGGAAATTTGTGTACTGCTACACCTGACTGCTGAGCAGGAAGTATTGCAATATCCTGCCAAGTTATTGACTTTATTGACTCCGTGGCTTTCTTTTGTGCAAGGACTTGTGGCATTGGGACCCAGTGATGACTCTTCCAAAACACAATAAATTGACAACACTTTCAGTATTCTAAATATTTTTTAAATAAGCTGATTTGCATCATAGGTAATGGTGCATCCTAAAATGTAATTTTTTCTCTCCTCTGATACACAAAAAAATTTAGGAAAAAAATTTATACTTACAAACATACACGGACACATATATATAAATAAAATAAAGAAGCAACTTTTCTTTGGCTCCATTTAGTATTATAAACCACAGAAGTGCTGGACCATCCTCACAGCTGGACATGCAGGTGCCATTGTAATTCACATTGCATACGTGTTTCAAATTTGTGACATAGACACACTTCTCTAAAATGCAGCCATTTTATATATTTTATTAGGCAGAATTACGGTAGAAAGGATTATTCACAAATTGCAACTTAAATGAGAAAATGTGAATGGTGTTACTTATATAAAATACTACTGCAATAGTTCTTTTATTAATTTTTAATGCACAGCACCCACTGTGACCTCCTTTATTCTTTTCCTGTCAACATGGCAGGCTAGAGAAATTGAAATGGGCTTTAGCTGTTCTCTTCTTGTTCCCCTCTTCCTCCCATTTTGCATAATATAAAAATATAACATCTTATTGGACTGTCACTGTGAAACCATTATGCGATAGGCATAATGATTTTTTCTGATTGTTATCACTTTCTTACTTTTCAGCTTTCTCTAAAAAATTCCAAATTCTATGTAGTTATCTAAGGCAATAACACAATTTGCCACTGAATACACTCATCTGAATTAAAGTTTGTTTAAAAGTCATCTTTTGCTACATTTCCTATGGTTCTCTAAGGATAACACCAGTCACATAAAATATAGGATATTTTTGCCTGTCTGGTCTCCTCTGATTACTTTTTTGGGGTGAGGTAGGAGGTGGGTCCAATGGAATAATGTTTGACTCAATTGGGATGATGCTATTACTTCTTTTATGTATATTTACTGCTACTTTTATCACCAAGGAGACTAATCTCCATACCAGTAAAGCCAAGAAACTCACAGTATTGTCTTCAGGGCCAAGTTTGTGTTGTCACAGCAACAGAGTTCACAGGGTCAATAGATTAATACATTAGTGTGCACCGGCACTGAACTGGACTGTAAAAGTTTTGCAGCTGGTTTGAAAATTAAACTGTGAAGTAGGATTTGAAAATATGGGCTACACAAGATATTCTTGTATATCTTGAGGAATAGGCTACAAAAATATGCATATATTTGCCTAATACTGTCTATCATTTTTACCACAGTGGGAAGAGGAGGA
This sequence comes from Melospiza georgiana, assembly GCF_028018845.1. NCBI lineage: Eukaryota > Metazoa > Chordata > Aves > Passeriformes > Passerellidae > Melospiza > Melospiza georgiana. Next base: position 14,089,016 of record NC_080438.1, on the reverse strand, counting down.
AATAACCTCTCTGGAAAAAGTGCACTTAGTGGGAAGGAGCAAGGAAGGCTGGAGATTGGGCTATGAAACATACACTGCATTTGGATTGTTGATATTTCCCCCTGCGATGCCCTTTCATTAGCCTCTGTCTAACGTGGGGCCTGACAATTGTGACAGGATGAAAAATTTGAGGAAAAGCGAGGGTCACGAGGGAAGAGATTTCCTTCCCTCTCCAGTGACCCTATCACAGTATTCTGATGCAGTGCTTTACCATTAAGGAAAGGGCAACCTAAGAGCCTTCACACTTAATCTGTTCCATCTGTCATGACTTAGAAACATTGACCAGCAGTGAGCTTTAAGGACTCGGTGCGACTGCAGACATGATATTCTAGCCCACTACAAGGACCTCCTGATGTTTTGAAAGCCTCCAAGGAAGTACCATGCATCAAAAAGGGCAACACCTACCTGACATGCCACCATATGTGGTCCTCAGTCCTCGACCAACTGCTGGCCAAGGTGTGCTGTCTGCTTTCAGTCCCATCAGTCCTGACACAGTGTTGGTGGCTGTAACACCATCTGCGCCACCTGTGAAAGAAAAGGTCAGTCGCTTTTTCTTAAATCATGTGTACAAGAACAAGAGAGGATAAAATACTGAAGAAAACCTGTGAAACTCTGAAATAACTAGAAATTCAAATAAACAGCTGGAGAGCAAAAGCAACAAACTGCAAGGGGATGCACAGAAAGGCCCTTCTGACCAATCCTGGGAGAACAAATTTAGCACTAGCTTCAAGGCAGGCTGCATCAGCTGAAAGAGCTGTAAGGGCTATAAGACAGCATGTGGAAATGCTGGGGCTGACAGGCAGATCTCTGCCCTTCAGCTGTGTGGGATAGAACCTGCTACAGCAGTTGTTCAACACCTGAAGGTACCCCAAAACAGTGGCCACCTCCTCCAAGCTTCTGTGCAGCAAGACAAAAGAAGCAATGTGACAAAGAAACAATTACCACGGTTCTAAATGATGAATTAATACACCTACTGGCAAACCTATTTGCTGCCACATTGTGCATTAAGCTCCAAGGAAAAAAATATATATACCTTCAAATAGTATATTTTTGTTTTCTCAGAACACACACACCATTTTCACTACTAAATATAGGAACAGGGGGATTTACAGTGGTATGGTAAGCATATAAATACGACAGAAGTAAGAGCATGCAGAGAAATACTATACAATTTATTGTTAACAGTCTAATGTGGTTCTCTTCATATATTGCTCTATTCCAGATGCATGAACAAAATTAGGAAACCTTTCATCACTGTGCTTATTCTAAATATATCAAACAATATATTTTCCTATTAGTTTCTGTTGTTATCTGTTATTCCAGCAACGTTCCTTTCTTACCCCATGCAGCAGATCAGTAAATCTGCACAACTTGTGCACTGGAGTCACTCACCTTCCTGAGCAGCCATTGCAATTTTCACAATATCAGTGACATTTGGGGTCAGTTTGGCAAAGAAAGGAATGTGAACAGCTTGTCTAACCCAGCGACAGATGTTCCGTACCAGCTCTGGATCCTGTTCAAATAGGCCAGATAAATATAGAACATAATTAAAAGTAGTATGAACAAAAAGTATATTAAGGAAATAGAAAACTTTGCTCTAAGTGGCTATGCTGCAATTTTGTAAAATTGCACATCAGAACTGAGCTTCATCTCATTAGTTAACTTATTTCAACACACCAAATAACTGCAAATCCACTACAGAAAGGTTAGTTTGTGAAAAAAAGGATTTTTTTTTTCAGAAGACAAAGATATCACAAAATGTTCCCTTCTCAGAGAGAGGAAAATACCATTTTGGATGACAGACTATTTTACCTATTTCTTTTAAAAAATAATTTTCATTTTTAATGGCTCACTCTATGTAAGGTACATTAAAAACAAGGAGTATCCTACAAAATAATGTGAATCTGAAACATTGTCTGATCACGTCTTGATCAGAACAAGGATGAATGGAGGTTGCAGGGCTATCAGAATGCAATTCAGCATTTCTGAACTCTGAGAATAACTTGGGATGGTCATAGTGTAAATGAAAGATCAAAATCTCTGTTAAAGCCAGAAATCGAAATCTTCAAGTGTTAGCTTTTCCTGATTTCCAGTCATTTACTTCTCTTATGGAATACATCTCATGTAGACAGTAATCAGCTACCCTTTCCACTGAGGACAGCTCAGTGGAATAATACCTGCCTCTGGCACATGCAAGGGTCCTTGCTCAATGTAACTCTTATTTTATTTTTCTGTGGGCAATTCATAATGCTCTTCAACAAGTACCTTAAAATTTGCAATACTGATGCATGGAAAACCTGGTGCATGTTCTGGTTAAAAACTGAATGGTGCCATTACAAGATTCAGCACAAGTATTACCTGTGGGTAGGCTAGTCAGTACTGCAGCAATTATTTACATTTACTAAGTCTTTATCACTCTCTCAGATAATGAAATCTGTCATATATGAATAATCTTCTCCCTTTTGGATACTGTAAAACTCAGAAAGTTGTATTGCTATGTAGTAACTGAGAATGGGATGAGACTAAATGAAATTTAATTTAAAACAATCCAGCAGACACCAAGGTTGCCAATCTAGTGAACACAGGAAATATCCCCTTGTTGTTTTTCCTTTTTACACCAATGGCTAAATACAAACAAAAACCCCACAGGCTGTGTTCCTAGAAAGTACACAGTGCTTGACATGAATAGTAAAATCCTCAGACTTAGCTCTGGCATCCCAATAAAAGCGGTGATCTCCCGCCCATGCAGCTGCCATGAAATATGCATGAAACGCTGCACCGGCAGTATGAAAGTAGTTGCAGCTTTGACTTTCATTTCTGTTTTGAATTTCCTTGAGGCCCAATGCAGAAATGAGAGACCCTCTAGAAGCCATGAATTGTATATCCTTTATGTTAATTTTTCTCCTTAGAAATCCTTGTGATAATGTTCAGGATGTGGCACCACATAACTCATTATGCTGACTTCCTTGTGCTTATAGCGCTACCATAAAAATTCCTACTCTAACACACCTGCCTTAAAAAATTCAATTATTTTAAACCCCATTGAATACCTTTTTGGGAGACATCTTTCATAAAACCCAGTTTTCACCCTACCTAAGACAATTTAACTAGTTCGTCTTTCGTCATAAACAATAATTGTTTGGTTTTTTTCCCCTGAAAGTAAGTAAAGATCTTTATTTTCAATCAGTTTTATTTCTGACAAACCAAGATTAATGCAATTAATGCAATGGAATGGTCTTCTATTTCTCATGCTAGTAAACAGTTTAAATATCTGATTGCACAGCACATGATTAGAAAAAGCCCTTTTGAAAGGCTCACTTGTATCAGCCTTGGAAAACTGCCCATTTTTGGTCCCCATACAATCACAGGTAAATTAATAGGAAAATAATTCAAAAATTCAAGTGAAGGAGGTAAAATCTTTCATCCTATTTCACTTAATATTCCAGGAAAAAAAATGAATGTTTAGTATGTAAACACTGAAATAACAAAACAAAAGTTAAAACAGTGCTCTGTTGTATAGCGAGACAGTTACTGATAGAAATTGGAGAGGTGATGAATTTTATACAAAAAAATTAGAATTCCCATTAAATTTGACAATTCTGAACTGAAACAGGTATTTCTGAAGGTAATTTCCCCCAAAAATGTTTTATACAATTAATTTGCACATTAAATAAATCTCATATGAAGAAAATGCTGGTTAACTTTAAAAAATGCCAGTTTACCCTTGTGCCACACCCAAAAGCCACATCCATGTGATGTATCTTGCTGCTTCCCTTCACAGTGCGAGTCCTACAATGGAGTTGTGCTGGAACATCCAGATGAGCCTTTCTTCCACTCTCCTCCTCTCCTTGCTCTGCCTCCAGACCCTGCTGCTCGGGTTGCTGCTGCTGCAGTGACCAGCAGAGAGGCACCTGAGCCCCCCCTCTCCCCTCCCAGCAGTGGCACTGGCAGTGCCCATTGGGCACAGCCTGAGCATCCCTGCTGCCAGAGGGACTTCTGCCATGAAGTCACTGCCTGAGAATACCAGAGCTTTTGTGCTCTACAGACAAGACAAAAAATGTATTCAGAAAGAGGAATAATATCCTCACCTGGTTTTGTTCAACTTCACGTTTTCTTCTTTAGACCATAAAGAGAAGTCACTGTTAATTTATAAATTTTGTAATTTCTTACTCTGTTTTCACTAAGGACTTGGAAAAATGCATTCTAAGCAATCAGATGGCTGAAAACCAGAAGATACTGATGTCATTGGACAGAAAATTTTCATAGGAAATGAATAAACTACATTTGTATAATCCGTGGAAGTTCACTGGATGGTGCACAACTTCTCCACAGAAGCTTCCTTGCCTTTAGACTAAGACCAAATTGCAGAGGTCACACAACAACACACTTTTGAGAAACACTAAAGTGATTAGATATAGAGAATTCACTTCTAAATGCAGTCATTGACTAAAGAAATGCAACTCAAAACTTCAGATTTCTGAGAATACTAATTTGACCCATCCAAAAAAGTTTTAAACTCAGGCACAAATTTAGCAAAGTGAGTAGCATGACATCAAAAACTAATTTTTAAGAGGTTATGTACAAGTATCCTTTTGCCTAATTCATTTGACTGATTGAGGACCTGCCATCTCCTTGGATTTCTGAAAGACCGACCTCAATTCACAAATCGCTTTTTGCGATTCTTTCTTGGATTTATAAAACATCCAAGGATAAGCATGTAACTTGTGAAAGAATGAATCTTGAGGCCAAATAAATCACATTACAAAACAGTCAGTGATAATACAACACAAATATCTTTTCTTAGTCCAATCTAAGTTTATGAAAGTGCCTGCAGCTTTTATTATTGATAAAGTGGTTGATGAAGCTTGCCTAGTCAAGAAATATTTTCTAAAATGCTTGCTATGTAAAATGTTACTAGCTGTAAAAACAGCTGGGCATTTGTATTCACAAAACCAACAATAGAAACTAAATAAAATATTATTCTGCTTAATTTAGGAGAGGAATGTACTGCTTTTGGTTCAGTCTACCATGTTGCTAAAAATTACCTTCTTTCATTACACATAACTGCGTTTGTTGGTTCTCTCATTATGAATGATACAGTGTGATTGCAACAGAACATGTAGCATAATTTTACACTGTGTGTCAATCCAGAAGAATGAACAAATGCTCCAATGGACCGTAACATCTATTGCCAGCACACTTTGTTTATCTGCTGTATTTTAATTTTTATTTAAATTTTATAAAAATTTTTATTTAAATTCCATCTAAATAAAAGCTTGATAAAATTATCATTGGCTAAAACGTTATATTGATTCATGCACCGTAACTACAAGAATCTGTTGGTAATTTAATACCATATAAAGTCTCTTTTGGTATAAGCTGTACATCAGCATGTCTTCTGTCTTCCTGTTAATCAAATAATGCTTGTTTATTCCAAAGGCACAGGAGATTTGAATGTTACAGGGGTTGTCTTTTTACTTCCCTAAGCAACAGTACAGAATCATTTTTCCTGAATATTCATTATAGCCTTGGGCTAGATGAAGCTTTTAATCCTAACTACTCATTGCCAATGGGTAGATATACTAGAGGAAAAACAACTATTCACCTTTTTTTTCTAAATGATCACATGATAAGCTTAACTACAACCATAACTATGAGTATAAGTCCTCAGAAATTAAAGCAGCAAGTTGTCTACTGATTGCATTTGGCATCAGTAATGAGATGAATCCCCTGTCCTATCAGCCCCAAGGCAGATCCATCCTGCATGTTTAAAAAGCAGCGTGAAAATGCTGTGCACAGAGTAGGTCACCTCTCCTTGTATCTCATGGAAAGAAACAAAACCATGATGAGATTACCACAGAAATGTCTGGCTGCAGATTTTTGGAAATTTTTATTGTGACCTATTTTCAGTGTTCTTTCAGGGCCCTCATTTTTGCACTACCCTGTTACTGCACAATCTTTACACTGCATTCAGAACCCCTCTCCGAGGTAGAGAATTACTATTATACCTGTTCAATAAATGGAGAGATGAGAGTCAGATGGCCTGAGGTGCATCTCCACAAATCACCTTGCTTTGGTGCCCAGTTTTGCAGAAGTCATTTGCATAAGGACTTAAAAAGGTTTGTCTGTCAGAAAAACGCACTTAATTCTCTGGACTATACCTTAAATCATGAGATACTTTACACGTTAACAACAGAAATATTTTTAATACTTGGATTTAAACAGATTTTCAGAGCATTGGAATTATGCAAAAAGATAGAACTACAACTACTTTAGGGTAACAAACGTGTTTGTTAACTATGCAAACACTCCTCGGGAAGCACCTGTGTGAGTGCATGTACATCTACATGTGAGCATATATAGAGAGAAAATACAAATAGCAGTCTGAAAGTTGTCATAAAAAAAACCTCAAACCTGGAATTTTCCCCAAGAACTTCATAAGAAAGGTTAATCCTCAGTACAGCACATTAGTTGATCATGTCTAACGAGAACTACAGAAAATGGACCGTATCTTGCAATCTTCAGGCTGTCCCTAAATAATGGTGGCAGTTCTGTCTCACTGAGAGCAGGACAAGGACTTGTACAGTTCTGGAAAGAATGAAAATGCAACTTTTCTCAGACCAAATCCTGACTCTGTACATGTATGAAGGCTTCATTACATAGACCTATTGGATTTATCTCTACATATCACGTTGGTAATTTGTGTTGGTCCATTATTCTGACCGTGAGGATGGGAAGTTCTAGATGGCACAATGAGTGTTGCAAGATATAGCAAAACCTTGCATGTAAAGTCCTTAAACCTCATCTATCACTGACTACAATGACCTAAACAAAAAAGCTTCAGAAATTAAAATACTTTATCATATTTAATGTAAAAGTCTAATCTTCCTCATACACGTCAAATCTTTGGTGGCCACAAGACTAGTCTGATGTATATTTGTTGCCTATGAGTTTTATGGCTAAGCAATGCATTATTTTAACATGTTTATAATTTTAAATGCTGATAGTAAGTTACAGAGGACTTATTTTTTATTAATTTAGCTCACATGAAGCAGACATAAGATTTCTTATGTGCAGATAGGCAAGGGTAGGCAAGTGCAACAACAGTGCATCCTTCTCATGGCAGATTTTCTTTCTGTACTGGTTCTTCACACAGAAATCTTGTATTTCTGTTGTATTTATTAGCACTGGAAGAATTTTTTTTATGAAAAAATGTTCTATAGTTAACTTCTCATTCTTAGCAGTAGATAGATTTTTCAAAATAGTACCCATATCTATAGGAAAAGAGGGAGAGCTTTTATGATTACAAGAATGATGTAGCATAAGAATAAGTAAAGCTTTCTAGGTGAGAATTTTCAAGTCTCATCTGTTAAATTTAATACATGTACTACTCTCACTTTACTGTTTCATTCAACAATAGTCTACAAGGGAAGAGTTAAACCTCTCCTCAGTCACATTGCTATCTGCTGGCCCAAGGGGACCCAAACGCATCCTCATCTGAAAAGCAAAGAAGGAGAGGAGGATCTTCCCCTATCTGCTGGTAACCTCCATGCAGCAGGTCAGCTTTCCAGAGCATCCTACTCTCCCTCTGAACATTCCAGTGGCACTACTGCAGTGTGGAAAGGCAGGGACAGGATACATTTGGAGCAGCTTTAGAAAGTGAGTAATGTTAATTCGGGTAGACCCCTCACATATTCAATCCACTCTACTGTCTCAAAGTGTACCTGCAGATCTGCATCTTTTACAGAGATCCCATAAATGTAATGAGGATGCACTAGCCTGACAAGCTGTTAGTTTAAATGTGTCTACCCCATATTTCTTGTCCAGAAAACCATTAGAAAATTGTAACTTAAAAAAAAAAAAAAAAACCACAAAAAACCGAACCCTAATAACAGGAAAAACCCAACTCTGTGTGTGAAGAACTATTCCTTTGCTATTTATTAAAATATGAAGAAAAAGTAGAAGTATGGGAATTCCACCTTAAAGCATTGCACATCAGTATCTGTAGCCTTCACTACTTTTATATATATATGTATATATTAATGTGTGTATTTTAATATTTATCCTTTACACCACTATCTCTTGTCTTTCCTGTATGAGAGGCACAAGATTGTCTTCATAAAACTGTCTCTCTCTAAACCTACACAAAATTTCCACTGTACCAAAACACAGAATTACAGTCAATCACTGTAGCAAGAGTCACCACTGCAGAATCTCGTGGTTAGTTTTACTGTCTTCTTACACCCTAGAAAGGAGCAGTTTAGGTTGTGCATTTGTCCCATTTCAAACTTAATTAAAGCTAACAATTTGTTTAAAGCCTGTCAAAATAAGGGAAGGATTTCCCAGGATAGAAGATGAATAACTCTCAGCTTCTCATCTAGAGTAAAAAATTCTTCCTCATTTCTCAGGAAATTTGACAGCTTTTGGTCAACATCTATTGACCACAGCTGTCAAAAAGAAAGAAATGAAGCAGTTTAACCTAAGGCAGGAATAACAGTTTTCACGGTTGTATGTGAAGCTATCTATATATATTAGGAAAAAATTAAAAAACTGGCCTAAATTACATCAGAGGCTTGGGTTAGCCTGGTCAGCCTCACAAAAATGTAGCTGCTGGTTGAGAGCTTATATCCCCTCCAGCAAGAATCCATGATGTGATGTGATCTGAAACCAATGCCACACAATAAATTTTACAGATAATGATAGAATTCAGAATTCTTTTCCAGTCAATACTGTATTGCTTTTTGTCATAAGATCCAAGATGTACTAGTTTAGCAAAAAAAAATCCAAAAGAACCAACCCCCCAAAATTCAAAATCTCATTAAATATCTTCTATAAAATGGTACAAGAAAATCCCTTTTCATTCAGGATAGCAATTCATCCAAAGATGAATAATTTCATATTTTGTTCTAGGAGAATAAAGATGTTCCATCCCACTTAAGCCTTCAGCTTTTATTAATTAATTTGCACTTTAAAACAAGAGGTCTTTTCAATGTGAAGGGAGGTTGTAGAGGTGGAGTTTTTGGAAGCATTTCTAAAAGAGCAGAGATTCAGATGAGAAAAATTAAGCAAATTCCACATAGTTACCATTTCACTAAACTACCATAGCAACAATGTGCTCTGTGACTATTGTTCACTGATTTAATTCAAGGACATACTTATTTTCTACTCTCTTACACACTCTAAAATGCTCCTTTCTTTAAAAAAAGTCTTTAGAAACAAGTCTACTAAGTAAATGAAGACATTTATGTTGTTTTTACACAGCAAAATATTCCCTTTATAATTTGAACAAAAACTGTTATATTTTTAAACTGAGAAGATATCATATGACTTATATAACTAAGCATGTCCTGCTAGTGAAACAAGCACATTTTTGCTTACAAAATACTGCATATTAAGATGTAGAAGTTTAGCTTGGAAAATTCCCATTCATTTTTGCAGACTACATTTGTTCTTTTGGTTATAGATTTATCAATTAGGCAAAACCATTACCACTTGAAAGCAAAGACATATTTTTATATTTAAATTTAGTTTAAAAAAAACTCCAACCTTACAGAGAGTAATGACTCCTGATTCATAATGTTTTTTCTAAAGTAAAAATCTAAGTGAGAATTGAGAGACCTGACTGAACTTTCTTTTTCCTGTGGTAAGTTATAAGAACTAAAAAACTCCTGTCACCTAGCTCCATTCCTAGATGTTTGGACTTCACTAATTTAAGGTAAAGCTGCAAGCAAGGTGTCAAAATTTGATCAGCTACTCCTTCAGATCTGTCACCGCGAGTTCCACTCGGGGGAGCCTAATTGAGATTCTCCTTTTCTTCCAGTGATACCAACGTGTCACTGGGCTAGATCAAGTCACTCTGGATTAGGTCCAGGTTTTGGGCATGGCTGAACTGAGAAGTCATAACTCTGAGACCCTGTTGATACTGAGAGAGATAACAGCGGGCATTGAGAAAAGCCAGTGGGAGACTGGGGCTCCTACTCCTCAAAGGACTCACAGGCTCTCCTCAATCTACTTTGTAAAACTGAAAGAACAAATTGGTGCACATAAAAAAGAAACTTTAAAATCAAAAGCAGATAACAAAATAAATCTTAAAAGACACATAAAGGGTTTCTATAGAATCAGAATTTCAATAAATTTTTCAACTTTAGCAGATCCCTTTCTCCCTTTTTTTCCTTACTCTGCTTCGGTATCACAACTATTTCTCCCTATGTCAGCTCTTTAATTAGAACCTTTGAAAGATGTTAAAAGCACAAGACAAATAACCTTTGATTGCCTCACTTCATAAAAAAAATTAGAAAACTACCTTGTTATAGGGTTTCTTTATTGTAGTACTCACTGGAGCTGCACAAATCAATGATGCTTCAGGTATGTCAAAAAACAGACAAAAATAAGCCAAACAAAAAGAACCCACTCCAATGGGTTTTCACTTACCTAATCTAAAAGCTGCCAATTTTAACACAGGTCAGCATCCAAACTCAAGAATACATTTATCAAAGTGCTGTGTGGGAGATCCTCTTTGGACATTTTATTAGCAGCATGGCACTCCTACACCCCTTCTGGATAATGCTGCACCTCATGACTAAAAACTCATGTGCAGACAAGGTCAAAAATGAGCTGGAGGTTTTTGATTGACCAGTACAGGAAAGCAGAAAACATATATTTGTGTTGGAAGTAAGAACAGCAATTAGAGGGATGTCAAGATCAAGCACAACTGAGACTTGAAAGGTTGGTTGCTGCCTTTAGTCAGCTTTGTAATTACTCCTTTTTCGAATTACAGAAAAGCTTTTTGTTTTCTCCCCAGCACAAAGAGGAAAATAACTGAATTTGTTTTGAAAATTGATTCCTCTCTCTGTGAAGGTGGTTGAGCCATAGTGTTTTTCCTTATTCTGAATGTTTGGGTTTTGTTTCACTTATTTTTAATTTGAAAATGTTATTCTAAGCAACCAGAAGAAACACCTCTGTTAGAAAACACTCTAATTTAAAAATTAACTATAAGACATTTTGTATTTGCTTATGGTTACCTTACATGATAGGGAAAACAGTCCTTTTGTTTCATTATGATAGGTCTGATAAAACTTTAGCAATGAGCATTTATAGCTATTGATTTTAATGCAATATTAAAGGCATTTAATTCAGATGATTTTCTTTGGTTTCCAGAATAAAGATCACTAATAGTTGGCCTGAAAGGTTGATGCACAGTTGGTAGTCCAAATTACCAAATTATTTGTTCCAATATCAACTGGTTTAAATATTCCAAGTGAAAAATACAAAACTGCACATTTACCATTAGTAAACTTCTTGGACACACTGATCAGAAAGATTTATTTAACAGTGCTGGTCTACGCAAAGTGTTGACTAATAAAAATGCCTTTTTTACCCCTAACAGAACAAAATATTTTCTATTGGTTGCTTCTAGCCAGCCAAAATAATGTTTCTCATAGCACTGTAAAAAGTGGAATGCAGCATGATTAAATAATATTTCAGCTCTTTAGTTCATGCAGAGGTCACCTGCTAGAAGGCAAAAGGGTTTGATTAGGTTTACGTCATTTGTGAAATATTCTAAAGGGAAGCTCAGAACTCGAATATGTGAAGGCTGCAGCTACAAATAGCTTTCTCTTGTGGTCAGGTAGGCAAGCTCTGTCCTTTCCTATAATAATAAGGTAGAAAATACTAAATAATTGAGGAAAGCATAAACCTTTGAAACATGAAACATGAAACCAGGGAATTTAAAACCTATGCTCTGAGAAGAATTTGCCACTCAGTTTTAAAATGTTCATCAAGTGGTCATGTATTCAGATTTGGCTATTGTAAAGAGCAAGCTTCCCAGCAAACTAACTTTCCTAGGAGCCAAGGCAAAATTTCAAGAAATATGAGTCTAATCCTGAAAACTCTCGTGTAGGCAGTGAAGAGACTAGTTAATATATTGCCAATTAACTTTATCAAACACTGGCATAAAATTGAAACCACAGAAAGAAAAAATTACTAATGTGCACCAAGATAAACAATCTTAAAATATCAGTGCCAGGTCACTGATAAAGTCACCAAACCAACCTTCCTTGTGACATCTGTCACCCATAATGTGAATTTCAGCAGAAATTATTCCATCATAGCAAGATTGAAAATTAAGTGTAAATCCAAATAGCTTTCATGTCTTCATGATTTTCAAGGAAACAGAATCAGTTTTACATTTGCTAAGGCATTCTGTGGAGAATGCCTTCCTTACATAAATATCAGTCACCACACATAATCAATATTTCAAACCTTATTAACAGCCATAGCATGTCATTAAAAACTTTCAGCAAGTTGGTATGGCTGTTAACATTATTGCCGAATTTATAATCCCTTTTTATTTTCCATTTTGTCTTTTGAGTAATTCAATTAGAAATCCTTCAAAGCAATAACAGTGGATTAAATGTTGTCAAACCACAATACGAAATTAGAGAATAGAGTTCTGATGATGAATTTATTAAACTTTGCATTTCAATTCATTTCTCCTTGAGTGTATAAAAAGCAGAACTCTTTAGACAAAACACCAATTAACTGTCGTACCTCATTATTGTCTCTTTTTAAAAGATAGAATACATGAGGACATAAAGGATGCATGAAAGAAATCAATTTAAATCACAACATTTAATTACACCTGAATCCTGCAATGGTACAGAAAAAAAATGAACTCTCATGTACTGAAGGAAGGTGAATGTCACTTACCCAGGAGTGACCATAAAGCCAGCAAGCTTTTCCTGCTCAGATTTCCAGTGAAATAGCTCATGAATCAATTTTTACTTTTAAAGCAACTCAGCAAAAGGGTTTAGTTTATGAGGAGAGTTCTGAAGAATGAAGAAATAGAGAAAGAAAAGAAAGAGACATCTGACAACAGAGAAGATTAAAACCAATGCAAAGAGGTTAAACAACAAAACCAAATTATCATAAGGGATGATCTTAGACCATGATCAGTGTGGGACCACGAACGTAAGTCCACAAAACACATCTCCTGACCAGCCAAAAAGTGTGCTTATGTCTACATTTGTAGGAGTTGAAGCGGGCAATCAGTTGCATCCCTTCTCCCTGCACATCCTAGATTCCTTCCCAGCAAAACAATGCCCAGTACAGCACATGCCTGCACACAGAGTAACAGCACCACTGCCTCAACCAAGAAATCCTTGTTTCTCAGGAACTGAATTTCTTGCTTCTGTTGAGCTTTTCCCTCAGTTGAACTACCAAGGCTTCTCTTCATATCCATTTGCTTGGGCAGCAGGCAATTTCCCTCCTCTCCCCAGTCATTCAGTTTTATGGAATTTACTGCCTTTGAAACACTTTGGACACTGAGAAACATGACTGAAAGAGGTCATTTGGCCAAGACATGCCCCAAAGCAAGAAAGGGCAGTGGCAGATGCAAAGACACTGAGATCAGCTCAGATTATCTTTTGAAGAGCCAGCCAAATGGATGACAGAGGCCAATGCAAGAGAACAACAAGATGTACGAGTCCTGAAACTCCATGGCAAACACCACCATGAACCTGACTTGGGCTGGTTTATACTGGATTTTGGGTGACAATGTCCACACTGCTGCTACAGCCCAATGCAGCACCACTCTGCTGTACTTTGCATTAATTTGTAGCAATAACTGATACAGAAGAGAAGAGCAAGAACTAATACTGCCTGCAGGACTCAATGAATTATACTTAACCAGCACATTATTGTAGGCTGATAGTAGAATGTCACATGAACACAGATATAATCAAATTCTGTTTGGGGCATCATTTATTTAAAATACTTCAAGCTCCTTGCTGGCAGAGCAACAGCGAATTAGCATGCTATGCTGTGCACTTCAATTAAAAAGCAGCCTCATCTTTCCCATTTCCAAGGTACAGCAGAGCAAATCTAATTGTGCCATGCAGTCAGCTCTCATCTTCGCAGAGTAACCAGGGCTTTGGGGTTTTTTTTCTTTTTGTTTTTGACAGATTTGTCGTCCTCTGAATGAGGCAATGTAGGCTTTTATGAAACTTGCCTCCTAATTGCAGGCAATAAACATAAGCACAGCCAGCAGCAGACACTGTAGCAAGTACTACTGAAGCAAAATGAAAATAAAGGTAAGAAAAGAACCACAAAGCAAGTTCATTTTACATATTATCTGAATAGCTAAACCACCAGAATCTGGATTTCAGTGCTCACAAGAGACATACACATTCCTTCTTCAATATAAACTAAAAAAAAATGAAATCATTCCCCAAACCTAGGGCTTAAATGCTGAAATAGGCAAAGATTTTTTTCTATTTTGAGGGTTAGAAGGTATGACTAATTAATGAGAAATAGTTATATGCCAGGATGCTATTAACTTTTGCAATATTTGCTTATAGCACTAAGGCTAAGATCTTTGAATATGATATTAGCTGCTTTTGGCTTGAGACCTTGTTCATACTGATTATCTCACTCCAAGTGTACACCCAAGTCCTTTTATACAGTACTCATTTCCTATTCCTGGTACAAAGAATACAGTGCCTTTGGTGAGGAATTGAACAGGGTGAACCCTCAGAAATGGTTGTCTGAACGGACTCCAGGAGAGCAGGTGCTGGAAGGTCCCACTCGGACTGGCACTGACACCACCACCAGTGATGTTTGCCACACCTTTGCCTGCCTGAGCACTAAAAACTACAGATATAGAGAGTACACAGCTCCACCAGACAACATATTCCTGATCTGCATCACCTTGTTAGGGAATACTTTTCCTAATGCACAATTTGAAACATTCAGCCTGCAATTTGCCCCTCGCTCTATCATCTGACATGACAGAGAATAATCTTCTTTTTGTAGCTGCTCTTGCAGCATCTTGTCCCTTCTTGTCTCTTCCTTTCAGGTAGTTGTAAGCTGTTATTTCCTTCCCTCTGTGGTTTTTTGCTGCCCACTAGGCCAAGAAGACTAAGTGGTAATTTTGAAGACTTTGGGTATCACTTGTCCTAATCGTTTTTGTTCTAATGCTTCTTGGGAGATGCACATTATAGCTCTCAGATGTGGGGTTTCATCCTAGCAGGAATGAAAAGTAAACCCAGATTACTGACTCAATTTAACTATACATTCTTGGCAGAGCAGCTGGAGAGACTTACTGACCTTTAGACCAAAATCAAAAAAGACAAACACTTAAATTTGTTGGTTTCACATGACATTAATAATTCTGAATATTCAATGCCACTTTTTAGAAGGATAAGTAAGAAAAAAAAAAGTAAAACATCTTTGCATGGTTTCCAGTGAAGGACAAAAAGTGCACCACAAATACATGTTGTCATCACAAGTCAGACGTTGAAATATCAGTGCTATCATCTCACATGCTTGATTCATTATTTTCATAATTTTATGCTAAAATTACTACAGGATTGAACTATAGTGGGAAAGTGACGCTCATTTTATAATAATCTGCTGTTCATGTTGTCTTTATATTTACTATTAAATGTTTTGTACACATAGGTTATCTGATTCAAGGAAAATCTGTGCATTAGTGCTGGTAAATGTAATGACAAATTCTATCACAATTTTTAACAATATCCACTTTTATACCATTGCAGGTTGTTACAAAAGAGCACAAACCTTAACTTTATTATCATTAATCAGCATTAGTAAATATAATTGACATTTTATACAGAACCAGCTTTAAGTAACTTATTGGCAGCCATACAGATACCTCTTAATATTACCCTCTGGCTAGCTACGCTGTTTGGGCGCCAGAGTGTCTGCACTAATGACTTGGCATTAAAATCAAATAAAAGCTGAGAACTGTAATTCAGTATAAAACAAACAGCCATACTTAGTAACCA
Source organism: Melospiza georgiana (assembly GCF_028018845.1). Lineage (NCBI taxonomy): Eukaryota > Metazoa > Chordata > Aves > Passeriformes > Passerellidae > Melospiza > Melospiza georgiana. The sequence continues at coordinate 14,073,171 of NC_080438.1, read as the reverse complement.
TTTTTATATATATAATTTGGATATACCAGGATCCTTTTTAATTTGTCATTGATATAAAACAGTGAAAGCGTTTGATACTAGACGAAAAAATAGGATAGAGAAAAATAAATCTGATGTTCCCAGATTTCTACACTTACCCTGTGGGCACACCATAGGAATTGGAATGAGAAGAAAAACTAGACAGTGTAATTAACCTTTCCTTTCCCTTTTTTTTTAAACAACAACAAAAAGGCAGAACACGTTAGACATTATAAATAGTAAAAATACACATTTTTCTGCCATTATTCTTCATCTCAGCAATTTCTGTAGTTTCTTGAGGATTTAATGTGCTTAGCCATGAAAGAGACCTAATCCTTGAAAAAAATTCCTATGAAGACATGGATTATGTTATCAAAAAGATTTAAGAAAACCTGCTTCACTGTACAACCAGGAAAGCTGCTCTGCCTCTCAAAGCCTCATGCCCTGACTTCCAGATATCAAGTGGTGGTTTTTTTTCAGAGCATATCTGAGCCCTGTCTTCCCCACACCACCTGTGCATGACCTATTTGACTTCAGCTCTGGAGGGCGCAGGGAAAACAACTAAAATACCAAAATACTATTTAGCACTTTTGTATTTTCTGATGGGGTCTCCAGGGGCTACCATGCATGGAAGCCTCCTGAAGGGCTATTGATAAATCTTGTTGCACATATCATTACTTAATCCAGTTTATGCCCACCCTTTGCTTCAATAACCTACATTTAAAATCACTACAATTTAATTTTAGCCAACTCTGAGGAAGATTATCAGGATCTGGCTCTCTAAACATGGTTTGTTTTATTCATTCATTCATCTAAATAAGTTGATTCTCTTCTGAGCTCTAATTTTGATAAGACAAATAAGAAAACACAGGAAAATGTTTAAGCAAGAGTAGTATATATGAAACATTCCAAGGAATATCCATATTGAATGGGAAAGACAGAAATATTATTATAAAAGCATACATGTATATGTAAAGAAATCTTTCTTTATGGATCTGATCTCCTCCATAGAGAGTCACAAATCCACACGATCGCCCTGAGTGCTCAGATTTTGCATTTGCTTTTCTGATTTTACAATAGCTGAAAGATATGTAAAAACTCATGTAGCCAGACAGCTCCCTACTGACTACACATCTAAGCAACTTCACATGCATACATTACTCCAACCACTGAAAGCTGGAAATAACACATACATTAAAAAAAAAACAAAAAAAACCACCATGCTTGAAAGGAGCCTGTTTCAGTTTGGAACCTCCAGGGCTCTCCCTGACCAGACTGCACCTTCCACAGTGTCCTGCCTTCTCAGGCAGGGACACATCAAACTACTGAGTTATGCTCTGCAGACTGAAGGGAGGGAATTTCTTCAAAACCTTAGAAACATGGCTAAAATAGCAATTTGTTTTTGAATGCAGTTCAGGGAAAAATTAATAATAACTACTACTGTTTTACTAGTGTTATCGTAGAGGGCTTTTATGATTCTCTCCCATTTTTAATCACAACTTCAGTCAATGACCACTGGCCATAAAAAGCATCCAGATTACTTTCATTAAAAATAATAATCTACAGCATGGACCAGATTGATGTAATTTTGTTCACAGAAAACAATAAAATGCCCAGGGCACTGTGCCTGATAGTATTGCTATGATAAAGCTATGCTTGAAGTGTGTCCACTTGAAGTGTTGCACTGATTACAGCTCCTAGTGCTTCCCTAGTTTCAGAAAGGGAATGGTTCCATTACCCAACTACACCTCAGGTCTTCTGAGTTTTGTGTTTAATTGAGCAAGGGAGGATGAATTAAGATGCTTACTAGCCCTCTACAAAGGGGTCAGGTGAACAATAATATGTCAGCTTTAGGTTTATAATCATCATTCCCACTCTGCATCTCCTTCCTCCTCTTCTTCTCCCTGTCCCCAAAATGTATTAAGATGGGAAATCAAACAGTCTTCATAATTTGGAAACTTTGATGGTCAAACAGTAGAAAATCTCTCCTGGTAGACTGTGAACCAAGATTTTTCAAAGACCTTCAATTCACTATACTTGGGCATTTTTCAGAGCCAAAACAAATTTCAAGGCATGACCAAAACAAGCAAAAAATCTACAAATCCTTCAAAAGGATATTAGTATGAAAATAAGGGTTTGTATGTGTATATTTTCTTTTCATGGCCAAAACAACACACATTCTCCTACCTGAAGTCATGGGATGTACTGATAAACTCTGCAACAGATTTCTGCATGGCAGAGACATCAGACATGGGTAATTCCAATCTCAACCATATAAACCAGTAAATCTATAGCAACAGAACACAGGCCCTTAAAGAGAAGGTGCTAATTGTACACAGTACTACCAGAATGTATGGACTCTTCTGTGATTCTGAAATACAGTTAGGCTCATATGTTAAAAACTTTGAAATGAAAGGCGTGTATATCTCATGTTCTTCAAAATCATTACTGATATATGCAGTAATTACTAGCTTGTGATTTAAAAGACATCTACAGGGCACTGAAATGGAAATCAACAAATTCTGTCTAAGTGCTTTTTTGAAATTATTTGTTTTCATCATATTCCTTGTCAAATACATAATGCATTTTTGTTCTCAGCAAAACTAAGCATTTTGTACATTCTCAGCTTCTTTTTTCTTTTTTTTCCTCTCATCAATAAATATTTAAACACATTCAACCTAAAAATCTCAAGCTGCTAATCTGCAGCTTGTGTCTTGCCCCCTGAGGTGTAACTATCAATGTGGCAGGATTGCTGGAGAGACATTAAGTAGATTGTGGTTACAGTCCTACCTGCCCACAGGCCAGTCCCATGCCTCGCTCCCCCATACCATGAGGACATGATAAATTCAACTCCAGCGCATCAGCACCAGCAACCTATAAAACAGGTGGAAGGACAAAAAAATGAAAAATTAATTTCAAGTAATATACTCTTTCCTGTAGTATTTACTGTTCATGTTAAATAGATTTCTTCAGACATTTGACTTATTTTTCTTTTCTAAGAGAAAAAGCTATGATACCCTAGAAAAGAAGCCCATTGATCATTAGAGAGAAAAAACTTCAAAAACTGATGTGGTTTCCAGACATTCTTAAGGAATTAGAGTAAAAAGCAAAGTAAAAAGATATGAGCAGAATAAAGAGTTGGTTCTGGAAAATGTTAAAAAATTAAATGCAATTACAGGGCCTAAGAGCAGCACTAAGAGCTTTGGCAGGCAATGTTACACAGGTGCTGCTGTGCTCTGAAGAACTGTAACTCAGTAATAAATGTTTCCTTTTTACTTTAATGGATTCAGTCTCCAGATTTTCTGCAGGCACCTGTACTGTGCCATAGCTTTTGTCATTAAGTAAATTTGTTTCTAAAGAACAAGAGGCTAATAAAAAAAGTCTGAACAAACATATTAGTCATGCTAATTCCTGTTCATCGCCCTCTATTAGTTCCAATTAAAAGGGGAAGGAGCCGAGCTGTCCGAGGGCAGCACACAGACACGCTCCTCTTCCTTTCTGAACTGCTCCGGCCTGACACGAACATCTCTCCTGTTGCCTTCCAGTGGCTCTAACTAGGGTTTTGTTCTGCATCTGCATTTTGTTTTGCTTATTGAACTGGAGTAACTTAGCCTGCTGTGTGGCCATGGTTCAGCAGCTCCCAAAGTGCGTGAGCAGGGAGAAGCCATCCATCACTCGCAGGAGCCCTCCCCGCTCCGGCCGGCTCCGCGAGCCCGGCCATGCCGGGGCTGTCGGCCTCCCTGACAAGCTGACCTTTAGGATGAATAGGTCGTCCTCCTGCTGAGACACTGTGCTACCTTCTGGGGCTTCTGCTCTTGTGAAAGCCACATCCATTACCTCTAGGCAGGATCCTACGCGTGCGATTAAACATCCCTGCTCTTCAGCTGTGCATTCGAGGGCGCCCCAAACTAGTGCTGCTCTCCACAGGGCAGACACCAACAACTACCCAGAAGAGTGTTCTATCACACAGGTTACACATCGTTGACTGCATTTAGAGAACCACCTCTTTTCTAAAGGGGTAACATAAATACAAGCACAGATTGGAAATAAGTGCCTTAAAGTTGGGCAGCAGTACCACTGGATTTAAGAAACAGGAGCAAAGGCACAGTAAAGCCATTCTTCCTGATCAGTTTAAGTGTGGCGCTGCTTCCGTCAAGCAGAGATTCCAAAATATGATTTCATGGTCAATTAGGTAAGTACAGGTATAAATTGAAATAGTGTTGAAGATTGCCAAGCTAACTACTGAAAATGTTTAATTTCACTTCCCTAAGTCCCTAAAGTGACTTTTTTCCTCACAGGTTTAAAATGCTCAAAGAAAATTGAGAAGTGTCACCCTACATAACCACAGGAGGGCTTAGGACACTGAATAAAGCAACAATGATGTTGAAACATTCTGCCATATGAAAACACAAATTCAAAATATCCAAAACTCTACCCATACATATATAAAAACATATTTATAATTTAAACATTTAAATCTGAGGTAGTGCTAGAAATAATGACAGTAATTTTTTTCTTTCCTTAAATTTCTTAATGCTATTCTTTTAATTTCCTCTAGATGCTTTATGTGGAAAACAGGCTTTAATTTAAACATAAAACTTTGCTTTCCATTCAGATATAGACACCCTTCTGAATGAAATTAGTGCAGTCCTGATAAGTATTTCTTATACTACTCCCTATGGACACAGGTACATGCTATTAAATAGTTTTTCCCTCCAATTGAATAGAAATTTCAGGTGCATTGTCTGTTTGCATTTCTGTAAGATTGGATTTATATTATAGAAAGCCTGCTGACTGCTATTATATATGCTGACTTTCTCAGCTATCATTTTTGAAAGTCTGTATTAAAAGTAGAATAGCATTAAATGAGCCCTTTATACTTTAAATATTCAAGAGTTTTATATTCAAAATTTCTTCTGGTGCTGTCAAACTAGTGCGCCTCTAGGCAAGGTAAGATCAAGTTGGGCTCTCAAAGGTAGAATTAAATTTTATCAGGGCATCTGTCATAATATACAGTTTGCTTAAAATGCAGATAAAAAGTATATAGGTTCAAAAACTAAAGGCTTTCCAGGTACTGCTTAAAAATCCGAGGGACTATTTTTATGGAACAGATTACCTTTAAATTTACATTTCCATCATTTTAATGAAAACACAGAATAAACAAATTATAATGGACATGTTTTAAATTCTCATTTTTCACTTTGAATCTATTTCTTTCAAGAAATCCCTTACTGCAGCTCTTGTTTTCAAGGAGAATTAAAAAAAAATATGTGGAAACACATTTAGGAAACCATTACCTCAGCCATTTTTGAGAGTTCAGTCCAGTCCTCCCTGTTATAGCTGCACATGATGCTGGCAATCAGAACCTGGAAAGAGGATATATACATTATTGTGACACTGTACATTACTGTGACTCTAGACACGAACTGCACTGCCTGCTTATGGGAACTACCAGCTGTCTGCCAGGAGCTAGAGAGTGAAATAGAGCTTCAGACCTCACTGGGGACAAGAAACAGTGACCAAACTCATCTATTATATCCCTGGGTTTGGGAGAAGGTCTATCCATGTGCATTCTCTCTGTCATGTGACACAGTGAGAACAAAGTCTGTCCTGCACACAGAGCCCACCAGGACACTGTCAGACACTCTCGTTCTTGAGGCCTGAGGAATGAAGTTGTTATTTACCATTAATAGAAATGACAGAAGCATTTTGACTGTTTAGAGGTAGATAAGACATCAGTGCACATGTTTATACTCCAATATGGCAGTGTATGGACACAATATTCCAGCTGACTTCAGGAATCCAGGACACATCAAATCCAGACCCTGGAGTCTCTTACCATGCAACTTTAGGACAGAGAAAGAGAGCCAGAACTATTTTGTATCCTAGAGGCAACTGAGAGGAGACTTTCAGCATGTGGGGAAACTCTGAAGGACTGGGAGAATGGCCCAGGGAATCTCCAGCTTTTGTTATCCCACGATGACATTTTATTTGCTATACACTGACTGGCCCCAGTTCCCCAGAGCTATTCTGTGTAATTGCCTTTCTTTTTCATTACACTGAGCACCTTTCAAGTCCAGATTCTGCCTCTAGCTGCTGGCTTCCTCTAAAATATTTCTTGAGGTTCACGTTTTTAGGTAAAATAAGATCTAAGAGGATTCTTCACGGAGTGGGGAGGCACCTAAACACACACCTTACCAGCTGCATACAGTGCTATTTACTGTTAATTAATGTTAACTACTCCTCTGGTCAATGCCCAGTTCAAGTGACAGCGCTAATTTCCATTTAAGACTAAAATAAAATAATGTGTTCTGGACTCAAAAGTTGAAATTATGAAGTTGATAGATTTGAGGTAAGATCAGCAGAGAAATCAGCCCAGAAATTCCTGCATGAACAACTTCTTAGAAGGATGATGTTTGTAAGAAAAAATGCAAGAGAAAACCGTATTGCAGCAGCTAAAAGGTTAAATCAGAAAAGGTATCAGAGAACTTAACAGAAGTCTCCAAGCTCAGTCTGTGTTCAAAGGAAACAGGAGGAGAGGAGAACAGAGAAGTGTCTGGCCATGCTCTTGTTTATTTGGCCCTCTTACATGAAACTTTCACATGAAAGTTTGATTGACAGGTAACGTGACATTTGATTTTAATCTTTTTGTTTTCCAAACAAGCTTTACTGTCTCATTAATAGCCAGGGTTGGCTGAATCTGTCACCTCCTCATTTTAACACTTCTCTTGAACTTTCCCATAATGCTGAGGGTTAATGACTCATTCATTTCAAACAAATACTGAAAAGTATGGTGTAGAAAAATTTTCCAACACACACAGTTGCTAGAAACTGTATACTCCCAAATTATCTGCATGAGCAGGAGGAGATATTTGGTATCTTCAGAAGGGAGGGAAACATTCTTTGAAAAGTGAGGCAAGTATGGAGAAAATTGGACATGGTGAGGTTACATTCTATTAATTTAAAACGAAACACATTCCAAACATATTAATTTAAAAGGAAATACCACGTATCATCATCATCATTATTTCCATTGTTTTTCCCTGATGAGTCTCTACAATGAAGCCACCCACCTGCAGACTGCCCACCCACCCTCCTGGCTGCTGTTTGCAGGATGGCAGTCTGGTGAGAAGGGAAGTGTTTGATGAAGTGCCTGCCTTGCCTGCAGGTGCCCATTTGTGCTCACCTCTGGCATAAATATAAGACCAAACTCTTCATTAAGCACACACAATCATTACTGCCCACGCTTTTATTCCCCTCTGACAGGGAAAAAGAGTCTCTCTACTATACCATATTTTTTTAAATAGGGAAAAATCTTATATAGCTGTACAGGTCAAATGTTAATGAAACAAAATCTGCTCTGTGTCCTATTTGAATATTCAAGATATATTGAGGGATCTGGAAATAAACAGAAATCTCTTTTAAAGGACTTTAATTTTTAAAAGCAAAAAGTGTGACAAATCTAAGAAATTATATATAAGAAAAATTTAAAGCAATTGGAATTTATCTAGAAACAGTATCTTGTCAAATTCATGCTTTTTATAAACCAACTAAAAGAAAAAAAACAACCCAGCAGCTCAGACACTGACAACATGATAAGGATTTTCACAGTTGCAGTCACAATCCAAAGTACATCAGAAATCTGCACAACTGAGCTTTAAAACAAACCAAATTTTTCATTGGGGAAAGTTGTAAGACAACAAGGGCAGCTGACTTGATTCATAAGTAGTTGAGTTACATTACATCAAGTGTTACTAATGAAATTTGAAAATTCTGCTGGGAGTGTACAAAAGAGGAGGAACATGATCTGTGATGTTTCAAAGAGCTGTTAATTAAGACAACATGTTTATTTAATATTGATAAGTTTTAGGATTCATGTTTAAAATTAAGCCCGTACTTTTTGACAGAAGCAGTGGTTTATAATAACAAAAATAACTGAAAACAAAAATTATATTTTTGCCATGACTGTTCAGGAAAGCCATGGTCTCAGAGGGATTAATGAAAATTTAAAAATAGTAGGGATTATTTTATGGTTCCCCCCCCACCCAGTGTTCTCTTGCAACTTGAAAATGAACTTATTTCCTAGGTGAAAGAATGTCCCCCAGCACTCTGTGCTAACAAAACTGTCCTATCTCAAGTGACTGCTCTTCCCCAAAACACCTTTACAGTCTCTTCATTTGGATTCAATGCCCAACAAAAAGACATAATCACTGTCGTGTGCCAACATTCAGGGGAACAATCAGTGATGCCTGAGGTTCGGATCTACTCCTAAAATCACACATGGAAATTTATAAAGAAAATATACACTATTATCACTACCTAAAAGAGAATAGCAAGAACAAAGTAAGAATTCCAAGTGATAACAGGCAGAGCTATATTGGAAAGTAATAAATGAGAACTGTATCACATTACAGCTTCTATGTCTCTTCTCACTCATCTTTTCAGTGCCTACAATGCCAAGTACCAAATTACCAACCCCACAAATTTAATAGCCCCAAACAGCTGCTATCTCATGGAAATCCAGCACATGGCCCAGCTCAGAAGCATCTGCAGAGAGCACATCCTTCCTTTTGATTCCTCAAATTTTCAGTGGCAACCTGACGTGAGCTTAATTACAGTGGTTTGAGCCACAAGTGTGAGGCTGCACACACCTCCCAGCTTACAAAAGTAGACTCTGACAGATCTTACAATGAAGCTGCTGCTAAAGTGTGGTAAGTGGTAAATGAGGGTTGACTAAATTGCAGCTTTGTCATAGCTCGAGTGTGGGCTGCCTGCAAACTGTGCATGATTGAAGCACAGTGGGACCCCCGGCCCATTCCTTATTCCAGACCACAATCATAGCTGGTGGATGCTGTTCCCCCTTCTCCTCCATCCAAGCTGCTGTTTTGCCTGTGGTGGGAGATGCTGCTGCCCCGCCCCACACAGCAGCCCTGCAGACTCTGTCCCTCCCTGACCATCACTGTGACACATGTCACCAGACAAGGGCTTTTCACCCCACACTATGTGACTGACAATTTCTCCAAATGCCTATAAAGGGACAGATGCACGTTTGCAACACCACACACTGCTCTGTGTTCAGCGTTTCCCTGATCATTCATGGAACAAAGAGGTCCTCAGTAAAACTTGCTTTTTGTTGGAGGGAAGGGAGGTGGAAAAGGGAGGGTATGTAATGTACCAGTTAGGACACCATTATAAGATGAATATACTGTAGCTAAAGCAGTAAAAAGCTATATTTCACACAATTCTGTGACTAATGCATTAGTAGTTGTTCTACTTAAAAGAATACTGACAAGGTACTTTTCATAATCCTTAAAGTATTTTTCTCCCTGTTTATAATAATCCCCTGGAAGCTTAAACTAGAATCTATTTCCCTTGTGAATGTTTTTTTTCTCATCCATTATCTCTATGTGGATGTCTCATGAATGCAATAGAATGAAAAGAAATAATAAGGATGTGTATGTTTTCAAGTGATCTTTCTTTCCTAGCACACAGAATTCACTGCAAGAGGTTGCAAAACAAAAAGAAGGAGGAAAAAAAAAAAAACAACAACTGGGTCTAGTTTGGGTTACATCTATTTAAAGCCAGAGAGCAGTAAAATTCTACGTTGACAATTACCATTTGTCCAGTACTGCTCTGCAGGGAGTAAGGGAGTTTCAATACACTCAAACAGCCTGAAATAAAGTCTCAGCTGTCTGGATTTAAATGTGAACACTGTCAATTCCTGCAAATTTAAGAAAAATTCTCAAGATACAGAATGAAATCACAATCCTCTATCCTCATGCCTGTGATAACCATATTTATTTTGGTCATCACACACACTGGCCAGAGCCTGTATCTGTTCTGAATCTCCTCTTCCAGGCCTGTGCATAATCTCTTTGCACTTCAGGAAACCCAGCCACCAAAATTTCTGCTTGCTCTTCCCTGCCTGTACCTTCTTACAGCTGCACCTGACTTGAGGGCAGTTCTGCATCATGCCCCAAGATGCAGGCTCAACAGCAAAGAGCTGCCTGGGAGGGAGTAACAGCAGCAACACAGGACTTCTGGGTTGCTCCACTCAAGATGTTCCACTTCTGAAGACTCATACCAACAGCCTTGCTCTCCAACCCTGCCTCTTACACAGTATCAGGTTCAGGATGAGTCCCAGCTTGCCACACTGAGCCAGCAGAAAAGTTCTTGGAGGCTTGGTGCTATCCAGTGCCACCTCTGGCCACCCTCTGGCTTTTCAAAATGGTCACTGGCTGATGAAATGATCCTCCTCAAAAAAATAGAGTTAGAATTACCAATGTACAGAACACTTCTAACACCCACTGCACAAGACAAGAGTACAAGCACAGCAAACACTCTGTACTGCACAAATACACTCAAATGTGCAGTATTGAAAAACAACAGGAGCACAAACATTTGCTGCTATAAAAATAACCCTCTGGAAACCAGCCTGATTTTGATGCCTTGTACACTCAGCCTGCTTTCTCTTTTCGTGTACATTCTTGTAAATTTTGACTTGTTGCAGAACTGAAATAAAAATAAGCTTCTTATTAAAAACTACCTAGAACATCAAATCCCATGCAATAAGAAAGTTAACAATTGTAAAACCTGTCATGTCTCTGAGAAGCAGAGGAATTATCTTGTTATCAATTTAATAATGGAACACTGAAGTAAATGATGCCATCCACTGACACCAGTAACACTGTCTCTCCTGGGAAATTCATGTTGGTAGGAACTGTCAATCTAGATGGATATGGACATATGAAACATTGTACCTTCAGTCCATAAATCTATTCTTTCTGCACTGCCTTAATAAAAAGATTCTGCATGATGATAAAGACAAGCAACACAGAATGTCTTGACACTGCTGACCTGCAATTCTGCTTCTCTTCTCTCTTCTTTTTTCAGGGAATTTACTCTCCAGTAAATAATTTAACAATCTCTAACCATCCATTGTTTTCCTCCTTCACTTGCACTTAAAATACCTATGTTTTAGTATATGAAAATGAGACAAGTAGGGGATGTTAGTATGTTTATTATTCAGATGTAGCATACCTTTGGAATAAAGCACTTTCTGTGTCTTGCTACTTTATAGTGAGAGCTTCCATTTGTTTTTTAAAGGAAGGGGAAATTAAGATACAACAGAGCAACACAAAAATAGGCCAAACATTACCAGCACACAACTAAGTTTAGAAAGATGATTATAAAAGTTTAAAAATGCTATGATTTGCTCTATGTATTACATAGAAAAGCCAGCATGAGCAGAAAAAAACATAGATTCTAATCCCAGGCTAAATGGAGATGCATCTTTTTAAAGGTAGTTATTTTCATATGATGACTCTGCTTCTATCAATGAAATCCACTTACTTAATGAGATTATTTGATGGATTTCAGTGAGTACACTGGGCTACAACTTCAAAATCAGGCCTAGAGTTGTTAGGTTCTAACAACCTCACACAAACAAAACCCAAAGGCTATGAACAAACCATTTTCTTTGCAAAATAACACAACTTGTGTCTTTGATGGGAGCAGAAAGCTAATCAGGTTGCACTTTCGAACCTGCTGTACCTGTAGAAAAACAAGGGATCTGCTTGGTTTTCTAAGTGCCCCTCTACCATGTCAGATTCAGCCCTGTGTCAGCGCTACCAGGGCAGCAGAGGAGCTACCTTGGCCCTGCTTACACAGAAATGTGCAGGCACACATCACAGACGTGGAAACATGCATAAATGAAAATGAAATGTGATCTAATGAGAGCGCTGCTAATTCGCAATGCAACTGAAAAAAAGGTGAATGGTCAAGAAAAAAAAAGATCTGATGCATCCCTCATGACTCAGGGCACTCTAATTAAGATGTGGCAACTTCTGAACATTGAAAAGGGAACCATGGAATAAGAATTCCCCAAAGAATTTGTACAATGAAAGAGAATATAGCACCTGTATAGAGCACTTCAGGGAAGCTCAAATATTTAACATGACTAGAAGTAGTATGTCCATTTTATGACAGACTGTTGAAAATTTGAGTACTTCAGGTACACCCTTCAAATTACATTGAAAATTACCTATGTGGCTAAAGACTTCCCTGGAAATTTGATAGAATCTCTGGGATTTTATTTTTCATAGGAAACCTATCCTAGTTCAACCTTTAGTCTCTTTGATAATGAGTGAAAAAAATATATGAGTACATGGAAATAAAGGCTGAATCCAAGAGAAGAGTGAAGACAGATACTAATTTTTGGCAGTGTTTCTTTCTAACAAAGCCTGCAAGCCCTTGTGGAATTGGCATGCCCCTGCTGTATTTCTGTGCTTTCCACTCTGATTTAATATAAAGAGAAAGCAGAGGAGGCCAATACATTATTGGAGAAGCTAAAAGAAAAGGGATATATCTAATTCTATGATATTTCAGACACATGCTATGACCTGTAGCAAAAGCTTTTCACCAGGGTGCTGACACATTATTGATTCTCAAGACCACATAAGAAAAACAAGGCTGGCAAAAGGCTGCACAAATATGTGAATTTTTTCCTCCACCTTTAGAAATTTTTCTCTTATCAAATTCTCTGCCCAGATACACAAAGTCCTTTTAACCACAGTTCTTTGAGCACCTCGCTAATTGTTGCTCTTTATTTCCACAATAGCACAGGCAACTCTCGGCAGGGTGCCCCTCTGAGAGGGGAAGCCAACTGGAGACAAAGATGTTCAAGGCATGTAGGCTGTTCCCACAGAGGGAATGAGCAGCTGCTGACTGAAAGGAACCCTCAGATCCCCTCCAGACCTTGGCTGCCTCTAGATATATACAGATATATTTCCCCAATTACTCAGCAGCAAAGCTGCTTAACTTATTAGAAAACAAATTCAGCAGAAAATATAAAGAGACAAAATACAGAATTAATAACTTCATCACAGTTTTGTAACCCCTGCACTCTGTCAGCTAGCAATTCCCCAGGTCAAATCTGTCTCTTTGCATCTCTGAGAAGTCCATCCTATCTCTTCTCTTGTTCCATCACGCCCCAGGGCTTCTTTTAATTCACTTCCTTGGATTTTGAAATCTCAAGAAAGCTAGTAGTATCAGTGCTAGTAGAGGAGAAAATTGTGACTTAGAGAGAAAAACCCCTCCCTTTTTACACCTCAGAGCCCTGTGATCTACTTCATCATGTGACATTGCTGGTGCCAGAGGGATGCTTGGAAGGCCTAAACGATTTTGTCAGCCAGGTTGCATCTCTCACCCACTCTCTCTCTGTGCACCATTATCCTCCTAGTGATACACTGAAAACCAGTGACAATTTACCTGAGTTTTGCAGAAAAATTCAGTTAGGCTTTTCTGAGAGGTGAGGGTGTGGTAGTTAAGAAGATATGTAGGAACAGGCTATAAGGCTTATCCCATCTTCAGGATGTTATCTGATGGCTTTAAATGCCACCTGCATGGGGGAGACCTATCAGGCCCTGAATGCTATTTGTATTTAAATACTATATATAAATAGTATAAAAATACTATTTCCCTAGGTATCAGTCTAGCTATGGGACTTCACAGAGAGGAGAGCTTCTTCACAGTCCCAAACCTGCCTGATCAATGGGGCAGGCTCACCCCATGATCAGAGACAATCCGCAAATGTCCACAAGGCTAAAAGCATGCTATCTTCTCAGTGGCCAAAGCAAGACCAGTGGGATCCAACCCCACCAGAACCCTTCATTTGGAAAAAAAAAATCTTTCATGTATAAATATTTCTATAGTGAAAATTATAATAAAGTAGTCCATTATCAAAGACAGAAACTCCACTTTCTGTCAGGCACAGAACTTTTCAAGAAGGGAAGATGTAAATCTGTGTTTTCTGTTGATCTGTTCATATATATTTCCTATCATCCCCTGGTATTTCCCAGCCGGGCCAAAAATTCAGGGAACAACAGAGCCACTATGCACTGAACCTCCTGATGGCAGGTCTGCAGGGCTCCCATCTGTGGTATGATCAGAAAAATCTCATGAGTGGGTAGCTTTTTTTTCTATGCAGACATAAGAATTTACTTAAGTAGCTAGCTGTTATGTCTGATGACCCAAGTAGTTTTTTGGCTACACTCCAGCAGCAAAGATACAAAATTAAGGGCTGTAAGTTGGCAGTTACCTTCTGACTAATCTTTCCTCCTCAAGTGCCAGTTCGACCCACCTCTTCATATTTTAGGGAAGCTCATGTGAAGATGCTGAGAAAGTGAAAGAGGCCCTACTATTTTACTGCATATCTGGAAGTTTAATAAAATTGTTACCTAACTTGTTCAGCATACCGCTATGTGATTGGACATTTTAAGATTAAAATGCATTGAATTTTCTACAGCCTTATAGCCTCATTCAAATGATCATTCAAATGAAAGACCTAATGTTGGTGAGATTTTTATCAATGTCCCAGCTGTGAATACGTGTGTTTCCAAAAAGATAAATCAAAAATAAATCATGTGAAGTGTGGATGCCTTTGGCAGAATCAAAGGCAAAAGTCCTACTAGGAACCAGTGGTGTGCTGAGAGAGACACTGAGAGAATGCAAATATAACATACATACATTTTTAATGCCCACCCTTTGCTTTAAGATGCACACACTGCACACTGGGTAAGAATTGGGGTACCTAAAAATCCCACAATCTTTAGATACTCTCATGTGAGCTGTATATAACTTAAATGAAACATTCTGCAAGCATATTCAGATTTTAATACCGTTACAGAGAGAGAGCATAAATGGCTGGGTGGCCAAGAATGGCATAGCTAAGAATAAGTCTATCATATCATATTACACTGCAAGAAAAGTGAAGCAGATTTTTATAAATGCTGCCCGAAATTTAGGAATAGAGCTTCATGATATTTTTTCCAAACACAAGACTTAAATTAGACTTAAATTACATCCTTATGTAAGGATGTAAGAAAAATCAACGTAACTACAATTTTATAAAAAAATATTTAACATAAAAAGAAGTAAAAGAAAATTAAATTTGAAATAGATTAGGAACCCTGCACTTAAAAATGTGAGAAAGATGTAAAAATAACCAGTAAAAAAGCATTCTTCCTGAGATTTGTGAGACGGGAAACTGTAGTGGCAGGAAACAGGAGAGAAAAGCACTCTGTTGGTTTCTTAGTTTGCATTTAACCTACGTGGCTCACAACAAAGGATGTACTTAAGCCTCCTATAAACCATCCTTTAAAATATTTATTTGGGTTTAAGTGTTCAGTAAATAAATACTTACTGTCACACACTTCCTTCAACATTCAAAAGACCATCTCCACTAGCTCTGCATACGAGGTTTCAACACACAAGCAGGTTTACTGCTGATTTATGAGTTACCTACCCTGGGCACACCTGCAGCCAGTGGCTGCTCTAGTGCTCTTTCAAACCTCATAAAATAGGAGGTAAGGCTGGTTTGCTATGTCCAAAACGGAAGAAATTCATATTAAGTTGAATCAGGCTGTATTTGCTGCAAGTTCCCAACAGGGGTACTTACCACACTGACACACTGCAATTTGCTATCCCGTGGCAATTGGTTGGCATGTCTGTGTTCACACAACTGTGCATTAAACTAAGACTGCATGAAGAGAGCAAGATTGCTTTTTGGATCCTGCTGGCCACCTCATTTTGCATGTTTAGCAGTTGCTCCTTCAAGCATAGTTCATTAGAAAAACAAAAACAAATCAACAAAAAACCCCACCACAAAAAAAAACCAAAAACAAAAAAACAAAAAACAAACCCACAAAAAACCCCCAAAACTAAACAAAAACCCCAAACCAACTGAACAAAATAATTACAATATAAAACAGGGCGAGTTGAGATGTAGGACATAGAATTGTGACAGATATGAGAAGTTTAGTAATGAAGAATATGTAAAAGTTTATGGTCGTAGTTCTTAAACACAATGTGCATAAAAAGTTTAGAAGCTACCAGCAGTATTGAGGGTGTAGAATAAGATAAGTTCAGAGCCCACTAAGAATTCTGCTAATCTACATGTTCCTCTTGGTAGATAAAGAATAGAAAAAACATCTTGGAACACTTTATTCCCACATTTCGCTCAGAATTTGAGATCTTTCCCTAGCCCCCCTCCCCAGAAAGCACAGGAGGCTGGGATATAGTCCAGCAGCTGTCAATCATACTGAAGAGCTGGCTCTCATTGTGATAGATTCCAGCATGTGCCTCTGCCTCTCTTGTCTGAGCTAGAACATGTCTGCAGAGAGCCAGCTCTCCTACTACCGGCACAGTTCAGAGCAGCAAACGCCGCGCTTGCTTCTGCACAAAAATAAACAGTTTGGTGGTAGAACTGCATCTACACTGGGTTCTGCCAGGACAGCAGCTAGATGCCATTTTATTTTTAGTATTCCTAGCCTACATAAGTATGTGAGCAAGCCTTTTAAATATAGACCTAGCCTTCATATTTTTCTTCATTAGAGTTCTAGCAGAATGCCTAAAATGCAAACCACATCACAGAATTTACAGAATATGGGCTACAGGAACAGCATACACTTACTACTTTGATCAGTTATACATTTGCTTTCCTATTATTATTGTAAGACAAATACTGTAATATGAAAGATGTAAAAGCAGAATTATCTAAATCTCATCTACTCAGTGCTTCATAAAAGACTAAAATCGTATCACAGACAATAAAATGAATGTCAAAGGTACTGTGCATTTTAAAAGATCGAATTCTATAATTTAGCCAATTGCCTATGACAAACATGAAATGGAAATTAGGAAGACATATTTAGGGGATATGTATTTTGCACAAGTGATCAGACTAGCAGAATTTGTCATTTTTACAAACTTTAGATTTTAATTTTGATGAGTTGTTGACTCCTAACAATTTTAAAATTTTGCCTTTATTTTATTTTTAACATTTATTTTGTAAGATGGCCACAAGGTCATTTTATCTCCATCCAATGGCATCTAGATCTTAATATTACAACAACAACTGCCCTGAAAAGGGCATTTCCCAGGGAGTAATGACTGGCTGGGAGGAGTTGGTGACCTGAGGCACTGCTGAGGGCCATTAACCCTGGCCAGTTATTAATCGCCAGGAAATGCCCTGCACCAAGGTTGTTATTGCTATTTTAAGCACAGATTGAGGGGGCGAAATGGATATCTGAGCATACAGGGGGTTTAACACATGATGCCATTTCCTTTGTTGCAGTTTATGGAGGACATTTCTACAATCTACAGTCCTGATACCCAACCAGATCACACAGATCATTTTGAAGCACTCCATTGTACACACAGTAACTCACAAACTGATAAAACAGTTGGAATTTTTAAGAGATTGTCTTTGCTCTCTAAATAATAGTCTGCATGTTCACACTTTAATAAGATGAACAGAAATATGCAACTCTTATGTCAGTGTCAGCAGAATTACATTCCAGAAATATCTTTTTAATCATACTGTCTTTATGTTTGGGGCATTTCCTTTGTCAATACTCCTACTTAATGACCACTCACATATCTCTGCAGAAAAGAATTTTTAGCAGCAACTGCCAAAGCACATCCTGAAGCAGCTTCAGCTGATGCTAGCCATTAAGGAGTTTGTCTTTTCCAATAATCAAACAGATTGGGTCATTTTCTAGGAGATGGCTGGTAAAGTATTTCAGAAACTGCTTTAATTTTCTCCTACTTCTTACCCCAAGGCTAAATTTCAAAGATGTGTTCATAGTCCACACAGAACCATGAATATTATACTTTTTTTTCCAGAGATCAATAAATCACTTTTAAAATCAAAAGTATATTCTTAGCATATGTCCAAATAGTCTTCTGCCTTATTGAACTACTCACTATTTTTCACACCTTAGCTGTGACAACAAAACAAACAAAATACGTCATGGCTTTATAACATGTCTAGGAATAAAGTACAGTTCTGCACTAAACTAGTTTTCAACAAAGGTTCTCAACAATGCACTAGTTTCCAAGTGCAAAACAAAAAATACCTTCTCACATTTTTCCTCAAAATCCTAATTTGTCACCACAAACATGTACATCTGAATCATAAATTGATTGTAACAATCTCACCGAACTTAATACGTGGTCCTATTTTCAGTTACAGATTGTGGTTTCCAGCAACAGGTATGTTCTTTCCTAAAATAAAATTCCCTCAAATTGATGGCCAATGTATGTGTTTCCACTTCTTTGCCAGATTAAAAGTAATATTTTTTAAAAATTTAGAGTAAAAAAACCAACGCTGTATGAATATTGTGCAGCTGGGATCAAACATTATGATGTGTACTTCATGGTCATTTGAACAAAAATGATCAAATACTGTCTGTGGGTAAATTTTTAGGACATTTTCTTGTATTACTGTATGTAGGATTGTCTGAGGTGACCCTCTGGAAATGCAGCAAACCTTAGTAAATTGAAAGTAGCATTTGAATTACAAACCCCTTAGCACATCATTTCAGACTAGTACAAAATATATCTATATCTCAGCTTCAGTTCAAGTAATGTAGTTACATGTTAATCAGGTTGTCAAAATGTAACACAGGAACAATGGTCCAAGGGTTGAGTCAGGACTGGGAGGCACAGAGAGCTTCTGATCCTGGGTGCAAACCCAAGAGCTCCTCTGTGTGCAGGGACAGTGCAAACGCCAGGAATGGCTTACACAGCTCAGCGCCCCTTCTCCCACATGCACCAGCAGCAGCTCCCCAAGGGCAAGTCACACTAGTATTTCCCTAAAAAACTTGCCCAGCTTTTAAGAAATCTATGGCACAGGAATTCCCTGAGTCAGAGGTGATGCTTTCAGGTAGCTTTTCCAGTGGGTTTTTCTCAGCCTGTATGCACCTCTGGGACTGGCAATGCCCCATGAGTATGAGCTCCACAGCTGCCGAGCCATGTCGTGAACAATCTCCTATCACTCGTTTCCACCTATCACCTTTCTGGTTCCAATCCAGCAAGATGCGAACCACAAAGTGTATTCAAAATGTGAAGGGGAAAAAAAAGAATCAACATGCTGACATAGTGATGGGTTTTGCTTCGTTCCTTTCCTAGAAATTCTGTGTTTGATAAGCTTTATTTCAATGTTATTCAGCATTAAGCTGAGATTTTCATAGTGCTCTCTTACTGTAATCCTAGTATAGTTAGCTTAAAATCACTCACTGTACAAATAAATTTATCATTGGTTTATTCCATCTACATACTACATTCATTTTTTTCCCCTGGCAGTTCACTTGAGAGTCAATCAGTAATGCAAGATTCTTCATAAAGCTTTATGTCAGCTCTCATCTTCATCTCCCTACATAACACACTATTATCAGCAAAGTTTACATTCTTAAAATTTTCTCTCTTTTCCAGATTGTTAATAAACATTTTGAATAGCACAGAACACAGTACAGATCCTTAAAGAATTTTCCTGCAGCTCTCTATCCATTGTGAAATTTGACTATTTATTCCTTAATATTGTTTCCCATGTTTAACTGGTTATTTGTTCATGTAGGTTTCTTCCTCTAATCTTAATTTACTTAAAATATATTTCAAATATATTTCAAAATAATTTAATTTCTTTCAAATTCCTCAGTGAAGGACCCTACCAAATACTTGTGGAAACCCAAGCTCACTTTTATCATCTGAATTTCTCTTGATGTCCTCAAAGAACTTTTTTTTTAAAGGCATAACATACTACAAAGGGAGCTCTTCACTGTTTTGTTCGTTTTTCTTTCTACTAGTTCTATTTTTCAGAATAGCTTTTACTCTATAGTTTCTGAGATCTCTCCCAGAAAAGAGATTTTACATTGACTCCACACCAGTTCTCTGCTACTTTCAAGGCTGGAGCAGATCTGCTATAGCCAACATGACTATCAAAACATGCTGGTTGATGAGATGATAGATGATAATTTTCCTGTATTTTCTCCTTTTTTTTTTTTTTAACTAACACCTAAGCCTCAAGGAATGAAAATTTTAGCTTATACCCATCTCTATTATGCTTCAGGTCATGTGAGGATTAAGCAGATTTTATGTGTTGTGGGAAGAGTCTTTCCAAAAAAGCTTCCTTCTCTATGAGCAAATGTGATCTTGAAGACACAATATATCAGTATTTCTGCTACTAGCCTCTGGTTTTGTTCACGGTGTAAATCAGACTTGTTGCTGAATTCCTCCTTGGACTGAACATGGAAAAAATGCATCCTGCTGGCTCACAAAGAGCTGAACCAGGATCAGGAGCAATGGGACACCCTCAGGATGGGGGAAAAGCAAAAGCTTCCCTGGAACATGCCGAGCTATGTTGTCAATGTGTCTGCTGTTCTTTTGGGGCAGCTTTTTTCCTTCTCTTTTCTAGGAAGTATTTTTCTTTACTTTTTTCACCCTCCCTTTTTCTTTTGGTGAAAGACAAAGAGAAAAAGGAGATGTGTCCATGTGCTCTGAGATCTCTTCCTTTCTCCCCACCACAGCAGTCACTGGAAATGGAGGAGTTATGGCCACTCTTGTGCTGCACACTCTCTAGGGCCAAGTGATTCCGTTCCTGGACAAGACAATGAGTGTGAGTGCCTTATTCCAACCTCACCTTCCCTTTTCAGCTAGGATTTCCTCTGATGTTAAGGGAATGGGCCTACTGCCAGTTTTCTGTAGTGAAAGGGATCTTTTCCATATGGTGAATTTAACAACTGCTGTGTGGGTTTTTTCACCTCCTACCAAGCACCCATGATGGCTGGCTTTGGGAAGTTTAAGCTGCAGCAATAACAACTTCTGGAGCTTTTTAAATGTGATTTGAGGGCCTGAAATTCAGACAAAGCAACCTAGGTAGCTGTTCTCCACCTCTGGGAGTGTGCAGGCATCTAGGATGCCCAGCTTGTGTTTCTGTCCCCCTATGATCTGTCCCTTTCAGTTCACATGGAAAAGCATCTGGACTTTCAGCAAAGTCCTCTCAGAATGCACAGCACAATATGCGTAAAATTCGTGACACGGAGATACAACTTAGTAGGTATTTGAAGTACAAAGTATCATTTCTCCTCAATAGAAAGGTAAAGCTATCTATACTAGGCCTAGGAAGAGCAAAACTATTGCTTTTTATAACCTGAAGCAAGTCCATGAGCGATATCTCAAAATGCAAATACTATGTACAATATCCCACAGGCTTTTAAATACCCATTAAAATCAAAAGCTATAATAATACCTGCAAAAATAAATTATTACTAGTACCTCTAGTGAGAGATCCAACTTTGATCTTCTCACAGTAAAGCTGCGAAGTCCTCTGTATCTTAAAATGTTTTCCACCTAATGTCCCTTAATTTTAAGTCTCAAAGGAGTCTTCAGCAATTTTAGATATCCTGGTAAATCCCACTCAGTAACCAAATTACAGGGTCTACTAATAATGCAAACTTAGTGAGGAAAAAGGTTTATATAAATAGATTAATGCTGTTCCCACTTTGTAGACAAAACCTGTTTTTAAAACCTGAGCTGAACCAAACAACATTGATATGGAGGACACCACTTCAGGGATCACACTGGCAAATCAATTAAACCTCCCCATGCAAAATATCCAAATAACTGTCGCAAGTCCATTTCTATTCAACTTATAACTTCATCTCTTGGAACATTGCATGTTTCTGCACCAGAATTTATTTGTAGGAGCAATGCACTCATATGTGCCTCTTAACATTGTATTTTTCTTCCTCTGTATCCCTTTATCTTCTCCTATCCTCACAGGGTAGAATCAAACCAAATCTGGTTTGTTATGAAAATTTTTAAAAAAATTGAACCAAGAACCCACAAAGACCAAATCCAAACAAAAACTGCAGTCTTATTTCATACTTCTATGGTAGGAAAAAAATTCATAATATAAGAACCACTTGCACCATTCCAGGAGATTAAAAAAAATAAATAAACAAATCCAAAAAATCCAAAACCAACAAAACCCCCACAATGCTGCAATGAAGATGGTTACCAGCCTGGGATCCAGCGATCTGTTCTCACACTCTCTAGCATGGCTACTCCCAACAGGTGCTCCTGGGACATTCTGAACAAAAGGCTGAACAAAAATACATGTTGAACAACTTCAGCCCTGAAAAGCTGCTGTCTGCTGAGTAACTGTCAGAGAGACCGTCAGCAACATTCCACAAGCAGCAGAACAAACATTAAGACAAGAGTCTTCAGCTTAGCTGGGGGGTCCATGAGTACTTACTGTTTCTAGCAGAAGAGGTTTCTCAATTCAACACATCATGCCACTGATATCTGAATCACAGATTCAGTGTCACAGCTGACAATCTGCTATCCTATGTACATTCCCTAGAGTCATGCAGGAGATCAAACTCATCTGTGTTGCACTAGGAGGCCAAAAACTTACTTTTAAGACTTCAATATACTAACACAGCAATATTGAAAAATATTAAATTGGGCATCTTCTTTCAAGATCCCAGTTCTTTCATGTAGTACAAATTTCTTGGATATTTGCTTGTTTGTGATAGACTTCTCTTAGTCTGGTAGGGAACGACATTTCTCCTACAATCTATTTCATGGAGTACCCTGTCAAAGCCCTTGTTTGTACTGCTGTGACCTCCTGCACACACCCAGACTCAAACTAATTAGCATACTGAGGTTTTAAACTTATTTGTTTACCTTATTATCATCTACTGGGCACCAGTTACAGGAAGGTGTAGAGAGACTATTTGGCAATTGTGTTCATCACCTTCTTAGTGAAACCTTGGTATACATTTCTCTGCAGAGAAGCTACTGTTTTCAAACCTCGCTCTTTTCAAGCTTGTTCTCCTCAGTGCAAATGCTAAAGCTCTTTGCTTTACCATGTCACCAAGACATACTGCCACCACCAGTATTCACAGTTCCCAGCACAGATAATGGCCAGATTGTAGCTATTGTCAAGTATGTGAATATAAAATTTTAGCAGTAAGTTCTCCTCCTAGGCTTTATAACTTTTTTTCCCAACTTTCTCAGCCACTTCCCAATGATTAAATTTTGTAGACATTTGCTAACGTAAAAGCAATTTTTTTTCCCACATTGTTTTCATTCCTGTTCATATCATTAGGGGAGCTCTACTTGGCTGAATTAATATTTCCTAGGTAAGCTAATTTCTTGAATGTATCATTCTCTGACATTTTTTCAGCAATGTTTTGGCTGAAAAGTACACCAATACACCATATAATCAGATATCTCCTTGGTGGATGAAATATGAAAATGGGACTTGTTGTGACATTAGTGTTAGTTCTTTCACCCCCCTAACTAAAGCACTTTAACCACTGTGTGTCTCAGTCATGAACTGACATTCATGCATTTCCCACCTGTGGTAGGTTGACCCCAGTAAGCAGCTTTTGATAATACTTTACCAGGGAACATACAAAATCCAGACACCTTATGCTTTCTCCTCTGCTTGGACCCTTACAATATTTCATTCTCTGCTGGTGGCACTGAAGCAAGTTCCTGGTGGTGGCAGCTTCTCCCTCATCCGCTTGAAGTGGATTTGGGGTCAAAGGGAGGAGCTAATAGAAGAGCAGGAACAGAAAGACTGGCAGTCAGAGATATTTGAAAGCTACAAACAAGAATCAGAAGACAGAAGAGACAAAGAACGAGGCTACCCACGACAGGAGTTGAAGACAGCACAAGGGAGATGCTTGTTCCTGATTTATAGAGGCAACACGCCACAGTTAAGTGGCATTGCCCAAGGAGCTGTGACTGGTTGTCCTCTTCTGCATAACACATTGCAAAGTTCAGTTTACATCCTAGCCTCTGCTGGGGAATTTAGCTGTCCTTTACAGTTTGCTTCTTCCCAATGACACAAGATAAAATGTTGTTGTGGGATCATTTTCTAGTGAGGCGGATATTTTGCTCATATCCTTTTCATCTGTAACATAAATCTCACTCTAACTTGTATTTCACAAAAGTAATTATGTGTAAGTTTTGATTTGCTTCTAAAATTTGCCAGAGTAGGATCAGTTTTTTTACTGTAATCACTTGTGTCCTCATCTGTTTGGCCTTCATTTGAGACGAAAATGTCATTCTTTACTTGTTAATTAAGTTCATGCAAACAGTTCTCAGAAAGTGGTTTTGGTTTTAATAAAACACACAATGTTGAAAAACCCTTTCTAGAGGAGTGAACAGCAATTGGGTGAAGAAAATTCTGTGAGTTGTAATTATACAGAATATCTCAAAATAAGCACCAAGAGACTTCTCCTCTGAACAAAATTCTGTTTTCAGTTAGCAACAAATTTACCATTATAATTATATGACAGTTCTTAGATGAGTTCACAGGCATGTTTTAAAAATCCCTGTAAGCAATGCCAAGGTCTACTGCTGGGTGCTGCTTCCCCTGTGCCCACGCAGACATTACCGACCTCAAAGATGCCACAGTAGCAGCCATAGCCAACGTGCAGAGACTGAATTCACATTCTCAAAGTAATAACTCACATATAATGAGGGATGATCAGAAGATGTTCACCCCAGGAACACTGGAAGAGTGGGACTTCTTCATCCCACACACAACGCTAGGTCTCAGAAAATTCAAATCTTCCTTTTGAACTGCTCCTAGTGCTTTTCCTCACAGAAGAGAATGGTTTGATCTCAGGCATAAAGTGCTGTGAGGGGTTTTTGGTGAAGAATGCAGTGGGATAGCATTCCCACAGCAGAAACTGCCAACAGTCTGCCTGCATGCAATATCCAGGACTTTTACAAAGGATATAAAATCAAAATGAGGGAATAGAATATTATCTTTGGGTTCATGCCTTCATTATGATGAAGCTTAGCCACAGTAAATAAAGTTACGAGAATCTCAGCAACAAAACACACAGTCCATTTACAGGGAAGTAGGATATTAAACACGCAGCTCTCTCACTGTCAATATTAAATGTTTAAACACTTTTATACTTGCTGATGTGCACATTTAAACAGCAGGAATTAGAAAAAACCTCTTGATTATCTTTAAGTCAAAATATATTCAGGAATGTTCACTGATTTTGCTCATAGCTGAAGCATGGAGGTAATAACTTCAAGACAGAAGACATGCAGGCTCTGGGGTTTCTAGTTCTATCCATTCAAGATACTGATTGAGGAGAATTTTACCTCGTTGTCCTTTCTACCTCGTTGTCCTTATTCACAAGAACCGCAGCTGAAAACCATTTATGCCAGCTAGCTGGTGTCATTACTCCCAACTGTGATTATTACCTTTCAGAGACAGATATTCCCCACAGCCAAACAGGCTCTAACAAAACTCTATCCTTGTAGTGAAGTTAACTTTAAGTACTGACTTTTTTCACCTAGATTATTCGATTGTTTATAAAAATACTACAAGCATCTTTCTCACTTGGATTAAGAATGAGAAGAACACATATTCATTTTATGATCAAATTCAATTCACAGTAACAATTCTTATTATAAATTACATATCATCTTAAATACAAAATTATTCACAAAAGAACTGTTGAGCCTCCACACTGGAATCAACTCTTTCCCTTGATATTATCGGTTTGAAAATAAACACCAGTCTAATTAAAAAATCATGACTGTCCTCTGCATAGTTTTTAACAATGAACTTTTATGTCAATAAAGCAATTTGCATTCTATTGAAAAGACACTAAATATGTTGGTTTCAGAGACCTGTAAACTAGAGATTCCAAGTAAGTATGTTGCATCTTTGTGGTTAAGTGGCACTTACGTGGTTTGGAAAGTCAGCCTTCAGTTCAGCAATGCTTTTACACCAATATGCTGCTGTTTTCTCGCTGATGAGTTCAATGTTTAGAAAAGAGCCTTGGCCTGGGCCATACAGAGGACCTGAAGTAGTTCCACGCACAATCCTTGGAGAAACATTGGTTACAATATCCTGCAAAACAGGAAATACTTTCAGACGGATTTTGCAAAGTAAGCTTTATGTTGTTGGTGTATATTATATAATACAAGCTAAAATGTACCAGGTGTTTTAAAAAAAATACAACTATAGAGCAGTTCTCTAAATTAGCAGATTTTCCAATTAAATTCTTTACATCAGAGGAGAAAAATGTTTTCTCTGTGTGTAAAATGGCCTGATAATGATAAAGCAAACACCAATATTGCATACCTATGAAGCACCATACAAAATATTGTCCAAACAGCGCTTCTGTGTTGGGCAGAAGCCACACAAGACCTTGTGCAGAAACCAGTGTGGGCCTCAGTCATGTCCCAGCAGACATGGGAACTGTCCCCCCAAAGGTGGTCCAAGTCCATGTCCTACACTCCTGGGTGAAGCTCAAAGAGGTGCAGCTCACCAGCCTCTCTGCTGCAAAGGCATGGGTCAGGCACCAGCAAAAGTGCACCAGTACATCAAACTTCACAAACAAAACCATATGATCAAAAAAAACACAAAACAAAAAAAAACTGAAAAGAAAGATTAATATTGTAAAGTATGACATTTCTGAAGGTCAATGTGAGGTTAGCAAACAATTTTGAAACACGTAGTAAACACACAAAATGTTGACTTGTTTAGTAGTCTTAATTAAGCCACAATGTCACCAGATCTATATTAACAAAGAACCGTAAATTCTGACATTATTTAAAATGAAAGAGAAACATAGATGGCAAAATGTTCCTTTTGCCAATTTCCAATTAAAAATAATTCTGAGTAAAGGTCATTTATTTACAAACGTATCAGAATTATTTGTTTAAGTACCCCTCCTCACCATCTTGTCATTTTTAGTGAGATAACATGAACCTCTATTAGTATATAGCAATTAAGGTAAATTTACATATTTTAATTAAGAACCATCCCATATAAAACAATTAGGGTAATAGGCATACTAACTGGATTTCATAACATTTGGACGTTTTTCCAGCTAGATAGACAGGAAACCTTAATTAGCATTAATTAGCACTGATCTGCATATGTTTGATAAGGCATACCCTTGCCACAAAAGATTATTTATTCCTGAATCTGCCAAATGCTGCAGTTACAGAGGATAAAGGGACTTTTCTTCACATTGTATGTAAATTTGAGGCAATCTTAATTTGCTTATAAGTTAATTTATACAGTAAATATGCACTAATATTTTATATTGATACATAGTTCTATGTCCATTTACATATGTAAAAATCATACAAGTTAATCTAGCCAGTTCATCTATTTTCAGACCTATTATGTCGGAAACATGGACATCCCATTAATACCCCATTTTCCTATTATACTATTTTCCTTTCATCACAAAACCTTCACCTCCCTCTCAGCAGTCAAGTTATATTTTCAGAAAAAAAAAATGAGAACACTTTCCGAATTTATGCAAACCAAAACCATACAGCAAAATGCACTCTCTCGCTCCCTAAACAAATTACAAAAATTGCAATTTATGCAGAGGAACCATTTACATCAGTTTGCTCCACATTATCCTCTTGAGCATTTCAGCCCTTTTAGACCGCCCCAGAGGAGCGTGTGCTTTGGCTGCATCCTGGAGAGGTGTTGGTGCCCTGTGAGCACACGCAGCCAGGGAGGGGCAGTCCCACCCGAGCCCTGCAGGCACAGGGCAGCTGCAGGGGCACTCACCCTGACCACCTGCCAGCAACCAGGGCTGCCTTCTCCCCTGCTCCACAGCAGCCATGCAGCTACTGTAGCATGGCACTAAGCCTGAGCTAACAGCCTGTCCGCTGTGGGAATTATTACTCCTGGGTTTAGTGCAAATTATGATGATGTACGTGGTCTGACTTCCATTTTGCAGCTCGCTCGTGTGCATGTGTTTGCCAGATAATGCTTGGAGCCATGAATGGTCCCTCTTGTTATCTCACTATGTGCAAGCCTTGGTGTTCTTTCACTCAGTTTCATTTTACTACAGGTAAGAATTTAAAGACTGAGATATTACAGCCTAGATTATACCTCTTGCGAGGCTCTCTCAAAGCCTGTATCTGCTTCCATGTAAAAACACTCTGAATTTCTCCTATCTGCCTTGGGTCTCCAGACAATCTCTTTTCCCTTCTGAAAGGAGAGATCCTGGCTTAGACTTTGTGACTGCTGCTGATGTCCCACGGCTTTGACACAGATCTCTTTCCGAGATCTCAGTTACAGTCAACATCTGAGTGACAATTTCTCTCTCCAGGCTCCCACAGAGCTGAATGCACAGACTTTGCAAACTGTCTCAAAAGCAGCCATTCTTCACTTTAATGACCACAAGAGATACACAAAGCCATATGAAATAGTAAACACACATACATCTCTCTGCCTACATTTCCTCACTGTTGAATTTTCCTTGAGATTTTGTGAGATCCCCTTTGGTGCTCAGGGACCTTCCCCTCCCATTCCCCAGAAGCACAGACATCAGTTTCTTCCAATGAAGAGGAGGCTTCCACTGCCTCCCCAACGCCTCTGCATCTTAAGACCTCTCTGGTGTGTCCGTGCATCATTTTACCTTTCCTGACCAAACCATTTCTGCTTCCAAAAATCCTTCCTGGCTTTGAAATCCAAACATTACCACCTGGCTGCTTTGTCTTGATTCCTTGTGGGAGGGATATGCTGTCCTTATTTAAGATCTCATTCCTCATTTGCCCCTCCTAGTTAAGAGTAAGCGAGATGGAAAGAGTCTGTAATGACTGACACTCTGGCACTCCTCCTGTCTCTTGTTAGCACATGACAGCCCCAGGCACAGGGAGACTCACAGTTCATGGAAACAAAATGGAATTTATAACTTATGTGATGATTCAAGGAATCTGTCTATGTACATACAAAATAAAATCACACAAGTGACAGAATAGAAAATTGTCTCTTTGAGATGAGTGTGAAATACCTACCCAGAACTTGCCTTACCAACTTCTTCATCTTTTGTCTCCTGCCACGGCTATGAGAAAGCTGAACAAGGGAAGAGCTGGGCAAAGGATCTATTGGCTGGGCTTAGCCAGCTTCATGGTCCTTGGTTTTGGGAACGAATTCTACATGGTACCACAGGTTGTTCAACTTTAACAGGAAGTTCTGGTGGTAGGCCAATTGCTATTGCTGGCTCCAAACCCAGCAGGTGATGGCAGAAGAGCTGAAGAAGCCCTTGAGCTCCAGTCCATGGGGTTTGTGACAAACCACCTCCTGGAGTTTTATTTGAATGCTGTCTTTCCTCTTTGTAGGAATTGTGAGGCCAAATTCTGACACTGATAATTCATTTTCTTCTCTGAAAACCTAGTTTTTTTATCTTTTATCCCAACTATGCACACAACCCTTTTATTGTTAATAAAAATTACTGTGTGCATAAAAAGCCACAACAGAACTGAAGCAAGAAGCTTGACAGGAAGCACTTCAGGGTTTGAACCTAAAAACTTGATTGGTTCTAAACAGAGAGATCACCTGACTAATGAGTTGGTCTGGTTCCTGCCTGCAGGTGACAGGAGAGGTCCACATACAGGAATAGAAGAATGTCTCCAATGTCAAAAACAAATCAAGTATCTAACTCCCTCATTCAAAGGAGACAATAGATGGTCCTTGAGAAAAACAGCACAGCATTTTTATATACTCTGAAGACCAAAGATAGAAGACTTTTAATAAGGAGAAACTAGGGGAGAACAAAGCTTATAACTTTCCACACTAAAAGACAAAGCTGTGAGGAAAAAAAAACAAACCTGAAGAAATAATTGGCAAAGACAACAGAAACCACATAAAATTACTTTGTTTCATGGGGAAATATTGCAAGTCAATGTGGACATGGGGATTAGGGAAACTGTATTTGGTACTAGATTACAGCAAAAGAACCTGGTTTGGGGGTTAATGTAAATGAAGAGAAGCAGTGACAACAAAAAGAATCAAGGGCTGACTGTGAATCATGAATATTTCAGTTACTGAATTTCTTCCATTGCCTCAAAAGCTTATTCATTTCTCCAGGAGAGCAGAGCAGAAACAATCACACTAATCCTGCAAATATCTCTAGTCCAGGACACCACCAAAGAAAGTGGTGTTACACAGATAAAAGCACTAATATTCTGCTGCTTTTGGATTCCCTTCTCCTGCGTACGACCAATTCTGGTATTCTAGTAACTTGAGACTGACTTAATTTGCATTACACATATATTTCTGTTCCCGTTGATTAATTAATTAACACACTGAAAAGATGACCCAAGGCATTGATCAGGCCCCATTTGCTCCAATAATCTCTGAACTCTGCAATCAGATCATTGAATTCTAAACTACTTAAGTCTAATGGGCTGGGAGATTTGAGACAACAGTTTAAATATAAAGCTGAGACACTCAGCAGCTTTTAGTCAGCTAAATTTATTTTGGCATGTATCAATATATCACTCCATACCTTACTAGTCATTCTGGATTTTGCTTTGCTGCACACTGTCCACATTTGCAGTTGGTAATTGCCACAGATTTTTGCATTGTAAAATCTCAACCATGCAGTCTATAATGACCAATGAAAGCAGGACAGCAGGGGCATTTCAAGTTTTAGGACACCCAAAGGGTTGTTGGGCACAGTGCTAGATCATGCAATAAGTACATGCATTGCATGTTCCTCCTAAAGCAATCAGCTGAGAAATAATTCACATTGTGAATATTAACTTTGTCATCTGAGGGCATGGAAGTTAATGACACATAGAAATTAATCAAACCATTCACCTCTCTCTCAGACATATTGTTTTAGGGGAACCGAGAAGACAGCTCTTCATTAACTGAGTTCACTTTTTATTTCATAATCATGTCTCCTAGAAACTAAAAAAAAAAAGAAAAAAGAAAAAAAGAAAAAAGTATTTGGAGAAAAATGTTTTAAGAGACCAGTTTCAGAAAAGCAGTCTCCCAAGAGTTGTGCCACCTCATGCCTATTCAGTTGATGTAGTTATACTAGGCAAATACAATAAAAGATATATAATAATATAAAAAGAACCAAGAGAATAAATCTGTATGATTTTTCATATCAAAGCTCTGATGTGTTCCTATTGATTTGCAGAGCTCAAAACATCCTTTTTCTGCCCAATTTTTTTCAAAATATTTCTGCTAAAAGTACGTTGATGAACACTTGAAATAACAGGGTTGCTGTGGGGAAAAGACGGGTGAAATTAAAGAAAATTACAAAAATTGCAGATAATGTACATGCTAAGGGGGGGGATAAACAGAATATGGAGAGGAGTGGAAAGTTACAGACACAGTTATAACAGTATGGAAAATTATAGGGAGAAAATGTGGTTGCTATTCCCCAGATGGAATGCAGTCAATGTGTCCAACTTCCCACTCACAATACATGCTCCTCCCAAACATCAAAAATAGTAAGTTAGAAAAGGGCAGAAGATAGGGAATACTCCATCACAACTTCTCGGATCAGTCAGAGGGAGTCACCTTCTCCCCCACAGGGATGCCTATTGGGTAAGAACTGTATTTTTATGTACACTGATTGTCTCAGGCTAGTTTTTGTTAGAAATTAGAGCTTATCCATATACTGCTTTAAATACAATCTTGCAGCCAGATACTATCACCAGCAATCTTTGATCTTTAGCCTGTGACAATCTTCTATTATATTAATAAAGAATGTTATTCCGTACACTGTTAGTGGGAGTTCAAGGGTGCTGGCAGGTGCTGTCAGTGGCTCACACACTCCATTGTGGAGCCCAGGAAGGGCTGTCTCTCATCCTGTGTGACCCTGAACACGTCAGTGGAGCTGCCCCCTGATCCAGTGCCTGTTCAGCAAAGGGTCCCCCTAATGGGACACTGACAGACTGGTGGGGCACAAGGGCATCACCTTTCCTGGGGCACTGACACACTAATCAAACACAAATGGTTTGAGAAAAATCAACCCTTTTACATGAGAACTGTTTAAGAGAACACCTGGTATTTTTGCATTGTGGACATGGAAAAAAATTAATTGTAGCTTTTATTAATATATTAAGCAATTGTACAACTATTCACTCCTGAAGTACAGGTGTTCTGCAATATAAATGGCTGCAGCACAATTAAGGTCTCAAATAAGATTTTTAGATTTTAAAAATACATTTAATCACACTGGAAGAAGTGTTAACCTGAGTTTTTCTCACTCTGAGAGACTTCTAAGACACACAGAGAACTTGCCTTGCAGTGTTGGCCCCCAAGGTCAATGAAAGTCACTTCATACTTCAAATTAAGCTTTTCTCAGCTTTAACATATGAAAGCAGATAGGAATTAGTGACCATTGTCAGTTTCTTTTCATTAATATGAGAAAAAAGATTAAACACAATGAGCAGATTACTATTGCTAACAAAGTTAATTTCTTTGACCTTCCTTTCTTCTAGGAAAGGAGGGCATTATACTTTCCAAGTGGAGTATGCATCTGTACATTCCTCAGGTTGCTGCTCATTAAATGTCAAAGTGAGAACCAAAGCAGCCACAAAGGCTTCTTTGTGAAGGAGAGATCTAAATAAATACCTTACTAAGGTAATTTAAGTCCAGTATTTCAAAACAGCATACTTAAAGTTACAGCACAGTAAACTGCAATGTAAAAAACCACCTCAGATGCAAGTTCCTACCTTACCATGTTCAATACACCACCTTCTTTAAATGAATTACAAAGTAGAGTAGCTGAAGAACGCAGTTATGTAACCAAATTATGATGTGCTTTTCTCCCCAACATTTCAAAAATATATTGAAAAGGCTGAATAGACTTCAATATCTAGTATGTGTGAAATGTTTTTAGGGCTTATTTTTGAAATCCTTTAATCAACCCCCCAATATCAAGATTCAGTTTTCCCTAACTACCCTAGCTGAAGCTCCCTAGTAGAACCTTATTACAATTTCACCTCTTTGAAAACGTAGGGAGACTTGGCCTTTTCCTGCCTAATATCACAGTAGTTAAAGCATTCTGGAAATCTGGTTCACTGCTGTTTGCACACCCTCATAGATACGAATGGCATCACAGACTTATGTCCTCGTAATTCCCTGCCAACTCTCACTCAAGGTCTTGTGATGATTTGCCTCTTCTGTGACTCAGCTGTCTAGCCAGACTGTGTCTAGTATCACCCCTTCTGGAGTTTTAACCATCCACAAAAGGCAAGTGAAACCTGAAGCAACAATACCACTGCACACAGCGCCGTTGCTGTACAACCCTTCCAACTTCTTCCTCCCCTCTCCATCACAACTCAGACATGCTCCACCCCTGCAGGGTTTCTTTTATGAGGCCCAAAGCACTGACTTGCTGTCCTGAATTTCCCCAAGTCAGAATTTTTTCCAGCTGAACTGGAAGATAAATGCACAGTGAGGACCTCTACAAACACAAAACCATTCCAACAGTTACAAGATCTTATCTAGTACAGTAGGATTTTTGAAAAACATGGGAAGATTTACTGGCTCATGAAGAAAGGCAAGAAAATTTGCTTATGATTTCTGACCAAGGAGATTTGATGAAGTCCCTGGCTGGCACGTTCCAGAGCACAAACCATTGCTATGTTGCACACAGTGCTGCCTGTCAATTTCTAACACCTGCATTTACCATTTTTTTACTGATGGAATAGGCCAGACTTTATTCTTCCCATACAAGCACAAAACCTCATTATGTCACTTCCTCACTCTCTCCTTCTCTTTCCCTCAGTGCAGAGGCATTTTTTAAAAATGAAAACCACCCAGACAGAAAAACTTATCTCTGAACATCCCACCATGCAGAAACTGCTCTAATGTCTCCACTACCAGGTATGAAAAATATAGCACCATAAAGACACTTCTTTTTTTTTCATTGCTTTTGTGAATGAAGTTTATACCTAGCCCTCTTTCCTCTTCATTGCTCTCCTTTCCTTGAAGACAGATAGTATATAATGATAATACGATGTAAAATAATTATTTTTAAGTTTCTTCAGCAAAATAAGAACTGAATTTAAAAATATATTACTCCCTCAGCCTTCCAGCATTTTTCACATTGGTGATTCAAAGCCTAACTGTTCTGATCTCTCCACTAGTACAGAACACACCTTGAAAAGGAACCTTGCTGTAACTTACAATTGTGCTTCTTCAGCTTTTACATACTGATCTTTTGTGCTATAGAGGGGAAAAGGATACCTTAAAATATTCTTATTAATATTTTGATGACTGTTTGTTCTGTGTTTGCAAAGATGAAAGTACCCACATCTGTACTTATATTCCAGATGTCTGGAACACAAGCAGTGCTTGTAAATCTTCCTTAATATCTTACTCCATTTCTTGACTGAATCATCTGAGTTATACATACTATTTTTTTTAAAACAGACCATTACTTCATAAATTATTTTACAGCATTAAACCATCACATTTGTGTTTATTAAATCAATTTAACACTACAGCTTCAGCGAGTAAGCTGGCTTTCCAAATCACTAAGTTAGCACAGAAAACTGCAGCCCCATAAGGGAAAAAGCAATGTGTCAGGACTTTGGAGAAAAACTGCTGAACCACGCACATTGTGTGAAAGACAAATGACAAGTTAGAGGTTTAGTTACCACATATTTAATGTTTTTCTATACTGTCTCATTAGTGCTTTAAGATTTAACCATGAGAACACGTGACAAACTTCAAAATTTACAGACACCGAACTTCATTTCTACCTAAGCTTTTATCACTGCTGCTTGCTCAGCACACCTTCCTTACTAATGCAATTCCCACACAGAAGGCCATCAGCACCCATAACTTGTGATGAAGACAGCAAAATCCCAAGCGCTTCAGATAATCTCACTAGATCAGTGTATTAAATTAAAAAATTCTACTCTTTACTTTAGAATAATTGCAGAACAATCCCTTCCCCACAGCAAGTCAAATACGAATGGTTTGCTGCCCTTGCTTAAAAGAATAGCCAACCCCCAAACTTTGTTAATTGTGGCATGAAGTTTGTCTCCAAGTCGCAGTATTATAAACTTAAGCTTGCTAAAATAATAAATTAGGAGATGCAAATACAACAGAAATTAGGAGTAAAAACAGTAAAAGATAGAATAGCAACTATAATGTTTATATTAAATCTAAAAATATTTTCTATTTGAGTTGTATATTTCAAAAGGAAATGAAGTATTTGATCTTTGCTAACAATTACATTTGGTTAAGAGGTTTAAAAATGCCACTTTTTAACAATACAAGGCCATATTGCTTTAAAATTAAAACATTTAAATTTTTTTCTTTTTACATACTTGATTGTTTTCTAGGCATTAGAATATAAAGGCACTTTTACTGTAATTATGAAAGATAATTTTTAAAATGTATTATGTCCTACAGCACTTTGTCTTGACAAACAATTACTAGATATCACATTCAACAAGAATACAAAAAGCAATTTCTATCACAAGGTTAAAATTAGTCTTTGAACAAAAGATGCTTTCAAAGCAAATCCAAATTCTCATCAGCTTTATATCAGTTTCTCTGTGAGACAGGGAAGTGAGGGATGGAAAGAAGAGAAAGAAAAAAAAAAAACCTGAAGGACATTTTAAAAATTTCTTGCTAGCGATCAGTGTGAGCACACATTTTATCAGCATTCTGATAAAGGTCTAAGCAGAAGGACATGATTAAATTTCTGCTGTCAAAATGTATTGTGATCAAAAACTACACCCATCAAAGGAGAGAGATGTAGAACTTGCAGTTTTTGAAAGAAAGTTGAATCTGTATGCAGACATTTGCTTTTGGATCTGGTTTTGCAGTTCAGGGTTATTGGTTGGACTGGACGATCCTAAGGGTCTTTGCCAACCTAAATGATTCCATGATTGTTGGGTCTTGGTGTTTTGATATAGTAAACTACCTAATCAATGAATGGTTGCTTTAGCTGACTGATGGGAAAAATATTCAGTAATTGCCTTAAAACATTAATTAATTTTCAGTAAGAGGTCATAAGAACAGAAAAACATGATGCAAATAATGCAATGCTAACTATTTGAGGAGAAGAGAATAAAATAAATAGTGATTGCAGCTTTTGATCTGTATCCAAAACTGGTATTTCTGTACCATGGCTTCTAAGGACCTGTGTAGATTCAAAAAGTTTGAAAATGAATGCATAATAACTGAAATATAGTACTTCAATCTATAATGCTTACCCTTGGGACTA
This sequence comes from Melospiza georgiana, assembly GCF_028018845.1. Classification (NCBI taxonomy): domain Eukaryota; kingdom Metazoa; phylum Chordata; class Aves; order Passeriformes; family Passerellidae; genus Melospiza; species Melospiza georgiana. Next base: position 14,037,298 of record NC_080438.1, on the reverse strand, counting down.
CAGTGGATTTAGATCATAAAAACTTAGCTTGCCTTAACAGATTAATTATTTTACAGACATCTAAAAATATTAGCCCATTTTCAGCTGTTAGGGAATATCACCTACAATCAGTGATCAAAACTTGTTGTGAAGTAAATGTATTTAATTGACCAAATAAAGGAGTAGCAATTCTTAAGACTTCTTTCTAGATGAGTGCTGTTGAATGGTCCCATGAAAATTGAATGAAAAGGCACTTATAGAAGTGTGAGTCTAAGAAAATCAGTGAGGAAGCAACTTAGGTAAGACCCCTTAAAAAGAAATAAGACCTAGGAAAGAGGAGGAAGAATTACATTACATGCTTGCAGCAGCAGGTTTGAAAGTCACTAAGGGAGTCATACTTACAAGGAGAATACAAATTCTCTTCTTGTACTTTATGGGGAGGCCAAATTATATAGTTTTTTCAAACATCATCATTAGAGAAAACTCAATGTTAGTTTCTACAATATTGTTTTCTAATTGCTACACAAATTACTGTAGGAAGGTAACAGGGCAGCAGCAGTATCGAGAGGTTCCTAACAGGATGACCTAGAAGCCAAGACACACTAGACCACAGAATGAGCTCCTCTAGAAGAAAAACAGAAGAGAATTGCAGTTCATCTCACAATTCTAATGCTGCAATACTAATTGCTGCTAATTAGGCATGTAACTTCACACTGGAAAAAAGCAAAGAGGTAACTATTTATTTAAAAGACAATACTACATGGATTAAAAAAGCTCCTGTCAACAACTCTGGACACCTGTACCAAGCTCATTTATTGCCTAATTAAATATTAACATGTCCTGATAGAATCTGTGTTATAATTTTAATTACTGTTTTCTCACAGGGAAGCCATATAATCAATGTATTTCTAGCTGTTCCTAGAGGCTGTTTTGTAAAACTCCATTAGTAAATTGTGAACTATCACTAAAATATTTTCCTCCAGATTGCTTTAAGTAAATCAAGACTATTATATTCTCCTAGGAGGAGGGAAGACTAGATGACTTCCTTCAGGGGAAAAATATATGATTTCTTCAAGAATAAAATTTTTTTAATGACAATCATATTTAAAGACTTGTTAAAATTCCTGCACAAAGAATCAACATTAGGGAGTTACAGATCACCTAAGTTATATTTAAATTTATGTATAATCCAAAATATTTTTTATTGCTGGATTGAGTAATTAGGATGAGAGCCACATTACTTCCTTCAAGCATGTATTTAAATTTTCTGCTGGGGATGAATTGCAAATACTGAGGTATGTCTTGAACCTACTTACATATTTTCTTTTTCCATTAGGATTAAGAATGCTAAATACTATAAGCATTGATTAACATTCCTGTGTATTTAGGGGTCAGAAATGCAAGAAAACAATACCAATTCTATTTGGGATGCTATTTAAATAGCTAGGTAGAAAACTTTGAAAGTATCAATTCTCCAGGTAGCACTAAATAATTTCAAATTGTAAAAACAGAAGGACAGGGAAAGTGGAAGTATTTAAAGGACTATTTTCCTTTACACTCCAATGTTAATCCAACCATAGATTACTACTTTGATAACTGAGCTCTTGAACATTAACTTTGTTTTGAACATACTCCTTTTATCTTTTCTATGTAAAACTCCTCTGGAAGTCAAAGGGTCTCTTGTAAGATCAGGAATTTCAAGGCTAAGTCACATTCTCAGAGCCTGATTATACAGAGATCTGGATAATATAATCATGGGGATAAACAAACCATGAAAATATCAGCCCCTGTGCATTTTAACTCAGCACTTGAACATCTTGTGAGAGATTCAAACCAATTTTAATTCAGCACTACATTTTAGAGAGGATCTTTAAAATAGATTTTGATTTTTACTGGAGATCTCAGCTACCTTAAAATTCTTAAAAAAGCCCTGGCATTTCCCTCTTTGTATTCACTACCAGAGTAAGGACGCACATAAGAGTACTGCATGCAAACTGTTAGATTTTATGTTCACAGACATTAAAGTAGCTGAACTACTTTTCAGAACAGATTTAGGCTAAATAAAGAAAAATAAAATATTGACAACATTCTTTCAAAATTACTTTTCTATGAATCAACTTGCAAGGCATCTCAAACCTTGCACTGCAAATTTAACTATCATCCTGAATTAGTTACTATTTTTTAAATGACTAACAGGTTTTTTCTGACTCCCACCATCATGGAACAAACTCTACTGGCATATTTTGATTGATCAGGACTTCTCTGGCAAGACAGCTCATACAGAACTTGGGATAGGATGCATACATGCCAGGGGGAGCACTTGGGAATGCAAACCCTGGGTGGACCAAGCTCAGGAAGGGTAGAAGCAGCATGCCCCAGTCTGTTATCAGGAGATCTGAGCTCCTCTGAGAGCACTGTGTGATCATCCATCAGTCATCATGAGGGGCACCACACATGGGCTCAATAATCTAGACAGGGATGGCTTTTTCCACTTGAGAGCTTCAAAGTGGAGATTTCCGGCCTGATGGGCTGAGTCTGTTTTTCCAGCCTGAGCTCTTAATAAATAAACATTCAGTGTTTGCAGATGTTGTACCCTCTCTGACAGGCAGAAATCCATGTAGAGAAGTGCTGAAGTGTACACAGAATTTTTATGCCAAAGGACAAGCCCTGTTTCCCATCTGCTTGTGGCAGACACAGAGGCCCCATCTCAGGTCTGGTTTTCCTCTACAATCACCTGAAGTTTCCATAGCAGTCACTTAGCTAATGCCTATTAACTTTTTTAAATGCCCATGAAAAATGACATATTCTACTGGCTTTTAAAAATCCACCCTGTGGGACATAAAACAAATTTAATAAAGCAAAAAGATCAAAGCTCATTAAAATATTCTTGTAAGAACTGAAAGCAGCCATGACACATGAAAATTCCTAGCAGGACCATTCTCCTGTTTACCACCGAGGGAAAACATCATTCTAAGCTAAGCATGCCCTCTTTCATTAAATGTATACCAGGTCCCAAACCCCAGCCCTCTCTGGAGTCATTGCTCAGCTCTGTCAGTTAAGTAAATATGCTCATCAGAGGATCTAGCAGCACACACAGATGAGGCAGATATGAAGTCCATTTCCCTTGAAATCAATAGGAAGGTGGCTGTTAGACACTATAATTGAGTTAGGGTTTCATTTGGGAATCTGTGGTAAATGTTCCCACTGTTACTGTCACAGGGGTGCAAGAAAGTATCCGACAGCTGTGGCTGGATCTCTGGCACCATTAATGGCACAGCCAGCTGAGACCTGCTGCAAAAGGCTTACCTTGCATGCTCAAACCTGGCATTCTAAGACTAAACCCATCCTGGGCTAGAGAGGGCAGCTTGACTGGCAGGCTCTCTGCTTATTCCAACAAAATATTGATTTAAAATTGGGCAAGGATTCAAAAGCCTTCTGATGCTTAACGAAAAAAGTCAGGGACAAAGATATTTAAGGAGGAATAAGGGGTTTAGCCCCACAAGAAGTCCTTGGTTAGGGAGAATTATAGTAGTGATAAATACAATGTAGGGATTGGTTTTGCCTCCTTTTTCCTACCATGGAACCATGGAGTTTAAAGCACAGGTCACTGCAAAACATCACTAAGAAACAGGATATGCACTTGCACATGCCAGATCTCAGGAGCAATCTCACTCCAAGGGCAATGAAGCCAAGTTTGCACCAGGGCCAAGGAGAGCTCCAACACCCAGTGTTACCTCACACACCCAGGAATTAGCCAGATTCTCCTCTGCCCAAAGCTTATCCCCACGTATGGAGAGTCATCTATACACCACAGCCAATGCTCACTTAATGGACAAAACAATTAAGTATTTAGGCAGGTATAGACAGCATGTTTCTGATTTTGGAGGCATTAGGGGTCTGGATTTTTACACCTCTGCTATTTTAGACAACCTTCCCCTCGTGCAGCCAGTACAGAGCAGGGCAGACTTCTGTGCTGAACACCTAGAATAGGTTGGATAAAATTATTTTTGCACACTCCAGTAGAGGAGGAACTCACATGATTTAAAAGGGATTTTCTAAACTACAATGCAAAACACTGTAGGGCAGATCCCAGGAGGATTGGCAAAATCTGGCAAATTCTTAAACTACACTCACACAAACTAGTTACTGTAGGACTGCATTGTAGTTGTAGCGTTATTTTAAGATGGAAACCAATTGGGCATTACATAAGCTCTTTATGTTATACATCTTTTCACAACTCATATTCATATATTTTATAATTTTATTTAAGCATATATGCCATATATATGCATATTTGCCAAATAAATTGCATAATAACTTAATTTTCATAATCCATACTTTAGTGTTGCATAATCCATACTTTAGTGAAGTTTTTTTTTTTTAGTTTTGGTACTCTTTAACCCATAGCCTCCTTAAGGAAAAAACCTGTTTAAAATCTGATTCACACCATAATTCTGTGATAGTGTCATTAGTGTATTAAGTCTTCTTAACCAGGCCCATTCCTGCAATAATTTAATTTTCACAGTTCCCATCAACTCCAATACTCATTCCAATATGGCTTCACCGACACATCTGAGCCTTATTGAAGTAATACTTTTTGACTTTTTTTTTCTGTGACTAGAAGGGTTCTGAGAATGGCTAATTTCCTAAACATTGTACATGTACAACCACCAACAGTCTTTCAGTCCTTTGTGAAAGAACATGAGTTCTTTAAAAGTGTCTTCTCTTTCACTACAGCCATTCTGTTCTGCAGCAATGTAACAAATTATTTGTGAAAATACATGCACCTACTTCTTATTTATACATACTGGATTTATACCATGAATTCACCTTGTTTTAATTATGCATCATTGCCTAGTGATACAGGAAACAGACTTCTATCCATCTTGATTGTGAAAACTAGCACCTCAAAAATTTTTTTCTTTTTAAAGTGAAGATAAGTTACTGCATTAAAAATAATTGAGGTATTTTTTGTCAGATGATTGGACATTGAATACACATAAGAAATCACCAAGAGCATTGTGTGCTGGTCTACGTGCTAACCTTGAGCTGCAGTTTATCTACTGCCTGCAATTCAGGAGACAATAAGGTATTTTACCCAATCAGCTGATCAGCTGAAGAACTCAAAAGACTGAAATGGCTTTGAAATACACAGCCTTTTAGATATCAAATTACCTTTGGAACCCTCTACCCAGAAGTAACTCAAACAAAACCCATTTGAAATACTGCTTCAATATTCAAAAAAATCAATAATTTAAACCACAGGTTGAACATTTTTACTGCTTCCACAGCAGAGTGTCGTTTTTTGAAATGAAAATGCTAACGGCACCAAAGGGGAAAGCTCCGGCCAGCCGAGATGTGTGTGTGCAGGCGGGGATTGGCTGGAAATGCTGCCTTGCTTTTCCTCCCCCAGTTATGTTTACATAAGATCTCTTAAAATAAACAACTCTCATTTCCACCACTTGGAAAAAATATGTTTTTCTTTGTTGCACTTGATGTTTCTGTCCCTGAGAGCTGGGCAATATCAAGACACTTCACTGTAAACACACGTTCTGAATGCAAATACTACATCCTCAATTATGCTATTAAGTCATATTATTTTATATGTAACAGGCACTAGCACTGTGGTTTTGAATATCAGCAAGCACACTGTGAACTCTTGACTAATAGATAGAAAAGCAGGAATATGGGTGATGCCTTATTTCAACATTTACAGTAGGAGCAGGAAGCAGTTCAGAGCATGCTGCAAAAGTCAAACAGGTATGGATATTCCACTGCCCATGACACCTGCTCATTTAGGGAGAGAAATGGCTGGCTGGAAAAAGATTTCTTAAAAGACTGGGAACACACATATGGAAGAGACCTAGTAGGAATGTGAATACTTGAACAGGCTAGACATGGAGGATGCTGGACACAGAATCAAGTCTCTCCTCTGCATAAATTTAACCATCAGGTATATTTTTAGCAGAGTTTGAAATATGTTACCCTCTAGAAACTGTTATTTTTTTATCATTTAAAATCTCATTAAATCCTTGCACTCTTGGAACTATTTTTTAAAATTTTGTTAAAGGAGGAATGCAAGAAACACAAAACACACCACCCAAAAAGCAATTAAATAAATATCACAAGAGAGAGCTTATGTATCTGGAGGTATATAACTCCCAACACACAGTATGAACAATTTCAGTTAGGGTAACAAAGTATCACTTTTAGTATAGTAAAGAGGGGCATAAGAAAGAAGTCATGAGATCGATGGTCCTTGGTCTATCATTTTAGTACTTTACTCTCAGATATATTCTTACTCTCTGACACATTTTTAGAGCCTTCTCTAACCACAGTGTTAAAATAGAAATGAAAATGTAAATTATGTTATGAGAGTAAAGTTGTTCAAGTAAAAAAATATGTATTTATATATAGACATTATTATTGTGAAGTGAAAATTAAATTTGCATTTCTGTTTCTAGAAAAAAGAAGTTGTTAGATACTATTATGAATGTTCTGGCTGATAGACTTGTTCAAGTTTAACCAAGATAAATGCAGATTTTTAGCCTAGAATAAAAAATGATGAAAATATAACTATTTAAGAAATAAACACTCAAAAATATACACTCCAAAAATTTGGACATGGATTCCAATATTCTGTTCTTCTTAAAGGCACAAAAAAATTCTGGATATCAAACAAAAAAATCCATTAATGTCAAGAGAGAAATTCATCTGAGTTTGAATATACCCAGAATACAGGAACATAAGATTTTGCTTATTTATGTGTTTGAGACCTGTGTTACCTCCACGTGAAATCATCTATTTCAGGTAATCCTGTCAGTCTTTAAAATATACCTCCTACACAAGAGCAGCAATCAACTGACCTTCTGAGAACACTGTTCTTGGCAGCAGTATAAACTTAAACAGAATAATAAAAAAACAGTAGCAACGAGAAACCTAATATTCATCCTCTCCTCAATTCTTGCAAAGATAGGGAGGAAAACCAAGCTCAAGTTTGTGCTGGAGTTAGGGATTTGGGCTCTTACAGACCACCCTGGGCAGAAGCTCCAAGCACGTGCAACAAGTGGGTTCTATGAACTGCCAGCATCTCCTCCTGCTCCATGCCAGCACACCCAAACCAGGCAGTACAGGCTGGGGGCAGTTCTGATTCCCATGGCAGAATTCAAGCCATGAAGTTCATCACCACTGACAATATTTGGATAGATTTAAGACCCAGTCCAATATAGCACAGGCTGGCAGTAGGTTAATCTTGAAATACAAAGCATGGATACTCATGGCAAAGCTTGTGTTCAGAAAATAAAAGGGATGTAGGCTTCTGGCTCTTATCTGCTGTTGCAGCTACTGCCTGGAATGGAACTACATCCCTCAGCCAGGAGGACTGATAATTCTCTTGCTGTAGCCTCTGGATGTTTCCTCTAATGATCCCAACAGCACTCCTATCTTGTCTGGATTGACTTTTGCTCAGCATGCTTTCAACTATGCCCCAGTCTCCCACAAACACTTGAACAATGCAATCAGCTGCTCCAGCTAAATCAGCTGAGAGTTATAAAGCTGAGTTTCGACATATTGAAAACACTTCAATCAATGTCACTTTACTAAACCTTCTCTATGGCTTGATATACAGATTAAATAAAAGGGTGCAAACAGGAACCCTCCTGCACTGCACAGGGAGAGAACCATCCCAGGCAATAAAGCTGAACACAACACTGACACTGCACCGACACTGCGCTCCTCTCGCTCCATTGTTTAAGCATGAGGCTTGACAACGGACCAGGAAGGTGTTTTGGGACAGATTGCATCAGGGACATTTGGGAAATGTTTCCAATTTCTATAGATTCCACAGACATATAAGAGAGACCAACAACTGCATATGAAAAAGATTGGTAGGTTTAAAACAAATTATTTCTAAAATAGGTTGGCTGCTGATGCTGTTTAACAGCAGCATTGTTGCCATACAATTTTTGTTACAGGCTGTCATGTTGCAACAGGGCTTTACACACATACATTTACTATACCATGTGAATTACTAGAAACATGCTTTTTTATGTTTGTGTGATTTATTAAAGCATAAATCATAATAGCATGTGCCAGAAATTCCTTTTGAAGGATATAATAAGGTAACAATTATCCTCTGAACTCCTTTCTTTGTCTTCAGAGAATAAAATGCATTAGAACATATCCATTTGCTGCCCCATGACAGAAAATGAAAGCAACTGTGATGGTTGCACTGTATGCTTTCAGCTCCTGCAGTTGGCTGGTGAAGTGAGCTTTGTTCCTGAATATGCTGTCAGAGACAAAACAACAGTTTTGCCAGTACTTTTAAAGAATAAACCTTAAAAAGAGTAAGACAAAATTAATTGAAGAGGTTTGTTTTTACATATGTGCAGACGGATGTGGAAAAATCCTGCATATAAATATTAAATGTAAATTTAAAGTATAAAGAAAATTATGTACACAAGGCCTCTCTGTATGGTTTTGACTTGAATCAATGTACTTCACCTTTTTCGTTTTATGCAACAAGTCACAGGATCTGATTCAGGGGAATTGTAGCATTTTCTTCTGTGGAAATATACACAGAGTAGCAACATTACAAGTGTTGATAAATTCCCCTCAGAGAAGGTTTAAGGCCTTTTAGGTTAGCCTGTGAATGTTTGGAGTCGTGTGTTTGATGAATGACATGGTGAGAATGTTCTTAATGTACCATGATTTTACCCAATTATTTTTGAAGGAAAAATCATAAACTAACATTCACTACATAGAAGGTGCTACATAAAGGTATTATTAACTGCAGGTAAGTAGAAGCAGCAAGATCACAGGATAAAATTTGCTTTATTAATTTAAAGAAAGTATAATTTAATCTGTCAAATTTTGTTTGTTTTAAAATACTATTTCTATGGAAGAAGAAACATATGTGTAGTTTAAATTTAAAAGAAAAAAAATAACACCAAGTTTCAGTAGCAATCCAGAATTCAGCTATTTTTTTCTTCTTCTTCCAGAAAGACACTGTGTCCAAACCACATACCCCAAATGCTTAGGAGGAAAATGATGTGGACCTCTGAAACAAATGTGATTTCCAGGAATCAAAGTGGATATTAGGTTTCACTTTGCTCGAGTGACATCAAAACATTCTTAACAAGTAAGTACCTATATATATACACACCTTCTTTGGTTTAGCTCACGATGTACAAAGAGCTATATTGTTCACAGATTTTGCAGATGCTAACCCAAAATTAAATCATAATCTCATGTGAAGACCCAATCATGTGTTGTGCAATCCTGATTCTGCAGGATATGTACCTTTGTAATGAACCTCAAGAAAGTCCACATACCATGTCATTTTACCGAATGGAAAATTTAAGTCACAAGATCATGCTTGGCTGAATTTGATGTCTGTACTTCTGTACTGCCCAGGTTCTCTCTGCTTAATATTCCTGACCATTTCCACTGGTTATGGGTCACAATCTGGAATCTAGATTTTCATTAGATTTCATATTATAGTTTATGCTATATTATAGCATATTATAGTTATGTGCAGTGTACACATATTTTACTCAGAGCACCATTATGACCTGTTCATACTCTGTCACATTTAGGGGCAGACACAATGCCAATTAAAGTGCATTCAGAATCCCACACATGATAGTTATGATGGCTGGCAAGCATCCTTATTAACAACCACACTTTTTCAACAACAACGTATATACAGCAGTTCCCTGGAAACAGGATCATTTTAGGACTCCACTAAATAGATCACAATACCATAATTACTGCCATGGTCAAGTCACACAGTTTGGTGAAGTTCTGTACACGAGAATTTTGATACCCTGTGTTTATCTAAAGTTCAAACTGACTAAAATAAAAGAGCACATGTCACTGCTTTTCTAATATTACATGCTTAAGCCTTATTTTATTTACAGCTTCCAGCAGCTCTCAGCTCGATGCTGGTTGTGCTGGCTGCCACGTAGCTGGAGAAGGCTAACAAACCCCTGCGTGTTCACATGACAACCTTTGTGCAAACGCATCCTTATTCTGTCATCTACTGGCAGCGCGCTCCCCGCCATGGGCTCTGCCAGTCCTTACCAGTTTGCCAATTACACAAGCTGCTTCCCAGACATCAGACAAAAATTCCATAAGACTGCTGTGCGAGCGTACCCTAATTAACCATCAGCTTAATTAGACAATTTACTGTGTAATTAGCAGGCAATTAGTCAACACCTCTCAGATCTTATTGACTGCTGTGACAGCCTTCCTTAGTCTACACATTCCCATACGCTTCCACGACCATGATCCCAGCCCTATCCTGTACAACAGCAACCCTTGCAAGGGAAGGGAAATCATATTACATAACAAGGGAAGAGGAAGAAAAATCAATATATAGCCTGTTCATTTATTGAACTGTCTTCTAACCAAGACTTTCTTTTCTCTAGGAGTAGAAGGTCAGCTGCTAACAAAGAAATGTTCAGCTATAACATTAGCTTAAGTCTTTTTCATTTGTAATGTGGTTAAGGAATTTATTTATTTTTTCCTCTCATACTGCAGTAAATCATCAAAGAAGGCAAGCAGAAGTTTAAGAAAAAAAAAAACTTACTAACATATTTTAAGTTTAAATATATGTTCTAGAATAGTGAAAAGGTGGTGATAGCTGCTTTTGAGACCTATAGCTTGCATTGTAACTGCAATTACTGCTTCATAGTCTGAAATGCTCAAGGAGAGCCAAAATAAAGTATAAAATGTCAATACTCAATAATAATTTAATAGCATTAGTGTAATTAAGTAGAAATAATTTGTGAAGTAGTATCAAGTATCCTCCACACAAATCTAAAGTTGTATGTCCTTATAACACAAGATGTGAGAAATTATAATTAAAGACTAATATAACATGGATATTAAGGGATTCCTAAAAATGTGTCTTCCTTTTTCCTTTTTCTATAGACTGAAAATTGGATTTTGCAATTAGCATTGACAAGAGCTTTTTGGATAATTCTTAAAGTAGTAATTCCAAAGTTCACAGAATGGAAACTCTTGTGTCCTCCTGGAATTAACTCTGGAGGATTTATTCACAAAAACCCTACACTACTTGACTGAAGGACAGAATCCCACAATTGCTATTTTAGTTAAAAAAATAGGTAATTCTGTTTCTCAAATAATGACAAGAAATTTTATTTAGAATACACTCACATACACATTTGGATTAGTAATAGGTATTTTAACATAAGAACCTGTCAGGTTTTTTAAACATATGGGGCTTCATTCTGCTTTTGCAACAATGTCAATCAGGAGTAAATGCAATTATATCACCATGAGATTCAAAAATCAGCTCTTTGCTTTCTTAACTTCTTGTGTGGGCAAATCAGATGTTGAACACAGCCTTATCCTTTTAATTTACCAAGTGGGAACTCAAGACCTGAGATGACTCAAACACTTAAAGACAAGTGTATCACCTGTACACAGAAGCTGTACTGGTATAACCGAAAATTCCTTGAAAAATGATCAAGCTAAACCCTGTAAACTCATGTGTGGAAACAATGCCAGCTCAGAGATAGTTACTTCATTTCAGCCAATGCCTGTAAATTCTTAGCAGGAGCTGTACAGCACCATAAACATGCTTGACACCAATCTCAGCATCCCCGTACAGTCAGTTTGAGCCCACATTTCTGCAAACATCTTGCAAGACTGCATGGTTCAAGCAGGAATCTTGGGGCAGGAGCTGCTGCATGAGGTGCTCCAAGTCTCCCCAGCCTGGGGTGCAGAGCAGGAAAGCAGCCACCCAGAGCAAGGCTGCCTTGTAAGGTGCCCAGCTGGAGCAGAAGCCACCAGTGCTGCCAGGGAGGAGCCCAGGCACGTGCTCCCCAAGGCACCTCAGCCTTGGCACGCCAGTGGGCACAGGGGGAACACAAAGGGTCACCTGGGCTCTCGCAGATGCCAGCCTTTGGCCTCAGCAAAAATGCTGAACTGTAAATCAGAGCAACTGAATCATGACAATCACTCTTCCTTTATTCCACTTCAGTATCTCAGTAGGCCTAGAGTGAAGTCTAGATGGTATTCTAGATTTATTTTTATAATTAGAATGTGGAAATTAATGAAAAAACCCTGAACTCTGACACATGCACTTAATCAAATGGGGAGAATCAAAAAGCCAATGACTTGACAGAAGGGAAACTTCTGTCATTCTATATTGACAAAATAAAAGATTTCATTTTTTTCCTGAATGCCAGGGGTTAGCTTTTAAAGTGGATCATAATAATTTCAAAAAACAGGGAAGTTTGTAATTTATGCTGAAACTGGAAAATATTAAGTATGGCTTTATGTTTTGAGTGTCATAGGCGTGTTTTAGATATAACTATTAAGAAAAATATCCTACAATCTTTTCTAATAAATTATAAAATATATTAATGCCACTTAAGAAAGTTACATGCAGTTGGTTGGCACAAAAAAAAAGGTTTGCAACAAATCTCAATTGAGCATGGAAAATATGTGAAAATTCTAAATTTCAGAATTACACTTGCCAATTTCTAGCTTACATTCAAACTGCCCTTTTAGCTGAAATCCTTCCAGACAAAAAATTATGTGAGTCATTTACAAGATCACCAACAACCTTCCAAGGACATAAAAAACAACCACAGAAAAATGTAGCTGAATGGTATTTTACACAAGTATGTTACATATTTGCTTTTTAGAATCCTGTTTATTCAGGATGTGATATTCAAAAATGTTGAGTACTTCAGACACAGCCAACTGCAGATCCTCAGCAGTTTTGGAAAATCATGCATGTGTGCTCTCCTTGTCTCTCTCGATAAATATTTGCAGGTATTTTCAGAAGAATTACGTAAATAAAGCAAAATTAGTAAAGAGCAAAGCAGCTTCTTCAGGATAAAACGAAATCGTTCTGGTTCTTAACCAGTGTAAAATTTGCATCCATTTTGTTTGACTGACTGGGTAATAATTGCACTATGAATAGAAATTATGTCCTCTCTCAAGTAGTGGTCACTATTAGAACAGCACATATTATGCTGAGCAGGAATGAACACTCCTACTTTTGGAAGCTTTGTTTTATATAAAGGCTTATGTAGCAAAATCCTCAGTGTTGCAGTCTGTATGCTCTTTCAGCATTACACTTGAACTGCTCCTCAGTTATGACAATCTAAGTGCATTATATGTTTCACTACAATACACAACAGTTAGTTTTCAGATTAAAAAATACCTTAAAGACTGATTTACAAGTATTTTATACATAAACTGCCTGGAATATCCAAGCTCAAGATTAATGTTCACACTTACACTTAGTATATGTATATGCACTCTGGCTACACTGTTTTAAACCAGACTCCAGAACAAAAAGACAGGAAAAAGAAACAACATCTAAATACTATGTAAAAAATCTCCAGATGTATAGAAACCAAACACTTTAGATGTAACTGAGAATCCTGCAGCCTACCAAGAGCCAGTTTTAGACATGTACCTGGTTTTACCTTTGCTGGCCAGCTTTGTGTGCAGCTCTGAGAAAGGTAAGCCATTGTCAGCTTAGACTTTGTGGAACTTATGCCACGAGCTCAAGGCATAGGGCATAAAAGTTCCAGTCATGCTCACTCTGCTCCATGAGGGTGAATGGCAGAAAAAGTGATAACATGGAATAAAACTGCTGATCCTCTGTTTGTAAAATCTGTCCTTCAGCACAGATGAGGTTTACTGACTCAATGTGCAACACCCCTGCATGACAGATCCCTCTGTCTTCCACTGATGAATTGTCACATTGTGCTCCACGCCTTGAGATAACAGACTTCGCCATGAGAGACTCCGTGCAGAAAAGAGACTCCCACTGCAGGAGAAGTGCAGCATTTCTGTGGTATTTAATGCTACAGGAAGAGTGGGACTAAACATTTCCCCAGAGGTTTAATTTTTATCACGAACATGTAAGAAGTTTTTCATTTCTAAAGTAGTAAACACAATCACAGAGAGAGATAGAAACTTTTTACAGATTGTTGCTAAACTCTTGCTTTAAAAATGCAGTTTGTTATCTTCAGCATTTGAAATATTATTTGGTTGAAATAACCAGAATTACTGATGGCAAAACAGATTTTTGAATGGTCCAAAGCGCCTCACTTGCAAATTCACTGGTGTCAAGATGCACACCTGCACCAGTTTAAGGTGGGCATCTACCTGGTGCAGACTTCAGCTGTGATAGGAAAGGCCTTGGCTTATCAATAGTAGCCAAGCTATTGATAAGCTTGTTAAAGCTCTCAGTCCTGGGATCTTTGGTGTCTCTTTCACTGTGTTCAAGCTGTGCTACATCTCTCCAGATGGGTTCTTCCAGGGTGAAGACATGCCAAACCCCTACATCACCAGGGGTATGTATGGAATGATGAAAAAGAATGGTTCAATGCAATCCTTTCCAGGTCCTCATACAGCAAGTTTGAAGCTTTTGAAGTTATTTGTGTACAAAGAAGTCTTCACCCTTATTTAAATGGGGTAGGGTAAAACTAGGTAGAGAGATGAGAGCTGATCCTTAAGTTGAACATATCACAGAAATAGTTTTTCTCACAGAAAAAGGAGGAAAGTCTGTTTTCCTGCTACTTAGATTCACATAATTATTTGTTCCTTTTTTATAGGTAAATAACACATTTTCTGTAAAAAAATAAAATGGCATAACTACAGCATTTTAAAAGATAATAATTACTTTCCAAAGCACTTCTCTAGCACAGCCTTTTACCTCTCCTGTTAAACGCTGCTGATTTTGTTCACTAAAAATACAAAATTACGAAACAATAAAGACCATATTTCTTATTAAAATTCTTTCAGAAATATTGAACAAAATGAAGGATATAACTCCTAAAAACATGAAAACCAATAATAATAATTAAAAAAAACCCCAAACTTTTGAAACTTGTAAAACAAGAAAATATTTTAACTTAAGAGTCTTGTGTGCTAAGGAATCCCATAAAATGCTCATTCTTCTGTTCAAAAATGTAGTTAATAAAACTTGTCTAATGCTATTTAGTAGAAAGGCAAACAGTCCCTTTTATATTTGACATTAACAATCTGATCATTTGTCTCCCCAAAGAAAGCCCATACAGCTTTCATACAGACCACACAATAAAGAATAGTAATATTTCTGTTTACTGAGATATCAAGTGGCATTTCGTTGCAAGTCAATGGTCTATCTTTGCTACAGCATACTAGACCTCAATCTGGCATCTACAAATGTCAAGAGTATAAAAAAAAATTATAGGATGGAAATCAAAAGCATGTTCTAAATTCCTAAAAACCAAACAAAGTTCACCTAGACATATTTGCTGCAGAAATCAGTACAATATTCAGCTGTCAATCTTGAAAAACAATGAGGGAGCGATGCTGTCAGTAGGACAGGATAATAACATTTCAAGCAGATGTTCAGGCGGGGCTCTAATTCTCACCGAACTCCCTTGGTAAGCATTTAATTTCTTTATCATATGCAAGCTAGGCAAATTGTACTTCATCAAAACTGTATTGTGAAATATTAATATTTCATATTATAGCAAAACTCCATAGAATAACCTTTGTCATATTAAGAACATCAGAATTTCAAATGTCATGGTTCTGCATTTTAATGCATCTTAAATAGCTTTTTGGCTTGGCACCATAAATTATAACTAGTTTAATCTAAATTACTACGCTGTAATATCATACAAAAATATACATTTTGTAATACAGATTCACTTCTGTGAAATACTAATGTTATGGAAAACAATGCATCATTGTACTATGATTTTTTACCACCTTCAATTATGAAGCGAGGTGCATACAGTGCAAATGTACAGAGAGAGAACTAACTGGAGCCTGAATATGTATATTTCAAAAACAGCACATAGAAATGCAATATATGCTGAGCAAATTAATTAATTCTCTGTCAGCAATCATTTTTATTTAGAAATGGTTCTGAAAATGTATTGTAAAATCTACATCTGTAAACTGCATAAACATATATTATGGCTAGAAAGTTTCCTCCTCTATGGTTTAGTTCAGATTTAATCTCATTTTAATTGTAGCTTTGTTTTTAAACTCATCCATGCAGCTTGCTCCATATGTAATGAAGAAAATTAAAGATTAAAAATGAAGTTAGTCTGCATGTTGATTTCTGCTGGTTCTCATAATAAAGGCAACTGATTCTGCATTATTGAAAGCGACAGCATCACAAATCAATGCATGTCACAACAAAATAAAGACAGATGTATCTGATTAATCAGAATTAAATTTTAGAAGTGAAGGAAGCATCTAAAAATCAAAGCAAACATTTCTGCTAACCCAGTTGTTTTTTCATCTTTCTAAACGGCCCGTACAATGCAGTGAGAGAACAACAAAGCCTGAATTCAGCTGATAAACCCTAATTTCTGTTATGAAATCCTCACTGTGGTAGTGAATATGGCATAGGAATGTACACACCTCATATAACCTTTAACTAATTTTGATACTATGTTTATAAAAACTTTCTGATTACAGGTTTTAATAGAAATTTTGTGTTATAAACAATATTCACTAATAAATTCTTAGTAAATAAACCAGCTCAATATAACACTTCTCCCAAAACCCTCCCACTCACAGTTATGTGTCTAATTAATGCAGTATGTGTCATTCTGCATGTAGTTTTCTGTTCATCTAGGCTCTAAAAGAGGTAATAATTGGTATCCATTTATTGTGGACTACATGATATGCAGCTCCTCCATTTCCCTTCAGTACCTTGCAAACAGAATTCACAAATAACGTTGCTGCATACAGTTATCTGAACAAGACAGAAATACTATTTGAACCAACAGAGCAATGAGCTATTGATCCTGCAGTCAAAAAGGGAAGACATGAATGTAGAAAAACGTGTGTGAAGAGACACTTCTATTCTGCTACCATTTGTCTTTCCTAGTGATTGTCCATTTCAAAAGCAGTTATTCCCTTTTTGGAGGAAATCAAATCTAGTTGATACTAAAGCAGCTGTGCAAAGATGTTTAATTTAATAAATAAAATTGTGCGAGTTACTATCTCCCACCCAGATACCATCAGACACATACAGGTACAATCCCCTGTAATTAATATTTGCACTGCACTATAATGTCCAGAATCTTCTAAAGTATGTAGCGTGCAGTATATTTCGAAGTATAAATACCCTGGAGGAATTTCAGCTATTTCTTACGTTAGCTTTTTTGTAGGTTTCAACAATAGTACAGTAGTATGCAAGAACAAACTTTGCTGAATCACTCCCAGTTGAAATGCTTACCCTACAAACAGAAAATGCTACAAAGGTTGTCATGAAAGCAATTATGAGCAAGGTACGTGGGTGTTTAAAAAGGGAGCGAGCATGGCACCAAACAGTGCGCTGTGTGCTAACTCCCTCTGGGCAGAATGTGAAGCTTTCAAGGTGAGGCCAAGACACACAAGGATTAGAAAGACTAGGGGAGTAAATTACAGCCCAGAGGCTGAACTTCAGCACTGCTACCCAACAGCTCCTCTGCAGAAGGCAGTACGTGGGCTGCAGGGATCCCTGGCCTTGCGTTTTAGAAGAGTATTCTGTGCTAGATGATGGAGGAGAGAAAAGGAGTAGTTCATAAGAAATAAATCCTGTGTCTTATGAGAATCACAGCTCTTCAGCTCGAGTCCTTTTTATCTCTATCCTTGGATCTCCTTCTTCCAAGATTTATCATGCTTTTCTCTGACCTTATTCCATCACAACATAGTTAATGCATGGAAATTTGTGAATGGGCTGTATATGCTTTTCACCACCTATATGTCACTCCTACTTATCCTACATCAGTCTCTTTCCCTGAAGTGCCAAAGGATGCCCATGGTAAACATGGGTTCCCCTATCAGTGTCTAAACACAGTGGCAAATTCAGTCATTGGTTCTGGAAAAGGGAGAATTTCTCCTGCTGCTAAGTTCCCCATGGCCACAGAGGCAGGTTATGCTTGACAAATCAGAAGGAAGCCCATCAGTTAAGCCTTACCAGGACAGATAAAATAAGGAGATGAGGGAAAGAACACAGAATCCTGCTTGCACCACATACAACCAAGGCTGAAGTGGAAAAGCTTCAGCTGCCAAAAACTGTGTCTAACAAGCTCTCTCCCTTCTCAGAAGCTCTTCCACTCTTGGGAACTGTACTGTCTGGGGAGCTGCTCCCCCTCCTCCCACCAACTCCACAGGCTTAGATCAGGAAATCTTTGCTCTTGATCCTGCTGTGTAGTTTGCTTTGACTATCTGACAGTGCAGGACAGCTCAGTCTGAAATCCCCATCGTTGGTACCACAGCCCAAGAAAGCATTCTGCTCCCTGCTAAAAGCTGCACAAGATTTATGTCTACATAATCAGAAGCCAAAGTAGCAATTTGGCTAATCTATAATATTATGGCACATTATGGCAATCTATAATATTTCAAACTCTCTACCAACAACTTGTTCTAGCATTAAGTCAACAAGAACAGTCTTTCTGTATACTCAGTTTATATAAGAACTGTGGTAACCTATTTAGCTTTCCTTCCCATTTGAAATAGTTATTTCTGAAGTACTCAGTACCACATTACTCTGATAAATAAGAGCAATTTCACTTCTGCAGCACCTGTAGGAAGTGCTGTACTATGAAGAACACATTAATAAAAACTAGGCAGCACTTGGGTGGGACACAGTTCTACTAGACACAACACGATTCAATATCAGAATATTAGAAGAAAGCTTAAGCAGAAATAAGAATCACTGAACTAGAATTCCTTAGATAACACTTTTCTGAACTTACTAACTTAAATAATACCTGCAATAACTTATTGCAACAAATACTTAAAAAAAACTTGAAAGATCTTCATCTGAGTCACACCTGCAGAGCATGGCATCCACTGGAACACTTCGCAGGCGCCATTTCAGAAATGACTCAGAGTCTGCTGCTTAGTATAGCACCAACATCACTTCCTACAACATGCATGCCTTTCCTACTGAACTCCCACCCAAGCTGGAACTCAGCCTGTGTCTGTTTAGCTCTTGAGATGCACAGTAATCAACGTGCAGTCTGGCAGGACTGCCAGCATACCAGCAATAAAACTGATAAAAAAATAAGTCTCAGTACTTGCTATGGGTTGGCTGTAGCCTAGGCACTGAATAATTACAGCCGATGGTATGTTATACATGTAAGTCAGTTGTAAACATACTTGAATAACATTTATGTCCTAAAAAGTGTTTTAATAAGAAGCCCTGGGAAGTAGATTGGAATCTTCACTGCAATCCAGATGAACACTTACTTCCCCCAGGACTACCTCAGGTGTAAGAGACAGCAGAATCAAGCCTGACTTATTTTACAGTATTCTGCAGCAATACAGCATTTTGTTCTTGACCTTCCCCATACTAGAGAGGCACCCACTATAGTTAATTTACCTATAGTACTTACTTACTCATGGAAAAGTGGAAGAGGAACAAATCCACCTTCTCTGTTCTGCTCCATCTATCAGTAGCCTTGTGTATCCCCCCTCTGAACCAAGAATAAAAGCCCTTGTATCCAAATTAAATTCAAAAGCTTTCTTCAGCCCACACCACTCTAGGCTACTGGTTAACAATACATGGCTATTACTCACACTGTTACTGAGGCCTATGTTCAAGGATTCACCTTTTCTTCCTCTCTCCACAAATAAAACCATATCTACATCTCAGCTCAAAACCTGTTTCTTTTTTCTGTGATCTGTTTATCAAAGTTATTTTTTTTCACTCTAAACTTGCTCAGTCTCACTTCACCATTTTGAATGTAGCAAGAAGTTTCAATTCTCCCGAATTCAAACAAGCAATTACACACTTAAAACTACACAAAATGCTTTTTATAAGGTGCCACACTGAGCCATGGGCTTAAAGACTTAATTCTAACTCCTTCCTCCTCCACTACATGTTACTCAAGGTTGATGTCACTGTGTTTTTCTCTTCATAGGCTTGGTTTTATGCTGCCTCCATCTTTCTCTTCCACTTCCCACCCAGCCTCCCCCTTGCAGCCACATGATCACATTGCAGCTGCACCTCCAGTTCAATGGCTTATCTTGGCAGCCTCTGGCTCAGAATCTGCCTTTCATGGGTTATGTGACAAAGCTGTAACTCATTCCCTCTACATCCTGATCCTTCACAGAAAACATTTTCACTGCAGTATTTAAAAAAAAAATCACTTAATTGTTGACTAATATTAGAAGTTGGGGCAATATAAGGGAAGAATGTAACAACAAACAGAACCAGAAATTGTGTCACTGCACTGTGGAAAGCTTACAGGCTAGTTGGACTACACGATGCATCATAACCATTCCCGGCTGCTTCATGCTAGTTGAATATAACAGAACCATTCCCCAAAGATTCAGAGTTTTCAATTATACAAATATATGGTTACATGCAAAATACACATAAAATATTAAAAAATATTAAAATATTTCCTCACCTTATCCAGGGAGAATGTTTTAGTGACAGCAAAGCCCCATCCAGCTTCAAATGCTCTTCGAATCATTGAAGAACTAGTAGCAGGGGTTGCACTGGCAATGCCAAAAGGATTTGGAAACTTCAGTCCAGCCATTTCTACACTGATATCCACTAAATCTATAGGAGTATAGAAGAGAGGTAGCTCTGGAACTGTAGAAACTGCAACACCATATAAGGACTGTAAAAAAAATACAAACAAACAACACTAAACCACTGATTTTTTTTCTCATCTATTTTTATACAATTTATTACTAATCCTGTTAAGGGGATAATTAATACATAATAACCCAAAGTTCAAATACTCTATTTTGTGTTCAGACGTGCAAATCAGCAAAATATGCAAACACTCACCTATGTAACATCTTCAGCCCAAACAGTCGTCATGCTGAAATATTGAAATACTATGCTATGCTGGAAATAACACTGACAGTACCAAAACTCATGAAGAAAAAGTTACTTTACATCCTGTACTGATAAGCCTGGTTAAGTCCAAACATTTTTTCAGCCTTTCTGAAGAGCCATCTCTATTCCCTTCAGCATTCAGTAACAGTGAGATTAAAAAAAATAACAGGGTATGCAGACAGACCCTTTCTATTTCTCTTCTCAGGTGCCAATCCAAAAAAGTATAAGAAATTGTGAAAAATGAGGGGAAAGCATCATGTGGAGGATCACTCAGTCCTAAATCTATGTATTCTGAACCTCTGAACATTTTTCCCCCACTTTGAAAGATTTTTATACAGCCTATACAATGGCATATCTATGCAAAACTAATTCTGGGTTTATATTTAATTCTAGTAGTATGAATATACTTCAAGACTGAAAAAAGTTAGTGTCTGATTGCCATCAAAAACATAATACACATTATGGCTGTGCCACCAGTCACTATTGTTTTCATTTGAGAGAGTCTTTTCTCTGAAGAGTCAGTGAAAAGCATTCAATGTATATGTTGAATCTAATAATATAAAAATTGCAGAGAGAAAAGATTTTTCCATGTATGGATACTGAACAGCATCCTGATTAGGCTGTGGTGGATAGAATTTAAATCTTTGTTCACTCAAATGGTTGGCTCAATAAAATCACAAAGAAACAAAGCAGGAACTTCTAACACAGAGAAGCCCTACACTGTGTTCCTAGTAAATCACAGCTAAGAGCACAGCAGTTTCTTCTATCTTTAAAAAAGAAGACTTTTTTTCAGCAGGACAAAAAGAATCAGTACTTGAATTTCGGAGAAGACTTTCTGCAGCAGACTAAAACCTCAGCCACTCAGAAATTGCTGCCTTTTGGGCTTTTTGATTTATTTTTTTCTTTAGAGAACTTACTTAATCAATTTCTACCTGTGAAAACTAAAAAAGCACAGATGGGATGAGGAGTTTTTTGTCCTTTTTTTTTGGTGCCTTTTGTTTCCTAGGCTCATTTAAAACCTGAGAGTTCATGCCTGTTTTGTTTTGGGATTGTGTGGATTCGTCTCACACTATTCTGAGCCCAGATCTTCGAATCTTCGGACAAAGAGGATACATTGTGGGGCCAAATTTTCTGATGGCTTAAAAGCACTGAAAGTAGTGGAACTGTCCTAGCATGAATGATGAGAACCTGAATGGGTCCCTAATGGTGGACATTTTGAGAAAAGCTAATTTCTAAAGATCCCTACACTTGGGACCAAACTCGCTTCAGTATCATGGCCTCTCTCAGCTGGAGACCAGTGCAGTCACACTTGATAAAAAGCCAAACATGCCCCATTTCTTCCTTCCTGAGCAAACACTGCTTCCTCCATGTCATACCCCCAGGGCTATTTTTCTACACCAAGAGCATCTGAGTTCTTCCAAAACCAAACTGCAAAAGAGGAGGAAAAATTATTTTTGTCTTTTTTTATTACTTTGAGTTTGATTTCATCCTTTTAACTTTTTTTTTTCTTAACTAATATTTCAATTGCAAACTGTTGTTTGCAATGCCAAACCAGAAAATCCTGGATCACAGAATTCAAATTAAAGCGTTTTGTAAATGCCAGCACTTTTGTCTCCTACATATCTGAAAGTGGGGAAATCCACTGAAATCAACACTGATACACTGAGCTCTTACAAAAAAAAATCTTTGATTTTCATTCTTACAGAATGACATCAAAGAAAGACTTAAGGAAAATTGTTTGGTCAACTCCACTCTTTGCGCACGTGTGAGCAATAAATCAAATTTTCTACTTTGAATTATTTGCTATTCAGAATCATTCAAATGTTCTCTGTGAATACATTTCAGTCTGAAGATTGATCACAAACAATTCACAGCTTGTACAACTGTAAATATAATTTGCTATAGACAAATAGGCAGAGAGTGCTGAATATGAAGCTGAAGTTCCATTGTACTGCTTCTTTGCCCAGTCAGGACAATTAAGTCTCTAAACGTTGTTATCACCTAAAATGAACACTGCTTGAAAGTGATTCTTAGCAACCTTTCTGTGGTAAAATTGAAAACATACCCTCTACAAGAAAACATACAAAAAAAAAAAAAAAAAGCACCAAAGCAGTGAAAGACTTTTGAAGCGCACGGTTGAAAATAACCCATGTATGAAATGTAGGAATACGCCCTGCCTCATGCGTGCCATCATTCAAACCACTCTGAAGCCACTTCCCAAACTGCACATAGGGGCCCATTTCTCCTGCCTTACTTCGCTTCCAAACAGCAGAACCACAAACAACTCCACCCACATGCACTCAGGCCCCACAATATTTGCCTAATGGTTTGCTAATGATGAAGTGACCCAAGCAGAATTGGCAGGGGTAGAAATACAAAAGGTTTCAATGGAATAAACCAAGTATCTAAAACCACACAGGGGCAGGATGCAGCTGAAGGTTCAGCAGTCAGTGGCAATACATCTTTGGAGATTTATCTCCCTCTTCCTATCACTTCGTTTTTTGCTGCTTCTTTCCTTTCAGCACAATGCTTATAAAATAAATATATTTTATAAGCCTTGACGCATTGTTTTCTATAAAGCAAAATTTTTGGCAAACAAAAATGGTGTATAGTTTCCTGAAAGTGGAATCATCTTTATAATGAAGGATTTCCCTGACACTGCACAAACAAATAGGAAAAGAAAGCCCGCAGGCAAGAGTTTATTTATAATAACTCTTCTCTTGATTTTCAGAAGTAGAGGACAAAAAGTGTGGTCTATTCTTCCTCTCAATTTGATGCCAACCAGCTGAGCTACCAATATTGCAGGTACTTGCAATCATGACAATTTCTTGGTGACTGGAACACGGTGGTGAAAAATCCCCAGCACATTGCAAGCAGTGGGTCTACTTCACCCTAAACAGGGTAAAGGACTGGCCTGAAGGCAAAACCACGGGAGCTGCAGTGCAGGGCTGAGAGACAGGAACTCAGTGTTAGACCTGATGCAATTTTTGACATTAATTTTCTTTAGATGGAGAAAATTCCTAACCAGAGTGATATGGTCTAACTACATTTTCTAGCCTTTAACAAAGACAGACTGTGAAAGCAAGTAGTTGTATTACTGTTATTTTTCACAGAGAGCCTGCTCCACAAGTGAAAGCGCCTGGAAGAGTTTTCCTGAATACTTCCATCTTACTCTGGCTTTCTCCATTTTGAAGTCTGATCTTAAAGCATGTCTTTTCTCCCTTGCTTCTGCTATCCTCTCTCCATTAATTAACTTGGTGGTAAATATGTTGATATTATTTCATACAATCTCTGAATGGTTGTGGTTGGAAGGACACATGGAGACTATCTTGTCCAACACCCTTGGTACAGCAGGTTTGCTCAGGGCTCTGTCCACTTTGAGAGAGATTTTCTCAGCTCCTTTCTGGCTTTCTCTTTCTGTAACAGACACATTGCTCATTCAGGAGCAAGCAACTAAATTACCAGGCTTCCTGAGCCTGCCTTGAATTCACCTTTTTTGCAAATGGTGCTTTATTGCTGCCTGCTAGTTTTCATACTTTGTTCTAGCTAAACAAAAGAACATTAACTTTTTCCTGCAGTTATTCTGAAAAGAAACAGACAACGTAATTAATGGCTTCAAATTCAAGCTTCCTGGGAACCTCTCAATTCTGGTATTGATTATGAAATAATGTATATTCATGCTCAATAATGTATAATGCATGCTCAAGGAATATATGAGAATGGTCGATCTTGATGAAGAATCAACACTATACTCTTCAGAGACAAAGCCCATATATTTTCTGACAGCATAGGTAAAGAAAAAATAGAACATATACAACAGGGGTTCAAAATAACACTGTGATGTGCTCAAAATTCATCTTGAATGATGTCTTAGTGAAGTGCAATTTATATCAGTTGGGATCTAGGCCTCTATTCTCTAAATGTATCAGGTACATTTCAGTCTATGAAAAATATAAAAGAAACTTCCACAGTGGAAGGTCACAGTAAAGAAGAAAATAGATTTAAATAAATGAAAACTTACCATGATTTAGAAAAAAAAAGTCACTTTTAAAGAGGGATTTTAGTGAGATGAAGATGGCAGCTTGACTGTCATATATGGGAAAATAGCCCACAGGTAAGTGCATGAATAGAGCAGGAGTGAAGCATTAGGACTGGCACAGTTATCCAAGACGAAAATACCGGAACTGTCTTTGCTCTCAAGATAGGCATAGAAAATTACAATTAGTCCTTTTAACTTTTGTGAGTTATCCTGAATATAACTACTGTACTATTAAATCCATTCACACATCAAAAACAAGTGAATGGTAACTGAGGCCTAGAAGAGAACAGCAGTCTGTATTGCCTCTGCACAAGATCATAAAGTCACTGTTGGACAAAAGCAAAGGTTTACAATCCCCAAACTAAATAAATCACTAAGATTAAGTAATTGAAATTTTTATGTCATTCATGGAATGACAAAAGAAGGTTGAATTGTGAGAAACCATGAGTAATAGAAAATTGCATGAATTGGGCTGATTCTGTTTGGATCTCTAAAGATTTGCAAGGAATGGTTCTAGAAGACTGACTGTATTTCCTAACAGGTTCTACTACAGCTATCCTTAGTTAGGCTTTGACCGGTCATGTTTATGGAAACTAACCTGACACAGCTGCAGGCAACAATTTTTGAGATGAACCTATGCCTCATATAGTGGGAGGAATATGTTAAGAGGCAGGAGATATTTAGGCAACTAATGATGGAAAGTTTCCAGCATAAGAGCAGCCAAGAAGCTTCTGTAAATAACTCTCAGTATTGAACATAAGGCATTTCTGCTGAAGAGTCCTGGAGTCTGGATCTCACGCCTGACTTGACCACGTGCCAGAGCTTGCAGTGACTGGAGATTCAGGGCACATATCAGCCCCATCTGTTCGCTTAGCCTTTTGCCTGGAGTAGGTTGGGATACAAGCAGTGTGCTGTTCAAACACTGCATTCTGCAAGCAGTCAGGATGGTAGGTTTGAGTTACACTCTTTGACATTGTCTTGGACTAGTTGAGAAATCCTATGGAATAGTTTTATTTTGATGAAGACTGACTGCATCATTTATAGATCCTGGTGCTGAGCTAGTTGGTGATTTTGGAAATGGCTACCTACTCCTTAACTGAAACAGACAGTATCAATGCATTTATTTAAAATTTAATGTGTACTTGATTCAGACACTCAGTTCACAGGATGGTTGCCTGCTTTAGAATCTCACAGCAGAGACAAAGTAAGGTGGTGTGCAAGAGTATTTTTTCATTTGCTTTGGGAAGCTTCCAGAATACAGCTCAGCTGTGAACTGAGTGCCTGTGCACACACATGAGCACAAAGGCAGGCACACGTGCACACATCTGTCCCTATAAACAGTAGGGTAACAAAATCCTTCTCTAAACAACTTCTTTAAAAACAAACTCCTCCAGTCACTAAAATTTCTACCAGCTCCAAACACTGGTGAAGTAAATTGCCAAATTACAGCATTTTGCACCACAGCAACCAGATTTTACAAGGGCTGCACATCCAAATAAATGCCCTTGGGCAACCCATTCATCTAACAGCTGGAAAGGTGACACTTGACATTTGGAAACTTTCCTGTGAAGATTGCTGTAAGGCTTTCCCATTAGCTTCCTGGTGAGACTGTAAGGTTGAATAAGCTGCCTTGAAACCTGCAAAGGGTAACAGAAATGCTCTAATATCACAAGTCTGCTTGGTTTAAAATTCTAATTCGCAAGCCATGACTATTCAGATTTTTTTCCAAAGTATTAAACACATTCCGGGGGGGGGGGGGGGGGGGGGAAGCTTTGTGGAGAAAGCAACATGATAAAGGAGGGTTGCCTGTATTTCTAAGAGGCTGAATAAGGAGACAAAAAGGAGATACCTTCTCTCCCCTACCACAGTTACCCAAAATCACTGTGCATTGAGAAATTAAGCAAGCAGGTCAGGGATTAAAGATGTTTCACACTCAGCATTTTCATCGGGTCTAAGAAGGCAGGACACAAACAGTGCTTTACAACAAGTGCGAAAAAATATGCACAGATACTAACAACAAGCTTTCAGCTGAAGTATTTTTAGGAAGTGAAATCAGACCCCAACAGCACGAAATTGCACAAACATGCAATCAGAGAGGCTTTGAGCAGATGGATGGGGGAGAAAGACATTGAGCTGTTACAGTCCCAACTTCAGTTGTTCAAATCTCTTTATGTGGGAGAATGAATCATGTATCATGTTTCTCAAAAGTTCCCGGCACTATGAACACACTTTTTGTCAGTTGGTTCTCCAGGCTGTGTCTCTGTCTTGGGAGGTTTCTATTCAGCTCCTCTAGACTTCGTGCTCATCTATTAGAAAAATTAGGGCAGAGTCAGCAACATGCAAGGAGAACCAAGGGGAGACGTGGTTTTTCAGGTTTGTGTATATTACATTTCTCACGGAAATTCTCCTTTGCATTATTTGCCTCTGTGCATTTAATGTTTGGTTTTTGTCAAGCTCTTGAATCCAGTTTATCAGTCTCAACAGAGCAAACTTGGGTTCCAGTGTAGATAACCTGAGCACTCTGTAAACTGTTAGTAAATTAAAAATGTCTTCCTTGGGTTACAACATTGGCAGTAGTTAATTTTTACTTTATGCACTACTGGAAGATTTTACTTTTTAATACTTATGGAGCTCATTCCTTTTCCCCAATTACCCAATTAGGGCTCCTGCTTGCAGTGTCTGTTGTGCAGGGAGGCTTACTACCATTGAGTGGAATTCAGAGCTGGGGCCAAGAAAACGTTGCTTGAATTTTAGCGTTAAGATAATGGAAGAAAGCTGAGTTCACCTACCCAACCTCTAATATGTGATCCAAGATGAATGAATCTGTGATGTTCTAATCACCAGAAAACCTAGGTATTATTTCTCAAAATTTCTATAATGAATCAAAAGCACAATGAAAATATTTTTCAAAGTATCTAAAAGCAGATTAAACTGGGAAAGAGAAAAATACTTTTGAAGAAGTCACCTGGATGTATCTGTGCATGTACCAGGAAGCTTGTTTGCCATCATTCACGGATTCCACTGTAGTATTGGCAAGACCACCAACATCACCCCCTGCAAACACCCAGGGCTCACTTGTTTGCATCGTTTCTGGGTCTACTTCAGGGAGACCCCATCTGTTAAACTTGATAGGTGCCATGGCCTCTCTGACTGTAATTAAATAAATGACAAATATGTTAATAAAAGAAAGAGAAACTGTTGCTAAAATCTGTCAAATGTTTGATGATAACAATAGGAAAATCTAATGCTGAGAAAGATATCTCTCATTTAAGTCAAAGCCATCCTGACTTAATATTCAAACTCAGAACATCCTGGAAGAAAGACTCACTTCAAAATATGTTACATGTATTATAAATAAAACCATAAAGCCACAATCAAAATCAAATGGTTAGAAGAAGACAGTATCTTTTGTATCTTTTCACTACAACTTCTGAATTTTTTTAAAGCATGTATTAAGAGACCCTAGTCTTTTTCATGCTGTTAGAAAACAGCACATAGAGGCATTTTGCACATGAAATATTATTTTCCTCCAAATAATGTAGATTTGAAAAAAAAAATTTAGCTGCTTGGCATTATATAAATGCCATTAAATACACATAAATGCTCAGAAGAATATTCTGTTAATATTTTTTAAATTACTACATTCACAAGGCTCTTCAAAGTATCTTCATAAAGAGAATAATATTTTCAATAAATAGTTTTAGCAAATTTTGATGGCATCTATCAAAACAGGGGAGGCTATATAGCTTTGTCTGCAGTAACAGAATATGCTGCAATAAAATGCAGTTTAAAATTGCAATGTCCCTCAGGGACATACCACTGGCAGATGCAGATTGCCAAGGTCAATTAAACTGATGTAGTTGCACTGTCATAAATGTAGAAGAGAAACCTGCCAGTTTAAGATGAAGACTTCTCCAACACAAAGGGCAAAGTCATGGTATTGTCCCAGCACACGCCTCAGTACAGAGCAAGCTTCAAACACAGTTTCCCACACATCACAGTGATAGGATTTTCATCTAAGGTTCTGTGTCTCCTTTCACTTCCAAATCATACATTAGAAATGTATTTCAAAGCGGTGGCTGTGTATAATCAGGGGAAAAATAATGAAACAAGAAGCAAGACACAAACATTGTCACCTATTTGTCCCACCTACACTCTCCTCCTCAACCTTGGCATATACAAACATATCCAGAAGACTCAAATTCAAAGGATTTTTTGCAACTTGTTCAGAAGCTTGAGTCAGAGAAGACAGTTCTAACCTGAAAGACTGTAGCAGATTTTCTACCAGAAGTATTTAATCTATCTGCAAGACCTATTGCCTGCACAGTCTCTCCCACCTGGCATATACATGAGGCTTAAGTTGACAAAAATAATATTTGGGTAGCAGCAAACCCAAAACTTAAGAAATTGTTCCTGTAAAAATATCTAAATTACTGAAAGATCACATGGAACACAAACTTCAGACTGAGACATTTTTCATCTGGAAAATGAGGGGTTTGGTTTGTTTGGGTTTGGGCTTTTTCTGTTTGCGTGGGTTTTTTAAAGGAAAGAGTTGGCTGATAGCAGTTTTATCAAAAATCCTTCAGAAATCAATACATTAACTTTCTCTTTGTGCCTCAGACTGTGTGTACTTCAAGAAAGCTTTTGATCATCTTATATTTGTCATATATAGGATAACTTATTGCATCCAGTGGTACCATCTCAGCATGTGGTCTAGACGGCTCTCACAAGTTAAATATGTACAGGCTTGTAAAGACATGTCTGGAAAAAACAGAGGAAAACTTGGTACTGGGGATTAATAGATGACTTCTGTCTGAGACAAGACTGAACCACAGTAAAGGTTTCTGAGGACAATATGCCGTCGAAAATGTAGTTTTTCAAAAGATATTATGTAAAACTGGAAGTTCTGACTACTTATTTCATTTTATAGAAAAACAGGGTATTACTTCTGTTATCCTGTATCTATTACATTTCTCAAATCTCTTTGAATTGCTTTGTTCTAAAACAGCTGTCTGGACATAATTATACCAAAAGCTTTTTGAGTGTGAAGAATGCCCAACATATCTTCACCTGAAACATCTCTCCAGGCCCGGGGATTTGTCTGCGTGATCAGTATTTTTAAAGTCAAGAAAGAACATTTCCCTGGTGGCAAGGCTGATACGGTATCCAACTGCTATTTACTTCTTTCTTAAAATCTCCAAGATTTAGGTTATATAAAAAAAGGGCACGGTTCAAAAGCATTTTATATAAGAGTTCCTAACATCCTCACAATTTGGATCTGACACCTGGTGCAGCTGAGAGGCTGAAGGGAGCACCTCCCAGACCACATGCACAAAGCAGGGGAGAACTTTTGTCTTCAGAAAGGAAAGTCCTTTCTCTGCCCTGCAAGGGTACAAAAGAGCCCAAGAGATAAATGTGAGCTTGAACTATTGGTTCTCTGAATTGGTGTTTGACACTGAACAACAAGAAAATCAGATATTTAATGCTTGGTGCATCATTTGGGACAGAGGTAAAAAGTATCTTTAAAAACCTTCACCCTCTCAGTTTCAGTCTTTAAAGTTTAAAACTAACATATCTTTTCTCTTGAAAATTCAAACTGCAATCCTGTGTCTGTGCTGCCATCTCTCCCCCAGCCTAGTGAGATATTATATATCATTTGAAAAGATCCTTCTGGATGAAAGACAACATACAATTTAATTATTCTACCGCTATCAAGTGATGCTAACACAACACCAAACAAAAGAACAGTGCTGAATATATTTTCCAAATTCACTATATTCACAGAGCAAACAAACACAAATGGAAACACAGCAGCAAATTACAGCATTTGCAAAAACAATATTAAAATATAAGTGAATACAGAAAAAATATTTTAATTAACGAAACAAATCAAATGGAAAAGATTCCTCAAATAAAGCTTTAAAAGTGAGTCTCTGTGTGACTGCCATGACTAATTATGCATCTATGTAATGTGTGTTCAATTTGGGCTTATTTAAATAGCAGAAATGCTCATTAGCTGCAGTATATCTGTGAAGCTTCAATAAACAGTTTAATGGTTTTTATGTTTAACCAATTTGGTAAGTTCCTATAATTTTAGCTTTAGTAGCTCATTAATGTTATTTTTGACATCCATCTTACAGAATTCCTTTAAAGTGAACAGTAGCATTACTTCTGAAAAATACAAATATACATTAACTTCCTTAATCTGAAATGTATACCTACAGCTGTCACATGCACTAACAGATTAACTGCTGACACTGCCCAGTCTAAATGCCCAGCAAATAAAGAAAGGCACAATCATGCTTCCAACATCCTCTACCCCACCAGCATCCTGAACAGGATTAAAAAATGGTTTGACTGGAAAAAGCTGGGTCCAGCTACGGTGGGAGCGGGTCCTGCTGCAGGCTGCTACTGCCTTTGTTTTCTGTCACTGGCAAGCTGAAGTGTGTGATATGTATCAACTCAGAGAGTAGAATTTCTGTCCTAAGTAAACACAGCTTTAGAAATCATCATGAAACCACTTTTTGATATCGGGAATGGGTAATGATTTCAGAGCACGGCACTGCTGCACCCAAACTCTTTCAGTAAAGCTATTTGTGGAGAAAAATCCTATTCCAAATGACTCAGCAGGAAAACTCCTATCTATTTCAATAGGAATCTTTTGAATGTATATAAATTTCAGTTTTATATAACAATTTTTTTTACAACTCTAGTGCCTCAAAGCCTGTTGGTGTGAGGCAGATGCTGTGCTAGCAGGCAGATGCCAGGGCATTCCCAGCTGGGGTATCACAGCCTCCCCTCCCCCTTTACTCTTCCATTAGATAGTCAATCCTTCAGTGCTCTGATGTCAGAGTTACCCAGCTCTCTGAGCAGGCTCCATGAAGAAACTCAACAGTCCTCCCAAGTTCCAGAATTCCTGGTTTCTGTGCCATTTGGAGTTCTATATTTGATCCAAGGAAAATCTTTTTCACTTATGAGATCAGAGCTCTGCAAACGTTTTTTCCTTTGTTCCCTAGCAAATGCTTCTCAAACTGTAGACATAAAAATTAACCAGGAGTAGGTAAAATTATAAAATTATAAACAACTTGGGAAAAGTTACCTTTACTTTATGTTGAACTATTCTAGGGAAACAGTAAGGATGGGGATTGCTGCTGCAGTTTCCAAGAAAGATGACAGTTGTACTAAAAGTAAAATCAAAATATCTGAAAGTTGTGACTGATTCCTGGAATTATGAAATAAAGTTTTGCCCTTCAGTCAACGATGCAATAGCTAGCTACTACCAAAATTTTCATAAAACATATTTTGGTTCACAAATAACTTACTACTTCTGGGATTTTTTTACAAAGGTGGTACTTGGATTTTGCTTAGATATTTTTCCATTTCTCTTTTTTGCTGTTCAAAGAAAATAAAACAGATATTATCATGCTAAGATTCAGTGCTCTGGTTACATGTGAATTCTTCCTCCTTAAGGCTGCCCACTAAACAGAGTGTCAAACTAAAGTTAGGTTGCCAGTCCCCTATCCTGGCTTAGTCCTTTGCTCTGCATTGAATTTTGTAGCACATTTTCAGCACTATTTTCCATACTTTCTCCATTGTTCTCACTGGACATTCAAGAAAATAAATCCAAACAACGGCATTTGTTACAAAATTTTGCAGTCCTAAAGTATTGTTCCCTTTGCTTATCAGAAGGATTAGAAAAGGGTTATTCAGTTAGACTTCAAAACCAGTGGGACTGGTGTTAAGCAGGATGTAGAGTCTGGACACAGTGTGAGGGAGCACACAGAATTGCAAGTGTACATGTGGAGTAGTTGCAATTAGAATGGTGGCAGAAGATACTTCAGTAATTCACTAGCACATTGTAAGCCTCAAAAACAACAAACTAAGAAAAAAAGCAATAACCAAAGAAAAAGTAAAAAATTTCTCTCACAGCTCTTTCTTTTGTGGGTCAGTTACGACGGCTTGAAGGCTCTGGTAAGCTGTGCAATTAAAATAAAGCAGCCTGTATTTGCAAAAAAATTTTTCTTCAAGAAGAAGTAAAACATTTTTCATACTCCATCTGCAGTAGGTTGATTTGAACAATGGTTTTTTACTGGTTTTAGTAAAACAGGAATCTTCTTAAAAGAGTCTAGAAGGCAACTCTCCTGTTTGATCTATAAGCAACTCCAGGAGCATAAACTAAAACTAGGATTCAATTTTTTAAAGTAAATGATGCATTTATATGATTCCCAATGGGAGGATGAATACCCACTAGAACTGCTGCTTTAAAACACCATCAGCATTTTATTTTAACAAAACAAAAAAGACTAAATACCTATTGTGAACACATGGAGTCTCAGTTGCAAATTTAATAGTTACCACGCAAGAATAGGAAACATCTTGTTGAAGATAATAGACCAGAAAAAACTTTCTAACCTATGAGCTATTTCTGCTCAGTCACCCACACACTTATGGCTTCTTACAAAACTTTCCAACATGAGCATCAAGGCTGCCCTGAACACTTTGTTGAACTGGGGCTAAGTCTAATTTTAATCTCTCTGCTTTTGACAGTATTTTCTTTATTCTTTTATCAGTAGAACTGACTTTTTATAGGATATAACCTGCTCTCTTAGCCCATACCAATACTGCAATTGCAGTTCCCCGAGGTGCCTTACGAATTAGGTCAATTGATAGAGCTCTTTGTATGAGCAGCAATTAACATGTTTATTCAACCTGCACCTGAGTCACCCAGTCACAGGATAATTGAGACCAGAAGGGCCCTCTGGAGGTTACCTATTCCATTCCCTTCAAAGTTAGATCAAGTTCCAAGTCAAATCAGCTTGCTCATGGCATTGTCCAGTTTTGAGTACCTCAAGTATTTTCATCTCCATCTGTTGATGGGGAATACCTGAATATTTTCATCTCTTGAATACCGAAGTGTTTCTAAATGAAGTGTACTTCATTTAGAAAAACCAATCAACCACAAAACCAAAAATTCTCAACAAGACACTAAGATGATGTTTTGGTGTTGTTTTTCTTTTTTAATTTTTCATTTATTTTTGTTATGTACACTGAAGTAGTCTGGAGTTTTGGTTGTAATCCAGCTCAATAGTGAAAAGCAAATTTGACTTTCATTAAGACAGCCTAAAGAAAAAGACTTAAAAGCAACTGAAATGGTATGCTCAAAATAAGCACTTTGTGCACTCAAGTCTCAGTTTCTTTTCACTTCCACAACATCCAACACAAATGACTTGCATTTTTCCTTTTTATTGACTTCTTTTATAACAGCAGTTTCACCCAAAATACAGCATGAAACTGAGGTGTTTTGCTCACCCCCAAAGTAAATTACTCTATTGTCTCATGATCAGCTCACTGCATGACTGTTCCCCTCCCATTTTATGTTCCTATTTAAAAACCTCTCAACAATTAATTTAGACTGTGAATGTGCCCTAGGAAATACAAGACTGGCACAGTACTATAGTACAGTACTTACTGGCTGCTTAGCACAGTAAGTTCAATCTTTTAATTGAGATAATTTTTAACGTGGGAGAAAACAGAATCACTCCTGTGTCATGGGGCCTATGAATCACAACAAAATATATTGATTGAATAGGTTAATATTGATTTACCACATGAGATTCTAGAAACCCTTCCAAAAAATCTAAACACAGAGTTTTAAAAGCAAAATTACCACCAGAACCAACAAAATTTGCCTAAATTCTCAGTTAATCAACACCATCATCACAGTAGTTAATCAATCTCTAAAAAAAAGCCCTTAAAACCTCTTCTTCCTGCACCCTAGACGTTAGACTGAGCTCTGAAATATGACCCACACAAGTGACAATCTTTCCATAGCAATACAGCTGCAAGAGGAATGGGAGTCTGCTCTCTCCTGTGCCCTGCAGAGCAGGAGGCAGCAGCAGGCCATCAGGCAGCCCTGAATAGTGAGCTGGGAGCAGTCACTGTCTAGAAACAGTCTAGGATGCAAAAAACTGCCCCAAAGCATTAGTAGTACACAGAAGATAGGACTGCTCCTGGTATTCACTTCACATGTTCCTCAAAATACCAGGCTGATCCTTTTTACTGTAGGAGAAGGTTGAGACTCTTCTCATGGCTGCAGGACGGTTCACCATTCTATACAACTGGATGTGGAGCAGGGAGCGCTGAGTGCATTCAGGTTTAAAGTCTGCTTACATCACTTAGGATTTACCATTTCACTTGATTGCAAAGATTCACAAAAGTACAACATGGTAAGAAATTCCAAATACCAAATTTTCTGGTCTTACGCAATCAGTGGCACTTGCCAAGTCCTCTATCAGAGCATTTATACCCAAAGGACCATGAAAACATGCCCTGGAGAGGCAGGCACATTCTTCACCAAGCTTTCAGAATTTGCTAGCCCTAGATGACTGTCTCCAAGCCAAAGACCTTCTCATTCTATCAGTGTGTCTTCTACTGAGTCAGTGTTTTTATTCTGAGGCACATTCAATGTATGTGCCTGAACTTCTAAAATCTAACCTAGTGTCAGAGGAGAACAATCTAAACACTGCTCAGTTCCCATGTTGTTGACTATATTCATGTTCATCTCTCTGCTAAATGGAGACAATTCATCCAATCTCTGAAATGTCATCAATGTGCCAATTTCTGTATCTTTAATACAGAATGAAGTAATTACT
The DNA here is from genome assembly GCF_028018845.1 of Melospiza georgiana. Classification (NCBI taxonomy): domain Eukaryota; kingdom Metazoa; phylum Chordata; class Aves; order Passeriformes; family Passerellidae; genus Melospiza; species Melospiza georgiana. Next base: position 14,001,780 of record NC_080438.1, on the reverse strand, counting down.
AATTTTTAAGACTAAACCTTGTGAAGTGCAACTAAGAAATACAGTGTACGAGAGAAGTCTCAGTTCTCTTGTATATGCACAAGAAATAACTAATACCCAGACCAGATGAACCAGAATAATGAATGTTTCAATGCTTGTTTAATTTGCAGTTAAAAAAAAAAAGATATTTCAGAGATCAGATCAGTTCAGCTTAAAGATGTAACATAATGAGTTTCTCTAGAGTTAATTAATGAGACCAGAAGAAATTCCCAAGAGTTTCTTTGAGATCCCACTTGCACTGAGAAGAAAAATACAGGTTGAGGAATTGTACTTCAATGCTGAGTTCCAGCTCTATACAGCAATTTGCAGAGAACTGCTTAGTTACCAGACCCCCAAATCTTTTTCTAAAAGGTTCTCCTGAAGGACAAACTCCTGTAAGAGGACCAGCAGTCACAAGGTAAGTAATCTCCAAAAGACCCATGTGACAAAACTGTGAAAGGACAGGACATGCAGCTAAAAGAGCAACCTGTATTTGCATTGGTCAGGGTTACCTTTATCATCACCCAGAACAGAGCCAAAGGCACTGATCACCACGTTGGCTTTCAGACGCACAACCTGATCCTCATCCTCTCTCCAGCTTCCATCGCTGTCCTGCTCCGTTCGAACAAATTCCATAGCAACAATTTGTCCACCTTTAACAACAACTTTACGAGGAGAGAGGAAAGGCAGAAATTCACACTTCTCTTCTTTTGCAAGTTCCATCTGTAGAGTTGAAGCAATAAAAGATATAACTTTACCATGATGCATTTTCAGGAAAAAAAACCCCAAACAAACCAACCAGGAAACATTTTGTGACTCAAGATGTTACCATGGATTCTACAATAGCAGAAATCAGCCTTGTCCAGTATGCAGAGAGTCATCTTACAGTCAGCTTCAGAGCCTCTCATGCTATCAAATCAAGCAGTGGCAGTAAGCAAACTTTCAAGGCAAATATTTCTCAAACATATTTTCTTATTTCTTCAATATATTTTTTTATTTTTCTGTTACTTTGAATATGTTTAACTTTTTTTAGGGCAAAAGATTTCTCTTACATAAATATCTGTGTCTTTTAAGAAGTGCCCTAGTATTAACTTAGTCCATGCCCTGATTTATGTTTACTATGATTTTAAGATTTTATTAAAGGCTGACTACCGTGTAAAAGCAACAGTTTTCTGAGTGACAATCCAGACTTAAGGATCTTCTGAATCTCTGCTGTAGTAAAACTGTTAAAATCAATAATCTTCAGAATTTGACTGTCTCTATGTACACAACTTTTTTGAACATGTAATATCCCACCTGACATGATTCCATCATGGCCATTACTAAATTAAGCTACTTTTATTTTACTGTTTTCAAGACCCATTGCACGATTGGATGAGTAGAAACATTGACAACTTTTAGAAATTTACCCAGGCTTCTATGAAAGATTTTGGTTCAGATTACAGTAAGAATCTGAATAGCACATGAGTCTGTGCAATGGCCTTGGTAATCTCATTGCATCTAGAACTCTTGATTGAAGTGCAACAGAAGTAAATCATGCACCAAGAAACCCTCTATTTCTTTGCAGCTCCATTTCCCTTCTGGAAGATCTAAGATGCCCACATTCTTGAAACAGATGACCAAACTACCATAAATCTCATTATAAAGATGCATTAGATGGTGTGCTATTCTCAAGTATATAAAAGTGTTATGTACCAAATAAATAAAAAATAGAAAAAGAGCACCAAAATAAGAAAAAAAAATCTGAAAAAACTCCTATAGTACATATAAATTGAGGAAGCAGAATAATTTCGAAATGCGCAGATGATCTAATAAATGCCGAAGTACAAAGCCAAACTAAAACCAAATGGATTAGGATGCTGAAATACGTGATGAATAGCATTGCTTCACTGTCATTGGCAGTGATTCAAAGTCAAAATCACTGCAAGTAATTTTCTCACCAGAAAGAAAGGAAAGGTAAGAAAGAAAGAAAGCCTTCTATAGGCTTGTAAGGCAATGTCAGAATCACTGAGATTCCTTAAACAACAGCCAGAAGGTATCATTATAGGATCTATTCATGATCTGAAGAGCTACTTACAATACTCTAATGGCTGTTTGATTCCAACATTGAAAATTTTAGTTCATTTCCTAACTTACAAGAAATTCTAACCCCTGTGTGCAAATACATCTCTCTGCCTTGTCAGGAAACAGATACAACAGTTGAAAATTATTTAAACACAGAGTATACAAAGTGAGCCTCAGATCTTTAATAGACATTAGTACATTTAAAGAGCATTTTTATAAACAAAACCTTTAGCAGATGTCTGCTAAGTACCTATAGCATGCTTTCAGGCCACACAGAAGTACCTAAGATCCCTTCTCAGAAAAGCTGCTAATCAGTTTTACCTCTTCTGGGACAGCCCTGATATGAGTGAATCCCTTCCTGAAGACCACGAAGACGCGGCGAGCTCCGCAGCGCAGAGCAGATGTTGCACAGTCAAAAGCAGTGTCTCCTGCCCCCAGTACAATCACAGTTCCATGGATTGGTGGCAATGGAGAGTGACAGGCACACATCCCTGAAAGATAAAAGGAAAACCCCATTTTCAAGTAGAGAAGCCATTTCTGCATGACAGCTCAAAAGGTACTTGTACTCAAAGCAGTGTAAAATTGCATCTTACAGTTTCCAAGCATGGAGTGTCACTATCAAATTATTCTGCTCTACTGAAAGACAGTTTTATTCCCCCTTTTAAGATATGCTCATATACATAATTTCATAGTCAGTACTCTAAGCAGCTGCATCTTTCTATTGAAAAAGAATTCAAATGACAACATGTTTGTAGGATTGTGGGTCATGTCAGATTGAAACTAGAATTGTGAGATCTTTTTATTCAAAAAGTTTCTCTCTCATCAGATTCATTATCCTCCCATCTAAAAAAAAAAAAAAAACAAAAAAAAAAAAACCAAAACAAACCACAAAACCAATCCAAAACAACAACAACAAAAAAGATGACCAGTTGTTGTAAGTTATAGTTTTGTGTAATAGTATACCAACATCAGTCCCCTCAGATTTCTATAAAGCACTGACACTGTTCTGGTGGTGACATGATTCTCTGAGGCTATTTATCAGCTGAACATGAAGGAAAAGAATATTGTAACAGCAATTCCCAGTTCTTCTACTGGAAGAAAATGCTTAATCTACAGTCGTTTTCTATAAATCATTTGTAAAAAGTTACATGGAGAAAATGACAACATTATGTGTTTATCATCTACAGCTTGTATTTAATGATCCAAATAAACAAGAAATAGTTAAGTAAAGCTGAACTGTGTCTGTTCCCTGGATGAGACTGCACTTTATCATATGTTTAAGTACAACTAACTGTTGATTAGGCAAATGGTTATAACTTGAAAAATATTGGCATAAATAATACAAAGCTATATTCTCACCGAGTCTGGGAAAGCTCCAGTCAGGAGGCACTAAGCTGGCCATTTACCTACTGTACTTTAACTCAAGTATCCTATTGTAGCAGATTTTCACATGTAATTGTGGAACACAAGTATTACTGAAGTAAACAATCCTTTTCATTTAGACATACAAGCAGAGTGAGAAATTTCCCTGCTCACCCATGAATGTGGCGTCACATTGACTATTTATTTAACAGGGTTCTTAGTCTGAAATTCTCTCTAAAAACTTTTCTCATTTATTTTTAGTGAACTTAATACTCCATACAAATTGAGCAGTGGAAAAAGCACAAGTGAAGCAGGGAGCGGGCAGCTCAGAGTGCCATTAGAGTGTGAGTGTAGACAGGATCAGATAGAGCAGCCTGCTTTGCTCCTGGGAACACACTCCTGAGCTAAATTCACAGCTATGTATTTGCAAGAGGAAACCCTTTTGGAGGAAAGTGTATTAACAAGTGGCATTCAGAATTAATAAGCAGGCAGAATATGTATTTTACCATGAATAAGTCCATTATGTCTATTATTTAGATAACTGTCACAGTGAAAAAAGGAGGATAGAGTAGGATGTAGTATGTGTATATTTTATTTTATAATTCCATGCCTTAAAGAGCAAAAGGTGGCTATAGCTACAGACAGACACTAGGAGAATTAAGTAAAAGAAACCATGTTAATTAACGGACAACACCAAAGACCTATCTATTACTGTCAATCAGAAAAGGTTAGTTCTTCCAAGTTCATCCTTTTTCCCATTGTAGACTTAATATAAAAAATCATATTATCATATTTGCTAGCTTCTCAAGAGGCCTACTTTGCAATATTTTGAAATATGTGGATCACAGTATATAGATCCACATGCAGGCAGGTGACTTACAGTATACAACTGCTACATATCTTCTCAGAATTCTACAAAGTATTTTTAGTCAAATTGTTTCAAGAGAGTTTTGTTTGCAGAATTTACTTTTCCTTTGTTAATCTACAAATGTGTTGCACTGCATATGCTCAACCTGTTTTACTTTTAAACATCTCTGTCTTCAAAAAGAAAACCCAAAAGCTCACCCTTTTCTCCCAAATAATTTAAGATTACTCTGAGCTTAAGAAAACAGACAGAAATAAGCATTTTGATAAAAACAGCTAGGAGATGGGACAGATGGGATGCAGAATTTCACTTCTGAAATATTTTGCATCAAATGGAGTAATAAATATTACATTTATAAGCAGAATAATCTGCCATAGAATATATGTTTCTCAAAATTGTATAAGAAAAGTCTACTAAATAAGTAGGCAATCCTATATGATGCTAAAAAATAAGTTTGTAGATAAAACAAGTAATATTAAGTCATATGTAAAACACCGCATTCTGTCCCAAATAAAAAAAACAACCTGTACATTAATTTGTTTTTTGTCTGGGGAGTCTAGACATATGAAGAAATGTGGCAGAGAAATCATATATTTGGGGCTTATGAGTTCATATTCAGGGACACTGAAAGCATCAGGACTCCATAGGGAACAAATGCAGCTATCTCTGAGCTCAAAGAAAGATGTGAAACCATAAAACGAGACTGCATTTGGGGCGTATGAACTGAGCACTTTCTTATTAACTCCTGTCATAATCCTGTTGTCCTGAGTGTTAGACTGCAAGTTCATTGGGTAAAGATAGTGCTGATTTAAATGTGTCTACAAAACCTGCAGCACATGACTTGGATCAAGTAAAGGAATTTATCAACAATGTACAAATCAGCTGCTTATATAAGTCAGAAACACCTCTTTTAATATCAGGTTTTTTTCAAACCATCTTATATACACTATTTTTATCGTGATACTTCATACAAAGGAGAAGCTTGTGTCAGCTTTAGAATATAATTCAAAATAATAAATAAATCTTATTAGGGGAAATAATTTGCCATAAATTTAGTACACATGATTATTCAATTTATAATCTCTGGATCTAACTTTCCTGACCATGCTCCCGAGGTTGCCAAACACCAAGAGAAAATCCTGTCCCAGACATATTCAGTGGAAGGTACTTTGTAACAGGATGTGCTGCTTTGTAGTCAAACAGTTTGATATAACAACACCTGCTAATGACTTATTAAATGTGATTACAGCAAGAACACAGTACCACACACCTGGTTTACTTGCCATTGCTACCAAAGGTAAGAAGTCTTTAGATGTGTAGAATCCTTGATTCATTTTCAGCCCTTGGAATATACTCTCTCTCTTTGGTTCTGGCAAACCTGAAATCGACATTTTATGGCACATAAGAATTACACAGGAAATTTTAGTGACCAACATATATTTTCAATTACACGCGTGTTCTCAAAAACATCATCCATACAAGCACTTTCACAAACCCTTAGATGTTTCCAAAATATTATTGCAAATGATCACATTTGCAGTCTGCAGCTTACATAACTGGTGATTGTTTAATAGTACAGGCACTTGAAAATCAGGTTCCTTGACAATGTGTGTACTTGTATAACTCATAACAAAATAAATGTAGGGGAAGGGATTAGAGAGAAAAGGGTGCAAAAGCAGATAATATTAAATGAGGCAGTAACAAACAGCTTAAGTGATGAGAAGAGGACAAATGGCAGTGCTGTAGGTCTGATCTGTGAGTATTCGTATGCCATCATTTTTTTGCCATTCTTGATTATTTTCTCAAAATCTTGAAGTCCTGATTAGCTGACATTTATTCCTAGTTATCAAAACCACACTTTAGACAGAACCCATAGCATAAAGACAAGGATTTACTTCACAACTATTAATAGCAACAAATACCTTTCAGCTAAAAGACAGCAATAAACAGCATCTTCCAATTATACCAAAGAACATCACCTTATTTTGGTGTGAATGGTTGGACAGTGCCACAGCCTAGCACGGCCGACACACCAGTTGAGCCATTTTACTCATGGAAATGCAATCAGTGTATTTTCAACACTCTCAACTTTCATATTTACATCTAAAACCCCATAATATTATCAAAAGTATGCTAATTGATGATCACATACTGAAATGGAGTAAATGTCAACAATTTTTGTAAGAAAGCATACTGGCACTGAGGCGCCCTCAGAGCAAGCAGGAAGAACAGGAGCATACAAAGCAATCTGAGTTCCCTCCATTCTCAGGCATGGGTAGCAGCAGACTAATATTACTCCTCTTTGAGACACATTTTCCGGACACACTGGTCTGGAAAACCCTAGCAACACAATTTTAGCATCTACAATAATGCAGAATTGCACATTAAGGAGCAATTTCCCAAACAGGGAAGGTTTGGGGTCTTTTTCTATTAATTAAACAACAAAAATCTGACTCATTACAGCATAGGACGAGAACTACCTAATGAGAAAACTCAGTACTTTTTCATGAGTTGCCTATATGAAGGAAGTTTTTTGAAACTGTAGAATTCTGAATGCAGTTACTATATTACTAGAAAAATAAAATACATTTTCAGATTTATTAATTTCAGTGAAGAAAAACAAAATAAAACTCTCAGTGAATTCAAAATGCTTACAAGCCAAAAAGCAAACTAAAAAAATCTTGAAATTTGATCTCTATTTCTAAAGAAAAATCATGACTCAGTTGCTGAACACCCAGCTCTGAAATCAACACTGATCTATAGTTGGATATTGAGAAAAATAAGGTTAAAAAATAATAGCACGTCCTGAACTTCAAGACCTTTGGATGCTGTACTTTCTGGGTAGACTGGAATTTCAGCTACTGAATAATGAATAATGGATATCTTAAGAGGCTGCCAGAAACACTTAGTACTATTGAAAGTACAATATGTAAAATGCATTAAAGAAACTATTTTTAAAAGGGCATTGATTTTTCTCTATGTATATATTGCAAAATGATCTATGGCAAGAGGAGCGTCTCAGAAAAAGCTCTCAGTGACCGCCTGCAGGCAGAGGAGAGAGTAATGCAACCATTTCTATTGAGATACCCATAAACCAACTCAGAGGCCTCAGTTTACTCTTGGGAGAAACACTCTTGTCATTAGTGGGATGTGTGGCCTGCATTAAAAATAATTTCCTTCCCACCCAATATGTACCTCCATTCAAACTCAAAGAGAAACGCTCAAAATATTTTTTCTGACTTATTTTTTGCTGCTTTTATAATTTCCTAATGAAAACTATTTGGTCTCTAACAGCATCAGTACTTTAGCTCCCATTGGCTGAATAAAGAGTATAATAAAGGAAGTGTTGCAACGTTCTTTGTCTAGGTTCATAACTAGTCTTTTCAGATTCATCACTGAAATAAAACGAGTTGGATTAAGAGTGCATTGGGTTCAATAATGTTTAGCCTGGCTGATATGACCAAACAACTGCCAAAGAGGTAGTCAATATACGTGGCATTATCTGCTATTTATTTTACTATTTTCATTTTGCTGAAAACTCCCTGAAAAACAGTTTTGTGATATTTACACTTTAAGGAAAGGCAGGGGACTTCTTCTTTTACACTTATAAACACTTAGCACAGATTGAAGCTCTTTGCTAAGCACCTTCTGGAAATTGTATTGTGCTGGATTCTGATGCATCTCTTTTCCTGTTCAGTATTTGCTGTTGTAATGACTGCATTTACTTTTGTTAAAATAGAGAGACAGTACTTCTTCAAGCCACAAGGCAAGCTAAGAAAGAGACAGACTGAGGCAGACAGAGAAAGAGATCAAGAACAGATAAGATTCACTTTAGAGACACCATTTCATAATAAACATTCACCCCACAGAAGTATGCTTTACAGAGAGATCAAATATTGATAAATAGCCAACAGTCTCTTGGGAGAGAGAATATTCAACAAAAACCAGCTGTAGAGGAAAAATGCAGTTTTGAGCAAATGGTTTCAGAGAAGAAATTTAAAAAAACAATTTAAAAACCCAGTCACCTATGAAAGTCACAATTTAGGTCAAAATAATGAACCAAGAGAAACACTCTTTGAAGATAAATCAGAGAGATCCTTTAGACTAGTACAAAATAGCCAAGAGCCACCCAACAAAAACCGCTTAGAAAAATATAAGGTCTTTTCCCTAGCTTTTAGGCTGAAGCCAAGTAAGTCAGTTCTCTGTTCTCCAAATCCACTTGCAAGCCATCTAAAAAGATTTTTTTATTTATTATTTGCTATTTTGTGTTCTGAAACAATCTGTCACTATCCCACATCTTCCATCTTTAAATAATCTGCATCAATATCTAGTGATAACAATTATTTCCTTGCCCTGCACTGAAGAACAGCTCTTTGAAGGGCAAGCAAGAGGAGTCAGATTGGTGCTTGGAGGGGCTCTGCACACCTGCTACAAGCAGAGGGCTGTGCTGAGCCCCCCATCCTCTGCAGCCACAGCCCTGGGCCTCCTGCAGGCTCAGCTGCTTTGCTTGCTGCTGCCAGGGAAGCTTCTGAAGGAACTGATACCCAAACCACACAATGAAGCCTCATGGGCTGTGGAAAACTGCATTTACTAAGAATAGAGAAAGTAGAAACATTGTGAAAATAACAGCTTGCATGACAGATCTAGTTCAGCTTTGCAAAATCTAACCTAGACAGTCCCAATCTGGGTCAGGTGCAGCGCAGAAAGCAATTCATCTTGATTCCTGACCCTCTGGTTTGCTGTGCTCTGCCTTCCATCTCCAGATGCTCGAGCTATCTCTCAGGAGGCATCACTACTCTATTGGCTTCTTTCCTTCATTTGAACCCCACAACTCCTTCTCAAGTCTGCAATTCCCCAGCACCAAAGTCTCTCCCATGAATGACATACCATATACTTTCCAAAGTTCTTAACCACTACAACAGTGGCTTTGAAAAACACAAACTAGCTTTCCCTTTTTATATCCTTTATATATACATATAAATATCTATGTGCACATATGTATTAACAAAAACATCATCTGCCTCCTGTTAAGATCTTGTACTTTCTGTTCCCACAACACTGATGCATATAAATTTTCTTCATGCACAGCCTCAATTCCATTGTTTCCCTTTAAAGAAAATTTAGATACAATTCCCTAGTCCAGTTGAGATATGAATTGCTGAACGATTAGAGTAAATTTGTCAGATGTACAAGGCAATGTACCAGAGGGAGGCACAGACAATGCAAGGGACTGGCTTGCAGAGCAGGGCACCAAGTCCCCTCAGCTGCTGCACCAAGTAAATTCAGGCATGTCAACACATCAATCAGCTAAGTCTGCTACTACTCTAACTACGAGCCTGATCTGGAAAGGGACACTAAAGCAAGTACAGGCATTGCATATCTACCTCCTGTTTGGATCAAATCCCCTCTCCCCAGCAACAGCTATGCTTCTGAGCCTCAACTTACTCATTGGACTAGTTAAATCTGACATGGTTGGCCAAATCTGCAGTTTCAAATGAACTTCTCAACTGATCTTAATAACTGACAGACAAAATAAGCTCTCAGCCTTGATAAGGGTCAAATACAGTTTTCACTGGGAGCTGACTAAAAACGCTCAGACAAAAAAACTCCAGACAAAAAGACAAAATGGAGCTGAAGATGAAGGGTAAATATACAGGAGCCTTCAGGGACAAAACTAACTAGAACATTATTTTTTTCTCATTTTCCTCACATCAAACACTGAGAAGGTTTTTTGCCTTTATATTTAAGTGTGATAATACTGAATTTTGCTGGTGAATGCAATCTGTATTCGAAAATACCAACAGCTACTTTTTGAAAGTGAAGACACTTAGTACATTTTTTATATTGAGTCTTTCAAATTTTTTTTGAAATTACATTGCATGCATAAATTTATCCAAATTCAATAAAAAAGAAACAAAATGTGATTCACTGGCTATGCACATTCCTTTTTCTAACTTTTAAAACAAGGAAGCCAAACATCAAGCCACATTCATAAATTTATGGATTATTTTTTAAATTTTCTCTTGCCTTACATCTGGAGCTAGAACGTTAGAGGGCAAGGACATCTTTCCACCTTTTAACATCTCTATGTTTCAGAGTTAAACCAGATTTTTTTTTTTTTAAATCACATTTACAAGGAAAACTCCTCTTCTGTCCTTCACAGCCTCTATTACAGGAAATCCTAGGATTGGGTGGAAAGCCTTTAACTGTCAGATATTACTGAGAATGAGGAGAAAAATCCATGAATACCATACAAAACTGGAGAGAAGAACCACAGGATTGATTTTCTGCATATCTGCTCTGGGGGCAATGCAAATCTTCTGAAATCACATCCGAGAGGCTGAGCCCAGACGAGCTGAGCCCAGCCTGTTACTCAGCAGCAGAAACTTGAGCACAGCCTGGCAAGGAGGCAGCACAGATCCTGCAGCAGCAGTTCTGTACCTCTGGCCTGGAGAAGGCTGTGCCCCTTCATGTGTCCTGGGGAAAGGAGCCATGGAAGGCTGACAACCAGAGACTGATGTGAATTTTATAGAGGAAATGACAGATAATTTTTTTTTTGTTAACCAAGGGGTTTTTTTATATTGTTATTTTAATTTTCTTTAAAAGGATATGCTAAAGTAGGTACAGAGCTACAGTAATTTCCTTCTGAAGGTAAACTTTAAATCCACCATTTGTCTTCTGAAAGGATTCTTTTGAATTAACAGAAAAGCACCACTTTGTCCCATGTCCCTGCCTTTTTACACCCTGAATGTTCCAACTTGCTCCTTGTGAGCCCATACAAAGATATTTCAGATGTAGCAGATCTGATGACATTTCACACTTGCCCAGAGACTTGCAGCTACAGGTACCATATGGTTAGACTGTGACTACAAAGGTACATGGCACACTGTAAAATCCAAGCACATAAGCACTACTTTAATAATTCTGGATGCTCTGATCTTCTTGAACAAGTCTCCTTTGTGTGCTGGGGAACTGGAGATCAAAATCTATATATTTAAAGCAGTCTTACTTAATGTCACACAATCTGGGACACATATAAATTGGACCATGAGTTTTAGATATGTTATTTTCTTGAAGGATAACACTGAAACTGTAAACTTTCATAACTGTCAAATGTACAGTTTTACCTAGACATGACAGAAACTACTTGTATGCTGTGGGATATGCTCTACATATTTGTTTCTAAGCCACCACATTCACCCACACCCATACTGATCACATTGCTCTTCATGGGTCAATACTGCACAATTTAGAAATTATCTATATTGAAATGCATAGTCCAAATAGTGAGCCCCAGAGCTGATTATACTAAATATACCAGTACAACTCATGCTATGAGATGCACCATACATGAAAAGACAACCATTGGTATCTAGAGAGTAACTTTCTTTACATATTTAAAGGCTTGGTACTGGGCATCTAGACTTTCAGAAAAGTCGTAAATACTCTGCAAGCGCTCAGTTTTTCTCAAGGTCAGTCCATTAGTGATTAGCACTTCAGTAAGTACTTTTGAGGCTTGTATTTGTAAAGAATCTCTCTCATTTTGCTGGAGATTTTTTTTATGGGGACAGCTTTGTTACTTCCTGTTGTGACGTTCAATAGAGTATGTTTTCTAGGTGGTTGATTTTTTTTTGTTTGATATGTATGTTGATGGAGATAAGTGTTTTAATTACTTTTTTAATGTCTATGCTTTTGTGTTTTCTCCCTCCCTCCCTTTATTTCCTGCTGTTGAGATTACTGCCTCATCTCCACAGCAGGTGGCTTCTTCAAATTTGTTTTCTTTGTAAGCCTGGTAGATTAATTTTGTAATATAACTGCTCCTTTTCCGTAGTTTTTATTAATGATTTATTTGAAAAATAATGGAAAATGTATGCTTGCAAGGGTTTTAGGAGTTGTTCCATAACGATGGCTAAAGGCCTCATTGATAGAAAATTGGAAGCAGAGGGGAAAAATGTAAAAGAACTACACTAGGGTAAGCCTTCTCTTACCCTCAAGTTAGAATGAGCAGGGTGTACAGCATATGTGAAAACACCTTTCGCATCTACCAGCATGAGCCACACACAACTGCTGCAATGCATTCTAAATTGAACAGCTATATCCATAGCATGGCTTTCAAAAACACCTGAATAAGCAGTGAACCTGGAAGCAATGCAGTCTGTAGGTCTCACACCTTACTTTGTTGCTAAATTAGACACAGAGACAAGCATCTGAACTCTTGCAAATGGTAAAGAAATAATAGGAGTGAGGGAGTCAGATTATTTAGCACTAAATTTGTTCTTATAATCCAATTTCTCTTTGAGTTCCAATTTTCCAAGCCCAGTATAGAGGCAGCCAAAATTCACATGAGCTAGACATCAGAAAGTGCAGATGGGAAGGACAGGCCAGAGTTCAGAATCAATCCATGTAAGTGATGGAAATTAGGATTACGACAACACAGTCAGTGTTGTCTGCCTGAGCATGGAATAGAAACCAGCCTTGTGGTCTGCCCTCACCACATCTAGTGATCCCATGATCACATCAGACTGACATCTAATACTGGCCAAAGTGCCCAAAGATGGACCATAACTCATCAGCCTCATCAGGTATAGACTCCACCCCTCATCAGATTTTTTTGTAATCAGTCCAGCCTTACTCAAAGCTTTAGTCTACCCGCTACAGCCTACCTCTAGTCTTAATTGCTGTTTTAAATTTTATTATGGTTAATTTATGGGACCTGTGCTTTGAATTTTAATAGGTCAACACTCAAGTATGACTAAAATATTGTATTTTAATAAAAAACTTCAGTGTTTCAAGATGATAAAACAAAGATCAGGAGAAATGATGTAATATTTTTTCAAATCTCAATAGCTGGCTGTTCATATAAAAGCACCAAGAAGATTTTGAACTCAATATTTTGAGCCCTAATACTCTAAAAGCACTCTTTTAAAATGCATACCTCAGAACTGAATCATACAATATCACTACATGTTTTTAAAACATAATTCTGTACAGGACACACTAGAATTGTACTAGATTGTACAAACATATACAGATTTCTAAACTAAGAAACAGATGGTAATTCTAGCCTTTCTTCTGTGTTTGGAAACTGATACTTAATGTTCCTCATCTTTGAGGTTGAGAATTTTAGGAAGTTAGCTGGCAGCCCTGGTGAATGAACTTGCTGAAATGTGAAGATCACTATGAAGCAAACCTTATCACGGGAAAGGATGAATGCAGACGTCTGCTTACCTTCCCTCTGGTTCTGTTCTGCCTGGTGTTGTTTATTGCAGGACTTAAAGCACTGCAACAGTTTGCTATGAATCTTGATTTGTAGAACATAAGAGTTCTGTAAATTGTAATACAGAGTAACTGAAGAAAAATCTGCTGTAAAAAATAAAGTGGAATATTGCTGCAAACCTTTCTTAAGTCATAGCAACATTTATTATACTGGCCACAAATTTGAAAAGGTCACTAGCAAAAATGCATTTAGCAGTGTCAGTCCAATCCATCTCTACCACAAGAATGTATCATTCCACCCAGGAGCAGAGCTTGCTCCAGTCTGCTTAAAATAAAGTTGAACTGGATTTTATTCCTGACTGGAATTTGGTCACTTCCCATCATGGACATGACCTGTCATTTTTCAGGAGCATTCCTGAACCAGGAAGGCTGAAGTTTAAGATCTGACATGCTGATGTTGTCAGTTCCTTTGCCTCTTTCTTCTACAAGTTTGTTCCTAGCAGTAACCTGCCAAAGGAAAGACAGGGGGGCTGTGCCTCCCCCTGACACCAGCTGGGTAATATTTGCCAGTGTGACACATTGCACCACTCAGAGGAACAGAAACTGTCCCAGTGCTGACTCGTGATCAGCAAACAGTGCTGAGCAGCCCCAGAGCAAGACCCCCTCCTCAAGGACTGCCCATCAGTGACTCAAAGGACACCAAAAATCTATCATCTCAGAAACCATATGCTACAGTAAAATGATTTTTACCCAGCACAGAAAATCCAAATACATGGAAGTGAAAGCAAAATAAACTGGATTATGAGACTGAGAGCAACAGACTCCTAAAAGAAAGCAGAAAATACTACCATACCCATTTGCAATGGTAACAATATCTTTCCCAAGCAGACTCATTATAATTTAACTGTCTAATATGCCTGGTTTATAAGGAGCCATGCTGTTATATTGAAATAATCTAAGCAAATGAAAATTTATAAAGGGAAAATCAAATGTTAACATAGAACAGATCTCTTCATATTAATTTTTCATTTAAAAACATGGAAAAAAATCTTGAAAAGCTGGATTAATAGAGGCTACATAAATACACAGGGAATGGATGAAATGAGAGCAAAACTGATGATAAACATTCACAAAGAAAAAACCGCAAATACTTAGTTGGCATCACGAAGAAAAACAAATACTAAGCCTCTACACTATCACAAAGCAACAGCTGAAAACACCCATCAAAGGCAGCAAATTCATCCCATAGAAACATGAGGAGTAATTAAGTCATTAATATTCTGGAATAACACCTTTGTCAGACCTCAGGCACTGTACAGCAACAAAGTTGCAATGAGGTATACTGAGACAACATCAACTTATACTACCTAAAATCAACCTGTTATATTCCTAATGTAACCTACTATATTAGGATTATAATAGCCAATAGGTGGTATTTGTGTTGCAATTCTAAACACTGATTTTTATAATATTGTTTCTTAAACTTGATGGAAGAGAGCAGTAAAGAATCATAGAAATATCTACATAGAAATATCTAGAGCCATTTGTCTTAAACCCACAAATATCCTCCTCTGCACACTACTTCCATAGCTCTCATTCTGTTTCAATATAGTGACTATGAAACAATAGGCTGAGTTTGCACCCTGTATAACTTGATCTATATGAAATATTTCTTAAAACTTATTCTTTCAAGAAGTAAATCCCACGTGCTAAGTAATATTTGCAAAATACAAATTTCTGGCCATTCCTATTTTTAAAACATTACAAGGATTTCTTTTTTTTAATATGTAGAAGTCATCAATGTAATTCAGCAAGGTCTGCCAAAAAAAAGTTTAATAAATAATTAGCACTCTATGTGAAATTTCAATATAGGAAACAATTTTTCCCCCGTTCTTTGTTAATGTATCATATTGTCTCATCTTTAATCTTACCATATTTTATTTTAAAACATATATTTCTATAATGGTTTTGTCCACATGAAAGAACAAAAAGATACTATAACATGTATTCAGTAACTACTACCGTATCATTTTTAATCACTTCAGGTAAACCATCTCTACATATATTTTAAAATGATCCCTCAAGAAAAGACTTCTAAATATTATCCATTATCCTGCAGCACCGATCTACAACTGAAAATCATCAGTACATTCTGATGAAAAGGTAATAATTAAATCTCTTTTTTCCCTTTTTCTACAGCACAATATTTGACCTATGACAAAAAACCCATCCAATCAAATTTCTATTTATTATTTCTACCTGAAGGGCTTTTCCCACTCACACAAACATAAATCTCCATTTGTCAGGTTTAAACTGTACCTGTCCCAGATGCTATGAGAGTTCATAGCTCTTGTCCCTTAAAAATTAACAAATAGCATCATGCAGCATAACCTCCCTGCAGCCTCCCCTGACCCCGGCAATCAATAATATTCGTAACCTGTATGTGCACAGTTAAGGAGTACAGGAGCCCTGCACTATGCCAGTTAACCACATTGAGCTGTGATACTCAAATCTGCTCCCTTGTGTCTGCTGTGATCAATTTTAATCTCTACACCAAGAATAAAAGAACGCAGCCCCTTGTTTCCAAATTCATCTGAAACGGATGTTATAGATTTGTAGGTCTGCACAGGAGCTGTGGATTTAATACAACCAGCAGCTGAAGGAAAAAACTCATCTAAGCTATCATTCATTCTCATTACCCTCAGTGTATTTTGGATCTTCAGAAGCAATGGGAAACACGGGAAAATGCACATGTACTGACTTAAGGAAAGCTGAATTTGTTAAAATAACATCAGGTAACTGTTATTTGCTAGAGCTTTATTCATTACTGCCAGGTAAGGGAGAGGTCAGTCTCTCCATTATGATTACTTTGCTTAAAGGTTTAGTAATAGGCTGCCAATATTCATTTCTTCTGGAAATGTGTCATATACAGTAAATTAAGCAGAAATTCCCTAGAAATAATAAAGCCTAGCTCTGCTCAGTTAAAAAGAAACAATTATTATGGAAAGAAAGAATAAATCACGTTTCTGATGGTATTTGTTCTCTCACCTCCAAACTAATTTAATTTAAAAGCTGGCAAATTTGCCAGCCAATTAGCCTAATTAGACAACGGCATCTGAATGTAGAACAGGAAGAGAGCAACTTTAGAAACCCACTCCAGTAGAAAAAGTGCTTTTTGAATCTGTCACACTACCAGAATTCATGTTTCCACAGTTCTCGTAACTGCATATTTATAGATTTGGCTATATTGGCTCCTCATCAGCAGCTCCAGTGCCATGAATCATCTATCAAAACATTTGAGAAGATTTTCTTACTCATTTCTTTAAAGCAACATTCTGAAGAGACACTTTCAACATGATTAAGCTTCAGTGTTCACTATGAATTATGAAAAAAAGCACACAGAGTTTTATAATTGCAGGTGAATAATAAGTATGTGTCATCAGAGGCTTTATCTTCTCAGATTGCCACACACTGTCAGTACAGAATACCCTGCAACAAATATGACATTCTCATAACATGCTGGAGGGTCAATAAGCATTCTCACTCAGGTCATTTACCCCCTACACATCAATGTCCTTATCATTAAGCACATATTTATCTGCCTTTCCTTTTAAACGCAGCTGTAGCAAGGAGTTTCATGAAAATACTCTGTTAAACTGATACTCTCCTACACAGGTAGATCAGCTCAGAAACATTACAGCTACTGCATAGCTATCCCTTCAAAGTTTTCCATACTGGAAATAACTAAGCAAGTTCATGCTTAGACCAAGTCCTGTTCTGAGTAAGGGTGAATGAAAGAAAGATTAAAAAACCTTTAGACAATTCATGATTTCTATTAACTAAATCTGAATTTCTTTCTCAAGAACAGCATATGTGGCATTTCATATAAAATTTCACTTAGAGTGTCTTTATTAACTAATTATGCTATTTTCATCAAGTGCCTGCATTTTCCTTGGGCATTTTCTATACTGATGACAGGGCACTAAAACTGAGACTTTGGGTCAAAAAGACAGTGTAGTTGAACCTCCAATACTTTAAGGCTACTGTCTAGAAAACAGACAGAGAAATGGTGGTACACATCTCCACAGGGCTCCTCGATGCCCAGCAGTCAGGAAGATGCAGTGAAACACAGTCACTGGAGATCATGGGTCACATACTTGGCTTGTAGGTACAGATACCTGCACACACATTGACAGAAGCTTCCTCCTCCTCTTAAACTTATTCTTTTGGTGGGGAAGTAAAACATTCAAAATGGGAAATTTATACTTGTTTTAAGAAAAAAATTTTTTTGTGATAAAGCATCAGTGAGGTAGGACTGTATGTTTCTTTTCAGTCCATGAAGAGATTTCTATGACAAAGAGATGCCAGAAAGTTAAAATGAGACTTCTCAAATTACCTGCAGTGATGATGCAAATACTCCCAAGGGAGCATATGTTTCCTCTAAAAAGACATCCAACCCATGCTAAAGCCAACCAAGGCACACAAATCTACCTGGGAGTGAACATGAATCCTTTACGTCTGCTTGGTGCAGAGTTTTGTATCTGCAGTACTTCAATAGGAAGGTTCTCTCCAAACAGTTTCAAATGGTAACAAAAACAAGATCAATAAATAGAAAATCAAGTTACACAGTCCCAATAGGTCCCTCTAACAAGGATTTCTCTCTGAAATGTTCATGCTTGCCTAATGCTGCTGCTTTTAATCCTTTCACACTAGTGGGTCCTACATGCTTGCATTAGTGCTAATGTAAAACAAATGAACATTTTATACGAGGATATCCACTCTCCCCAAGTAAAGTGGTTAATACCAAAGTAAGCTTTAAGAATGTAAATTATTTTCCCCATGTGGCTGAAAAACTACATGAGTTATTAATTTAAAAATTATTAGCATATAAAATCATTATTATCTCTGCAGTTAATGTACAGTTCGCTGACAACCTTTTGGACCATTACAATTAAGAAAGGCAGCATCTTTAATGAAGTTACAAAATGCGTTGTTTATTAAATAGCAAATTGTATCTTTAATTACTTTAAATATTATAATCCAATGAAAAATTATTTCATAAACCTCAAGATAAATCATGTCAGAGATGGAGTATGCATTTTGTTGCTCTACAAATCCTAAGCAGCACTTTCAATTTGCTTACAGGTTTCTGTTGTATGTAAAATCTGCTCTTCAAGTTTTGAGTGCCTAAATCCAATGGCACTAGAATAAATCTAAGATGCAGCTTGTGCTATTTGTTCTTTTTAAAACATTTAATTTCTTGTCAAATGTAGAATTTGGCAGTTTAGTAAAATGCAGCTTTTCTATTAATCCATCAGAAGAAAACTGAAAATAAATTTCTGTGGGAGTAACAAAACCAGGCTCATTGAAACAATGACTGTTTGGGGATCCATGGAATTATATGGAATTGCTGTTGTATTTTGAACTAAAAGGCAACTTTTGTTCAAAACTGTCAAAGGCTTTGAGGATATGCTATAATGCAAACATATAAGCACAGACTAAGCTAATTCTAAATATTCAATTTTTTTAAACACAAATTAATCTCTGCACTCTGTCGCCTTTTGCTCTCTGTCCATAATTAGACCTACCTACTTGATATGCTTTCCACTATCTGAAATGGCTGAGAGCTGCACAATTAAAGAAAAAGTTTAGTTGTTCATAGCATTAGGCCTTTCACTGTGCTTTGGATCCAGCCCAGAACAAAGTCAGTATTAAAATGCATTGATTTCTAGATCACTGAGACAAAATTAATACATTCAACTTCAATTATGTCAACATCAACTTGTCACTGAATATTTTGACAGTTTGGAAACCCTCAGTTAGATATCGAACTTTCCTGGGCTAATCAATAAATCAGGAAAGCAGATATTCTACCCAATTTCCTTATGCTAAAAAATTGCTAAATTGTATCTATGTCTGCCTAACCAGAAATATTGTCTTTACAAAGCACAAAGGAGAAACAACTCATCAGTGTAATGTTATAATAGTGAAGCTGAATTTTTAGAAGGTATCAAACTTTTTTGAAAAGATTCTGACAGTAGTAAAAAAATTTATATAATTACATAATTAGATGCAATTATAAAATACAACCACAAATAATGTGTTCTTTAGAGCTGAAATGAAAATATGCAGAAGATCAAAACATAAAAAACTTGCTTACTTTCACATTAGTACAAAAAAATTTTTAACACAGAAATACATCTAGAAACATAATTGGAAGTCTTCTGTGACTACCCAAGTGCCAGAAGAAAATCCTACTAGGGATTCGTCAGCAAGCTGGGTAGTGAAAGTCAGATACATTTGTGAAAGCACTCACAATAAAATCAAGTTTTGAAAAAGGTTTCCCTGCAGAAATATGACATTAACTGTACCACAGTTACAGGTGTTACAGACCAAACTGAGTGCAGTGCCTCAAACAAACCCCTTCCGAGGTGTGCCCCTAAATACTCCAATTGATTTGGGCCTGAGTACCTTTGGGACCCATCCCTTGTCTGCCAAAAGATCTGTATGTCTGTACATTACTGATGTGGAGGAAAAGAACCTCAGGACTGCCAGGAGACTTTCAGAGCAGGCATTCTTATGTATTTAGAGATGTTCAAAAGTGGATATGGTCCTAGGCAACCTGCTCCAGCTGACCCTGCTTTGACCTAGGGGGCTAAACTAGACAATCGCCAAAGGCCCCTTCCAATTATCTCACGATTCTATGAAATGTGCCCTGGTTGAGGTCCTAAGCCATGGAAAGATTTCTGAGTTTTTCATCTGGGATTTAAAAAATCCACTACTACAGTTAGGTAAAAGAAACGTATTCCCTATTAGGGCATAGGTATCAGACACTCATAGAACAGAGAAATTCAATAGCTGGTGTGTTTCTGTCAGCTACAGAGCTCTCCAAGCCAGTGGCAGTGTACCAGGAATCAGACCCCTCCTTCCTCCACCCACACTACAAAGAAACAAAGGTCAGATATGCAAAACCAGAAAACACAGATCTCACACAACTGTCAAGAGCTAATTTCTGAAATGTCTTCTCTCCAAAACCTCGTTCCATCCTTCTAATTAGTACCAAACATACTTTTTTTTCAAAAAGCACATCTTAGCTACTCACAGTCTCTTCCTGAGAAGATTACGGAATTGGGCTTCCCTTATTCAACAAAAAGACTCAACAGCCTTGTAAAAGCAGAGTGTAGGATAAGGACAACAACTTAAAATCAAAAACTGAATACAATTTTCCTCCATTCACAGATTGTTAGCATTTTAAAAAACTTCCCAAAGATCACTATCCACAACAGTGGATGTTTGTAACAAGTAACAACAGTAATTCTATTTCTCATGTCATTTTATAACAGGTTAAAACTGATACTGATCAATCCTGGAGCTTCCTTAAAGTCCATGCAAAAATTCCACCACATAGATGGAAAACTTGAGTTGTACATCCACTGCCCTACTGATAAAATTATCTTTCAGAAGTACAGTACACCATCACCAAATCAGTTATATGGAACCAAGACTTTTACACAAGCATTTTAAATTATAAATTTGTTTTGCTTTACATATAAAATTAGACATAGAATGACTTTAATTAACCTTAGCAACAACAACAGTTGTGTAAGAGAGAGGGACTCAGATAAACAATCATCTGCTAAAACAAAGTCTACCTCTGATTCTGAATCCTTTATTTCTCATTATAGTATACATACAAATAGAAAACAAGTATTCACTTAAGCATTCAAATGCAAAATCAAATCTGCATGTTGAAGGTACAGCATGTGGGATGAAAGTTGGTTAACCCTGCACTGGCACTCATGTCACCAAGTATATGCACAGATACAGCTCCATACCTTTAAGTACTCATCTTCCCAAAAGCTCATGCCCTCCAATTTTTGCAGGGAGAGATTACAATTATAGGAACCCTTGAGCCTGAAATCAAATGCTGGGCAGACATACATTTATATATCAGACAATTTTTTTTTTCCATGCTCATCTCTATCACCAACTTAAAAGAAAAAAGCCATTTCCATAGACTCGTAGCTCAGGAATAAACATAATGAATTAAGCTGCATTTCAGAATGACTGAATAAAAACCTGTTGAAGGGGGAAGAAGTGACAGTTTCTAAATGCAGTCTTTGCAAGATAAAGCATTATTATTGATGCACCATAGGGGAGGACACTTCACTATTTACTTATTTATTCATTCAATCATTTACACAGATCATTTAGAACACTGGGCCGAAACTAAAATTCCTAATTGCATACATTTTACAGAATGGGGGAACATTTATTATTAAAGGGTAAATCATACATCCAACTAAACACCTGGGAAGAAATTACCAGCACTACACATTCAGCAAATGAAGCCATGAGAAAGATGCCATAAATGGAATGCTGTTGTGACATTAAAGAAAAATGGAAGAAAACATAATATTTAAAATTTCTGAAGCCTTGTAATTAAATGTATAGCAGATGTAATGCAGAATTTCTGACCAGACAGAAGAGCCATAAAATTTATAAAAATGTAGGAATTGATATTATAGCAACACCTTCCTATTTTCACTGCATGTAGGAATGCAAATCAGGTAGGCAGACAGCAAGCCATACTACACGCTTGGCTGCATGAGTTATTTTGATACCATGAGTAACAAATAGCATTTACTGTTTGTAGCACTTTCTATTTGCAAGGTGCTATATAAACAGTCAATCCTCAAAATATCCAGGACCCAGATAAGAGATCAACATTTATCCCTGCATTTTACAGATGTGCAAAGAAATTTAAGTGATTTTCTGAGGACCACAGAATAGAAGCAAGGTTGTGATGGCTCCTGGGCAATTCACACAATAGGATTTCAGAAGGCTTGAAGAGTGGATCTTCAAGCTAGGACTTTTATGGTGTGGGAAGCATGCAGACTACTTCCTGCCTCCAACCACGCTAGTGCAAGCATTGTCTGAACACTTATCCTGGCTGGGGGAAGCCAGACCACCCGTGCCCCACACAGGAATCATCCAGGGTGCTGAGAGATGGGAGCAATGTCCTTGGAAAGGCCCCTCTCTATGGTCTTAGAAAGGCCTGCTGGACTGGGAGAGCTCCTCAATTCCAACATCTATTAATTATTGTAAAATGCTTATTTTTGCAACTGTTTTCCCTTCCTTGCTTTAAGGAGATGGATTACATCTACAGACTGTGTCACATAACCGCTATTTTGCCAGTAACCTGGACAGGTTTGACACAGAGAGACTCACACATATCTCAGTGTGAAGCTACTACCTTTGTCTTCAGGAAAAACATGTGATTGCTAATATTAAAAAGCAAGGAATAATACGCTGTCAAAGGGATATTCGGAGAGCAAATCAAAATTCACACTTAATTAAAAGTCTCCCTGTTTCCACTGACTCCACACAGAGTAGTAAGACCTCAGCTGCTGAAGCCAAGCAGGAGGTGACTCTTTAATGAAGTGCACATTTGAATGAGATGGTCATTTGGTGTCAGCACAGACAACGGCAACCTTCCTTCAGGATTACTACTTTCCACTATTTGACTTTTTTTTGGACGTGTCTAATTATATAGCTTCTCTTACTTGTCACCTAGCAACCTTAGCTGTGATTTAATTATGAGGGGTTTTTTTTTTTAAATCCCATACTTTATCCACTGATATAACAATATGCTTATTCTTTGAGATGAATAAGAAACATAATCAAAACCGGTGTAAAAACCCTCAGAAAATACAAATTTCCCCATCTTTTAACATACTACAGCAGACCAGTCAGGAGAGGTTTTCATGTAAATACCTTCTTTTTAACTTTTAGATCTTACTTATTTGGTATACACGACAATTAATATTTTATCAAGGACAGGAAGGATCAAAACTCAGTAAAACACTTATTCTATTCAGCTGCTCTTTTTCATTAAAGAGAAAGCTGACATCTAGGTTATCAAAGTAAGAAAACTATTGAAAATGTGGCCAGAAAAACTATATGAGCTTTTATTTTAATTCTTCCCATTTTTATCATCTTTATGGATAATCTAATATCTTTCCACTTTTATTTCCCCTATTTGCCTTTTTTTCCCCAGTTTATTTATCCTATCTACTTTTTCTTTTCTTTATTTCCTTAATTTTTTTCAGTTTCATTTCATAAAAATAACTCTTTTCTCCCATTTATCTACTATTGTCTTCTCTCTCATTTATCTACAATTTTTTTTAGCTGTCCCTCATTTTGTTCAGGGTTTTCCCCTTCAGCCTTTCCTTCCTAGGCACACACCATGTGTTGTCTCTGGAACAGCTGAAAGCAACAAGACTCATACACAGCTCGCCTAAGGGCCCAGGGATTTGTCAGATACAAGATGCTTTAGAGAAAATGTTTTAGTTATTGCCTCAAAAATGCCAGGAGAACCTAAAGCATATTTTGTTGGTTCATTAAAATATAGACAAATGCGTATTTTTAAAAAAAAATCAACAAAAACCCCCAAACACTAACAAACAACACAAAAAAATGCAATTACATACAACCCTCCCCATTTTTTAGCCAAGTAGAGAGGAGAAATAATACTTTGCATTTGATTGTTTCAAACTGTTCCAATCTGTAAATTACTGCAAGGCATCAGTGGGGCTGTGGGACTGCCTCACTGAAGGTGTTTTCATGTTGTAACAGCTTCATATGGCAGTATCTGCCCTCCACTGCAACAGTGAAGACAGCGTGGAGAGTATTCTCCACCATATCAGGTATAAATATTCCTGATACTAGTGGAAAATACGATATATGGTAGATATCCCTTTGGCTTAAATTCTACATTAAAAAGATACACAGCAAATTTTCTAATTTTTTTCCTACATGAAGTGCTTTTAGCAGTTTTTTCCTTGATATCACTTTTCTCCAATATTACAGGTTGTCATACTGCAAGCATTTACTCTCCTACTGAAATCCATGCCTGGTAGGGTAGAGTGGTGACTCTGTCTGTTGGGGTAAACCCCCATTTGCTCCCTATGCAGAAGGCAAGCTTGCCTTCCAGGAAACCTTGCTCATACTCCAGTCATTCAGACACGAGAGAGCAGGGCATGCGCAGTCACTCCAGACACTGCATCAGAGCTGTGGAGACATACCATAAATGCCAATGGAATTAATTACATTCTGTTAAGTGAAGTTTGTGCATAAGCTTTTGTGAGAACAAGGCTTAATGTTGTTTTTAAAATAAAAACACTTTACAGAACTCCTCCCACACTTCTTAAAACTGCATCCCTAATTATGGAGTGTGGAGCTCTACTATAAGTGATTGATGTTGTTTTGTGTGTTGTTATGGAAACAAACCAAGTAGGAGTTTCTGATTTGCGTATAGAATTTTGAGTCAGATTTTACAGTAAATAACTAAGCTTTCCAGTGTATAAGCAACAACACCATATGGCCATTAATCTCCACTGAAAGACTATGTCCTCACTTGCCACTACTTGTTAAAACTAAGGTCTTCCGAGGAAGAGGGTAAAAATCAATGGACCTGCTCCATCTTGTCACTGGTCAGTGAACAACAAAATGTGGTTGTCTCAATTAAGGACAGTTTATAGGTGTGAACATTTGACAAACTCACTCAAAACATTCAAAAGAAAGCAGTTTTTTACTTGAATTGGCAAATCTTGCAGCTCACAGGACACCTGCATAGGGATGCTACAGCTATACACAGGAATAAATGGAATGTAAGTGCCAAATGAATGGGAAGTTCAAATGAATGACAGATCTAAGTTAAAAGGTACTAATCTCTGGTACTGAACATGTGGGATGTGGGTACCTGCCAAACACGAAAAGAAGACCAGTGCTCCTCAAAGAGCTTACCATGCAATAAACAGAGGTTTGCAAAAAAGATTGCAAGTGTAGAAGTGAAAGCCACAAGAAGAATGAAACATCAGAGGGGTATGGTTTAATAAGAAAAACAGTGTTAATTTTGTGGGAGTTAAATAGTTAAATTACCTAGATAGACCAGATGATGATTCCTGTCCTGTCATAATCATTTTCCATTTGTGCACATAGAGATAAACTTCTGCTCTGCATATCTGAATCTAGCCCAGCACTGAGGCCATCCTTTCTCCCTTTCCTTTACACGTGTAGACTACTGCAATTCCATAAGAACTCTCTTTCACCAAGAGGCATTACTGATCACTTTAGCTCTTACTTTGCACGCTCCTGGACTAACTCCCTCATTTGGGTCCAATGTATGTTCACCCCACAAATCTGCCATTCTAAATTGCATTCATTTCTCATTGAAAAGTCAATCACTTTTGTCTCCAGAGGGCATGAAAACTTCCCTTACATCTCTGGAAGCAGTAAGAGAAGAATGGAAACTGCCCCAGCCCTGCTTCACGACCTCCTTATTCTGGCTTTTGATTCTACCACTGATCCCTATTTTTGTTGCTCATATTTTTGCTCTGAGGAAATGCAATGTCACTCTGGTTAGGGTGACAAGCTTTCTCACCCCTTCCTGACCAAAAGTCACTTCTGCCTGGGAAAACACTAATAATGAGTCGCTTTTGACATTAGATATTTATGCTGCCCTAGTGCCCTTTGCTGCATCCCTGGGTGATTTCTAACCAGGCCTTAATGTGATCCCATTAGTTATCCTCCAGCTTTGGGGACATCTAATATCCACTCTGTCTGACTGGGTACAGCTATGGCCATAACCCTTACAGGCCTCTGCTGCCTCCTCCTAACCCTTACTGCTAATCCAGACATCAGGCTGCAATCTGGCTGAAGGACATGGCTTAAATACCCTTCTTAGTGTATAGAACCACAGTTTGCCTCTCATTTAAATAAGGACTGCAGTGTCTTTACACAGAAGCACTCAACAGGATTAGGCAAAATAATCAGCAATCTTTTGTTTAGGCTTGTTTGCCTGACCCATGTGTTACAACCTTTGGGCCAAGTTTCTCTTTTTATATGGGAAGGGAAAGCAATGCCATTTAGATGGCACAGAAAGTGAATCATAAAGACTTGTAAAATTACAGAGGCAGGTAATAATATTATAGGCTGCTTCATTAAGTGATATAATTGCAGTTATTTTGACAATAAAAATCCATTGAAATTAGGATTTGAAATGCATATAAGTGTAGCCATTGGGCTGTGCTTCTACAATCTCAGCTGAATACTCAATTCTCATCCAAAAGCGAAACCAGGATTGAATAACCAGCAGCCAATGCTACTCCTCCATAGTAAGAATAACTAATACAGAGGCAATGAAATAAAAAGAGCTAGCAATGCATTTCCCCCCCAGCATATCAAGCAGGTTTTCATACGGAAGCAGTGGTCATCAATCACTACCTCATTACCAACCTGTCATCTGGGTTTAGGCTAAATGTATTCTGGCTTGCTGCCATACTAAATGTTCAATGAAACATCCTTAAGGCTCTCTACAAGTTCAGCTGAAGTCACACATGCTATACATCAAAAAGGAACATTAGCGTTATCATAGCTTAATAAATAGTGCCATTCTGGCAATGTAATCCTATGTTCTAGAGCTATCTTCCATTCCCAGTATTATACTGCTTAAGTAAACAATCTTGCTGTCTTGTGTGAAGTTTATTTAGTGATAAATGCATGTAAAGATATTTAGTCATACTGTTATAGATACACTTCCATCTCAGCTGAAGAACATGAGCAAAAATAGCACAGGATTTTCAAAGCACACAATGGCATAATGAACTTTATCTTGCAGCATTAGTTTATAATTCTTGCATATGGCCGTATATTATCCAAGTCTCACTGCACTGGAAAACAATGACAGCTGAAGGACCCCAAATCAGTGTCTTTTTAAAATAACAGTGGCTTGAGTAGAGGACTTTTGCATACCCCTGGGATCTAATACAGCCACTAGGATGACTGCAAAATGTATTTCAACATCTGTGACTACTACTTACTTTGTGAATAGCTCCTGACTTAAGGAGTCATCCATAGTCACTCATTTTCATGCACACTTGAAGTACTAAGTCCTGAATCTGTTTTCAAATTTAAAAATGCCAATAAAACATACATATATATTCCAAAGTGGCAGAAGCTTCAAGAGGCACAAAAAAAAAAATATCAAGCAAACAAACTTTCTTAAACCCAGCTTCTCTTTTCCTATTCTCCTGCTTCATCTTCTAAGTCATCTAACTAGAAGTCAATCTTGGGACAAATTTTGTTTTCTGCAGAGTCTTAGCAACAAATACTGAATTCCCAGACTTAAAACTGGAGAATGAACTTGACTTTTCAACTTTGCGTTTTGCTTGTCTATTCTACAACTATTAAAGTTATCTTGTGCCTTTAAGAAAAGGTCTCTTCCACAAAATGGTGATGATCAAATAGCTGTATTTAGTGCTTAGAAAAGGTGACATGCCAAGAAGTAGTAGTAGCACAGTTCTGGCACTCCTGAGAGCAGTGAGAGTGTGTTTTGTGTGGCTCCTGCTCAGAACTGCAAGAAAAAGCCATTAAAAGGTTTTCCTTTTCCATTTCTGCTTATACACAAAGGGCCAGGCATCAAACTTGCTGTAAATATTGTGAAATAATACAGAACAAAATGTTGCACAGATTTCACTGTGCAACATATCTTTAATAACGATATTAAAGATTTAATATTTTTATTAAAGACATTAAAGAAAAAAAGAAAAAAAAAAAAAAAAAAACTGTTGCACGCAAAAATCTGACTGCATTGAAGAGTTCCATCCTTAATCATAACCCTAATTCAATGGCATTTTAGAGGTCATCTGCAACACAGCAAGCCAGTTTAATTCAGAAGTTGCAGGTAATCACTAAACAACACAGCAAAAACGGACATTAAAAGATGTGTTAACTATAGGTGTACTATGATTTTCTTGTGAAATTGGTGGAAAACATGAAAAGGGGAAAATATTATGCTTGGCTTTCTGCATACTTTTTACAAAGGAAACCTGCAAATAGGCCTGCAGCAGATCTGACCTCTTCCGTGCTTCACTGCTTATAGACTTAGCTGTCTGACCAAAGAATCTAGATCCAGATTTTTCAGTGCAGAAATTACCACATTGGCAATGTTTTTGACAGCTTTTGCTTCTGAACTTTCAATCTGGCTTCTCAACTAAATTATTGCAACGTCCATGTAGCATCACTATTAATTCTAGTTATCTACTTCTTTAGGTTTGGTGGTTTGGATTCTGGGTTGTTTTTTTTTTCCCTCACTCTTCAAATACAAATGGGTCAGCATCCTGAGAGTGCTCAGAGGACTTAGTATCCAGCTGTTGATCCATATGTTCTCTAGTCTAGCACCTGCTGCAGAGATGCTACCAAGACCTCATAGTTGGCAAGCTGCTCTAACTCCACTCAGTTTGTAGGTTGAAAGGTCACACCTTTAATGTAGTCAATTTGTGGCTTCCACATTAAAGAGAGGGAGCTGTCACTGCTGGAGCTCTGCTTCATGAAATCCAGTGACAGTAAAACCTGATGGCCTCCACTTTCACAATAGCTTTGACTGTCTAGTACATCTTAAAAAAAGTAACTTCTAGGGCCTGACGAGAGGATGAGGCAACCTCCCCACGAACAAGAGAACCTTCTAACTCAGAGCCATGACATTACTTAAGGACTCTAAGGAACTGGCTGGAGGCACAGTCCAAGGACAAGATTAATTTCTTTTTCTTTCTATTTCAGTTATAATATTAAAAAGAATTGAAGATAAAGATTATTTTTTCTTATCCTTTAACTCCCACTATATCAGACCCTGTAAGATCAAAACAAGATGAAGAACAGATCAAATGCTATGAATAGAATCTACCAAAAAGATCTTAAACAAAACTTCTGATAAACAATTTTGACCCTAAGAAACTGAATATGCTTTTTGCTATTCAGTACTAAATTACACACACAAATCAGTGTGAATTTAGGTTCAAGGGACATTGCAGTGTATCATCTACTTTTACCAAAAATGGGCACACCTTTTTTAAGGCCTTTATCAGCTTATACTTTTTTTGCACAACATAAAAACATGTATTTTTTTACAAGCATTTATACACATATAAATAACCAGTGATGAATCCCAAGAAGAAAAATATTTTAGCTGTCTACTGAATAAGAACAGAAAAGTAAGAAAGTGGATAAGGTATATACACATAACAGGTGCAGATTTACAGAACAGCATCTATCAAAATTTCCAAACATTACCCACTACAGAGAAGTGTTCCACAGTCACTGACCCAGCAAAAGGGGAGAAATTTGGAGAGCGGATTACGCTTCCACTGTCCCACCCTTCCTATTTCCAAAACTAGAGAAAAGGCAGTTTTCTCTAATCCTGGATCAGGGCACTCCAGTTTGTCTGAACACACAGTGCAGTTTGATGGAGGCGAGTCTGCACCATCATCAGCTCCCTGTGCTCCCAGCTCCATGGCAGCTCTGAACAGAACCAAGGGACCTGACACCAGACCGACAGCCACTGATACAGCACAGAATAAGGTCACTTTATAAACCAAAGGCAGGCTAAAAGACTATCCAGCAACTACAAGACTAAATTGCAAGTACACAAAAGTAAAATCTCCATCTACAAGTCATGGTTCATTTTCAAACACTGCTTGAGTAGAGAGAAGAGAATCAGACATTGGTTCATAGATATATTTACAGGAAACTTTATCAACTTCAATGACACTACCTTTTAATGACTCTACAAATTAATTAATTTTTCTAATTTCAATGTTAAATTTGCATCATTACATTTTTTCACTCCTATGACATTGCTAGGAGAATTC
The DNA here is from genome assembly GCF_028018845.1 of Melospiza georgiana. Taxonomy (NCBI): domain Eukaryota; kingdom Metazoa; phylum Chordata; class Aves; order Passeriformes; family Passerellidae; genus Melospiza; species Melospiza georgiana. Next base: position 13,971,546 of record NC_080438.1, on the reverse strand, counting down.
TTTCTGTTCACATATACATTTGAACAGCTGTGTATGATGCCATATGCAAAAATTTAAGGGATGTTCCAGCATATTAAGTTTAACCCTCATTTCTGTCTCAATGATAGATGCAAGAATTCCAACTAGGTTGATTTTATGAGCCAGTTAAATGATTTGTATTCAGACCAACATTAAAAATCCCCAAAGTGACAAAGTGTACTTGAACAAAAATACCCTGCTTGTGACATATCCTTTACAAGTAATGTGTTTTCATTTTTCACATGTTGCATCTCATTTATTTTATTCAGGCACACACAGTTGAATCTACAAGATACAGTAAGCTTCCAATACCTTTGAAATAATAAATCATTTCTTACAGATGTTTTCACCCAGTGCAAGTCTGCTGCTCATTAATCAAACATTATCAGTATCTATCACTGCCCAGTGCTAAACAGGAAAGGTGCCTCATTTTGAGTTTTGACTTTTATTCACTGGTTAGTCCCTGACTCTTCTTCTGCTGTACACTTATTAGAAACACCTACTGCATGGCAGATCCTACTACATGGAGTTTTTGAAGGGGTGTTATACAAGCAGAAGCATTTTTTCTTTAAGAATCAAAGGAAACAAAGTCAGGCAGCTCTTCAAATTGGCAACACAAATGCAATCAAATTGTCCTCAAAGCTCTTTCCCAGCACCTAAGTAAAATATAACCATGTAAGCAAACTATTTCTGGTCTAGATCATTTCATATCTGAAAGGCGCTATGCAAGATACATTTCATTTTTGATAAATTATTAAAATTTCATTTCAGAAAATAATATGTAGGATATAATACATCCTTACCAGCATAATCCTGGTGTGAAAAAATCTAAAGAAAATGTTTCAATGAGAGTAAGAAGTTATCTGATAGAAAATTTCAACTTCATTGTGATCATTGATCCATTACTGGATTCATGCCAATAATGCCAAATAAAACCTATGTTATTTCATCTGCTCTATTGGTTGTTACACATATTTTTAAAAAATGTTGGAATAGAAATTAAATTGGGTGAGCCACACAACTGCAAGTGCTTAGGAATGAAGATTTCTATAGCTTCAAGAAACAGCCTGAATATTTGCCAGCAAGAACACAGTATGGCTTCCCTACAGCATTTTACAGTCCTTTTCGGGCTACACTTCAATCTTCCAACATGACTTTAGAGAAGAATGAACTCAGGATGACAATATCCAGAGCCCAAAAGTGTCACCCTCATCACACCATCACACCACAATGCTTCCTTCCAGTGATCTATTGTGCTGTACATGATTCATATTTTTGTTACTAACCAAGTGAAAACTTAAAGGCAATGAGCATGCTTCAGGTGAAAAACTACTAGCATCTCCTGCTGCAGCAGCAATTCACTCAACTCTCCTTTAACTGAACATTTTGTTTGCATATTCAATATCTTTCTGAATGAATGTTGAATGCCACACTCGTATCTAGGATTATTCACCATCCAAGGCTGATTAAACATATTCCATTCTTAGCAGGTCTACAGAAGGAACTGAGCTACGATGTGTATTTTCTATGCCTCAATACAATACAGGGCACATTCAGCACATGCAAAGGCCCATATTTGCATCTGAAAAATAAGAAACAAACTTGTCAATGTAGAGGTTTTATTAAGACTCCTATGTCCCTACAATTTAAAGAGTGCTAACGTTTCAGAAATTTCTTTACTTAGTTTTGTTGGGATTTCCAGAAAAAATTGTGCACAAATAAGGCATAGGCTGTAAAAATTAAGGGCGATTTCTTCAGATTCTGTCTACTGCAGGAAAGAATTTTTTTTTCATGCAAATTTCCACTAAACTGCTTTTTATCAAGCAGTTACTACAGAAAGAGAATGGGCAGGAACTTTACCCCAGTGATTAGTAAAGAGACCACAACCAAGTACTTTATGCTTCATGCACTGGTCACTCTATCTCCTCTAACTGCAAACTTCTTTCTGCAAGAGACTTCATTCAGTCAAGAACGCAAACTTTGAGCATAAGCAGACAACCAATAAAAAAGTAAACAGAGACTATGTAGTCGCCCAAGTACATAAAGTCTTTTTGAGAACATTATTTTTTTTGGAGAGACTCTGATCAAACTTGATAAAGTTTAACAAAACAAATATTTCCAGATCACAGAATATGCTGAGGTGGAACGGACCCACAAGAATCATCAAGACCAACTCTTACGTGAATGACCCAGAAAGGGCTTCAAGCCACAAACTTGGTGTCATTACCACCATGCTCCGACCAACTAAGCTAAACTCAGGGTCATAAATTTCTCACAGATAAAAATTTGGCCATCATTTTTCACCTACAGAAGATTTGTGCTGGGCCATAATAAGAACATCAAGCCTGTGTTTACCAACAAACAGAAATGAAATCATGTCTAAGTCACTCAGATATTGAAATAATGAATTGTGGTATTTCCAATGTCTAACTACTATGCAATAGGCTATTTATAAAATTAGAATAACTGTTTCCTTTCAAAAAATCCAATGTATTAGTGAAAAGGCTATAAATATTGTATTATTTAAAAATTATCTTTAATAAAGTTTAATAATCGAATTGCAATTTAAATAATCAGGTACTGACATTCTGCTATCTACTGAAGTATTAGAATCTATTTAAACAAATGCATCACACCCAAATACACACCTCTTATCAATGGTCACAAACAAACAAAGAATCATTTTTAACAAAAATAATCCTATGAAATCTGAAGTGAGTTACACCATCTCCTATTACATCAATCAAACAGTAACAAACATAACCTTGACAACTCTTAGAAACGCAGTAGTACACTTCAAGTTTCTACTTGGTGACTACCATTTCAATACAGTGACAATAGTAACATTAAAGATTAATTGGCTGAAATCTGCTGATCTTTAAATTCTTATTTTTCTTCCTATGAAACTAATCACCCAAGACCATTTGAGGGAATATTGAGTTATCACACTAGCTACTGAATGCATTTTCACTTTCTCTAATGGTTCATATTCAGCTCAATACATTTTTAGGACAAATCAAGGAACAATAGCCCAAGGACTTCCAAAATAAACAGCATCAAGGACAACATCTGGAAAATAATTTTCTCTGTTAGATAAACATGTAATTTGTATTAGCATTACCCAAACACTCTAAGTACTTAGTGGGCTTATTTCTGTGTTTTAGTCTTATAAACAATTTTCATTAAAAAAATTTGCAGTAAATTTAGCACTAACACACTGAAAACTCTAACAGTACAAAAAGTCAATCTTAATTATTACATGTACCTCACACCTTATGATGTCACCAAGTGACAAATTTTGAATATAGTTTGATACTATAAAAGGTACCCAGAAGACTATCTATGTGACTTCACACACAAGGAATGACAAAGTTGACCTCAAATCTATAGAACACACAAACGTATCACATAAACCCAGAGAAATATTTGTTTGCCTCTTAACCTTTCATTTTGCATTCATAAATATATGCATTTGCATAGCTATTTTAAATTTCATTCTAAAAGCAATGATATAAGAGGCCTATCTGAAAAGTATAGATTAGAAGAGTAAGAAAACAACCTTCAAGTTTCATGACCATAGCCAGTGGTCCAAAAGCCTGGACAATCAGCATATATGCAAAAGCAGGGACACAGCAGCATAAACATTTTTATAGCTTAGTTAAAGATTACTTTTTAATGTGCACATGTACAATTTTCTTTTCAGATATTTGCTCCCTATAAAAATGTCCATGGCATTAAACTAATGAAGGGCAGAGGATGTGCCTTCCCGGACGATGGAGGCTGCTGCATTGGACAATACACTTAAAAATGCTTCCGGAAGAGGAAAGCTTTCCCATTAATGTGTTGACTTTGAAGGCAGGGGTGAGGGATGCCCTTGGGCACACACTGCAGGCCATTACAGGACTCCAAAGGCCCTCAGACTGTGAATCCACCCAGAAACAGAATCATTACTACGTGTGCTCCAAGGAAAATGAAGAACCAAAAATGGCTTCAAGCACCGCCAGGGTCTTCCCCCAAAACGAGGTAACTGCCTTTGATGGTATCACACTGCTCCTAAACCAACAAAGGCCTGACTCCTGAGCAATGATGAACAGGGAGGCAGAGGACTGAGAAGCATAAAACATCCCCTCGGTCAGATGGAAGCCCTGAGCCCTGCCCATGCCCAGCAGTGGCTTCCAAGGCACCACTCTCATGAAGTCGAGAAGTGACAGAGCAAGAAGATCTACTAAAGCAATCTCTAAAATTCTTTCAAGTTGTACTACAAACTCACAGAACAAATCCAGTTTCGTCTTAACTTTGTCAATTGAATTCAACAAGGGGATACATCCGTTGCTGAGTGGGCAGTGAAAGGCATATGAATTCAGGAACATTATATTTATGAGACATAAATATGACAGGAAGACTGCTTAAAATTTTATTCATTAACACAAAAAATTGCATCTCATCTTCTCACCAATAAGTGGCACTAAGTAAGTGAGATTGAGATACTCTATTTGTGTATAATCTTAAAAAAAAATTAAACGCAACATGCCTAACTTTTTACCCAGTGTTTTTATCTTTTGCAAACAAGATTTAGGAAAGTAAGGAATTTCTAAAGCTCTTATTTAGATTTTGTATTATGGCAGTCCTCCTATACTATCAGGTAGAACAATGTTTCATAAAGTGTCTGATTGCATTAAACCCATCTGGAACCACATATACTTTTCTTACAAAAAAACCCCAGAGAGCTCAGCTGAAGTAAAGGATATGGATCAACTCACAAACTGCACTTTAGAAGGTTGTTCATTCTGTCTCTGAGTATTAATGTGGAAGTAAAAAGATGGCAGCACAATTAATATTTACACATCTAAAAGATAAAAGTAACTGAGTCAAGGAGTGAACTTTTGGAAACAACAGGCAAGCAAGGACAGCTCTTTTCTTTAGGGGTAAAGCATTCAAGTGTGTAACATCAAAATAGGAAAATACATCACCATTTTGTTTTTCTGTTTTTATACACCTCAAACAAAAATGCTTTAAAATATATACTTGAATTTTAAAAAGTGCTGAATAATGTTAGGTTACATAATTCTCTAAAATATGAGAAAAATTACTCTTAAAACAATAAGAATAAAATTTATTTTGTTATTATATTTAGATTGTCAGTTTTTCAGGCAGACTGTCCAGCATCATGGAAAAAGACAGGAGAATGTTTTGTAAAACATATGCAGGAGAGATTGTTATGCTAAGTAGTGTTTTGGTAGGAAAGATAAGTAAGTAAGAGCAGAAAAATCTGTGTAATTTACAAGTGAATATCACAAGGATGCCCAAGGGCAGTTTATTAGTATTTTTTGAAAGTGTCCTAAGACTATTAATAATAAATAAGCTGTTTTGTGAATCTTGGACCTAAAAGCTTTCAACTGCCTAGTGCTTCCGATGTACATAGAGGAATATTCCACCAATATCCAGAGCAGCACCGAGGACTAAAGAGCTGAAACAACAGTTTACTACAAATGCCAATAGTAGAAAAAATGCCTCAAGCATAAAAATTCTTGGATTGATGTACATGGTTGGTCTCCAGGAAAGATGATGCATTGGGAATAGTAGCAAGTTCAAATTATTCCATGCTGTAGCATGGAAGAACATGTTCTTTCACAGAATTCCTTTTTAAATGTAACTATTTGGTTTTTAATAACAATGCTTTTTAGATTAAAGAGTAGCAGACAATAATAAAGATGAACAAGTTTTGTATTAGAACTGATTGTATAACTCATTTAGAATATTATTCACATGGGACATCATGAAACAAGAAATGTAGTGTTAAAGAAGGAGACATTTATTCTCCAAGCTGTGAGCCATGAGCTTAAGGCTCTCCAGGAGGCAGGTTATAAAGAACTCCTGTACTTGAATGCACAGACTTGCACAGACCTTCCTTGGGACTTCCCTTCAGGCAGCTGCAGTTCAGTGTGAAGTTTTGATCCTGTTTTGTACAAAGTGCAAACACATCTATCACTGGCCTTTGCATGCAATCTTTATTTTAAAAATATTTTTAAAATTTAATTCTAATATTAGTCTAGGGGCTGTAAGGCAATTATGAAATATTTTGAATTAGCTTTGCCCAAATCCTGCCACTGCTCTTCACCACTGCTGTTCTTCAAACTCTTCAAAGTACTCTGACTTCATGACTCATCTCGATTATTTCATTCTCATTATTTCTAATACCAAAGGCTCACAGCTTTTTGCAGATACATGAATTTGAATATGTCAGCTTGCAATAAAAAAATACTATTTCAAGTGTTTTCCCTGGTTGTGTAGCCTTTAATATCTTCAACTGTATATGGATACCAATGCTTAAAAGGCCATTGTTGTCACCATTTAAAATCCTTGGTGAAAAGCACTTAAAGTTTGCAAGATCCTGATACAGTCATTTCCGTTGTCTACAAGGAGCAATGAAATAAACCCAGAAACTATGCCAGGCACACATTTATTTTGAGTATCTAGCTGACCATGTTTCCAACAACATCATTCTTTCCTGCATGACCTTCCAAGGTATTATTTTCCTCCCTTAGTTGTTGTCTTTCATCTGCCTGTCTTTAGGCTTTGGCTTCCTTGCAGCAAAACCTATATAATCTATGAAGTGTCAAAATATTTATGAAATTATAAAATAATACAAAGCAATAGAAAAAACCTCCAACAACACAGCTGGTGATCCTAAGAGCCTAAGGCTGCACAACGCCTGTCCTAAAGCTCTATCATTCACCAAGGTGCACTGCCATTTACACGACTTGTCACATTACCACTGAGACAAACAGCTCTTCACCAAGAGGTCTAACAGCCTCCCACAACATCACAAACACCATGAAACACAAATCAACTCTGAAAAGCAACCAACTAACAGATAAATCCCAGATATATTTTCAAATAACTGTCTCTAAACTCCTCCTTTGGAGGAGGTAAGCAAAATTGCAGATGAAAAGAAAAAGAAAACTCAGAAATACAAGGTAAACCAAAACCAGAGAAGCAACCAAATAAAAGTCTGTTCACAACCTGAAATGAGAACTATTTTGAACATGACATATTTCCTCCATAAATGTCGGTGCTGGCCATGGGCCTACGGGCCCCATATGCAGATTTCATGTCCTCCAAATTTAGTTTATGAATCAGGAGTACGATGCACAATTTTTTCCTATAGCACAAGCAAAATGAACATCTGTTCACTTTTTGCCATGTAGGTTTATATCTGTGTGGGTGGGTGTGAACAGAGCTCTTGATGTGTAATAGTCCTCCCATCTGCACACCAGGTGGCACTGCATAGTTAATCAGAAGATAATAACAGCCATGAGGAGATTACTTACTTTTTGGGGAAGAGAGAGTAAATCAATCTCACAGAGTTTTTTTTTTAAACAAGGTACATTAATGCTTGTACTTTAAAATCCTTTTTTTTTTCCTGTGTGTGCAATTTCACTCCAATCAATGACATGATCTTATTATATCATTGTTTGAATGTGATGTTAATTAACTATGAATTACTGCAATTATGACAAAGGTTCACTCCACAAGGTGTTTCACGTATTTTCTTTTTTTTTTATGTACAGTTTTAACCCTTGTAAGCAGGATACGCCATTTAGAATACATTCAAACAACAATCTGCTTAGATTTACTTGGTACACTCACCTAACCCACCATTTCACAGTATTTAATAGACCTCTGAATACCCATATACAATAAAACTAACTTCACAGCAATTCAGCAGCAGAAGATGGAGGAATAAACAAGCAATCTTCATTACTCAACGAGAAGTTAAGTAGAAACTTAGTGCTGCAAGTTTAAATCTACAAACACTGAAGTTAAATTGTTTAAGCAATTTCTGGGAATGAGAGCTTCGGATTTTTCTTAAAATGTTGCCAAATAAAACAATATTTCAGGATATATTTTTATCTGATATTCTCTAAGGAGAATGTAAATGTTATGAAAAAATATTAGAGAATAAGGCTAGAGGTTTGTGCAAAAGTCTGCAGAAAATATGTCTATGGTGACAGCATTTCCATGTAGTCATTTGAATGTCACATGAAGAATGTCCTTTAAATATTTAGTTCATTCATTTTTATTCAATTAAGTAGTTCTACAAAGAAACTCCTATGTATTTTCTTTTTCAAAAAGGATTTGAAATGCTTTGTGGAGTCTTAAAAGACAGAATAACAGAATCCTGTTTTCCAAAGAAGACAGCTGAACTTCTAGTAAGATGAGGAATAAAAGCCTGGTATTTCTGCATTTGCCCAGATAGCCAAGAGAGACACATACACATGTTTTGTTTTGGATTTTCTTATCATATTCCACTCTGAAAATCCATGAAGAGCCACAGCAACACAAAGCGTTCAGACTGCTCTGTTCCCCGCAGGATAGCCCTGGCTGCCTTCCTCTGCTGTCTCTGAGGACCATGTGCTCTCTCCTCTAGCCCCTCACCCCTCCATTGATTTCTCCTTTTGCTCTCAGCATGCTTATTCTCTGTTGCCCTGAGTCTCTACGGTGTTTACAGAAGGCAGCAACTGATGCAAGACTTTATTTTCTTAAAGCAAAATTTTCAAACTGATTTGTCAGTTCAGTCACAAATTCTTCACAAACCCTTCTTATCAAAAAGCAGAGCTGATTCAAGGCAGAATACATTGAGTAATCTTTCAAATCAGGACAGGATAGGATTTTTTTTTTCTATGCTTACTTTTCGAGGTTGGATTGAAAACTTTGACAGTTAAATTGGGAGACTTAATTCCTATCAATTAATGTTTGTGAGTAACAAAACAAAGCCAAAAGTTTTGTAACTGAAGAGAATTGTAATTCTAAGATGAAAACTTTAAGAACTAATTCTTCATCTCTAATTGTTAATTAACATTTTCAATTGCCCAACAAAATAAGACTAAGTTTACAAATAGCATCTACTTAAATAAAATGAAAAAAAAACTAAAAAAAACACAGTAGAGACTCCAAGAATATTCTTTAGCTGCTACCTTTTGTTCCTTTTAAAATTATCACGCATACCATTGTCTATTATTAACTTTGATGTAAGAAACTGAGATTCACGGACTATCCCCTAATACTTGTGTTTGCTGTAATCTGAAATTGTGACTGCTGGAGAAAACCAGAAGCATGGTGTATTTCTTAAATTCCCATTGCCTGGCTGGATCCTTACTACTTATCCAGGTAACTATGAAAGCTTTTTCTAGGATTTAGTCTTTCCTAGTTCAACATAGGCCTTCATAACCCCAAATTTCACATCTGTCTTCACAGCCTAATTGGGAAAGGTAAGATGGAGGTAAGGTGTGACTCACACTGAGACCCCAGAGGTTGTCAAATATTGGTGACATATACTGGCCACCTGCTTGTTTTCAAGTCCAGTACAAGGTATTTTTCTCAGCTTTGAGACAGTGACTAAATGTAACAGACCTACTGGCTGGAGAGCATCTTTCCCCTTAAGATAAACCATCGTAGCCTCAATGCTTCAGTAAGCAAAGAATTGAAGCAAAGCACATTCTTTTGTTACTATTCATTTCAAATAAGTCTGTTAACCTGTATCCTTCTGTGAACTTAGGAATTCTTTAGGTCTCATGTCAGAAACACTGCCAACAGCTGATTAGGGCACACATTTAACACCTGTCCAAACAGCTCTCACCAAAAGCCTTTGCTGTTCATTTCTCTTCAACATGGTCACTGGCTAGAATGCTCAAACCTCAGTCACTGTGTTTTACCATTGATAGAACCTGCAGTGGAGGGCACTTTGCCTACCACACACAATATTCCCACAGGCAACAGATTTTCCCTGATGCATAACTGTGTAAAAAACAGTTTTCAAAGTTCTCTTTGCAACTCCACCTGCCCTCAGGTAGCTGGTTATTTACAAGTGATCTTCTGTTTCATGAATCACACATGGACTTTTGTACAATCCCAACTGAGCAAATCTTGAATTCCAACTCATTTGCAAGACTAAAGGTGTACTCTTCAAAAATCACATGGCTGCAAAAAAGTCCTCTCACATTGTACTCATCCTATCAGGGATTCAATTTTCTTTTACATACTCACTTACTTCTTTTTTCCACTAATAGGGAAAATTTAAAACTACCATATTTCTTTTCCATCAAGGTACAAATATATTCTGAAGCAAATTACAACAAAAAATAAATCTTCCACTTTATGTAAGTAGCTCCATAATTATTTTACCCCTATGATTCAGAGAATGTTCAAATGTGGTATTTCATTGAATATATTTGCTCAGTAGGCAAAGAACACAAAAAGAAATGCAGTTCAGACTCATTATGGAGAAAAGGCTGCTGATAGCCTTGCTGATAGCTTATGAGTGCTCTATTGCATTAATATTGTTAAGTCCACAAATATGCAACCCCACAGCATGTCCTCTCCCTCTCCCTGCCAGTATGCAAGGCCACTTTACTGCCCAGTGGCTTACACAGTACTGCAAAAGTGAGATGACAGGCAGACAAGGGGTACACAAAGGGCATCATAAATGCAAGGTAGTGTCCAATAACAAAACTTTGCAGGTACACATAATCCTTCATTAGCATTCATACACTCTGTTTCCTAGTACAGTCAATGAACACATGCTTTACAGGAGAATTATGCTTCAGATACCTTCTCTGGTTTATTAAAACTCTGGCTGTGTCCCTTTACCTAATATCTGTATGGAAAAATGTTCTCTGAAAGTATACAGAGATAAATATATTTCTAACCAAAAATATTTTTATTAGCATAGCTTTTATTAAGGTCAGAAAATCAACCCAGATACATAAACCAAACACTCCAATTCTATGTGAAGTGCTCAGTGGTCATTTTTGCTGACACTAAACTGAACTGTTATTCTAAGCTTCTGAGTCAGAAATGCAGAGGAATGATGCTGATGTTAAAAAAAAAATGACTGAGAATTTTTTCCTAAGTGCTAGACTCACGGAAAACAAATGCTTATGAATTAATTCATCATTGGTGAGATTGTGCAATGTGGTTTGAAAGACACAGATGAAAACAATAAAAAATATAAGTCACACCATTTGCCTCATATAAAATTACATCAAAATATGATACATCAGAATTCCTTTACATGGAAGTTCCCTAACAATGTGAGGATTTAGGATTACATAAATCACAACACTCTGTGCTATCATTACACAACAGAATAGACCTGCAAAGCTTATTATACTGCATAACCAGATGGTAAACAACAGTTGTCGTTGTACTAAGAATTACATCTCTGTAATCAATAATAGGAAGGAGGAACAGTTGGACAACTTGTTTCCTATTATGTTCACTTAGGCAACGTCTAGATCAATAAAGAGCATTAAGCCTCATACCAACTGTAGACAATGCCTGCTTAACATGCCTATCATATGGCAGCAATGGGTCCAGCTGTACTTCAAAATAATTGTAAATGGATAATAATTCTAATCTAACATTAAAAAGAAGTGATAATTCAAACAGCAGAGAGGTGCAGGACTTCTCTTGTATATGAGAGAAGACAGACCTATGATGGCAGTTTTGTGCAAGTCAAAATCAGCTTATTTTGTTAACCCACTCCATAAGTACATTTCACTACAGCCCATCTGAAGGATGTGGCACATTTTATATGGATGAAAGAAAAAAAGCAACCAAGCATGATATCACTGGCTTACATATAGACTCAGTAATTGTGTGGGTGTAGTAAGCTGTTCGCAAAAATTGAAAACTAAACTTGTGTATCGCTCTAGGCCAATATGGCAATTAATTACAAGCAAATTTTTAGTTCATCCATTTTAAACTATCTAAACAAACAATAAATCAACCCGTTCGGCTACATTCACATATTACTTCAAGATCTGTAATATAAATCTGAAAATTTTAGCAATCCTATTAAGGCCACTAATTTTAGCTTCCTGATTTAAAAATTTTTCTTATATTCCATACTTCCACAATGCAACAAATAAAAGCTTTCTCCCATCATGTTATTAACAAAGATACAAAGTTTATTCCTAGGCAGTCCTTCAATTTGAGTATGACAAAGCATGGGACCGTGAGCTCTTACCTATTCCAATAAAGACTGCTTTATAGCCATCTTCTTTCAAGGTATGGAGTGTCATTCCGTCCACTGCAAGGCCTTTCCTAAAACTTATCTGAAACAATTAAAAATTGCTTGGTAAAAATTCAATTATAATGAAGCAGCACATTCTGCATGGTAAACTAACAAAGGTTTTCAAAATAATGAATGACGTAAGTTTTGATTTAGACTTGCAATTGTTAATTCTAATTTAGACAAGAAACAGTGTCCATAGTGCAGTAATTGATGTTCAATAATCTACACTTGTTCCTGATCAATTGCTTTTTGCTTCCAGAAGCAAAAGTTGCATTTTTATTTTTTTTTCTGGAGCCATTCTCCACACTAATCCTGCTCTGAGCAGCCACTGGCCAGGCTGAGCACCTAGAGGAGCTGTAAGTGTGAGACAGCGAATGCTGCTCTCTGCATGCTCAGGAAACTGAGGACGGCAGTGCCTGTGCAGAGGTCACGCAACTGGAGATACACACACCTTTTGTTCATCACTCCTAACCCCAAGGCCTTTGAGCACAAAAAGTGTATGCAATTATGCAATTCCTCTTCTGATATTTCATACTTCTTGACATAGGTATGTGTGTTTTTATCTCCATATCTTAGACTCTCTGAACCTGAATGTTTTCCCTCAGGTTTTTTATATCACATGTGATTTTACTTCACAAAATGCAGTGCTGTTGTGTAAGCTCTCTACTTTGTGATCTTAACAGTTTAGCCTTCAAGTCACTGTGTATCTTGTTTGTTATTCAATCTGCCTATATTTTATTTAGTATACTTTTCAGGTCGGTGAGGAAAAAAGGCAGAGGTAAAATACAATTTACACTACTTAAAACACTGACTTACCTTTTCTTTGGAGATTTAGTATACATTTTATCAGAGGTGAAAAGTCATGTACTATTGCAATCCTTATAAAAATACAGACTCCATCCTCACTGGCAACAAAAGACATTCCATAAATTGTCATTACATTTTTTTATCCTGTTGTGTACATATGTTATGAAAACCTAATGAAGGAATTTAAATAGCAATACTATTTTATGTGAGGATTCATAATACTTCTAGGGCCTAGCTCTGTAATCCTTATCCAGCTGACTAATTCTTACTAATTTCAGTGGAATTACTTGAATAAACAGCACTACTGAGCATTACACAACACAGCACTTTCCACCACAGATTTGAAATGCTTTAAGTAAACACCAGAAAATATTTCCAGCTTGTAGAGGCATAAAGCTAAGATACTTATTTAACCAGCTTGCCAAAGGGTCAATTGTTAACCAATGGCAGAGCTTTGAAACAAATTTACATTGAGATTCTCTGCTGCACTCCAGAAGCACAGAGGACCTGCAGGTCAGGATGACATGGTGGCTCTATCAGTCCATTCTGGAGACCTGGTCATAACACAGAGCCCTGGGAACTGAGGCTGGCAGGGGAGTCCCAGCAGTCTGTGCCCAGCAGTTCTGTCTAAAGGTGTCTCAGTGCTCTGTTTAACACCATCCCTAACTAAACCTCCATTCTGTCAGTCTTTTTGAGGGTTGCAAAGGGAACTTAAAAGTAGAAAAACAGACCTGTAGCACTTAAAACCTCATCTTGCATCTTACTAGCATTTTTAAAAAACCTAAGCAGGACAATGTTCTCACTCAGGTCTTGTGACAAAAGTCTACTACTTTGACAAAAAGAATCAACATGAAAGAATTTAATCCAAGAATTTCTTGCTTCACGTAAGGCGTTAGTAATGTTAAACATAAAGTATCTCTCCTGGTACTTGAAAATTTGATCCAGTGGTACGTTTGTAAGTTCTATTAAAATGTGCAACAATTGTAAATACTATCTAAATCTTCAGCTCAAGTCTTAAATTACAATAAATTGCTGTTCCCATTATCTATAAACAACACACATTTATCTAACAGAATAATGCATAACTATTGCTTTCCAAGAAGTTGAATAGATTGTTATTGTTTGTAACAGATGATCATGTTAACACTTCAATTTAATACATTTTATTATAAGATTAACTTGGATGCAAGACTATATGATAACCCATTAGAAAAAAAACTCAGGGAGAAGGAACAAAAGCAGTATCAAATATGAATGGTTTAAGTAGTGCCAAACTTGCATGAAAAAAACTTGATTAAAAAAAATCAAATCATTCCAATAGCTACATTGAACCCCTAAAGCAATTTAGGAATTTGTTTCTTACAGACAATTAATCACATGCAGGCATTCCAGATGAGAACTATTGATTGCCCTTTTCCAAACTAGTGGCATTCAGACAGGAGACAGACAAATGCCCTGAGCAAAAGGAAGCATCTTCCTGCCTCTGTCTAGCACAGCTTTTAATCGTTCTTTACTAATGTGCATGACATTTTGCTGTTAATCTTTGGCAGAGTTCTTGTTCTCTTTTTTTTTTTTTTTTTTGAGCTATACATAGGCAGGATATATTTTTCATTACCTTCACTCCAAGATCCTTCATAAGCTCGGCTTCAAAATTCACTACATCATATGGCAAACGGAACTGGGGGATTTCAGATGTACTAAAATAAAAAAAAAAAATCTTGTAACTATTAGGAAAATATTATTTTAAAATTTATTATTATTTGCTAAAATACTTATGATATACCTTAATTAATTTTGACATATGTGAATGGAAATGTGCTGAAGTGTGACTCTTGACTTTTTTTAATTTTTAGAGTGACAAAAAAGCATTATTCATCCAATGCTAAAAATATAGGCCAGAAAGGCAGTACCTTGAGGCCAACACTGCCTACTCTTGTAGGTGACTAATTAACATTTGTTATGTTTGAATTCTAAACGACTTCGGCTCCATTCCTTTTGTTCACCAGAATACACAACGCCAAGCGTAGGATACCCATTTAAAAAAAGACCTCATGGCTACTGAAAGCAAAGTGACATAGCAATCTTTCATTAAGCTATCTAATACTTGTGTATCAAATTTCCCATACAATTTTTTTAAAGTGGTACATATGCTATTTTGAGCTAGAGTATTCAAAAATCTACCTCCATTTCTACTTCATAAAATTTTAATTATTTTTCAGGATGGACAAACACTTTATCAGCTGTTGATTTCTTGGGGTTTTTTTGACTTAATGTTTATTAGCTGGCATTTTTTCCTCCTGGGGAAGATTAAGAATGACATCTTCAAGTTCCCAGAATCACAGAAGGGAAAAAACTGCAGTGCCAGTATAGAGTGCCAGTATATATATATATATTTATCTCCAGTAAAACATGTTGCAGATAAACACAGTGAAGTTATATTTTAGATACTTTTGTTCAATGAAGATAAAAAACCTAAATATGCAGAAAAGTAAACGCTTCTCCCCAGATACTTCTAAGCTTCAAATGGTCTAATCTGTTTTCAAATTAATGAATCTGTAATATCCATAACAAAGCAGAGGCACAAGAGATTCACTGCAGCTTATTTTACATATTTATATTGACCACACATCTTCAGCATCAGGCCAGAAGAGTTTTATTTCTTTTAAGTTACATCAACTTCAATTATATTGATAAGAAACTGGTGTTCTTCCTTAGTTCTAATACTGCCCTTTTTACACCTTTCTTGACCAGTGTGCAATGAGAAGTGTTGTAAATATCAGATATAATGAATGTGTCAATACAACTTTCACAGGTCATGCTAAATAAAGGTGTCTGAGGCAGAAACTAATGTATCAATATGATTCTGCAACAGAGATTCAATAAAGAAATCTAATCAAAGAAGAGGAAAGTTCTATTTTCCAGGTCACCTATGATGTCTCCACAATGTGCTCCCAGAACACCACTGGCTGTTACATCACGGTCAGAATTTGTAAACACTTTTTTTTGCTCTTATTAAACACTTAGTTTTATGCTGTGAGGCATACCCACATGCATGCACATTAACTATGAAAATAGGCATTTTATCAAAGTCAATTCTACATCAATAATTTTGATGCAATTTCTTTCAGCAGCAGCAGATGGTCTCTGACTCTGCAATGGAGACACAGAGGGGAAAAGGAAATGGGGCAGAGATGGAGGAGGGATGCAGTGTCCTACAAATCCACATCAACCTCAAATTTGACCCAAGTCAGAGGTGCTTGGACAGGTGCCTGGTGTTTCCCAGAGACCTCAAATTACTGCTGCTCAAGGGACAGCTCTTTGGCCTAGGAAGAGAAATACTTTGGTACATTGTAAAGCAGTGGCACAGACAGAAGCAAAAGTAGTAAAGCTTGTTCATGCTCTCTAAGCAAGAGCATGGCGTGCTCATGCCTACTGTACTATAAAGCATAAATTTTGGACAATTGGTGAAACGTAGGAAAACCTGCCCATAAATATGAAAATCCAGACACATTCAGAGACGCACAGATTTTTGCTATATTTAAATATCCCACCACAGGAATTGCAATCACTAGACACCTTTCTAGTGTCACAATATTATGAAAATTAGCTATCATGCAAGAAACATCCTAATTAAAAACAATTGGAAAAAACTTTAAGAAAGCAAAAACACTGCCATTATAAACAGCTGATTCCAAATACAAATTGATTTGGTCTTCTTAGCAATTTGCAACAGTTTATGAAGCCTTGAAAACACGCTCATCAATAACTTAAATTTGTTAAAAGACGTGATGCAAAGACCTAGAAATGCAATAATGGATGACTGCTGCCACAGGCCAGCTCCCCTTCTGTTTCAAGATTAAAGTAAGGACAAAGGAATTGATGCCCTTAAACCACACATGAGCATTTCTACAGTGAATGGAAGTCAAATTTGACCTTGAATAATACATGTTTAAACTCAAAAAAAAGAAATACATTTAAAAATACACTCCTCAACCATTAAGGATACTAAGAGAACAGACAAAACTCTGTGTAAGGCTTTTTGCATTAGGAGAAACAACAGGCAAAATATTATTTTAAATTCAAGTTAAACCACAAAGAACTTAAGACCACACTGCCTCAAATACACAAGCACATACTAAGCAACTAGCATTGTCCTACAGCACTGAAGCAGCTGCAGGAAGTCCTGCATTGTATCAAGTCCAGCCTGAGTCCAATCTGTCACCAAAAAGAGCCTTTTTGTTAAAAACCTCTTACTACTTATGACTACTTTACAGCAACAAAACTGATTTTAATCTTGTATTTATGATAACATGTGCTACTGAGCAGGTAAATAGGTATTTCACATACTAAATTTGCAATCCTCTATGGTAACTAGTTCAAGTGAAACAGCTTCACAGTTAAATGCCTATAGATTACCACCTTGGTAATTAGGTAAAATAATCCTGAAGCTCAGTGGGAAAAACGCAAGTAATCAGTTCAACTTCTCCAGAACTGATTCTCTTTCTTGCGGAGCACTGAATAAGTATTTGACATTATGACATCATGGATCAATTTCATTAACCGTGTCAACTCTATTGATCTCAGTGATGCTGCATTAAGAAATGTAAGTGCATCACCCTTCTTTCTCTCTCTGTTTCATTATATTTTTTATTTTTTAAACACATTGTGTGGATGCATTTTGTACTCTTGCACACTTTACATTGTGGAATTTAATTTTGATTTTGAATGGCTTGGTATCCACTAGTCAGTGTCGGAATTATCTCATACACAGGGATTCCAACAAGCCTACTAGATTTGATCACAGCCATTACTGCACTGGCAAAAATTAATTTTCTAGTGTGGAGGACTGACAACATGGAAATACTAGCCAAGGGTTTACCACAGAGCAAAACTGCAAATGTACCTTCCTTTATGTATTTGAACTTTTTGAAGGTTGAATTGCAGGGGGTTTATTTCACCCATATGGTATGGTCTGCTAAAGCAGTTCTACTGATGGCTGATTGCCACTGTCACCTTTATGTACACAAGGTAGTCCAGGAAAGCATGCTAAAACAAAAACTCTCCATGAAATTACTACCTAAAGCATTTTAAACATGCTTTTACTAGGGCTACAGGGACTTAATCTTGCCTTAAGGATAAGGGAAAATGGCTTCTGACGTGATTTTCTAATATGTTAACATGATCATAACAATTACACCCTAGAATTTAGGTCGTATGAAGAAAATATAGGAGACAGCCACTAGATTTTCAGTTAAAGCTTGCCTGCAACTGTACCTCTTTTAACATGAACGATCAACAATTTAAATAAAAGGTGACTTGTACAGATGTGAAATCTTCTGTTCTCTTCCTATGCTAAAGTCAAGTGATCATACATAAACTATGTATGTACAACATTTTTTGCCATGCTTTCTACAATAATTGCAAACAGTGCTTTGTTATCATTGTTTTATTACCTTAAGCCCCCAAGGTACTCCTGCTTTTCAAATATGGTGATGTTTGAATAGCCCAGTCGAGCCAAAAAGGAAGCACAACTTAAACTTGCAGGTCCTGCACCAATAAGAGCTATCTTCACCTGATATGCTTCAGGCATATCTTCTAGAGGAGGTAAAGAAGGGTTTCTGATCTGAGGAATATTCATGGCTTTGAAAACCTGAAAAGCAACATAATCAACAGGTTAAACCCATTCTCTCTTTAAATTTTATTATGACTGACATGGTGGAAGCTTCTGCTAGTGCTGTCACATAGCTGATATATTATAGCAAACTCACAACATTATAGAGGTTTCCAAATGACATGATCTGTGCATTTGTGAGGGATGTTGTATTAGCAGGGTTTGGTCCATCTATGGGTCTTTTTGTTTTAAAAAGCTCTGAAGTCAGGTTTTTCACTACTGTAAATTTTACAGAGAAGACAGATCCAGACTACCAGTGACAGAATAGGAATGCAAAGTCAGCCAGATGGTAGAGAATCTCTGCAATGCCAAAAAATTTCCCTGCAAACAAATTATTCTTACTAGTAGAAAAATATCTCTGCAAGTAATGCAAAGGATTATAGTGCCAGTAAAGAGGCTTTGCTTCTTCATGAGACAAGATGATCCTGCATGATCCTGGAAAAATCACTTATAGCTTGAATTATAGAGGTGGTAGGTGACAAACTTTAGGTGGGTTTGAAATGTTTTTTAGCAACTACACCTAGTCTTCAGTGCTATATTTTCATTGTTAACCCTATGCTTTAGATGCCTCCTCTTAGATAATTGTTATAGGACTTGATTTCCATTTCTTACTTACTTAATTTGTTGTCCACTTTTTGATTGGGTTTCCAAAAACTGCAGACACATCTTAAAGTTAGACAGTTCTCCCTATGCCCCAATTACTCATTCACCTGCACAATGGTGATGATCTGCATCCAATCTCTCCTGACAATTAAAAACACTTAGGAACAATCTCTGCCCACTGTTGTGTACTTCTCTAGAACCCAATGCAATAGGCTGCTAACCTGATTGTAATGTCACATAATTTTTCAGATTTGCATTAAATCATTTCTATACAGATATACATTTCTACTCAGATATACAGGTAAGAGGTGAAGGCAGAAATGTTCTGTATTGCCAAAGCAAGATTTCAGTCTCCTCTGCACTTAGAGAAATTGTAGAGAAAGGAATTGAGTCTCTGTCTTGTATGACATACAAAAGGAAAAAGAACACACATACAGCCTTAGAGGCCACTAAACATCAGAAGCATGGAAGAGCACAGGTACATCTTCTTTTTACTTTAGGCATTAGGGGGAACTATCTTTAACCCAAGCAGAACATATTTGTAGCAGAAAAAATAATTCAAGAACGCACTGCATGGGGACTCTCAGTCATATCACAAATACTGTCAATGTAGAATCTCAGAAACTACCAGGAAACCACACCGCTCCCCACCTATTTCAATGCAGAGCTGTGCTCCCTAAGTACTAGCTAGTCCTCTGAAATACATACACTGAACATTCATCTTAATAAATAGCATATTTCAACTATTTAGAAGCTTACCAAAAGATTTTACTTTCCTTAGAACTCAAGAAGCAAAGGGTTTTCAAGTTAAACTTTGGTAATTCCACTCATGATTAGAATTTTTCATTTATATTTTGAATCAATGTTCATTTTCTTCATATGCACTTGAGCACTCATGCTAGGTAAACCAATGATTAGTTCCTTCCCTCTCTAAAATTTCTGTGTCAAACTCCCCCAGTCTTTGTAAATTGACACAGCAGTTTAACAAACTGCATGAAGCAAGAGACAGATAATTGTTTTAAAGAAAGAATCATTTAAACCTGACAATTCATACAATATGGGAAAGTTTAATGTGGTTATTAATGGATTTCACAGGCTGAAAAGCTCATATTGAACTGTGAAACTAGATTATGATAACCCAAATGCAATGATATTTCTAAAATGTCTGCTTTGTTATATTCATAAGAAATTGCTTGAATTATAGCAAATTTTCATTAGTCTCATATAGTTGTTTAAAAAGGCTATTCTGTAACAAAAATTATATAACTCGCATATTTAATGTGCATATTTAACACACTGAATATGCATATGCTTAACAAATTTACTACTAAATTTACTTTATTGTTAACATAACTATTTTTATATCTATTATTGAATAGTCATACCTATCTAATAAATGTTACACTGAAGTTCCACACTACTGTGGTGCAGTGCTTCAGAAACCAAGCACTCATGCAGAAAATCCTCAGAGTTCAGGCTGAATGGTCAACTTTAATTCTGCCTATTTGCAAACAGGGTAAAACTGTCTTTATGCAGCTCAGCCAGCTTGTGTGGCAGTATCTTGCCATCTGGAATTCAGTGGCAGTTTTGCATATTAAGGCTGGCAGGGTAACTGTGTGAAAATAGCAAACTGCTTTAATGCATTTCAAAGGATTTTTACTCACCTCATGGTGAAGTTTCCCTATACTGTAAGTCACTTAATTAAATATCACTGAATTCCTCTATATAAATCCTTTGGTGGCCATAGATGAGCAACTGGCAAGCAAGTGTTCAGTGGCACATTACATTCAACTGTCCTTTCGGCTTCTAATCTCTTCAGACTATGTTCAGGATGCAGGCAAAACTTAATACTATTACCCTTCTCTCCACTTTTCCTTCAAAAACATGAATTATTTCTTGCTTGGTATTTGGATGGAGTTTTTCCTTTGTATTGCAGGGCTTTTTAACCAAGGACAATTCAGGAAAATGAGACCAAATGATGAATTTTGAAGCAGAGTCTCTCAGTGAAAAGCCTCAGTCATCATCCTCATGTCTGCCTTTCCTTCTGGCGCTCTCATACACAGATTAATAACAGACATTAATAACATTAGGCATTTATTCCTTAACTTTTTATCAAATATGACACAATTATCATTACTTCACTATCTAGGGCCTATTCAAATTAAATCCACATTGAATCTGTCCACTTCCTATGCCTCATGTCCATTAGAATCCTCCAAGAGGATATCCCAGTTTATAAAACATGGAGACTTAGTCCACAAGTGAGTTCCACTTTGACCAAATCAAACCAGGCCATCTATTCAGCCAAGTTCCAACAACAGAAAAAACGCTCTCTTGAATCACACATTTGTAACATATTATTGTTCTCCTATTTGCATCACTTCACTGTGTAAAGGTGTGAGTGCACTTGCTCAATGCTCTCTACAGCATGGTTCTCTACAGTATGAAATCCAACAGTTTGTTGCATTCCCTATTGTAAATAAAACATCCTTTCACTGCAAAAGGGTCATTTCCAAAATATTCAACAAAGAGAAAAATTCCAAAATATATAAAAATAATTCACAGGATGAGTTTATACTCAGGTTCCACAACATGTCCCACTTGAGCCAACTACAGTGGTTTCAATTCTTGAGAAACTGATTCCAGTTTAAATTTCCTGGAAAGTCTTAGCCAAATCATTTTAGCAGCTTTTGAGAATGCAGATAGGAAAAAGCTTATTGTTAGCCTCATGTAATAAAATCCTGGTTCTTTTCTTCACTGCACCACTCTTGTATTAGAATGTTTTGATGAAAAGATGCGACATTTGGCAAAGAGAAGCAGGTGACTCAGAGAAATGCATTTTGCTAACCAGATTAAAATAATTTTAAGGCAAAGTAAGCATGACTTAAATGAGTCCAAAACATTTTAAACCATTAAAACAGGCTAGAACTGATATTCAGAATTTTTACCTCAAATTCCATACAATTTAAAGTACATAAAATACCTAATTTCAATCAGTGTGGCACTTAGAGGTACGGTTTAGTTGACAAGGTGTTGTTTGGTCAAAGGTTGGACTTGATGATCTCTGAGATCTCTTTCAACCTAATGATTCCATGATCCCTGGCAGTGTTCAAGGCCAGGTTGGAGAGGTCTTTGATCAACCTGGTCTAGTGGAAGGTGTCCTTGCCCAAGGCAGGGGAGTTGGAACTAGACAATCTTTAAGCTCCCTTCCAACACAAGCCATTCTTCTATTCCATGATTGCTTAAAATTATTTTTAGACTATGACAGTGTATAACCAAATAGTAAATAGATTGAAAGATCAATTTCAGTGTTAAAATGTGAAATACTTTTGTCTAATCCTACAAAATGAGACTATCAAAACATACTTTGTATATCCAAGATATACAGAGAAGGATGAATTTCAGAAGGACATACAGAAGGACAATTTAACCTTTTACTAATACGAGTTTTGACTTGATAACTAAATTCTTTATATTCTTCACATATAATGCTTGGTTCCATGCTTAAAAGGCTCTAGAAATAAGTTTATCAGTAAGGTTTACAGTTTAACATCCTTCATTAAGGCAGTGAGATACCAGTTACTGATACAGACATTAGAATCTAGCTGGGATTAATTTTAGAGTGAAATGTATCAGTATACACTGAATTGTTACCACATTTTACTAGTGCACAGACAGTAGAATACAGGCAATGAAATCAGGAACATTTAGGAACTGGTTTTACTAGTTTCACACTTTCCCACTTGTTTCCATGGATATTTATCTGTAGGCTGGTTTACATTAATATGAGACAGTGGAATATTTAAAGAAGAAAATAATATTCTGCACATATTTTAATGTAAAATAAAGCAAATTGTATGCACAGTAACATTCTTGAAGCTGTCAAATTACATGATCATCCAATTAATTCCATTTAATTACAGTGGATAGCACAAGATGCTACATGAAGAGTTTTTTCCACAGACACATGCTAGTTATGAAACGCTCGTGATCTTCCTTCCACAATTTAAGAGCTAAAGTTGCAATATTTCAAAATTTTATGGAAATAGGTGAGTGCTTACAAAACTAGGCCCCAAAACATCTTATTAAAGACTTTTAAAACCTCCAGTATTCTAGTCCTAAGATACCCCATGGATCTAGGACATTGCAGAGTCCAAATCTCAACATTTAACGAATCCCACCACTAAATGGACTTAGCAACATTCATGCAAATGCATTAAAAACCAAAAAAATGCTTAACATCTGTAAAACAAGCTGTAGGGAAGTTTATATATATAACTTGCCAAAATATCCGGAAATCTTTCAGCATTGGCCGGAGAAATCAGAAGTCCTCAGATTCATCCCCTGACCTCTTGTAGAAAGCTACACCACTCCCTCCAGACAAGCCTGAACTTTTATTTATTATTATCATGGATTTTAACATGACTTAAAAGATACAATAAATTAAAGATGTATTAAAATTAATGCTGTAAAATAAAGGACAAATATTTGTCCTTCTGTCTTAGCTCCCCAGAACAACCCTCTCTTGCAGATGCAGCTCATGTATCCATACCTGTGGTGATGCCCAGCCTGGCATCTCAAGGCCATCCTACTGCAGGGGTGGCAGCCCCATGAGAGCCACCTTCTCCTCACAGCTGCACTACAGACTGATCAGAGCTGTCAACTGGCAACTCAAAGAGGAACCCAAGCCCAAGGGCACAGTGTGCCACTCCAGGGCAATCCCTCAGGTAAGACATTTCTTCCTTGACTGTGGTGGGCTGAGGGAAGGCACTCAGGTCCCTCACCAGAACACTCCTTCCAGCACAGGTACTCTGCTGAGCTGTCCCTAGGTGAGCAGCAGACCAGCTCATACAATCCCTCTTTTTCAGAAAAACACATATCAAATTTCCTTTTCCAATTTCTTTATGCTGCAGCAGCAGTCAGACTGTATCTGCAAAGAGGAACAAATCACCCAAACTGCAACTGGCACAAGAGCCACAGTACCAAATGATCTAGTGTTTATATCTAGCATGCAGAGATGAAAATATTACATTTTCTATTTAGCTTGTGCTGCACCATTCAGAATGATTAAACAGAAACAGAAAAGAACCTTTATATTCAATACAGTCTATCCAAAACCATAATAATTTGAGGGTTTCTTACTAATACAACAGCAGATAAGGTAATAGACCTTGCTTATTTTCACTACAAGCTTGCGAACTTGTACCTGAGTAACCAGTGATTTTAGTTCGTTTTGGGACTGACAGCCATATACCTCATGCTTATATTGTCACTGCAATCTCAGTATATTTCACTGAACTTGTGTTCAAAAAATGGATGCTGCCTGATTCTGGAGTACTTGGGCAAAGGAGACAGATAAAGGCATTAATATAATTTTGACCTGTGCAAGTAGCAGGTGTAACCTGAGCTTGACACTCGTCATTTATAATAGTGAGATTTACTCCATGTTATTCTCTAGATGCAACAGTTACCATGGTAACTGCATCCCCGTACACACATTCTACATCACAAATACAAACGGACATTTCCCTTTTTCCACTTAAACATTTAATTGTCAAAATCCACATTTTCTCAGGCTGGATTACAATTCACTTTGAGAATGAGCCAAACATAGTTACAAAACTATGAAAGGGCAGAAGGGAAATGCAGGCAGCATAAGGTGCCATTTTTTTTACTGTTCTACCGTATGCAAGACAAATATTTTACAATTAGGGAGCTTTATCTGCAGTATGAACAGATGATCAGTCATTGTTCAGAAGCACAAACGGGGACACGTCATACCCATATATTTTCCATTTTAAATACACATTCCTGCTTTACTGCAATTTTATCTATTATCTCAGCTAGCAGTTGTGCCCTTTTAATATTGCTCACTCTCATAATGCATCAAGTGTATGATCCTCAGACTAATTCTGAGGGGAAAAAAAGCCTAAAACTGGCTTCATGCACAATGGAGTTTTCAGTAAATAAGCCCCTGTGGGACAAATATTACACCATGCTTGAGAATCACCATGCAGCTCTCATTAAGACTAACACATGTTGCATGCCTAAATTACACAATTTGCTAAGTTACTTGTACAGGTAGAGCTGTGACCACACTATCTGGGCCAATTCTTGTATGAACACTAGCACCTTACAATTTTCTTCAAGATTATAATCTATATTTTTATAATGATTTTTACTTGGAAGCACTCATACCATTATATTTTTTCAACTATACCTACTTTCACAGCAAATTTTAACTGAAAAGTTAAAAAGTACTAATTGCAAAAGTGACTGCCTATTATTACTAATTAAGAGTGCTACAATACATACAAATTCCGTGTTAAACAGCAGTAAACCTAAAGGTTATTAACAACAATTTTTTCTTTTACATTTTTTATCTATTAAATGTATAAGAAAAAGATACTATGAAAATACTAAACATAATATTTTTTGAAACGTTCTTTTTTTGGACTGCCATATAAAACTACATAACAATTTTATTCTGTTAGAGTTCCTGGAACTAACATAATTTAAACAAACTTGAAACATTGAAAACTATTCATCCTCTGCAGTTTTTGTATCCATCATTATGCTACCACTGGGGTTTTTTTAATAATAGATTTCTGAAGAAAAATGGCAGATATTTAGCATTATCTACCAAGTCATCATTCCTCTCTATTAATCATAGAATAAGAGCTAAAAGAAGACAAAAATCAAATTATAAGAGATATTCATTTCATTCCTAAACAGTAATATTTCACTATTGTATTTATGATCTACTTGCCAACTGTTTAATCTTTTTTGTTTGGTCGGTTGGTTTTGGGTTTCTATCTTTGGTTTTGTGGGGGGGTTAAGGAGAGTAGTCTTCTGCTTTGCAACAAATACTAGCTTTTTACATATACAGAATAAAGGCCACTAGAAGAAAAGCTAATAAAAGTGTTTCTTGACTGATAAAGCCCAACTATACAACATACACACAGAACTAACACAGTTCAGCGTCTCTAGTCTCATCCTGTAAATGAGAACTTGGAACACACTTGTGTGTTCAAATCTCAAGAAAAACGAAGTGGATAACTACTTAAATGACAGAGAGGAGAGAAGATTCAGCAACAGCTAGCAGAAAAGTTTATCAGGCACTCCAGAAGATTCACAAGTCTCCTGGAGAGAAGAAAAGAGGGATACAAACAGATAAAAGGAGAACAGCAGCAGCAGGTAGTAATATCCAATCCTGACCCACAGCCATTGAGAAGAGAGTGGGAAGGCTATGCTTGACACTAGAGGAAAATACTGGTCTTATAGACATCATCTGTTACTTCCAGATTGATTTGCATTTCTATTTTGGTCTGTTCTACAAAGTTGGTTTTTTCCCATGCTTTGCAAATTTGACTGGAATTTTATGGTGTTTGTAAATAAGATCAGCCAAATGGCTCATGATACAGAACAGGGACTTGCACATTAGTTAAGGACTGTATAGAAATATACAATCCTAACACATTAATATGCTGGTTTTAATATAGCCATCACTCCCTCACTTTTACAGAGGCCAAAATAATCATTTTTACAAAATTTTACTTTAGATAGATCAGATGAGGTACCATCTGAGACCTTGAGTTAGGTAAAAATTCTCCATGCCCTCAAAAGAAACTAACAAACAAGTAGTTGCCTCTGTCTTTCAGACAGAAATTGGAGCATTAAAACTACATAATCCCAAGCAATGCACAAGAAGCTCAACAAAAACCCATGCAAAGAATTTCTAATGTGAAGCAGCAAGTAACAACCTTTGCTTCAGTAGCCAAAGCATGCACCTACCTTTATGAACTAGTAAATTTACACATATACACTGTGAATCTTACCTATATAAATAGATACACATGGACACGTATTTTTGGTCAACCTCAAACTATGTATTTACTTGGGTTTGGAAAATAAATAAAGTAAATATATTAAAAAGAAAAAATCATCTGAAGTTTATCCTTTGTCTCAAAACCAGCACAAACACACATTAATTCTGCTATAGAATCTATCCTATGCCCAAAACAGTTCTACATCTCCTTAACATGCATTTACAGATACAGCTGCAGTTGATCTTTTCCCCTATGCAGCCTACAATCTACTATGGAGCAACATCCACAATTTCACGTGAAATAAATTTTTCATTATAAAAGAAATTGTCTCAACTACCAGTATGTCTAAAGAATCATCTTGTTCACAAATAATGTTGCTTAGGTTCCTATAATGTACTCCATTATGAAAGCATTTCTAGGCATTTGAGTGTGCTGTAAGAAAAAGGATAATTATTCCAGCTTTCTACACTTTAATTTTATTATTATCAACTTTTTTTTGAAAAAAATCATTAACAAAGGTAACCCCAGGCAATACTCAATAGTACATACAAAGAATTTAAGACATTTGCAAGTCCTACCTCAGTAGCAAACTGCTGCAATCCACCAATATTAATTGGTCCTTCCTCAGTGGCATACAAATTGCAGCCACCAACACAGAGATCTGATGTTGGACACACCATTCCGCATGTCAGGCCAAGTGGATTGTCAGAAAGAATAATTTTGGCAGCTCCATAGTAGTTCTGAAGGAAAAAGAGAAAGGAAGAAAGAAAAATGACAGTCACATACCAATGAAGCAAAAATTCAAACCTTCAAGAGAGAATTTTATTAGCCCAAACAAAATAATATATTAGCATATGTGTTAAATAACACTGACATTACTGAAATGTACTAACATGTTATGCAAAATCCTATCAAAGATACTGTGGATTATGCAAAGATAAACTTTTGCTTTTTAGCCTGCAAAACGGTTAAAAGCATCTTCAGTCTGAGGTGGTTGTAGGATTTTCAGTAGCTTAACAAATCTACCTTCAAAAACTACAACTGCTGCATTACGTACTTGAAAATATTCTCTCCATTTTTAGGTCAATTGGGCACTAGCTGAGTTGTGGCCCTTGTTACAGGATGACCAGAAAGTGCCGGTTATATTACCAGTTCTTTCCAGCTCAGGAATGAAAATCTTATTTTACACATCTGCGCACACCATCTCTGTTGATATTCCTGTCCTTCACACCAGACCAGTAGTGCCAATTTTCCCAGACACAGGATGAGAAGACTTTCCATGTAGCCACCTGCAGATATTGCAGTACTGAATTCTTTTTGATCTTTTTTTTCTCAACACATACTGATCAGGGCAAACACTTACTCTCCTGTTTCCTTAAATCATAAGCCAGGGAACTAATTAAAGATGTTACCTACAATTCACTACTTCAAAGATACTCAATATTCAGTGGACTTCTTCAGAAAAGGAATAGTCACTAGCTACATGAGAACTAGCAAGGATTCTTTCCATACTAAAACTCTAAGGAATGGACTTTAGCAAGTTCCCAGCGTCTGACGCCATGAGTAAACAACCTCCGGTGTTTATTTCAGCTAGATAAAGGTCTTTAAGAAGAAGAATCAGAAAATTCCAGGAGTGACCTGAAGTGTCATTTAAAGAGAGAGAGCTACTGCTGGCAGTTCTGCATCTACATTAATGAAATAATATTGTATACTTTGCCACACAGAGTAAGAATCCATTTAGGAATAAAAAGAGCAGTGTCAAGATCTGACAATTTAACCAACAATGGGTAATAAGAATTTGGTTTGGGAGGTTCAAATTCACTACAGGCATATTATTAGACTGAGCATGCAATTCTCTAAAGTTAAACCAGATCATACAGACACAAACAGGAATTTCCAAGAAAATGCCAACATTCAAGAAATGTATTCGTAAACATAACTGAACTCCTTGCTTACAGCTGGTGGTCTACTAAGGCAGAGCACCAGTCTCCCTCATTCATCTGGAAACACAAACCAGCTGCCTAGACAGTATTAAACCCTATTGAAATTCTAATCCTGGCTGAACAGGCAACCCCTTTATACAACCGTTCTGAAGAACCTTCAGCCATTTCCCCTGTGGTGATTAGTAAGACATTGTATTAGCCCCAATTCTCATTTATTCCAATGTAAAGGAGTATTAGTTAAAATGGAATTGTACATATTAGCAAACAGTTTTGTTCTTCCAGATTATTATACTGCTTTGATATCAGAGATCATTAGGGATGCTTTAAAAAACCTGTAAAGAAGAAGAAACCTACAAGCTCAATTTGGCAGCAAATTAAAGAAGTCCAGCTATATTGGAGATGTCACTGACACAAATTTGCAGACAGCAGAGGTGAAAATCAATGCAGGAAACACACATCTTTCCAAGCAGCAATGAGACCAGCCTAGTTACCCTGCAGCATCTTAAGTGGCACTAGATGCCTGTTCCTCAGGCAATTACATCTAGCCATTCCTTTCTTCTACTCTAAAGGAATAATTACAAATTAGTCCTGGTTATTTTTCTCACTAACTCAAAGACAAAATGGTTTTCAATGAACTTTTGTTCTCTTTTATGTTTCACACATATTAGATTTCCAGTTTCCCTTCCTATGTTGTCCAATATCATTACATTTATTATCTTCAACTCTGGTTCAATGGAAACAAAGCGCATTTCTATTTAAGCAACTTCATTAAGGACTGTCTACATTTTTCAGCTTTGTAATTAAAATCTATATACAGACCTAGTTATTACGCCTATAAAGCAAAGCTGTTAAATATTCCTTTTTTTAAATTAATTTTCTTGCATATATAAAGTATATTCTCACATTTGAACTGAGCCAATACAACGTCAACACAGCTGGCACATGTTTCTTCTTTTGAAAGCTCAAACGAAACTTTGAGCACAGCTATGCTGCGGAAAGACAGGGCACAACAGACTTCAGAGAGAAAGGCCCAGGGTCAGTAGGGGTATAGGACCAAGATCACAGTTTGTTAAGGGGATATCTAAGGAAATCTGTCTCAGAATGCCATACCAGAGTTTGGTAAATAGGAAGCTGGAACTGAAGACTCAATAGGGGTAAGGCCAGCTACTGCTGAACTCTTACTTTGAGAGAAACATGATTGAGTATATGAAGATTGAGACATGATTTGGAAAGTTTTGAGATATTGCTGTCATGATCATGAGTTCCTGCAGCTGGGCACTAATAGTGGTAGCATCTGAAAAAAAATAACTGCATTCTCTTCAAATAAGAACATCAAAAACTACATAGTACACGTTGCCATGCTAAATATTAAGACCTTAAATAAATTGTATCAACTGGTATGTATCTTCTAGTCTTAGCACCTAAAATAATTTTAATGATAAATTAAAAGACAGTCACATTAGAGAACAGCAGGGCAAGGCTTCTGCACTGCTTCACTAGTGTGCTCCAACTGTGCTAACATGGGGAACCTCTAGAGATGAAATGGAAGCACAGGTTTGGACTGGACCTGGTTTCAGGGTCTGCCAAAACATAACTACTCTGTGCTAATTTTACCATAGGTAAACTTACAACATTTTCTCAGAAGAGCCACAGTTCCCTTATTTGCCTTCTACCTCCCTGAAGTTCAGTGTAAGCACTGCTCCCACTGCCGCTGCTCCTGCTCACTCCCAGTGAAAGGATATTGCCACGTGCTGCCACCACAACTGTGCAGTGCCTCGGGAGCAAGCCCACCTGCAACCCTCCTGCCTGCCAGGGCACAGTGCAGTGCGGAGGCTGGGCTCTGGCCAGGCTGCATGTGCCTGCGTTGCTCCATCTTTTTGTCATTCTATTCTATTCTTCTCTGTTCTGTCCTATTCTATTATTTATTCTATCCTTACTGTGAAATTATCTAACATACCAAAAAATTAGAAAAATGTTTTACAATACTTGACAAACACCGACAGATAAATTCAGTAAATCTAGTAAGTTACACTGAGTGGTGTTATGCAAACTGTGTGCTACAAAACTACAAAGCATGGTAGTACAATAATAAATGAGAGTTTGTAGAATGTGTATATTGTCTTAAATGTTTAATTACACAAACATTTTGCTTATGCAGCTTTATCCTTTTTAAGCTAAAAGCATGTATTAACGATCATTATATTTATCAGTGACATTAGAAGTAAAATATTCATAGAATATTCACATTTAAAAAAAATATTGATCACTTCATTTTACAAAACTAGTGTGTAGTAGGCTGCATATAAAATAGACATGCAGAGATGCAGACCTGGCAGGCTGGTAAATACGCACATGTTGTACATGAGAAAGGATCATAATTAAGGGAGGCTGGCTTCATTAAAATGACACAGTTACTTCAGTGCATAGAATAATGCAAGCTACCTTAACAGTCTGGAGTAATTTTTGTAGAGGTTTAAATAATAAGATGACTCAGTTGGCCAGTTTCTTACAGACGTCACAGAGGAAGCAAGACTAAAACTGGAATTCTGAATTTTTTAATGAGATAAATGTCTGTCCCTGCCTTTGTTCACAGAATCTTTTTTCCTGTGCATTTCCATGGAAATAAATTAACCAAACTGGATAAGTTGTTTTGTGGTTTCCTACAACAAAATGTCAATAAATACTACATTGCTAACATAGGGAACAAAAAGAAGCCTTAAACAGATATCAATAATCAGAGGAAAACAGGCAGAAGAGGATCTCTACATGTATCATTTGGAAGCATTATATAATTTGCATGCAAATTAGACTGTTTTTTACTTGGAAAAAATCTATTAAAACACATAGGATCAATACAGAGAGACCAGAAGAAATTGCATTTACTATCAGGAAATGCTTATAGCATCCTTTCTTTCAATTCAATTCAAGAGCTTTTTAAATAAATTCATTATGCATCTAGATGTTTTGATATTGAAGTTTTCTAAAAAAACTCCTAAAGAATATGCATTATTATGCTTTACGTAATAAAAATTAATACACTGACTTTATCAGAATTTGGAGACAGTGTGAATAGTTTAAAAGGAAAGAAGAAAACAGTCATATAATTTCTTTTTCATCTAGATTTAAGTTTAACAAAGGGAGACCTAGCAAAATACATGGAAAAATATCACCACCTCCTATTCTAGTTCATTTTCTGCAATGACTTTAAAATTTACTCAAGATGTATTGGATTAAAACATTTCCACAGACTGAAGAGTCACTTTTTAAAGTACGTTGTTATATAAGGAGCATTTTTCACACTGACACACACCAGTTCAAATATAACAAGAAACGCCCTCAGTCTGTCAGCCCCCCCAAATATCTCCCGAAGAAGAATGAACAAAACATAACAGCAACTTATCAAATCATACATATTCTATATTATAATGCTGATGATTTTTAATCAATCCAGAAATCTTTCACATCATTTGACTTGTGTCATCATAACAGGACTGTAATTTCACACAGTGTCACTATCTTTTTATGAAAAAGAACGGAAGAAATATTTTGTACTGTCATTTTGTCCTTTGTAGTCTAGAATGTGAGAGATTCCTTAATTGACATAGTGTCATCGCAAAAGTCTATTCTACATAATTACACTACGGCGACTGAAACCAGCTGTCAGCCATTCCATTACACTAAGTACAAACAGACATCTCAAGAAAAGTCACTGTTTCATGTGCATCAATTTAACAACATTCCTAATTTTTCTTTTAAATTTTTTTTCCTTACTATTTTATTTAGTGACTTGGAATATACTACAATTAACAGAGAAAGCTGAATAAATCAGCACTTCTGAAAAACCTGGGGCCTCAAAGTAGTACTTAAAGATTAATTTTGATTAATATCTGTACATAATTATTACCAGTCACCTAGCAGCTTTCTGACTTCCACAATCCTTCATTGTATTAACAGTACCCCACCTACAGTATTTTACATATGAACTGTGACTCCTTGTTTTCTACAGTCTTTGCAATGGCATATAGATGTCTTTTGTTAATTTTGAGTTCCTCTGGCACAGAAAAAAAACCATCATTCTGTTTTTCTCACCTGTCATAATCCTATGTCTCTCAACACCTTTTCTCTGTGGCAATCTTCTCTTCATTTATTTTCTCTTAGCAATTCCACAACTTTTTGTATCTTCTTTTCCTCTGCCTACACACTTTTCATGTTCCTTATTTCTAGTGCATTACCACAAACACAGTTTCTTTACTCCCTCAATCTCCCAAACTTCAGATTTGCCTTATCCCTTTGGGTCCTTCTCTGTCTTCCAGTTTGTTCCCTCTCTGATTTCTCCTTTGAAAAAAACAATTTCATTCTTGAAAATCCCACACGAATTTCCTTTGATTTCATTTAAACCTAAAGATTCCTCTGAAATCCTAAAACTTTGCCCTGGGTTTCACAAGTTTCTCCGTACTGCTTCTGACATTAATTTCTCCCTTCTCCGTTTCCCTCCCAGTGTTCTGCACAGCCCAGGGGCAGCATGGCTTTGCTGATTTTGGGGATTGGGTTGCTTTTTGAGTTTGTTTTCCAATGTGGAGTTTTCATTTGGTTTGGGATTTTTTTGGGGGGACACTGAGCTCTTTGTTGTTTTTGTTCTTTTTCTAATGTTGGCCTCCATACAGTCTGTTAAAAAAAGTTGATGTGTCAGTGCAAACCATCTTATCTTTATCATTAAGGCATGTGGGAGAAGATGGTCCTTCAGAACACAGAAAAAGCTGTAGAGTCAATGTTAGGAATCACTGTATTAATGCATGGCTTGAAATAAAATTGTGAGAGCTAGTCACAGAGGGCTACAGTAAAAAAAGTGAGTTCTATGAGTACAGATAACAAAAAAGATACTTCTGTACTCCCACTTCTCCATTACAGACTGAGACTGTAAAGGCTGAGTCACTCATTTCTTATGCCTGTGCTGTGTAACAAAAGTTGATATCCCTGTGTGCACCAACATTGTTTTTCAATGCTACTACTCAAACCATAAAGGATCTGATAACAAAAAGCTCCAAGACTCTCCCACTGAGCAGTTCAAAGGTAAAGCATGTGAGGAGCTGCTGCTTTCTAAAGGGCTGCTTCTCTGGCACGGTTTTGCTGAACAGGAGAAAAGCTGCATACCCTACAAGCATTCAGACTGAGAGATGCTTCGGGGAAATTGTAGGATTTTCTGCTGCTGTAAAACATTTGCTTGTGCCAGTCCTAAAGGATGACAAGTGCTAAAGCTCCATTTTACAAATTCCTTCTTGCTTGACATATCAACGCAAGGAAAGGAGAGCATAAAATCCTAAAATCATTCCTGGTACTACTTCAGGGCTGGGGGGAACAGCTTCTCCTGCAGCAGCTGAACACGTTTGGACTTTCTTTAGTGTATTTTTTCTTTTTAAAGAAATAAACAACTATGACAGCACTTGTTCCTTATAAAGCAAGAAATACTGGTTTTGCAATGTGGTGGTATTTAAAGAGGACAGTTGGAAGTCAGAATTCTTGTTTGCCCTCTTCTGATGTTTGGAAACAAAAATAGTAACGTGTGCCTGGTGAATGTAAAGTCTGATCTCTGAGACACAATTGCAAGCGGCCTTTATGAACTGAGAAACACGAACTGGGAAGACACAATGGAATAGATTGTACCTTTATAAAGTGGAGTTGTAATCCAGTTTGTATGGAAAAGGAGAATGGAAGTTGTGGCCTAAACTCTACTGAGTCACAGCAGCTAACACAATACAGCGTAAGTGACATCCTTTCTCTCAAAGAGGCTCAAGGCTCATTGAGTCTGGCAATTCAATTACCCTCTCAACCCAGGAACAACCCTCCTCCCTTGTCCCTCTTCTACTTCAGAGCTCAGGTCTAATGGCAGAACAGCCAGAACAGCTACATTGTACATGGCCTGTAAATATCTAAAAAGCCTCAGGCTTAAGAGAACAAGAATCCCTGACCCTTTATGATTGCTATAGCCATTTCCCAACAAAACAAACCACATACAATAGAGCGTTTTAATACCTGACAAAGTAATTCATTTTCAGTTTACTGCTGTCTAAATAGTCTATATTAATAATGAATCATGTTTAAATAAATACCTGCATGCAATACTGCTTACACAAGGATAAGGACACGGAATTTATTGAACACAATCTTCTCTAAACAAGTAGAAGGGTAACCAGCTGAAGCAAGTTTTTCAAGTGGGTGATGAGAGATTCAGACACGAATCTTCAGGAAGTCTAGAAAATGCACCCCAATTCCCTGAATCTATTGACCTCAAACACCTGAATGTTCTGTTTCACCTATTTATTTCTTCTAGAAGCTATCATACATATTTATAAGCTTTTGGATTAGAAATGAAAGTTTATTTATACGATGAAAACAGCAAAAACAAATTTATCATTTTGAAAATGATATTCAATGACATGCAAAATATCCTTGATCATCTTAAGCAAGAACTTCAGTGACAATAATACAGAAATTCTCATCAAGCTGAATATTCAGACTGCTGAATGATAATATCTAACTTATTATTTCAATAGAAGTTCAGCAAAACGCATAACAAAGTGAAAAATTACTTACTGGTTCCATTAAAAACTACCAAAATTATAACTTATATGTTTTAGTTTTCAAAAGCACACTATTCTTGTCTTCTATCTGCTCTAAAAATGGGTGGTGCAGGTACCATCACAGCAGCAGAATGAAAGAGAGCAGAGGACACCACAGGAGCAGCCATGGTAGTGGGCTCTTACACAGATTCTGCCAGGTCATGATTTCAGGTGAATCATTTCAACTTTTGGTACCCCCCTCTGAACTTCCACATTGCACCTTTGACAACGCAAGAAGTTTCAAAATGCAGTACTGTAAAAACAGCAGTACATACCTGCAACTATAAAGAGATTCCATTAATAAAGTAAACCATGAGAATTTCCTGTAATTTTCTGAATAACAGAATTTGTTACAAGAGATATTTTATGGCAAAGGTATCAGAAACTAATACATCAAAAGGAAAATTCAACCCAGCAGACTGCAGTCATCAAATCAAGGCTGGGTTCCCTCTGGACTGTTGGTTTCCTTAAGTTGCTTGGGTCATGAATCACAGGAGACACAGCCATTGACATGGAGGCTACAAAACAGAATCATAGACTGGTTTGGCTGGAAGGGAACCTTGAAGACGATTCAGTTCCAAATCTCCTGCCATGGGCATGCAGGACTCTCTAGCCTTATTTCTCAGCCCATGAATACAGCTACTTGCTGAGCATGTCCCTCTGGGGGTTTTACTAACTTCTAATTTTAGGAGGTTTCTTCTTTTGGTTTGGTTTTCTGGCTGTTTAGTTTTAAAGTGAGCATTAGAGTTTTTGCACAGAAATGCTTCCACAATCATGCCATGTAAGATTTCTTCTTGTAGGGTAAGGAGAGAAAGAAGAGCATAAAACTGTACATAAACTCAAACTTGAAACTTGAATTAACAGAAGCAGTGCAGATTTAGGCATGCATTTTTCCATTCTAACATCTTGAACAGTGGAAACCAAATATTCAACTTTTCAAAACTTGCTGTGTGTGTTTCCTGCTGCTTACACAGCAACCAGACATAAACACAAGGTAAAAGCAGCTACCAAAGCTGTGTTATACCTTTTATCATAAGTTTCAGTGTGGATACAGAAGGTATTGATAGGTAAGGATAGAGTCCAAAAATGATTACATTTCAGTAATCGAAGATACTTTGGCTTCTCCATAAAAAAAGTTATATCTACTGAGAGAAAAGTACTAAGCTGTAACTCTTTTCTAGAGCAAGATATTCTGATAAAACACTGAGTGACCAAGTCACCTGCTCAGGGCAAAGCCAGTGTGTTACCCTGCATATGCAGCTTCCAAGAGGATTCAAAAGTCATCAAACAACCCAAATTCTGTAGGATTATCCACCTCACTGACCATCTGACAGGTTAAATCTGCCTATTAGAATCAGTAAGCATGTACTCATTGGCTTCAGCAAGGCAAAGACTACTTCAAACCTTCAAGGCAGTTTACTAATATTATTCCTGTATAGCATTGCCTAAACACAACTCTCAAAGCTCTGCAGTCACCCCACTTCTATTGTCTCTGCTCTGTAACAGAAACACAGAATTCAAAATTAATCTGCCTTTAAATAACTTACCCCTTCCACCAAGTTACAGAGGGACATTATAAGTTATCTCCTCCCATGTACAACTTCAAGCCTGACTTTACCTTGTTTGCAATACTTGTGATGAATGACTTGATGTCCAGATTAGTTGGGCAACTCTTCTGACAAGGGGCATCTGCACACTTTAGGCATCTAGGAATAAAAGAAAATGTGTCAAGCAGACATGGAATACAAGTGCTGCAAACAGTAAAAGGTTTTCAATTTAACATGCTAAGTCACAAAGCAATAACACAAAACACAAAGAATTTCCATTTAAACTCTCAAAGCACTACATGATCATTATTGACTATCATCACACAGATTAGTTATGTTGTGTTGACTATACTTTACATAGGAGGGTACCATTTACAAGCACACAGACAACACCTGTTGAAGTATTAGGAAACCCTCAAATTACATAGAGGTAATTTTTTTCCCTGGAATGCATGGTTGCTGAACTTCTGACCAGTTTATTTTTCTATTTGAAAACACCTGTGCTGCAAACCTAAATTTATTACTAAGTTCTGGAAGTCTCATTATGGATTAAATGCTGAATGTTGGACCATCAGACTTACAAAAGCAACAGTATTTCCACAAAAGGAAATGTGGTCAGATATTTCATATATCTTACTGTATGTCCAAAGAATAAGAATAGCTGATGAATTTTCAAGTCATTTTTCTATGAATTTCCAGTGATAAGTCTGTGACTTCTGAAAACAATTCAGAAGTCTTATGCATGCACCCAGCCAAAATCCCTAGGAGCTTCCTCCTGTCACTTGTAATGACGAAAGCTAAGTAAGAAATAAGGTGACAAAACATCCTAAGTAATAAAGATTGATTTTCTGTTTCTGCATAGTCATACATGGGGGTGTGATGCTTGCACCACTCCCATCTAAGGAATAAGTCCTCAGGACAGTCTACACAACTTGCATTAAGCAAACCTTAAAAAAAGATAAAAGTCAGCTGCAGGAGTAAAACGGTTCTCTATTAGGCACAAAGGTATTAGAACACAGCCTTGGTTTTACAGATCAAGGATTATCACAGGTCCAATGCCTCACTACTTGTCTCGGAATTCATTAGGTTATTCCAGATGCTGTTTTGATACTGCTCTAGTAACAGTCAGAATTAATGTAAATTGTGGGTTTAACAATGTATGCAAAATGAAATAAAATTTGGTTTTTACATATTATTTGAGCCCAGATACATAAGCTCCACAAGTCTACCTTAATTATTTTTATTCAGTGCTAGGTAACAACACTGTGGAACTGAGTATTTTAAAACAGAGAAAAGCTGCAAGAGGCCAGTAGACTATATACAAAGAAATTAAGATTACATTAAAAGGAAATTACTGGAATACCTGCAACAAAACACTGTCCTGACTTTGTCCATCACACATATCAGGAGTTTTTTGTTGTCATTTTTACAGTTAAGGGTGGAACACAAGAGAAGGCACAGCTAGTTAAGTAAAAGATTAATCAGCCTTTCATCTTGTTATTCATTATAATCTAGCTG
Organism: Melospiza georgiana; assembly: GCF_028018845.1. Taxonomy (NCBI): domain Eukaryota; kingdom Metazoa; phylum Chordata; class Aves; order Passeriformes; family Passerellidae; genus Melospiza; species Melospiza georgiana. Next base: position 13,932,914 of record NC_080438.1, on the reverse strand, counting down.
GGTATTGCAGACAATACGGCACCAGAAAAATTTGAAGGCACATGCAGTAGTGGCTGTTTAGATTTTCTCACAAGACTTCACGGAAAAAAGGCCCCAGAGGACATACTTAAAGTAAACAGGTCTCACAGGCTCCAAAGGATGGGAAACCTGCAGAAGCCAAACCTGGGTCCAACACCACACCGGGTTACGAGTTCAGCTAGGTGGGTGTCAGAAAAGCATCGGCAGGTTTAGCTGTGGCAGCTGAACATAACACTGCCCAGCACTACCTGTGACAGGTACATGTTAAAAGGTCTTAACAAGGAAAGGTGGGACAGGGAGACCTCAAAAGGTTGTGGTCTCTAAGCAAACAAGAATTTCTCCTCTTTAAAAAAAAGGCAAAGTTCTAGTACTCGAAGCCAGCAAAAAAGGAGATGCACTACACAAAATAACACCACTATGACGACTCAGATGAGCAGTTTGCCTGTGTAGGCAATAAGGAAATTATAGAACTCAAAATCATGGAATTAAATAAGACATCAATTCCATTACGATCTTTTATTCTTCACTTTCCTCAGTGATGTTTTTTTTAAAATACAACAGTCCTATATTAAAAATCAGAGGAAGCACACTGAATATAAAATGCATTCTGTGGATTATATATAGAACAATCTCATGTCAAAACTTCATGGCACCTGGCAGGATAAGATGTGTACAGATTACTCGTTCAGACTAGCAAGCATCTTTACCAAATTATTTCTCTTTTGATTTTTGAGCTGCTTCACAAATAACAGCTGCTAAAAATGTCAGCTGCTGGGAGGGGCAGGTAACGCAAACTTGAATGTGAGCTTTGGGGAGGAGGGGAGGGTGCCATGAATATGCCAGTCCAGACTTTCTCCTATAATAATACCATCTTCCAGGCACTCTGCAGACTAAAGTGCACCAGGCTGCCATTAATCCCACTTATCACCATGACAGCTCAGTAATTACATGCCTGCTATAGCTAGGTACTGTAAGGTACTGTAGTCCTAATAAAACATCAAGCACTGTGCTGAATGCATGCTGGTGAGGTGTTTTATTAAACTTGGGGGGTTGATCATCAAGTGACATTAGTGTTGACCTATTTTTCTATCTGACAATAAATTATCTTTTGACCATACCATCACAGATATCACAGAGTGCATTTACTGTACAAACGAGCAAAGGTATTGCATTCTGGTGAATCAGGCAAAAAGAATAAATAAAGTAGTAGAGTCACACACCAGAAAGTTATTACATAAATTGCTGCAAGTGATTGATCCTTTCAAAAATCACAGGCAAAATACCCTGCTTAAAGGAGCACACCAACAATTCCCATGAGCTTCAGTTCCACAGGCATATACCCCAGAGGAGAAACATTAGCATTATACTTCCTTTCTTTTTCTTGAACTGTCCTCCCACCCTGAGAAACCTCACCTTTCATTTTACAAGGTTATTTTATTACTATGATTTTGGTTCAAAATATTGTAAACAAATTAGAAATTTAGATTAAATGTTTCTAATTCACCCGTTAGCTCCCAGCAAATTAAATGAAGAAGTGCATGCTCATTACTAAAAAAAACCCAAACAAACAACATTCTGGACTACCTATGGACCTGTGCTAATCTGAGAATATATATCTCAGCGTTTCTTAGTAAAAATATAGGAAAAATCCTACCAACTATCAGAAAGCACCCTATATTATGGATTCTTCTCCCACTGCTCATGGAACAGCATCTCCTTTAGAAACATAGGCAGTTTTGAATCTTAAAAGACACCACATTCACTTCACATGCATATTAATTTCCATATAAAAAGCAACACCACAGTCTTTCCACTGCAGAAGAGAAAAGGAAGCCACAGCCAAGAAAATCTTCAGTTAACAGCTTTGTTGTACAGTTGTTGAAATATTACCCAATATTTTATTTTAAAGTTGAAATATCTGACCAACAGTCCCATTTCCAGGTATAGGCTAGCTCTTAACACACTTTTGCTTTCAAACAAAGAAGGAAAATTTAGTTGTACTGTTACCTAAAAATGCAGTGAACAATTGTCTATGTAACTGGTAATAACATCACCTGAAGTGCAAGCAGGTGAATGCTGAAAGACCAGGGGTGAAACAGTTAATCTGGAATAATATTCCTCAACAAATTGTAGTTGATAACCCATCAAATCTTCATGTATCACAAAACAGAGCAAATAACCTTTATTATGGTTACTGTTGGCAGAGGTTTAGAAGCAAATTGAATCCTAATTCATTTCTGCAGGACATAAACATTTTGAAAAAAGTCTTCCAGTTCTAGTACTTGTAGAAATTTCTAAATCTTTATCCACTACTCCAAGAAATAGCCCCAGTGAAGATCTGTATGTAATTTCTGAGGCTTTGGTCAATTAACTTTTAGAGAATGGTAGAGCTAACTGCACCCAGTAAATAAGAGGTCAGCATGAACAGGAGACCCCACTTTTACCCAACCAAAGCTCTTCTTGGTTTCAAGACTCTTCCACCACTCTAAACCCTGAGCTGGGGACAGTAAGCACTGAAATAAGAAAGCTGCATGTCAGGAAAAAATTAATCTATTATTTCCAAATAAATCGAAATTCCAATTTGAATGCCCCTTGCCTTTGATGCCCAAAGTGAAAAGCATTACATAGCTTTTCCTCTCAAAGTTCAGTCCTTTAATTACTTATGGCTAATCCTGTAGCCATATCCCCATTTGGTCTTGCTTCTTGCTGTACTCAAAGAAGGTCAAGGACAAACCTAAACTGAGATTTGGACACATATAGACTCATTTAATAAAGGCAAGGGATGCCAGGATAAAAATCCACTACTTAAATGGTAAGCCATTGGTGAAAACTTACTGTTGGCAGTTGAAAAAAAAAAAAAAAAGCTGCAATTATTTTCCTAATTAAAAACAAACAAAAAACCACACACCCAAAACTAACATAATGTGGGAAAAATCCCACATTCTTTTGTCTTTGTGTTCATTGCATTTCTCAATGGAGAGGAAAAAAGGATTAAAAAGTAACTGGGAGATGTTTTGTCACGTTTAAATACCAAAACACCATAACAGTTGATACATGGGTCTGATAAGTACCAAAGACAAATGATACAGGAATATTAGAAGTCAAGAAACAGAAAAGGAAATTCTCTTACATGCAAAGCCAAGGTCTCTGCTGTGCAATGTACAATGCAAAGTACAGTTGTGCAAACTACAGTGTGGCAAAGAGAACAAAATCCTAAATTAGAATCAACCATGAAAGTAAGTTTGGATTACAAAAAAACCAAATCTAATTATCAAGAAACACCACTAGTATAAAAGGCACCAGAAACTTTACAAAACACAGCAATACAGACAAGTAGATATTCTGGTCCTGGATATTTAATAGTGGGTGAAAGGTAGCAGTCTTTTGGGTTATATTGCAGAATGACATGTGAAAATTTATGCATGTGAGAAATGCCTGGCCTGTTAGCAATGCACAGGAGCTGTAAGAAACAAAACATTCAGTATCATGTAAATCGGCAACACTAGCTCATATCTAAAAAAAGCAGGAAAGACTCCCACACTGTTGCTGCTGCCTCTTCAGTGACCTGAAGTCCTGTAAGCCTTCTGCAGATCCATAAAAATTGCACTACTTCTGTGTCTGTAAGTTCACATGACTAGAGGAAGCAAATTTTAAATAGAGGCACTTTACAGGATTAGAGACAGACATGGCATTGCTGCTGGCAGTTACAGGACTCATAAGGGAGGTGCTTTTTATTGAAAAGAAGAAATGATAAGAGTAGAAACTTAGTCTTTAGACACAAAAACCTCCTACCCTAGTGCAGAATAATGGCACTTACAGACTAGGTTATTTTTGGACACTTTAGAGGTGGTGAATCATATGGACATAGGCTCCAAATCATTCTATTCATCAATGCCTCATCTTTCTCTTTTCTTCTCTGGCTCTCTAGACAGCCATAATTCTTTTCTCATCTACCTCTGAATCCCCATTGAGTGCAGGAACTCTCCTCTCCTCTTTGCTTCTGCTTGGCTGTCTTCCTGTTTTCTGTAGTCTTTCTTCCCCATTCATCTGAAACTTTTCCACTTCTCTGTCCTGTAACTTTTTATCATCTTCCATCATAACTTCATTTTAATGGACAACATTGATAATAGAAGAAAGGAGCCACTGTCTGTCATCAGGTATCAATGACAGTGGTGTAGGAAAGTGTGCATCAGTCATTTTACAGTCTATCTTCTGAGTTGTTGTCAACCACCATTTAGCCCACCAGAAACCTCCATTTCTGCACTAAAGCTGTCATGCCTAATGTCATGTCTTCTGCATACTTTGGACAAAGCTATCTTGGTCTGTGACCAGACCCACAAATGGAGCCTAGCAGAGGAAAAGTAGGTTGGTGGGATTTCCTATTAACCCCTTGCTGAGCAGTGGGAACACAGGCAGGCTCTGTCTGTACTGCACTGTGAGGAGCAGCCTGCTCCAAGACAATTCATGAGAAGTTATATTCTCCTTAAACTCCTCCTGTCATCTTACTGGGACACGGAATTTTTCACCAATCATTTTACAATATAACCAAAAAGATTGCTGCCTTTCACCCACTTTATGTATATAACTTGTATATATTACTTTAATTGCAATTCTCCAATTTATAATGTTGCTGAATAAAGCTGTTATAAAAATTAGAGGGATTAAAAACAGAAAACACAGTTCTGCTTACAGAATACTGTAGCACAAAGCATGTATATCAGCTGAGGCCAAATCAGAAAAACTGTTTATTCCTTTTGACATATTAGAAATCCTTTTTTTTTTTTATATTGATGGTGAAAGTAATTTCAACCTTCCAACACACCAATGTTAATTCTAAGCATGGTCCCCTTTTTTCTTGTTTTAGGGTAAGGATTATGAAATTGCTGTGTTTTCAACAATATTAATCAACATTCAAAAGTCATTAAATTGTCCCAGAATATGTCTAGTTAAAGGTTTTATTGTTGCCAACAAAATATTTTTATTTATTATGTTATATTTAATTATACTATTATGTAGAAAATATATGCATAATTATATTATTATATATAAAATATTATTTCTATTTATTTTTCTTTAAATCTTGATGGTTTTAGTGTTACAAAAACAAAATACTTAAAAGTCAATCTGCAACTTCTCTGTTAACACTTGATTAAATTTCACACCACATATATAATCAGTATTTTCTCAACATCATAGGAACACAATAGTTTCCTGCTTATGACAATAAACTTGGTAGTACCTATACTATTCCAGTAGTGTAAAAGACACACAAGAAACCCACTTGTTGATAAAACACTGATAGTACCTAGTAGACCTCACACTGTGCTCTTCAAGCCCTTGAAAGCAGCAGTTTACCTGCCAAAGCAGCCACTTGTGGCCCAGCCACACCTGGCCTTATGGAGCTTTTTAAACGGGTACATTTCTGTTCACCACAACAGTGATCCCTTTCACATAAGAGACAGCTGTTACACAATGTTCAATATCCTTTTAATCCTCTATAGACCGTAGACAGAAAGGTTGACAGAACTGACAGTTTTTATTATGGCTTGTCCTGTACACAATAATCTTCTTTCGCCTGGACTATTCTCCCAGAAGTGTTACAGATTTTTTTACTTGTATCAAGTATCCTTTCTAGGGTTTTTAGGAGATCAGAAATTAGCTTCATGCGGCATGATTCTTGTCCTGTGTAACTTACCTTTCCAAAATATGAAACACTTGTTGTCTTTCTATCCTAATGTCAACAAAAGTCCTCTGGGTTCACTTCAGGAAAGATACACTTCACAAGTTTAGTCAATGTTTTTCTCCCAAAATGACTTCATCATCTATGCACATCTTACAAACACCACTCTGTTCAATATATCAATATCAGGAGCACAAATCTACCATTTATTTGCACTGAAAAAATTGATTAAATTTAAGAATAATATTTATAAACAATCTATGATACAATATAACTAAAATGCATTAATTGAAAATTTAAGAAAATTAAAACTACAATTAAAAACTACAATTAAAACTACAAAACCCGAAGAAATGGATTGCCTCACTGCAGCACCACAATGAGTCCTACAATTTAGTCATGCCAGCAATTCTATCACAATTAACAGAAGAGTGATTTGAACAAAGAACTTCTGTGGAGAATTAGTTTTGGGAAAAGCAGTAACAGCATAATAAGCTAAAAGCTTCCCTTTTTAGGATCTGAGCACCAAAAAATTCCCCAACTCTCTTTTTTATCACCCTGCAATTACCCACAGATGTGACAATGCTGATCTAGAACCCTGCCACTCACAAGTCAGGCTGCACTGATCTCTGCACACAATGCATTTCCCAACTCATGATGCTAATATTAGCAAGGGGTAGGAAGGTGGGAGAAAAGAGAGCAAAAGACCAGGAGGGCTCTAGCTTTGCTGTTGGTGTCACCTGAACATTTGATCCTATACAAAGCATAATCTGGAGGCAGGCAAAAGCAGAAATTAAATCATTGGACTTCAGAATAAAACTAAAAACTTCAAAGGTCTCAGTTGCTCTTGCTTTCAGATTTGCAGAAACAAAAAAGAATGATCTGTTTTGGCTGCTACTATAGTTTAGAACTCCAGAGAAAACTGAAAGGTCAGTCACCTTTCCAGTGCAAACCTGATAAAGATGCTTCTTCCAATAGAGGAGACAAGTCATTGACCCCAGCTGACCATCTTTTTCCAAGTTTTAAAACTTGGAAAGAAAGGCAGAGTTTCCTTAGTAAATCAAGCTCAGTCCTTCCAGACAACGAACACTCCAGTTCATTATCAGACTGCTTAACTGTGCTCTATTTTAATATACGTAGCCTCCAGTGTGACCCATTCAGACCACTCAATTTCTTATAATGAAAAGGTTTAAGCAGTTTCTTAAGCTGGCCTCATGCAAGTCTTCCAGAAGTGAGCTCCCAGCACTTCAGTGTCCTCATCCTTCCTCACTTAAAATTGCTGCAGCTACGATTTGAGAACCATGTACCACTATTCCTGTCTTTTCCCTCTTCTGGAAACTGCGAGAATTCAGCAGAGCATCCTAAGATTTAATATTTTGTCTAGAAACTGCATGTGTACAAGGACTGTCTTTCATCCTCTCTTTCAAATAAGGAGGTTTGTTTAAGATACTTTAATAAGTGATACTGTAACTTGTTAATATGCTCAGTCATTAAGACCCAGAAAAAAAGGAAATCTGCCTGCTATTTCAGTTCTGATTTTTTACACTGCAAATAATTGGTACATTTTTTAGTCATATGAAAATAATGTTACCCTGCTTATAATATATAGGCATCTTTTTAAAAAGGTGGCATTTTCTTTCATGCTTTGATGTTTAAGATAATTATTTGGCTTTGCTTTCTACCCTAAATTTACTCTTAGAGTAAAGATTCAAAACCAGCATCCCCTCAGCAAATGGAAACAGCTTCATGACACAATTACAGAAATCACAGAGAGAAACTAGAGGGGTGATCACAGAGTGAAAACAAACGCTGAACAAATTACACCAAGAACCAAAGTTGCATTCTTTATATTTTGAGTTTAAAGATGAAAGTAACATTTTAATAGAAAAAGTTGAAATTAATTAGTTCAAATAATTGAAAGTCTTAATTATTTGGAAGAGGGAAATACACTAACTTATAAAGACTAAATGATTGTTCTTGTATGTGCTATATCCAAATTTTGCTATAAGCACCTTCACTGGGAAAAATTTTATAATAGTCATGCATTCACAGTATGATAATATGAATAAATGACATCCCTATCCAGACTTCACATTATGTGAAACCAATATATCATTTATGGTTTTTTTTAGCTGGGCATCTCCCCCAGCTAAAAAACACCAAACCAAAACAAAGCAATAAAAAACCCCCCATCAAACAAACAAAACAAAACAGACAGAGCCTTTCTGTAGGCCACCAAATAAATTTAACACCTGACCCCCTTGGTAGCAAGGCTGTCTAGAGAAGCACCCCACTGTATACTTGTGCCTCTTCACAGCTTCATTCTTCCAGTGCAGAAATCTCTGACATGCAAATCTCCGACATGCACACTATTTCAGCACTTTACCAGGCACCCCAAAATTAGGACAAATAAAAAGAATTGTAGTTAAAATATCAGGACCCAAAGGATCTAAAACATGAAATATATACAAGGATTTTGAAAGGATAACCACAGGAAAATCTTTTAAAAACAGCTTGATTTCTGAGCACTACAGCATGGCCTTTCAGGTCAATGTATATTGGCAAAGAAAACTCCATCTACAAGCTAAACATAGAGAATACTCTGGACTCTCAATGTCAAGAAGGCTTGGAGAGGGTAACTTGAGAATAAACAGTGTTTGCAAAAATAGGACAAATATTTGTTGCTAAAAGGAAGGCACAAAAATCTTGCATTTTAGGTTTCACCTCTGTAAGCTAAGCAGGGAGAATTTTCACATCCTTTTAAGAAGATTATATAAAAGAAGTATTTGTCACATTTCCTCCCATACTGGAGTTAATGGCATACGAATGAATACATTTTCTGTGATGGTTCAGCAGTTAGGTGCTGTCTGGAAAATATTAAAAGAAATGTTGGTTTGGTTTTTTTGGGTTTTTTTTTTTTCCAGAGAAGCACAGCTTTAAGAAACCTTAGGATGCATAAAAAAAATTAATCTGTTGGCTCACGACAGCTTGATAGATCGCTTGTTCTTGAATTTGTGGCATTGTTCTTCTTTGTACATGCTCAAATTGTTAGACCTACATCAAATACAGCAATCCCAAGACTGTAAATGTAGTGTGGCTGAAAAAGTACACTTTTCCCATTTCCCAGAGGCACTGCATTTTCAAAAACCTGCTGGAAGGATTTAAATATTCTCTTCTGGTAGATAGTTTTGCTTGCTACAAATGAGCAGATGTCTGCCTTTTGGCAATTCTTTTTTATGCAGTTATTTGAAAACAATTACAGAAAAATATTAACATTTTTATATAAAAGAAAACCTCCACAAAGATCTGCATTTCTCAGACTAGTCACACAGACATTTCAGAAAGCCTAGGAATTAGTACAAAATGCTTCTCCTTGCCCACCCTCCATTAGTACCTCCTCTACACAAAATCACACAGAGTACCCATTAGCAACTCCCCAACTGTTCCTGCATCCCAGACTTAGATAGTCTGATTTTAGCATTGCTCTTTCTAACCCAGAAGCATTAGGGTTTAATGAATGCATCCAATAACTTCCAGAATTTCATACCTCAGGATTGGCAGAATCCTATAATATCAACACAATCACAGGTATGGCTTGCTTACCAGTGTCTCTTTTCCTTAACAGTGAGGGATGCCAATTGTTTTCTTTACTCCAGGTGAATGCCCAAGTCTGCTGGCTGCAAACTCAGATAGCTCTTATTAAATTTCTCAGCAGTAAGAATCCTGAAGCTCTGTACCCATGCTACAAATTAAAGCAACAAGAAAGCCTCCCTGACAGCTACTACTGTCAGTCTGCTCCATTCCTGCATCCCTGGCTCCAGGATGTCAGGAGGCAAGGCTATCTATTGTTCCCCCGTCCTTGGCCAGGATCTGATCACAGCAGAATATATTCCAGTTTGGGGTTACTGTAGACCAGTCAGAGTTTTGATTGTGAATTATGCTGCTGCTTTATCAGATTCCTTTCTGGCAGGACTTGCTTGGTTAGCAATTTTAAAAGCAGTTAGCTCACTTTCATGAAGATATCTTGAGATTGCCTTAAAATTTTAAGCAGGAGAAGGAAAGATACTTTGTGTTAGAATCCCACTACAGCCCATTTCAGGTATATTCAGGGGCTGTATTTTCTATGATGGCCGGGATGGCGTTAAGCATTGCTCAGTCAAGAAAGGCTCCCAAAGACCCTAGAGCTACTTAGGTTTCATCTTCAGTCTCTGACTGAAGTTAGTTAGTCAGTTCAACAAAGATTATCAATATAAATTTAAACCCACATTTGGGTGTTTGTGGTGCTGTCAATATGTGTTCAAGCACATAACGTGAAGCAATGGAACAGAGGACAGCAAATGCAACTAAAGGGCGTTTAGTCATTTCTAATTTAGTCAATACAATTTGTTTTTCTTTTGCGAGCCTAGAATAGCAGAAAGCTAGAATTATCCATTCTTTAATTTCACTGAGGATGTGAAATGTACTATTAGTACTCTTATGACTAGAAACAATTTCTTGGAAAGAGCCTCTACTTATTGTTTCCTACACTGAAATAATTTTAGTGCAAAACCAGATGGGATATTTTTCCAATCATAAGTAGTCTGTCTTTTTGGAAATCAAGACAGGAGTAAAGAACAGTAAAAGCTCTACCTTTTATTCATCCCTTCACTTCCTTATTCATGACCAGGATCTTTAGCCCCTTCAAAGAGCAGGAGCTTTTCAGAGAGACAGGAGTTTGACAGTTATCACCCAAAGAGAATTTAAAAAAAAAAAAAAATCAATTCCCAAAATGCAAAAATCAATTCAAATCAGAGTAATTAACAGCAGAGTTCCTGACAGTATTTTGGAAGACCTATCTACAAATCCATTTTGGTGCTTTACACATGCTAAGATCCAGTAACCTAAGTTATACTCTTTTGCTTACAAAACACAACCATGCAAAACTCTGTCCTCAATTCAAAACAAAAGCAATAGAAATACGGACAATAAATTAGATATAGCAAACTAACCCTCTCCAGTTTCAGCAAAGAGGGAGTGACACTGCTCTGGAAAAATGCTCTACTGATAGCTCAGCATGATCTTTCCTAAAATATACTTGAATATGTTTACTAGCACTGTGCAAGATGATGTACTGGCAAAAACAGTTAACACCGAACCACAAATGTCAAAACATACTAAGAACATTATGTGATACATTATTCTTTTTTTATTGTGTTTGTTCACTTGCTAATTTGCACGATTCAGTAATTCATATAAGAGTCTCCCTATCATTAGTGCAAATTTATGATTTTCTAGCACATAGTTAAAAATACATGTCAAATGTATACTATACTTTGCATGTTTGTTGCCTTTGAGAAGATGAAAAAATATTACATGGTCAAATGAAATTCTTGAGTGATGATTCTGAACCTGAAAATAGCTCTACACAACTGCCTAACATGTCTCTCAACATCAGCCTGGTGAGAGTATATCACTCACCAGCATTTTTCTGCTTAGCATGAAAATATAAAGCTATTTTTTTCTGAGTTGCTCCTGATCACACTACTATTCACATATTTTAAACTGAAGTCATCTCTTCACCGGATGAATCCTATTACTGCCACACCAGTAACATTATACCTGTCCTTCTCTAACACACACTTTTGCCGTATATAAGCCAAAGTCATTGTGTAGAGATAAACCTAAATTAGATGCAGGTTCCATGAAAAAAAATTAAACATCATATTCTGGTTTTAGATTCAGACAAAAAAATCATTCAACCATAGTTCAACTATAGTATTGCTTTGCATGCACCATCATTTTTGGAGGAAGAAGGGTTTTTCTTAGTGCATCTACCTCATTACTACGGTCTGTTTACTATCTACACAACACGCACATTGCAAATAATATTATGAACATTTTAACTAAGTTTTACGTTCCAAAAGAACAAGAAAACCAGACTTATTTTCAGATGTTGTGATTTAGTGTTACCTTTCCATTAAGGGAAAAAAAAAAAAAACAACCAAGTTCCAGCATTTTCAATACTCTTACAATATATGCAACATAAGGCATGGGACTCAACCCAACTCAACCAGAAGAGCTGAAATTATTTCAGTCGTCAGCCATGAATTATGTGTGACAAATGCCCTCAAGTATTCCATCCTTTTACATAGTCAGTTCATAATGGCTCTTACTAGAAGCTATTAAATATTTTATGAATTTATCATGAATATAAAGTATGACATTACTACCTTATTCTTTGAGAAATAAGAGATTCAATTACTGACACACTGTATCCAGGGGTGGGGAAATATCAGTTGGAAAAATGTTGATTAAGAGAAAGAAAAAACCCAACAGCAGCAAGCATTAACTAAACAAACACCTTGCTAGGCCAAGTTTTTCATACCAAACCTATTCCAAGTGGCCAAGTGTTTCAGAGTGCTACAGACACCAGTTTTGTGACCAGTACTTATAGCACAGAAACCTACAGTCTGCTGTAAACCTACAGCTGTGCTGAAAACACACATATTCATTTGCTGATTTTTCAGAATCTCACATTCTCCTTTTAAACAAAAATAGGTATTTGAGTAATATTCCAAAATGAAAATGTTTAAATTTGCATAGTGTTTCATGAACGTGTATGCTCTGTTGTGCTAAATCATTACGTTCGTACATCTTGGGTTATGTGACAAACTTATCTCTAAAAACTGTTTTAACACAACTGGGCTGAATTTTTCTACAGCTACAAACTGCTATTTCTTTAATAGAGACCAGCAGCATTTTTTATAGGTTCAGAACCCAGCCTTATACCATAACCTGAAAATAGGTGACACAACTTCTGCCTCACTAACCAAGAGATAAAAGCACAGATACCTGAACCCAGTGTCATGAATCAATGAGCCACTTTTCAAAAATTTTATTTTGAAAACCATGACTTCTTGCTAACGTAAAACATAGCTGCATTGCGACTCCTGTGATTAGTGTTCATTGTTACAGTTTTGAATGCAGAAATCAAAGACCCTTAAAATATAAGGGTCTTTGATTTGTTCTGAGACATCTCAGCAGCCCTAAGGATATAACTGACTCTCAGTGTGTTGTCCAACCCTCAGCATTGTTCAGCTTGTCCCTGGGGAAGTGGGCCAGGTGAAAGCAAAGCCAGAACCCCTTACTTTGAATCTGGAAATAATAAAGCTAGGTCAGTGCCCATAACCACATATGAAAGAATTAGCTCTGTCCATTTCTTATTCTGCCAGTTAATTTAGGCTCAGTATGATGTTGAGATATTTTCTGTTTGCCCACAGAGACTGTGAAGTGCTCATTCTTGGAGGTATTCAAAACGTGGCTGGACACAGCTCAGGGCGATCTGCTCTAGTCAACACTGTTCTGAATAAGAGGATTGGATTAGACAACCTCCCTATGTCCCTTCCAATCTCAGCAAGTGACTCTGATAGTACAAGAGATAACTAACCACCTGCTAGAAGACCATTTATGCCTGCCTGCCTTCCCAGGGTCCCTAGAGCTATGTTAACCCCCATCAACACAGAACTCAGACAAGGCAAGTTCACTCCTGTACAAGAGACTGTGTTTATCTACCCACATTTACCCAGGCAGCCACCCTCAGCAAAGATCCTGAGCACCTCTCACTCTTGCTTCATACTCCTCTCCCCATCCAGATACAAGGCAATGAAATACTATTTCTGTTTTGACAATGAAGGACTAGGGTACAGAATATGTTGGCAGTTTCAGCTACCTGCAGCACAGAAACCACTTGTATCCCAGCTTCCCAGGCAGTACCAGAACCAATCCAAGTTGTCCCTCAATCCTGGGTGCACCACTGGACCATCAAGTTCAATGATATTGTCTTGCTTAAGTTAACAACACCTTTCTGAAAAATTTTATTTAAAAGCTACAGTGATAAAGAGAATAACTACCAACCTGTTGCTCCAAGCAAACAAAATCATGATCCCAGGAAGTAAATGAGATGTCTGTCTTTAACTTCAGTGAACCACAAGGCGAAGTTGTAGCAACATTTTTGCTACTTTTACTTGTATTTATTCTGAAGAGTGAAGCCAATTCAGAAATTCCCTGGAATTTAGGCTGCAACTGAACATCAGCAAGACTGCTGAATGTCAGATGAAGAATTATTGTCACAGACATGAATATGAATGTAAAAGAGAAAAGTTCCATTTTTAGACTTCTGTTGAAGTTGGAGGCATATTGGTTAGACTTTTTTTAAAGGAAAAATAACCTGTAAACAGAGCCAGTGCATTTAGAATTCAGAGAATGAGTTCCTTAAAGACATTTTTAAAATCTCCTTTGATAAAAGAAAATGCCTTAATAAATAATGTTGGGTTCCATCAATTTTTTTCATATCCTACATTTGTGAATGAACGCTGACTGGAGCACCAAGGTAATTGTATTTAACAATTGCATGAGAATGAAGTGAAATACAGTTATTAAAAAAACCCTATATTTAAGCATGTCAAAAGAAACAGTTGTTTTCCATTATAAAAATCTCATAGTATAGAACATATCTTTTTTCAACCTCTGTTAGATACAGATGAAGCCTCAACAGTGAAGATCAGCATTATGGCTTATAAAATGTTTTTTATATTTAGGGTGAAAGAGATGTAACTTGTGAGACATTTCAAGTGTCTAAATTGTGATTTTTTTATTTTTTTTACTGCTCAGGAAGTTCTTGCAACCAGCACCGTTACAAGTCCACAAAACTTTTTGAAGATATCCCAAATTCCTGTTATTATTAAAGTAAATTCATATTTAGTATTTAACACTTTGAGAAAACTAAGCAGCCTTATTTGTTCTTATTTCTTTAAAGAAAAAGCACAAAAGATGTTTGAAATTACTGGTAAACAGGAAAGACTGGATATCTTGACACATTTATAATAATCAGTTCACTTTACATTGTCCTCCACTACATGTAAGTACAGCAGTAATTACTGCAATAAAGAATATACTCTCACACTAATGAGAAATCCTACAGAGAACTTTTTGCAGTGTCTTTCCCCTAATGATTCTCTGATCAACTTGCAACAGCAATCATACAGGGAGTATCTAGTAGTTTCTGCATCAGTTTCATGACAAAAATAAGTGTAACTTAGCATGGGTACATACCACATCATTACCTCAATAATCATTTTATTTTACATCTAAGTTCTTGGGCTCTGTGTTACGATTGTTTTTAAAGAAAAAACCCTGAACATTAATGCATGTTAACAGACTACATTCAAAATATACTGAACAAAACAGTGCTCTGTACACTGTGATTACCACATGGAATAAAATTATTTAACCTGCCCAAGTATATCACTAAACATATCAGAAACAGTATTAAAATGAAGCTGTCACTTTCTTCAGTTAAATAGGAATCCAAACAATATTCACAGTTTCTTCCCACAAAGTCACACAAATGTTTTCCACTGTATGAAACACTTTGAAGACATTCTGAATGGTAGACTATCACTTCTTGTCTGAATTTAATGTTGGGTAACTTTCTTGCTACACTGTTGTCTCTCAGTAGTCACTACATACTGTAATAAAAGAAATAAGAATCCCTTGTGTTGATAAAATACAGTATGTCTGAAGGGAGCAAGCATGTGTACATCTGTTTTAAATGGAATGCACAAATCAAATATTTTATTTGGATTGGGGCTAGCATACATCAGTAGCTAACAAAAGCATTACTGCTATCCCAAGGCTGCAGCCTGTAAATAAACAAGTTTGAAAAGAAACTATTCCGAAGGAAACCTGCACTCTCACCTGTCATACAAAGCATGCACCTGTCTGATGCGCACAGTGAAACTGAAGTTTGACTATGGCACCTAACAGCTCTATTGAATGACTCCAAAGTTATTCAATAAAAGGGAATTGGTTAGAAGAAGACCTTTCCACCTAACAAGACTTAAATTCTCTTAAAATACTTTAGAAACCTCTAAATTAAACCATCTGTGGTATTAAAAGAGGCTCATGGATGATAGGCCCCAGAGTTCCCCTATTTTTAGCCAGCATGTTGAACACATCTTCCTGACAGAGCCACACTGCCAAAAGGCAACTTAACTCCAGAGAAGTAGTCCTCCTGCCTCTAACCATCAGTCTCTTCTGAAAGTTGCCTTTTAGTGCTACAATTTCCAAAGTTACTTCCAGCCTGCAGGCAGCCAAGCTAGGTGACAGGGGGTGTTTTAAACTTGCAGTACCTAGCAAGCTGCAAAGTCTGTGTTTCAGTGAAACTTTGCACTAAAAGGGGATAAAGTCTCCAACAATGTCATTGGAGCAGTATGAGAGAAGCCTCAAATTACAAGACATTATATGAAGTGCAGAAGAAATGCAAGAAGCTAAATTTTCAGCACTTTTTGAACTGTTCCTAATATCAGCAGCTACATTATAAACTAAAAGTTTGACTTATATCCTGGTTGAAAAAAAAAAAAAAACAGACAAACAAAACATTATTTTGATCTATAATACATGATGAAAGCCTACCTTCCCTTTGAATTTTTTCTCACCTTTTAAAGTATCAATGCTAGTGTAAACAAAAAAAAATTAGAAGAATGAACACAACAGAAAGTTCTGCCAGCTTTCCCCTCCTCCAGAAAAAGCCTGGTGATGCAGAGGATGCTTATAGGATGCTCTCAAGGTAACCAGATCCAAGCCACAGTAGAGCCAGAAATTACACGAGCAGCTTTTCACTTGAACGATGGTCCCTTACCTTGACTGCCCAGCACAAAAGCAGTGCTGTACTGCCACATTCAGAAGAGCAGCATCACCCTACCAGCTAATTAAAAATCACTGGTCCTTGTAAGTCTCTCTAAAATAGGTACATGCACATCTTAAATGCTGTCTCAAACCAGGCAAATACTTATACTGGTAAGTGGCATGCCAGCACATAGTTGAAACTCATGAGTTTCTAACAAGTCTGCGGGAAACCAGTGGAGTTATTCCCCATTCCAGAAATGAGTAGGTAATATACAGATTTCAACACTAAGCATTTATCAAGAACTATCAGCAATAAAAAGAAACAAGGAAACACAAAAACCAGAAGATGCCCAGATATAAGTCGTAATTAGATGTATGAGATGAAAGCTGCTGCCAGTTAACAGAAGATGCAGACAGTGTAGGACCCTGTAACCTTCAGTACATGAAGTGGCTTAAGAAAAATTCCTCCCAGAAGTGGTTCTCTTAAAACTCAAAACTAGGCTTGCCTGGAAATATCTCTATCACAAAATGCTATCAGAAAGAATTTGGAAGCTGGACAGCTATTTACCTCCAACTGTACATACTTTTCATGTCCTTAGTACATCTTAGATAGGGAAGGAATTTCCCACATGGAATCCTCACACAGCCAGTCCTCACAAATTTCACCTACATTCTACCCTATCATAGCTAGAGCTGCATTTCTAGGTCAGTTACACATAAGATTAATCCTCCTTCAGCCATTTTTCCAGAACCAAATTTCAGTGTTTCACCCTCTCTGCTATGCAAAGTAGAATATGAAACTTTGTCCCAGAGTACAGAAAACACACATCTCTCACAACACTGAGTAAAGAGATGTTTTGCAGATCTTCTAAAATGAGCACTACGTGTACTGTTCACAGAGGAGTGAGCCATGCATCCACTGTAATGTCCATCCAGCAGGCAAGTTACAGCCTACAGATTCATTTACTCTATTTAGTATTAAACTATATGTATCAGGATTGTAAATGCTGTAGTCCTCACATGTAGATCGAATTCTAGTGCAAAATAGTTTAATCCAAATATTTTTATTGGTCAAAGTATGACTGCATTCAATAGTTTGACAACACAGAAAAAAAAAAGTCAAGAGTTCCTACCAGTAGAAGAAACAGATCATTTATTTTAAAACACAGAGGGAGGAAGAGGAAGAAAGAAGCCATTGGTAACACAAAATGTCATTCCCATGGTGCACAAGTATTCTGGGCAATTCCTGCTAAGGTGGTTAGACTATTCAAGTTTTAATCAACAGCGCCCCATTCTGCTGCAGATGCTAACATCTGTAAAAGTTTTACTTCCTTCAGGCATCATAGCACCTGGAGAAGCCACAGGGAAGGTAACACAGGGAAGAGTCTTCCTGACATTGCTGCAGCAGCTGTCTGCTCAGGAGGAGGCATATTCTGACTTGCACCAGACAGCAGCATTGTACAAACCCACACTCCCTCTTATCAAATACAGTCTATAAGCAACACTAGGAATTCTATACTGAGAACAGACTTACCACATGATAAAAATATCAGAATTCATTAGTGAGATGTACTTAAAACTTTTAATTTTGTCACACGGGTATAGATCTTGATTTGTTTCATGTGGCAGATATACCACTAACAAAATCATACTATCTGTGGTGACATTGTAACTTCTGTCTAACAGTGCAATATCTTTGATTTAAACACATAAATTTTAACAGGACTGTTGTTTAAAACCACAACCAAAAAGTTGAAATATATTTATTACACATGAACTTATTTTCATGACTTCTCTTTTCAGTGGGTCTACTAACTGTAAGTAAAAAGATAGGCACTTATGAGAAAACATGAGTACAAGAACCCAATAAAGATACACTGGACACTATAGACAACTGTTCATGCTTCACCAGTCCAATCTTGGAACAAAAGACAAATATTTTATTCTTGTTTGAAAGCACATCCCAGTTGCAAGATGAGCACCAAAAACTTCCCCAAAGTGATTTACAGAGCTGTGAATATAGCAGGATCAGTACAAAGAAAAGACTGCAGCTCTTCCCAAAGTGAAGGCCATACCATGCCACACCTCAATCATAAAAAATAACAAGTAAAAGCTTGAAATATTGGACATGCATTCATTGGGATTTCTTTTACAATTGTATACTAATAATAATGATCACTTTTCCCGGTTAAAGTCCCATCCGATTTGTCTGCATGGAAATAAACGTTAATACCAACAAACAACACTGCAGTGGCAGAAAAGGTACAAAGCAGTCTCATCACTCCTAGGTTTTCATTTGCTATTTACTCAAATCCTCTCCAAAGCCCTAGCACCCCAGTACACATTCATGAGGTGCACTGGGTACAGAGAGGTATTTTCATCAGCAACGTGCCCAGGAATATCAGAAGTTACAAAAAGTGAAGAAGTACTCAAGTTTCCCTCAACTTCACAACACCAGAACGCTATGAAATAAAAACAGAGTGCAAGGCTGGTAACTTCAATACATCTCTCAGATCCACCGCAATAACAGCACAGCCTAGCAAGTCCCATAATATTTAATAATCTTGATGCAAATCAGTGCAGCAAGAACAATCTTCCTTGTTCTTGCAATAAACTGCTGTAAGGCTCTTCCTAACTCCACAGAAATACTCTCTGAGCATTTCCACTGTGCTACAATAACTAACCTGAACACTAAAAAGTGCAGTACTAATGCCATGTACCAACATAACTCAGAACTTCAATGTTTTTTATACTCTTACAAGTCAATCTATTTCTACAGGAAAAAGAAACCAGATTTCAGAGTACCATTCCACAAAAATTTCTAGACGTTAGGATTTTTAAAAGATTTTCCAGAAGGTGAGAGCAGTCTTTCAGATGTAAAACACACTTAGGAAACTTACTCACTTGGCAGAGAAGATCAACTTCTTTTCTTTACCTTGGTCTGTAAACATAGGTAAAGCTGGCAACTATCACTCTACTACAGTCAGTGGATCTACTACCTATTGATCTCAATGGAGTGATACACAAACTAAGGAGACTATAGATTTTACAGATTAGTGAATTTGTAGATACCACCAGTATTAGTTCAGTACCACATTGAACACTGCTTTGTTGTACTATTTCCCTTTCACTCATGGCTCTGCTATGCAGAGTATTTCTGGATCTGTCTGCTTCAGTTCTTTAGTGCAGAATGCACGTCCAGTCTCTGTCCAGTAGATCCAGCGAGATGATCACTTCATAAACACATCCATACACCACATTCACTCCACACTAATAACACATACACCTAAAGCAATCATCTGGCCTTTCAGATCCTCATCCCAGTGATATCAGAGCAGGAAGTGGCATACACAGCTCCCAGTCATTCCTTACATTACTTCAAGTCTCCACAGCAGCCTAAAACAGAGATAACACTGGGATGGTTCCTATCATAAAATCCCTCTCCCATGGTCCAGGGCCAAGTAATGTATCCAGAGAATTATTTTGATAACTTATGCTAATACTGAAATTATAATATAAAACAAGGTGTTAGAAGATGAGTGTAATCAAAACTCAGAGAATACAAAACTAAATCTCATTTTACTTCAAAGGAGACAAAGTTAGCCAGGCAGACACCCAGTTATTGATCCACTCATCTGAAGATTTTGAATCAAATTATTAAATCAAGAACAGTAAGAGCTCAAATATGCCCAAGGGAGAGAGATTCTTGGGGGTTCCTGACAGATATGTAATTTTTAACACAGCTTTTAGACTCCCTGTGGTTATCCTCTGTCATTTGTTTACATTTGTGAAAAACAGAGAGATGTGAATGATGAAAAAACTTGTGGATACAACCTAAGGGGCCTTGAAGTCTAAACTGAGCCCAGCCATCCTAGATTATATCCCCTTGAGCTGTTTCTAATTCACCTCAACACAAACAGGACTAGAATGATAACAGTTATCTTGAGAATTGCAATACACCTACTTGCACTGCCACAGACATGGGAATTACCTTCCCTGAAATCACTTGGGTGACCCTGCGTAATGGTTCAGGCTTGAAGATACAGAAGTAAGATTGGCACTTCTCACCATTCCAAAACTTAAGGGGCATTTTAAAATATCCTACCTTCTAATCTTACATTCAGCAGTATAACCTCTCATTCAGAAAATTAGCTTTATTTTGTGTCACTCAGGCACGTGCTATTCCTTCTCCATGAATTCAAAATGCAAGTATTGAAGCAGTATTTTTGACTGCTGTTTCATCTTCAAAAGCAAGACTTGAGCTTTGAAGACCCAAAGTTAACTAAAGCTGACTTCTTCAACCCAACTTGGATATTCATACTCCTAGCACACACTAAATGGACAGAGTAGGTAGGGGTACATCTAAGAGATTCTCAAATAAACAGCCAAGATGCTAGCTGCTAAGAGTTAAGTTGCTAAATATCTGACAGGGTCAGAGACAAACCAGAGCCACGCCTTCCCTTTACCAAAGGTTACCACTATGCACTTGTTCATAAGGGAATAAATTTAAGCTCTGCTTTCCCATCTGAAAATATAAAAAAAAATCAAAAGCGTTTCACAGCAACTATTATCGGACAACTCATATTTCAGCCCTAAGCTATGGAGGTTCTAAATTCAGGCACTTACTCAAAAATCAGGAAGAGCAGGGATTTGAACTCGCATATTTAACGTGTGAAATTCTTGGTAAAGCCCTAACCTATTAGCTTCAGGTATCAGAGAGCTCCTAAGCTCCCTCTGTACATCTGGCTTGGTCAGTCTGGAGGGACTGAACCAACATGGAAGAGGAAGAGCCTATTTGGAAACCTACACAGAGTGTAGTGTTGAGAAGCTCTTTTATG
Organism: Melospiza georgiana; assembly: GCF_028018845.1. Classification (NCBI taxonomy): domain Eukaryota; kingdom Metazoa; phylum Chordata; class Aves; order Passeriformes; family Passerellidae; genus Melospiza; species Melospiza georgiana. Next base: position 13,911,713 of record NC_080438.1, on the reverse strand, counting down.
GAAGTGCAGCCTAAGTACTCTGGCAGCCCTTAGGTGCTCTTGGGCTTCAGAAAGGTAAAGTGGCAACTCCTAAGTGACTTTAATAATTCCCCTCCACTGTCTCATAACTACCAGGTACTTTATCTGACCTGGTAATCGAAAAGATATTCTCACATGTTCTTAGTCTCCTCAATATAAAAACTTATTAAATACTCAGTTCATTTCTTTGAAAAATACTATATACTGTTCAATAAACTTGAAAAATAGATATATTCTGTTGAACAGATGTGCAGCATTTCAAAAATCCCATTTCCAGAGAAAGAAGGTCCAAATGGATACTTCCAAGGATGCAAACTAGATGCTGTATTCAATAAACATATCTATTTCTGCTTAGAATGATACAAAGCACTACAGACAATGTTTTGGTGCTAAATATGGTACATTACTCATTCTGAGAAATAGTTAGCTGAGTATTTTACAAATGGAAGAAAATAGCTACTTGCACATACGTTTGTGATTCAAAGCCTTCATTTAAGCAATGACACCCATCCATCTGAAGTATGCAATGGTGCATGGTTTTTTCCTAACAGTTTTTTACATACAATGAGAAAATCTAAATATACAACATGTTTATAACATAGCAGGCAGTCTTTCTAGTACACCAGCCTGATGCTGATGTTGGAGGAGCTCCTGACAGCACATCAACCATTCAATCAGTCATTAATATACATCTCTGCAGCTTTCAGGAAAAGACAGATGATCTTCCCTTGGAGACCAGCACAGCTTGACTCTACTGATGGGTGCGTACTTTGACCTCCAGATCTCTGGGGAGCATTTCATAGCACAAAAAGATTAAGAACTGATTAACTACCTTGTTTCCTCAAAAATACTATAGAAGGCATATAATGAATAAAACTCCCAGCTTTTGTACATTTAATATTATCCATAATAGTAAAATGATAAAAAATATTTTGACATTTTGACAGACTTTTTTTAATAGGTTGCTACTATTGGTTGCAATTTGTTTTTTCTCTCAGCTCTTCACCTACAGACAGCACAACTGACAGGAAGCATTCAGACATTTTTATAATGCCATGAAATTTGACAAAATCACACTACCACCACTATTATTACTTACAACCTCACAAAAAGTCAGTCTATCCATGATCCAAAACTAGTAACAGAGTACAAGAAAGCCATGCAAGTTTTACATACTTCCGTGCAAGCATATTTTAGTTTTGAAGCACAGAAAAAACATGCTTTTCATGCTGAATTGCTGCAATGTTCTTGTTAAAAATCACCATCTGTCAGCGATTATCCTGTTTTACACAGAGGGAACACGCATTAATTATTAATCCTACTCCTCACAGAAATGTGCTCACACAAGATCAGGACTATCCATGGTGTTACAGGAGTATTAGTGTTCTTAGAAGGTAGTCTCTGGATGAAACTCAGGATTGATCCATTGAAAACTTCCAGCAAATGAGCTGCTTCAGGGCAGGTCACTGGCCACGTGGCAGGTCATCATCTCAAAAGAAGCAACAGCTGAATTCCTAGGGCTTGAGTCTGTTTCCATGAACCAACATAAATACAACATACAGCACAGATACTACCTTTACTGACACAAGCACTGTGGGTCTATGCTCTGCACACACTGACGCTCATGTTCAAGTTTAAGCCCAAGAATTTGCTTTCATTTAAAATTAAATGCAAGGGCTTTCTCAGTGGTGGCCAAAGTGCTCAGGACCTTGCTCAGTCTTCCATGTGTGCTGAGGGAAGGAATTCATAGCTGTAAAGCAGCACACTGATGCACCAGATCTGATTTATCCACCATGAGAATCTGAAAATTGGCAAAATAGGAAGACAAAGCAAGGTTGTCACAGTTCTTAGTGAAGGACAATGAAAAGGGTTCATTCTGTTCCAAGGAATTCCTTAATCACACATAATCTCCTAGGGAAGCTGGTATAGATCACATTTCTGCCGTAATATAGTTTTACCTGTTTGGCACTGTTTGATATACAATGCCATATACTGCCTTCAGTTAAAGTTTCACTACTGCTGAACTTGTTGCCTTGGTCAGAGATGAACTGACCAGGCAAATTATTTCATCATTACAAAACATTACAAAAGACTACTGAGCAAAGTAATTGCAGGGCAGAGGGGGAGAGAGAAAGAGAGACAGAGAGAGAGATATAAAGAAATTTATATCATATAGAAGTAGCTGGTATGAGACAACTCTTAGTACCAGGCTTTATCCAGAACTTCAATCTTGTAACACAGAACAAAACTGAAAGTCCATTCACCAAACAAGAAATAAGACTTGTCAGAAGGACTCTTCTGGCTAAACACAAAATATACTAATGTCCATAAATCTCAAAACTTCGATGCAGTTTTTAAGGTAATCTCTAATGTTACAATGTCTATACCTTTCTGAGCAAAGAAGAGGTTAAAAATCTTGCCTTCTGAAAAACAGAATATTTTCCACTGAAAAGCTGCCTAAGCTGCCAAGGATGGAGGGATAGTACTCCAGTTGGAACTCATTATAGACAACATAGGAGAGCTGATCCAGCTTTTTATTTACTGTAGAGGCAGAATGACATGAACATCTTTCTATGTAGACCTAGAAAAATATGTTGGCCCTGAAGCCAAGGATCAGAACATTACCAACCCTGCCAAAATGAAAGAGGTTATTTGTTTTTTTAATTTAGTGAGATTTGGCACTGATTTATGTATTTTTCCCTGGAGGAACTATTTATATTCTTCAGAGCACAGATGATAATTGTTAATTTTCAGTGGCCCTGCATAAAGAAATTGTAGGTTTATTATTTTGAAACAAGAAGACCACAGTTTTCAATCTGATAAAGAGCCACAATTTCAGTCAAGCCATTTTAAGTCTTTTCCAGAAGGTGGAATTTCCAACAAAAGCTTTTTCAAGTAAGGACATGGTCACAGTGCTCTCAGTGTCAGCAACTGTGACAAACAGGAAGGGACATGCAAATTTCACATTAAAAGTTCACCTTCCATCAAGCGAAACATTGCTATGGACTTGTCTCATTCTCACATGGTTCATTTTTTTCCCAATCACAGCATGAAGCAAAAAGTGGTGTCAGTTGTAAAAACATAAAAACAACAGGTATCTTATATTCTGATGCCCTTTTCAGTAAGACTTCTGAAAAAAGATTTTACTCACCCTACACACCACCATTCCAATACCACGTCCACTTATCTGTACTTACAGCACACACTATAGCTCAGGTTGCATTTCCAGTTCAGATTAGGCTGCCTGTGTGTGACAGGGGTCATGAGAACCTGTCAAAGGACCTTCCCAGGACTCTGCTTACACACCTGACTTCAGAAGCTTAAAGTGACCATGCAGCAGTGGAGTGACTCAGTTATTATGTTGGGTTTGACCCTTTATAAACCACCATATCCTAATCTGCTTCCCTGGCAGTCAGGGCTGCTCCTGCTGAGAACTTTGACCACTCAGCAATCACACAGAGACTGAAGAAGAAAATGTAAGATCAGTCTGGAAAGCTACCACCTTTCCTACAGCTATTCCATAAGCAAAGGAAGAAAGATTACAGTAGAGGACTTGGCTCAGTCCCTCTTCACTAGTGAAGTGCTAGTGGGACACATAGGGGAAGTACAAAAAAGTAACCTAGAGACAAAAAAAAATTGAAAGGAACAGAAAGGGAAAAGGTTAGCTGCCTAACACCAAAAAAAAGCCCACTCCTATCTCCCTATTAGGAGATCTCAAACTGGTCATCATGGATGAGGGGAAAGAAATCTATCAAAATAATCACCTGAGATCATCCTCTTACTTGAAAACATAGGAAGAGATCTAAACTTCCTTGCTCTTTTAAAACAACATCTATCTCAACATGCAGCACAAAATTACCCTTATTTGTCTAGTAAAGCTAATAAACCATAAATAAATGACACCAAAGGCAATAAAAGAATTGACACTACCTATTTTGCAAGAAAATAATTCCTGATTTTTGTTCTATGGCTTGCCAGAGAATTTCATGCAAGCAGCTGTGGTGGTAGGTCATAGTTACATTTTAACAAAAGAGTCTATCATGTGGTTCAAAATTATACTCTTACCAAAAAAAAAAAAAAAAAAAAAAAAAAAAAAAAAAAAACCACAAAAAAAACCCTCAGAACTTTATTTTATTTACTTATATTAAAAGAGCTGTGAATAAATAACACCTATCCTAAACAGTGTCTGGGTCATCAGGTATACAAAACACATCATTTAATTTTTCTAATGAAATTCTACTTCTGGGTCACTTGTGGCTCCAGTAGAAGCTCCCCACAGTACCACAACTACCCACCCTGATCCCCAAACCCTCCTAAAACTGGCACAAGGAGCACCTTTGGTGGTTCTAAACCTTTATGACTTGCTTCCACAAGGCTGACTCGCAACAAGCATGCAAGGATTGCACCAGATCTTCCAGAAAGTTTTGCTAAACCCAAGCTGTTTCTTTCAAATGTAACTTACATGTGTTGTCATCTCATTGCAGGGTTCCATACTGCTGTCTCCTTATCACAAAAGTTCCATACCTTCTTGGTGTTTCTCGTGGACAGCTCCTCAGAGCACTGACTCTTTCTTCTTCACAAAGCAGCCAGCTGACTCCCATTCCCTTCTCACCCAGCCACCCCACTCTTCTATAGCATCTTCTTCTCATTGGTTACAGCTGGGGCCTGTTAAAGTCAGGCCTGCTCCTAATCTTTGATAATTGGCCCAGCTGCAACTCCTTAGGGGTAAGATTACTTGCTACACTATCTTTATTTTCTTATATTCTATCCCCCTACATAGATGGGTTAAAGATAGTAATCTTTATGGCACCTGGGCAATAACGTGGTATCAAATATTGACTTAGCTCTTCAATGCATAGAACCAAAAAAACTGAATGGAGGACAGAGATAAAATTTTTAAACAAACAGATTTTTCAGAGTATTATCACAAAGCCTTACTAATATCCATATTAATTAGTGACCTCCTCATACTGCAATAAATATACTTGTCAGAAAACCACTAGAAAGAGCAACAACCATATGATAAACAGGAGTCTTTCCATGAAGCCAGTCCATTAATTACCACACATTTTTCCACCATTATTCATCACATGGATAATAAATGAGCCATAACATAAAGTTTATTTATCTTGTGATTACTTCCCCCAAGATCATCAGTTGCAGAGGTTTTATGGTACTGCTACATTCCATCAGTGCAAAACCTGAGCAGATTGTGTTGATCCAACAAAAAAAAAAAAAAAATCCAGAACAAGAAAGAAACAGAACATTGCTTTTCTACAGACTTACAACTATCAAACTACTGAAAAATACCCCAACTACTGCAGTTCGAAAGTTGGTGATACAGTACAGACAGACATTTTAGAAATGCTCACAGACACAGACAGCTCTCTCAGAATGTTGTTCATATTTATTCCTTCACAGAAACAGGCTCATCAAGCTGTTCAGTATTTCTGTTCATACAGTGAAATAAGAACTGAGGAAACAGATTCCTTTTGGAAGCTACTTGCAATTTAAAACAATACTTCAAAATAAATTAAAAAACATTATTTTGCAAAAGAATATCTAAAAAGTCATAACTAAAATCAAATAATGTTTTCTTCAATTTCATTTTTTATATACCACAAAATATAAACTAAGAGTTTAAATTGGGGGGAAATACCAGAGAGTATCATTACATTAGAATTATTTGTCAATGAAGTTTCACTAAACTCTAAAAAAGAAAAAATCTTGCCCATCATCAGAATTTTGTCCTTCAGGGAAATTTATCTTGCTCTCAATTTTTATTTGAGATTCAATTTATGTGAGTTATCTTACACATACAGATTTTCTTTTGGACGATTATGGACTTATTTAATCAAGTTTCATTTGTTCATTCTTTACATGCAATAGTAGCTGTGATGTTTTTCTAAATGGCACATCTCAAAAACATTCTTTCTTTAATATTTAAACATTACAACCTCTTGAATTCTCAGCAATTTTGAAAATCTGGTCATTAGCCACTTATCTAGAATAAAAATCTTGAAAGCTTCTTATGGTGATCTATCCATACATAATTGCAAGTTGCATGTCCAAGCTCTCCATAGGAATTTTTGAAAATCTCAGTCTATGGGTAGAAAAATCAAAAAAAAAAAAAAACCCACCTCAAGGATCTTACCTTTCTGGAAACACATAAGCTGCCCTGCAGCCCCCAAAGCTTGCTTATAAGCAAGCACTACAAGGAACACCTGTGCCAGCTTCGCCACACAACCTGACCTGCTCTTCTGCCATCATTAACCCTCAGCAGCTGTTTTGCTTTAACCAGGGTCCAATGTCCAGGACCAAGGATACATTCCAACTTATATACTGGAAACAGCATCTTAACCTTGCTCCACAATTTTTTTTTCCTACTTGTCAATAAGAATAAATGTAATCAAATATCTCTTCACCTGTCCTTTTTACCAAAATGGTAGCAAAGAAACATGAAAATATCCTATAATAGAATTAACTAATTCAAAGCTCCCTTTTTGATGGAAGGTTCCAACTCTCATTTTGGAAGCAACGAAAGAATAACAGTGTGTTTATTATTCTATTAAATTATCACATATTTGCAGATGTGATTCAAGATGATAATAGACAGACTGAAATGGATTTTGGTTTTTAGTCTCTTAAGTATTGCTTTTCTCTTTTTCATCTTTCTTTTTTGTGAAGATATAACCATATTTAGCTTTTAATTCAAAGCTGAGCTCTAGTTTATAGCACATAAAGATGTCTCTGAAGCACAAAGTACTGAATCAGAGAAAGGAATGCACATCCCATCCTACAGTGCTGACATGAGTTATTTGCATAGTTGCCACAAAAGTAATAATTACACTGTAATTCAATAGGAACAATGGTAATTTCACAGTAGCTCATGTTGTTGTTATCACCCTATATCCTGATAACTGTGAAATTAATTTGTGGCACCACTGTATGTGTCAGCTTTAAGCTGTTCCCTAGGTAACATTACGCTACCATAGAGAAGGAATGCTTGGCAGTAAAATGGGTAGCAGCAGATTGATTATACCAAAAGAATCTTCCCTCTACATATAAATAACTTGGCAATCAGAGATGATGATGAGAAAAAATCCTCCCCACTGCTTTTTTTCTTACTTTTTTTTAATATATTAAAAATGAATAAAACATTATTAAAGGTATTAACTGACTGTTATCCATGCACTGGAGGAAAGGTAAAATAAAATCAGGAAACTAACAGACTATACTTACTGCCACTGACCCATTGTTCCAACTGCAGCCAAGATGCAGTAAAAAAAAAGCTGAAAGTTTCCTTTCCCTTTTTGTAGTAACTTCCAACATTAACCATCAAACTGTAATTTTAAATATTAAAGCAAATAAAGCACTAAGACATATGTAAGACTGCAGCAGCAATGTAGGTTATGCTTTCAGAAATATTCCTCACTTCATCTAAGTGGTACAGTTCTTTTGCCTCTGAACACTCAAAATTATTTTACACTACTACTGTCTAAAAGGAATTACACACTAAATATAAAAGACAACACTGCCACACAATGCACAGACATAATTACAAATATACTGGTGAAAATCCAGTGCCACAATAATTGGAGGTCTAGAAAACATTAAATTATGAAATTTAACAAGGGAATTAATGAGTGATTCATAACAATAAACACAACACCAAGTTTAAATTTTCCAGTCGTTCTGCTTTGTACAGCCATAGGTAGGAGGCTTTGGATTAAAGAGAGATGCTATTTAATTTCATAGAATTTGGATTTCATTTTTTATTTCTAATTCAGGCCTGCTTGTAGCATTCGAAATGCATACTGTAATGACTTGTTCTCTCACTGTATGTTTGTTTGTCTGCAAGGAAATAGGTGAAAAAAATCACATCATGTTACATATACTGACTCAGTGCTTCAGCTGGAGTTTTGTTACTGAGAAAGCAGCACCATCTCAGTGTCAGCACTAGTCATCAAAGCAAAGCAAGGTGTTGAGCAGATACTCTGATCCAGGATATCCAGGGACAAGCATGTTTTGTCACTCTGTGGTTTTGATCTTTATCTTTGACTGATCCTCTTTTTGTGATTGCTGTCCCCAAAACCCCTGACAGGTAATGTTCAAATGTGGGGAGGGGGGTTGGTTTGGTTTTGGTTTTTTTACAATCCAAAAGAGAGCTTTCAAAGCTATGAAAGCAGCTGTAAGAGCCTGAAACCAGCTTGGAAAACCCCAAATGTGTATTTTTCATTAAATATTGGCACTTACCATGCCAAATTATGTCACTACTGAGAGGAAAATTTTGACCACCCCATACTTAATTATTCATTAGAAAGGCACTCTGATCATTATCACTATTGACCCAGGAATTCATCCTATTTCCTTTGCCAAATCAGCATGTACCCTCGTCCACTCAACACGCTCTTCTTTCACTCCCCACTGCGTGAGGCAATTCTCATGCGCGAGGACCCTTAAAAGCTGACAACATACACAGCCCACATTTGCAGTCAGCAAGCTCACCATATTAACTGCACGGAGAATTTGTTGATTCTCTTGATGCTAGCAGGAATTACTATGGGATATCAGTAGTGATTAATCCCTAATTTCAGTCCCATTAATAATTGTCTGCAGTTTGCTTTGCTGAACCTGTGCAGGTCTTGATGCTCAGCTAGCTCAGTAGTCTTTTATTTTTTTCCCAAACCTGATAGTACTTCTGCCTGCAGGAGCATGGGCCAAGGCTGATGGTTGGCTGATTAACCCCTGTGCATCTCCTCTGCTCTTTATTTTCTTTTATATACTCCTCACATGTCAGTGTTGAAACGACTCCCACCAGCTGGAACAAACACACCCTCTGGAACAACAAACACTGCCAATGACAATGAACCTTCCACTTGCTGGATCAGGGCTGCCAAAGGCATTCAGAAATGCTTCAAGAAAGGTATATGTATGTATTTAACTAAAGATCTTTGGAAAGCTTTAAACACTAGTAGTAATTATTATCTTTATTGTATGCCCAACAGAGAAAATGTCTCTGAGCAAGTGGTGTCAGATACACTTCTAAGAATACTGACTGAAAATGAGCAGTGGGGATTAATAAAAATAAAGCCCGAGATGTAGGAATTTTACTTTTATAATCATAAAATTAAACCAGGTGCAGTACAGCTGGTATTTTTACCTATGATTCAATAGCCTGTTTGGAACTAACTGATGTACTCTGAGCTCTCTGTGGTTCACAAAAAGAAAACCCAATACTGTTTTTAGTATGCACTGACACCCTCTGTTCCAAGATTGCTAGTGAGGCTAAAGATTAAACTCCTTAATTGTGAACTATTTGCTAATGCTCCAAAAGCAGTGACGGCTCCTCACCACATTTGAAACATTAAAAAATATATAATGGAGCTATTTATAAAGCCACTGCCATGGTATTTTAAATGTATATATTTTGCTGAGGACCGTTCAAAGCTATAAAGAATATCAATGTATCTTTAAGACAGTTGCAGTGGGTCGATGCCACAGTGCAACAGTGATATTTACTGACTTGGGGAATGGCTTTAAAGCAATGTGAAAACTAGTGAAGAGTAAGACCAACTGCAAAAATTCTGATTCCTATCCAACCCCCAGGTCTCTACAGCAAAATGACTACCAAAAAAGATGCCTCGACAGTTCTGGTTTCTCCCAGCTGCCAAATGGCTGATACATTATTACTTTCCACACTTCAAAATGAAATGAGACATTCTGTTGCTATCATGCATATATTTTCAGTTAAGATTTTTGTTTTAGATATATTCTTCCTCAAAAAATAGGACATTTTTGGAGGAACAATGACCATAATTTGATCTAATTCATGGAGTACTTCTTTCTGATTTCAGAAGATACAGCAGGATTTTTTAAAAGGGTGTACACACTCTCTAACCAGACAGAAATTGCATTTGATTACTAAAACTACAATGCCATAAATGTAGCACCTACGGAGAAACTTTTTCAAATATCTCTAGAATACCATAATATCTCAAAATTAAAATGTAAAATCCTTGCAATGAAATGACATCAAATACATTTCACAAGACAATTGTCGCATACATTCAGCGAGAGTTATTAGCTGGCACGCGAAGACTTGGAATAATTTCCCTGGCACTTCCATCCAACTGTAAGCTTGACGCATTACCTTGGAAGAATGCCACGTTTCCCGCTGTGCTAAACTTACTGAAACAAATAGGAAAGCAGCATTGCTGTGTTACATCCCTGCTTTACTATTGTGTAATTGGACCACACTACAGTAACAGCACTTTATATTACAAACATCGAGTTACCATTATCAACTTGTGGCTTCGTACTCCCAGCACAAAAGCAATGAATTCTTGTTTTACATCAAGAATTAAATGAGTATGATAGAAGAGAAAATATTAAGAGAAGTTGCATTTCAAGGCTCTGTTTTCAGTTTTAATTTTAAAACAAAATAAATTTTATGTGTTATAACATTGTTATACTAGGAGGAGAAAGAACAGTTAACAAAGCCAATAGCAAAAAGATTACCTGTAATTTGGAAAGGTCTGAGTCAATTCTTCATTCACCCAATGTACCCAAAAAAAATAAAGGAATAAAAATTGATATAGAAGCAGGGACTTAGTTTTACACTTACTGAAACAGATCTATTTCAACTAAGAAAAAGGGGAAAAGATTCATTCTGTATAGTCCCTGCTCATTAAATGCCTTCCTGTAGTATAAAAGGAAAATCAGGGATTTCATCTGCAGTTGGGTGAAGAGTGGGTCTCTCTCCTCTGAAATGATAACCAGCCTTTCCCTATGATTCTGCTCACAGAAAGATTTGTGCCCAGAATGGCTACATCTCTAATAGTAGAAGACCCCTGAGAATGACTGTGTCTATGAGCAGTGTGGCCCAGAAGCAGAGGGTTTCTATAACAAAACAGCTGGCATTAAACCCGACATAAATAATCCTTCCTGTAAAGTGCTTATTTCAGCTTACTTCTAACCTAGTCCTGTAGGCCTGAGCAAGTGTGTTCCTGAAGCCTCCCTGTGCCAGCCCCCTGTGCCAGCCTTGGCAGGGACAGCACGGGAGCTCTCACCTGCCTGGGGCAGCAGCGCATCCCCGCCCGGCACGCACTGCCCTGCCCCGCAGCCCTCGCACAGCTGGCACCGGTGTCTGGAGGTGACACCGAGAGCACCTGACAGGCAGGCTGTGACTGAACATGGGACTCACGCAGAGCCTTTTGTGCTCCTCTAGGTACCCAGAGGGAAGCCGTGCCACATGCTGTTCAGCGTGCAGCTGCACCTCAGCACAGGCTGAAAGATGCACTCAAGAAACATCTCCTGTTCAGGCTACTGCAGCCACACGGCCAGCGGTTCTCAGCCATGCTGCCACAGCTCTCTTCAGTGGAACACACTCAGTGCAGCCACAACCTCTTCTAAATATATAACCATTCCTGGTAAAGTATTTTTAAACAGCTCTGTATGGTTCTTTAATTACAAGAACAATTCCCAGCCCAATTAAATATTTAATCTGAGAAGCCACAAGGGAATACCCTTCAGGACAGAAGAGGGTTAACAGCACCAGCAGTTGCCATGCAAGCGAATTCGCAATGGGAAGACTGACGGGTGGATACTGTGAGGCACAGCCCAACATGTAACAGCCAGGCATGAGCCAAGCAAGGCACTGTAGCTCCCTGGAAACAGAAACTGTTCTGCACGTGCTCAAGTGCACCTTCTCTTCATTAGAAAAACACAGATAAGCAAGAAGAGGTACTAGGAAAACCACTTTTTGCTCAATCAGGAAGATACATCAGGTAGGACAAAGAGGAAAAATTATTTTATAAATATATTTCTTTTTCTATTTTAAAACACTCTTCAAATAGTGTTTTCTCAGATATCAATTTAAAAATATTTTTCTTCATTTGTCATACTAACGATTACAAAGGAAATGCTTGTTTAATACCAATTAATGACCAAAAATGTGGAAAAATCTTCAATAGGCAAAATAGCAGTAAGAAAAGTATTTGGGGCATTGATCAGTACCATTAAACAGTGCTATTTGATAGTAGTAATAAAAGTAATAGTCTTTATAAATATAGCAGCTGTAATAATTTTATTGAATTAAAAAAGTTCTATATATAGTAATACTAATCCCTAATTTTTAATGTGGCAATAGTAGAAATATTTAATACTATTAAAAATAGGACTTTAAAAAATAGCCATACTATTTTAAAATAACTTGTTTTAAAAGATTATTGTGTTGTAATGGCTTCAGATTATAAATCAAGTCTTTTTAAGTATTCTGATGGAAATCACATTATAATTCTTTCCATTACATTCCGTTCCATACACAGATCAACTATTAAAATTCATTTGAATTGGTGCAATTCTATGGTGATATTTAGAACAGGTCAGGATTTATTTTATAGAAGAGACCTTTTTTTTTTTCTTCCTGGGGACAAAAGAAACCCAACAAAACAACCACCAAACCACAAATCACCTTAATTTTTGGTATTGGATCAAACCAGAACTAATGCCGAACAACCTAAATACACTAAATGCATACAAATTGAAGCCTTCTGCAAATGCCTGTTCCACAAAGAACCTTGTCACTGCCAATACTCTGTGCACCTTACAAAGCACACCCTAGATAAGCAGTCCTGGGCATTCAAGATGGCAGGAGGCGTCACTCCAGAATAGTTTGTTCCTTTATTCTCGGCCACAACTCCTATGTTTGTCTCACTCTGCAAGCAGCTTCTCTGTACAAATTGTTGCCTGAGATCCTAACCTTCCTCAGTCCCAGAAATGCCTCGAGATTTAGTAGCCTTGTCTTGGGCACTAGCAGGGAAAGCCTCTGGGTGGTGTCCTGAAAAACATGAAGTGGTCTAGGGCTTAAATGGCTGCCCATCAACTTTTCAACAGCAAGCTGCAATGAAACAGATTCCTATGTAAAGTATCTTTGTTCTGAAGAACTAAGGATGGGAAACGGTTTCTGTTAAATTTCGTATCCACTTAGTCAAATGTATGGTACTGATTCCAGTGTTTCTTAACAAGTCCAGTACACTTTACAGTCTTACTTTCAATAAACAGGTTGATTCTATTAGAACATTAAATTTAGATAATCTTTTCTTCTTTTCCCAAACAGCCTCAAGTAAATAAACAGGATTTAAATTCAGAAGTCTACAGGGCAAGGACAGATTAATTTTGATGGAAGGTAAATATCTTAAGGCACAGCTGGACCCACAGTTTAATCTCTGAAACACCCTCACCCCAACATACAAAACATTTCTAGGAAAATGGATGTTTGCTCTTACATTCAAAAACCGCAACAGCCGGTATAATATAGAACTGGAACTTTTGAGAGGCAGCAAAAAAGGTAAGTAGCAGTAGTTAATAACAGTCATTATAACGAAGGGGTTCTAAACACATGTCATGGTTTAACCCCAGCTAGAAACTAAGCCTCACCAAGCCACTCATTCACACTCTCCTGATGCGAATTGGAACAGTAAAAGTGAAACCTCATGGGATGAGACAAAATCAGTTGAGTAGGTAAAGCAAAAGCTGCATATGCAAGCAAAGCAAAACCAGGAACACATTCACTATGTTACACTGGCAGTCTAGCGTCTTGGGAAGAGACAAAAGACCATAACTCTGAATGTCTACCCCACCCCTCTTTCCATACACCTCCATACCTGTCTGGGATATCCCTTGGGTCAGCTGGGGTCAGCTGTCCTGGCTGCGTCCCCTCCCAGCCTCCTTGCTGGGGAGTAGGGTGAGGAACAGGAAAGGCCCTGACTGTGCAAGTGCTGCTCAGCAATAGCTGAAACATCCCTGTGTTATCAACGCTGCTTTCAGCACAAACCCAAAACACAGCCCCCCCAGAGCAGCTGCTGTGAAGAAAGCTAACTGTATCCCACCCAAATCAGCACACCACCACAATCAGAAAAGATAATGATTACCTGGCAACAATCAACATACAATGGAAGGATACACTACCTAATAATGCAATTTTCAATGAAGATTGTATTTTTTCCTCAAACCCTTAGCTTTGCTTTGTATCCTGAACTCCAAAGAGAATGTACTCAAAGACATCCATTGCAACAGAAAGTCCAAGAACAACACAAAGGAGGAAAAAAGATTACACATTTTCAGGCTTTTGAGAACTACAGTAAATGTCTGAAAAGAAATAAGTGCAGATATACGTAAAACAGCATTTGTAAAGACAGACTGGTTTCTGACTGTAGACAAAACTGTAGGAAATGGCCTTTGTTAAATACATGTGGAATGTGGTACTCTCAGTAGACTGGCTACAGATTAAACGAATGATTTCTAAATAAAACATGAGCTTCAACATCTTCCACTAAAACACCTGACTTCTTAGCCAAAGCTGCAACACACCCACCTTCTGTATACATCCCTAACTTTCATGATGGTTTAAAATGGTAAAATGCAACCTTCTACCTAAACCATCCACAGCCCTGCAACACAAAATCAAGCATCAATAGTCTACAAAAAGCCACGGCTCATAGCAAAACCACCAGAAATTTTTCTTCACTCATATCTATACTTTTTTTTTTTTTTTTTACATTTATATTTCATGAACCAAAACCTTTTTTGAAGTGTATAGGCTGGTAGTCCATATTTCATACATCATCTCTCGGGCAATTCAGAACACATTTTCCTGAATGCTAATGGTAGCAAAGAAGACATTTCAAAAATATTTTCAAACTTGGCATTTTACAAAACAACAAAGAGGGAACCCATGGAGTGAACTCCAAATTCCGTGGTGTAATTTTCCACTCTGCACGAGTGGCTGTTAGTCACTGAAAGGTACGATGCTGCACCCTCTGCACGCCACCTTTGGAGTCTTTGTGGTAAACCATCTGTCACAGTGGTTTTCAAAATCTCTTTCACCACCAACATCAGAAAACATCTCCTGCAGGTTGTTAAAAACCAAATTTTGACTATTATCCAATTCTTTTCTTTAAATCATAAAACTAAATGGTTCAAAACCAAAACTAGGCTCTCCTCAGTGGAAGTGTCACAAAGTCGGTAGTTTTTTTCCTCTCCCCTCTGAAATATTTCTTGGGAATACTACACACAAATACAGAAACATTGTATTTACCATACTCAGAACAGACCCAAAGCATATTTTGGTCACGGTAATACATATAAAAGAGCATGTGAGAAACATACAAGATTTTCTCAAAAATGTTCATGTAAGATGCTTCCTAAAGCACATTTCAGTATATCAACAAAAGTAGCAATTATAATGCAGTTTTCAAACCTGTAAATATTATTTATTTTGCTGTTTTGCTCACAATGTTTTTGTTCTACATGTACAAGTTATATACACTACATGGCATAATTCAAACCTCTGATGTAAAGTAACTGCAAATCTACATTGCCAACTGGAATAGCAAAAAAAATCAATATCCTTTCATATTTGCCATTCAGAAACATAATCAGTGAAAGTTGTATTTGTCAGTTTATCCTGGCTAGGTGACTAAAGGAACATTCAAAGGAAAACAATCCAAATTATCTTAATCTCCTCCTCTGTAATATCTAAATAAATCAGCCTATCACTGGACCAAAAAAAAATATAACTCATAAATTAAAAATAAGAAATTAAATACAATACTTTGAACAAGGGATGTGAAACAATCAGCTGACAAACTTGGAAATTCTTTTCAGTTTTAAAATTTCTGGGGAAAGTATTATGAAACTGATATTCAATAGAACAGTATCACAATCATGCTCAAAACAAGGTACTTTATAATTGTCTTGATTTATACTTGAAAAATATACATAAGGCAATGTAGTTACATTCTTTAGTGCCAAAGTTAAGCATTATCACTAGTTCCACAAAATTTTCAGTAAGTGACACCTGAAAAATGGTCTTAACGCATATCAGAACCTTCTTTTTAGTTGCAAAATGAAATATGAAGTTCTTTAACTTTCCACAGAAATGACAAAGACAATGCAAGTTATAATAATTATCACAAAAATAATTACATTAATGTCATGGGTTCCTGTATATGCTTGGTGTTACAGCTCTGCAGCACCTGTCTATAGACCGAAATTATTCCATCATGGCCAGATCTGAGCAATTCATCCAAGGCTCTCAAAGGGTGGCTAGTGAGTGACTCAGAAGTTAGTAAGCCAACAAAGAGCATGGTAAAATTGCATGGGCACAGTTTAACAGTGCCTTGTTAATGCCACTAAACAGCTTCTCGCACAGAAGCAGCTTGGTTAGTCGTAGCTATCCATATCCAGGGCAGCCTTGCAGTGCGAAGGCATATGGCTAATGCTTCGTCAGTGCGAGTGATGTTGGCAATCTGTTTGATCTGTAATGTAAACTAAGAATGATAGTGAAGTTCTGATTCAAAATGGCACTCAAAATTATAGCCACATCGATTTTTATAATGGAAGTACTATTAAAAGTTCTCAAGTGCTTTAACATTCTGCATTCATTTCTATGCAACACCAAACACAACTAGAAACACTTCCATTTTGCAGCATCTCATCTCCATATGTTATTAATAATATGGTAAATTTATAAAATTGTGAAGATGCATATATAGAAAACAAGTTCCAAGAGGACCAAGTTAGACATTCCCTCAACTCCACAGTTTTATGGGATTTTTTCTTTTCACTTTGAGAACACCTCTGCAGCTAATTTTTTTAGGGAGTATCTCTAAGCCAAATGCCGTCTAAATAAGGGTCTAAATCAATAATACAATCAGTGGCTTACCTAATTAATATGTCCTCTGTGGCAGAGGGTGTTTGTTTCTTGGTGCTGAGATAGATATA
Source organism: Melospiza georgiana (assembly GCF_028018845.1). Lineage (NCBI taxonomy): Eukaryota > Metazoa > Chordata > Aves > Passeriformes > Passerellidae > Melospiza > Melospiza georgiana. Next base: position 13,894,907 of record NC_080438.1, on the reverse strand, counting down.
TCAGAGGAACACGAGCTGGTCACCCAAGATGCAAAGTGTTGTTGCCGTTTGGAAGCAGCACAACATTTTTGTTAAGTTCATAAGAACCAGTCACTTGCTTTTCTCCAAAAAGCATGCCCTAAGCAGCATTCAAGTGATTGCACTGGAGATAATGTAAATATAGAAGAAGGTAGAAGAGAAACTTGGACTTACTCCCTAAATCCCAAATAAACACGCTAACACAAGGCTAGTTGCTATTTTCATAGCATCATTAAGTTTGGAAAACATCCCTGAGATCATTGATACCAATGATCTTTGACCAAACACCACCTTGGCCACTAAACCACAGCACTAAGTGCCACATCCAGCTGTTTCTTAAACATTTCCAGGATGGTGACTCTACCACCTCCCTGAGCAGCCTGCTCCAATGTTTTACAACTCTTTCAGTGAAAAAATTCCTCCTGATGTCCAGCCTGAACCCTCCCTGGCACAGCTTGAGGCCATGCCCTCTTGCCCTATCTCTGTTTGCATAGGAGAAGATGCCAACCCCCATCCTGCTAAACCCTCCTTGTGGGCAGTTGTAGAGAATGGTAAATTCTGCCCCGAGCCTCCTCCTTCTCCAGACCAAACTCCAGCTCCCTCAGGTAACTATGTGTTTTGTAGTTTGCACTACAGACCTGTTTTGTTTACATATTTAAATTTCCAGCTTTTACTATGCAAACTAATGAATACTTGTGAAACCTTGGAACTCCTTACACTGCAATTTTCTTGGGTTTTGCCCAGTCATAGAAACTATTTGTCAAATACATCTGAGAGTCTAGACCATATTAAAAGCAGCCTGATTATTACTAACCCCAGCTTGCACAGTTGTCAAGACAACAGTGAATATCATCATTAACAGAAACTGTTTCTAGCAAACTGGAAATCACAGTTGAAGCTTCGCTCCCTTGTTCATATTATCTGAAACCATATGCAAATATATGAATGCACAAGAAAATTCTAAATGAATTTGGTATCTTTTATACTGATTTAAACAGATAAGCAAACTTTCCCATTTCAAAGTACAAATAAATATGTTTCAATTTTCCTTTAATAACGAGAAGGCTACACAAAAATACTCAGCTTTAATTTTGACTTGCAAAGCTTTCACACATACTCAGTGTTCACAAGACAGACCATCTCCATATCCACCTACGAGTAGGACCCATTTACGTATTAACACCTCTCCAGCCTTGCTGATTGCTCACTGCCTTAACCCACCATGGTGGCTCCCCAACTCCGCTGGTAAGTAAGCAACTGCAACACTACATTCGGAAAAAGTTTGCTTTGAAATGCTATGGATTCATTTGTCTGACACCAGGATCATGAAATGTACACGAGACATGGGTCTAGAACACATAGTAACATATATACAGCATTCAAAAGCAATCTAACACCTGCTGAGTGGTGACACTCCAAAATGTTGGGCTGCTGTTGACAGGCTGGAGGAACAAGCCTGCAGAAACCACATTAAAAAACATACAAGCAAAAACCAAAAAACAAACAAACCAACCAACCCACCATGAAATTCTACCCCTGGGGAGGAACATCCCCAGGCACCAGTTCAGGCTGCAAACAACCAGCTGGAAATCAGCTTTGCAGGAAAGGCCCTGGGCGTCCTGAAGGACAAGACAAACCATGAGACAGTCCTTGCAGCAAAGGCCAGCAGTCCTGTAGGTTGAGTGTGGAGAGTCTTCTCTGCTGCCCAGTACTGGCGAGACAGATCTGGAGTGCTGTGTCCTGTGCTGGTCCCCCAGGCCAAGGCAAAGGGGGATGCACAGGAGGGAGCCCAGCAAAGGGGCACTGAGGTGATTGAGGGGCTGGAGTGTCTGTCATATGAGGAGAGGCTGACAGACTTGGGGACAGGCAGCCCAGAGCAGAAAAGGCTCAGGGGGGAACCTTACCAAACGTACAAATACCTGATGGGAGGAAACAGAGACAACAGAGACAGATTGTTTTGAACGGTCCCCAGCAAAAGGGCAAGAAACAACAGGCACAAGCTGAAGTGGAATTCTGTTTAAAAAAGAAACAAAAAACAAACGGGGAGGGGGGGGGAAGGGTGTTGGCAGCTTTTTTTGTTTCAGTTTTGCTGTTGTTTAATGTGAGGATGTTTGACTAGACAGTCTGTGAAACATCCATCCTGGAAGATGCAGAAAGAACTTTGTTGGACACAGCCCTAAGCAACCTGCTCTGCTTGACCCTGCTCTGAGCTGGAAAGACAGTCCAGATCAATAATCTCCAAAGCAGAGCATGCACAAGACAAACCATGTCAATGTGGGAAGAAAATATTTTCTGTGCAATTAAAATTTTTTTTTAATTAAGTAGTCTTTATGTCATCTTTATCAGTCTTTTTTTTTTTTTTAATTTCCATTCTGAGGTGTGTTCTATAAGATTCAAAATATTAGTATAGTGGCAATACATGTACAAACACACAAATATGAGGGATGCATGCTCAAAAATATTTTGCTGATATGCAATCAAAAAAATGCAGAGACTGCATGTTTAGATCATTGTCAACCTCCCAATTTCATCAATTCTGATTCTCTCTCTTGATGACAACAATGAATGCCTGTACACAGAATGAACAAATTCAGCAAGAAAAAGAATCCAGCCCACTGATGTCTGCTGCTTTTTGAAATTAGTACTTTTTAAACCCAGTACCTCACTAAACCTTATCTCAGTAATTTATTAATATCTAATTTGATATTAATAACTGAGTTTGGATTCCTGCCACACTTCTCGCTAAAGTTACCTTATAATTTGAGAAAGCAGGGTTATCATTATTGTTCGCCTAATTTAAAGACTCCTCAAGGCTACTCTACCCTAGTTTCCCTAGAAATGCCTACCGTAGCAGTCCACATTCTGGTTTCACCACCTATGAAAAGATTCCCAGTGTCAGCACCCAGCTACACCACTTCCTGCTCCTCAAATAGTTATCTCCTTGTAGCAGAAAAAACAGTCTAAAAGCTCCTTTAAAATTCTAGATGAATCTTTACTGATGATTTGGATCCAGATTTTTCCCACTAATTATTTGTTAAAAACAAATCGAGCTTTGTTTAACGAAATAACAGTGCTCTTATGCAACCTGACATTATAGGTATATAGCTATATTTTTCTGACAAGTTACTACACAAAATACCCAATTAATTTATCATATACATATTCAAGGTAAGCAAGCAATAGTCTGTCCATTTATAAACTCCAATTCAAAAAACTAATGGATTTTTATTGTTTATTTCAGCTTTGCAGCTGCATTAAAATATAGTAATAAATAAAACATTTTGAGTACATTAACAAAATAAGCAAAACATTAAATGAATTGAATGCTTTATGGATTTTATGTGCGATCACAAGTAAATCAAATTCTTAGAATACCACTCCTTATATACTGAATAATGGCAAACTACTATCAGCTCATTATCTCATTCAAAATCTAGAATAAGTGTAAAGTAGAAGTAGAAAAAGTTCGTAGGCTTTGTGATAAATTTTCAAAGCCCTTTAGAAAGTTTATTTTGCATACATCTATATACATGAACAAGAAAGATAATTTTCATGTAGTCCTCAATTTGAATACTGAAGAGCTGGAAACAGAACAAGATCCTTCTTGGATATTAGTATTTGTTTATGCAGAGCATAGTGATACTCATAGACTAGAAGTGTACTGAAACCCATATTAAATTGGCCATTTTTCTCAAAGATGAAGTTAAAGTGGAAGGTCTCATTCCAAACAGGAGCATTGGGAAAAAGTGTTCATTGTCTTTCTCATCTGGCAGACCAGTAGCACCACTCTGGGAAATCAGAGTGAATTCGGGCAGACTGCCCACTCAACTTAAGGCTCATCTGAGATCCACATATATCCACTTAGCTATCCAGCTAGGATTTTTTTGTTGCTGTTGCTTTCATTCCCACATTATTTTAGTGCTTTTGTGCAATGTGCAACCCTCTCCAGAAGCTTCCCTCACCCAAAGGAGGCAGGTACCTCATAATACTGAGGTCAGCAAATCTATGTCCTCCCATGCCTGGTCCAATGCCCACTCCTGTCATGGAATGGAAAAGTGAACTTGAATCTAGAAAAATGTACCATTTGAATTACACACATACAGACAATCTTGGGATCCAAAAAGAAAAATGCAGCCACTCAGTAAATGAGGTGACTATACAGCAGAAAGAACTGTACAAGCTAAAACAACAAGTATCTTTCACACACCTTTAGAAAAATATGTACACCTACATGCAGCTAAATTAACATTTTCCATCTTTCATGTGGCACTCAAGTATGTTATAAAAACATACAATAGTATAAATTTAGTAAGTCAGGTATTTTCTTTATCTCAAAATAAAAAAGCAACTAAGGAAACAACCAACCATACAATACTGACTGCAATTAAGAGAATTCCAGCACTGCACAATATCTGTCACTCTTCACAATCAATAACTATTTCTCAGAATGGCTTGTACACTCACAGAAATAGCCAGGATACAAATTTATGAGATAGTAAAGCGTTTTGCACAGCAAAGAATCACAAGAATCTTCTAAACAGGCTTTGTAACAGAAACATGACCTTTGAAATGCCAAAGCTCCCCTTGCTATTCAATGTTGATCATGGAAGAGCTGTCAGCTCCCAAGTTTTTTAAATATTATCCCTGCTGAGTCATGCATTGCAAAACGTCACAAACCTGAACACTGTTACAGGACAGCAACAACCTGAAATCCAATTTGTTGGAAATATTAAAGGCAGCTTCATTTGCCAAAAATTCCCCAAATCTTTACTTTAAATCACTTTCCATTTTTTGACATTAGATGCAAGAGTTACGTATACAGATGACCAATCACATTGGAGAAAACCCTAAACATATGAAGTAACACAAGCATAAAGCAAAAATCACTATTAGAAAGGTCAATGCCATTATTTTTACAGTTATTTGCAGCACTGGTAGTTGAAATGTTCAGAATACTTGTAGGTAAGAACACCTTTTCAAACAGTCAGTGCACATGAGACGAGCATCATGAACGTAATTCATGCAAATCAAGTCATTCACACACATCCATAAATTTAAATATATAACGGACACAGTCAAAGCAAATATGTGTATTTATTTCATCAAGTGGATTCTTAGGGGGATTGTTGTTGTTTTTACTTTTTACTGCACTGGTTCAAGTGTAAGATGTTACTCTGAGATGAGGCAAATGAGATGAAGCACTACGTTTGCATCATTACATTTTACTATCCAATTTCAAAACCTTTAAAAGTGAAGCTTATATAATTTTCTGATTCACACATAACACTATAAATAACATCTTCCTGATTATTCAGTGAGTTACTTTGGAAAACCTGTCTTCAATTCCACCACCTTTCTGCATAGTAATCACTCCCTTTTCCAGGCACTGTATCTGGCAGGACTTTGGAGTCCTGTACCCAAATACTCTCCAGTGCAAGTAAGGATGGCAGAAAATTCATCTTCTGACTAATTTTAAACTCCTCTAATAAATATTAAGTGCAAAAATGTGATATTAAACAAAATATACATCTCTACAACACATAAAGGACCTGACAGATTCTTACATTCCATTACCAAAACCAAAATCACCTAATTTTGGTGATAAAATCAGAGTACACAGGAACTACATACATAAAAATCAAATTCAATTTAAAGCAGATACAGGTTTGTTCAGACACCATTGTACAATTGCTTTAACACTTACAGAATTTAGATGAACAATATTTTCATTCACTCACAGTTTAGTATAAATATAAAGCAAGGCACCCCTTAAGCATTTTAAATAACAAATTAAACATTTACATTTTTTACTGTGCAGTCAGGCTTAACATTTATGCAGCTTCAAAACCAAAGTACAGCCTCAAGGGAAGCCTCTCCACTGACAAATTAATACCTTAGAGAATAGAGCTGAATGGTGGCAATGAACTCATTTGTTCCCCCAATAATGAAGAATGACTCTTTCTTTACCACATCTGTGACTGTTGCTATGGTGACCCAGACTTACCTCATTGCTTCTCGAAGTGCTCCTCGCTCACTAAGAGTCGTGTGCTTGATGTCATCAAAATTATTTTCCAGTTTCTCACAGTTCTGCAACAAATGGACATTTCCATGTAAGGCTCTTAAACAGTTCATTGTACATATATTGACAGTATTCAGCATCATGCAAACAAAACTGATTTATACTATGTTACCTCAAATTATGCATTCTGTCTTAATTACATGGGAGTCATTAAAAAGACATTGAGAACTCAGAACTAAAGTAAACATGAATCTTATTATATGGTTGTCATGGAAATCATCTTATAAATTTTCCATAATGAAATTTATAGAATTTTTACTTTTTCTTCTTTATTTTTTTTCATTTATCTCTGTGTGAGGCTACAATGCTACTATAGCACACAAACAGGAGAACAAAACCTAAATGAGCATTTTTTATTATTATTATTATTATTATAAAATTTATAAATTACATCCCAATAAAACAGGCAGGATTGCTGGAAAAAAACCAGTCATATTTAATTCCTACTTAATTTTTAAAACATAACAGAAATTGAAATGCTTAATTGTTTACAGACACCTCAACCACAATGTTTCTTCCAGATTAGAGATAACCAATATTTATAAAAGTAATATGAAACCCACAATTTTGTCACAATAAATGAAGTAAAACTTTGATATATTCTGTAAATTATTACTAAATGTGTGACTGGTTCCATTACTTCAGAGCACTGATGCTTTTCTTCTGCTGCCAGAAAGACAGTAAAATTGATTCAGAAGATGCTGGGAAGTGCAGTAATTTGTGTCTCTACAAAGTGAGTCTGAAATGCCAGTGAACAAGAATTCTCTAATCATCTGCACCTTCCATAGGATTTTTATATTCTCTTGAGGCTTCATCAATACAGGAGGCTTTTAGGTTACCCCTGTTCTACACAACAACTTTCTCCAATACCAAAAGTTACCTCAGGGAGGCATAATTTTGCCATATGGGTTTAAAAGAAACAAGTTGCAAGCAGACCAGCTCCTTTTGCTAACAAACTTCAAAGGCAGGATTGCCAGGCTCTATTTGTAGCCATAATTTTAAAGAAATTATGGGCGCTATTATTTGGTCATATTGCTTTCATAGTATTTAATAAGTGACTTCATCTTTAAGACCACATCTTAAAACTAGTTATAATAAATACAATAGGAGTTATCTATTGTTTTTTTCTTATTTGCATTGATTTCCTTATTTTTATAATTACATTCAATCTGAGGCTACAAAAGCATTACTGAAAAGGAAATTATTAGATTCTTATAAATGACCTAGCAATGTATTTTATCTTGCCCAATTAACATTTAAACTATCATTATTTTTAGATAAGATTACAGATCTTTTAATACAAAGTTTTAAAGCTTCAACAATACATTTCTGAGCAGAAAAATAACAGAGCTACACATATTTGACATATTTTGACATCTTTTTTCTCCTTCGTAAAAACTACGCATGTCACAGTAAGTCTCGTCCCACAGTTAAAGCGATCTGTTAATTTGTTTGTTTATGTTACAATCAGTTGTCCTTTGCATAGCAAAATGATACTTGCAGAGTCAAAGGGATTGCAAAAGAAATATGGAAGCTGTACAATGAAGTATTCCATTAATCAGATCAGCATGCACTGACCTTCAGCTCCAAGCACATACAGGCAGGCTAGTCATTTAAAATATATAAAAGAAATCCAAATCAACAATACGAATTAATGAAGGATTTTCACTTCATCAATACTAAGATGCAAGTATCTGTGCAAGCAAAATTAAACCTCCCATCCTCCAGGGAAATAGAAGCCAGAGGAAATGTAATTTGGAATACTGCTCCAAGATCCATTGTTCACTAGCACCTCACTACAGATTCAAAAAATCTGAGGAGAACACAATTCATTCTTGTGAACTTACTTCTACCATTTCTGAGAATTGTTTCTGGAGAGTATTTTTCTCAGCTACTTTCAGCCAAATAGCTCTCATGCAAGGTACAATAGTTGGAGAGCAAACTGTAGAGTCATTAGAAGAAAATGAGCTAAAAAAGCTCAGAAGCAGACTGAGAAGGAGCCAGAAGCAAACTCATGAAGGAGAATGATCTCACAGGACCATGCCATAAGTTACTGCATTTGTCCTGACTAGGAGAGTAAGCAACTGCTGATCATACCCACTGCTTTTCCACTCATGCAAGCATGCTTGATCATCGCAGAGGAAGGAGGAAAGGGTGTCTGAAATACCAAATATAAGCATAACTACAGGTGCATAGAGGACACTTCACATGTCTGAGTGTCAGCTCACATGCAGTACTGTAGATAATCTGAAAGGGTATCAGTTTCTGAGAAAGGCTTGAAATGAAATTGTAAGCATGAGAATACTCAGAAGAATGTCTGGAAAATGAGGAAACTTCAGTAGACCATGACCAGGGTGAGTTTTACATTCTGAAGTATTAAATCACTAGCAAAAACTGAGTTCATTCTATTATCCATGCTACCAGACAATTCATATGTATAAGCACATTGCATAGGACAGTGTATTTTGGCCCATAATACATCAGAATACATTTAAGTCTAATGAGCAATTCAAGTCCAAGGTGTTTCATTTAGAGCAACAGCTAAAGTAAAAAAATCAAAATGCAAGCAATGAAAAAAATTGCTTTTGGTGGCTCACTGCCAAGTGATTTTTTGTGGGAATAGATACAGTCTAGAAGTTTTAACTCTCTGATTCAATAATTATATAGCAGTCTATATGTTATCGCCGTTGGCAGATCTGTAGTTCTGCACGATACTAAATTAAATATCACCCTTGAGAAGTTTGGGAGGAAGAATAAGTACAGAGTTGCAATTAGGGACATGGTCATCATAAGTCAAAACGCCATTACATAGAAAAAAGCCACATAAGTCTAAATACTACTTCTTATAGGATTCTACGATAAATACTTGGAATTCTTTTAGTGAAAAAGCAAGAGCAGGAAGTAAGTATTTCTATTTTATCTATAAATAAATGGCTTATTTATCATATGAGATCTCAAGCTTCATGACAGCTAGTTAAAAATGGAGATGTGGACTGGATATTCACAACTATCTGTGGCATGACACACAGCAGACTGGTAAAATGTATAACCAGAAATGAGAAAGATGAATAATGAGTGTATTAAGATGAGGAAGAAGGAAGATTAATGAACAAGTTGAAAAGCTTTTCCTCTCATAACCACAAAAATATGACTTTTCCCTGCTACAATTTATTTCTGTTAATAAAATAAACTGCAAGCTTTAGGAGCAAAGACTATGTGTTCACAATTCTGTATTTTCAGATATTTTAAGTGACAAGTCCAAAGTACTCTGACACTGGTTGAAGAAACCATCTAGCTCAAGCAACACAAATAAAGAAACTCTCAAGGTTTTAAATAAAAACCTGGGATATTCTGGCAAAAGTGAAATCAAACTCTTTAAAACGCATTTCTTAACATTGATCAGCTTAGCTTTCTTACCTATGTTTTTGTCTTGGATGAAAAAGCCCTCTTTGTTGACCTTATTGGAAAAGGAATTCTTCATTTGAGTCAAATGAAGAACCTAGCAGAAGTATCTCAGAAACCAACAGACTAGCACAGCAGTCTGCTGCCTGGTGTCACCACTGAGGATGTCCCTAAATGACAAAAGCACTGCTGCCTCTGCTCAGAAGTAAGAGTCAGTCTTGGAGGACCATAACTCAAACTTGCCCATTCTGTGATACAGTAGGGCTAAATATGACCCCACTCCCATTGAAATCAACCATAAATCTTCCAAGTACCGAAACAAGAGTGGAATCACAATAAGCCATATCCTGCTACTTTAAATCTATCCTGAAGTACTTCACAGAAGACTTTCAAAATTACAGATAATTTCTCTACACACATTTTGAGACAGTCAAGAAATAAAAAACTTCTGTACTCACAACAGTGTAAGACCTATTCTAAGGCAGCCTGCATCACTGAGGTTGAGTAGATCTCTTATCCTTGCTGATACATCACCAAATCAAAAGTCCTACTTGAAATACCATCTCTCTTCTATGAAAGAGGTTTTCAAGGTTAGTAGTATGAGTGTTGAATTCTCAGAATTCATTGCTTCTGCATAGGTTTTAGGAAATTTTCTTAGAAATCTTGAGTAAATCTCACACTTCTAATGTCAAATTTCCTGAGTATTAAACATAAGGAATGTACAGCAATTGAAAGACAGAACAGCTCTTACCTATTCAGTTCAAATTTGCTATTAGTACTAATGCTAAAACAAATTCATTTTTCCCATTTTCTTCTTTATAACTCATGAGAAAGGTTCCTAGAGTATGTTGTGTCAATTTCCTACTGTTTATGCAGACAAATCTAATTTATTTAGCATATTTGTACCTAAATTTCTGAGCCCTTAAAATGAGAACTTGGTCCAAATTCTGAAGGATTTACTAACTCACTCTGATATTTCAACTCATTATGTTTAAGGAGGTAGGTTCTAACAAGAGATTACCAAAACTGTTGAGGACCTACAAAATCTACCTAGATCTGAGAAAAATTCAGCAGGAAGATTTCCAAAAATTGGTCCAAAAAGTCCTTAAAACTTCAAATTCTACACATGCTACAAGGGTGACCACATCAGCTAGCTCTTTTGAAAATGCTGGCCATACTATAGAAGGGACCTCGTTTAACAAAATAGTTACAAAAAAGCTGATTACTTTAGGGGACTGTGTAAAAAAATGTAGAACACTGATTTTCACTTATTGATAGATCTGAAGTGTTAACACAAATATTACTTATTACAGAAATGTGAATTATTTCATCAGCAGAAAACTTCAGAAATAACGAACTTGTGGTTTATAAACCTAAAGCTACACTATAATAGTAATCCAAACTGTAATATATTGCTGCAAGGATAATTATTAAGGGAAAACACAGCTGACATTTTCTGATTTATGCACACAATCAGAGATGGAGTCCAAGGACTGTGACATAATTATCTTCATGCTAACAATTTTTGTAAATCTCTTGACAGAATTTTAGCTAATTTTAAAATGCCTTCTGAAGATTAGCACTTAAAACTGTTGGGGAAAATAGCACAATTTATTAGCAAGGGTATAATTGTAAACCTTCCAAATACTCATTGTGAATATCATTTAGACAGTAACTCCTGCTTTAGCAGCTGGTATATAAGACTCCAGTTTATGGAATCTTGAAACAACAGAGAGAGTAGAATCTAATTAAACAGGATTACATGCCAAAGAAAAATATTAAAAACAGACTAATAGTCAGTTGTTATGAATTTGAAATAGCACATCTTCTTTTGATGTGAACTGTGCTTTATTTCAATGAAACCTAAATATCCTTAGCAGACTCCTCTCTTGATTTGGAACAGACTGTCTTTCGACACTGAAACAACACAAAAAGCTAAATGATTCCATTGATCTTCTCTCAATGACTTAAGCTCCCATCTGCTATAGGGTAAAATGACTTACATATATTGCATTTATTCTAATGTTATTCAAGAGCCAATAGCTGTATTCCATACAGGAAGCCTCCTGAAACCGCCTTCATACTAAGCAACTTAACAAAACTGATACCATTTGCCAGAAGGCCTTACCTTAAGAACAATCTTAAAAACTAAACACATAAAAAGGACAGTTTGATCCTATTTGTAACATATTATCATCTTTGCAATGTCTGCTTTCTAAATTCCTTCCTCCTAGTTGCTGTGACTCATTCTCACAGAGTTCTTTTTCCGAAAGGGGGAAAGAGCAGCTTTAAACTGCTAACTGACCAGTTGTTCACAGAGGAAAAACAGATCTTTTTTAAAAAAAAATTTAAATACATACATATTCCTAATATCAGCAGAGAGTATATTGAGCCCTCAGGTATTTACATAACATTTGACTGCATGCCATTCATAATACATGAACATTTGTTATAACATTTTTTTCATTACATGATACAGCCACATTGTCCAGACAAGCTCTTAGAAAAGTATAGATATTAGTAAATCCAAAAAAGCAGAATTCCAAGAGAAAACTAGCCTAAGTGTTAGTAATCAAATAAGAATCAATAGAAAAATCATTTCATAGAATTGTGGGAGGCTTTAATCAATGCCTTATTAGCATAACCATGTTAATTTTCTCAGGATTTTTTTAGCAGTATATTAATTTAAGGCACTAAAAATAGCACACATGCAAACTCAAGAACAAGTACAACATTTTCTCCACAAACAGGAGATATATTGCTAATACAGAATCGATATCAGGAAATACTGATGCATGTGCTGTTTTCTGAAACTGCAAGCGTGGAATTTTGGTAACAATTATTACAGGAATACTACAGTTAAAGCAAGTATAAATTCTTAAATGAAAGCAGACAATTTTGGATTTTTTTAACTTTTCCCAGTTCAAAATATGACACATTTAATCCTCAAAGACAGGTAATCACATAGAAGCTAATTACTTGTTAAACATAGTTAACACTCTAGTTTGCAATTTTACTGGTGCTGTGAAAGATGTTCAGTGCAGAGATGGCATTCTGCTAACTTCCTTTTCATGCTGTTTCACGCAGAAATTTCAAGTGGCAAATTTATCACAGACTTCATGCTCACATAAGGGTATGGTATCTTGCTTGAATACAACCTGCTGTTGTCAGAGCAGATGCAGACACCACGTGTTTTGGCAATGGATAATACATCAGATAGTAGTGATACACGGAGGGTGAGAAAAAACATTCTGAAAGGACCAAGCATTCAGCACAAAAAATAGTAGACCAAAGAGCTCAAAAGAATAAAGAACTACAAAAGATATGCAAGAAACTAGAGGCACAGCTGGAAATAATAATGGAGCAGAGAACACAGGTGATGCCACTAACTAGATAGGACAATTTATAATGCTCCTTTCTCCTGTGACTCAGCTTTAAAAGACAGGAAAAAAAATGTTCAGGGAGGAAAAAAAAAAGAAAACCTTTGCCTCCCACATTTCTCTTTCTCTTTGCAAAACAAATGTTAACTTAATCAGCAGATGAATGAGAAGACTTGGCAACAAACTACTGGTCCCCCTGCATTTGAAGGGACAGTTGCAAGACTGCTTCCCTTTATGGGACAGGGTTCTGTAGCAGGGAACAATACACATCATGAATATCAAAAGCTTCATCTAAATACTGTTTCTTTTTTAATATGTGGTTGTAGTCTTGCTTTTTCTTCTTGGAGAGCCTGGTATTCTCAACATGAATTTACAATTTAATTTTTTAAGAGCACTAAGTTTAAATAAAGAGACACAGACTCGTCACAGAATTTCTAAATATACTATTTCTACTTGATAGTAAAAATATAACTAATGACTAAGAAAAAAAAATATCCCAAATGCTATACTTCTTTCCCCTCCTATTACTTTCACATACCTCAACTCTGCTTGCTCTTCCCCTGGGATTCTTTACTCTGCTTAGGTAAATATTCCCTTGACTCTTTGAGATTAAATAAAATGAGACTATGCAGGTAAAGACCAGACTCATATTGAGAATTAACATTTACAGAGCTCATAACCTGGGAAAAAAGGAAGAATCTTTAAAATGTAGGTAGAACTGCACTCCTACAGAACAGATTATGTTCCTGACCTTCAACAAAGACTATAAGGAAAAACATACCCAAATGTCCTTGCTCTTTTAGAACCCAAACGATCAAGAATTTAAGGAATTAACCCCACATATTTGAGAGTACTAACTTAGAGGATAGCTCTTATTTTTCATGCATAGCTAAAGAATTATCAAATATGAAAAGTTTTTTAAAAATTAAATTTACAATTAAATGCTCAAACATCATCCTGTAACAGTATAGTCCTGCCTTATGTAGTGGAAAAAAAGCAAATTATATGTAACAAGCTTGCTTCCTCAGCCCAAGATGCCACCTCTCATCTCCTACATGGCACATTTTATTGTCCAACAGCAGTATTGTTCAGACAGGCCACAACAAAACATTTTCTTTCATTGTGCTGTTGCGTCAATATTTTAAAAAAGTAAATAAAATATTTCCCAAACAGTTCTGCAGAAGCTAATCTGTTTCAGCTATTTCTCATGGTTTCACATAAGATTCTTGCCAAAAATAACTGGGTTTGGGAGGGGTAGAGTTAATTTTCTTCACAGCAGCTGCTCTGGGGCTGTGTTTTGGGTTTGTGCTGAAAACAGTGTTGATAACACAGGGATGTTTTAGCAATTGCTGAGCAGCACTTACTCAGCATCAAGACCCCAAGCAAGGAGACTGGGAGTGCACAAGGATTTGGGAGGGGACACAGCCAGGACAGGTGACCCCAGCTGACCACAGGCATATCCCAGACCATATGGAGTCTTGCTCAGCACATAAACCTGGGTGAAGAAGAGGGGAGGTCCAGCGTGGTTACTGTCTGCAATATGGTTTAGTGGGCACGGCAGTATGTAGCCAAGGTTGGAGCTGATCATCTTGGAGGTCTTTTCCAACTTTAATGATTCTGTGATGGTGTTGGTCTTCTCATTATGTGCAATGGAGCCTGGCTTTCCTGGAGGTGGCTGAACACCTGCCTGTCACAGGAAGTACTGAATCAATTCCTTGCTTTGTTTGCATGCGCAGCTTTTGCTTTTTTGCTTTACCTACTAAACTGTCTATGTCTCAACCCAGAAGTTTTCTTGCTTTTACCCTTCTGATTATCTCCCCCATCGCACTGGGGGGTCAGTAAGTGGCTGTGGTGCTTAGTTGCCATCTGGGGTTAAACCACAACAGAGAGGTCATACCAAGGTCCTTGTCTCCTAATCTTACAGATCACATCTTAGATCATGAATTTCTACTGCCAGTTATAGAAACACATGCACCACCCCCTTCCACATACTACTTACTAAATTGTTTGCTCCTAATTCTCTCCAACAGCTAAAAGATTTCCATAAAATAGTGTTCAATATGAGTTTATAGAAGAGAAATTACAGCCTAGTTTTTTTTCTGAAGATATGTGATTTGTCAACTCATTTATCTTCTACTGGCATGTCTCCTGTCATCTACAGTTACTTCTGAATTAACATATGAGTTAACATATAGTTAAAAACATAAGAGCTGAGGTAACATTTTGTTGTATGTTTGCATTGGTGTCTATAGTTCACAAATGAACTTCATATATTATTATTTAATAATTATTTAATTATCTGTCTGGTAGAAGGAGTGGGAAAAATCCCATCCCCTGTCTGCTTGGCTTAGGAGAAGAAAACAGCAACATGTGAAATACTTCAGTGTTGTGACTGAAACAATTCCACAAAGAATATTATAAGATATCATCAGGTACCTGACCAGGTGAATTACCCAGAGAAGAGTATATACACTTATATTCCGGGTTATTGTGTTATCTAAAATTAGCATCAGTATCACATTGCTACTTAAGTAGCAAAGAAATATAGCAAAATATGAAATTGAGACTACATTTCCTCAGAGGAATAATTTAAAGTATTCAATTCAGTTGAGAAGTGCCTATCCAAGTCGAGGTACAAGAAAAAAGGCTGCAGACATTGAAACACAACCCTTGTATCAAGACCTTGGTGCATTTGTGTTACATGCTGGCATTGTGTTTCAGATTTTCCATCACTATCATAGCTTATGAAAACCTGAAGAATAAAAATATTGTTAATCAAATAATTGAACAATAATGTTTTAAAATTTCAAGTTCATTTACAAAGTATGGAAACCATATGCAAAAACAACCAACAAAATGTTACCTCAGCTCTTATGTTTTTAAGTTTGTTAACTCAGAAGTAACTGTAGGTGACAGGAGACATGCCAGGAGAAGATACATAAGTGGGTTGAGAAATCACATATCTTTGGAAAAACAAACCAGGCTGTAATTTCTCTTCTATTTCTATTTTCTTTGAGATTCAAATGACATGTGCTGAGATGTCCAGAAAAGCCAAGTATTTAAGCACATTTTATATTCACTGCCATCTAAAATAGCTAAATCAGCTATTCTGATTTAGAATTTTCTAAAATCTTCCTTCTGTTTTCAAAATACCATATATAAAAAAAAATCTGCAAAAACTACAATAATTACTTGCATCCCTTACTGTGCTGAGCAATGACAGGTATCTCAAACCCTGTTGCAAAAGATACAGCAAGACAGTGGCCTCAGTCTCTGTAATATACACAGAATTAAAAAAACGAACGGAAGTGCAAAATAAAAAAAGGAAAGCATGAATAAGAATGCAGAAAGATTCACAAAGTTGCTTAATATTAAACACAAGTACTTATTTTTAAATATCATGCATCAAGCCAAGTTAGTCAAAACAAAAGCTTACACTCACTGCTAAGAAGGCAGAAAATTAAGTCTTGGTGGGGACGGTGTAGGAAACAACCAACCAAGTAGGACAGTGTAAACACTTAAAGTGCTTTTTCACTCAAAAAAATTCAGAAAATCAGAGGTATGAGGCTATTACAATGGTTGCAGATCCTATGAAGTTGTCACCATCTGTTGTGCCATCTATTTACAGACACACAGGCATAATCAAAAATTAGGGAAAACTGCTCAAATAAGTGCAATCTTCTTTGAAGATACCATGCATGTTTAACAAGCTTTAGAAAATTCCAAAAGAAATTTTATAAAATAAGTGGTATTGATTTATTTTCCCTAAAAATTACATGGAAAATAACTTGCCTCTACACAGAAATGAACAGGGCTTATATGCAGCTACATCTTTCAGCAAGGCATTCAAACGAGCATTGAGAGAATGCTGCTGTAATGCTGCTTGTTTATTCACATGTAGCTTGAGAACAGCATCCAGGATAAATATATTGCCTCAGGTCTCAGTTCCATTTACTGTGTTAGAGAGAAAAGCACTAACTACTCAATACCTCACTATGGCACTATGCACTCTTCTGGTTCTGTATCTCATTTATTGTCATCTTTGTAAGGTTTTTACTTCTTTGGAAGCTTTCATATCTCAGTCTGAATAGTTTTCTTCTTCCAAAACCTTCTGGCCTGTCTTCAGACAGCTCAGGCTACTGTATTCTTCTTCTTGTCAGTATCTTGAAAATTGCTATGTTCAAGCTGAGGTGAACAATATGGACATGGCCCAAAGCACCAGCCAAGCACCTTCCCAGCAATTCCCAAGCAATCAAGGCCATACAGAGCCAGGATACACCAGAAGAGAACTGCAATGCAAGACTCCTAGATTTGAATTTGGCTTAGTACTGTTTGGAGGAGACTAATTCGAGTCCCACAAAACAGTGTTCAAGACATTTGGGCCAGGTAGCACAGCTCCTGAGCTAATTAAATGGGTCTCCCAGCCGGGCTGGCTCTGGCACAGAATTTTCCTCACATTGCTATGCTAGTCAAGCCTATAAATGGCTCCAACTATTGCAGATGAAGGCCTTTTAGTTCCCTGAACACTGCACAGGACAGACCTGCCCCTGCTTATCGTGTTTAACACGGAGAGTATGAACAACCCACTCCCTCTGTGCAACCATTGCTTGACCTAACACCCTTGGTATAATCACCCACATTTTTTCAATAAAATGCAATAACCTAGTTTTGAAAATGCTATTTCCAAACAGACAGATTGAATAATTTCTAAATAACACTGAAACTCTTACTTTAAATTATTTTTCCTCTCTGGGAAACATATTGGACTTATTAATCAGTCCCCAGCTCCTGAGTGTCACTGCTGCTATTGCATATGTGCAAACAGAGTAATAGGAATGAACAGGATGATGCAAATCAAAAAGAAGCAAAAATCATCATTCTTTTAACATCATTACCAAATTTCTCCCTTTTTTTCTTGAAGTCATTTTTATCTCTGATTTTTAATTTTATTCCTATGCAGCAAGCTCCCTGTTCCCCTTGTGCATAAACTGTTTGAGCTTTCAATTTTTAATTTTTCTTCAATAGTGCCCTGTCTTTTCTATTCTCTTTTTTTCATAATTTCGGGGTTTTTTTCTCTCCTGCTCTTATTTCCTCATGCTTGTTTACTTTTTCGCTCCAGTCCTTACTAATTATTTCATGTCTCTTGGTCGTTTAATTATGTGTCATGGCTTTTCCTTTCTTACACTTTTATATTGCATTCCTTTATTCCACTCCTGCAGCTCTCTGATTTCTATGTGCTTGCTTAACTATTACCCAAATGGCTCCAAGCAGGACACACTCAAACTGAAGAATAAATAAATTAAAAGAAAAATACTATCTGTGGCCATGCGGTGTTGCCTAGCAACGCCCTGTACCTCTCCACAGCTTTTCTAGAGCCCTGGTGGCAACAGAGCTTTTCAGACTTATTGCTACAAATATATGCAAGATCCTTCTCACATTGTTTGGCCATTCACTGAAAAATAAATGCAGAGGAAAACAAATGGAAAAGAAAAACTCCAGAGACAGCATCATTAACAGCACAAGAAATGGCCACCTACTCTGATGCACACTGCCCTCTTGTCTCTAATGGACTCTGCAAAACACGTGCAACTTGTATGTTATTGCTGTTCACCAATACTACTATTGTTATAATCTTTGAGAAACAGAATGTAAACAAGATTTCTTATGCAATTAAAATGTGTTAAATTCAACCAACTCTTATATAGTTACTGTGGAGGCAATAGTGGCTGAGATTCACTGGCCTCTTCTGAAAGCTTTACACTAAAAAATAAAAGCTTGCAGATTGTATAGAGTAGGAAAAAATGGTCCAAGCATGGTCAAAAATGAAGTGGAATTATAAGGAAAGTGAAGTTTGTCCCCAAAAATTATAGATTCAATACTAAAAGATTTTCAATATGCATTACTACTAATTACTTCAAATGTGACAGAAGTGAAAGTAAAGTAAATTCTCCCCCTAACACTTCTCTTTAAAATTCAAGTTTATGGGCTCAGTCTTCAAAAGTTAGATAGAAACGCTCATTAAGTCCACACTTCTCAAAGTATTGACGATTTAGCACAAGCTACACTGAGTTACAAAGATAATAAGCTAGCTTCACCAAAAGTCCTTTTTGTTTTGTTCCACAGCAGTGAAAGACTCCTTTCACCAACCACCTCTGAGAAAGAAAGTGGATAAAATGACACTTATGCAAGGGACTGAAACTTTAAGGATATTTGGAGTCTTAGAAGGGGAGTCAAAAACTAGAAATGCTAAAACAAAAGGTAGCTACATCATTTAGCTAAGGACAAACCTACAAAGAAGCCCCACAAAATGATGAAAATGTTAACATTGTATTTCTGAAGGGCATAAAAAAAAATCAGCATTCTTGCTTGGAAATTTTATATATAGCTAAATCAGTCCAAAGCAATTTCATGTCTGCATAGCACTTGCATCAGTAGCAAGTGAAAAGAAAGCAGATCAGAGAGCACGTACCTTAAAAAGATATTTAAGAGCATTAATCTACATCTATCAGCTACAACTTGTTACTTGGTAAAGACAGGCTGCAAATGATCCACAC
Source organism: Melospiza georgiana (assembly GCF_028018845.1). NCBI lineage: Eukaryota > Metazoa > Chordata > Aves > Passeriformes > Passerellidae > Melospiza > Melospiza georgiana. The sequence continues at coordinate 13,875,474 of NC_080438.1, read as the reverse complement.
AAATAAACAAAGGACAGAAACTAACATTCAGGTACTCAATTAACCCCATTCCCCAAGTAATGTTTGTAAAAACAGAAGGCTGAAGTAAGGCACATAGAGTGGGCTAGAGAGCCCAGAAGAACCCATAGATCATACACTCCATAAAACAAACACAGGCATTGCGCAGTCAGGCACTTAAATTTAAAATGCCTAAAAAAGGTTTCAAAACTTTATTTGGGTCCTGCACATACAACTCAGTTTTAACTACAGAGTCAGACACTGTTTTACATAGAAGTGTTTCATGACTTAGAAAACACAACAGAGAGGGCACACCTAATCATTACCCCTTCAACATTTGGGCTCAGTGTGCAGCCTTGTTTACTGGCCACTAACCAGATCTTATTTGAAGGCAGACCCATTTTTCCCCATGAACATTTCAATGACACTCACTATGTATCTGATGTGATTCAAATGCAATTTATTCTACATAACCCCCACAGTCCAAAACATTAAAGCATACAGGAGACTAGAAGTGACAACTTGGACAACTACAATTAACCTCTTGCTTTCACATTCAGTCCATAATCAGATTTTCTTACCCAGTTCATGGAACCATCACCCTCTGATCAGCTGGTATTTCTAAATCCTCTTCTTGCTTAATTCCAGACATTAGGCTCCTAGTCATTCTCATCCTCAGCCCTTGGCTGTACAGCCTCCTAATTGCACTACTAAATTTATTCTTATCTTTTTTATTCTAAACTTCAGTGTCACACAGTCCTTTATGATGTTCTAGTTCCTTCTGTATTGACAGTGCCTGTCGATTTTCTCATAACATGCTCCTAATATTTATGTCAAGCTCATTAATGAAAATATTAATGTTATGAATCTGAAGACTGATCCTCCAAAAAGCTCTGCTAAAAGCCCAGCAGATCTTTTTTAAGCACTTCTCACTCTCATTTCCCCTCTATCCAGTTCCTTATCCATGCTACTATTCTAATCTAAGCAGATGACTGCTTAGATGACTTTGTTATTAATTGGCAAAAATAAAACCCCAAAACCCTGGTTAGTGTGTCAAGATTTATCCCTAAGAATAAAGCCCAAATGCCTCATCCTATCTTCCATTTTCCTTAATGCATTTAATTAATCTCTGCTTCAAAATTTTGTTTTCAAGTTTTGCATGATGCCAATACAAGATCAACAGAGCAAGAGTTGCCCGTCCCTTCTGTCTTTTAGCACACACAAACTGCATTGCCTATTCTTTAATCAAGAACTTGCTCTACTACAGAGCTTGTAATTTCACATGTCAATTTTTCTGTGATACTTTTATGGATGCAGTACTGTTCCTTTGACTTCAAACACAAAACACTCCAAGTTTTCTTTCTGGCCAGTCTGGTGTAATTTCCACTTCTGCACTTTTCTGCCCATTTAGCCACCTCTTGCTTCATTCCCATTTTACTGAAAGTAGGACAACAATTTACAAAGACTTCAGACAACACCTAAGATCCTTAATCCTATCTTCACACTGACTTTGCTTGTTCTTTTATTTCTTTTAGTTTAAACAGCTTAAGAATCTTCTACTATTTGTTTTATATAGCTGAATAACCTTTTACTATTTGTTTTAATTTCTTTCACCCAGAGTGACTCAACTTGACTTTTGAAAGTTCTCATTTTTTCCTCTGTATTTCCTGCTTTGCCAATCAATCCCATTTGTTTCAACTCCCTATGGCTAACCCTCATAGTCTTAACTTTTTGAAATTGTTTAACAGTTCAGTGTGAACTATTCTTTACAAATTTGGATTCAAATTCCAAATAAATTTTGTATATTTCAAATACTAATAATCTTCTCAAAATTAATGTCTTTAAATTGTTTACCTTATTCTATACAATTTATATTGAACTTTAAAAAAAAGATTTATGAAAATTATATTCTGTATTTATTCTATGACTTCATCCACTTGCTAAAGGGATAAAGTCCATTCAGATTCATACCAGAATGGATAAGATTGGCATGAGTTGAAACTGTTTTTAAAATTCTGTATTAGTGTTTCTGATTAAATGACTATTACTAACAAAGTTTGTCAGTTATCACATCAAAGAATACTTGCATGCTACCATTATTAAGATCTGTGTTTTACAGCTTGCATTTAAAAAGTCAAAGCATCTTACAATCAATGACTTACCTCTGTAATAGATTACAATCAATTCCAAGTGCAGAAAGTGGTGAGGGTAAAAGAATGAGGATGGTGAACTTCAGAAAATATAATTTCTGGTATGTCTCCTGAGAGTTACACTGATCAGTAAAGGAAAGCAGGAGAAAGGGCAAACCCTACAGAAATTCACACGGGGGAACTATTCTTAAGCAAAGCAAATAGAAAGGAAACAAAACATAACTCCACAAAACCACAAACAAAACAAAACAAACAGGAAACAAACAAAAAGAGAAATTCACGCCAAAGAGTGTTCTTAGCACACCTTTATGATCATATCATGCCTCCCCCCAATGGCCTGGAAATCAAAATCATAAAAGCAGAGAAACTGACACATACCTAGAGTAGATAAATTTCTAAGTATAAATGAACTGCATAAACACTTTGGGAATAAAACCAGAAAGTTATGCAAATTTAGGTTAAAAAGGAATAGGAGAAAACTATAAAACGATAGTAAGAAAACTGTTCTACATACATGAGAAGCAAGAAGAAAATGAAGAGAAGTACAGATTATGTACAACAGAGCAAAAAAGCGATGCAGAATCAACAGCCCTCCCTGCTCTCTTCATGGAGATAGCACAGTATAGCCATAACTACAACTAAAAATATATATTTTTAGCAAGAACATGACATTGCAGGATTGAGCATGGAAAAAAAAGAATAATTTATTCTTTTTAATCAGACTGATTCAGCTCATGTATCACTGAGTCATCGAGGAACTAACTCAAGCAATGCATGGAGCACTATCAATTGCACCCACTAGAAGGCTTGTGGCTCCAAAAGAAGAGAAGAGACAGACATAATGCTTCCCCTTACAGAGGGGGATTGGGAGGAGTGGAAAAAAGGCAAAAAAAAAAAAGAAAAAAGTGAAAACAGAAATCATTCCTCCAGGCAGAGGAAATGGAGTACATATATTAAAACTTACTTTGCAATATAAAAAGCGCCAACACACTCATGTAAAACTGGCCAAGAATACCTGGCAGAGTAGATGTGGCAAATCTGGAATAAACATTTTTCTCCCCCAATTATTCCATGCCACATTTTCCTAAGCCAACTAAAAATGTAGACTAAACAAATATCCAGTGAGTGTGCAACTAACTGAAAAACAACTAGGTTCTTTTCTATCACCAAAAAATAACCTGAATCAAGATGATTCACAATTGACCCAAGACCTCAGTAACTTGACTAACTGGAAAAAAATTAATGTACTAATGGTTTCTACTGTCATAATGTTTGGTGGAGTAAGGGCAACAGGGAACAAAGAAATACTAAACATTTCAAAAGGCAAGAAGAGAATTTCAAAAATCAAAGCAAACTAACAGGTCAGAATTTGGGCCATAAATACAAGATAATCCAACACTCTCGCAGAAGGAACAGCACATGTCTGATGGCCTTCACTGTGAGGGAAGTCTAGTACAGGAAAGAGCAATCTTGGTTTCAAGCACAGGCAAGAGTTTACAAAAGAAAAAAAGAAAAAGAAAAAAAAAAAGGGTGGGAGTAGAAGGTCTGAAGTGAAGAAAGATAAAGTTGTCTTGATTTTTTTTCTGTTTTCCAAAATAACCAGCATAAGAAGGCATCTTTATCTCCATCTAGCCACAACAGGAAAGTATACAGAATTCTACATCTGAAAGAATCTAATACTAAGCAGAAGTTGAAAGTTGACAGTGAAGATGGTTTCTGATCCTATCCCTACTCTGATTTGCTCAGCTTTAATGAAGGGGAATGAACTGGACTTACCTAAAATTCAGCACTTTAGGCAGATAAGCATTTTTCATTTTTGCCATATAATGAAGTGCAATGCTAAACAATTTGCAACTCTGAAACACTTCCATTTTGAATTGGTTAAGATCAGATATATACCTGGAACTAAATGCTGCTCACTAAAAGGTGAATGCTTCTCTATAGAAGAGGAATCATCCAACATCAAGTAAGACGAGCACCAAACCTGAAGAACTCAGAGCAGCAGCAGCAGTTAAAAGGCTGGAGGTGCTTTCGCACAGCACTCCAGAAGAGCCACAGGGTGAGAAGGAACCTTTTGCACAGTACTAAGAAAGCATTTGGCACAACTTGCCATCACCCAGTGTTTGCAATTTAATACACAGAAAATGTGCATAAAACCACTAATTTGTTGCATCGATGCAAGTTAGGAGCTATTGAGATATTCTAATGAAAACACCTCAAGATACTGAAATGCATATAAAACATAAGATTCCAGGAAATTCATAATATGCATTTCTTAGACCCACTATACATGATATCATATACAAACATGTAAACCACTTTATTCCAGTGAAAGTGTTATAAATGCCAGCATATGCTATCGATAAGAGAAAATGCAGAGTAATTAGTTAATCTAAAAAATGCATGAGTAGGAATTTGACTGCTAAATGATTAAACTGGTACATTTTAAAATGCGTATTAATATTTAATTATTGACACTATGAGAAAAGAGAAAATCTCTTGATGTTACTTCTCAGCTCTTTCTGATACTCAGCAACACATGTATTATTCATATGAATAGTTTGTGCATATACAGTCAATCACTAGTTAAATAAAAGAATCATTCTCAAATTCCCTAATCACCTCAATAGATCCTAACGCAATATTTTCCACATTTGGGAATCAGAGCGTTTTATTTAAGAAATCAGTCTGGCCATGATGAATACAGTGCAGCTCGAGCAGACATCAGTTCAAAGAATCAGATGTCAAAGTGCTCCCTCTAATGTCCCTTAATCATCACACCAATTAGTGGTTGAATAGTGATGTGATTAAAGAGACTGCTGCTATCCTATACCTATTCAGACTAGTAGAATTCTACATATGTTCTACCAATTAATGTTTGAATAGAGCAGCGATTAGAGAGACATCTGCCATTGTATACCCATTCAGAAAAGAGCTAAACTTGCATATTCATATGCAATGAAGACAAAAATAAATATTTGCAAAGGTAAACTATACATTTAGATTATAAATATAATTGAGTTGATTTCCTTTAATGAGTGTTCTCTATTTTACAATATTTGGGATTATTTTTTATTTATAAATATAGAATCTTTCATCAATACATGTCTAGAAATGGACAAATTATTCCCTGAAAAAGCATTTATTCACTAAGGTTCCTGATTTCAGGCCTTTGGTGTACTGGGTTTTATATCTACTTGTTTGCAATTTGCACTTTTTCTGCTTCAATCCATCAGTTATTTGTGAAATTCTAACTTGATTATTCTGTATGCGTGATACATTATTAGGCACAAAAATCATATGAACTTTTTCCACCTCACTGGAAGGCAATACTTAGATTAACACATTATAGCTGAGAAAGATCATCTTGTTTACAGATTATAGCTGAGAAAGATCATCTTGTTTACAGAATTTTCTATGCAAGCCTGGACATTGTGCATCAGGAGGTACTTACATACCTTTTTATAATGAATGTCTTTATACAGATATATATATATAGAAGTGACAGCCACAGAATACTATCAAAGTGAAAAGCAATTAGAAGTTTTAGCAAGCTCTTATTACTACTGTTTTAAGGGAGTACCCTTGTCCTCTGAACTTAAAGAGCATCATGAGCTGGTATATCTTGCAATAAATTGCAAATCTCACGCTCCATCATTAGCACAAAATGATCTGGTAGTTGCAACTTAATGTTGCACAGAAAAAGACAAGGTGAAGAATTTGGTTTTCTCTAATGGCTGGAAAGAATTAGAGTACAGTTAAAGTCTCTTTCCCAAAGTGAGCCCTTGCCAAAACACCCCCCCCCCCAAAACAAAAAAAAAAAAAAAAAAACAAAAAAAAAAAAAAAAAAAAAAACAAAAAAACCCAGAACCTAAAAGAGGTGAGCATGACAATTATTTTGTCATGGAACAGAGGCTCTTTTTGCACAACTCTGATCAGGCTTAGCACATGTAAGGACAAAGAACAATGCTAATACTGCCAGAAAATCAATACTGTTACAGGCTATGGCAATTAGCTACAAACCAATTTAAACCCCATTTCCTTTTCACCTTCTTGTCGTATTGAAATACTTCCAGCATTTCCATCTGGAGCAAATGTTACAATTATTTCTAAATGCAGAAACTGAAGCAAGTCTGAATACATAGGTGGATCTATGTCAACTTCTCACCTGTCCTTAGTAGGTATCCACAAGATTTCATTACCAAAAAGAAGGCTAGAATATCCCACTGAGTTCTACAGTGACAAGTCAATTTCTAAAACTTGTGGAGGTGAATTTCGTTTAAATTACAAACCTGTACATGTACTAGGTAGAACAAAACTTGTCTCCCATAATACTTAGAAACCCTATTCATAAAGCAAGGAAATCAGTGTGCTGGGTGCAATGCAAATGCACACAAAGTGTGCCCCTCTAGCTGGTGACCTAAATGTAGGTAAGCACAAAATACACACAGAAATGCAATTATGAAGAGTTAGAAACCACAGAAAAAAAATATTTATTCAAAGTCTAAACAACCCTGAACTACTTAGGAAGGACCTGAAATCAAAGCAAATCCTCACAGTTTCACAGCTGATCCCTTTGCTTTTGTTCTATCTGTAAACTGATGATCTAATATGATCTAAATTTGCACTATTTAATGCTTACTATTAGAACAGCTATTTCAAAGCTCTTCTACTTTTAATTTTTTCTGGACAACAGAAATCTTTGTTCCCCCAAAAACTAGAGGCATGTGTTTATACCCCTTTTCAGCATGACTCATAAGAAATAAGAGTGTTAATGCTTAGGTCTAACACTGTTACTGAGGGTGGCACAGCAATAAAGAGTTTTCCTACTCTGCTACGTATCTCTGAGTTAAAATTTCTGAAGGAAAGCTGACTAATCTTGCACCTAAAACTATAAATAATTTGTACAGCAACACTTGGTTGCTAACATAGTAAATAAACAATAGCACTCATTGAAAGCATAATTGAACCTTCCTTTAGAAGGATACTTTTACAATGCTGAGGAAAGATATTGACACTCCGTTTCCACTTCAGAACTCATTAAATGGGCAACTCAAAGTGTCTCAGAGCAGGCTAGGAGTTAAAATTTCACTTGTGTAATTATTCTGAAGAAATATGTAAGTCTGCCATCTGGAAGTCTATTAGACATTACAAAGTCACTGTGTGCATGCCTCAGCAGATGCAGCTTTTGTTCAGAGTTTTGAGGGCTGTTAATTTAATTAGTTTTGTATTTTCATACTCCCACCTTCCTTTCAACAGTAGTTCTGCAAAGGCAGCATCAGAACAGCTTTAAAAGAATCCAAAGGTAAAAGCCAAATTCAGATTTTAAGGAAACGGAAACAAATAAAGTTCATATGGACTTCAAATGGAGATTGATCTATTCATTAGCAGGCCTAAACATTATTGCCAGTGGCTCTTTAGACCAAAACAGAAAACTGTGTTCAGTGGATCCTTTCCTACATTAGCTTTCCTAATTTAGGAAGGCAATAGGATTCAACCATTCTATTTTATTTTTTTATTAAAACCACTCAACAACAACGATCTGGAGAATACAAAAGGTCTCTTTTTTTTTACTGATATCTTTTATGTAATGGGAGACCAGACAAATATTTTATTTTTTCATTTTTCAGGGCTTTTTCTGCTATAGTAAGGTAATAGTAAGCTATGTAGTAAATCTTACACAGTAAGAGTAAGCTACATATCTCTGAGCAAAAAAAAGTTTGTCAGTGTTAAAAACTATGATCATTACCCATCTAGAAATAAGGACTAGCCCTTTACAGCTGCTTCTAGCACTTGATATTTCTTATAATAGCTTGCAAACCAAATAATGTGATGTTTCTACCAAATAATACGTAATAATGCAGTATTGAAACTATCTGCTATGAAAGTAGTTATATCTGCCCATATACACATTTGTTTCTTTCTAACTTTTAATCCTGTAAACAGTACTCCATGAGCAGATTCCTGTCAGGACAGGGTGCTAATAACTGCACAGATCTCCAAGCAGTACTGCAGAACTATAAAACCAAGTTGTTTATCAGACTGCAAGCCTATGCCAAAACATCATCCTGCATATTTGACAATGCTCAGAATTTCTCTCAACTGAAAATCCAGACAAGGCACAAAAGCTGGCAATGAACCCAAACCCATGGTGTTTGCACAACCCAGGAAGCTCAGACCTTGGGAGTCCAGAAATATTTGAGACACCATGAGGTACACACATACAGATAACAGCAGGAACACAGGAAGAGAGACCAATTTCTAGACAACCATTCGCCTTCAAAATCAACAGCAAATATCCAACACTTTGTGAGTAAACTGAATCCAAAAACCAAGCAAGGCTGACATGGAGAACAGCTCTGGGATAACAAAGAGCGACTTAAAAGCCTAGAAGCTTTAGGATACGTGTATTAACACACCCATTAGTACAATATTTCTGTGACTGTTACAGTTTAACTAACCTGAATAATTTACATTGGAACAGCTAATTAGGCTACTACACAGATACCCAGCTGCCCCTGCTGCATGGATACCTGAGCTTCCTAACAGTTTCTGAAAGCAGAAGAGTTTAGAGCCCGGTATTGATTTCAGGTCACCTGCAAACAAGACTGTAAACTGCAGCTGCCCAGGAGCCACTTGCTAAGCAGCACAACATTGTCTGCAGCAGGAACAGCTGTGGGCAATATCTGCATCAGACATCTCAAAATAATCATCCAAGTCCACAAACAGAAGGTTTTTGTGTACATAAGTTTCTAGTTCACATAACATTATCTAAGGCAATAAATACAAGAAAATAGGAATAATAGCTATAGCAAAAAAGAGATTCTTATAATCAATATTATAAAACAGGAAACTCTACTAAGAGAATTGCTGAAATGCTAAGGATGTCCTATCCAGCAAATATCTCTTGTTCATACTGGATTTCGTGATTTTAAGAAATTGAGGAACAAAAATACCAATCTTGGTATTTTTGATTGGGTTTGTGTTTTGTGGGGTTTTGGATAACATATTTTTAATTACAAACATAATCAATTTCCTACCTGTATTTTCCTTTTTAGAGGGAGGTGTTTTGACAGCTCTGTGAAAAGACACCACTATCCTTATACTCATAAGGAAACTAGTACTCTCCCTAAAAGGTTTCTGAATTTTGAGGATTATGTAAGACAATCTGTAGGAAGACAGTAAAAACAGTACAAAACTTCTAATCAGATAAGGGATCAAAGAGACATAAAAATTCTGATAGGATTAGTCAAATATCACGCTGAGACTAGGAATTCAAATACCTAGAGAGAAAATGATGATATGTAATGGCAGAAATACAGAAGAGCATAGACAATTTACAGCAAGAAAAGTATTTTTTCCAAAATCAACTATTTCCTGAAAATTACACTGCACAAAATTTAAATTCCTGGGTCATGTTTTAATCTAATATTTATGTATTTATATAAAATAGGTACATATGACAGGCTCCCCTACTTCTGTAGCAAAATAAAATTAGCTTTAGAAGTCTCAGAAAGGATGGTGAAGTGCTGCTCAGCCCAGTGTGGTTCTTGGAAAGCAGAAAGAGAAGAAGGAAGTGGCAGAAGAAGCTACTCAGGGAAATCAAGGGGCTCAGCATGGCTCAGGATGTGATACTTGAGAGGGATCAGACTCCATAACAAAAGGCACAAAAGTTGTATCAACCACTTACTAAAATCACCAAAAATGAAAAAAGTATGGACTGCAAATAGGTTCTGCAAAGAACAGAGCTCATCACCAAGTAACTCTGTATCTACAGGAACAAACTAGAAGCCAAATGTGGCTACTGAATAACACTAATTTATTTCTCCCACAGCTGTGATTTCAGCCTCAATGATTGTTCCAGATGCAATGATAAACATGTTCCAGATGCAATGATAAACGTGCACTTACTGAACAGTTTTTGTCAGAATTCCTTTTCCATTGCTTCTTGACTAATTTCTTTGCTGCAGTTGAGTGAAGAGTTGCATGTGTTTGTTTTCGGGGATTTAAAGCCAGAATGTTCTGTGGAAAAAGAACAAAAGACATTAAAATATAGATTCAAATTTCCATAAAGGTTAAAAGCCTCTTTACACACTTATTTACAGTGCTCTGTAAAACCAAATGCAATTATTCCACATCATAGCCCAACTCCGTACTAATTTGTTTAGATTGCATTGTCCACGCCACTTAGATGATGAATATTTAAAGATGTTTCCAGGATTACTAGAAAACAGAATTATATTTAGTAGCTTTAATAACAGTTTCCATTCCTAGATATTTTTATGTACAGCATATAGAAACACATAATTCTGGTTCATTGTATCATTCCAAGTAACATTTGTAAAGCAAAACAAGCAAAAATATTTTAAAATATCTGGGTTATTTCTGAATGTTTCATCATTTCAGTATAAACTCCAATTTCCCCATCAAAACAATCTCCTTCTAAGCCTAGTGAGCTGACGAGTTAACTCATTCATCTTCAAATGCTTTTATTTGCAAGGACACAAACACATCTCAGGAATGTAGCCATACTTTTAAGTCATAGTGGTGGTCTGACAACACAGGCAGAATAAAGTTTGCAATGTCTTGCACTATCCTAATGTAACTCGACAAATTAAATCAAATTTTTTGAACCAAAACTCTTTTACAAATCAGGCAAGTAACAGATTTCTATAGCAAAAGTGACCTCGTTAATTTCAAGGGATGAGTGTGAAAGGCATCCAAGAGACAGATCCAGGCTCAGGTCTGTGATGGAGAACAAAAACAGGCACATTGTTGCTTGTAACTTCTGGAATTAGTTTGCAAGTTTACCTATAAAAAAGTCTTGGCTTTAGAACTACATGTCTCCACTATAGTGAGCAGAGTGTGTTTATTCTGTTACTATATGTCAAAGATGTGCGAGACTGACTTACAGAAACATGATGAGTGTGATGGAGTTATGAATATTATATTGTGACTCTTCCTAATTTTAAAAATCTGCTTCAGAGGGTGATAATGATGAAACAGTCATCTCTTGTATTAAGATTTTATTGCACTGATTTTGGGGACTTCTTATTTTAAACATGAAGGAGTCACTTTCTATTTAACTACTTAATGCCTTACTCTGAAGGTAATGATTGGTAATCCAATTTTCCCTCAAACCAGAAACCTCACCTCTGCAAACAACAACATAGCCCAACACAGTCTGAAGCCCAGAGACAAAAAGTGAGGTACAACATTCAAAAACCATACAGACTATTTAGCAGCCTACATGCTGCTGACTTTCAGTAAGAGTTACAGGTTGTTATTGGATGTGCCCCTGTAATTCCAGCAGAAAAGACTCTGTTCCAGTTCAGGGTGCTCCCCAGATGAGTACCCTCAGGCAAGATGTGGCAACCAAATGCATTCAGTGGTTATTTATGCCAATTTATTTTGCCCTTAATTAAAACAGAGCAGGGACATCCACATAAGGGATATCTCAGTGGATAGTTGATTTTCTCAGGATGATCAAACTCAACTGTCAGACCATTATCTGACTGTTGAGTGCCCAAATTACCCAAGCTGGGCAGTAGGTTCTGCATCACATAAAAACTTCAGCAAAATGTTGCCTACTCTTTTTTGTAATTGCTTAATGCTTGGCCATGAATATTATTTTAGCAAACTGAAATGAATTGCAAATTTCTAGCAATAAACTGTAACAGATGTACTCCACTGGGTACAGCACCAGTTGGTTTAAAACATGGAACAAATGGTGGGGCAAGCCAAGGACGGAAGAATCCCCATATGTTTGCTCCTGTTGGAATTCTGCAGCAGGAGCATGGCTCCAAGAGCAACAGTTGCAGAAATCCAAAAGGACTACGTAGCACAGCATGTCCCAGAATTAAATCTGAAATAAAACTGGCACAGAAAATACTAAATCACATATACAATATAAAAATTGCTTGTATTTCCACTACCTAAATAATATACTACCTGCTTAAATCTTAGATTGCTGACCAAAGTGGCTGCTCTAGCTAGAGATCCCTGGTGTTTAAGAACAACTTTGAAGTTAACTGCTTAAATGGGAAAATAATATAAATGCTCTTGGGTCAGTTGAACTGTCAGAAGTGAAATTAGTGAGGGTGTTTTCTTCCTATTCATTTCAGTTCCCTGGTTGGCTTTTCACAGCTTATGGCTAGTCAGACATTTAGTAAATTTAACAAATAAAGTCAGATGGGTCAGTCAGTCAGTAAGTGCAAAATTACTGAGAAGAAAGTTCTAGAATATGTATTGCAAATAACAATGAATACACGCAACTAAACAAAAACAAACCACTTGGATATGCAAGAAAGGAAACCTGAGACCTCCAGTCTCTCAAACACCCTTGGTCATCCAAGCAGGGGAAGAGTTCCTTGGTGAAGAGAATTATTTGGGCACCTGCAATCTTGTCTGAATCCCATGCTTATTCTGCCACATAAATTCTCATTCTTGACAGATGAGCTGTTGTTTGATCTCTCCAGATGTTGAAAGGCCAAACTCAAGCTCCCCCATAGAGGATGCAGGTGCATAATGCATCCCTTTCCAAAGTACTATGAACTCTGGATTTCACATTAGGATGGTATTTGTACAGTAATGCAGAACCTATGAATTTTATCTTTACAGTTTTACATAACTGGCTCCATTTATTTCATTAATAGTAGATATAAATCCACAATCATTAATGGCTGCAAATCAGAATATAAGGATACTTTACTTCAGTAGAAATCCACTGTGGTACTCTGTTGATGAAGAAAGAGATGAGGCTATGGCTGAGGACACACAAGTGAACTGAGCCCATGTTGAGTTTGTGACTCTTGGTGCAGAAGCACAACACACACAGTCGAGTTAAAGCTGCAGCTCGGCACAGCACTGATGATTATGGGCACCACCAAAGTATTATATTTTCCTTTACTATTTCCATAGATTAATTTGAAGACTTCACTTCCATAAAAAAGCCAAGGAGCCTATCTCTGTGGAATGGAACTCAAATATATTCTGTGGATGACTTGCTCAAATATCATTATGTTAAGGAATTCCTTTAATAATTACCCATGACAATTATTTCTTTCAGGTCTTTTAAAAGACAACAATTACTAAAAGCTACAAAATATAGAAGAATTATTCAATTTCAGAACACACCCCTTCTAGAAAGGAATATATTTGTTATGTCTAATAGATATCGATTTAGGTTGCAAGTATCCTAAAATGCAATAAACTACTCATATGTAATGCACATTGAAAATGACTAGCATGCATAAGTCATAGCTACAGTTTTTAAATTTTGAGAATTTATTGATAGATGGTTATGTTGATCTGTGCCTATAGCAACATAGCTTCTGAGATTAAACTTAACATAAGCCATTCATTAGATGTTTATTGCTTAGCTTCTACTTTAAATGGCATGATTAAGAACTCTACACAAAAAATACTAGCTCTAATTTTCACTATCATCTATTAATAAAAAGGCTGTAAAAGTTTTAAAACAGCGTGTTATATCACAGTGAGTAATTTATCAGGAATTTGAATTAATATTACTCCAAGTAAGTGATTTCAAAGCAGTCATCCAGGATAGAATACACTCTCCAGTTAGGAGTCCTGTCTCTGATACAGCACTTTCAGGTAAATCAAGACAGGCTTGGCACATGCTCTGCAGTGATGCAACATAAATTTCTAAACATATTTCATTTTGCTTTTAATTTCATTAAAAGCACTTTTTATTCTCATCTCATAAAGCCACTCTTTTCCTGAAATCAGAGGAAGCTATTTCAATTAAATGTGACTCTTAATTAAGTGCATACTCTGCAAAATAAAATATAAAGTTATGGAAGCACTTTGCTCATTGGGAACGCTCCAAAGCCAGTGGGGACTGGGGGACATGCAGCAGAGAGAGGATGTTGTTAAGAAAAAAAGTAGGATTTAGAACACAGGTGGGACTGCAGTAACTTTAAGACAGTCATCAAAAAGCCCTGTGAGTCTAGCAGCACGTTTGTAAATTATGTGACACTAATTCAAATTTTGAAAGCTTTTCTTTAAAGCACTGTGGTGTGAAACCTTTGGCTTTATAGTTTTCTCCCCAAAAGTAACCACTTTAGCAAGGTGTCCTGCTTATGTGGACTCTATCTCTGATTCAAAACAATAAACTTGGAAAAATTCAATGGTTAAAGCTCACTCTTCTTCTAGAGAGCCTCCTACTGAAACCAATGAGTTTCACCAGGAGTAGTTAGTGCTTGGTAATCCTCATATTCATTACTGCTCATTCAAAGCCAGAATAAGGATCAAAAAACCTATCTTCAGGCTCTGTCACAGGCTGTGATATTAAAACTCCGTAAAATTCTTAAAAAGACTAAGTCAATATTTGCTTGTTTCAAGGATTCTGTGGACTTCCTGTAGCTCATTTAGAAAGTTTCCTATGAACAGCCCCAAAACACCTCCTGAAGTTCACCACGGATCAATAGGTATACTGTCACAGTGAAGATGAGGAAAATGCAACAGTTCACACGCAGACTGTGATTGGGCATAAAACAAGGTCCCATGTGTCAGTCTCCTTGTTTTAGCACACAGCTCATTTCCCTAGCCCAGCCCCTGCAATACACAGGCTACATCCTGATTTAATCCTGTTGCTTCACAGAGCCCCCTCAGCTGAACACTTTTATATACATCAATTAAAATTCGGGAGTAAGCCAGGCATGCTAGGGAATGCATGTGGAGAGCAATTTAACCCACCCCATTCCATTAATCTACCCAATTTCCTTAAAAAGAGTTGTAATCTCCCTCACAGCAAGTAACATTAAATGTATTGCAAGATACATATGCTCACCAAGTGAACATAATGAGAACATATTTATTTTTTCTAAGAGTAATGAGTATACTAAACAATTAATTTCAAAGCTATGCAAGTGTTACTTCACTGACAGAAACAAATACCTGGGGCTTTTACACTAATATTTTCTAGTATATCTGAATATTAAACTAATGGTATAATTGCTCTTCAATCAAAGGCTAAAGAACTCAAATGTTTTTGTTTTCATGAGATTAGATGAACCACAATAAGGAACTTTGTTGAAAAATCACATCAGTGTAGAAGAAGACCAAGGCATGAATTTAAACCCAGCTGGAAAAAGATTCAACTTTTAATCACAAGACAAATTTCTTCTTTGAGCCACACAAGCTCATAGTTTCAAAATGGATCAGGGACTAAGGCTGATGGATGACCTAGTGATAAGCATGCACTACCTGTGTGCTGCCATATGCCTTTAACCCAGCATTTCAGTGCTATATCTTCAGCTTCACATTTCCCCATAAGACAAACTGCTGATAGCAGAACAAACACTTTTCTGGTTTCCTGCACCCCTTGCATAGCCTCTAAAACTTAGAGAATGACAATTTACCCTGTGACACCCTCATAGCATACCAGTATCCTAGATGAGTAGTCCTAGATCCATCACTAGATACTTAGATATTGGGATTTTCAATTTCATCACCACAGAATTTCTTGGTCCTCAGATTTTCCCACAATATATAAATACTACATCTTAACTAAATGAGCATTTTTCTAAATCACTCCCACAAAAGTCGGGAAACTCTTAGTCATGAACACATCTATGTTAACAAAAGTGTGTTATACTTCATGCACTTTCTGTTACATAACAAAGTTAATGCATTACACATGAACAAAGCAGCAAAATTACACAACTCTAAGCAGGGTTTACACAATCGTGCTGTTAACTTTAACTGTCGGATTTAGCGATTGATTTCTCTAACTCAGCAATGCATTTGTGCTAGGTATTACTGTAAATTCTAAAAGGTTTATTAAAATGAAACCCAAAAAGTGTTATTTGTTTCCCATAGATACCAGCTACTCTCCTCTATGGGAAGGGCTCTGGGTGGTAAATTATGCTCTTGGAAACTCTGCATGCTCCCTCCTTGACACAACTAATCTCGGCAGAAACGCATTGACCTCACAGGGAATACCAAAGCAAATACTCACCCTCCAGGCTTTACTGAAGTATCCAAGTAGTACCAGTATCAGTGAATTATTCATGCATTTAACACAAGCATATATATATATATATCAAAACCACACAGCCTAAAGCAGGCTTAAACTTCACCACAACACAGGATCAGTTCTGAGGCTCCTCCAGGGACACTACTAGTTGTGTAACATGATCATCATTATAGTTTTTGCACTATAAAAAATACATCCAAAAATATTAGCCTTTACATACAAAATTCAGAGAAGACATAGCTGAGCACAGCTCTTGTCAATGTACTCAGCATTGAATTCACTATATGTATTCATTTGGCTGAATAAAACATTACTTAATTTACAGCCTTTAAAATGCAAGTTTTAAAATTTTGTACAGCTATCCCTCTACACACAGTTAATATTTTAGTAATTTTTCTCCCTAAATGGACATCAACTTTAATCATCCAACTAATTGGCAAAGTGCAAAAAAAACCAGAGCAACCAATGTCACAGCCTTGATTCTTAGCTTCATGATTGCTGTTACTTTAGAAGTAGGCATGTACATGGTCTCCAGTCTGCCATACCCACTACACTCAAAGTCACCTTTTTTCATCTTCCTAACAAAAAAATCTTCCTCCTTTACAAATCAGAACTTAAAGCTTCAGAAAAATATTAGGCTTGCATCATGGGTATATCAGAACTTTTCCTCAGTGCAATATTGATCTATGTCTCAAATGCTTGCACATTAAATTGCACTCTTACATGAGGAATACAAATGTTATTTGGTAAGAGCTCACTCACATAGTCATTTATTGAAAGGATCACAGCAAAAAGAATCGCTGTCATACACATACATTTACATCTCATTTCTATTTTTCTACAAAACAAACAGATCACAAGACAAAGCAAGCTCGGTTACCTTTGAAAATAAACTTTGTCAGAACCAGAAAAAGGCTATTGCATCCCAAAAATTGAACCTCTGAATTGGACCCTCAATTGTGAGTGTTTGCTTAAGCAAAACCCAAACCTGCATTAGAGACACGTCTGTTAATGACAAGCGAACGCTCTACTAACTTTTGATCAGAGGAGAGAAATTAGCAAAGTTAATACTGCTTAAGTTTAATCATTGGCAAAATCAGCGGAACTAATTTTAGCTGAGCAAAGCAATGTTCTGAAAACTTCGTTAAAAGGTGATTTTCAAAATCTAATAAATGAACTTGAAACACAAGGATGAGACTAACAATATACATCCAAAAGATCTAGTACATTCAGTGCTTGAAACAAATGTGAACATTTGTATTTGTTCCAAGAACATGCCAACTATCTATCAGTACTGACTTTCTAAATCTGTTGCAACATGAAGAAGTAACAAGTAAACCTACCTTTTTGCAACTACTGTGCAAAATTCTTACAAAAATTTCAATAGTAACTGTTTAATACAATGGTAAAATGCAAAATTGACAATGGGACTACAGACTTTCTATTAATTTTGTGCATACACCAGAGCATCCTGATCAAAAAGGAAAAAAAGAATTAGCATGTAGAGACAAAATGGAAATGTGAATGATTTGTTAAATGCATCCCATAAGCAGTAAGTATATGGGAAGTCATATTATAAAAATTATTAAATGTCTGATAATTGAAAAAAAAAACCAAAACTACACCATATTTTCAAGCGACAAAACTTGACAGCCCATGTAGGAAAGGCAAAAGCAAACTGTTGCCAGTTTCTCCTTTTTGTTTGAAAATGTCATTGTCTTCTTTCGCAGAAGCACAGAGTGATACTGACACCTCCAAGCAAAGAAACATGACAGTCTGTAAGTATACAGGGACTCACATACTATAGATGAGACTGGAATATATATCAGTAATAGGAAATATAGAAAATTCCTTGGAGTTCTTTACTCTTACAATTTTGATTTTCAAATCTTGTTGACATTAAATACTGATGAATGTGTGGGGCAGAAGCAGAGGTGATACTCTTAAAATAAAATAATGAGATAAGGCTGCCCAATCTAGAAACATGCCAGCAAACATTTGGGTTCTGATTTATTATACTTTGTCTCATGCTTATAGAGGAAACTTACTTTTAAATACTTATTAAAAAGCATTGTATGTAGGAGCATTATTTTCTAATTCTTTTATTTACTAAGCAAAATTACACCTCTACTGTGAGACCTCTGAACAGGGAAGAACTACTTTTATCATTTGTAAGGTTTTCTAAAATTACAGCAAAATATTTCTCCTATAAACATACTGTAATGATTCTAAGGCTGTGGATTTCAAACTGCATCAAAATCTAAGTATTGGACTTTTGAAAAAATAAAATTCCCATCTTGCTGGCAGGTCCAAGTTGTCTTTCCTAAAACAGAAGATACAAGACCACAATGCCATCATTCAATTAGGATGGAGGTACTAAAATCCATTTGTCTCAGAGCAGCATCCCTTTGTTTGCTGTTTGTTATGAGCAGGAGCACATACTGCAGAGCAACAGGGAGAGCTGTAACAGAAGTAACATTTTTTAGAAACTAAATAAAGGAAAGGCACCCAGATTACACTTCTGTAAGTACCATCTTCCTGCACCTTCTTGCCTGACAGCTTCAGAAATGTGGATTTAATCTTTACTTCATGGAATCATAGAATGGTTTGGGTTGGAAGGGACCCTGAAGCTCCTTGGCACCAACATCTAACCTCATTTGGTTTTAATCTAATTTTTGGGTATATTTTGAACATTCTAAGTTCTTTCTAGTTTATACACAGAGACTTAGCTTTCTTTGCTTTTCTGGGTTTAAACTGAATCCTAACACCCTCACATTATAGAATTTCTTCCTAACATCTCATCTAAACCCACTCTTTCAGTTTAAAGCCAATCCACCTTGGCATACCACAACATGTCCTGTAAAAAAAAAGTCCCTCTCCAGCTTTCTTGCAGGCCCTCTTCAAGTACCAGAAGGCTGCTCTAAGGTGTCTCCTGAGCCTTCTCTTCTGAAAACCCCAAATCTCTCATCCTGTCTTCAGAGGAGAGGTAATCCAGCCCTCTGACCATTTTTCCAGCTCTCCTCTGGACTCACTCTAAAAAGTCCACATCTTCTTTATGCTGGGGATCTCAGAGCTGGGTGCAGTACTCTAGGTGGAGGTGTTACAAGGGCAGAGTAGAGAGGAAGAATCACTTCCTTTGACCTGCTGGCCACACTTCTTTTCATGCAGCTCAAGATATAGTCGAGCCATGTTGCCAAGTCATGTTGAGCTCTTTTCGCTCGACTTCAGGTCAGCTCTTCTTTTAGCTATTGTTTGCTCCCCTTTCCTAAGTCAGGGCCTACATTCACAGGCATGGAAGCTTTGTAAGTAAAGGCAGGTGACTAACTCCAGACTGGAAGCTGCATGCCCAATTAAGCTTCTTCTTACAGCACCTGAGGAGGGGATTCACAGCTGCCAGTACACCAAGCAGGACTCCTTAGATGAGTCTGACAAAACACCAAAGAGACAGGAGGTACACAACCACAAGTTGTTCTCTCTTACCCTCCTGGACTTATACATCAGCCTCTAGGATGATGGCTCTCAGCCTGAAACTCTACCTAAGTTTAAATACTTACCTGTACTCAAATACATGAGTTCCCAGCTTCCATTTGAAATATGGAAAAAACTGGGGAAGTGTCACAAATAATTACAAGAACAGACACTTTTGTAAAATAGTCTAATAATTACTGGAGTCGCCTCTGGAACAAGAAGGCCTCCGTCCCCATGTTCCTGATCGGTCCTGCACAGGATGGAAGGAAAACCTGGATGAGAAGTTGAACTGATTTGCTGTTCAGCTAAGATTACAAAAGCAACTCAGAGAACATGACAAGAATCCTGCTCCAGCACTAAAAGAGTTTTAGACCAACTCTCATGAATTCTTATGTATTTTTCACTAAGGGCTCATTGATTAAGTGCATAAAGAACATTATACTGGGAGTTAAAAACTATCTAACTTTGGTTTTCTGCTAAATACTTCTTGGGGTTCCTAAATCAATTCATCTTATCTCCTCACCCAGTGCCATAATTTAGCAGCATGCACGCTGTTCTGCTTCACTGAAGAACCAGTTCTTATTCTACTGTCTTCCAGAATCTCTCTCTTATCATACCCTATCCTAACAAAAGCGTACTGGCCCTTCAGCTTAGTATTGGTTACTGCTGACTACTGACACTTTGCTCACACTATAGATACTTTCAGAAGAGATAATATTTTCATTTTTTTCTGTTCTGTATTCATTTTATTTCTACATTTCATCACCAGCATTCTAGAACAGCTTCTGTTGTGGTTATCTTCTTCGCTTTTTTTTCTCCCAACTCTTTTGTCACTTTCTCACTTCCATCTGTTTTGAAAAGCTATGTTCATGCTTACTAAAATCTTTCGAATTTTGCATTTTCAATTGGAACTGAAAAAAGGGCAATAACAAACACAACTTTAAAACAGAAACAGAGTTAAGTCTGGGAACCACTTTTAATCTCCCATCTTGTGTTCCTGTAGCATACACACACATCCCCACACGAGCGTGCACAAATCTGCACAAGCCTACTTTGTCCCTCAGATGCTGCAGTCTGTTGAAATTAACAGAGAGGTTCATCTTAGCACTGATGAACAGATTTGCTAAGGCTAAAATTAGATCTCGTATTCACCCATATCATATTCCAAAATGTTACACTACACGTGATCCTTTGAGCGCAGATGCTCACACCAATTACTGATAACAATCCATAAGAGTTAGTATACAGACCTAACTAGACACACCAAGAAGGACAGCAGGCTCTAATTTCATCAACAGAAAACCAAGGAAAATCTGGTGCTCATTCCCATTTTTGCCCTGAGCAGTAAATCAGCAGTATTCATAAATACTGATTTAATTTAGAATTAAGAGCTTTCCTTAATATGATGGCTACACTCTATCTCACAAACCCAATTTTTAACCTTAAAATGTGACATAATATGAAAACTGCTGACACAAATAATTGACTGCTTTATTATAAATAGAATACTTGAAGTTATTTTTAAAATGCCTCATAAATCCACATTAAGTCTACTTTATTGATTTTAGAAAAGTTCATTTTATTTTCATAGTCATAGTCCATGATCTGTGCACTTAAGAAAAAACACTTTTTTCAGTTTTAACTGTCATTGAAATATCTTTCATTTCAAAGATATCAAGAAATTATCACTATTCACTTTCAATACAAAGCCTCTTACATTTCAGCTGTCATTTTCAAAAAGTCATACTGAAAATAGTGTTTCTAAGCAGAGTTCAGTTGCAGTGTAATAAGTAATAATTTCATCAATTAGCAGTATTCAGCATCCACTGAGAGTTCTCTCACTATTATTTTATTCATAGAGTCCTTTGTGGAAGTAGCATACTAAAAAGATCCATTTATCCTTCAAGGTTTTTCATAAATGTGTCATACATCTTCGAAAACAATTGGTTATTATTCTCGCTCAATCTAAATAACTATAATAACTTCCAGGTGTAAAACCTCCCTTTATGCTTCCAATCTTCTTTGCTCCCATTATGGGTCGACATTTTTAATAACTTATTCTAACACTTCTACCTACTTTCACAAATGAATTCTGGAGTTTTGCATGGATGCTAGACATGCCTGGATGGAAGGGTAGTCAGTGTATTGTTAAGAGCAGAATAGAGTTGGGTTTCATAGAATGCCCTTCACAATCAGTGAAAACCCAAGCATTTCATAATGAGCAAGATGCTAGTATAGATGCTAACAGCAAAACGGCTGGACAGGAAAATGCTGTGATTATTAAACTCAGCAATAGTCTGCTTTCAGCGCATATTTTATTTCTCCTTCCCTGTAGATCCCTCCACATAATTATTATCATTTTTTTCCTCTCTCAGAAACTCGCCCTGCTTTCTGTCCTTTCATCGCAAGAGTGCAAAGGGCTCCCTTCAGAGCACAATATTCTCATTCCTTAATTGACTGACAGAGATGCAACTGGGCAGCACGAGGACATCTCTCAAGGCTGGGCAGACAGCCCTGCACACAGTGCACAGCACAACAAAACATCCCTGCCTTAAGAGACATGCACAGCAGCCTGCTTCATTCTCTCCACATTGGCCAAATGTTTTGTTGACTGAGAAAAACCCAGCCAGGAAAGTTCAATCCAATGGAGGTTCCAATTTAAATAAGGCCTCTCAGGGCACAGTCAACAAAATCACACCAAAAACCAAGGCAAACATGCATCAATATACTAATAAATAAACTAGGTATCACAACCTCTTTGCAAATGGAGTGGAGTCCAATCTCCTAGATAAATGCAAACCTAATGACATTGAATGTGTGAGTAATATTTGAAAGAAGAGTGTCCTTAGGAAGAACACATTAACTAAAATCAAACCTTTATTTTTTCCACCGTCTACAGTCTCAAAGTGGTGTACACAGGTACCTCTATAAAAAAAAAACCCACACACACCAAGACAACACGTAAATCAGACAGGTTGGCGGCCTGGACACTTTGCTCCTTAATTACATATATAATTGTTTTTGAACCTGAAATTAAAATGTCAGAATGCACCATGATTGCCTTTAACTGATGACTAGCATCCCATCTAAATGGAAATATTTAGATTCATCACCTAGATACCTTTTTAATTTGCTTTCAAATAGAGTCACCAGGCAAGCATGTCTGCCTTCTCCCATTTGCACTGCTGGTGTCAAGTTGAACTGGAAAGGCCAACCATTTCAATGAACTAAAATAAACGTAATTTTAAGGTCAAGTCACTTGTAACACTTCAGGCAGCAAATGTCATACTGAAAATAAAATTGAACCTTGGCTTGAGCAGAGATGAAAGGTTTGGCATTTCAAGGACTTCATTGTGTTTATCACTTTAAATCTACAAATTAAATACCAACATCACATACATTAATATTTATCAGACTAAGAATGCCTTCTGAAATTATATCTTTAAATACTAGAAGCATTATTAAAAACAAAATACTCTTATAGGTGGGCTTACCCTTAATTCAAATGTCTCTGCAAGACCTAAAACCACTTAAAATTTTGCACTGGTTTAGGAAGGCAGCTATGACTACAGTAAGAACCCAGATGTTTCACAGGAAGATCTAAGTATATAGAGGAAATAAGTGAAATTGCCAAACTCAGACCATAGCATAAGAATCACAGAACCACTAGGTTGGAAGAGACCTTCAAGATCATTGAGTCCCATGTCCTAACAGACCCATGCCCTAACACCTCAACTGAACCATGGCACCGAGTGCCACATCCCATCTTTTTTTAAACACATCCAGGGATGGTGACTCCATCACCTCCCTGGGCAGACCATTACAGTACTTTATCACTCTTTCTGTACAAAACTTTTTCCTAATATCCAACTTGTATTTCCCACATGCTCAACACATGCTGCAAGCTTAGTGTCGTCCACAAACTTACTAATGAAGGATTCAATCCTCTCATCCATGCAATCAATAAAGATATTGAACAGAACTGGCCCCACCACAGACCCCTGAGGAACACCACTGGTGACTGGCTGCCAGCTGGATGCAGCACCATTCACCACCATCCTCTGGCCACACAGCCAGTTCTGAACCCAGCACAGAGTGCTGCTGTCCAAGCCGTAGGCTGCCAGCTTTTCCAGGGGTCTGCTGTGGGAAACAGTGTCAAAGGTCTTGCTGAAGTCCAAATAGAC
This sequence comes from Melospiza georgiana, assembly GCF_028018845.1. Classification (NCBI taxonomy): domain Eukaryota; kingdom Metazoa; phylum Chordata; class Aves; order Passeriformes; family Passerellidae; genus Melospiza; species Melospiza georgiana. The sequence continues at coordinate 13,851,673 of NC_080438.1, read as the reverse complement.
AACATCCACAGCCTTCCCTGCATCCACCAGAGAGGTCTCCTGGCCATAAAAGGAGATCACGTTGGTCAAACCCAACCTACCTCTCCTGAACCTATGCTGGGTCTGATACCCTGGCCATCCTGTAAGTGCTGGGTGATGAGACTCACTATAAACTGTTCCATCACCTTACTGGGCACTGAGGTCAGGCTGACTGCCTTTAATTACCAGGATGATCCTTCCTACCCTTGTTGTGGATGGGTGTCACATTGGCCAGCTTCCAGTCATCTGGAACCTCCCTAGGGAGCCAGGACTATTGGTAAATGATGGATAGTAGCTTTGCAAGCTCACCTGCCAGCTCCCTCTTCACCCTGGAACGGATCCCATCTAGTCCCATAGATTTATGAACATCCAAGCAGCTCAGCAGTTCTCTGGCTGCCTCCTCCTGGATAACAGGGGCACCATTCTGCTCCCTGACACCATCTACCAGCCCAGGAGGACAGCTGTCCTGAGGACAAGCCAGCAAGGAAGGTGTTAAGCACTTCCCCGCCTTCTTATCTGCAGTTCTAAGTTCCCTCCCACAACCAGTAGAGAACAAAGGTTGGCCTCACCTTTTCTTTTGCCATTAATACATTTTTTTAGAATATTTTTTACTATCCTTTATAAAGGTTGCCAAATTAAGTACGAACTGAGCTTTGGCCTCCCTCATTTGTTTCCTACATGCCCTAGCAACCCCTTTAAATACTTCCTGAGACACCTGACCCTCCTTCAGAACAAGGATGTTGAAAAAGTAGATTATTTCACTTGTGATTTATGATTTGGATAATATTAAGAAAAAACTCCTTTACATATCTTGATATAAGCACTCCTCAAACTTGCATGCTTTGTCATTTCCTCCTCACTGCATCTTCTAATTTCTCTTGCTAGTGTTGTTTTTTCTACTCCTACTTGAATCTTACATTCTTTGCCCTATGCAATAGCAAAAAAAAAAATGGGGTCTTTATTACAGTTGTAAGAGTCTATGAACAGAAAAAAAGCAATTTAAACTATAGACCTAGTCTGAATCACCTGTTATTCCATAAAAGAATACAACCAGCCAACTGAAAGGCAAAATGTTCTAATTTCAAAAAAGCATTATTATGAGAAGAAAACTGGAGAATTCAGTTCAATTCTCCCACTTACTTCTTTAGCTGCCTTCTTCCCCAATCACAATTTGACCTGGGTTTTTTTAAACATTTATATTTTGAATTATGGCATTGCATACTGCATTATGGAACTGTATGAAGACTAAGAGGACAAAATGCCCCCCAAAATTCTGTGTGGCCAATCTCCATTGGCAGGTTTCACAAACTGAGGTTCTGCACATGTAGAGATGCCAGAGATTTATGCTGTGCTGATTTGCAAGAATTCTGCCCTTAGTATAAAAATGACAGCAAATGAAACTGAAAAGACTTTGAAAAACATGCCCACACAAACACCACCCTCTGAGCTTCTGATAAGGCATTTATGGCCAAAGGTTCCTAATCCCAAATGTTTGATTTCTTTGCCAAATCACATCCTTGCCGAAGTCTCATATAAAGGCACAAATCCTGCTCTTCTCAAAGGCGGCAGCACAGGGCAGGGAGCAGAGTGTGTAACACTGTACTGATGAAATAAAAAAAGGAATAGAAATCATATGCTAATAAGAGGAGGGAGGTTGCCAGGCAACCAGGGAGGGAGAGAAAGCAGTTTTTGATTTGAACTCGGTGCTGTCAAAGGGCTAGCATAGCCAGAACAAACAGGACACATTCAATCCAGCTTGTCTGCAGCCACCAGGAATTTCAGCTTTTCTCAATATTTTAACTACAAGTGTGCTCCCAGCCCAGTGCCAGTTACTTTTGTGTTCCCTGGGTCATTTTACGGATAGTGGCAAAATGGTACAGGATAGGATGGACAGTAGAATTTTTCGAAGTGTTAATTGGGAAAGCAGCAGCTTGTGTCTTTGGGTAGCACTAACTGCACCACACATGCACACTGGCCAGCAGGATGGAGAGAGTCAAGCAATCTTGGGTCCAAGCAAATGCCAGCCCATCAGACACAGCCACACCCTCTGGGCTGCACTGAAAACTGGGCAAGTCCTGCCCTGCTGCTAAAACTGCACTCTCCCAAATGCATCTCAAATGCCTGCCCTGCAGTGCTGCACTCCTGTCACAGCAGATCGGCAAAATCCTGCCTCGTGGATATCAGCTTTCCATATCAGCATGCAGTTACACCTTCTTAACAGATGTGACACTAAGCAGAGGGAAGAATAAAATTCCAGTTTGGTCTACAACATAAGATCATCACAAAATTCATTTCTGTAACTAAAATAAAATCAATTTCAGTTCCTTCTTGTTTTCAGAGTGCTAACTGCAGATTAATTGTAAATCTCGGCCATGAGAAGGGTGAGAATAGCAGTTCTTACATGAAAGACCTCACAAAAAGAATAAAAATTTAAAGGATGGGGGGAAAGGGGAGTTTAATTTGGAAGTAACATTAAAACACAAAGGCTGAAGAAAAATGAAATGCACAAGTTTTGAAAAACGATTTTTTTTCCCGACATAATTATTTGGAGGGCTTGACTGCTACAATCTGGCAGACTATCAACAGTAGAGGCAAGACCATACATAATTCCTTGAGCATCAACAGGATTTGCATATAAAACGTGAAAAGAAAAAATGTTTCACACAGAAGACTTTCCTTCCCGACTTGCCAGATCAAATTTTAACCTGATGAGTAAATCACTGTTCAATTCTCTAAGACAGACATGATAATTGTGGTCTATAATCTTCCACAAGGTCTAAGCAATCATGCTATAATTGCTGTTCCACTCAGCTAAGAGTTTATTACAATAAAATCACTAAAACAATGAAAAGGCTTGAGAAATTCATTAAGCAAAAACAGCAAAGTTTTGTTTTCTCACTGACTGCTTGTGAAATGACCCTAGGAAGACACAGCCATCAATCTGGAACAGCCATCTGATCATCACAACAAGCTATAAAGCAGTAGCATAAAAACATTCTACATATTAAAGCTTCATTATGGAACTTCAAAAAACTAACAGGTATTTACAACAGAGAGAGACACTGTAATAAGTGGGGCTTTAAAAATAAAAGTTTAGCCTAGATCAAAGAATGCTAGCTTCAGTTATTTATTCACATGACCTTTGCCTAACAACTTCGTGAGCCATGCTGACTAGTAGAGTTCCCTGCTATCTTGCTGGAGGTTTCCTGTTATTTTAGTGTTCTTTATTTTTCAATCCTTGCTCTGCTTCCCACTGTGAGCACACCAAGCCTAGCTCTCAGACATACCTTTCTACCTGCATTTTTTCTACTGTTCTTGTCCATTTGCATTGGGAGAAAAATAAGCCCGACATGTGAAACTTGCCTACCTTGCTGTCCTTGCCTGGGCTTAGTAACAGCTACCATGTATATCCCAGGGAATTAAGAACTGCCACCACTATCAAACCTGCTGCTGAAAACACTATGAAATTTGCAGGCTGTACAATAATGCTCTTTCAAGACTTAGGAGCACTTCCCAAGTGACCCTTTTATGCAGCAGGAGACATGGCACAAGGGACTCTGCTCCCCTGGCTGACTCTGGAACCAGCTGCAGGCCTTGAGTGCAGATGTGCTGTCTGTACCATCAGTGAGCTGCTCAAACAGCCCATAACCTCACCCCACATTCATTAGGACATTCAGACAGCAGTGTAGAACTTGCTGCTGGAGGAACTCAAACTCAACAAACACGCTGCCTACTGAGCACTGAAGAACTCCTGGAGCCTCTTGTGTTCTCACTAAGGTCAGCACCCGATGGACACAGTCTGACCCTTAAGAAACAGTTCTCTGAACCCTCAAGTAACACCAAAGAAATATGTGAATTACATAACTTTTGAAATAGAAATACATTATTTAAGAGCCATATACACTTTCTGAAGCTAAATGAAGAGAAAGCATAACATAGTTACAGTTCATTGTTCATTGAACATTGTTCATTGCTCATACAATGTTCACTGCATTTTAAGTGAAAGTGACACAAATTTACCCTGATAATTCTTAGACAATTCCCTGATTGCAATTTCAGAGCATGGCTCTAGCCCTTTGCACCTTTCACTTTATTCTCACAAGTCATGCAGCAGTGTTGGGGTGGAAACAGCTGTGACAGCATTCTAGGTACCCAGCCACTGGTCTAGCAGGAAATTATCCACTCATCAACACCCAATTCCCCTTTAAACCTACACACACGATTCAGAAGGAAGGACAGATCTGTGAAGTGCCAACCTACTGCCTACCTACTGCAAGAACAATACTGCTGTTTCATACTAACTTGTGTTGGGGGGCTGGTTTTCATTTTCTTTGAATGTCTCAGATTTGTGACAACAGTGTGGCAAAGTGTCCCCACTCTGCTGAGAAGAAGCCCCTTCCAAAAAACTGAGACCTACTCTTCTCCCCAGATTGTAGTCTGGGGGTCAAAGAGCTGGAAAGTATCCACAACCCTAACATCACTGAGTAAAGAAGACAGACTGCAGAGCAACACTGGAATGCAGTCAGGAAAACAGGGTGCAGAGAACAATGCCAAACTATGACATTCAATATTCTGTTCTATTCATTTTGCAATTCATTCATTCCTGAATACTTGATTTGACAACTTTAATTCTTCAAAGAATCCTGAAGATTGCAATAGGTGTAATTAAATATGGTTTGCACACAGTGATAGTCAGGAATCAGGTGAAACAAAAGAGAAGACAAAAGAATGGAAGACTTTCCTTCCCAGAGTATCATTGGGAAGTTTACATTAAGTCTGTAAACACTCTCTGGAGTTCAAATGTACATTTAACAGTTTCACGTTACAAGTCAGAAAGGAAATGCTGCCCTCATAGTGTAGATTCCAAAAGTTCTTGTAAAGATTTAGAGAGATAATAAACAAAAACCCAAGGCAAGTCCTTATACCATAAATCCAAGGTAGGTACTTTCACAAGGAGCTATATTTCAACATGCTTTCTTTCCTTTTGCTGAGAGTATCAGTGTCCAAGGAATATCAGCAACACACTTTGATAGTTGACTTTATTTTTAAAAAGGCAATGTTTGGGGTTTGTGGAGTTGCTGGTAGTTGAGGGGAGAGTTGTTGTTTTGTTTTGGTATTTTGGGTGTTATTTTTGTTTTAGTGTTAAAAAAAATCAAATTGGAGAAAAGCATATAAATCACAACACGCCTAGTCTTCCACAATTTGGAATGCAGATTTTAGAAAAAACAACTCTCTATGTAATTTATTCATTGTCTTTAGTTAGGTCCAGAGGCTGAAGCTGCTGGCTAAGCCAAGCAAGAAGGACAAGGTTCCTCAGGGCCAGTTTCCTGGAATTTTTCTCTTGAAAATAACTTGGAGAACCATCAGTGATTTTAGCTACTTCTAGCACAGATTCTTGGCTCTTCTTTAACCAATGACATGTTTTTTTATCCAGCCTTAACTATTTAAATACATTGTAAAGTTACACCAGAACTTAAGAGATCATTTATCATTTATAATGTTTTATTATATGAACTTGAATTTGAGGTACTAACCATTGAAATAAATTTCATTAAATCATTGGTTCAGTTTTTATACTGTAGCCAAGAAAGTGACCAAAATAATCAAGTTGTGCTGCCAGTGCTCACATTGATAGACCCCTCCACCCAACAAACAAATTACTGAAAATATTTATCTACAATGATAGGATTAGCTAGCACTGTCCCTACTTCAAAGACAAAGATAAAACAATTTTTTTTAAATGTAAATTTTTTCCTCCCCTCAAAAAATAAAGTCCTATGCAGAGGGAGGAAAAAAAAAAAACCACACCAAGTCTACAATGCTGCAATTAGATTATCAGTAATTATTGATATATTCATCTGCGAGACCAACTATACAACAACTAAATTTATTGTAATAGATGGGGGAAGGACAGTACGTTTAGTTAGGAGACTGCGTTGATTTCCTTGCACGTTTAAATGACTGCTGGAAACAAATATACAGTGAGATACTGACCAAAGTTTGTATCTGAAACTCTATAAAGCAAACACCAGCCTTTTAAAAATCCATCAACTCATCTCCTAAACCTTGTACTACTGCATACTATTACCAACACAGGATCCTACCATAACGCTGTTCTTTGAATCTGAGTAATCAGTATCTAGAAATGCAAAACAATGCTATACAAGGAACATTTTGCATTAAAAATTTAAGAAAAGTACTCAAAAACCCAAACAACTAAAACCAAAGCTTTGTCATAGAAAAATGAACTTTAACACTTGAAGAAAAATCCAAGACTGGCTGCTGTGAAAACACTGAGCTGGTAAAAGACAGTGCTGATTTCATACCACAGTGTCTCCCTAAATGCCAGGAAGACTTCTGTGATAGTTCATTCCTCCCATCCCTTCCATGCTTCAGTTTTATCAGAGTATCTGTAAGATCATTTCTGGACATTAGTCACGGTTCAAACAGCAGCTCAGCTAGGAAATAGACAAGACACAAAAACTCAATACAAGAACTAATGATAAAATTCAGTCACAACTGACCTAGAGACGTGTTCAATTTTTTGCTGTGCGTATTTGTGTATTATGTCTGGGCCTCAATGAGCTGCAATAGCCCAAACTAAACTTAACATTTTACACCTCAAGGTGTACCACAACAAAAAGTTGTGTCAGGCTAGAACAAGACTATCAATCACAAGTTCGTTTATTATTGCTTTTGTTTTACTAGACTCCTCACAAAGAGCTGAAGTTTACAGCCCATTGTGCGGTTCTGGGAAAGGTGGGAAAATGCTACCTTGAAGTGCAGCCTTGCAACCTGGCTAACACCTGCGGGAGCTCAGCACGTGTGCCAGGGCACCAGCCTTGGTCACACCCCACCTCAGCTCCGCCTTCCCAGGGCCACGTCCGGACCCGGCTTCCAGCAGCCAGGGCGACCTGCAGCCACAGGTGAGAACGCCTCTTGCAGCGAGGCTGCTAGCCCGGCCCTCCTGCTCAGCCTGCCATGCAATTGTTTTGGTCCGAGCAGACCGGGTGCAGTCCGTGAGCGCAGCTTGACCCGTGGCAGGACAGCGATGAGCCGGGTCCCGCACAGCTCCTCCGGCCCACAGGCGGCCACGGGACGCTGAGCCCGAGGCCATCGGCCACGGACCTTGAGACCGTCCAGGACTCTCAGGTCACGGCCCCCGAGCAGCCCCGCCCCTCAGGAACCGTGCCAGAGCCGGGAGCCCGACCTCCCCCGGAGACGGGGCTCGGTCACATCCTGCCCTCGAGTTCACCGGGCAGTGACAGGGGGCGGCGGGCAGAGGGGAGGCGGCGGGCGCCGCCCCCTCACGCCCCCCGGCCGGGCGCCGGCCGCGCTCACCGTGCCGAGGACGGGGGCAGGGGCACGGCTGGAGCGGTGCGCCCGGCGCTGCCCCGACAGCCCCTGCCCGCCAAGGCTGCGGCTGCCCGGGCGGCAGGACAGCCCCAGGGGCCGGTTCCCAGGCTGGTCCTTACGGCACGGCACAGCGTATCGTGGCACAGCACGGAAAGGGGCGGCGGGACGAGGCTCCGGGCACCGCCGGCAGGCAGCGGCGAGGCACTTCCTAACGCCACCAAACTTTATCGGGCGCCGGCGCCGCCGGACACAGCCCCCTCCCCGCTAATGAGAGCCGCACGTCCCGGCAGGGCGAGTGGGTACCTCAATGTCCACCGGGTCCCGGCTCAGCACACGAGCCATGGTGTCCGCACCGCCTTCCCCCAGCTCCCCGCAGTCCCGGAGTGGAAGGGAGCGGAGAGCGGGAAGAGGCGGAGCCGGCAGCCCGGGCAGCAACGCCCAGGTGGGCGGGCGCCCCCGCGCCGGGCCGGGCCGGGGCCGCCCCGCCGGGCAGGGCAGGTGTCCCGCGGGGCGGCGGCGCTCCGAGCCCCGGGCCTGGGGCGGCGGCGCTCCGAGCCCCGGGCCTGCGGCAGCGGCCACCGAGCGGCGGGGACGTGGCGAGGACGCGGCTCGGCCGCAGCGCTGCTCGGGGCTCCCCACACACCGCCCCGCCGGGAACGGCCCGGGGCCGCGCCCCGCCGCTGCGCCCTCCTCACGGTCCCTGTGCCTCGCCCCATGTGCGCACCCGGCCCCCGGGGCCCTGCCTCTCTCATCCCTGGTGGTGGATGAGAAACTGCGCGGGGAGGACCAAACGCCGCCCTGGCTGCGTTTATCCACTCATGACAATCCCACAGGAGCGGCCTGCACGCCGCGGCTGAAGCCAGCCCCGCTGCGCCTGGGGTCGCCCTCCTGCCCAGCAAAGAGCGGTGACCCTTCCCAGCGTTACACCTTCCCAGCAGCACCGGCCTGGGCTGTCCCTGGACCTTCACCCTTGTCCCCGCAGGGACAGCGAGCCTTCCCGCCCCCTTGGGAGACTCCCCTCACAGAATCCATCCAGCAGGTGGGAGTGGTGCGCGAAGGCCAGGTCACAGCCTACCAAACATTGCAATTGTTTAACACTAGAAACACAATATTTACGGTATCACAGAAACAAACATTTTCGCTGCAACAGGCCTAAAAAGAAAGCAAATATTCTCCACTTCGGGAAGCAACAACACCCAAACCAACTAGCCAACCAACCACTGTAACGTCTGTTTCTACAGTGCACTTTCATTTAGCCCCAACTATGATTGCTCAAAAGAAGAGCACATTTATCCCCGTTTCACAAGGATAGAGGAGTTGAAAACTAATCTTTTATTTTTTCCAATGTGCATGCCAAGCGGCTTCCTGGGTTCTTCCTCTTCTTCTTAAAACATACCCCAGATCTGCTCTTTATTCCCTTTGCAGCACTCATTTTATCCAGCTAGCTTTTATTATCCTCTCCTTAGTACAGCGTTAAAAAAAATTAAAAGGGTTTCCCACTCCTATTTACTTTACAAAAAGCTTGGAAAACTGTAAGTAGCTTCTGGACACTGGTGACCCTTTGGGCACAGTAGAGAATTGGTTTGCCTTTTCCTTTCACATCTCCAGAGATAATGCATCTCACAGAATAGCATAGAAATTTTTCTTTACCTTGTAATTATTTTATTTCTTTCCATCTCTGTAAATGAGCAGTTTAGAGATGCCCAGTGGAGGTTTTTTTCTTCCTTTGTAAGATGTGAAAAAATAAGGTTATGGTCTCTTCAAGTGAGAGCTATATTTTCTCAAGTCTCTGCTTCAGCACTATTGCATAACAATTCTTGCCGATTACAATCACCCATGTAAAGCAGCTGAAGTGTTGGCAGGAGAATCAGAAGCAGGATCTCCTTCATTGCTAGCACTTATCTCTAACAAATCCAAGAGTCTTTGGTTCATTTCACTAATATTGACATTGCTGAGCAGCTCAGTGGTCTGATGCTAGCTGGAGTTTTCTAGTTGTGTTTGCTCCTGACCTACAGCGCGATATTGACTGTGCAAGTACATTAGGTGCAAGTCATTTTCACAAGGAATGTTTCTGTGTACATGAAATAAACTTCTTTGTGACCAAGCACTTGGAGTTTGCCTCCATTTGTTCTAAAGGAGCATTTACCTAGAAGAGACTAGCAGCAGGCACTGAACTCTCCATTATACACATCTTCTGTCTTGTTCTGCAAGTTGTAAATTCTTGGTTACCCCCATGTAATCTAGCAACTCAAATGAACCTGACACCCACTGGATTTTTTTACCTGTGAAACCAATAAACAATTTAAATTTCACGGAAATAGAAATTTTCCTGCAAATGAAGCAAAACTTACTCTGTCAATACACACAGGTCAGAGAACAGGATTCTCAGACCTCACCATATTCTGCTTTAACTCACAGCTCGTCTTATTTCTGTTTCCATGTTTCTGCTGAGAATCAGTTTACTGTCTTTGAAGCATGGCAGTCAGCCAGTCTGTATCAGCCTGCTGCTGTTTGCCAGCTTTCCCAGCAGTTTGGGAGAGCTGGCCTTGCATGGATCACCCATCTGAAGCCTGGATTCTCAGTTGTGGCAAACAGTGCTTTTATCAGCACTGAGCATGTTTACAGCTGAACTTCGTTTCAGGAAAGAAATGGACAAAAAGAGGGAGACATGCAAAATATGCATCAAAATACAAATATTTAATCTTCTCTAAAGTAGAAGTTATAAGAAATTTTACTAAGAGGTGTTGCACAGCCCAGATATAGTTTGGCCTTTTTTCACTAAGTGCTCAGCCTCTGATTATTTTTTTTTCTCCTGCCAGCAGGATTTTTAAAGCAGCAGAAACAGAGCAGGGATACTAAAGACTTAGCTTTCAATTCTGACATGAAATGCTGTTGAGGCTTGGTTGAGTTATAGGCTTTTGAAAAATTGCCATTAACCTTTTGTTCCTGGTGCTCTTCAGGTAAAATTTGCTCACATGCCAAAGAAATAATTGCAGGTGAACTTTCTCAGAAAAGCTCCAGGCACTCACAGCTACCGGAGCAGCTACAGCCGTGTGCTGGGAATGGTTGCCTCACTGGGAGGGCAAAGGAGGGCAGGGCAGCAGACTGTGAGAAAAGCCACGTCCTTCAATTTCAAACTGTTCCAGGAACACAACCTGCAATCTGAAACAAAGGATTCCTCCTCCAGCCATTGCAGTAGTTAATCTCCAGGTTTAAAGGGTAAACTGTAAACTCTGAAAGTTCAGCATTCAAATTCTGGCAGTGATGTATTAGAGAGCCTAGAGGTCTCCATGTACTGATATGTGGTACAAGCAGCTCCCCACATTTTCATCAAAACTGCCCCTGCTTCACGTCACTTCAAGTACTAGAGACACAGACATTCCAGACTTTGATTTGCTGTGTAGTTGTACCTTGAACTCAGTGGTCACTCTTTAATCCCACACTATTTTTATTCCAGGATTGCGTTCCTCCCTCATTGCATATGATGAAGAGTGATGGTTACAGTTTCACATCTATCATCTCCCAACATCTGAATGCCTGATTTAGCTATCCAGATAGCTCATAAGCAAGTTCACCTGTCAAATTCATGGGATTTGGGAAAGCCAGAAGTGAATCCAAGTTACTACTTTACCTTCTTACTACTTATGACAGTGCAAAGATTTGTACTTCAGTTATTTGCTGCTTCTACTCTCTTAGTTTGGCTTAACCAAATTCAAATTAAAGGTGATATATCCAGTATGCACATAGTCCAAGAGAAATGGGATTAGCAAGAAAATGCCATGAAGAATACAAGCTGCCTCTGAAGGCCCACAACAGGTTCTCAAATTTATTTTGATTTTTTCCCTTACACTAGGAGTCATAGTAGCAGTGGTGGTGACTTTAACAGGATGAGGTAAATCACTGTTAAAGCTGAAAGCAGTGCTGCTGATTCCAGAGCCAGATTCATCAACATGAGATTTGTGCTGCATGTCTTCAGTGTACTGGTGGCAAGGAGGAAACAAGTGTATACACATGAAAAAGTTGAAGTATGAAAAAGAGAGGTTTTACTGTACTGTTTCTGAAAGGTGCATAAGTGAAGAGCCATAGAGTAACTCTGCCATCATTTGTCCTCACCCATCCTAATCGAATACAGGAGGACTTGAATTCAAGACTTAATTTAGGGACTACCTCTCCCAAATAGCAGCACTGATGATGCAGTATGTAATTACAAGTTTGTGCATTTCTTCACCACTTTAGGGAAAATGCTCAGCTTAAAACATTCACAGCAGTGAAGATGTGCACTGCCTTTCTAATCTGCTTGTTTGCAGCTGGATTTACTGCTCAGTGCTCTGTAGAGAGGGCAGCTACAGGATCACCCAGGGTATGGCACAGTGCAGAGTACCAATGCTCTTTAGGTGTGAGAGACACATAATTACAAATTCTGTTAGGAGGAAGCTCTGACCATTACCCAGACATAGCCTTTGGGCATGGAACTGTAAAGCACAAATAGATGAATAAGTAACAAAATGGCCACCACGTGGGCCCAAATGCATTTAAAACTACAAATGAGCTGTTCTTTAGTGAGTCCACTAATTTATTCCAGCCATCTGTATCAGTGTAAACAAAAGCTTGTCTCCTAAAGTGCTTAATAATTTCTAAGATGTAGCGAGGACCACAAGTTTCAACATGATCATCTTGGGGAAAAAAAATAGGAAAAATGAACCCACGTATTTTCACACCACAAACATCTTATGATAACCACTGCCATGCAATTCCAAGAAATACTAAAAAGTAAGACTTGTTCCTGGCTTGGTATATTTTTTCCCATTTAAATGCCATTAAATGTTTCATTAGGATATTTTAGGGGATGGAAAAATCTGGCCATTTTTCCCCTCCAGTCTCCAGCGATGACATCTATAGACAAATTCTGTATTTTTTACTAAGCCTGAGAATTGCTAAATTGATGTGCTGGGTTTTTACTGCTCTGAGGGTCTCAGATTTCCTGGGTTGACAGACAAACACTAAGAATCAAGTAAACCTCCCTACACTAAGGGTTGAGAAAGTCTCCCATTTTCATGTGACACCAGCCATTTTCACTGTCCCGTAACTTCAGCAGTTGTAGTCATACACACAGTGAAATGTATTGCTCCTATTGCAGGATTTAAACACAGTTAAAGGACTATATATTGAAAATATTTTTCTAATAGAGGCTATTGTCTTATACAGGTCTCTTACAGTGCTCAGGTGCAACAAACCTCAGTTGGAACTTGAATTTTATAATGGTATTTAACAGCCATCAGCACTAACAGACACAATTAATGTGAGTGCTTTGTTTAAGCCACAAAATGAAATATTGCTGAAGAAAAAAAGTTCTGTATTGCTTTACAAAAATTTGCTGTAAAGTAACATAGTACTTATGATGAAAATTAAATAGAAGCTTCCAAAGCATTAACCAGCACATCTTTTGCTCTCTAGCTTTCATCAAATAGGATAAAGGAAACAAACACTTAACCAGGTTTTCCATGGGACAGTTCAAGAAAAATCTCTTCCCTACCATGCTATATAGATAGATTACTTTCACCCAGGACCTTTACATTGCAGAGAAGAAAGCAAATTTCCACTTATAACCTCAGATGTAGCTGTAGCCCCCAACTGCTGGTGTTAGATGATGTGTAAAGACTATTCAAAGTCTCAGCTGTTGACTGGAGAACTGATGTTGAAATAATATAAATTACTTCTGGTACCTCCCTATGTCCTTGGTGAACTGCTAGGCTGATGGCAATATGGCAAGCCAGTCATCTGTCTTGGGCTGTTTTGAGTGAGTTCCTGTAGCTATTTCTGAACCAGTGAAATAGGCTAACTTTACAAGCAGCAGCAGCCATTGCCTTCTTAGCAAGGTCAAAGTGAATAGAAAAAATTAATTCCTAGCCAAGGTCCCTGCAAAATGTGGGCAAGATATTAATTCACTGCCATCCTTGCCTAAGGTAGCAACTGTCAATAGGACAAACAGTCTGTGTTGAGGGATTTTTGCAGGAAAATGGACATAGTGCTCAAGCCAGCCTTTATGGGGTCTGAGTAGAATTTTAGAGCATACCTGATAGCTCAAAAACAGAAAAAGCCTATTCAGGAGAAAAACAATGCAGGATATGGGGCAAGCTAAGAAGACAGTGCAAAAACCACAACAGAGTGCATGAAGATAAAACAATAAACCACAGCAAAATGCATGAAGGAGGAAGACTAACCAACCAGCTGAAGGCTTGGGATACATGAAGGAAGAAGACAAGACTAACCAACCAGCTGAAGGCTTGAGACGTGTACAGTTAGGTTTAACCTATCACGTGTTAGCTTGAGACATGTCAACAGTAGAACACAGCATAAATACAGCTTGTTCTTGCAATAAATTGGCTTATTTGATCACATTGATCATGGGATGATGTCCCATTGCTGGTCCTCTGCAAGTCTGCATCATCATTTTCTCTCTAATTTAATCAAGGTCATATTAGATCACTACATCAAATCAAGCAGAATCAATTTGATTTAAAAAAATCTGAGCTAAACCAGATTCCTTTTGGAAATTACCCCTTTATAACAAACAGTATCCATAAATGTAGGGCATCTTATTTCTATTGAAAATTACTACTGCTATAGAACATATAGCATGATTAAAAAAAAAAATCTTCCCCCTGCAATAAAACAAGATTACATTGTCTAATCTCATGCCTAAATTTGTGTTTGTGTTTCTTTACTGTGTATTGCATATAAGTCTCACACTGCAAAATAACAATTTCCACAGAAACTGAAAAATATGTCTGACAAAAAAAGTACTGCATTATGCTGGGTGTCAGTTACCTCACAAAAATGTAGCTTTTAGCAAGAGAAAAAAAACAAATCATGGTGCTGTGGAACTACCCACTTCTTACACAGATGAATAAAAGGGTTTATGTTCTTCTGGCTTTTTTCCACTTTTGGTTGATTAGCTTTGTTGGGGTTTTGTTTGTGTTTTATAAGATTATGTCCAGTAGAGCTCCTTCCCAAAAATTCAAACCAATTATCGCTTTAATTGCAGTATGCACATACCCAAGATTTTACTCTAGCTGCACAATAATCTATTGCTACAGCAACTTTTGGCTATGCTGCACTCCACCTTTTTGGAACATGCTTAGGTGGACCACTGCCACAACGGCCAGCTAGGGAAGTGTGATCTCCACCTGGCTGGGCCACAGATACAGTCCTTTTAGCCCACACAGCAAATTCCTGCTTCAAGTATTTCAAAAATTTGAAAGACCCCTCCCATATGTCTCATAACACCTACATCAGTGGCTTCTATAGCCAAAACATATTTTTTTAAACTTGTCAAATATTGACAATGAGAGCATATACGTATGCATACTTGTAATTTCACACTTATTACAGACAGAACCTATATCACTGTCACTGGATATTTGTTATAAGCCTGAAAGGAGCAGAATATCATAGGACTTAAAAGGCCTTTTTATTTTTTAATCTTTTTTCTCAATCACAGAAGAAATTAATCATAATCCTACAAGGAAAGTTATTGTAAGTGCCAAAGTCAATACAGGCTGACAATACTGCCTGGCTGAGCAGCTCCCACACACAGAGCCAGGGCTGCAGCTGAACCCCCTTGTAACAGCCTGGCTGGCCCATCTGCTTGGTGTACACTTGCTTGTTACTCGCATCATCTCCTCAAACTGCCAGCTCTGAGCTGGGGTTCTGTGCTTTGCAAGTACATCCCAGCCATTTGAAGAAAACCCTCTCTGCTCCCAGTAAAGCCAGTGATCCCAGTAACACAAGTTTCCTTGGATCTGACTTTGCACTGCTTGAGTGCAACGTGACACCAAGCAAGTACTGCTCACTGCAGACATGTTGTGATCTTGTGAGGGACAAGCCTTGGCATCAGCAGGAGGGATTTGGAAGGATGCAGACTATGGCAGAGAGAGACATACCTGCTTTTGTTTCTTCCAGTGAGAATTTTTTTCCTTTTAAGTCTGTTCCTCCATCTCATAGCACTTGCACAGAATGAAGTGAAAACTAGAAACATTTATGACTAAGTGTAACCTCAAAGTGTTTTGGAATAGGAAGAATACACTTGGGACTTACATGCCAAAAGTTCTTTATAGATCCGTGAATTTTGGTAAGCTATATTGTAGGGTTTATTTTTTCCTTTAAAGTGGAAATAAAGCACTCAACAAAACCAAAAATTCATAGAATCCCTTTGGTCAGAACACATTTGGTTGGAGGAGAACACAGTTTGCCATTTAGAATTTCTACAACCTAATTTATTTTTAAATATAAAATTTAGGACTCTTATCTGTGGAATATTACTTTTAATTTCAAAATCAATTATGGGGAGTGTTTTATCTCTCAACTCTAAGATGTTGTATCTTAGCACCAAGATATTGTAATGAAAAACTGCTTTAAGATTTAAAAATCTTTATATCACTTTATATATGATTTTTTAATTTCCTTTTGCCCATGATTGAAGGGACTTCTAGTTTTTTCAAAGCATATCTACTACAGCAGAATGTCTGTCTAGGTGTTTGATGATAATTAGCAAGAAAATTAGCCTGCTAGAAATATTATTCATCAAAATACTATTGAGTCCTAGGGAGATTGCAAACCCCTGTTGGAAAGTTTCTGAGACAGGCTACTTGGTTGCATCAGGTTTAAATCACATGAAGTATTGATTAAAGTCTTTCTCAATTAACTATTGCCAACTTAAAAGGCAAACTAGACCCTTCATGTTCCATTTTAAGGGAACATCTATGTCCAGAATTTCAACTCTGTCAGGGCTGTTTTACTACACCACAGAAGCCTTGAGGCTTCCAACTAAGCTAATGGTTGCTATTCTACCATATCAAATACAAAAAGTGAAGAAAAGCACTCAAAATAAAAGTCTGTTTGGGCCAAGCTTTAGTATATAACACCTCAATTCCTACACGAGTATCTGAAGTTTCTACAATACAGATACCACTTCTGTTATCAAGACATACATCACAGTGGAGTTTGGAATTTTTATTCATAACTTTTTTGAAGTGCCCCAGGCATACCCCCGGGGCTGCATGTGCTTCTTTAGTCTATGCTTTCGCCTTTAATACACCTTTCCCATTTTTTATCCCCTCCCCTTCTCGCCATTCTACCACCTGTTCTTCATTCCCTTTGCTCACTTGCCCATCATCCATGCGGAACTTCTGCTTTTAACTCTGTCATAGCATCAGGAGCCTTTTGTTTTCTCACTCCTCTGTGATGAGCTGTTTATCTTTGAGTAGAAAGTCAAGCTAGTTTTTGTTAATTTTCAAGCAGAGTATGGCTGCTTTTTGCAGTATTTATTTTAGTAAATAATGGGTCTGCAGGATACAAAGCTGACTTTTAAACCAAAGTAAGTCTTAGGATGTTAAGGAGAACAATCACCTTCTATCTAATTGATCCTGAGTCTTAAGGGATGGACTACATCTGCTCTAAGTTAGAATTATTCTCCTGCTTGGAGAAAAGCCAGAGGACTGGAAAATTTTAAAAATTTAAAATAAAAAAGAAAGAAAAAACCCAAAACTCATAACCAAGCATCCTTCCAATAAAGATGCTTTGAACATAATGAAATTATTCAAACACAATGCAAGATACAGATGAGTTTTTACACTCCGCTTATTTCAGGTGATTTCACAATTTCCAGGTAAACATGGAAAAAAAAGAAATATGCTTGCAGTGGGAAATGTTTTTTATTTCCCCACCTCTGTGGATGAGCATTAAGAATTATTTCTTTCCTATCAAGTTACTATAATCTGTGTTACATTTCATCTGCCCTTAGCTTGACTGCTGCATCAGGGTCTGAGGTGTATACAGTGTTACCTGGAATGAACTTCTTTTGCTCCATAGGGAACTACAGTGATAGATGCTAAACTGTTGCTAAAAGCATAGGAATTTGAACATCTGAAGGACTTTCTTCCTTATGATTAGCATGCCTTGACATGTTCCTTACTATTACACATTTGAAAAAGAGTACACTAGTCTTTTCTTTAGTAAAAAGGGTAATGAAAAAAGCTAAATTGCCTAGGATATAAAGTTAAGCATCTAGAAGTTCAGAAGTCTGCCTATCTCTGACAAACTCAGTGCAAATCTGTTGTATTTCAGAACTTGACGCAATATTGGTAAGCAAAATCAAAAAATAAAGTCAAAAGGCAGATTTATCAAAGTGACTTTCAAATACAGATCATAATCATTATCAGTTAAAAAGGAGAAAAACTCTGACAACAGGAATTGGCATAAAAGCATAATATTTGATAGCAGAGCTGGTGACTTTTTCTAGCTCCTCAAAAGACATAACAGTGTAAATACTACTACAGTGAAGAGAGGGGGGAACATTTTTTTCTATGACCTGTATGTTCTATGCAGCATAGAAAAAACATTATTACACTCTAGGCAAAGGTATCAGAAAAGGTGAAAAAACATGAAATCCCAAATTCTTTAAATCAATTGCAAAACATACCTCTAGAATGAAGTTCACTAAAGCAGCACAATTTCAGCAGAAACTAAAGAACTGATTAAAGAAATCCTCTCCCCACACTGGAAAATGCCTTTCATCCACCAAGGACCTATGTCTGCTCACCTTGAGCTTTACAATCCTTTTGCATCTGCTAGGCACTAATTGATTTCCTTGAGAGCAGGTGACTTAAATTAGCAAATTTAGCTCCAATTCATGCCTTAATATGGAAATGCCTATCAGAGGCAGTGGCTGTTTTGTATTTGTTTAATCTTCCCCTCCCCTGGGTCACAGTAGATGCAAAAGGGAGATTGAGCTTTTTATAATTTATTTTTGTAATGTGAGAGTCATAGAGGAGGATAAGACCCTTGTGCATTCCCCTTGCAGTCTGCCCCTTGCTGGAAGGGGCCTTGCTCCAGAGCCTGCATGCAGTGTGTACAATACAGCAGCTCCAAATTCCTGACTCACCCCCTCCAAAGTGAGTGTGGGCAGCATTAGGATAGATCCGTGTGATTGTGTGAGCCAGGTGAACGCTCAACAGCTGCTTTTTGGGCACTATTCCCAAACTCTGCCCACAGAACCCAGTGGGATAATGTGGATCACAGTATTGCCCTATGGTTATACAGATGTGGCACCCATTGATTTTTCCTCCATCTTCTTATGATATTCATACTCATCACTCTTCAAATTACATTATATGATGGGACCTATTGTAATCTACTTCTCCTTTTATGTGTTTCCACTCTATAAACAATGTTTGACAGCCTCTGTTTGCCTTCTTAATAGCATAATAAAGAAAACCTAAATGTGAATATTCTTTTAAGAACAACAAGAAGATAATTTTATTTCATAGAATCATAGCATCAATTATTTTAGCATCTGTTTCTTCTAACCTCATAGATTTGGCAATAGGTGCACTTGTATAACCTCTACACTGTGATACCAGAAACATCCATGGTTTTACCCTGGCTGCCCTCATTCTCTAATAAAAATATGTGATCTCTCAAAATTCCATGTGTATATAAATGACCCTTATAAATGCTGGTTTTAGGGAAGAGTTTCCCATGATATTTCATATGCAATTTTCTTCAAGTCTGTGGGACATTCCACCTTCCTGCTCTCCAAAGGATTGCCACATGCTAGGCAATTGAGAAGGTATTGGTAAATAATTATGAATGCCCTTTTGTGTCAGCACTTTTCCTGACTTTTATTTATTTGAAGAATATTACAGATACACTATCAAGGACTGACACTGTTCATCTGGTATTTTTGACATAAACAGAAAGCGTGACTTAAGGCTTTCTGATAAATTCCATAAAATGGATTTCTTAAGCGGAATAATGTGTTAACTATGGGTATTTACCCATGAAAGTAGGGACTAAAATTCTGATTAGACATGTATCTTATCCAATATATTTCTATCAGTGCACTGATTTGGCAAATATTTAGACCCAAAGGTCAGGGCTCTTCATAAGTCCCATTGATTTGAAAGTTGAATGTCTGCCCAAGATTAAACACAAATACAAATGCTTTCCTAAATCAATTTATTTAAGTCTGTATGTAAGTGCTCTGTTGAATCAGGGCCTAAAGTCAGCAACATATCAGGAAAGATAATGAGTTTGGGCCAAATATGTGTATTAACAGCCAAAACATACAATGAGACAAGGAGCATAATTATTACTTGAATTTTAACCAAGATCCCTAAATGTATGTTAACCAGATCTTTAAATTTCATTTCTTTTGAAGCTCTTAGCTTAAATCCAAATGGTAAGACAGGTGACATTTACCTGTACACACTGGGATGGCCCTTCCTTGTCTTCTACTCTGCATCTGGATCTGCTTCCTGGAGAAGTCTCAATATTAGCAGGAAAGACAGTGCCTGCTTGAGTTTATCTTGCTAGGGTGGTACAGAAGATACACCTAAACCCACAAGCTTGGGGTTGAAATCTTTTGTTTTCAGCAGTGTCTTCAAACAGAAGTTTATTTTGAGTTTCTGTATAAAGCAAGTAGAATGTCATCCTAACAAACACAGGAGATTATGAATCTGGCAGAGCACAATGTAGATCAAAATGGTTTTAATCATTACTCCCTGTTTTAATTACTACTTGACACATTATCTCTATTGTCCTTCTACAAGTCTGTCTTTTGAATGAAATATTAAAGGCGAGTTACAGCTGAAAATATATGCAGTCTAGAAAGAAAATGGCTTTGAACTATTTGAAATGATTTATTGTCCACATTTCTTTATGAATATTTATTTGCCATAGTGAAAGCAATTCAATAAAGAGAAAACATAAGGACCAGTTAACTGAACATTTGCATACTCTAACAGTTTAAAAAAGGGAAAGAAAAATAGTATGCTGCATTAGAATGGTGTTAATGTTTGGTTTTCCTATTTCCTGTAGTTCATTAATATGCAAGATTCAGATCCTGAAGAGGAGATATAAAAATAGCCTACAAATAAGTGTCCCCATCCTTTACATATTCCCATTCAGAAGGAAATAAACATGTTTGTAGAGGGATTTTCAAGGCCAGGGTAGAGACTATAATTTTGTTTCCATACTGCTTCAGGTAGCTGGCTGTAAATCTTGCTTTTTGCAGCAGTCGCATGCAATCGGAGTCCTCATCTTGCCAGGACCAGAGGTCCCTCATTCCCTGGCTCTCCTCGGAGGAGCAGCTGGCTATCAAAACAAGACATGAGCACACTGATTATTGTCGTGTTTAAGCATGGCTTTGTGCACCAAACCCAAGACCACACACAGTGATGCCTCTTTTCTTTGATCCTCAGTGGAGGAACAGAGTTTTTCATGGTATGCACTCTCATTTCTCCCTGCCTGAATTAATTTCATCGACCAAAATCCTCTATGTGTTAGACTTGGAATGAACTTTGTTCCTCAGAGCTTCTTGGTGATATTCTGATACCCAGTCACAGATGGGGCCTTGACAGATTTTTTTTGTACTGATTTTCATGATTCCTTTTTTTTTATTTTTTTCTTTTTTTTAACCAGGACTTGCTGCTAGAGAATTCACATGCAAATGGAGATGTTGACTGGCACTGTTTCACAAGGAAGCTTGGTTGGTTGGGTTTTAGAACTGATAAACTGAACAGTATATCAAAGAGTATTTGGAAAAGGATAATCCTAATATATACAATAGTTCTTGAGAAGGATGGTTATAGTAGTAAAACACAAACAAATATATTCTGTATTTTGGACAAATATGGAATTTTCTATGCATCAATACTCCATTCTTCTGAATAAGAATGATAATAATACTATTTATTTACAGTAATAATTATCATTATTATCTCCCTAAAAGCTAGCTGTGAGGCTAAATCATTAATATTTTCAAATTATTTCGTAGTCCTTAACCAGAATTTGCCCTAAGAGTACTAAATATAATAATTTTCTCTGTATGCCTATTTCATTTTCCTTTGGAAAAAACCACACTCGATGTGTTGTTCTCTTTACATTTGTCTATGTAAAACATTTTAAAATTCCAGCTGTTGGGCTTTTCTAGAAGTTAATAACAGGAAAGTTTGACATTATTGTATTTATTGCTTATTTCTTTCTCTTCTGTCATAGTCTTTTACCCCCACATATGGGGGTATCACAATATCATTATCATCTGGGAGCTTGTTACTGCATGTACAAATAGAGAAGTTGAGACCTACCCTTGCTGGTTGTTTGCTTGCCTGAATTTGGGGTTGACAAGTAGCCACACATTGTTTCTCTGAAGTCAGAGCTCTCTTGATGTACCACTTTGAGTGTATTTTGTGTTCAGAGAGTTTAAGTTGCACACAGTTAGATGCTACCCCAGAGTACATGCCTGGATGTATTTGTAGGTATCTCAAATGTTTTCTTTCTTCTGCAGTTTACCAGGTTCTGCATTTATTGGCAAATGTGGATCAGTTACTCACAACTGAAGATACCTAAATCCATTTCCTCTAGTTGTTATCTGTTGGATAGCTAGACTCTAATGGCTGAAATCTACATCTACCAACATAAAAGCCACAGGATACCACACTGGTATCTTGTGGTTCCAATCAGCCTCCTGGTATCATAGCAGTACTTTTATTTAACTGTGATTCTCCTGAGTTCAGCGTGCTCAGCCTCACTGGCTGTTTTGCATAGCATCTGCACTGAATATTGTGATAATTGAAAACTCAACACAGCCTGGAGGCAGCGGCACAACAGGGCAGGAGCGGGCTGGGGCATAACTCAGAAGAATGAGGCAGACAGGCAGCAGCAAGCAGGGCTGAGCCAGCCCCAGCACATCTCCAGCAGCAGTCCAGCTGGGTCAGGCATCCAGCAGCTGGGGTCCCATGGCGTGTGGCAGCTCTGGGAGCAGCAAAGGATGCAGTGCCAGCATGTCCCTCCATCTGCCATCGCGGGGCTGTCATCTGGGAGCACAGACCATAGGCAGAGTCCGAGGCTCACCTGGAAAATCACAGGGACAGATCAAAACCAGATTCACGGCCATGCACTCCACTGACAGCTCCTGTCCTGCACATGCCCTTCCCAGGTGGTTCCTGTTCCTAAAATGTCACCTAGGCATTAACAGAGAATAGATCAGATATTTTTTCTAGTGTTTCAGAAGTGTAACATATATCAACAAATGTCAGTTGCTATTTGAATGCTCATAATTAGAATTGAAACAAATAAATGACTGGAGTAAGCCACAGTATTTCTTCCTATTAGCCTATGCAGAAAGAAAAAAATGCCTGGAGTGTAAAAAGGAGAAAAGAAGAAATTATGAAAAAACAACATGTGGCACAGAGAAGATAAATATTTCTTGCCTGTCCTCTTGGCTCTATCTATGAAGATTTTGTCCAACAACCTCAGCCAAAACTATTTAGTGAGTGATTGGTGTGTCTGGCTGATGGAAGGCCCAGTTGTCTCAGGGGCAGCTTTGCAGGGTTTCCAGGAAGCAGACAAGTAGCTCTCTGGAGCGGGAGTCACGAGCTTTTCCTGTCAGTAGCACACCTGAGCTGGTGGGAGGGCTCGAAGGAGTTGGATGTGGCCCTACCTTGTAGCTGCACCCCCAGAAAGTTGCTGATGTTAGATTGTCTCCATAGACTGAAGATCAACAGCTTTCCATGAGTCATTTGGCGAGGCAGGAAGGAAGGTGGGCTAGTCCAGGAAACTTGGGCTGTAGGGCTGTAAAATTGAGAGAGATTGAAACATTCCACCCATTGGGGTTCTCCCTTAAAAGCATATTTGTATAAGAGATTAAACCACTCCGTATGTCTTTATAAACACACCTAAAACCACCCTGAGGAGCAGATCCCACTGGTTCCTGCCCTCCCTGGCATTCTGCCTTGCCCTCCCTTCTGCCCCAGTTTGCCAGCCCAGCAGTTCAGCTCCCAGCCATGCCCAAAGCCTGGGAACGCCCTGCCCAGCCCCTGCAGGACACCCACACCGTGTCACAGAGCCACCACGGGCTCTGTGCCGCCTCCCATCCCCAGGCTCTGCCTCCAAACTCCTCTGAGGCACAGCTGCAGTGGGTGGGAGTGGGAATCTGGGTATGTGTTCATGTCTTCATCTCCAAACTTTCTGCTCAAAGTTCAGCCTTTTAGGGCTGTATGAGATCTCTTCATTAGGGGTGTGATTATGTATATTTCCTGCTCATGGCATAGGGTTAGTTAAACATTATTTCTAAAGTTCTTTTAAATTCTCTGGCAGTGGCATCTATGATTTTCCTTGGACTCTTCTCTTACCTTTTTCTTCTTTTATTATAAGGAGTTTATATTTCTTCTCCTAGTATAAGGAGTCATCGGTGGTGAACTGATTATAAGAAACCAATTTACATCATCAGTTCAGTAGTAGGACATATGTCTTAAATCATCTAAGATAAATACTTTTAATTAAGCAAATGTCCTACTCAATTCACTGTGGACAATCCCATCATAATGGATATTACTTCTGCATGCTAAATCTTAATCTTCATCAATACTGAATGCACAATGCAAAACCATTATTAAAAAAGTCGGCTTACTCTAATATTGCCATTTTGAAGCTGCCAGCTTTTATATTCATTAATATGATGACAACAGACTCCTGGCTAACAAATTTTACTACAGATCCGAATTTTTATCAGATATATATATGAGATCAAATCTATGCTAGCTTATTATTTGCAGTTTTTATTAAAAAGTTAAACTGGGATTATTATAAACTCTCTTTGGATTCCTTAATAAAAAAAAAATGAAAGTTAAAATGGAATGAGATTCCCTGGAAGCATTTTAAAAGGCTGCAACAGCAGTAAAGTCAGCAGGCATCACACAGCACAAGGAGGTATTTACCGAGCAGAAGATGAATGTCTCTTCACCGAGAGTCTAAGGGGTTTACTTTATATGGATTTGAGAGAGAGAGAGAGAGGAGAAAGCAAGAAAAATTCCAAGCTAATGCTTTCCTAATCTAAGACATCATATCTGATCAAAGCTTTCAAATTCTGATGTAAACTGACTTCTTGTTCTTGTGACCAAAATCTCCTTTTTCCCCCTCCCTCCATCTGTTCAAGCTTGGATTTGGAAGTCCCTTCTCCAAAGAAAGCAAGCCTGATCCCTATTGCTTCAGTTGTGGTGTTGAAACCCATTAATATTTCTGTGGCAGATACCCTGACCCTGGTGCCCTTGAACATGCTCAAAAAACATAGGGTATTCCTGAGCCTTTGTCCCTGAGAGGATTAACAGGGTTGCCCTGGAGCCAGCCTGAAGGTGTTCAATAGGTAATAGGGGTGGGCTTCACAGCTGACTGCAAGCTTTGCCTCAGGCCACCCCTGCTCAGCAGCACAGATGCAGCCATTGAAATCAGGGGGTAAAGCATGGCTCTGTGTATGAGCTAGATGTGAATCCTCAGAATCTGGTGGAGGATATCTCCAAATACGTCCTTCACCCACCAGGACACGCCTCCCAATGGAGGGTTCAGGGACTGGAGATCCGTGCTGCCTCTGCCACTGACTTCTCCTCTGACCTAGACAGTCAGTCACTTAAGCTGTCTCTCCCTCTCTCTTTCCTCTCCTGTGGCTTATAAATTGTCTGAAGGAGAGACTGCAGCGGTCTGGGGTTTTGCTGTGCTTAGGCAAGTAGGTCCCAGTCTCAGTGGGGTCCTGTGGCTATATCATGTTAAAAGTAAATAAATAGATAATAGTGGTAACAACAGTTATCTTTTTGTATGTGAACAATAGGATCCTAATGGAGGAGAAGCCTATTCTCTGAGTTTTTTTATCTGCAAGTTAAGGTCTCTCTTTCCTCACTCAGCTGGAGAAGATACTGCTTTTGTAAATCAGAAAAAACTTATCATGTAAAGTGGAACACATCTTTCATTATACTGAATACTCTCCTGTCTGTAGTTTACCCTTGCTGCTACAAAGGACACAACATGATTAAGCTAAGGAATGATAGACTGAACACCATGTGTCAGGATGGTAAAATACTTTTCCTGTGTAAATAAGAAATACCAGTGCAAATACACAAGAAAGTGTTTTAACATATTATAAACAAGCCACCCTGCTGTTGCCTTACATTGTATTATTTCTTATATTGTATTCCTTGCTCAGATTGCTGTGGATACTTCTCCTGCAGCCTGCAATATTTATTTTTAAAAACCTATGAACTGTCATGATTTTTTAATCATGTGAGTATCCTTCCTCCATAAGTTCAAATGTACTGTTACCTGCTCAGTCTGTCATCTCTTCTGCATTTCCCTGGGTGAGTCCAGGTTCTCTCAGTGACATTTCTCAAATTGTAGATCTGTGCAGTGCATTTTCCTGGAGCTGTTAAACGCCTTTCTACTTAATGACAGTGTTTAGCAATACCAGCCATCACTCACTATCTGGTATATATATATATATATATATATGTACACCCAGGTACTGTGCACAAGGGCAGAGGGGGCATTATCCCAGTTTTACAGACCAGAGAAACAAGGTGTTGCGTTTGGCAGCAATTAGCCCAGAACATGCTGCAGAACACCTAAATGGGAGAAGGACCAACACACCTTTAGCTCACATCTTATTCTTTAGTGTGTTCCTGCTTTTGTTTCCTCCAATATTCCCAGTTGCACTGTGCCCTCCTAACAGGATTTCAGAGAATGAACACAGTAGAACCGAGGGCTTTTGCAATAGTACATTCAGATATTGCATCAATGAATGTGTGTAACTTTCTTAATTTTGAAGTGTGACTTTGCTACTGTGTATGGTGCTCAGTAACTTCTACCATGTTTCTGATGATTTCTGGGTCTGCTGCCAGTAACATGATACATTCCCAGCCAAATTAGCATGTGATATTTTGTGCTCGTACTCCAGTGGTAAGGTCTGTTTGCTGTTTCCATATAGATGTATTTTTGACAGGAAGAGCAATTCTATAAGCCCAGGATGAAAAGCCCATCCATTGAATTGGTGCCACATTACCATGGCAACAATATAATGCTAATGAAATTGTGACTGTTGAACCTGTTTTATGGAACTCTACAAAATGGGCTTCATAAAATGAGAAATCTTGTTGATTTGTAAACATTTCACAGTATGATGAAAACCTAAGAAACACATGTGCTGTGCCTTACTAATCATGTTATCATCCTCATTTAAGATAATACATTGCTCTTTGTAAGAGGAATAGTGCTCTCAAAAAATAAAATTATATGGTAACTCTCTGTTTATCCAGTTTTTAACACGCACCACAGAAAGAGTTGCTCACCTCTGTGCCCTGGTTCACTGGTTCAGTTGGCATAGGCATGTATTGAGTCATGCAGGTTTTGCTGCTTATTTGATCTCTCTCAGAATCTGTAAAATTTACTGCTACTGCAGCTGCAATAAACACCTTTCTGTAAGAAAAGTGTGGCTTAGTTTATATAAAATTATTCCACAAAAACTTATCCTTTTAGATTGAACCCTACACAGAGAAGGGCTGGTAGTAGGAATGCATGCTTCACTTCCCACCTCCCTTCTTTGTCCATTTGGCAGTTTACTGTCCTGTAGACTCCCAGCACAGAGGAGAGAGCCACCCCAGCTCCCATTCCTCAGGACAGCAGCTCTTGCTAAGGCAGGCTTTCATACTGGGCCTACTTTTAAACAAAAAATGCTGAGCACTCAAATTTCCTGGTCATTTATGCCTCTGGACAGGCTTCTGGGGAGGTACCTCACCTCTAAGTGTCTGGAGGTTCCACACCAAGGTTTCCACAGCAGGATTTAATTTTTACATCTATTATAACAGATAATAGGTAATATTCCTCTTTGTTTTCACCTTGGGAATATCAGTGTGTCTCACCCTATGCAGTCCATCTCCTAATTTGCCAGGTAAATCAGAAGAGAAAAGGAAATGTGCCAGCAAGCGCTGAGCTCAGTGTGCATTCACCATGTGCTGTTGTCTCGGTATTTAGTAGAGACAAGAGGGGGAACACTGCTCACTTCAGTCAAGTCCTGATCTACATGGCACAGAAGGCAGCAGAAATCTTCACAAACATTAGATTTAATAGGCTTTACATCAGGGCTTTAAAGGGCTGTTTCTGAAAGCTCCATGTTTGATCCTATTTGGAAAAGGAAGCCCTGTCTAACATTTCATTATTTCCATGGTTTTTGGGAAAGCAACACACCAAATTTCTGACTTGATAGAAATATAATGTAATGTAATTTCCCTTAATATATATTTTGCACAGGCTGACAGTTTTATTAAGCAGAAGCAATAATCATCATTATTCAGTGTAATAACCATCTCATTAAAAATGGTCTAATTTTCCCTAATTTTAATTTACCTCTCAGACTAAGCTGTTCTAAAATTACTGAGGTGCCTACAGTTCAGTTTCATAAGACTTCAGTAGAAACATAAGTCTTCAGAAAGCAAACACTGACTTATTGCTACTAAAATGGTGATATGCCACACCTTTGTGAGAGAAAAGGAAGTAGAGAAAATTCAGGTTAGGAAATTGCTATATCACTTTTTTATTTCCTTACTGCCTTGTAAGTAGCACTTTCTGCACGCATTTTGCACAATGATAAATGGCACAGTTGCCTGCAAGCCTTGCATGCACTACCCTTTAATAAAGGACCTGGCTAAGGGTCACACCAGAGAGTCCTGCTAAGGGGGAGCTGACAAGCAGAAATATTTCTTGGAGCGGCAGAGAAGGAGATGAAGACACTGATCAAGTTCCATTATCATCCAATGAAAATAGGATGTAAACTGTGACATCCAGGCAGATTATATATGTCAGGCAAGCAGATGTGAGCAGAAAAATGTAGATGCTAAACCTTACCTAATAGGCTTACTCTGTGGATTATTCTCAATGAGCATGGCTATATTGTGTGGCCTTGTATGTAGCTATAGTTAACATACAGAATATAAGAAACATGCATTCATAAGTGAACTGGGGACATTCCCAGCTGTGCTGAAGTTAATGCTCTTTGATATACTTTGGAGCATCCTAAAAGCACTTTGAGTGTCATGTATTTCCACAGACACCATAAACAGCATTAGGGCATTTATACAGCTTTAGTTCCAAGATTTCAAAGGGCACTCTGTTTTCTCTAAAAATGTGCTCCAAAAATTCTATACTCAAACAGCACTTGTGCATGCAAACTGATATAGCAGCTTAGCTGCTTGATTTGGTTGTGCCAGTTCTGAAAACACATTTGATCAAAAGCATTTTGTTGCAATCACAGGGATAAGTAACCTCATTTGAACAAGGAAGCACTTTGCAGGTTATATTATAAAATAGACAAATTTTCTAAAGGTTTGTTTATCATCAGATGCTATTCTGTGTAGTTCCAAGTCATAAAAAATTACTTTTTTTGTTTGCTGGGGGTTTTCTAATGTTCCCCTAAAATAACAGAAATGGCAGTCTCTTATGTGGAAGCACTCTACTTCTGAAATCTCTTCTCTTTGAAATTCAGAGCCTTTTCCAGCTGTAGTATTCTTTGCTCAGCTATAAGAACATAAAGTACAGCAGTGAAAACCATTAGACTATTATCCCAAGATAATTTGATAGTCTGTAAATGTATTTTCCTGCCTGTGGTTCCAGACATTATGCTCTCATTTGAAGTAATGATTTGCAGTTATTTATACAATTCAAGTTAGCCCACATTGGTTTCACCCCGAACATTTCACCTGCATGGTACAAACACGGCTTATTTGTGGCTTGTACATGCTAGACCAGATGGGTGATTTTTGCAAGGCCCTCTCCATCAGTGGATGCCTCCTGCAGCCAGCAGCTCCTGCAGGAAGGGCTGCAGTGACTCACCAGTGGCTGCCTCCTGCCCACATCAGTGCAACCACAGCCATACATCTGCAGGAGGCTGCTGGACATCCTGCATTCTAACTTCTGACATAAAACCACAGCTCTGATCTGATGTGGTCAGTAAATACAGCATGGCACCTTCCAGAAGTACTTACCCTGCTTTTCTCTTTTGGATTCTGTGGGATGTAAAAACTCACCTTAAATTCCTCTTGCATTTCTGGAGTTTACCATGGCGTTCTCCCCAAAGCTGGAAATGAGTGGTCCAGTTGTTTCACCCCTGATGCACCCACATTTCAGCATTACACCGTTTGTTTATAGAATTTGCAATGTTAGTGAGTGTGGACACAAGGCCTTGGTATTGCATGGGCTCAGAGTTCACCTCCCTTACTCTCACCTGGGAGCCTGTTCTGGGAGCAGCTTTACATAAGTGACAGTAATTTACTGCTGGCTCACAACTGGTCAGCAATGGATGGAGCACCCCGTGGTGCTGGCAAGAACAAAGTCTCATTTGAATCCTGGGGATCCTCCTCTGGGAGCCCAGGGTAATTCAGAGGAGCCATGCACTGGTAACATTCTCTGAGCTGCCTGCTCTCTGTGAGCATCAAAATGCTCAGCAACACAAAAGACATAAAATTGTCTTTTTTCACTGTCATACATTCCTGACTATCATCACAGTTCATATCTGATATGGGAAAAATACTAATGTCAAGGGAGTGAATTACAGCAAGGTGCAGTTCTGACTTGGGACAGTCAGCAGCCAGGACAGGAGCTTCCACCTCTGCCTTCTTGTTTCTCTTATCCTCAGCTAGAGTGGCCCCCAGAGGGTGTTTTAGTTACAGTGAAAGTTACAGTCCAAATAAAGCAAAGGGGACAGTAAATATTCAGAAATTATTTGGTCTCTCCTCTCCCATCTGTTCATAGTATCTTGGATACTGTTGCGATAATTCAGTCAGTTCCTTTAAAACAAAAAGTTTAAACCCCCCCCCCCCCAAAAATGTAAAATACTACTTCTGTTTTGCTGAAAATCTTTAAAGTCTTTTATTTTGAGAGCAAAATTAGTATCAACATGTCTTTCCAGGACAGTGTCATTTAAGAACAGCAGCACTTTAAAAAGTGCAAGAATCCCAGTTTACCCTCCTGATGTCAGTTTATGATAACATTTATGACATTAATATAATGGATTATGACCTTTCTTGGCTTGTCTGACTGACAGTTATTCATAAATAACACAGTACTTATCACCTTGGTCCTTCCATAATAATAATCCCTTCAATTTTCTGAGCTGTGTCATCAAAACATGTCCTCATAAGTGTTGATCTCATCTCTGAGAGAGTAAGCACTAGGAGCTCCTTTTGAGCTTTATGTCACCTAAAATCTAGAGGGAAATTGAAGACCAATTGCAGAAAAATACCCTGTCTCTAACTTTATCACACAGTCTGCATAATGGCCCTTATGATTTTAAATGATTTACTGAGTCCTGTCAAAATGCTGTGCCTTTGTGTGGTAGAAGTTACTGAAGTTCAGAAATGTCATTATTCTGTACAACTGGAGTGATCTTGAGGAAATACACAATAGATGGTGTGCTACAATTACTTACCTTGACCTTCTTATTTTTTTCTTTAATCTCCTCGGGATAGGCAGAATAAAATATATTTTCTTCAACATTTAGAGTGAAAATTTTCTGTGCAATTTGTACTGCTTTCCTCAGGCCCATTTTTACTAAACGGTGTCAAGATACTCTTTTTAGATTAGAAGTTTCACATGAATCATATGTAAAGGGTGAAAGACAAAAGTGAAAATGTTGTATGCTTCCAAGAATTGACCCCTTAGCAAATAGAAATGATGTTTGTGTGGATAAGGGGTCACTCAGAAACCCTGGGTTGGACACCAAGGTCTGTCACAGCCCTGCTCTATAACTGTGTTCCTCCCCTGTTTGCACTGGGCCTCCCAGGCTGCTCGCTGGGCACCAACACATTCCCGACCGTCCTCTGAGCATGGCACTCAGGCTGGGGCTGATGCTGTGGCAAGCAAAAGATGTTCATGCCTCATGGTCAGGTCTGCTACAACAAGCTGATCATCCAACTCTGTCCAACCAAACCTGGGCATTGTGTGAAACACCTCACACCAGCCAAGCAGGAGTGGGAGCAGGATACACAGAGGTGACTCCTGCATCCCCTGAAATGTGGCAGACTGTGAGTGCAGCCACAACAGCATGTGGTCTTTGCATAGTACAGATCTTCTCATGCATGTAAGGATCCTTCAAACAATAAATATTTAAAAGAAACATTATGTCTTTAAGCTGGCTGAACGATTCCGTATGTCTCAGAGCCGCACAGAGCTAGGACATTCCCAGTGGGGCTCTGCTTCCACAGCCAGGCAGGCCTGCCTCTCTGGGAGTGCTGAGGCTCTCCAGCCCCCACTGTGTCCCTGGGGCTGTGCACCACTGCCATTCTGGCACAGACATCCCATCTACAGGAATGTCAAGTTCAAGCAAGGACAAGCTTATAGCACTGCAAGGCAGCCCTGGCGCGTATCTGTGACTACTGATACCTCTGCCTTCTCCCCACTATTTTGTCAAGAATATGACATGCTAACTTTTTTTGTTCCTAATTATTATTTTTTAAAATAAACTAGCACCATGACAAGGCAGGAGTAATGCTGTTCTGTGGGCAGAACAGAGGTGCTCTGGTGCTCAGCTGTCACCTTCTGAAGCTGCCTTCAACATTCTGAAGGAAAATGGTTTGTCAGCGACATCCTGCGCTGGCTTTTCAGGCTAGGTGCTGATGAGCAGCCATTTCTATCCCCGTGCCTGGTGATTAGTTTTATTCAGCTGAGAGACAAGTATTTGGACATTTGTCACTGTTTCTTTGAAAAATGTGTGCGTGTTTTCTTGGGCTATAAAATGGGGCATATGGAAGCTGGATTCCATCTTTCATTAGATCTTGGAAATTGTGTCCTCCTGAGGCAATTAATTAGCATCATGTTCTTGGCTGCTAATGTTTGATTTCAGATTTCAGTGGCAACAGATTTGGCAACACAGATTTTGTGAGAATGGTCTAATGGTTTAGGTTATTAGCCGTGCCCTCCACACAGCTTTCTTCAACTCCTCAGCTTCTGCAGAGTTCCCTTAGGTGTGCAGACAAGTTCCATGGTTTCTGTCCATGTCTTAGCTTTCTGTCTGAAAATTAAATACAATAACACTTTCCTGCTTCACAGGACAAGAGCAGGACAGATTGCATCTCAGCAGAGGCCAGGCAGGACTACTGCAATCCTCTGCCACCCCAGCTCCATGATGGAGAAGCTGTTCTGCAAAGCTTTTCTTTGATCCTTCCACAGTTTAAAACAAAATCATTTACAGCAGAAATTAGTTGCATGAACACATTTCTATTTGTTTACTTTCAGTTTGCCCACTGTAGATACCTGGAGGCTGTACACACCTTTTTCTTTGGAAAGGAAATCTGTGGAAAAAGGCAAAGTGAGCTGTTTGATGTAGGCTCATAGGTAAAGTATAGGCCCTCAGCTGGTGTGATCATTTCCGAACGATACTCTTCTGAAATCAATGTGATATTCAGCAAAACCACACACTTCTGACCTATGAATACAATCCAGAGATATAATCTAGACTGTTTGCTTTGGTTTTATTACCTCAATTATATTCATAATCTTATATAATTATAACAATTCATGGCTAGAAAACAGTGTTAGTTAACAACTCAAAAAATGTTATGCCTCTCTCAAAGGGAGACCCAAGCAAAATACAAAATATCTATCAAGTACAGTTATAGAGTAGCTAACACATCCTCCATGAGGAAGAACACATGCTTTTCTTCAGTATCCTCTACACAATAACAGAGGGCTGAATTTTCCAGGGCAATGGAGAGGACGAGCCTATTTCAGAACACCAAAATGCAAATGACATTTTATAGATACATTTGTTAGCACTGTTGCAAATGAGTTGTTGTGTGTGTAGGAGCTCACTTAAGTGGTCATTACTGTATGTGATTTGAAGTCACAAAAGGCATTTCACAAATCTGTTTGAAACAGATGTGCTTCTACCCTGCATTTGAAATAAAATTAGTCAATGGTCTCAATTTAGGTAACTTTTGCAGTCACTAATATACAATCAGACAGACAATCGCACACTTTTTAAGCATGTATGAAAAGCATTAGACAGAAGAAAAGAAGATAAGAAGAATATATCACTAAACAGTATCTGCAATGTTAGATATTCCTTCCAGATACTCATTCACATTTAAATGGAATGAGAAAATGCAAAACATTAAACGTAGCATTGCCTGTTTCACTTGATGCAACTAGGAGTTCTAATTCAAACACTCTGAGATTGAACTTTGCTTTCATACCTGCCAGAGAAACTTTCATTAATTAAAACCAACAAAAATACAAGCAGGATAGCTGAGTAACTGAAGTTGAATTTATCCTATATATCCTATTTAACCATGGCATGCTTTTTTAAACTTTTCACTACTACCCTTATTATCCCGTGCCATCTTATTGCAGTGCTTTT
Source organism: Melospiza georgiana (assembly GCF_028018845.1). Classification (NCBI taxonomy): domain Eukaryota; kingdom Metazoa; phylum Chordata; class Aves; order Passeriformes; family Passerellidae; genus Melospiza; species Melospiza georgiana. The sequence continues at coordinate 13,818,069 of NC_080438.1, read as the reverse complement.
TCAGAATCCCTTATTCCTCCCATCAATTCAAGATCCATTTCCACACACCCAGCATTCACCTCCCCTGCTCCGGCTTTCAAGCCGTGTCTTTTGCAGACCACCAGGAAGGAATTTGCAGAACACTGGCTGAAAGACACTTATTGTGCAACTAATAAGGAAGGTTGAAATACCATTAAAATTCTGACTTGTGCTTTAAAATGCCATGAAATTCTGAGTTATGGCTCTGCCTTGAATCCCAGGTTGCACAATTGCACTGAAGTGCTGCAGAGCAATTGTGGGCTGCCTGCAGCAGCTGAACCACACAGGCACTTTGGACCACTGCAGCTTTTTGCTCAGGCTCCTGATGGCTTTCCTGGGAGCTGATCATCATTAAGGCTACACAAGAAAGCACCAAAATAAAAGTTTAAGCTCTGAATTACTCTGATAGTTTTACTTCAGCCCCTCACATACTGCTGTTTCTGAAGCCATAGGACCTCCCTTCCCATTCAAATCCTTAGTTTTGGCCTCAAAGTTACACTTGCCCTGAAATTACTATCAGATTTCATTGGCAAAGTAAAATGCCTAAAAAGTGAATATTTTATCAATTGGTTTCAAAAATTGAGGAGAAAACATATATAATATTTTATACTCTTCTTTTAAATCACTGATTGAAAGCATTTGGTGAGTGGGTATCACACCTATATGGTGGGACCAAGAATTTCACTTGACACAATGTTGGTGTGGTGGAGCCTTAAGATCTCTATGGATGGGAAGTATAAGTTTGAAAATTAAGATCCAAAGAAGCTTGAGAAAAATCCTTATAATTAAAAATTGAAGAACATTGATCTACATTATCGACTGAAAATTGTAAATCTTTCATTTAACAGGAGAGCTGCTTACTAATTTTTACACAAAAATCTTCAAAACCATTGGCTCTTTTCTGTTGGGTTTTAAAAATATATTTAACTGGATGTGGCATAAATATTTTTTGCATGTTGGTTATGGGGCTAAACTAAGCAATAGCAGCATAAGAAAAAAAAAACCAAAAAGCCATCTATTAAAGTGCAATTGCTTACAGAGCCAACAGCCAGCCTAAAGGGAGCTGCCCTTATGACAAATGTCCATGCATGATGTAAACCTCCTTTTTGGTGATGGTGTAGTAATTTCCATTGCAAGTGGGTATTACATTTTTAATTGATTCCTAGCAGCAAAGTCTGTAACTTTCACTGATACGTGTCCATTTCACAAGGTTATTGACTTTTGACATATCTTGTTAGATGTTATGATGAGACGGATTTTTTTTTACACAGATTGATGTCTATTGATATTACATTAGTTCATCAAGGTTACAAATCACACTGCATTGCACCACATTTCACATTTTCTGTATCATGACAAGAGGTTTATAATATTCACTCTGGGACATATAAAGTGCCTTTCACCCATCCCTTGGATAAATAATTTAAGAAATTGTTGGGAAATCATACCTAATTAGTAGGATCTGCACTCAATAAGTGCCTTTTGATTTAAATTGTTTTTGTATTTTGATAGCTATTGATTTTAGGAGTAGGAGAAATGAATAATACATTTTGCATTTCTCCACTGTTCACAGCAATAATCTGACAGAAATAATGGAGGAACACTGCTGGAAGAGGCCTCTTTGGGGACCTGCATGCCTTTCCCTAGAAAGCCCATGGGACAGTTAAAGGCACTCCTGTGTGGAATGGCCTGATCCCCTTTTCTCCCATTGATTTGCTGCATAATCCTGGACAAATCACTCAGCCTCTCAAAGACTCTCCTTTTCCATCAGCAAAATGGAAACAGAATGGTTCCTCATCAGTTCTCAGATGACCACAAGACACATGGAGAAAAGCAACAGACACATCCAAGCAGGCATAATACACATCCTAACTGGCACGGTCACATGGAGCATGGAGCCAGCAAGTGAGGCTTCCTGTGGGCACAGGAGGGTCTGGTTCCCCCCAGCAGGACCCAGGGCGTCCCCGTGGGGCTCTGAGAGAGCGTGGTGGAGCTGGGCAGCACACAAAGAGCACGCCCTGCCAGCCTCCTTCTGCACTCAGTCCTGCCAGCAGGAGCGTTCTGGTCGCTTTGGCTACGCGCTTTCCTGGCTGAATTGATACCAGACTAATTTGGTTTTCTTTGGATGCTAATCCCTCAGAGTGAGAGGAGGGAACAAGGTGAAGTTGTACCATGCAGATAAGCTGGGTAACAGGCTGGTATCTTCCCGAGGCAGTGCAGCTCGGCGTGCAGGTAGGGAAGGCTGCTTGCATGAATGGCCAGGGGTGAGGAACACAGACAGACAAAAACATCTCTGAGGCTGAAAACAAATCAGAATATATAGGTATTTACAAACACTGATTTCCAACACCCCAGCAGCTGTAACAAATGCAGACTTTATGAGATAACCATAATTATAGAAAAGCTTTATTTTTGGTTTGGTTTTTTTTCACCCAGTATGCCAGCTCTGATTTGAAAGGAAAACCATAGGCTCAACTGTGCAACACAATAAACCATGGCATCAAAGCAAGCATCAAAGTGCCCCCTTGGCTGCTGGCAAACAGTACAGTCATAAGAAAAGAGACAATGAAAATACAATAAGTAGAAATAGTGCTTTTTTCCCACAACATAAACACCATAGACATTCTTTTAATACAAAGAGAAGCAGGATCCAATGTGACAGCTTTATATTTGCCAAGTATCATGGGAGGACTGTTAAATACATCCTCCCCAAACCAAGCCAAAGGAGCAGAACGAGCCAAGATGTTCTTGTCAGAACAAAGACATCCCTTTTCTTAGGTCTCAGACAGTTAGCAGGATTAATTTTGCTTTTTATTTATTTTAATCATCTCCATATCAAGCTAGCTTCAGCAAGATGTGCCAAAATATCTATTAGTGCCTGTCTACACAGGTACAGTCCACTGCCCCAAAATCACTTTATGGTCTTCAAAGAATGGAAATTATATTTAAGACATTTTTTTTTAATATATAACTTTTAAAAAAATTCTCAAGTAGACCACTGAGAGCCAGGACTGTGCAACTCTAAAGCAGAGGGGTTGCTGTCACATGGAAGAGCAGACAACTGTATGCGTTTAAATCAGCCTCTCACAGGGGGAGATTTAAATAATGCGTAGTGGATTTCTTTGTGATACTTTGCCTTCTTTCTTTTTTCAGTTAATATTTTACATTCTTTTAGAAGTATTACCTTTACATTAAGCCATATATTCATATAATCATGAGGGACATGCAACTTTTCTGTCTTGCCCTTCTACTTTCAAGCAAATTTACAGAAATTGAGGCCTGACAACCCACAGTTGAGGTGCTCAGGAGCAAACAGCTGAAAGCATAAGAATGGGGCTGCTCAAATATATTTTTACCCTTCTCTCATTAAAGTTTCATCTAAAGAATTTTTGTGGGAGCCTTAGCCAGTAAAACAGCACCCTTCACTTTTAGGTTCCCAAGCAGCAAGGGCACAGGGGAAAACAAGTATCAGATACACACAATCTTTCCTCTTATGCCTGCTGTGCCCTCCCAGATGCAGTAATTCATCTTCTTCATATCTTTTAGTAAAAGAAAAGTGATATTAATTATCCTGAAGTATTTTTAAAGAAGATGAATATTGGAGAAGTTCTTACTTATTTCACAAGACATTCTGCTTCCCATGTAAAATGTAATGATTTTCCATGTAAAATTAATGATCGTAATAAGTTTCATTTTAAGGCAGGTCTCTCCTGGGTAACCTCTCCAGTAAAGTCTGATTCCAGGTGAAGCCAATACTAGAACCATATTTGCTTTTATGAATGCTGAAATGGTCCATGAATCTCAAATAGTATTGCACCCTCTGTTTTATAAATATTTTATGTGTTTTCTTCAGTAAATACATATATTTTGCTTTTTGAATCTCAGGGCCCCTTTTGAGCTGTGTGGCTCTTAGAATGTTAATAGAGAAGTAGCAACATGAAACTGAAAATAAATGCTTTTAACAAACAGGGAAAGTCTATATTTCACCAAGGAAAGTGTGGTTTAAAATAAAACAGACTCCTGCAACGTCTAAATCCTGCATATTTTCTGCAGAGCATGCCACAGCTATTGACATGCTGTTGGTTTTATATGTCCCAGGATGCATGAATTATTACTGTCATTTGACATTTTATATTCCTAGTTCCATAGCCTATAGCAACACTTACCGTCAGCTGTGGCAGACTATAGCAGACCTCTGGCAATGCCTCTTATTGATCAAGCACTGCTCACTGTTTGCCTGCTCAGTAATGCAAAGACATCCTAATTCTCTAAGACAGAAAACCCACAAGTTACTGCATTTGGGATTTCTAGTCCTTTCAAGATACCCAAGACACGAAACACAGATTACAGATACCTTCTCCCCCACTGGGAGGCAAACTGAGTTATCTCACAAGCTTTAGGTACTACAAAAGAAAGCACATTGCATGGTAATGCTGAAGAGAAAAGCAGGATGCTAACGAAGGGTGCTAATATAACTGGTTATGAAAGGGACCTCAGGAATGAGAGAGCTGTTTTGCTGAGAGTCAATGGAGTTGTGCTGCCAGCTTTATTAACTTCTTTAAAAAGGACCTAAACAAAGTAATACAGCGAAAAACTATGTCAAAGGTGCTATGATTTGAATAAAGGTAAATCTTCCCAATGCTTACTTAGGTGAAATTCCCCCAAGACAGCAAGAGCCTGAGTTCATGTAAACAATTAAATAGAAATTGCAGATCACAGGGCAGCAGAACATACCACAACAGACCATGTAAAGAACCGTGCAGCAGTGACTGGTTTCTGGGCCTAGCAAACACACCCCCAACACCCTCTTGAGTCAAAGGAAAGATGACCTACCCTTGGCAAGGGGCAAGTCCTGTCAGGTAATGCAGCTCACAACAGCAGCATATCAACCTCAGCCTCTTTATTACCCTTCTCCCAGTCCACACTCTTCCCTCTCTGATCTCTCTCTCCTTCCAGGGAGCAGCCATGGCCCCGGCATGGCTGCCCAGCACAGCCTCTGTATGGATTGGCTCAGAGGGAACAGAGGTGTGTGCACCGGCTGCCCAAGGGGCTCCTCAGTGAGTCACCCATGTGGGAGCATGATGGCCAAGCCCTGGCAGCGCCAGGCTGCATCTCTGCACACCCTTCCTGCCCCAGCAAGTGCCCTGTGCAGGGGCAGCTCTGACCCACACCTGGGACTTCTGTCAGAGCTGTGACGAAGCCAGGGTAAGGGACATGTTTAACTTGGCCAGCCTGAACCACCAGAGAATTTGTGCAAGACCAGCTTGGCTTTTGCCAAGATTCACAGCTGCCCTTCCTCAGGGTGCAGTCCCTGGGCAGCATCCTGGCCCTCCACCCTGGGCCCTCCTCAGGTCACAGCTCGGGGGCCAGAGCCCACACATTCCCAGGGCTAGCTGGGACTGACCCAAACACTCCAGGAACAGCCCACCCACATTTGCTTGGCTAAGGACCAGCTTTGATGTGATGCTTCTGTGGGGAGTGTCCATCCCAGCATCCAATGGCACCCTGTCCCAGCTGGTTGTGAATCCCCATGTGGGGAGAGGGCCTGAGGGCCTTCCCTGGTTCTGGGGACCCATCGGACCCAACTCTCAGGGTGATCCAGATCTTGAGTCTGACCCCTGCAGCCCAACCCCATCACATTGTGGCTTTGCTCCTCACTTTGGTTGCAGAGACAATGGCTGCAGCACCCTCCTGGCATGCTCTGCTGATCTTCAGGAAAGGGCTTTTCCTGAAGCTATTGCTTTTTGTCCCACATCTTGAGCTCAAGAGTAAGCCTGAAGCATGGCATAGGGGTTTTCTGCTTGCATTGCACCTTTCTGTTCATCCTCTCCCACTGTCTGATCCTTCTGCTTCCCTTGCCTGTCCCACCAGTGTTACTCTGACATGAGGAGCCTCCAGCATTTTTTCCCTCATTGAATCTCTTGGAAAGCATCATCAGGTCATGAACCATTTCCTCCAAACACTGACTGCATCTGCTGCCTTAGCACAGTGATGGAGTTGCTTATCCAGTCCAAGCTTGCTACAATGAAAAGTCACACTTTTTCAATTTATCCGGTGAGTTTTTATGATCACTTGAAATACAGCAGCACGGCCCTGCACCTGTAACATCTTCAGAGCCACTTAACAGCACAGCCAGAGAGCATGACTCCAGTTGAGCTCAGCTGAACACAGAAGGTGACTTCTGATGCTGGAGCACTTCATCACTGGGGTAAGACAGGCTGGTGAGGCAGGCAGCATTTGACTTGCAAAGCCTCTTTCTTTGCCATCCTAAGAGGGCAGCAGGGCTGCACGTGAGTTAAACCCCTGCCAGCAAACAAAACATTTTGCTTTGCCAAAACGTTACAGTGGTGATTTTGTTCCTGTCTCTTGAAGGCGAGATTGAATGGACAGATCCTGTCAGCTCCTCAGCCAGCTTGAAGAGAGCTGGTTAATGACAAAGACCATTGGCATTCACACATTCCCACCTCCTTCAAGGCACAGTTCCTCTTTGGTTGACTTCTCCCAGGGAGAAACCAGTTTTCTGCCTCGCCCTTGGAAATGATGGAAGATGCAAACTCCAGGCTAACTGCTTCTCTTCTCTTCTCTGCTTCATGAGGCTCAGCCCATTGGCCTCACATTCCTGTGGTCAAATCTGGCAGAGCAAACATCTGGAACATGCAAACAAACCCCCAGATTCAGACACCTGGACAGGGAGGGTGTTTGTGCTGCAGTTCATCATCACTAGGGTGGGAAGAGCAGCATTCCAAGCAGGACAGTTGGAGAGACTGCTACAGGTACTGGACAGGACATCCACAGAAGTGGCACAGACTGCAGGGCCAAAAGCAGCCCTTGGTGTCTCATGACAGTGCAATATGTATGTAGGTATTTAGGTTTAGAAATATACATCCACACACACACATGCTCAACTACACTTTGTATGTATGTATAGGTGCACATGATGGTATCCTACATTTTCATTGCATCATGTGCATCTGAGCAAAAAGATCACAACTCCTGTGGACAATTTATCAGCTGAAATGGGAATTTTACACCTGTCCAAATCCTTTATTTTAAATCTTTCAGTGGTTTTTTTTTGCAATTTGGAAAGAGTTTAATTTTGACTTATTGACATCAGTGCACTTTACTGAGTGAGAAGCACTAACGCCTACCATGGTTTCCTCTGAACCCTCATATGAACAAGCAGAATTATTCCATTTATGCAAACACCAGATGTAGCAGTTTTAATAAAATCAAATGCCTTTAAATAAAATACTTCATATAATTTGATTTATTTGTAGTCTTGCCTCTAACATTAAAAATACCTACTGTCTTCCCATGATCAATAATCCAATTTTTAAGGGGCTGTTACTTTCATTATAAACATATAAAAGCAATCCAAGCTACTAAAACCCTGTATACAGACACATTGTAAAAGCCAAACTACTTTTTACCCAGCAGGCAAAAAAAGAGACATAAACAGGTCTGAATTGTTGCAGACATAAATATTTTAGACAGACTAGAAAAACCTTTGGGAATTTGAGACTGCAATTAAGCCCCTTAGCAGACCATTCAGTGAACCACAGCCTGAAGAACCCTGTGGTGGGACCCAGTTGTGGAATAAGACATTGAAAGGGTGCAGGTCACGAAGTCAGGAATGGCTTCATGGGTGTGCCACAAGCATTCCCTGCTCCTGTGTTCAACATGGTGTGCTTCAGCTGACAGGAGAAAACAGAGAAAACACATTTCTCCTTTGTCTGCAGCCAGCTGAGCTCTCTTCCTCTATTTCCACCTCTTTCTGTCCACCTCATTCATCCCTCATCCAAGCTCTGTAAGCTTCCTATTATTCCAGACATTAAATCAATTTGTGTAAAACTATTACTGTTGTAGATGCTCTTTCTCTCATCCTATTGCTCAGCAGGAAGTAGACTTAACGGTGCCATCCTAACTAATGAAAGTTTATTTAAGAACAGCTCAAACCCACTAAAAATTAGTAGCTTGATCCCACAGACCTGTACTCAAGCCTTCAGCCTCCAGCCTGGATTGATCACTGTGGTGTCCAAGAAAGTGCTCTTGGCAGACTCCACACTGTCTCGGATGCATCTTTACATACATTAGTTGCATTAAATAAATCATTATCACTGCTACAAACTACCTTCTGGCCTCATCACATGTTAAAGTTTCAGGACCTGCTTGGGACTACCCTGCATTGCTGATATCTGTGAAAGTGCCATCCCCAGAGTCACCCTGAGCCAGACACTGCAGTCAGGCTCACTCAGCAACTTGGAAGCACAACAGTATTTCTAACGTCCCAGAAACAATTACTGCATCATCTCTCTTTATGGCTTTCCTGGAATATTCTTTATGTTCTTTGGTTTGTACAAATCACTGTGTCTAGGATGTTAACTCTTCCTGCTCAGACCCGATGGGTTATTCCTGCTCAGTGAGGAACGCATGGACTTCCTCTTGAACATGACTTTAAAATTGCATTGATGATGAGGAAAGCAAAGCACAAATTGTGATCAGAGCTTTTATCACATCTCTACTCTTTGTGTGAGGGTAGGCAATATTTCTGATTACCAGAGGTCTCTCTGGTAATCAGAAATATTGGTACTGGTACTGGTCTCTCCAAAGCACAAAATAAAGATTTACAGAAGATATGCTCTTAACTCTTGCCAACCCAAGTCCAGAATTCCTTCTCAGCTGGTTGGAAATGCCAAGCCAAACTCTTTCAAATGTAATCTTAACCTAGCTTTTTATGAAGACTGAATCTCAGTGACAGGTCTGTTTTTACTATCAGTAGTAGGACACAACTCCTCAGGTTGCTCTTTCACAAGGACACTATTAGTTTACTCCATATTGAAGTTTATTGGGCTTTGGCTTTTTTATAAGGCAACAGCAAGTAACATGTGTTTTCATTGTTCCCATCTGTAAATCTGTAAGAGGGTACAATGAGGGCAGAGACAGTGTATAAACACCTTACAAAATAATCTTTGGCCTTTGATGAGGATGCATTGATTTGAGTCATCTGGTTATCACTGAATCTTTATATGAAATCACTTTATATGAATGTATATTTTATTTTAAATACTTAGCTCCTCTAAATCACAATCACTGACTTTCTCTTTTCTTTTTTCTGACAGTAGCAAGAAACATCAGCTAGCTCTCCTCTTAGGAAAAAAAAAATAAAAAGAGCCCAGTGTGTGGCCAGATAGGACATAACTTCATCTTTTGTCATGGTTTGGTAAACAGTAAACCTGCTGAGATTTAGCTGGGAACTGGTACTTACTCATGCTCCTTGTGGACCTCAGGCCAGCTGAACGGGGATGAACACCAGACAGAGCCTGTGACCAGCAGCAGCTCATTAGGGCAGCCATGGGCACATGAGCCCTGCACTCCTGCACTGTCCAACTTTTCATTCCCTTGTCTCCTTCTGCTTCTCTCTCCTTTCTGCTTTCTCCCCATGTCCTCCCTTTGCCTGCTATTTCCAGTCATTCCTTTCTTCCCTGTTCCTCCTCTATCTTTTCCCTTTGCTCAGGCATTCTGTCCCTCTCCTCTGCTCCCTTCAGGAGAGGAGAAGTGGGAAATGTTCTAATTTAGTGCAAACAGCAAAGAAGTAAGGAAACAACAGGTATTTTGTTTGAAAAATGCCACGGGTCCTTTAGGACCCCGATTCAATCTCTCCAAAAAAATAAATCAATTGCAAATTTAAATAAACATCAGATCACAACTCAAGGTACCACTCCTTAAATGCAATAATGAGTCAGCTCGTTCTAGAAGTTGCCACATACAGAAAACATTTTTTGCCAATTATTCATGAACATTTCTACAAAACTAATCACAGCCATTATTTAGAGTGCTCTGTCACATCAACTTTGCAATTATTCAATCCCCTTGTTTTTACATACCTATTCAAACCCTGAAAAGAAAGACTTCTATTAACTTAAGCACATCTTTATGAACTTTTTAAAATGCAGTAAACTCTTGGTTTTCTGCCTTAAGTCACACAAAGGACAAGGCACTAGGAGCTAACAAGGGTTCTCACAAAAACATTAGAGAGACTATTATGCTACTTTCACGTTTTTGATATAAGATAGGGTTCTGCACCTAAGATTTTTTAATGCACACAGAATATTGCAAGTACAATGGCATTTGGATAACAACATTTAGAGGCATAAAATTACAAGTGTAGTGACATGTTTTTTGTGCTTCCTTATAGCACAGAAGATGCTGCTCTTTGTCCCCACATCACTTGTGTCAGAAGCAGCCCAATACTAATAAATCTTGAATACAATTTTGAGATTCATAGCAAGGGCTGCAACACCCGGGTGGAATTTATAAACATGTGTTTAAAATTGTTTCTGCGTCATGCTAAAGCACAGACACAGAAGGAAAGGTCTCTTTGCCCTGATACTGGGCATCATAAATGAAAATAACTTCCTTCCTCTGCCTGGGATGTGATCCCTGGCATGTACAGCTCTATCTGGACGTGAAGGGGGGCAGGTTCCCGACTCTTGCTGAAGCAGCCCTGGGCAGAATTGCACGTTCCTTGTGACCAGTGGAGATGGGGCAGCCCTGCAATGCTTTCTTCTAGCTCACTTGAGCAACCAAAGATCTTTTTAGGACACTTACTGTAAGTATTTATGAGTATTTATGTAAGGTAAGGTAGCAGCAGGGCTTTAAAATCTGGCAGTGCATAGAATTCACAGGCCTCAAATCTGCTACACAACTAAGATTTGGGGTTAGATTTCTTTTTAGGCATTTACATAACCTCAGAAAGTGCTTTGCTCAGAGCTGTCAGTCAGAGACGTTCCAGCATAATTTCAAAAACATTAGGGAGCTTCACACCCAATGTACAGCAATCTGTTTGAATCCAAAAACTAGAACACGCTGTAGTAAACAGTTTTTTTCCTGATCTCATTTCATGTAATTGGGCAGGAAAACTGAGGTATCAGAGGTCTGAATCCTGCCTGGAAGAACAGCACAGGGCAGGGAGGGTGCAGCATGGGTTCCAGTACTGGATTGTGATGACTCAGCTCATCAGACCAATTCCCTCTACTCACCCACTTGGCAATCTGGTGTCCCCAGCTTCTCACTGAGCAGCAAGTTAACCCAGAGAACTGCAGGGATTTGTTTAATGCAACAAAAGCTTTTGTCTTGTGAACATCAGGCTTAAATAATTGTATGGATGTATCCTCTGGAAATCATACTGAGTCTCACAGAGCTTCAGAGTAGCTATTTGGAATCCATCAGTAGAAAGACTGGAAATTCCTAAAGAAAGAGGTCCTTAGCTGCAGTTTCTTTAACCAAGACCTCTCTCTTATGATTTCCAGTGAGTTCCTGCTCTCATATTCTAAAGGCAATACCAAATTTCTGGGTGAAAAAAAAAATCAACTTTTAAGATTGTATTAGTCTAAATAATATAAATATAAATATTTACCGTAGAAAATTATTTCCTGGCTTTCTCAGTTTCCTTCCACGGAAACCCTCTTACACCACACTGTGTCATCCGTAAGCAGAGGCGATGCAAGGCCGAGAGCAAGGCTGCTGCCTTGGAGCCGCATCCTCGGGCCGGGCCGGGCCGGGCCGGGCCGGGCGGAGCCGCCGCTGCGGGGCTGCGGGAGCAGCGCTCAGCCCGCGGAGCCCCCGCTGCTCCCGGCGGTTCCCCCGCCCGCCCGGCCGGCACAGACCCGCTCCCCAGAGCCAGCAGGGCTGCTGGAGCACTGGCTGTGCCCAGGCACCCCTCCCGGCGCCTCCAGGCAGAGCCACGCTAAGGCACGGCAGCGCCGACACTCAGCACCAACCCCGAGGAGCGCGGCACGGGACAAACCCAGGCATGCCGTTGGCTTTGAGCATGTGGTTATCTGTTCTTTTTCTGCGGGATTAGGTTGTGTCTGTGCATGACAATAACCCACCACCCTGACCACCCAAGCTCCCTGAGCTCCCAAATGTCCTGGCCCCAGGTGACCCCACCCGGCCCTCTGTGAACCCCTCCCACCCACCATACACACCTTGTGCTCAGCAGCTCCTTGGATCCATTAACCTTTACAGCGTGCACAGAGCTGTCGTCCTGCCAAGAACTTTTCCTTCCATAGGAAACCCATTTTCCCCCTATTTTCCCCTTCAGCTTAAAGAAATAAAAGGAAATAAAAGAAAATAAAGGGATTGTGAAATTCTATTTACTACCTGCACATTTATGTAGGGGAAAACATTCTCACACAGTACCACTCCAACTTTCATGCTATTGTAAAGGTACTGTGCTTGACCCTGGGGAACTTACGGTACATTCCATACTGCCAGCTTCCTACAGCACCTAACTCCAGGCAGGGCTGGAATACTGCAGTTATTCCATTCACGTGTGCCTGCACATACAGGTGCACACCTGACTGTAAAACACAGCTGTATTCTTAAAACAAACGTGTTCAAATTGCATCATATCAACAGAGTATCTTTTGGCTTGAAAAAAGAGTAATCGATTTTATATCCCTTATCAATCATGATATCTAAATTTGGAGCATCCAGATAGTTTACTCACTGATTTCTCAGTGAGCCTCCTGTATTTTCAACAGTATTTTTCAACCCCAACACCGAGTGGAAGAGCAAGTCATGATCCCACATGTTAAAAACAAGAGCAATTGCTCACGTACCCTGTGCAGCAGAGCTGCCATTCCACCGGGGAAAGCCTGACAGCCTGCAGCTCTCGTGCAGGCAAGACTCCCACAGAGGGGAGCATGACTGCATGTGCCTAACACTGTCACACCAGACTCACTGTCTGGGCACGGGCTTTTCTGCATTGACAGCACTGGGGTATTTTGTTGTAAAGGCAGAAAAATGGCTAAAATACCAAACTTCCCAAAAGCTGTCAATAATAATAATAATAATAATGAGTCAGATCAGCACGTTTTGGTTTTCTATATAAGGGTACGTTAAACTATCAAAGGATCATAGATCTCTCTCTTCCAAAGAGAGCCAGGTGATGGCTCTTCCCATATCTCAGATTAGATGGGGGTTTTCATATTCTAATACTTGTGCTATATGTGTATGTTTTAATGTCCTTTTTGAAATGCTGCAATTGAGGCTCTAATTGGGGTGGCCCAACTCTCAGACCTGTTTCAGCCAATGCTCATATAATATCACAAACTCAGCAGGGTTGCCCTGCATTTAGACTGCTTTAAGAAACTTTGGTTCCCATTTTCCATGCTGTCCTGTCTTTTCCCCACTTTCACCTTGGCACAGGGAGCAAACAGAGCAGCACAGGCTGTAGTGTGCTCCTATACTTAGTTCCCTGAACACAAAGCAAATATGCAAGAACCTGGAGCGAGGATCTGTCCTGAAAGAGGCAGGTATGGAATATGTCACCAGATAGAGGAAGCTGCAGAATTTTATTATTTTTTTCACCCTGCAGGAACTCTGAATCAAAATATCTAGAAAAAGTGAAATTTAGTAAAAATTGGATCATCCTTTTCATCATTGTTTTCATCTCCTGAATCCTTGCGACAACATTTTGGAAAGAGCTTCTCTGAGAGACAAAGAGGTTTTGTCCCGGGGAGCCACTGCCCAGCAAGGGCAGACCCCACTCGTGTCACCCCCAGGCAGCAGATCCATGCATGCCACCCCACGTCCTGGCTTTCCCTGACCTTGTGCCCAGAGGAGCCACAGTGCTAAACATTTCATCAGTTCACACAGGCATCAGCATCTGCCTGACTCCAGACATCCAAGAAGCACCAGGAACCGCAGACATTGCAATGTTTAAATTTGCTAGCAAATAAAAGAGTGCATGGCAGCAATGTTCCACATGAAAGGTAAAACTCACAGTTGGAGCAGGCTGTAGGGTGGTGGCTCTGTGCACACTGCAGACTCCATCCTGCTGAGAGGGGACGTGACAGCTGCCTGAGACTCTCCTGTGGGGGTCAGCTCAGCCCTGCCTGTGGCACAAGGGATGCCACACAGCCTGGCCATCCCCCTGCCACCAAGGCAAGCCACAGCTGCTCCTGCCATCGCTGGCTGCATTATTTCCAGCCATTAAAGCATTGCTCTGCAGGCTTGGATTTTCATGTCAGAATCTAGGAGCTACAGAATAACCCTCCAAACCAAATTATATCACCGAGACCCTCTTTCTCCACCAGGGCAAAAACAATTTTAATCCCCATTTGTCCTCTAGCAGTCTTTTCCTTCAGGTGAGTGGCCACAGTGCTTCACCACAATTAACCATGGCCATGGCTCTTAGTAGCAATTTGTTTCCAGTTACCTCCTTCAGGCAAATCTGAATAATTATCATCAGTTTTTTCACATTTCTTTCTGCTGCCAAGTCTGTATCAAAGTGCTCAAAGCACATCAACTGTCGATCCTGCAATATTCCAAATAAACCATTGGCTGCCCCTGGTGAAGCCCAGGGTGGCCCAAACCCTGTGGTGCTTTGCCCAGCACAGACCCATGGGCATGGACAGAGATTTCTCCCCAGTGAGAAGCGCAGGGTTAGTGCCAGAGAGCCACCCTGGTGTCAGCTCTGCTGATCCAGGGGAGGTGCACACCCACTAACAAAGTCACTATTGCCTGGGGCTGCAGTGCCAGCAGGGGAGTGGCAGCAGCTCCTGTCCCACCTGAGCCCTCTGAGGTCCTGACTGGTCCCAATCCAAAGGGTGCTCACACAGGCTTGGGCACACGCTGCCTTCCATCCCTGGAGCATCTCCACCACTCTAAGGTAGCAGGGACCAAACTTCAGCTGATCCTAACAGTAGTTCCTTCCAAGGCAGGGAAATGAAGGAAGGAAACTGCAGCACACTGTGGATCCTAATTGCATTTGCTCTGCAGGCTCTGAAATGTCAGTCAAACAAATATGCCATTGCCTTTACTGCTCTGCAGTTGCCATTTACTATTTTACTGGGAAATTGTCCAGGAAAGGGATACTACCTAGAAGGGACCATTATGCTAGCACTGGAAACCAGCAATATTTCTGAGCAACCCCATGGGCCCATTATCTGTTCCTACGCTGCGGAAAGACAAGAGGAGCCAGAGCGAGCCAATTTGTGTTTGTGGCAGCAACTGCAGCTGCAGAGGGGATGGAGACAGCCCAGGGCCCAGCGGGCACATCTGAACCGGTGCACGCTCTGGAGCTGGGACAATTCACACCAGAGAAGAGCATGATTCAGTGAGTGAAGAAGGAAAAAAACCCATCTTAAATGAGTTCTTTTATGAGCCTGAATTTCATTATGCAACTTTATCAGAGTTTATGAGAACTGGAGCAAACAATACGAACATGCAGAACATGCCCACTCTCCAGCACTATCAGTCCACAAACCCAGTAATTTCCAGAACATGCAGAAACCATGGGGCAGATGGGAAAGCCCCTTTCCCTGGGAACAGCCCCTCTAAAACCATCTCTTATTCTCTCACAATGCCTTTTGCCCTCCAGAGAGCTCAGTTCCCGCTATAGGCAGCTCCTTGATATTTAACTACCATTCTCCTAGACTCTGAGTGAGTGATTGAGATACTTAATATGCAGAATCATTCTGAATCACCCCATTTTACCACTGCTTTATTTCTCCTCCAAGTCAAAAAAGCATAAGAAAGGCTACTCAGCCCACTTCTGCTTACTGTAATTCCCCACCCGCTCTGCACAAACAAACACAGATCTACCTGGACCAGATCCCATTGACTTCTAAGCAAAGCTCAGTCTGTCTGTCTTTCCCTCTCTTCAGGTAGCTGGTCCCAGAGGCAGTTTCAGACCTACTTATAGGTTCAATCTCTGTGGGCAGGGTGAGCAGGGGCTGTGCCCAGCACAAATGAGGAGAAAATTATCCACTGTCAAAAAAGGTAACTCCCACCCCTCTAGAAATCACCTTAGCCAGGAAAACATGTGCCCTTCACACCAGCACCTGTGAAGGCTTCCTGTTTGCAGAAGGTTCAGCAACCATTTCATTTCTGCCATTTTTTGGTTTTCATCACGCTATCTCTGCCACTGAAAGCACAAGTGGATCAATGCTCAGTGCTTGTGTCAGGGCACCCTGTCCCTGCTACTGAGGCACTGACAAGGCCACCCAGTGTCCTGCAAGCAGAGGACAGGAATGGGACAGCACCAGCAGCGCTGTGGCTGCCCTCTGGCACAGGGACGGCTGATCTGCTGTGGGCTGGCAGCTGCATTCTCTGCCTCACAGGGATGTACACCATGAGCATTCACAGTCCCTTCCTAATTCTTTGCATACTTTTTTGGCTCTAGGTATAGTTTCTGCAGACATCCAATCTGAATGAATACTATTTTTTTTTCATTTAAAACAAAACAAGTGCCATGTTTTATCACCCCTTTCTCTCTGTCTCTCAGATTGGATTTCTTAAATTCACATGGGTTACGCATTTTCATAAACCACATTGGCTGCAGTAAGCTGCGTTGAAATCATCATTTAGAGAAGTGAAGATTTGATTTCATGGTGGAATTAAGGTTGACATTTCCTTTTTATTTACACTACACCAAGGATTAATAAGGTTACTATAACCTTAATCTTTGATAGCTCAACAATAGAATACTCCAGGATTACCGCAAAAGCTGGATTTTAACTCTTTTAATCCCATTATTGTTGATAACCTTATCAACACTGTGCTCCACCACAGAGGTGGAGTGGAAGGATCTCAGACTCTGAAATTCCTTACCATGGAGCAACACTCGTAGTTTAAAGAGAAGAGCCAGAGGCAGTTGCTTGGTTGATGCCTGCAGTGAGGTTCACAGTTTGCAGTAGGGCTGCAATGCTGCTTTTAAGCGCCTTGTCAGAGATCTTTGCCAAGAAAAACATTGGTCCAGTGGCATATGTTGGTGGAGCAATGCAAGGTTGCTCTAATTCCCTTACTTTGTTTTTCCCTCCTCCCATGCGACAACTACTCCAAGAATCAGACTGCCAGTCTGGCAAGTTGAGATCCAGAAACTTACTGCTAATTACCATGTTTACAATTCCCAACCTGTCTGTTGGTGCCAACAATCAAACCACATCCTCTTGAGTGCACCAAAAGACACTTGCTGGCAGTAGTTTCCTAAGGTTCCAGGCTGGCTGCATTAATTACTGTTAACTTAATTTTTGGGTATTGAAAAGCAGCTTTAATTAGCGATTCCATGGATCAAAATCATCATGAGTTTCAAGGAATAGCAGCTTGACTTATAGACTACTTACCAACCTATGAGTCTTTTATTTGGAAATACAAGTGGTAATAAATTTATATGTGGCCTGATAAATAAAGTAGGCAGAGGTTCAGTAAAAATCACACCAGGAAACAAAAGGTTATGCCTACCCTTTGAAGTAAAAGAAGCAGCTCTAAAAATGCAGGTTGAGTATATTTTATCATCCTCAGTAAACATTTGACTGCACAGAACAAACCACATTCTGAAGGTATATCACTGAATCAAAGTATTTAATGAATTAAAAGAAAAAGTATGTATTTTATGAACTCAGTGAAAGAGAACCCAAACTCAAATAACTGCAGGACACAGCCTGAGCAGAGAGGGTCTCCTTTGAGCCCTGTGAGTCCTAGCCTGAGATTCCTGAAAGCCATCTGACTGCTCATCCAGGATGCCTTTTTGTTGAGCACACACTTCAACCCTGCCAGAGTCAGCAGAGCACAGAGGGCTGTGCAGTACCTGGGAACAGGCTGCCTGCTGGAGGTCTGTGCCTGGGACCATGGCTGCAGAGCCCACCCAATGCCCTCAATTCCCCACCCCCAGCAATAAATTTCTAACCTGGATTTTCCATGGCAATGGGATTCAATCTGCATGATGCCGGCTTTAAAATGTTGGTCAGTTGATAAGAACTGCACTACACTGAAGATGCTTTTCTCTGCCTGGCATGGAGCTAAAAGACGGAGAGCAGAGCTACCCCAAGCTCTGCCCAGATGCATCTTGGTGCTGCTGGGGTGGATGGGCTGCTGGCCACAGCACAAGGCTGCTCTGGTCAATCTGGCAGCATGTGGATGCTGCTGCAGCCAATGCCTGTCTGTGCTGAGACTGCAGTCTCTTAGGGGTACTTATATCTGCTCATAATAACACTGGTCCTACCTGGCTCATGTAAAGATAGGCCTAGGTGTCTGATTTAACGCCCCTTTTTCTAAAAACTTGGTCTAACTGGTGCCCTAACAGGATACAGTGAGACTGTCTTTTCTACCCTGCAGCAGATTCTCCACCATCTCACCAAGACCCAAGACATCAACCAAATTCCCTGCTCTCCTGGCAATGTTTGACAGGCTGCCAGCCAGTGCCAGGCTCCTGCTCTTGCACCACAGTCCTACTCTGTGAGGTTGCAATGGGCTACTAAGGAAAAGATAACCCAGGGCAAAATTCAGGCATATGAAAAGCAGTGTGGGGTAGGGGAAATAGAGCCAAAGCAGGGAGTAAGCCAAGGAGACAGACATTAAAATCAACAGGCATTTTAACTTACAGGGGAAGAAGGGAAGGAAAATGAATCAGTGCTCCCAGAGGAGGCAGTCTGAATCTACTCTGATCCTAAAGCAAGAGAGTGGAAACAGGCATTTAAGAGCAGTTCATTTATACAAGGCGTACTGAATATACCAAGCAAACTACCAAAGGAGGCAATAAACCTGCATCTTGGAGAATGGTCTGAAAGGAGCTGGACTGGCACTTTAGAGCAAAGAGATATTTGAGGCTGCAAAGGCAAACAGCAGTGCACGGAGACACATGGACACAGCTCACATGGCCCATGCTATTGACGTGTTTTCCCTCCCCAGCCCAGCCTGCTGAGCTTGATTACTTACATCTTGTATAACTTACATAGTCTAAAGAGAGTCGGCCAATTTCCACTCAATTTATAATTTAGCAAGCAGAGGAGCTTGATTCTTCTAATTTACATAAAACGTACATAAAACTGAAAACAAGATAGCTTCAGAGCATATGGGCAAAGTACACAAGAGCCACAGAGGAAAGCAGGAGTGAAGAAGGATACGGAGCAAAAGCACTGCCTGGGTTGTGCTCTGCTAAGGAGTTCTGAGTACCTTATTTATATAAATATGTCACAGACAAGGCAGTTTTCATCATCACAGACATGTGTTGGTGGACAATCGGCACACAGACGTACCTAACCAATGCCGTAACACTGAATGGGGCGTTTTTACTGCATCCTTCTTTTTCTAGGTAAAGAAATATTGTTGAAAACCTTCTGCAACAATATGGCAAGACGGCATCAGTGTGTATGAAGGTCGAACTGCCTTCCTCCCATTCCCTCTCTTGGACATGTCCTTTTCTCATGAAAAAAGGCAGGGAGCTCTCACCCTGTGGGTAAACCTAAGTCAGCATTCCATTTCCTGGGGAGCAGCAGCTCTTGTGACCATCTCTCCTGTGTTCCTCCTCCATGACTGCTGGGTTCTGGCAGAGCCAGAGAAGGCATTCTCTGAGTGGAGACACCACCTGCCAAGTGGGGAAGCTGGTATTCCTCCCGTGGCATGGTAGGCTCCAAATCGTGCCTCTCTTCTCCATTTGCCTGAGGAGTCATCCTGGGTACTAACAATAGACTCCATGGAGGCTGGTGGAGCTCAGGCTGCCTCACCAACTTCTGTCTGAATTCAGTCATTTCCAGTGAGCAATGTATAAATAGATGCTGCCTCATTATTGATGTATATTGTGCAAAGGGTTTAGCCAGGGATGAAGCTTGCCTGCTTTCCTTTTATGGATGAAAAGCGGGATCCCAGAGCCTTTATGTGAGATCTCTGCACATGTCAATCAAACCACACCAGGAGGAAGATTCTGTGCTCTTAGGTCCATGTCAAATGGCAGCCACATGGCCACAAGTCCATGGGAACAAAATGCATGTGTGCGCACGTGTGTATAGGCACATTCACAAATATGCACAACAAAACCAAATGAAAAAAGAATTCTAATGGTCACAGCCTAATTTTTCTATTCCTTTTCAAATCCCAAGACCGGGCTGTAGTCCGGGCCACTCTGACACAAATCTCATTTGACATCGTTATAAACCACTGATTTACACTAATGGAAGAGTTAGCCTCTGATTTAGGAAGCAGACCTTAGCAGCTGGCCCAAGCCTGAGCATCTCAGCCCTGCAGTCTGGCTGTAGCACATTGATACTTGCCAGCCAAATTTGATCATGAACTCTAGTGAAGGCGAGCTATCGATATTTCAGAAAGCCATTCCTCACACTTCTGAGCAGCAAACGGCCCATCACTAAGAAGGCCAGACCCTTGTCAGCATGAGCTGACTTATATGAAATGAAACACTGACCTCACTGCTAGCTCCAGAGTTAATCTCAGAAGAGAGATTTTATTACAGAAAGCAGAGCTAATGTTCTGAGCCTCTCTACAGGGCACATGTTTAAGTTTTGCATTCAAGAAATGTGGAATACTTAAAAGAGAGTTGCATTTGATAAAAACTAAAACCTGAAAAGCCTAGCTAGGTATTGTGTGTGTAGATTTATTTATTTGATTAGTTTTCCTTGGATTTCTCATCCCACCCATTCAGCATTCTTTCCCCCGTTGGAGTTTTTCCTCTCTCTCTACCAGGGAGGCTGGAACAGAGTGAGCAGCACCGCCTCACTGCAGCTCCAGAAAAAGAAAACTAAACATGTCTATGTTCATCTCTAACCAAAGGTCTAGACTGGTCCTGCCTCCTTTGCTGGTAAGAATTTAAATAGACAGAAATGACAAGCATCTAAACAAGAAGAGCAAAAGGGAGTGGGTTTGGCTCTTGCTTCCTAGAGCGGGGACTCGCAGATGCAGCTTTCATCAAGGGGTTCTTTGAACAACTGAAGGCAAATGGATTTATGTTATCACATGTGTCACACATGATAGGACAGTCACAAGATGTCATAACACAACAAAGGACAATGAGAAGTAAAACCAGAAAGGATTGTACTGAAACCTTGAAGGTAATTTTGTTACTATGTTCTGCATAACTCAGACACTGGCAAACACCTGGGGGAAAAGGTCTCTTTCTTAAAAACGGAAAAATCACCACCTCTTAAGCTGAGGTCTGAGAAAGTTTCTACTGCTCTCCTCTATAGTTCAAGACCTTCATCAAAAAATTAGGAAATAAAATGATCCTGAGATTTCTAAAATAAAACATGTTGAGACAGAAAATCCCTTCCATCCTCTCAAATCTTTTGCATATATTGTGAACAGGAAGGGAGACAGCAAGGCAGCGGAGAAAGGTAGGGGAACAAGAAACAGTTTTTACCATAGTGGTCATTTTTAACAACTAGAGCATCAAGACTGTAGTAAGTGTTGCTCCAGTAAAACAGCAAGCAATAAACTGTAAAACAGAAGAATGTATCATGGCAAATTGATGAAGAGGTAACAGGAGATGCATTTTCTTGGAGTAACTAGGTAAGTTATCTCCTGAAGAATGATTGTTAAAGGAAGAGTTTTCAGATGGTGAGAAGGATCAAGCCTCCCCCTGCTCTTACTGTTTTCCACCTAAATTGAAGAAAAAAAAATCCTTAATAATGCAGTAATTAGCGATGCCTTTTTATTTGATTTTTATTTTATCTTTTAGGAGAATGTGAATATTTGCACCGCTCTTACTATCAGATAATTTAAAAGTAGTCATATGGAATCTACATTATCTATGTAAATGTCTCTGTGAGATGCAGTGAGACGGTTCTTTTTTTGGTAACAGGCTGCACAATTGCATGCTGTACTGTTCTGGTTCAGAATGTTCCTCTTTCTCCAATTAGAGAAGACCAGCCCCATGTTGATCACTTCATCTTTGATTTCCAATGATTTAAAAGATTGGCTTGACCTGTGATCATTAATAAACTTTGTGCTATTGTCCTGATTTAGTAAAGGAACCGCTAATATTACAAACAAGGTTATGAATCAGCCATTAATATTAAAGTCAGCTATGTTTTCCCAACATTTCATGCCTCATGCAATAATGTGAAAGGGGTGTACATCGCATGCAACTCAGATGAGCTGATACAGAACAACACGGTGGTGACAACTGATCCCAAAAGAGATAAAAGGTCTACTTAATCTAAAATACTCTTGAGTAGTTTGGAAAGTGTAAGTCACCTCTTGTGGGCCTAGCCCTTTCTTTCTAGTGGTATAAAGCGCTGAGAAATTATCGGGGCCATTTCAGCTCTACGGAGCTGTGCTGCAGCAGTCAGAGGCAAGAAGGCCTCCCCAGACAGCTCTCCAGTCCTCCACTGCTTGCTGTGTCTTGGCCAAGTTAATTTTACATCTCCCAGGCAAGGTCTTTCCTGCCTGGAGATTGCTCTGTTGCTTTATATCATCCTCACTGGCTAGAGGGGTATTGGGTTCACTGAAAGGAAATGTTTCTTGATAGCCATGCTGCATTTTCTCCATACATAGCTTCTAGGTCAATTTGCACACACCAGGCTACACTGCTTTCCTGCTGGTTTCTGCAGGAGAACGATTTCAAAAGCAGGATACTCATTTCATTTATCTATATGGGCATTATAATGTAATTTTGGCTAGATATGTATAGTCATATATATATGTGTGTGTGTGTGTGTGTTTGTGTATATAAATATATATATAAACCACCTTTCAGGTATATATTCAAGGCTCTTATTTTTCCCATCAATCAACTCGCCCTAGTTTCTGGAACATTTCACCTAAATTTTTGCTGGCGCTTATAACTAGATACTGTTTTTCCAGGAAGCAAACTACCAAACTTGTATGACGTTCCAGCCCTGGTTTCAACACTTCTGGTACATACTTCCAGCGCCACACTGCGATGCCTCCTTACCTACAGTCCCTGGTGCCTCTGACTCTCCTCTGACTCTGAAAAAGCTGGGTCACATCTACCTTCTACCATCACCTCCTAAACTCTTCTCTTTACCTTCCTCAGGATCCTCTCTGTCCTTTGCAGTCAGACTCTTTCTATCACCTCTATGAATTTTGGCTTGTTTTTTTACTTTTAGACCACTTATTTTTGGCCTGTCATTTAAATTTCTTTTGAGTCATTGTTATTATCGAGCCAACATTTATAAATAGCACTATGCATTGCAGGTATGGGATAATCAGGTCCTTTGATTTTTGAGCAATTTGGTTACTAAATGATAGCAATAAAAAGCATGTAATCATCATGGGCGTTAGCCCAGGAAATGTTTCTACCATTAAAGCTTTCAGGACGTAGATGATGATTCTGGTAAAAATTTATGGCTCTTAATAATGAGTGTTATGATTTACCAGTACAACACTAAATAGTGAGGTGTCATAACAGCTATGGGTAATACCTGGGGGCGATGCTTTTCAGAAAAATAGTAATCTATTAAAAGGAAGAGAAGAAAAAGCCTTTTGCGTATGTAAAGAGGTGATCTATTTTTAAAAAGTGCATAAAAATTTGTTGTGCACATTACAGCTAGCGTGATGTAAAAAGGCAGAGAAAAAGCTGGTTAGCTTATTCTCACAGCTGCAAAGTATGTGTGGAGCTGTGTGGATGTATAGATGTTTTCAGCTTCCTCAAGAAAACCCTATGAACACAAGAAGCCACCTAATCTGACACGAAAGACAATAACTTGTTATGGTAAGAAAACTTACACTCCCCTCAAAATCATATGTAGTCTTAAAAGCAGAAAGTAAAAGCATCTGCATAACTGTACACATCTACATGCAACACTGTGGGCATTTATTTTAGGCAAATTTGCAGCAGCAAGAGGAATCATAACACAGGTCATAAATACACACTGCAACAGCACGGCCCCTGCTGAGGGTGAGTGGGTGTTGTGCTTTAGTCAGGTCTGGGAGAATGGGGCTTTTCTGCTATGCTCTAGCCTCTCTGAATTCAGAGAGGGGTGCCTGTATGTATATTTATACTATTCAGGGATATATACATACATAAGGGCTGTAGCTTTAATTATTTCTGGAAAGAGCACCTGAAGTCCAATGGCAGTCCCTAGCACTTAATTTAGGGTACTGCTAAGCAGAGAAATGCTTCTCACTATGGGCAGACCCAGGCAGGGCTGTGACCCTGCCTGCCCAGGACAGCAGGGACCAAAACGACTCTTTGTACTCCCACTCCCGCCATGGGGCACGATGCGCCCGTTGTGCCCGGGGACACGGCCCTTGGGCAGCTCCCTGCTCTGGGAAGGGAGAGCAGGGTGGGGGACAGCCAGTGCCACAGTGTCACCTGCGCTGCACCAGGGCTGCTGCCACACCAGCGTCTGCTCTGCCACCAACCGCCTGTGCCGCTCGGGGGGCCCTGGCGTGACAAAGACTTACCTATAGCAGCAGCCTCCAAGGCTACTCCAGCGGAGAAAATTACCCAGAGATATAAATCTTCATAGGATTATGGCCTTTAAAGACAAGGCTAAGTTCAAGTAATTATTTTTGGGGTAATTTTTTAATTTAATTTTCTACCAGGATGCAGATTACAAAATCCATTTTAAAACAGAAACTTAACATTCTGAATTAATTAAATATGCCCTCACCAAAATAGCTGTTAAAGCACAGTTGGTTCTGCCACAAACCTCATTCTAAATTGTCTTAGGAATTGCTCATACTGGTACAATTAAACCCCCTTATTTATAAAGTAATTTCTTACTATGTTCCACTACAAACTTTTAGAGTAATTTTTTCCATTAATGAAATATCATTAAACTACTAGAGGCAGAGAGGTTTTAGAGTTAATTTTTTTAGCACACAGGATTTTCAATTTCTAAAGCAAAATAGGAAGTGTAGCATTGTAAAAAATCTCTTTCAGTAGGGGTCTAATCTTTCCCACAGTGAAATCAATTGGGACTTCACTATTGCATTGATAGCAGGATTTGGCCCTAAATATTTTGGATTCAATGTGAGCAAGCTTGCTTTCCTGAGCAGTCCCACGGAAGCTGCACGCATTGCCAGGATCAGACCCATAGTATGAACAGTCACTACTTAGATGTCTGCTGTTCAGAAATGACCCCTTCTGTCCTTCTATATGTATATGTGACAGACCCCTGGAACTGCTAATAAATGGGGGGAGTCCCTCTGAGGTCATGCTATTGGGAAACATCATCCAAGAGTCCACACTGAGCATTTACACAATATTCTAGAATCATTTTGGTGAGCATATCCAGTATTTCTCCAGTCAGATCCTACACTTTCACTCTTTTAATCCACATAGCATATCAATTCCCAAAAGATTTTGGAGAAGAGAAATCTACAATCATCAAAATGTTAATTTTGACAATGACAAAGAGTACATGCATTAAAAATGCATCAGCCCTGTCATTAAGGCATTATTCAGCAAAACCATCTCACCATGCTTTACAGAAAGCAACTAGAAGAAACCCAGTATGAAGAACCATTTCTAAGCTTGTATTTATGGGTACCAGTCCAATACATACTACACAAGGTACTCAACCAAGCAAAGAGCAAACAAATCCACGCCCTTTATGTGATGAAATGGGAACTCTTAATAATATTCTAAGTCGTGACTCAATAGAAAACGTAAACTAAAAGCTCTGTAAAACCAGAGGAAGGTTTGTAATACAAACCTGGATTTTAAAATAGTGTTTTATCGCTGTTCCTGCAGCACTTGTGAATGTGGCTGTGTTACGGCGCTGAACTGACTATGATTTAGCAGCTGATCGTGTCTTTTTAAAGCATAATTTAACATTATTTCTGAGGCTGTTGAACATACTAAACTACAAGGAAAAAAATCTGCTTTCAAGTGATATTAGAGAAACACAAGGATCAGAGTGCTAGCATCAAAGATGTGTCTAAAGAATAACAGATCCACACGTCTGTGTTACAACGAGCGCTCCACTCACTACTAAAGGCAACAGACTAAGATTGCTTTGGCAGTTGTTGGAAATTATTAAGTAGAACATCGCCAGCCTTTCAATCTCTAAGCAAGAGACAGAGAGGAAGACATTCTCCATCAGCCCACCTTGCACGCTCAATGATCACCCCACGTCTGGCTTGGCCACATTAAAAATCATTCCTAGCCCCATCATAGCTGAGGCTGGGGAAGGATGCATTCAAAAAGGCTGTCTTATCACAGGACTCCTGGTCTTGCTTTAAAATGGCTTCTGATCTAATTCACTTAAGGCTGAAATCTGGTCTCACAATTATGACTTCATGGCAACAAGACCTGGGATGATACGGGCATGTGGAGAGGCCTTGAATGACAAAACACAGGCACGATCACACCCTGCTCCTTTTCTCGGCCAGGACTGTGGGCAGAGGAGCAGGGGAAAAAGACCAGAACTATGAATGCTATGCCTAGATTTTCCTAAGCACAACATCTGAAAGACTGATCAGGGTTTTAACCAAATCCAGTACCCTGCTGCTGAGACTGGAGAGAAGGACAGATGCAATTTTTCTGTGTTAAAGCACTGGGGCACGTCTTGGCCAGTTATGGGAATCAACATCCCTTAGTTGTGTCTCCCATCTGTCCAGCTGCAAGTAGCATTTCAGGAGTCCTAATCTCTAGAAAAGGGCACAAATAAGCCACCACCTGAGCTGCAGAGGGAAAAAAAAACCCTCAGCTTTGGCCCTGAACATGTGTCTCAATCTGAGGCCTCAGAAGCTGATAAACTCTGCTGGGCTGGAGCTGGTGTGAAGGTAGATTCCTAATCCTGCCCTCCCCAGGCTGCAGGGTGAGGATAAAAGAGCAAGAGGGGCATTGCTCCCATTGAAAGCAAGCGGCCTCAACTGCTCCCCAGGAGCGGCCCCGCTGCATGGCCGAACCCCTCGGCAGCCGGGGAAGAGGGGCTTCCCCGGGCGTGGGGCGCTCTGGCCGTGCGGGTGTCCCTCCCCGGCCCCGCTAGCACGGGGTGCTCGGCACTCCCCGCCCGCGGGCACCCCAGCCCCGCACGGCCCGGCTGCTGCGGGCCCGGGGCCGTGCCCGCCGGCGGGGCGGCAGCCCGGGCTCTGCCGGGGGCGCGGACGGAGCCGGGGCCCTGCGGGCACCCCGTGTCCCGGTGGGAGGGAGCCCTGGCGGGCGAGGCCGGCCGCCTCGCATCCCCATCCGCGCCCCACGCCGGAGGGGGGCGAGGGGCCGCGGACGGAGCGGGCTGGGGCTGCCGACCGAGTGCCGGGGCACCGGGGCTGCCCGCACGGGGCGAGAGCCTCCCCCCGGCCCCGGAGCAGCCTAAGGAGCGCTGCCCGCCAAGGCGCAGCCCGCAGCGGCCGCGGCTCCCCCGGCCACCCTCTGCCGAGGAGCTGGCCCAGCCCTGGGCTTGCTCCCACGCACACACACACTCCGGGCACCCCCTCGGCAAGAGACAGGGCGTTCGAGCTCCCCCCGCCCGGGCAGAGACACAGAATGAAACATTGCAAAGCGTAGGAAAAGATGGAAAAGGTGCTACCTTGGCAACTAGAGGAGGTGAGGAGCCAGCTGGTGGGCTGGGGGCGGTCGCGCTGCCTGCCTGCCTGCCCGCCGCCGGTACTCTCCTCGACTACGCGTATTCTTAAGCAATAACAACGTAATCCGTATTATCCACCCAAGAATACCCGTCACCGAAGAGAGTCAGAAAGCTGCTGCTGTTGCTGCTGCTGGTGGAAGTGCTGCACCGGGACAATAAATCCATAACTATAATTCGCCTCCAGAAGAAGGAGAATCCACAAGGGTTGCCAAGCGATCTTGTCCCATATCCAGTGGACGCTGAACCTTCCCATCCTAAGGAAGCGAACGAGAGGAGTAGGCATTTAATACACACACGTACAGTCCCTCTGCTCTCCTGCTCCCTTACTGGAGCGGGCAAGAGCTTGCAGGCGAGATGAAAGGAAATAAATCAAAGTAAGGCTGACTTTACCTGATGATTGCCTGGATTCTTTCTCTGTGCTTCTCTGGTATCCTATTCCCTAGCTGTATGCTCCATCAATTCTCTCTGGGAGCTTGCGAGAGATGTCATACGCAGCAACAGATTCCTGTAAAAGAGATGCACGGTTAAGCACACAAATATTACAAATCTGTTTGCATAGGTGGGCTTGGGAAGGCTCCGATAAAGCAGCAGAGAGACTTTTCATCTGGGCTTTGGAAATGCATTTTACAAGTCCTGACTCACACTGACTCGATGTGCTACCGAGAGGAGGGAGGGCGGAAAGGAAGGCGATGGAGAGGAGAAAAAAAAAAAAATCAAAGGAAAAAAATAGCAAAGGCTCCGATCTCAGCAGAGGCACTCCTCTGTCAGGCCTCCTAGAGCCATCAAAACCTAAGGCGAAAAAGGCTTCAAAGTACAGATTGAGCGCACTCCGCTCCCCGCGTGTGCCCGAGCGGCGGAGCCGGGCGGCTGCGAGCGCCGAGCCGGGCAGGCGGCTCCGCGGCGCGGGCGGGGGCGGCGGCGGCGGCAGCGCACCTCCGCCCCGACACCTGCCGCCGCCCCGCCAAGGTTTGCAAAAGGCGAACCGGGGGAAAAATAACAATAATAAAAGAAGTTATTTCCGAATGGCGCCCGCGGCTCTGCCTGTCACCCGGAGCAGTTCCCTTATCAGCAGCGCTCGTGCCTGGGGCAGGCGGGAGGGGGAAGCTTTGTCTGATGATCTGCCGCGGTGATAATAAACGTTTATTGTTCGCCAACTAAATAGAAAGGATCTCTGCAACGTCATGGCACTGCACACTTCGCCTAGCGCTAAGGAACTTCGTGCTATTTCACCCCGGCTCTTGATGCTGAGAACAGCTTCCGTGTGAGTGGTGGGGAGGGGGCAATGAAATTAGCACCGCACGGTCCGAACCCGCGCAGAGCAGGGGTACTCCGCACTTCTTCAGCCATGAGTAATTATGCAGCACACACAGCCCTCATTATCCACTGCACTCGGTGACTGACCAGCTTGTTGATTAGATTCCAACTGAAATTAATACAAGATGCTTGCTTTTTCTACAGATTTCTTCCTTAACATGAGCCCTTGCCTCCGCTGATGTATTACCACTATGCTTCCTATGAAAACATACAAGAAGACTGCATTTGTTTTGTATCGCATACTCTTACTCAAATTTGAAAGAAATGAGAAAAACAAAGAGAGAAAGCGAAAATAAATACTTTGATAGTTACATTATTTTAAATAATTTAAAAATTATTTCCAACACACTCTCCTCTATTTTAATCTCATTTTAGGTATTATTTCCTGTACCCTCTAACAGAGCAAGCTTTCTAGTCGTGTTCTAAATGGCAGCTGGAAAGTAAATAACAAACACTGTAATTTTTCCCCGCTGTGAAACTGAAGGCTGTAACCCCATTAGCTGGCATTGGAACTCAAATAACTGATGCAGTGGGTTTCCTTCAACTTGAACAAAAGCCGTTTGAAAAAGTGAAATGCACCGAGTCATGGCGAAAACAAGTCTATACTGATACCCTAGACTGATATTCTCCGAAACTGGGAGGCGCTCCACAAATGCATCGAGAATTAGGCAGAAATCCAAACTTTGCGTAGGGTTGGGGGTTTTTTGTTTGTTTGTTTTTTGGTTTGGTTTGTTTTTTTTTTTTTTTTTTAATATTAAAGAATGCGATTCTCGGGGAAAAGCAGCCCCGCGCGGCGCCAGCGCTGTGCTCGCTGTGTCCATCTGACACTGCCCTTCCCCTCCCCGAACAACAGCCCCCCCAGTACTCCCGCTAACACAGCGCCTACCGAAACTTCCCCTGCCCAGCCCCGCCGCCCCGCACCGGCCCGGCCCGGCCCGCCGCACCCCCGCCCGCGGGCCCCTCAGCACCCGCGGCCACGGACAGCGCCGAGCGCCGCTCCCGGGGCCGCCGCTGCCGCCGCCGGGCCCTGCCAGCCCCGCGCTCCCGGCGGCCGCACGCCCCGGGCACGGGGGCACCGAGCCCCCGCCGCGCTGCCCGCCCGCACCTTCTCCGCGCCGTGCGGGAGGTGCCCGTGGCGGCGCGCCGCGGCACTAAATACCTTTGTTCACTGGCTCCGGAAAGCCATGGTTATCGGCGCTGCCGCCCCGCTCCGCGCAAAAAGAGCCCGGGTGCCGGAGCGCCAGCCCGGCGGGGCCGGGGAAGGGCCCCGGGGGGCACCTCCGCCTCCTCTGCCGTGCCCGCGGAGGGGGACGCACACACCGCACACACACACACACACACACACACACACACACACACACACACACACACACACAGAAGGGAGGGGATCGGATGGAGGGAATTAAAACAATTAAGCTATCAGGAGCGAAGGTCTGAGCAGAGCTCGGGCTCTCCACGAAAAGCAAATTTCAGAGGGGGGGATATTGACCCCATCTGTCAACAGAGAGGTGCGATGTCTTTCCGTGTGAGAAATTGTTCTGAATTAGGGGGCTCGCTGGTCAAAGGGGAGGGGGCACAGGGAAAAAAAAAAAAAGAGAGAGAGAAGAAAGGAAGAAAATATTCATGCCCACTCAAAGGGAGCCTCTTTTTAAAATTGCTGGAAGATCACTCCTTTTGCCACCTACCCGAGTAACCACCAGAAATCCACCTCTATTGAAGCGCTTACCCTTTAAATCCAGGTTTCGAGCAGAACTCCAACTGTGTGTAAAGCCAGGGAGTCATCTGATGTGTGGTGGGGAATGGGCTCTAGGCAGCAGAAAGCAGCTTTCTCTCCTGATGCCGGATTACCATGTTAACAAACCCCGTGAAGGGACCCCGGCGCCTCTGGCTGGCCATGTCTCGTTGCTTTCACACATCGGCGGCTGCTCCTGCTTCCCATGTCCCCGGCGATCGCCTCTCAGATGAATGTGGGCTTCCAGAAAAGGAGTCGGGGGGGAGAGGAGGAAAAAAAAATCGCCTAATGCAATCAAATCGATCTGATCTACACCATCTGTCGCCTGCCACTACACACAAGCGTTAAAATAGGAAAACGGGAGACACTGACAGCTCAGGAAGGTTCTTCTGCAGAGTTCATTTTTAGCAGAGCATAATTGGGTATGGACAGCACACAGTTACCAAAGCTGCTGTTAACCATCCAGTAGAGGATCCCGAACATGCTAATGGTGGATTAATTGAGGAAGATCTGACGTGCAAGCTTCATAGTCTCTTATTCATGACTTCCCAACGGGAAAGGACCAATGCCGTGTGGGACTATGGTAACACAGAGTCAAAGAGCTGCTAAGAAAATGGCTCTGTGTTCATAGCACCTCTCTCTGATAACAAACATATGTCGACCAGAACCGTTTAGCAGGATGGGGAAAATGAAATTTTCTTAGCCGAGGTTAGCAATTCCCATCGCTTGCACTTAAAGACAAGTGAAAAATGGACTGCGGGTCTAAGGCGCTTTCAAGTGCTGGTCTCAGGCTTTGCAGCCAGTGAAAGCAGATGGATCCTGCTCAGATGTGGGGTTAAACCCCAAATTCCTTACTTCTTACTGTCACCAAAGCTCATCCTTAGCAAAGCTCTAAACAAGCTCTGCTAATTTCATCAGGAATGATGCAAGGTCGAGTTAATGCCAGGAACCCTTTTGACTTTTTCCAGCAGGAATAGGGCTTGGGCAAGACATTTCCGATCACTGAAATTTGACATAATCTCAGATAAATATGATTGGGGGGGGGGGGGAGGGAGGGGGTGGCGAGTTGGGAAGAGTATGCATGCAGACCTGCAATCACCCCTGCTGCCAACACTCCAATTTGGTCGCGTTTTCTAGTCTTCCCTGAATTACGAGGTTATAGAGCCTTATGTGTAATTATTAAAGCCATGTATGTACACAAGCCACAGACGCCTTCAGCAGCCGCATCTACACGCACCGACGGGGAGACAAAGTGAGCTCTTTTCCACTCCCTGATGCATCCATTACCAGCGGGGACGAGGACTGCTAGGGCAGGCGAAGGCGAGTTCCCATCCGCCCGCCCCGAGCGGAGGCTGCGGGCCGGGCCGGAGCTGTCCGCCCGCCGGTGCTGAACGGGGCCCGGCCCCGCACACAATGGCCCCGCTCCGCCGCGCCGGGCGCCCGCCGCCTCCTCCCACAAAGTCTGCGCGGTCGCCCTGACAATCGCTACAACAATTAGGAAAGTTCCCCTTCGTTTCCATCTCTCCTGTCTGAGTCGCAAAGAATAATAACGCAAATAATACGAATCCAAGCAGCTGAATGTAAACGTTCCGGTAAACAATTATCATTTGGGGTAATTGTGGAGTCAACCCCATGGTTTTCCTGGAAGTTTGTGTTAATATCTTTAAATAAGTCTAACAGTTATGAATTAGATTAGCCTTAAAAACGTAGCCTAAAGACAAACCAAACACTTTACCCGATCTTTTGTTTCAATATACATTAATTAAGCACTGCTGCCTACCTACACAGCATTCTCGGGTCCCGGCCGCGGCGCCGAGCCAGCGAGCCCCGCTGCCTTTGTTGGCATTTGCGTCCAACTATTGCCCTCTGCAGGTCAAGTCCCAGCCGCGGCGAGCGCTCCGCCGCTGTCGAGCGCTCCGCGAACGGAGTCGCCGGGCTCGGCGCCCCCGGCCCCTCTCCGAAAAAGATCCAACTTTTGTTGGGTTTGGTTCTTCACCACGAGGGCTCAGACGTGTTTTCTTTAGGAGGGGCTACGACTGGGGAGAGCCGGCACCAGCACTGCTCAGGCCTCCCTCAGCCTCCATTCCAACCCTGGCCAGGAGATGAGAAGACTAAACAAGGCGAGGTGCCGCTCTGAAGACGTGTCGTTTCCTTTCTCCCCTTGTCTGCATAAGACTACGGCAAGCTTCCTTAGGCAAACCCTGCCCTTCCCCTGGGTTTGCAGAAAAAGCAGGAAGAACCCAGGACCAAACAGGATTGAGCGGGTGGCGACACTCGGGATCCCCCCGACTTCTCTAGTCGGGCAACTTTTCTTCGGGCACAACTTCAGAGTTTGCTTCTCACTCCCGATCCCAGGGAGACCTCACGGGAAGCCAGGCGGGCTGCGGCGGCGGCTGCGAGGGGGCAGCCCGGCAGCAGCCCCTCCCTCCCTCCGCCCCAGCCCCTCAACCCAAAGGGATGCTGCTTCCTGCTGCTGCGGGGACAGCGGGAACTTTGGGCACCGCCCGGCGCCGCTCCGGCAGTCACGCTCTGCCGTGCCTCCGCACGCATCGGCACCGCTCACACGGTAACGAACAGAATGCTCTACCAGAGAATAAAACCCCAACCAGCACAGTGTTACGGCGTTGGGGTTTTGCTACTTATAATTCAGGAGATTCAGTGCCTAATAAAAGGTGGCCGCTCCCTTTCTTTTTCCCATCACACCTACACACGGGTTTGTAAGGACCCGCTCTATTACCCTCTCTCCGCTTGCTGCCCGGGGTTAACACCGCACACGGGCTTCGGCACAGACCGCCTGCCCCCGCGGGCTGCCTGCGCCGCGCTGCCGCCTATCACCCTTCGCATATGACGGTGCTTTCCCGGAGCCGCAGGGAGGCGGGGAGGGCGGCTGGGCTGCGGCCAGGCGGCGGCCCCGGTCCCTGCCGCAGGCGGCCCGGGGAGGGGCAGCGGCCGCGCACCCCGCGCTGCCGCAGAGGCGGACACGCGCCGGCCTTTTGTCTCCCGGCAGCCGCCGCCCATCCCGGCCGGGTGCTGCCGCTCCGCCCGTCCCGCTTTCCCGGGCCCGAGCCGCGCCGGGCGGAAGCTGCGCGGGGGCGTTCCGGGCCCGGCCGGCGCGTCCCGCACCCGCGGAGCCGCGGCAGCGCCGCCGCTGTGGCGGGGGGAGGGCGCTGCCGGGTGTGCCGGTGCCCGCGGAACGGGGCCGGGCCGCCCCCGGGCTCAGCCCGCCTGCGCGGAGCGGGGCGGAGCGGCGGGGACCCCTGCTGGCCGCGCACGGGGCCACAGCCGGGCCCGCCCGAGGAGCGCCCGCCGCGCCCGGCCCCGCCCGAGGCCACGTCCCCACGCGGGGTGACGGCCGGGGACGAGGGTGTGGGCGCAGGCAGAGCGGGGAAAGGAGGGGAGCCGGGTCAGCCCCCCCTGCCCGTGGCAGGACAACGAGGGTGCGGGGCCGGGCCAGCATCTGCGCTCTCCTGTTCCAGCAGCAGGAGCGGTCGCCTGCCCTCGGGAAGGAAGGCACTGCCAGCAGGCTCTCGGCAGGCGTCCCCTCCAGAGGGCTGCGCCGTGGCGGTAGGGTCCAGCCTCTGCACAGAGGCTTCAGCCGTTCTAGAGGAACGCTGCCCTGCCATTTGCCCCTGCTCGCCCCTGCCACCACCCCACCCTCCAATCCTCAGCAGCCAACACGAGGAGTTCCTTGTTCAATGTTACCTTGACCTGTTCCAGGTCTGCTCCTGCATCAGCTCTTGAGAGCAGGGAAGGATTACCTGGAAATGCTGAATAACATCTCAAGTGTGAGGCTGGTGAGATAATCAGGGAATTGAAGAGATTGTGAACTGAGGAGCCTAAAAAACAAAATACACATGATGGAATTTGAGACAGAAGTAGCCAGTCACAATGTTTTTCCAGAACACCACCTGATCCTGGTGGTGTCCTGGCTTTTTCCTGGGGACACTGGACTCGCCTGGACTGATAGTCTGGTTCTCTGGTTTTCTCAGGCATGATACCCAGTTCACAAACTGATTGAGATCCATTTGAAAGCCCTTACTTTCACTGGCCCTACTATTCCCCTTGGAAAACTGTTCCTGAATCTCATAACTTGGCTTAAGATTTCCAGGCTGTGTTTATTAGGGGCCCGTTTATATCCATTTGTTCGGATGCCAATTTTGTCCTTGAACTTAATTAGTTCTGATATTTACTCCCCTCACAGTGTACTAATATTCCTTCTCATCATTTCTTTTGTTTAAATCAAGCTTTTCGGTCTTGTCTCATAAGATAGAATCTTCATTTCCCTGATTATACTCATATCCTAGCAACTTATAAAAACTGGGTCATGACCAACACCCAGAAATTACGGTTTTCAAAAGGGTTCATTATTCTATCCATTTTCAGTTTGACCAAGACACAAGTAGGGAGAATGATTAGCATAAGGTCAGACAAACCACAATTCTCCTGACTTCAAGTTCTTTTGTAATCTATCAGGGACATGAGTTCTGAAAGGCTTGTGGTTTATAACTTGGCATTACATCAATGCACATTTATATACCTATATATCATTTCCTGGAGGGGAAAAATGGCCTTGTAGTTAAGAGGGTACATTAGAAATCTGGAGACGTGGCTTCAAATGCCAGGTCTGCCATAGGCAACAGAGGTAACTTTAGCTAGTCCTTTAGTCTTCTGCCACATTTCACCACTTTTAAAATGGGAACAGCAATCTTCCTATTCTTGCCTCTTTTTCTTTTCCATGTACTCACTTGCACCTTAAGGTCTCAGACCAAGCACCTCCTTTCTAGGTACTGCTGGTGCCTGGCACTTTGAAGTTGAAATGTTTCTGTAACTCTTAACCAGCAGTCAAAAATAGACAATACTCTTAAAAAGTCTTTAGGCTCTAAGGCTGTATGAGAAAAGCTTTTAGTATCCCTGCTAGGGACTGGAACTCCTGAGGTCTTCAGCCCACTGATTACATTAAAAACACTCTCTGTCATTAAACTAAGCCCAGGGACCAGCAGTAAAGCCAGAGACATTTCACTGAAAATCTGCATCCTGGCTTCTGGTTTGCAAGTCTCTGCATGGTTGAAAACCAAGTAAAACCTTTTTATTATTACTATCATTATCATTAACTAATTAATTTAAACATAGGTGCAATTTAATGCATTTTCTTCAACATTTTTCAATTCAGAAGGCAATTTTTTAACAGCTAATACTGTGAAAAAACAGAACTAGCTCAGGAAGCCCCAACAGCCCCATAGCTGGAGTGGTTCTGGTAGCAACAAATGCTATCATTGCTCTTCCCCAGCAATCCAAGTACGGAAGGTTGAGACTGAGCACAGAAACAGAGAGCACTCTGTTGAGCTGAGGTGAAGCAATGATATTTATGGGAGTAATTATCACAGAGAAAAACTGGAAAAATATGATTACAGCAAATTGTAACTCGCTCAGATATGTTCTTCGTTGTTAGAAATAGCTCAGCTGAGACCAAACCAATATGAACAACAGACTGGGAGTGTCAGACACTGATTCTCTGGAGGCTGATACCATCAGACCCTCTGAGCAGAACATGATCCAGCTTTAACATATTAGAGAGATTGGTGTCAGCAGCCTGCATCTCTTCGCAGCCATTGTACTCACTTCAAGAAACCTAACAAAATGTGAGCTGCTGGGCTCCCCACTGGAAAAGCTGACCTGGAGATGCTGTCCCTACAGACCACTGGCAAGAGAGGCATCTGTCTCTCAGAGCTGGGCAGTTCCCCTCCACAGCAGTTGTGGCTGCTGAGTGCTGCTGAGCAGCCTGCAGAAGATGCTCAGGTTTCAGAGTGCAGCTGTGTAGGTGAGCAGGGTGACACAGCCACACTCACCACCCACCTTTGAGCTGGCACTGCCTTCCCATTCGGTTCCTTTCTGGGCTTCAGCTGCTCTGTTTGACAAATGTGTGAAACCTTCAGAGAGCTTCTCTGTGGGTGCAGCCGTGGACTCACCTCAGCATGTGGGGAGTGAGGAGCACCCTGGCCAGAGGATGGGTTCTGCTGGAGGAACTACAACTGCCCTAAATCTGTAATGGGGTGTTGAGTCTCAAAGGCCTTAGAGGAAATGAACTATAATGCTTGGAGGCTTGTGTTGAAGGAGAGGATATAGCTAAGAAAAGGAACCTTCAGAAGCTGTGCTGCTCTGCAGCATTCTGTGAGGCCTGTGTGTAGAAGGGTCTGAACACAACTTGTGCAGACAGACTTTGCACTTTCATATTCACTTGAAGTCCTGGCTTAATACAAGTCATCTGCACCATGGTAAATGTCTTGCCAGGCAATTACACTTGGGGAGGGACTTTCACCATACTTTCATAGTTGAGTATTTTACAGAGTTCATCTAATATCTTGCAACCGATGTTTAGAAATTTTTAGAAGCAATAACCAATATTGTGTAAAAACAAAAAATATCACTTAAAGTAGTCAGTTGTTAAATGTACCTACCCCATGGACCAGATGCATCAAAGAAGTTCTTCAGGTGTCTTGAGAGCTCTGTAGGTGTTGTTGCTGCTCTCGATCTGCGAGAAAATAATAAATGCTATTTACCTTTTAATTAAAAAAATACCTTGCAAATTAAAGACATGCTCTTGCACATCAAAATTCAGTTAGCATCCATTTTTATTGTGCAGACTATGGCTCTCCAACAACCTATTGAGCCCACAGACGTCTGAACACTCTTTGCTGCTTCTCTTTTCCCCTACATTTTGGGAATGAGTTAGATTTTGTCACATCCAAGGAGGAAAAATTCTGTAACTAACTGCTAATGCTTAAGCAGATCTCCTGCTTAATATTCTTTCTGCTTACAAATCCCTCTAAATATATTGGTGTGTCCTGACAAAGGCAGAGGAGCAGTTTTGGACACTTGTGTGACATACGTCTTACTATCTTACGTAGAAAATTTGACAGTGAATGACAGAACACCTTAGAGGGATCTAAGAAGATGATAAAGGCAACAGCTTTCACATGAATACAGAGTCTAGTTCCTAACAGTTACAAGCTTTTTTTACATGCATCCTTGTAATTTGACATTTATAATTCACTGTAGTGCTGAATCTCTGTCATTTTCTCACCGTCAGGTTCTCTATATGTGGATGGACATGTCCTTTCTAATTAGTATACCTATTTAAACATTTAATCTCATCCCTCAACCTTATTATGCAGTTGCATATTGATCTGTTATGTATCAACAAATGATTTCGGTATAACATATACAGTTCTATGTTGCTTCCCTCTCAGAACAGGTGCCTGTATCTTCTCTTTTCCTGGTTGCAAACCCATTTTGTAAAAAAAAGCACAGTAATTCACAATGGATTTAATAACAGGTAAAAATAAATATCCTGCAATCCTGCAGAGAAACATTAACCCTTGAGATTATATATATGCGCACACAGAGAGTGAATATTTACTGTGCATAGCATCTTCCTCATAGCGAGTACCTAAGACCTTTTCCTAGGCATTGATGCCTTGCAACACTGATAAACATTAGACATATTTTATCCTTGGAGAAGCAGTACAGAAATATTGCAGAACTTGCTCAAGGTAAGCAGAGAAAACAGCTGCAGACAGAGCAAGCCCTGAGGTCTCAGCTCCTGACCTGAAGCCCACTGGAAAACACAATCAATATGAAAATCAGGTTGCATCTGCAGGCCCCCGTTGCAGGACTGACCTTTCACTGCTCACTCAGCATTTTGCATTAGTAACTTGGGTGGTGCCATGCCATCGCCTGATATTCCTGTCTATTAGTTAACTTAGTTGAGATTTAATTCAATTGAAATGAAACTTTCTCCGAGTCATGTTAAAACTGGCAATGGAGGACACACCTTTTATTAACAGTCATACTGACACTGAAGTCAAATAAAGGATTTATTTTAATGTTTTAAATGCTATGGCTTTGTATTTGAAATAGGGGATATTCAAGTGGTTGTACTGCTTAGAGCACATAATTAAAAGTTCCCTTGTACTGGTATTTAAAAAGATATCTTAGGGAAGAATTCAAAGCAAACTTTTTACAGCTTTCAGCTGAAGTGGAAAAAAATGTGTTTTACACAAATACTGAAAACCATTTTAAATGCTGTTAATGTAACTTGTGTTTTTGACAGATAACAGGTTTACATTGAAAAGAAAACAAAAGCCAGTAGCAGATCAGAAGAACTCACCCATATAGTTTAGAAGAGTACATAGTGGGGATAAAGACTATTTTAAAGAAAAAGAGAGCAGGCACATGGATGTCAGTCTGTTGTTCATACTGCTCAGTGAAAAAGCTGGGCATGTTACAAGCAACCAGCTCTGTCCTGACAGCCTCAGACTGGGAACCCAGGGCAGATCCTGCACTGCCTCCTCTAAAGGTTTCCCATTTAGTCATGCAGTATTTTCAAGGGGGAAGGAAATCTGCTCAGGACATTACTTTCACAAATATTGATCTTTACTTCTGCTGATGCATAAAGCAGATGTAAGCAGCACAAGAAAGATTTTGTTCATGTACTTTTTTTTTTTTCCTTGGGCCTAACTATTGATCTGCAAAGTTCCACTTGGTTTTCACAAGTATAATACAAGAAATGGACGAAACTAAGTTTGTTTTTGCAGCTCTCTAGTCTGAGCATCTTTTTCAAATGACCTTGATAGTGCTGGTTGGCAGTTTATATGGCTTTAAGTGTCTTTTAAAATACAGTCCTAGTAGCACCTAATAAAAAATTATTCTTATGAAGAGATGCCCTGGAAAATATAAATAGCATCAAATAGCATCTAAATATTCCTAAATATAAAATGGGAAGCAAGTGATTAATTTATTCATTTTAAATTCAGAAGAAAATATATGCATCATATTTTATATTTATACTCTCACTGTGCTTATGTACATATATATATATGTTAATCTTTAAGAATCATACTAGAAATCTCTTCTCTCCTTTAATATCTGACTTGGGAAAAATTCCTATTCAGTTGGTGAAGATTTTCAGTAAGCAGAAAATGATTAAGGATTTTAGAATATGTTGCCTGGGTCAGAAGTGTCTTTGGAAACAAGACAAGTCTGTGAATTTTTAGGATTTTTTCCACAGCAGCTGAATATGAATTGGAGGGCTTCCAGATCCAAGAAGAACAATGCATTGCCACAGCCTTACTCACAGAATGCCATGGAATAGCCCCAAAGAAACAGCCAGAAACACTATAGCTTCTGAAACACTATTGCAAAAGTTTGTGTAGCTTAAAAAGTACGGTAAAAAGTTTTACCATGAATGTGAATATGTTTTTCTTTGAAGATAATGTTTTTTGATTAAGAGTTCTGTTGGCCCCAAGTCCCTGTTTTGCTGACTT
This sequence comes from Melospiza georgiana, assembly GCF_028018845.1. Classification (NCBI taxonomy): domain Eukaryota; kingdom Metazoa; phylum Chordata; class Aves; order Passeriformes; family Passerellidae; genus Melospiza; species Melospiza georgiana. The sequence goes on along the minus strand of NC_080438.1, from coordinate 13,778,386 downwards.
TTTGCTTGGTCAGGCTTCCTATTGCCATTTCTGAGATCTGGGAGTGTGAATCTCCACTTCCAGCATCCTTAAATGCAGAGTTCTTCCAGCAATTTGTAAGCCTAAACCAGGCCACACAACAAAAATTACCTCGAGTTCTGCTTTGTGGCAGAGAATCTGTGCTTTGCCCTGAGGCAGGTGAGCTGCCCCCCGGGGATCAAAGAGCCAGGCTTCTCTGAGCCCCTGCCTTAGCTTAGGTCTGCAGTAAAATCAAGTGCACTTTGTACTTGTGAACATTTACATACAGTATACAAAAAGTGCTGCAAGAGAAAGCTCAGAAGTGTGAGCCAATGTATCATTCTCTTTCATATATCTCTCCTATTTTCTCATCCTATTACTTCAGATCAGCTCTAATCTCATATCTAAACAGTCAGTCCAAAGGGAAAGTGCCTATTTACAGGCTAGATTAAGAGCTTTAACAAAAGGCATGGCAGACAGCCATTGATTTACCATATAAGAAAAAGAATGCCTTTGTATTTTATCACTTGCCAGCATCTTCCAAACCTTTTCTTTGTGTTACTCCCCTTCCAAACAGAAAGTAGATTGGCAAGTTCCCATCTTGCAGAATGGACCAAGAAAAGGAAAAAACCATATTGTTCAACTTTCCCTTTTTGCCTCTAATAGGTTTACTTTTGCTTCACCCCTCAGGGCTCCTGCACGTGTGTTCAGCTGAAAGCCCACACTGCTGCCTTGTTAGACCTTTTCCCAAAACTTTCCTGAAGAAGCAGGCATTTGGAAGAGAACAAGAATGGAAGATGAGGGAATGCTGGAGTGAGGGAAGTCTGAGTGTTCCTCAGCCAACCCAAGGAGCAGTCCCTATCCAGAGCACAGGCAAAGGGAGGAGATGCCCCAGGCACTGGTGGAGGGCAGAGAAGCACATGGCACAGCAAGGGCTGCAGCAAGAGGGAACAAAGCAGGTGCAGTCATGAGGGGATAACACAACACATGGAGTGAGCAGGGAGCCTCTTCTCTCAGGTAGCCACCACACAGCACATCCTGCCAGGGCCTCCTCAAACAAGCACTGCAAGGCCCCAGGGCTGTAGCAAAAGAGGAGTGAAAAAGGATTGCTCCATATTGGATTATTTATCTTGGGGGACATGCTAAGATAGAAAACAATCAAGGGCTGGTTTAGGATAATCAAAACTTTCAATTTTTGAGATATCTAAATGTTCACCTAATTTCTTTTTTAATCTGTTTGCTATAGCACTTTTTGAAACAAAAGTCATCATTTCCAAATAGCTGAAGTTGAACATTTGTAATTATTCATGAAAACAAAAACCCTATTATTTTTTAATTAAAAAGAATCAGACTTTCTTGATAAAACAGAAGTCAGAAGTAAGAAAGGATGATCTTAAAAAAAATTCCCAATGATATACCTGAATGGAGAAAAACTGAAGGTGGGCGGAACAGAGTGGAGCCAGAGGCAGAGCATTACTTTCTCAATCTTTACTCAGGCTCATACCCCCAGCCTGGCTCAGATCTGTAAGGTTTAACCTGGGTGAGCTTATAAACTCAAAGTTCCCATCAACTTTTACTCCTTGCAACTTCTCCAAGCCTGCCTGCAGCTTTGCTGAGCTGCACCAGGGGCTCCAGCCCCAGACACTGTCTGGGCATGGGGGCCCTTTGCCAGCACAGCCCTGGCAGGCCCTGCACCCCCTCATCTTTTGTACATCCTCTTTGTCTCCTTACAGCTCCCTTTCTTAACCCAAGCACTTCTCTCTTCACCTTCTGGTAAAATTCCTCTGCTCCAAACTCCACCTTGGCTGGCAGACTCAGGCAAAGTAATTCCTTGCCTAATGGCTCTTCAGTGTGTGTATTAACCCAAATCACCTGCCTGAGCCACCCAGGGTGAATGATCCCTCATTACCTCTGCTCTGGGAGATGGATAACACCATCCTGAAAGCTCAGGGTGGGTTTCATCTCTACAGACAGTTCTGTGATAAAACAATTAATCATGTCAACCATCATTTTTCATTAGAACATCAGTGTGGGCAGTGTATTTTTAGTAGCGTTCATTTTTCATCAGTGCCTGTTTGGTTCATCTTACCTTCTCACAATTAACTGAATTACCAGTTTCAGAGACTGAAGGGAATTTCTTCCATGTTCTTCCATTTTTCCTCAATTCATCACAACATGAGCAGGAATTCTTGAGGCATTTTGTTCTTATCTGTAATATGACACGTCAGCAAACTTTATTTAAGAGAATCCCTACCCTAGCATGTGGATACTGACCTTGTTGCCACTTAATTTCTTTTAATGACTTGTTACTGTTGTGGCATTTGATCTCCTGCTCTTTATCTCATTAGCTAGGAGGCTCAGAGGTGTGTTGGAAGGCCCATGGCATAAGGTGTGGTGTACAGCACATACTCAGTAGAACACACTTGACTGCAGCAGGAAGGAACTGGCTCAGATGGCCAAAATGATCTCTTCCCAAAACTTCCCAAGCACCTCTTCCATCTTCCACTCGAGCTGATGCAACACCTCTGGCTTATTCCAGTAGGAGATATACCAATCCAATATAATGGCTCATTCCAGTGGGAGTTGTACCAATCCAGGATTAAGGCACATCCTTCCTTCTTTCTTCCAATTATGCATGAAGAGGCACACAACCAATGGGAGCTCCTTCCCCAGAAACAATAAGAGAAATCCATCATTTTACTGTGCTTTCCCCCTCAACACACGCAGCTTCTCTTTTGCCTTTCTTAAGTCACTTGCCTTTTTGCAAAACAAGAGGACTCATCACAGCTTTTAAGTGGTCACAGGCACTGCAATACAAGGTAGTGCATTCCACATTAAATCAACATTAGAGTGAGGAATGAATACAATCTACCCAACACATACTTTATTGTAAAAATTATTAAAATTCATAGCTTAGAGGTGTGAATGCTTCTTTAAGAAAGGTACTTATGTTATCCCCAAAATAGCACCAGTATCATGTGATGTTCCAGTTGCTATGGTTACCACAAATTTGTTATTTAATAGCAAAGAAAATAGATGCACAAAACATGCTAATTATAACTGGTACAAATTTTTCTAAATGTTTTATATGAATATGCATGCATGTTTTATGCATAAGGAATAGGAATGCCCTTTTTCAAATAATTCTTCAAGTTTTTAGAAGCATTTTAGTAACTGGCAGGGAAGTACATTGTGTGGCTCTCAGCAGCAAAGAAAAAAGAGTCTGAAAAATTTAAGATGGGCACTTTGTCTAAAACCATGCACTTTTGTATTCAAATAGCAGAAGAATCCTAAAAAAATGCAAGAGGTTTAAATTTGTTGAACCTTGTACTTTCCCAACTGAATTTGCTTTGTTTCTTCTTCATTGCAAAGAGATTGAAGTGCCTGAGAAACAGTTGCAGGACCATTTGAAGTGAAGTTGCATTTTATGAAATTGTAATGTTAATATAACCCTGATACAGAAACCAAAGCGCTCCAGTCAGTGCCAGAATCAATACTGCTCGATACAACTACAGCCTGGCTCTGCCTGCAGCTCCTGGGCTCCCACCTGTGTGCAGCAGTGCACTGGCTCCCTGGCCGTCCCTGCTGCTCCTGGCTCCCAGCAGGACGCACCTCAGTGTGCCCCACTGCTGCAGGCTCCTGCTGCAGGGCCCGGGGACTCTGCATGGGCTGCGAGCTCAGGTGGCACTTGGCAGAAGCACGGGCTGTGAGCACAGCATGGAGAGATGCTGCTATGGACTGGTATCCATTGCAAGGAGAAGTACATGGGCTGGCTTTTGTTGTGCAGAGGAGAGATGGAAGGGATATGTATGCAAACAGATCTGGTATAATTCCCCTTTTCCTTCCTGTTCACCAGGTGCTCCCAGAGGTAAGTCTGAGGGACAAATGCATGCAGTACTTTAAGTGCTGGAACTGTAAAACTCACCAGCCTGGCAGGGTCCTGGGGAGGAGCAAGAGAAATCTCATTCCTTTCCTTGGGTAGTCTGTGGCCGTGGTGAAAAGGCTCTCCAGCCTGAAGTAAACAAAGCTATGATTGTGAGTGTGGGAAGAAAGTAACTGGCTCCTGACTGGTGCAGGAAAGCTGCCGGCAGCGCTGGCAGCGGCCCCATGTGCAGAGCCAGATGTTACTCAGGGCTCCGCTGGGTCAGCGCCTCACCACTCACCCAAATTTCCACTTCTTCCCAGAGAGAGGAGGGTGGTGCCATGCCTTTGGGGCAGCAGCATCATATGGCAGACTGCTGCACTCAGGGGTCATTGCTGAAAATGTCACCACTGTCACTTGAAATCAAGCCCTATCCTCTCATAGAGGTTTATCTCTTCCCTTACGAGGCTGCACCAGCCGTGGGCAGAATTAAAGTTGTGTGCACGCATCGTGCTGCCAAATGGCCGTACTTAATGGCACCCACACCAAAGGCACTTACTGGTGCTGCTGGCTGCTCCCTTTCACACCCAGAGCACATGCTAGCTGGCTGCTCTATTTCAGATGTTGCAGTGTCAGTGATACCAACTGAAAAATCTTCTCTGTGGCTTGCTGTCATGCTGTGATTGATATCAGCTGTAACAAGAAAAAATGTTATGGCACTGTAATTCTGCTTGATGCAAGGTAGTCTTTGATCTTTACCATTTTGCAAAGATTATAATACATGCTTAGTTTGATAAATAATACCCTTTCACCAGAGTCAAGTAAAGTGGAAGAAAAATTGGCAACTAAACTTTTGAAACTTCTCTGGTGCAGGTGTTGATGTTTTCAAAGCAAAAGGTTAAATAATAGGATAAAACCCCACTTGCCTGCTTATAAGCAGACGTGACTAATAAGAACTTACTAGGCCAGCCCTTTTGGGCTGGTTTCTGTGCTTGCATGTACATCATAGCAGCAGCAGGTTGCCAGCTCCTGGCAGAGGCACTGCAGCCAGGGGAGCAGTGAGGGAGCTGGGGGCTGCTGGGCCAGCTGTGACTCCCAGCCTCACACAGAAGCAGAGGGGATTATTCACTCTGGAATATTCTCTGAAGAGAAATTTGCCCAGAGACATTCAGAGCTGGGGGACCCACACAAATAACAATGCTCACTCACTCAATCTGGGTATGGAATGGACCCTCAGACAGGGATGGAGGCTCAGCTCTTCCAGCCCCCAAGGACAAGCAACAGACAGCATATGACATCCCTAACATATTTTCTTCAAATTAGAGCTCTTTAGGTGAGTTGGGATTTAGGTTTCCAAGTCCCTTTCTAAAGATTCTAAATGGTATTGGGTTTTTTCCTGCTTTTTAATTTGAATGATTATTTGGATGTGGCAAAAATGAGCAAACCCCAGCACCATAGCCATGAGAAAGTGTTCTCATCAGGTAATCATTTATTAAAACATTTTAACCAGCTGGTATGAATATGATTGTCAGTGGAAAATGACAGGGAAATATGTGCTCCCATCTGCACTACCAAGCCAGGAAACATTCCAATGTAGGAGTTTTTCTTCATTATCATTGCTCTTCCTTACCCAGAACAGTGCACCTGAGCATGAGCCCTCCGTTGGTGGGGCCTTGGGATGGGAGCAGGAGCCTGAAAGGGGAGATGCAGCCCCAGGCACTGGTCTGCCTTGTGGCTTTGCACTGCTCTGGGCTGCTCACCTCACACAGCCTGGGGGCCAGTGCAGTTTTATTTCACCCAGAGGTGGACAGCCCTTCACACAAACCTATTTACAGCTGAGCTCAGATTTCTGGCAGGGGTTTGCCAGGGCTGTCTCAAAGGAATGGGCACGTTGGCAGTGGGATTTAGCATCCAATGGTACTCTGCCAAATCCATGAAAGATTTTGCATGGCAAGAACAGGGTGTAACTCCAAGGCCATGATTATTTTCCATGTAAATGTCTGTTTCAGTTTGTGCTTAAATGATTATCTGTCATTGATTTGTGTGCCTAACTACAACTGCTTCAAGCTGTTTTCAATTATTCTGTTCTCAATACGATGCGATCCCAAGGATTAGCCATACCGAGTGCCACAAACCACCTTGCAGCAACAGAGTCATAAACTGAAGAGGATAGAAAGGATTTTAATAGGAGATTAAAAGGAAGAAGTGACTCACTGGATGAGAGAAAAGAGGGAGTGCGCAGGCTTTGACTGCAGGAGAGCTGCTTTGTGATGCCTCTGAGTGCACCGAGGACCCCAGGTTAATATAATAATTCTTCTTTCCTTATCATGCAGGTCTCGGGTAATGATTTCATAATTAGGGGTGTACTTAAAAACAGGTTTTAAATGAAGCATGTGTTCTGTCTTTGCACTAAGAGAAGGTGGCTAGTTGCAGGGTAACACATTGCACACAGCTTGCTTCCTTGCCTGCTGAATTCTCTGCAAATTTTATGCTTCTTTTTCTGTCTTTCTAATTGAAAACCTGCACTTTTGGGGAGAAACTGTAGTTCTCCTTGGCAGTTTTCTCTTACACCAGGATTGATATTTTAAGAGTAAACAACATCCATCTACACCAAATCCTGTGTCCTCTGGAGAGGGTAACCTGCACTCTCCCAGATCTAGGACCCAGGTGATACACAACACAGCTGCCAACAGCTGCTCCAAGGTTTATCAGCTAGGATTGGTAACACACTCCCTACAGCACTCGGGATCTCAAAGTGCTCCAGTGTTTCTCTTTACACATACTAGGAAGTCTTCATGTACTTTTGTTGCTGAGTAATTAACTAATTGTTGCTGAGTAATTAACTACCTACACTCCTGCAGTAGCCCTTTGCGACAGTGTCCATCAGCTGGGAAAATGTAACTGTTACTGACTTTCTAAGAACAGCCATTAATATTCTAACTTTAAATCAATTTAAATATTTGAACTTTCTGAGTGCACAGTTGAGATGAATAACATGGAGAGGCACACTCAGATTAAATCCTCTATGGCTTCTATCAATACAGAGAGCAGAAAGAGAAGTTATTTGTCTGACATACAAATATATATATATATATTTGCAGCAGATAAAATCAAACGTGTTATCACTATCAGCACTCTGCTATGTATATTTTAAAACATTATGAGTGGATAGGTACATATACAGCAGTAGTTTACAAGAGATAAGCATCATTAATTTCCACACAGCTATATGTTTTCATGGGCTTCTTAACTTTTTAATATTAAGTAAAATAGCAACTACAGCACTATTCTATATCCTTGGGAATATCACAGTTTTGAAACATTTTTGTTTAAAATACAGAAAATGCCACTGCAGTAAAGATTTGGAAAGTGAGGTACATGGCATAGGGAGCTGGGGATTGGGTTCCCAGCTGATTTTCAGGACTTGCTTGATCTGAATTGATTGAAGCCCCAGAGGGAGGCACAGTGCCAGCAAGAGGAGAGGTGTCTGCAGAGCAGGATTCTTGATCCAATGCCACCTGCCAGGCTGCCCTGGCAGAGGCTTCCTACCTGACCAGAGTTTCTGGGCATTGGGAAATCTGGTGACAATGTGGAGTGATAACTCTTCTTCTGGAGACAGCTGTCTCACCTTGTATGAGAAACTATTTCCTTTTCTAGGCCAGCATTCAAAAAGCTGTCAGATCACTTTAATCTGTTGAAATTTGAGCAAATTCAAATAAAATATGCCAGTCTCCAAAGCAAAGCCAAACTCTAAATGCCCCAGTACTGAATCTATAAGATCAATAAAAACAACAGGGATGTCTGCAGCAGCTTTTTCAGAACACAACTAGTTGACTCTAAACAAAGCTTTTGTATAACTAGACTTTTCCCATGGTACAGCGTATCCTTGTAATCAGTCTTCAATTTCTTCTCTAACTTTCAATAATAATAAGATGCAATGAAGTTTGCCCAAATAATAATAAAAAAAACAAGAATACGCACAAAAGATCAATCATCCCCATGGGGCAGTGGTGGAAAACTGTAAAACCAGATGTCTGATGTGATGTTCTCCTGTTGCAGTATCATAGGGAGAGTGAATGATTATTTTCCAGAAAAGAAAGGTAGCCAGGTGAATCCCAGTATTCCTGGTGAGGTTCAACACATCACTACTTTAAAACTGAAAAAACAAAATGGTCTGAATAGAAACAATTAGTTGAAAGGGCATGGTAAATAGCTCAGGTACATGTTGGAAATCCACCTGCAAAAGTATTTTAGAACCTATCAAGCTATGCTCTTTGACCTTCCATGCAGCAGGATTGCATCTTTTGTGTCTCAAAGTTCTCACTGAGAATTACCATTTAAAAGAAATCGCCTCATTTTTACACAGTCTGAAGTGTACATTGGTAAAGAAGAATTTCCTGAATGCAGGTAAGTGAGCCTGGAGTTGTTTTGACATGACTCAAAGGCTGTTACAGATGTAACAAAATGAGATGAAGAGATTTATCTTACCTTGTGACTTGCACTTGCTTATTAAGACACACAGTAGAAAACCCCAGAGGCATCGAGGTGCTGGGGGGCACAGCAGGCAGCACGGGGCGAACACACCATCATGGAAAGGGGATTAGAAACACCTCTCCAAAGGAGCCAGGCGTGTGTATGTACAGTGAGTGCGTCAAACCTCTGAGTACCCAGCTCCCTTCTGCACTGAGAGAAAGCTGCTGACACCAAAAAGTGACTAAACACTGAAAGAGATGAGAGACAGCAAGAGGGAACAGAAAGAGATGGGATGCTCCTGCTGCTGAGGGCAGCCCCAAGCTGCTTCAGCTGTGGCTATTGCTTATGCAAAGCTTGCAAGATGTGACGAGGAGGCTGGTGGAAAGATGGGGAGGAGGGAGCATGTCTGTTTCCTCCAGCACCTGAAGTGCACCGGTAAATACAGAAATGCTTCAGTAGAGACAGACATAGGGCACAGCCTGCAGTTCAGCAACCTGAAGTACCACTGTGAAGAGACAGCAAAAAAAGAATGTTCAAAGTACTATCATTCATCCATGTTCCCCACAGCAAAGGCAATGTTTTGGGCACTGCCAAGGTCTCCCCAGTAAATGCCCCTCAGGAGGCAGGAATACCGGGCTGCCCTGGCAGGGCTGGCTCCTGCCCCGCCCACACTCACATTGGGCCATCTGACTGCCAGTGCACATCATCCTTAAATAACAAAGCTATGGGAGTACTTTGAATTGTCATAAAAACATCAGAAAAGGCTCAGACTGATGCCCAGATATATGTATTTCATGAGAATTGGGCCATTTGCTTGAGAAAATTCTTGAATTGAACAAGCAATTTATAAAGCAAAACCTTTTTTTTTTTTACTGAGTGCCTTGTCATTGGAAAGCAATGGAGAGCCCTCACCTTATCACAGAGCTCCCCTTCAGTCACAGCCCTGGGGCTGCTAGATAGCTCATCCCTGTGATATACTTTAACAGGTGTCATTCCTTTTTAATAAGCCCAAACAAAACAGTTAATAAATCCAAAGGACTTCCTATCAGTATATCTCTAATTCTTGGCTTTCACTTCTTCAGCAGCGCTGATCATCTTCTTGAGACTCATGGCATTCTCATAACTCTCTTGAAATAATGATCAGCGTTGCAGGCTTTGATTCAACGCTGACGCGACTTTCCTGCATGTTTGGCTGCGCAGCGTCTGCCGCTGAGTCACATCTGATTTACACTCGAGATAAACGACATCATCCAGGGTAGCCTCTGACTCTGACAGGAGCACCCACTAATCCACATTGCCAACAGGGTTTTCTATCACCATCAGTCTGGAGCACGCCAGCCTGGCTTTGGTCTCCATGGAGATTGTTATGAAATATATTAATCCATCATCTGTTGGTTCCTAAAAGGATCTTTGGGAGTTTAGCACCTCTGTGGACCTCACACTCCCTGAAAGAGGCACTATGGATTTCTCACCAGGAGCAGGAAGGACTCTTTAAGAAGTGGTCACCTTTGCCACGACTTAGGGGAAATCTCTGTGAGAAGATAGCTCTTCCCTGTGTACACAGTGAATATATCTTTGACAAATTTTTTCCCTCTTTTTTGTTGGCAGTCCTTAACACTTTTCTCCTCCCACTTTCTGGTGACATTGCAAAATATCCATACTAAAGTGCATTCTGTTAGCAAAGTAAAACGGCAAAATGGTGTATTTTAGGTGGAAGTGTAAATGATATACTTGCAAAATCCAGAACCTGAACAACTGTTCATGGGAAAGGCAGCTATTTCACACCCACCGTAAATGAGAGCATTGTCAGGTATCAAAATGTGCCACAACAGAAAGAATTTAACAAAACAAACAAACAAACAAAAACCCTAAAAAAAGTCAGTTGAAATTTCAGATTGTAAACCTGAGATCTCCCAAAGAGGCTGTGGTGTCATGCTAGCAGCAGCTGTGGCTTGCACTAGCTGGATCACAGAGGTCCCTGTAATCACCCTTTGCATAGCAGAACCACCACCAACTGCAGCATTGGCCTGAGTGGAGCCTTCCATCACAGGAAGCTCCCAGCAATGTCCTCTCAGCTTTGAATTCAAGTTTTTTTAGAGAGTTTGGTACTGAATGTTGAAACTCACAGCATCTGAGGGGGTAGCCCAGGGAGGCTTCTGACCTCATGTGATGAATAAGTTCCCCCAACATATTCTGCAAATTATGCAATATAATAGCTGAACTTTACTGTGATTTCACTTTATATTTACAATGTATCTTATCTTAAAGATAAAAAATTAATAGTTTAAATCCTCTTCTCTAGATCAAAGCATCTCTTCATTGTTTGTAATGGAACACTTTGACTCTTACCTAAGTTTTCTATTCAGACTGTCCAAGAATTCAAGTGTTTCATTATAACAGAAGTGGGAGATGCTTTGATCTAGAGAATAGGAGGCTTTAGATATTTGCTTAATAGCTATCAAAGCTAATTATTCAAATAAAAATAATAATATAGAAGTAGAGGATAATAAAACAGTAGAATATTAAATAAGTAATAAAAGGGCCTGGGTTGATAAATACCATGCCATATTCTCACACGAATAATATTAATGAAGAGTAACTGCTTATATTATCGTAATGTGTATGAGTATAATGGATTGTACCCCACGAGACCTGATTGTGGGCTGAACCTCAAACTAGTAGGCAAAAGAGAAAGATGCTCCTAAAGCCTTACACCATGAGGCAAGAGACAGAAGTGGGGCACAGCAAATAAATGGTGCCATACCCAGGGAAACAGAGTGATAGTGAGCAACTGGATAGGCAGCAAAGGAAGAGTTCAGCTCTAGTTAGGAAAAGAGAGAGACTTTCACTGTGGGATGGGGAGGAGGGTGATGGTCCCCTCAAAAGGAGGAGGAGCTGGGGGTGCAAGTGTGAGCCCCCAGCATGAGGGCAATTGCAGCTGGTGTCAGGGTCACCCTAGCTGGCAGTACTTAGCAGCTGTTGATAATTGGATCCACACTGTGATACAGCATGAAAATGAGGACAAACAGGTAACTTCTGGTGCAATGCTGAAAGAGCAGAGGGAAGAAGGTTGGACATAAAAATGGGAGATTGATGGCTTAGGAAAATAGTTCCTACAGTGTCATTTTAAGTGGGCACCAAAAGACCTATGTTGCATTTGTCAAGGCTGGATAAAAAATGTGTTGCACTAATTGAGACACAGAAGATGCTAGACAAGGGCCTCAGCCATGGGGATGGACAGGAAAGGCAACACCTCAATGATGCTAAGAAGGAGCAGTCATTGGGATTATGCCATATCCTGGATGTGAGGACCTGAGAAAGGATCTGAGTCAAAGATGACACACAAATTATGGGCCTGAGTGACAAGCAGGGTGGTGAGGTTGTCTGCGGTGATCAAAGAGGGGACTAGCAGGGAAGACATGAACTGGGGAAGATTAAAAGTTCTGTCTCTTCCACATTGGGCTTGCGTTGACAGACTGTCGTCTACATGAAATGACAGGGAAACAAGCCCAGAGATGAGGCTGGACCGAGGAGACAGGTTGGGAGCACACAGGTAGATCTGCAAGTTAGTTGCACAAGGACAGTAGCTGATGGTGTGCTTGCAGATGAAATTACCCAGAGATGCAGGAAGGTGCAGAAAGAGAAGGCAAATAGGACTATGTTTGGTAAGATGAGCACGGAAAATGATAACACTAGTGACATAGCATAAAATGGCACTGAAACAATAAATACACATGAATAATTTAATTCCAAAAGTGCTTTTCATTTTTATCTAGTTTTCCAAAATAGAATTTTCCAAAGGTTCATTTGAAAAATACTTCTTTTTGGAAGAAAATGTCATCAAAATTAACGTGATTTCATGAATATGTCAATTTTTACAAAAATCTTATTTTGCAGTGGAAAAATGTTTCAACAACAGAAAACCCCAAAATTCAGAGCCATTTGCTTTTAGCTCTAAACATAGATCCTACTACTGTCAAGTAACATCTTTCATTATCTTCTTTATGTCTCAAACCACATTAAAAAGAGTCTAGAGGTTTTGCTGATTCTGTTGTAATCAATCCTGTCACAGCTGTTATTGGATTTATCTTGGGATCTGAACAGTGGCATTTTTCATTGTTGTTTTACATTTTCTTTATGACTCTACAGCTATACAGTCAAGAGTATAAGAAAATCTAAAATATGCTAAAGTGAAAAAATATATTCAATGACTATAAAATTATCTATAAAGCTTACTTCCAAATAAACATCAGTAATTTCTTTACTGGACTTTAATGAAATGCAGGTCAATCCAGGTATGAATTAATTTTAAAATTATATCTGAGTAAAGGGGGCCCATACTTACCTGGCTTCATTTGGTGTAGAAGATACTTTATCAAAATAATAACACACAAGTATGGCAGAGCCAAGTAACACCATTAATGAAATCAGGCAAGATTCTTACACTGCAGAAACACCCAACTAAACCTGAGTGTCACATGTGCTTCAGCCTTTCAGAGCCCTATATAAAACTGCTCAGCTGATGCACAGCACTGCTTATAAATCATGCATACATCTTGTAGGCTTCAGTGCAGTGGGGACAATAAAAGGGAATTAAGATGCTTAATGAGGTGAGATGCTTCTATAAACTGGTGCCTGTCTTTCCTTATTTCTCACATTCTTTAGGATGTAATTTTCTTTCTTTTTTTCCTATCTTTCATCATTTCTCTGACTACCAACTATCCCAGGTTTTCCTACCAAATGATACGATTAGTTTCAGCATTAGGCATATACAAAAGATCCGTTTTCCCATTTCAGGTAGTATATGTGCCTTTTCATAACATTACCAGCCTCCCTGTATGTGTCAGGCAGGTTTGCATGGGCTGTCTGTACTACTGCTATGCTATTTCCCCAAAGCATACAGAGCTGGTTAAAATTCCCAGACCACAGCTGCCCTCCCTGCATGCAGGGGACAGAAGCTGATGTGCTTGGCATTGCCTGTGGCCTTCTGCCCCCTCGTTGCCCGTGTGCCATTAGATGGAGTCACATCTAATGTCACGTCAGTTGCGTCATTAATAAAATGACAAAATAAAAGTTGAATTACCACTCTTGGATGTGGTTTACTGGAGCATTAATACATTTCTTGGGCTACTAAAGTCATTCAGCCTTTGCAGTCACGGCTCACAGTGCACCCGATGTATTATTAATGTCCCAGTAAAGCACACCCTGTTGTGTCTTAATGCTGTGGCATAAGATGCCTGCAAAAGTAAACAGCTATGTAAAGCAGGGAGTGATGGCTGTTAGGGAGATGAATGGGGGGCATTACGGCTTCGCTCACCGTGCCTGTGGCTCCGACACTCTCAGGGATGCCTCCGTAAGGTTTCACTGTGTACATTCTACCGAAGGTTTTTTCCTGAGTGTTTCTAAACATCTATTATTTATAAACCACTGCTGCTCTGCATGATACTTCATGGGTAAGTAAGGGAAACATTTCCTGCCCTGAGGAGCTTATGCTGGCTGCTCTGGGTGCCTCGGCCATGCTTGGGGCCAGGCAGAGGTGCAGGCAGGACAGCTGTCTGCACACAGCCCCCAACCCCACTGTGCCCACCTCCCCTCATGGGCCATGCCCACCCAGCAGGGAAGAGCCTTAATAAACAGAGGCAGCCTGTCTGCTCTGGGCTGCTGGCATTTCCATACTGCTTATGCAGAGTCTACATCTGAGATAAGCTGTACCTCTCTGAAACAAGTGCTCAGATAATCTGTATCCTCATGTAATTCGCCGCTATGCCTGCTGCTGCAGCTGCTGCTAGACAATTTTCTCCCTCCAAAAACAGCTGTGGATCCAGCAAATTTCTTCGGTGTTGGAGGACAGAAGCAGCGGGTGGGAGGGAGGGAGCCAGGAGGCAGAGATGAAGGGGACAGCCAAGGCTCTGTGCAGAGAATGGGAGGGAAGAGCAGAGAGGAAGAAGGAGCCACTGTGGGGAGTGCACTGTGTGCACTACCTGACACACATACAACCCACATGCTGCCTGAATCAAAGCATCTTTTATAAATAACCCCTGGGATGAAGGTCTCCACAACGACAGCTGAAAAGATTTGAAGCAAAACATACACGGCAAAGGCAATCACGTACCTGAATGTGAGAATTCCCTTTGCTTGCTTGGTGATGATGTCCCCAGAATGACTCAGAGAAGCCTTTGGCAGAAGTTTGGAATCTGAGAGTCAGGAATTCATGAGAAACATGGACAACCTCTGAGGCTGCAGATTCCCAGAGCAGGAGGCAGACCACATCCCCACAGAAGCAGCGTAGGATCATGCCTTTGAGAAAAGCAAAGCCACTGAGACAGTGTTCTTCTTGCTTTTTTTTTTTTTTTATATTAGTGATTTTGGCCCAGTTTTTGAGTTGATGTACAGTCCTTTCTTCCTCTAAAAAAAAAGCAAAATGTGTGAAAGGAGTGGAAACAGATGAGTATAGTTTGGTGGTCAGACTGAGAAAGAAACAGCTAGTATGTACATTCATTGCACTTTGTGGATGTCACCAGGGGCTCAACAGGTGAAGTTGGGAAAATAACATAAACTTGAGTGCTGCAACTAAAAAAACCCATGGGTTTTTTTCAAATCAGATCAGTCAGTTGTTGTCATTCAATTCCAGACAAAGTTTTGCTTCAAGTTTGGGGTTATTTTAATCCATTCCATAATCTTTTCCCCTCTTTCAGCTGAGATTGGAATTGAGAAATGCAATTCAAAGCAAAGAGTCAACAGGCTTGGGTTCTTTAAATATCAGAGTGAATTGTCTCAAGGTTTTCAAAATTTCTTGCCACATGCCACTTCCCAGGTATTTTTCTATGGCTGTAAATGTGTTGAGTCTCACCCTAACCTATTTTGATTTCCCTGAAATGCTGTTTTCCAGAAAATTTACTGTTCATCATCAAAAAAATTTTCAGTCCTCTTCCTCTCCCCTTCCTGTGGGCTGCTCAGTTCAGTCCTTCCATGCCCAACTACCCCTAGTGCCCCCTAAGGCTCCCTGCTGGCATTCCAGCATTCCTGGTACTAAAGCAAAGATTTGGGGATGAGTAAAGCCAGCAATTTTACATGGAGGGAGTAGGATCTATGATAGCGTGAAAAGGGAAAGGCCTGGAACACAGAGGGGTTATAAAGCAAAATACAGTAAAGCTATGACCTGCTTGGTGAATAAAGTGCGTGGGAAGAAGACAGTCCCCACTCTATGCTGCAAAAAATGTTGTAAAAGAACTGCTGAACGAATGAAATTATTAAATCAATATATTCTTCTCCTATTTATAAAGCCTTTGCTTCCAGTAGTTTTTGAGTTCAATAATGTATGTGCTGTGAGAAATACAGAACAGTCAATATTATCAGCCCCCCTCCAGATGCAGTTAAACTTATTTTAAAATAATATTCACATTTTCATATATGAAGCAGATGTTTAAAATTGATTAGAGTTCAACATATTTATATTAAAACAGATCCTTTTTTATCAGGGGGGTGGAGATTTTCTGATAGTTAGAGCCATGTCCTTTAGCTATCAATATGTTTTGTCCTTTGATGAGTAACTGCCTTCTGTGCAGAGTCTGCATGCAAAAAAGACTCTTCAGTCGCTTGATATCCCTGCTTTAACCACTTGTGAAAGAGAAACAGCTCACAGACTTTCTGCATCCTGAACTCATGGAACAAAATGGCACAGTTCATCCATGTAAAGGGTGCTGGTCAGCCCTCATCCTGACCCTTTAATGAAATATTCTTCCAAACAGAAAGGCACAGAATAAATGACATCTGTTAACCTTTGCAGTGTGTTTGTGTGCTGCTATAGCCTAATCTCTGAAAATCAAAAGGATGTAATTTTTTCAAGTACCAATTTGGCAGGCCCTTACCCCCACTTAACTCCTCTCCATGCTGCCTGCCCAGGGCAAGATTTCAGCACTGTCCAGGAAATCTCAGTCTGCTACCACAGACAATGGGCAACAAACTGCCTGCAACTTCCAAGTTGCCAGGACAAGTTGTGAAGATCACTAAACTCTGAGTGACAGGTGATCGATATGCTGAACAATTAGTATCAAATATACAGTAAATGATGCATAATATCATTGGTGAAAAATGTTCTATTTAGGCAGAATGTAGATTGATGTCAGAAAATGCTCTTTAGTGTGTGGAATAATCAAGTCAACTGCTTGATGGATGTACTATATAGTCTATTTACATAGCTTGGATTCAATACACTTACATGATATTTGCATCAGAAACATATCTACAGTCAACCAATGGGAAAGAATACATGATTTTAGCAACATGCTTATACATTAATAATATTACTTGGCAATCTGATGTTTCAAGACCCAGGGTGAATTACTTATTAAAAACCCATATACAGCTATCTGTCTTTATCTTTCTTTCTGTGTGAGCCATAATGGCCTTGATTGTTTTCAAAATTACATTTGGCCAGGATATGACTGTTACATGAAACCTCTTAAACCAATATCATTTCCCTCACTGATAAAATACATTATACTGCTGGGTGCATTGAGCCAAACCATTAACGAAGGAAGCTTAACCTAACCTTTGTGCTTCTGACTGGCCGTTCGAGCAAACTAACATTTCAGAAATTGTTTAAAAAGTGGAATTGACATGATTATAAATTTTTATATTAAGTTCACTCATTTCTTGGAGCTTCTCCTATCACCTTCACTTTTAATGGTTTGAATTTTGCAGGAGACTTAGTTACTTGGGAAGATACAAGGAAACGTGCTCCATTTAACATTGTTTAGAAACGAAGGCACAAGATAAATTAGCTAGATAAGGTCAAATTAAGCAAGGTCCATTTTAAAACGTGAATTCAGGATTCATGAGAAGGAGGAAATACATGCATTCAGTACAAATTGAGGAAAAAAAATAAGATGCAATGGAAGTCACGGAAAAACCTGAAGTAAAATTCTTCATAATAATTATGGTGCTATTTTAATAATGGCACCATAATAATCTAAACCCGTGTCTGGTTCTAAGAAAAGGTACAGCTCTCCAGACCTGCAGACCAAGACAACAGAGCTCAACTGACAGGAAGCAAATGACAACGTCAGTGAGAAACAATACTCTCACAAGCAGCTAATGAAGCCATTTTCCAAACTTAAACTCAGCTAGATCCCAGTGCTTCTTCCTCTCTCCTCAGGTGCCCATCATGAGATCTCCTTGTGACGGAGAGAGGAGACTGACCACCATTTTCATGCTCAACAAGAAAAACCACAGAACACAAGTAAAGGAAGGGCAAGACTTACCTGCAAATACAGACAATGCATAGCTCCTGCATGGCACTTTTTCCATTTGGATGTCCAGTGGCTTTAAGAGCAAGGTCATGGTCTGTAAGATCTTGGGGTAATGGCTTGTCCATGACAAATACCAGTGGCAGAGACACAAGGGGGCCATCTCAGGACCACTAAGCAGGAGAAGGCAGAACTGGGGATCCTGTAAAAAATGCTGTGCAGTTCATTGTACATGCAAACTGGCAGCCCCCACAGAGCAATGCAGTCTCACCACAGGCATCTCAGCTCACCAGTCTGAACAATTTCCAAAGGAAAACCATTTCAGAAGCTTGCTACTCCTAATTTTTTCTCTTCCCTTGTTTTTCCTATTTGTCTGCTCCATTGCCATTTCTGCAAACACTGAAAGCACCAAGCATATTCCTGAAAGGAATATGTAGGCAGATATAAGACAAAGCAACACACTGCTAATTGTAGGGCATGAAAGGTATGCAGCACTTGCCAGGACAGAACTAATTTTTGTCTGTACAGCTCCAGTTTTTATCAGAGCAGATAAGCAGTTTACAGCAAGTAAAACACTATTTTCTTACTCTCTGCATGGGAGTCTGCTATAGCAGGATGGCTCTGCAAGCATTTGGGAAGGCAAAGCCAGAGAAATGAGCTAAAGCATATTAGTGTCCTACAAACACATCTTTAACCTGGATGCTCAGCGGGTGCTCAGTACACCATGCTACACCAGGGTAGGAGAGGGGATGGTCACATCTCCAGCAGGAGAAATCCCTGCTCCTGAGGAAGATTTCTTAACCTTTACAGCCACCATTTGTTCTTTTTCATGCTGTGTCATGCTTTCAGCTGTCTTTGAAACATGCAGAAAGAGGAAGGGATCTTCAGAGAGCTGCAGCTCCCCTCCGCACTATCACCCCACAGCACAGACACTGTGACACAGCTGGGCACTGTGTGGCCATGCCCACACCCAGCCATCGTCCCTGTGTGGTGGCCGGCTGCAGCAGACAGGGACAGGGAGGTGGCAGAACCAGCAGCAGCAGGCACCCAGGGGAGCAGGGGGTCTCCACACAGCCAGGACATCACATGTGGCTGCCTGGCAGGCTGGAAACCAGAGGCACTCCCCACACCACGTTTCCTTCCATGTTCAGAGGAATTCACCTTCTTACAACACATCAGAGCAGCACCTGATTCCCTCTTTGATCTCTTCCCTTGTCTGGAAATAATGCCTCGCATCTCAAATCTGGCTAACGGCTCCCGCTGAAATGGAGTGATGCTCTTAGTGCTCTAGTTAGTGCTGTCAAGCAATCTGAAATGGAAGCTGGCAGTTGTCCTTCCAAATGGCTATTGCTATGTGTAGCCCAGAAGTGGTAAGCTAAAAAATCTTTTTGTATTTGAACTCCTTCCAATTTCATTCAGCAGGATACTGGCAGGCCACTTTCTGTGTTAATTATTTCTGTCCTGATTGCCTGGCCACACAGAGCACTGGATCGACAGTATCACACTTCACCATTTGTTAATTCTTCCAGCTGAATGCAGAAAGAAATTGAAATTTCACCTAGAGAAAAATCTCCAAAAGTCAGGAAATGGGAGAAAAGGTGCCAGTGGAGTCAGAAGATACATGTATCTCCCAGATCAACACCAATACCTCTGTGATTTTGGAAATCTTTAAGAACAGAAGAGTGACACAGTATATTACTCATTGGAAAACGCTTAATGGGTCTGATCCTGAAATGAATTACACTGGCTTAAATCTGGAATGTCTCCAACAAAGTCAGAGATTAATCAAGAAGAACTTTTAATGCTTGATTAGGAAAGACTGCCTCTGCATTGCTGGCAGGTACAAATGAGAGGACCTAGGCATAAAATTACCTCATTGCTCCCACAAATCAGTGAGCTAAATGGCTACATCTTGACATTCTCACCAGCAGTAAATTATTGTCAGGCACAAAAATCTTGCAACAATTAAATGTGGGTGCAAATCAGACTAAAAACCAGAGTGCATTTGAATCCTGTTAACACAAATATTACCTTCTAATGCTCTCCACAGTGTCATGTCTTTGGGAGAGCACAATGAATGCAAGAGATGATGTTGTTTAAAAATACCACCCTGGAAAACTGCTTAGTAGAATTTGCACCAGAACTTTCCTGGCTTCTCAGTAAGACTACTGCAGTATTCCCAGCAAGGGAGAAGGAAATGGATATTTTCAGCCAGGGAAGCTGTCTACATGAAGAGGAGTTTCTGTTTGTATGGCACTCAAGTGCAGGGTCTGACTGTACCTGCAGACCAAGGCCAGTCTGAGAGCTGAATTCACATATGCCACAGGTCTGAAATTTTTACTGACTATCCTACTGGCCACTGAGATAGATATCATGGAGGATAAATTTATTTCTCACACAAACCAGGACTGTCTGTCCTAAATCGAGCAAAATTATGTAGTTTTTGTGGTGCATGCCCTGCAAAACAGCAAGCACATAGAATACTGAGCACCTTAAGCACACACTAAATCCAGATAGAAAAGAAACTGCTTCAAAAAGTGGAGTCTAATCAGCATAATTATGAAAAATAAAAAGATGAAAAATAAGTGCAACTGGATACTTTCAAAACAGAAAAAATTACAAATACCCTCAATAAATTTTAAAATTAGCATTGAAAGAGTCTACATAAGATGACCCAGCCTCCCTCTGAAGCACAAGCTTCTTGTTTTGACAATGTGTGAAACAAAGTGGTGGTGAAAAATTCATTAACCAGTTAGTTAAAGCAAACTCATAGCCCTCATCTTCATTGCTGTTGAGTTAAATAGGATATTCTTTAAAAATACAACTCAGCATCTTGAAAGAGACCAGTTTACATACAAAAAGTCATGAATGTGTTCTGACAGAAGCCTGAAGAGACTCTTTTGGAAAAATCTAATGGAAGTATGCTGCTGTGCTGTTGCATTAGGGCTGCTGACTTTCCACTCACAGCTACTGAATTGGTGCTGCTGTAGCAAGAGCACTCCAGAAGTTGATTGGGGAAGATAAAGAGCAGGGCAAAGCACCAGGAGCATGGCAGCGTGAGGCTTCCTCCCCCCACTCTTACACTGCCAACAGTGCCCTTTGAACCAGAGCTTCCTGAAGGACACTGGTGTCACAAAACCAGCAACTTTCCTTTTTGGGCCTCTTCTCCTCACACAGTAATTCAGTTGAGACTGCTGACAGAATTCTGAGTGGTAACTAATCATGAATTTGTGTGTGGCTGCCAGCAAGGAGGCAAGGAATCCATGCTGCCCAGCAGCCCCATCTCCCACACAGCAGTGCTGTGTCCCCTCTGCTCCCAACCCCAGCAGTCTCAGCATGAGAGATGAACAAATACTTGTGTTTAGCTATGAATAAATAGAAGAGGAAGGCAGGCTGGGCAGCAGTGGCACTTACTGCAGTGGAATGAGTTTCCTGTCCTGCCACAGGCATCCCTGGCACACTGATGTGTCACCCAGCCTCCCGGTGTGTGACACCTCCCTGTGACACACAGACACTGGGTGCATGGGTTGGCCTGTCTGTGAGATGGAGATAAACTCTTTAATGATCCTGTGGTGTCCATTTTGGTTCAGGACTGTTGTGGATATTGAGGTTAGAATTTCATCTCTTTTCCCTTCATGGATTTAACTAAATCTCACCCAGGATTTTGAAACATGCCAGGATTAGAAAAAAATCTCTTTAAACATGAGCTTATTTCTGACACCAAAATTTCTCCAGCTGGGATCAGCAATAACAGTATCAGTTTTAAGGTCTCCATCTTTATAGTGGTTGGTGTTACAGGGCATACAATCTGTGCCTTGGAAGCCTGGGCTTTGCCTGAATTTAGCTGAGCTCTGGGTGCTCGTTGTGGTGAAAGCCAGTTCTTAAATTGCCTCAGCCTTCAATCCAGAAGTACAAACTGTGTGAGGAGAAACACCATCAACTAATTAGACTGTAAGCTCCCTTCCTCAGAAAATCTTTTTCTTATCTCAAAGCTTAGGAGTTTGAATGTAGCATGGTTTGGTTGCTATCACTTAGCAAAGGGAGAGGGTGAGTAAAAAGTGGGTCCTTATGGCAAACCTCTGTGCACGAACTTAAAAACACCCTTATAAAATGTAGCCAGGATGACGTGCTGTCTGTCCAACTTCACTATAGGAAATAAGTCTCACCCAACAGATGAAATGAAACCATAGTGCAAACCTCACTCATGGAACAGAAAAGCAATTGCAGCTTTACAGCTGCCAACCCCAGGTTGGGAGGTGCAGGTGACACTAATGGTTCACCTGTGCCTGGCAGCAGCTGGCCTTTTGTCCCCTCTGGGGACAGCTGCACAGCAACCCTGTCCTATCAGACTTCCTTGCAAGCATTAGCCAGCGGGTACAGAAGGGTTAATTCCCATGTCTTAGTGTGTCCAACAGACTCTGCTGTGTTCAGAGAAAACTGCCCTGGGCACCCAAGGGAAGGAGTGCCCAGCCAGGTGGGGCCTTTTTCCATAAAAGTGACACCTTCCAGTCCTTCACTGTCCAGTCTCTCCACACAAAAGCCTTTCTTTCCAATCCCTTGCATCGTTGTTCTGTCTCCTCCAGGTCTTGGAGAAAAAAAGCTTTGGCCTGGCAGCTGCACACAGGAGGTCTGTGCTTCAGCCTGGGAGAAGAGGAGCAGGTAGTGCAGTGCATACTGAGCCACTGAAGTCTGGTTCAAACATACTTCAAAGCTTGTGGAAGCCAACAGGGGTCTTATGTATTGCTACTGATATTCACATCAATCTGGAGCACTTTGTCCAAGTCCACACAGTGGGATCTCTGCAGAGTTATAAATATTCCCCAACTCTCAGGACTCCCACTCCCTTGCTCTAAGTCCTCTTACCATTCCCTGGTTATATCTGACACTCCTGGATATTGTGTCTTACTTTTCCTCAGATTACAATTCCCTCCTCCTGTTTGCACAGAAAAAGGAAAAATTCAGAGTTTTGCTTGGACACTGACTCACCTTTTCATCAAGCTTATCCTTCTTTCCATGTTCACATTGGGAAGTGAACTTTCAGACAGGTGGCTGGAGGAGAGAATCTCATCAGAAGAGGGCATTGCACCTCTGAAATCTCATGGAAATTTGGTCATACTGGTACCTTTCCAACACTGTTGTTACTACAGGTTCAGTTCATGTCAGCCTTATACTGTCCCAACTCCACACATGGCCAAACCAGATGTCTTTGTTGATGGATCCTGTGCCTGGATGCCCCAGAGTCTGTAGCAATGTTTCTATAGTTTTCAGTAAGATGAGGAGAAAGCTCTGTGTTCTCATTATACCTGGAGCTAAGCATAAAGTCTAACAGCAGAAACAAAGAAAAAATACAGAGCAGCCAGTTTTATCCAAATTGTTATAGGCTTTTATGGAATCATAAAGATCAGTAAAATGGTCTTTGTGTTACATACCACAATTCCAAACATAATAAAACTAAAATCAATGAATGCTCTTTAAAATGAGTGAATACACCCACACAGTTCAAATTTCATTGTATTTAGACATGCAATAGATGTTCTGATACATCAACTTTGATTTTGCCTTCCCCTCCTCCTAGATATTCTTTTTATCAGGTTGCCTGTACAAAACACATTGAACACAGTGGGGGGGGAGGTGGGAAGCGATGTTTGGTTTTAAGTATTCATTAAACATCTGTAGCAGTTAATACAAAGGAAGAGTCTTTGAATAAATCTAAAAATTAGGAAATTGTACTTCTGATCTTGACTTCATCCTCATGCATCAATGAACATATTTTAATTTTGTTCATCTTTACTGCATTTAAACCAAACACTGAAAACAACAACCCTCATCTGCCTGTTACCTATCATTTCTAATGACAGGGTACCTTTTGTTCTAAACGCACATGTAAAAGACTTTCAGTTTAAAATTCTAGTTCTTGGCTTTTCAAGTTAAAATAGTGCTTTACAAGTGATCTCTACTGATAGTGACATACATTTACATTAGAATTCCAACCTGATTCTCTACCTTTCATAATCTACATATATCTTTTGTTTTGTTTCAGATTCTTTTCTTGCAGGTTATGTAGATTTGACTGCAGTAGATTTTTTCCCCCAAAGAATATCCAAAAATACATGTCTGCATAGCACAAAGTTGGAAGAACTGTTTGTCACAGTCTGCTTAACAAAACAAGTTGTTTTTCTGTTTGCAGATTATCCCTGAGAAGGCATCCAAGTTTTACAAATGCATTCATTATTAGAAATCATTCTGTGAACTTCATAATTTAGGGCCAAAATGGACTATCAGTTCATTTAGTTTGACCTCTTGCACCATATAAATTACTACATTTCACCCGTGCTCTAAACTCAGAGACTTCATTAGAGTAAAACATTTCAAGTCCTAAGATTAAATTGTGCTTCACTGGTTGAGAACAAGACAGACAAAGCTGCCAGGAATATCTGAGCCCCCTGGAATAGCAAAGAATTATTTAGATGAGCTATGCCTGGATCATCCCAGCAGGTGAGGCTTAAGTTTAATGAGCAGTAGGAAGGAAACACCTGAAGATCATCTTAGGAAAGATGATACTCTGTGCCAGAGCACTCACTCACTCTGGTCCCAGGACAATTACAGAAGGATTTGAGTTCCTAATCATGAATGTCTAGTGCCACTTGACACTTCACATGAGGTAGCCTGGTATGCCTGAAAGCAGGACAGCATTGCACCAGCAGGGACCCAGAGCCCAGGAGTGCCAGGGGAGGGTATGATATGTGAGAGAGACAAGGGGGCTCTCTGTCTCACAGCACAGAGTCCCAAGGATGGGATTCGGTTCCACAGGCAGCCCCAGACTTTTTTTTCAGTCTATAGGGCTTTACACTAGACAGCAGAGGAGCCTAGCTAGCTGCTCAGCACCTCCAAACACAGACACTCATGTTTAGTGAGCTGGCAGACTCCCTGGGCTCTCTGATGCATAGCTCTCTGTTGCACAAATCTCACCCTGAAGGGTTCAAGGGCTTTAGAAGGATGTGAGGAAACAGCCCAGCAAGGTCTAGGCAGGGATGTGTGCACACAAAAACTGCCTTTGACTGAAGCCCTGACACACAAGTTTTCATTGCACACACTGACTTAACCCAGGAAGTGGAAATGCAAAAGTAATACTGACACCAATGCTAGCAACCCTCCCAAAGCCCATGACAGGACTCACCCAACCTCCCCACCAGGCTGCCACCCCCAGTGTGCTTCAGCAAACACCTTCTGGTGTATTCCCACCACACCATGGGTATCCTACTGGGAGTCTGCCTGCCACAGGGCTTGGTGGGGAGATCCTTTCCCTTCACTGTTTCCAGTGGCAAGTAGAAATCTCAGATATTGCCAGGCTCCTCATTATACACCCTCAGCCTCTACCTCAGGTACATACAATGGGCCTTGGTCATTTGGTCCCTCTCTATTATAGTCTTTGACACTTCCTCTCCCTTGATGCTCTCAGGATTTTGCAGGTCTGGCCTGGGAGAGCACAAGAGCATGCCTATTCCTGCTTAAGCAGACTGGTTTTTTCATGGCAAACAGTCAAATTCCACATTGTGAAAGCCTAGATGTGAAAATAGTGCATTCTTGCACGGCTCTGCTCTCAGAAGTGCTAAGCAGTGAGCAGCTCCCCATAGCCCCACAGCTATGCATTTCCATAAAAAACAGGAATTGAGGCCTTACCAAGCACTGGAGTTCTTTAAACCGTAGGTAAAACTAATCTGTATTCCAATTTGAAAAAAGTCTCTGAAAGGACAAAACACGCATGTTGATGGCAGAGAAAAAAAATCATATGTCTGCTCATTGGGGAAAAAAAATCCAAGAATATTTAATGTGTGAAAATAGGACTCCAGTTATGCTGTTAAGAATAATGAAATCTAGGGTGCTAAGTACTGTATGTGTCGCTGTACAAGTTAAGCTGCCTGAGGCAGTTTTAATTTCTCTAGCCAATTTTTCTTAAATTTTCTCTGAATTTACGCACCCAAGTATTCATCACCTGTAGAGGAGGGGGCTGGGTGGAGTAAGGGCAGCCAGAGATGCTCAAGGCAGGGGCATGCCTGGGGTCCTGGCCACAGGGCAGCAGGAGCAGGGCTTGCCAGGGAGCCCCAGAACCACCCCAGCTCCCCTGGGAGCTGCTCTGTCTCTGGTGTGGTGGATTTTAGTCACAGTCTTAGCTACTCCCTCCAGCTAAAGAGAAAGGACTGGTCACGGCAGCCCATGAGGGAGAGGGGTGTGCCCCTTATTGAAAGAAACAGCCTTGGAGGCAAGTGGCAGAGCCCAGGGCTGGCACTGACACACATCAAAACTAGTCCTCACAGTTACTTTCCTCATCAAGAACAGGCTGAAATTAACTTGTCAAAATTATTAAATTTGAGAGGCAAACATAATCCAAAATTGGATAGCCACAAAAAAGTGCCATCAGCAGGAGTATACACTTTGTGGGACTACACCAGACATTTGTGTTTTATTGGTGAAATAAACATTTACTTCTGGAAATCACCGTGGTACCTGCTGTAATTTTACTTGCCAGGAGCCACTGAGTTTAAGGCAGAAGTCTGCTGCAGCAGTCAGGTTTGCCCCAGCCTCAGCAGCACTTGTCCTGCAAGGGTTGGGAAAGGGTCCTCAGTCTCCTTTGGTCCCCATCCCATATCCATGGCAGGAAAATTTTATTTTAGATTTGCAAAATATTCAGTTTGTGATCTCCTATGGTGAGCTGTCACTGTCTGGGTGTGACTCAGAACATGGATTAAAGTGAAATAGTTGCCAGATGAACAGAGGTAGGTGCTGTGAGACAATCCATGGGGATGCCCTGGGCAGCAAAGGCTGGCAGTGCCATCCCTGCAGGGTGCTCCATGCTGATATCAGAGGCTCCCTGGCCAGGCAATGCACAGGGATCAGTCAGTGTCCATGACTCTGGACAAAGCCATGGGCTCTGTGTGCTGCTGCCCACAGCTAAGGTGCAGAGTGCTGCAGAAGGGCCCTGTTGTGCACTCCAGCAGCAGCAGCAATGCTGAGGAGCCCCTGAGCCCCTCTGCCAGCACGTGGGGCTTTCATCCCCAGCAAGGGAGGGACAGCTGTGCACAGCCTGCTCACCCACTCTGACACACATCTCACCTGCCAGCAGCCAGCCCTGACAGCACCTGATGACCTTTCAGCCAGCTCTCCACATGGAACAAGCCAACAAACCATCAGCACAGTGACTGCAAAGCCCTTCCTCCTCCCTCTCCTTCTGTGGTTATGTGTCCCCAAACACGCAGTGCAGCCATTTCCACCGAGCTGCATTTCAGAAAATATTTGGGTTACAGAGCAGTAGCTCTGCTTGCCTCAGTCACTAATCCAGCCTCAGGTGTGGCAATTAACCCAGAGCCCATTTTTATCACATTCTCTAAAAAAAAAAAAAAGCTGCTTTTTCTGCACTACAAAACAACGTCAGGGTGTGCACTGTGTTCCTGATTTGCAACAGCGAGGTGCAGGCTGCATTGCTGGATGGATTGTCCACACAGAGTGCTTTCCTCCTGCCTTGGGCACAGCACTGGGAGGCAGATCCAGCTTCTTGCTCGTCCAGAGGGACAAAATGCACAACCAGCAAAGGCAAAAGCTGCTTGCCCTCAGGCCTCAGCAGCTGGAATCCTCCTGTCCAAGGGGAAGCTCCTACCCAGGGGGAAGCCTTGGACCATGATTATAACACTCCAGGTTATTCCCTACCAGCCCCCAGTTACTGCCCAATGGAGGGAGGTGGCAGCAGAACAGGAACCTAAAAAGGTGCAAAGTCAGGCCAGAGGACCTTGTGGAAGGTGTTGGTTCAGCTCTGGTCTTGTACCAGGGAAACTACTGCACTCATTTGCCTCTGAGAACAAAATGCCTGTATCTGTATCCTTCATTTCCAAACATTAACATTTGCCTAAAAACTGTAGTTGAATTTATTTTTCACCTATATTGTGTTTGGGCACAAACCAGTGCAGAAGACCAGATTTGCTACTGGCATAGTTTGACTTTCATACCTTTTTAATTTTTCTTGCAGTTGTATCCAAATGGCAGCAAAGATGGACCTCTTCCATGTCCTCATTTTCCAAACACAAAACTCAAGTGAAGCAGATTATGTGGGTTTTTTTCTCCCTTTCAGTGCAAGATCCTCTCTTCTTCTCTGCTCCCATCAGTAACCAGAAAATATCCTCAGAACTCTGATGGAAAGACAAGACACGTGAGATAGTATATCATTCTGAATGGAGTTTCTGGAGCAACTAAAGTTTTGAGCTCATCTGCTGCTCTCTCTCTAGCTTGATTCAGAATCTAATTTGTCCAAAATTTCAACCGTGATGAACTTTCCCAAAACAGAAGCAGCAAGCTGCTTCCCACCATCACATACTTGGCCTGTATCCCGCCTATCCATATGCAGCAGATGTAAATATAATTTACTGGCACAAGCAGCTTTCTGCAAATGGCATCTTTCTAAGTCTTCTTTAGTATCCATGTGAAGAAATAAATGATTTTATTGATGCACTTGGAGGCCCCAATAATGCTTCATAATGACCTACAAATGAAGGTCTTTCTTAATATGCATCGATCAATAACTCACATAATTACGTCTCGTATCGTTTTGCTGAATGGTTAACAATTCCAAGCAAAGTTATAATGATTCCTTACAGGCAACATAAGTCTTCTAGGAGTCACATTTTCTGCTTTCCATATATTGTAGACCTGCATAGATACAGATTTAGTGCAGGCACCAGTTGCATCAGCTAATTTAGGACACTGCCTCTTCTCTGGTGTGCCCAGTCACGGCAAGTGCAGCTTGCAAAGTCTCCTGCCACATCACGAGATGCCTTGGAGAACAGATTGGAGCAAATACAGACAATTCCTTTTTTTCTATCATGTTGAAATAAAGTGGTTAGTAAGATGGTGCTTTAATCAGGGAGAAGACAACTCTAAAGTCAGAATGAAATATTTTCAGTGGTGACAACCTGTCTGGTGGCAATGGGAAACCCTGCATGTCAGCACATTCATTCTTGGCTTTATCCTTGCTCACTGGATGTGACTCAAAGGAAATGCTGGGCTTCAGTTTCTTCATCAGCAAAAAGGGGATAATATTTCCACTTATGCAAGTCACTTTAAGTGGAAAGCACTGCATTCATGCAAGATAGCTTTATCGTGCCAGTACACCACAGAGTTTTTCACTTTCTGCCTGGAACATTTCATAAAAATCCCTCCACATATGGAACAGAACAACTATTACAGACTTCCAAAAATGTGATTTTTAGGGAGCTGACAGTGCCACTTACATTTGTGCACTTTTTTGTTTCAAATAGAGTCATGTTTGGCAACGAAATTCACAATCATCTGGCAATTCTTACAAAAAAAAAAGCTGACCATACTGCTCCAGGTTTTGCCAGCCTTGTCACAAACCCCCTGTGCACCAGCCCTGGCTGCTGCCTGGGCAGCAGGATGTGGCTGGCAGGCTCTTCATCAAACCCCCAGCTTCACATGTGGGGTTGGAAGCAGACACACATTGTTTAGCACTTTAAATTCCCTCAGCAGGACTGTGCTGCAGCATCAATTGTCATTCCATCACTCACCTTTAGTGGATGGAGGAAAACCATGCTCTAGCATCTTATTGCTTTGCTTCACAAAAGTGGGAGACCTGGGGCTTCAGGCAAGCTGCAGACACTGCCCTTCAGAGCCCCCAGTCCCCCTGCACACACTCAGCACCCATCCACCACGAGGGGTGGTTTGCTGCTCCTGGCCAAGCACTGTGCTGCCAAGGAGGCACAGTTCTGCTCACAAACTTGCTATCCCCTTCTCAGTGCAGGGCTTTATCAATGTCAGGAGACTGATAAATGCTTAAATAGTTCAACTTTGTGCTCTCCCTCTCTATGAGCTTGGAACAAGACTGTAGACAAGTACCATACATGACGTAGCTATCAAAGAAAGAAGAATTATATTTTAATTACTGTTTTTATCTCAGAGAACACAGTGATTGGATTCTCTGATGAAAATAAATGCAATGAAAGACTAACAGACTTTTGGTGGCAGAACCATTAAATCCTCCCTGTAAATAAGGTCTGGATATCTGGGGTGCAATTAGGACAGCAGCACTGAGTGCTTCTCTGGGTAAGTGTACAGATGCACTCTAACCTGAATCTAATTCTGCTCAAAGGCCAAGGCAGAGCGATGCTATTTGTGCTGTAATGATTTAGTAGAAATGGGCACCATTATATTTCTAATGACTTTTGGTCAATGAGCACCTTGGACTTTCAGTGCCTGCTATGAAGACCTGATTGCTTTTAGCAGCTCTTTCACAGAAGATACACCAGCACAGCAAATGCAGAGCTCACCTGTGTCTTCACATCAGACCCAAACAAAGCAGTGTGTATCAAGACAATAGGACACGAGAGCTTCTGTAGCAAACTGCAAAATTCAGACATCAGTAGTAGGCATTACTTGTAAAAACAGACCTGAACAAATAATCCAAAATGAATAATTTATTTGATTAATTTTGTTTCTCCTTGCTTGGGGAATATATATAAGCCAATCACACCATCTTGAATTTATTATTCAAATATATTCAGTGGCTTTCTTTTCACTATATTTTTTTACTCTATGGATTAATCAGAATATTTAAAATTAAAAATACACAGTTTTTCTGTGATTGGCCAGACATACCACATGACATTACTTTTCTTCTGGGAGCAAGTGAGTATGCCAGCACTTCTGGAGTAATCCTTATGCATGCAAAATTGAAAATTCAGTTTTGACAAATATTTGCATGTGCATCTTTGGAATTCACTTGCTGCCAAGAAAACTGTCAGTAAAATTCAGCACCTCTTAAATTTGTAAAATGTGAGAACTAAAACATGCATTTTAACATTTGCATTTAATTTTTTCTCTCTGTTTCATCTGGAAGTTTTAGAACATTGTTTTTTTCCCTGAATGGATGCAGCATTGCATATCAGGACTGAGTTACAGTTTTGAGCCACTCAATATCACTTGACTCAGCCAATGGTCTGTTATCCTAAAAGTCTGTGCTTTTCTAAACAGGCAAATGCTGTGTGCATCACATGCAAGGCCTTCAAAAATCAGGGTGGTTTTGCCTTGACAGATATGTGCATTATTCCCGTATCAAATAGCCCCTCAATTACTGAATGACTCTAGTTCAATTGTCAGGAAGAAGCAGATTTGAGAGCAACTCATTAAAAGCCTAAACTGTGATGTAACATAAAACATAGGCAAAGGGGAAAGTTATTCCACCACAGAAAATTTCCATCACCTCTTTTTAATTAGTGAAGAGCACCTGCTAAAGGAGCCCTCACCTGTCTGGTGACTTTGTGCAATCCCCCACTTTGAGGGCAGAGATTCACTTAGGGATTCCAGAGAATCTTTTCTACCTCAGTCTTCAGCTCCATGTTTCTGAAAACATACTCATGTGTATGTTTGCCTGAGAACCAATACAACTATCCACAGGATTTATGTGTTAATACATCCCTTGGTCTATCTTTAAAACAGCCTCCATATGTTCATATGCAGGGACATGAAAAAAATTTAGGGTCTGTCTAATTTTCAATTACATCTGACCCGCTGGTGACTTGGAATGGAGATGAAACTGAATATATCCCTGATGGTGTTTGGCAGAAGTATTTAGGTGGAAACTCTGCCCACAGAGAGATATTTTTTAAGTAATCTGTAGCAATCAAAAGCAGAGCTTGACACAGCCACTGATGTCCTGGCTCTGCAGACTGCCCCCATGTCCTGTTTTGCTGAGAGGAGCCAGTCCTGCCTGGCTAGAGCAGCAGCCAGCATACCTTGGGACACCATCAAATAGCAACAAACAAAGCCCAGCCCAGAGAGCAGGAGGGTTATCTGCTGACAAACAGGAGGACAGCAGCTAGCTCTTTTAGGCCAGCAATGACCACAAGTGCAACTATAAAACTATGGTGGGAAATAGGGTATTAACTCAGTGAACAAACAGAGCTGATGCTCCAGTTACCATGCAAGATGATTTAAATGGCTTAATTTACACTTCACAGCAAGCCTTTCCTACTGCAAATCAATACATTTGCATAGGTTCTCAAAATAATCAGCAACATGCTCTTGCATATATTTTTTAAATAGGTACAAAATTCCTTAATGAAAGCCAGAATCGCATCATAAACTCAGTTTTTAGTTCACTTGCTAGCTGCACTGATGAGAGAATGTGAATATATTAAGGGTTAGAGCTAAGCAGCAGCTTTGCAGCTCATTTCTGCAGATAGCAGGACTGCAGGTTCCCATGGATCCAGGTGTGCAGCCCCCTCCCATCACCCCCAGTGGTGCAGGCAGAGCCTCCTGAACACTCCTGGTCTGAGCAGAGGAAGAAATTCAGCTGAGATATTCTCTGTGCAGGGGACAGGCATGTGAAAGGGGGCCAGACAGATGCACAGAAGTCAAGTTCCAATAGGAGTAACCTTTAACCAGAGCCAGACATTTTTTCCCTGTAATATCTTATATCTTGTTCTCCTCCTTACCTTTGGTCTGGCTGGGATCAGAAGTAGAAGCTCCAAAATGCCACCAGTAAGGCCGTGCTGGCAGCAGAGGGGTGCACAGCTCCTGAGAGAGTCTGTTCCCATCAAGGTATCGCTGTGAAATTGCCAGTTGAAGGTTAAAAATGTTTGCCAGAGGCATCCTGGCACTCAGGGTCTCCCTGAGCCAAGGCAAATTCAGATGTTGCTGAATTTCCCCTTGAAATATCCAGGCCAGCTGAAGACAAGGCTTTGCCCTTGCCTGGGCTGTTCTGCTCCCCTCTCATTTTGGTGCCCCCCTGTACAGAGCCACAGCAAGGTCTGACCCCTCTGGGACTTGAGGAACTGGCACAAACAAGTGAGGGAATCTCACAGCTTTACTGGATCCTGGAAAAACACTACTGATGGGGCATGAATGGGGTGCTCCCAGGGATGCTGCAGCAGCAGGGCCAGGTTGCCGCACTGGCTCTGTGCAGGCATGGTGAAGCTGGGGCTCTGACTTACCAGTCCAGCCTTTCTGTGCCCAGCTGTAAAAACTAAAACAAATCAACAAAAACAAAAAATCCAAACAAAAACCCTGAAACAAGCAAAATACCAAAATCAAGATTAAAAAAGATTGAGAGGGAATATTTCTGTGCTTGTAGCTGTGCAATGACTAAGGGCTTTGAAGTTAATTTTTAAGCAGATCTTTTTACTCCTCTGCTAAAACAAAAAACAAGGATTTTAAACAGAAACAAAATGAGTGCAGAGGATGGAAAAAAATATGAGTACTCCTGCCAAATGCAAGAGAAGTGTAGGCAGGGGCTTTGATGGTTTCACTGCTGGAACAGAGAGGGCTCTTGCTCTTCAGGGCTAGGGGAATGAGTTGGCATGCATTAGCCTCAGGTACTGACCAAAATCTGAACACTCCAGCTTGCTTCCTCCTACTTCCCAAATGTGTGTCATGTCACTGTGGGTCACCACCAGGCATCGTGGGGGCACTACAAACAGCACTAAGGTGGAGTTCCAGACATCTCCTGGGGAGCAAGGACATTCTTTCTGCCCTGAGTCCTGCCCCAGCTCTGTTCAGGGAGCTGAGGAGCTGCAGCAGGACTCAGATGACCACCATCTCTCCCTGTTGCCAGCCTCAGACCCTGGAGCAGATAGCCCTTGCTGAGCACCACTGCAGCAGCCCCGTGTCTGCTGGGATGGAGCAGCAGCAATTCCCATCAGCCTGTGCCCTATGGGACTTGCCAGAGAGGAGGGCTGTGTCTGGAGGCACCTCTGAACACAGCTCAACCCTTCACTGACTCCCTGCAGCCCCAACACTGCCCCACACAGAAGCTGAGGGGCACAGTCTCCTCACTCAGAGCACTGCTGCTGCCTCTCATGGCTGCAGATAATTGGTGGATATGGAAAAGGGACCCCTGTTACGGTCACATTTCCTGGCAAGGTACTATAGCTACTATAGCCTGCTGCCCCTCATTTCTTTGCATGTCTCATACTTAATTTTTTTTTTATTTGATTGGGTT
This sequence comes from Melospiza georgiana, assembly GCF_028018845.1. NCBI lineage: Eukaryota > Metazoa > Chordata > Aves > Passeriformes > Passerellidae > Melospiza > Melospiza georgiana. The sequence goes on along the minus strand of NC_080438.1, from coordinate 13,744,806 downwards.
TTTTTTTTTTTAGTACTTATTACTCATGGCAGAATGTTGGGTTATAGTGTGTCAAACTTGACAAAACTTCAAGCAGAGAGAATGATAAAAAGTATCTTGAAAATCATATTTGCCCCTTAATAATTTAATTCTGCAGAAAGGGAAATCAAAGCATCACAAATTGATTGCTGTGAAACAAATTACAATTATTTCCACACATCCAAATAAATCTACTAATTTTAGGCATCTGACTTGAGGCATTAGATGGAATATGCAAATGCACATGTTGAAATGATGGCCATGTCTCTAGAGCTGCTCACTTATTTCTCTGTTCTTACTGGATGCTCAACAGTTTCAGACTGCTATTGAGACATGCAGTAAATTAGCTCCTCTTAAGCATTGCATGTTAAAAATATTAGAAAGCATTTCTGTAAAGCACAGCTGACAGTCTCAGGCAACCAGCTCTGGCTTATCCTTTCTAGAAATGCAGACTAATGTCCACTGTCACTTCCCCCAAATCTGCTTCCAAATGGGTCACACTGGTCAAGCTACCCTTGACTGAAGCCCTCTGCCCTGCCCCACTTTATAGAAAGAGAGTGCCATGACATGAAATGTCCCCCTTGAACACCAGTTTTCCACACACATTTTACAAAGTGTACTTGTTCAGCTGTCACACAGCTTCACATAAGAGAAGCCATCTGATATTGTTACTGACATACTAGTTCTAGTGTGGCTTTTAATATTAGGCTTTTTATAACTCACAGGGATGGCAGAGCAATCTCAGGTAATCAAAATAGATGAAGACAGCCTGAATAATGCATTTGTTAAATCTAAATAACATACAGTGGACACCTTTTAAAGCGTTTTCCAGGAAAATGTGGCTCAGGTGCAATATTGATTGAGAAGATAAAGACAGGTGTTTTCAATTCTTATATTATGGATGCAGTGAGGACTTTGATAATGTAACAATCATCTTTTTTTACTTTGCTGCAGTCCAATACAGCTAGAATCAATTTTTCATTGTACTCATTTACTGGAAAAAGGGATAATGGCAAGGACAATACGGCTTTAATAGAAAGAATAAGTCATGATTTAATTCAGATGTTGTACTACAGCTACAAGTTGAAAGATATATTTATATATACCAAAACATACAAAGAAGCCTGCATGCTTTTGAATAGAAGTCATGGCTCTGCATTTCTATTTATTGGTAGTTAGGTGGAATGATGCAGCATTATTATCCTGACAGCAATAAGAAGCAAGAACCTTTTAAAGTGCAAAAAGATAGCTGTAGGATTATGAGCAATCTTTATAGAAAAGCAAAATAAAGGGCAATAGCAAAAGGGCACATTTAGGTCTTCATTAATATTTGTATTTAAGTAAAAATGACAAGCAGAAAAACCCAAAGAAAGGCTAAGTTCACAATCAATGTAATGCTTTTCTGCACATCTGAGATATTTCTCAAAGATCTCAGGCATTTTTGATAAATTTTGTTCCTATGGAAAGTACTCGGAATGATGATAAAATAATGGTTTCTTTTTTTTTTCTCCCTAGAAAAATAGATTGCTTCATGACTTCTTGAATGAAACACAAATCTAAGAGTGATAGTGTTTGGGGCTGGATTAGTCTCCTGGGGTTGCAGCCAGTGTATGAAATTTCATAGCTTTTCCAAGGAGTTCAATAGTGCTCTTCTCTGCAGCGAGACATTGCTGAATGTCCCCTGAAAACACACCCCACAGAATGTGCTTCAAAACGACCACCAGAAGCTGCCAGGAGTTAATTGAGCCTGGTATAGCCCAGAAATACTCTGCAGGGCATATTTCTGAGCAGCACATATCACACCAGCTTAAATCTGAATTTCAGCAGACTTTGGAAGAAATCAGGATCCAAAGTCAAGCTTTAGAGCTGCTTTCTACCTCTCTAATAGGCCTGCTCTTGAAATTCAGACTCTCCTTTTAATGAGCATCTTCTACGGAAAAGCAGACAAAAGGAACAAAATCCTTCCCTGGAACCTCAGGCTTTTCTTTAAAAAGAGTCTGGTCTAGTCCTAACTTATTGTAAGCTGAGCCCACATTCCTCTCTGAGGAGCAAAGAGAAAAACTGAAGAGTAAAACAAACAAAAAAAAAAAAAAAAAAAACAAAACTGAAAAATATTAACTCCTTTATCAGCAGCAGCAACTTCTCACAAGCATTTCCAGTCTCCTGTTAAGCTGATGGATCAGACTCAGCTGCATCTCAGCTGAAGTGGCTCAGGAAGGCATTTCCAGCCTCCAGAGGACATCTGGGATTTCCACCAGTGACCCTGCACAGATTTTACAGAGCCTCTGAGATGCTGGGAAGGCTTGGGTAAGTCCCTTTTCCCCCTGCCAAATGAGGCACATGCTGGGCTATTAGTAAGCAAGGCGTAGGGAGGGGCAGGGCTCTGGTCACTGGAACACCAGGGCACTTCTCTAGGATACAGCAAACAGAGATGCTCAATGAAGCATAAAAGGTGCAACAGGAGAGCTGGTGAGAGTCACAGATGTCCTGGCAAGCAGGAGCAGGGACAGGGACACCCCACCTCAGCACAGGAGGAGTCAACAGGGGCCCTGCACTGCAAACATCTGGGATCCCAAACTTATTGGGGCTTGTCTTAGACCATAGTGAGTTTGCCCTAAAACTGCTAAGACTTATCTTAAAATCTTAAAAGATTATTTTCTTTACACTGTCATTTCTAAGCCAGTTAGCTGAGACTTCAGACTTTCCTCCCCAAGTCACCGGACAGTGCTGTGGGAAGTCTGTGACCTCTTGGATTCACTTGTACCCAGCTAATCTGACCACACAAGAACACTAGAATGGCAAGATCCTGGAGGAGGTGATGAAAGCTTTGAGCTGAGCACCACTGGCTGCAGCTCTGCTGACTCCAGAGGGAGCTCAGGATAATGGCATGAGCCTTGTCCAAGGAGCTCTTTAATTAGGTTTTTTCTGAGCTGAGAAGGGATCAGTATGTCAACAGTCCTACAGAAGAAGGCAAAAATGCAGTCTCAGTGCCTACCCCTGAACCCAACAGGGCCTTCCACTCTGTCCCTATAGCAATCCACATGCTAGACAATGAAGAATGGTGGCTACCCACCTTTTCCTTAGTCAGTCTTCACACACCCTATTCAAGTCCCTGAGGCATTTGGAAGAATGAGCTCTTGCTCACCACCTATCCAGCAGCTACAGTAACACCTGACAATGGTGGATGACTTTTTATATACATTATATAATCCTTTTAAGGGAAAAGAAAAACCTGTTCTTCATCTTCATCAGAAAGGAAATTCCAGCATTCTCCATTTCTTCATCTTTGCAGATAAAGCTGCCCTTACAGGTTAACTTTTGCTCCTCTTCACTCCCTTTCCCTCTTTCTTCTTGTTAAAGGTTTCTTAATACTGACACCTATTCCTTATTTTAGATTTAGATGGTCCAGGTAGGAATTCCCTGTAAAACCAGTTCTTTCTAGTTGGGGAGGCATGGACATCCAGGCTAGCACTCACCAAATCACATGAATTCAAGTTACATTTTCTCTTAGTCATGTCTCAGTACAGAAGAAACACTCAGCAAGCTCCAGTCTAACAACCACCTGAGCATGCCCTTCCAAATGCCACTCTAAGCTCCCAAATGACTCTTTATGCCCCATAGAACTGGAGTTAATTTTAAGAAGAAACTTAACTCTGCAATAGGAAGATGGGGTAAAATATCCTTAATGCCAGCTTCTCATATTTTGGTTCTGTGCCTCTGTGAAGCATTCAGGTCTGGAGCATGTTAGCAGGCACACTTCTGGGCTCAAAGGGATCCAAGACTGAAACACCTACACATGTAAGGAAGCCAATTTCCTGGCAAGAAAATAAAACTGATACAAAGCACACAAAGGACCCCAATATCAGTGAGAATGTCACCAGCAGTGCAATACATTAAAGAAGATCATTGCAACAAATCAAGTTCCTAAGCGTGACTTTCCCTTTCACATAGAGAATGGACTGATTCGTTCCCCAAACAATGGAAAACTTTGTGGAGGCTCTGGAACAGATTGCTCTTTTTGGCTCCATTACTCACAGATCAGCTTGCCACATTCTGCAACAAAGGCAAGGGCTAAAACTCATCTTATTTGTTGTCCACAATTTATGAAAAAATAATCTAGCTCATAGGAAATGAGGTGCTTCAAGAATTTGCTGAAGTGAAAGCAATTCACTGTCAGCATGGAGTCAGCTTCAATATGACTCATCTGATCTGTGCACTACTACGTTATGCTACACATTGATCCAGCTAGGAATAATTGTGAAGACTTGACCAGATTTTTTTACTACTAGGAAAAATGCACTGAACCTGTGCTGACTGTGCTTTGACTTGAGTCACAGATGGCAGTAGGACACTGCCATTGCATTTTGTGGGCACGGGCAGGGCTGTTGTTTTACACATTACCAGCACTTCAGTAACACTGAACAGTAGTCCTGTGTCCTGAGAGGAAAGCAAGATTGCTGCACACAAAGCATTTCCTTCCATGTCCATACCCATTTTTGATAACTTTTTGTCTGCCACCAGTTGGCACTGGTAAAGCATCATCTAAGCATGTAAAAGCAAAGGAAACATATTGTATGTAACCCATTCAGAACTGTCAGTATCTAACACTAATGCTTTCTGACTAACAGCTTTAGGAATCCTTCAAAAGGTCAGCAAATGGCTCAGGGCTGTCTGAAACTCCAAGAGAAATATCTCCAAAGCCTAGCACACACACATCCCACCGGGATCCACATTTGACTCCCTCCCACCACGGAACCTACAGCCCGTAGTGTGAACACGGCAGCCGGTGCTCGGCAAGGAGAGCCCACATCAGCTGTTCTGTGCACATACTCCCACACAAAATGAGATTTGTTTTCACAACACCATTCAGAGTGGGAGATTTCAGGCTCCCAAAGACCAACCCAGTCTGCATATTGTTTCAATAACACTGGAGAGACTAAAGGAAGATCACCCATAAGACATTTCCCATTGCCCGCTCCCCAGATGATTTTAGTGAAATTTTGTGCCTAGGAAAAGCTATAGGTATAAAGAGATCATTTGTCAACCTGCTTGGGAAAAAGGCATAGAAAAATGGGATGTTCTCTTTGATTAGAAGAATAAGTCTTTCAGAGAAAAGTTCTAAGACTCTTAGCATAATCCTAGCAAAAATTCCACAGTAATCCATGTTTTTATTCAGAAGAACATTTTCATTGTTAATACATCAGATTTTGCTTTTATCTGACTTATGCTCAGTGATTATAACACAGACATAGTTTTTCCATATGAAAGAGTAATAAAGGACTGAGGGCTATAGTCTACAGAGGAAGACAGGAGGATGGATGAATGTTTGCCTTGGTAAATAGTATTAGAAGTAATTATTTTTAAAAGTATTCAGGTGCATCTCATTTTGTTTCTGTGTAACTAAAAAGGAAGGAACTGATTTGCAACCTAGGATTTGAAAAAGCTGATAAAAAGCCAAAGAATAATTTTTGATGAAGTACTTGTTCAACAGCTGCAGCATCATCCAGCACCTATTGGGCAAGTGCCAGGCTACCTGCTCAATGTCTGGAGATTGATAACTGTTCAGAATTTGATGACTGACAGATTGAAAGTAGACAAACAGGCCTAGGGATGATATCCTTAAAATAAAAACGTGCAAGTTTTCAGTTAATTAAGACTGTGATTATCAGTCTGCTGCATTACTTATCCATTATTTTAAGGTTTCTCTAGAAATAAAAAGGCACTCAGGCAAGTGCCCACTGACAGCTTTCTTGAAAAGTATTTAAATCCAAAGGACTAAAGTCTCAGCACCTCTCAATTTTCTACTAGAGAGCCCCAGCACTATTTCATCAAACAAGCTGCTTGAATTTGCCAGTATTAACTCATTCTTTGCTTCCCTAATCTTTTTGTTTTCAGTATTGCCAAATAACATAGATGCAGAGAGAGACAGAGGATTCTAAAAGCCAGTTTCCTCTGCTACAGCAAGTGTTATCCCTGGGGTCAAGGATTGTCTGAATCAATAACACACCAATCTCAGTAGCCCCATTTAAATGGTGAATCAGTTCACATAATCCAACCACATGTCAGATGAAAAAGAATGGTTTAGCAAACACTTTGCAGTCATCTGGTTTTTAGAACTTAGTAGTAAATTATTGGATATCAGTCTACTGTTGCAACTATATATCTTTACACAATAGCAATTTTTCTTGGAGTTTTCTACTGCTCAGCTGCTTATTCAGTATTTTTATACACCCTATATTTATTTTCAAATACCATTTTAAAATTCTCACTGGAATTTTTCCATCTACAGAAGTTGTAACAGACTATGACAGTTCACAGGAGCATTTCTCAGGCAATGAAAGATGATACAAAGAGTTTTGCTGTCCCACTAATTCAGAGCACAAAATGACATCTCTGGACCAATTCTAATTTACAAACAGCCTTTTCCTCCCAAGACAACAGCATTCAACTGAGCTGTCCTAGACACGCCTGCTTCTGTTGGGAGTTTTTAATGCATACACTGGTTAAAATACACAGAATTAATGTATCAACTATTTCTATCAATTAGAAAAATAACCTTATTGTGCAATAACAACTCCTCAACACCAAGAGCAGCTGGGTAATACCAGCCACAGGGGCACAAGGAGAGTTGGAGCTCCAGCACCACTCCATGGAAGAATACCTGGGAATTGTCAGGAGGGGACCTTGCACTGGAGAGGTTCCCCACAGAACATCCTGCCCTCTAGCAGGGAAAAAGGGGCCAAGAGCCCCTAGGCACCCCCACCAGGCACAAACCTGAATGGCCAAGCTCCCTGCCCCTGCACAGAGAGCTTGGACATGGCCACACTCACACAGCCCACAGTCACTTTAAAAAGCTTTATTGCTGCTCAAGTGAGGGGTAGGTTAAAATTAGTAGCAGGTGGGGAAGGAAACAAACTGAGATATTTGACAGATAAAACTTTTTTCTAGAGAAAAGGCCAAACTCTCCCTAGTGGGCTAGGAGTCTTCTATACCAAACAAACAAAGTAACAGAAAATATCTAAAGCAGGGAAAAAAAAAATCCCTGATATCATGAAAGAGGCATTATCTTGTATAACTTCCTCTTTCATGTTTTCCTTGAGATTACACAAAAAAGATTGCCAATACTTCATTTAGATATTTGTTGATTACACAAATCCAGAAAAGCAGTTGGTGAACAGAATGACAATAACAAACATTTTTTCAGAACATTCTATGTGGGGTATGGATTTTAAGACTTCCTCAGTGATCACTCTGAGAAATACATATGAATTTGATTAACACTACCAATGCTTTGGGACAGAAAGCCTTACACTTGCACCCTTTCAATAGGCACTATATACATGACAGCACACTTTCTGCTTACCTTCTGTGGTGTAGGAAAACCAAATTGCTCCTTAGAATTGCAGAATTTAGTCAGCCACCACAGAGGGGCTTTAAATGAAGGACAAACACAAATCAGTGCTGGCTCTCGAAATGTGCATTGCAGCACATACCAGACACTGGGCATCTGAAGGAGTGCTGCTTTTTACATGGGCTGTTTTAGCAGAGTCCTGGAAAAGAGCAAGCTAAAATTAATGCTGGGCTTTTTTTCTCAGTAGCTGATTTTACAGGAACATGAAACATCATGGGAAGCAGTCAATGAGTAAGTTATTGCTTTCCCTGTTGAATTTGCCAGCAATGGAATATATTGTTCCTGTCTCAAGCACAGGGATACCAAAACTGACATTAAATACAATGCAGGTGTTATTTCACTTAGTGATGAATACTAGGTACAACATAGCACAAACATCAAACCATGAGATTTTTCAAAGTCACACAGGAGAGACAAAATTTGCTAAGAAAGTTGTGTCTTTAGCATGGAGATCTGTGAGTGTATGTTGCACTCCAGGTAGGTCACTGCTGCCCTGATTTCCTGCTCATTTTCAGCATCTGCAAATCCTAGAGATTATGAGCTGCCTGGTAAAGCTAGGCTCTTACCTCTCAATTGGCTGCTGTGGAAACAGCAATTACAAGTTAAATTTCATCATGCTTAAAAATAATCCTCTTTTTCCCTCTGATCTAAGGTTACCAGTCTTAAAAGAAGGCAGCAGACAATTAGAAATGAAGGGAAGCAAAGCTTCAGGCTGGGACTTACATACACACTCCTCTCCTCCTGCCCAGACATTGCTTCTTGGCTGGTGGCAAGGGCGGATTCACAGCTGAACCTCAAAAGTTTTCCATAATTCCCATATGGATCTGGACCTCCCTAACACCCAGAAACTCTCAATAAAGCAGTGAATTTCTGGAAAAACAATAAAATAAAAATTAATGTCTGCATTGTGCTCCTGCTACGGCAGCCAGAAGAGCAGAGCCCCTTGAAGGAAGTGCAGCTTGCCCAAGGGTCCAAAGAGCTGAAGTGCTCCAAACCAAAGCAGGCCTCAGACAGTCCTGCATGTGACACTAAGTTATGGTCTGTTGCATCATCTTTGGGTATGGTTTTCAAGTTAATCCAATTTAAAAAGCAAAACCAATTCTCTCCCTTCTCCCAGCTACAGGCAGCAAAAGTGAAGGGCACAAATGAGATCACTGCTTTGGTCCCTGGTGTTAGCAGGCAGAGGAGGCTCAGTTATGGCTTGAGATCTTGCAATTCTCTTCTGCTCTTCCAGACACTTTTCCTTCCTAAATCAACAAAAAATCCCAAACTTGTAAATAGCTTCAAAGAACAAAACAGTTTAAACTGTAATTTTTACTTGTATTTTGGTAAGTGCATGCAAGCCTATTCCTTTGTTAACAGTATTTTATCTTTTATCATTTAAAATTTTTGAAAATGAAATAGGAATTACTTTTTTCAGAAACATTTCTGTATGGAGCAGTCTGATAAAATACTGGGCTTCGGACAGATATTCTGCATCGATCATGAAGAAATTTCAAGACAAGAAGAATTCCACATATTTGGAATCAGATAATTGAAGGTGACTCCTCTCAGGAGCTTTTAGATGGAACTGCCTATTGCTGCTTTGTTTTCTGTCTGCATCTTTAAAAGAGCATTTTAGGAAAAAAATGTGCATTACAGTTACACCTTACTAATTTTTAAGGAAGAGAACATGGGTGCTCTTTGGACTGGTCCCAGAGAACAACAAAAATTTGAGAACAAAACCCTAAAAAACAAATCAGGAGAAAATAATTCCATCTCTTGAAAAGTATGAGTGGTGGTAATCTTATGAGTGATTGCCATCTTATATTTAAAATAACAAATTACAAATCCTGGTCTTTAACACCCTGGCAGCCAAAGTAAGAACTAATATCATCAGTGGGAATCCAAGCAGAAAGAGTAAGTGCTTAGACCAAGGTAAAAAAAGCAGAATGAGGAATGAAGCCTTGTGATTTTATGTTGGGTGCTAGATTGCAAGTCAGCTATTTGGAATGATATTTTCTTTTTCCCCTCTCCGCTAAAAACTTCTGTGTGTAATGTAGAGTCATGGCATTCCTAATGGCTGGACGACTTCTGGCTTTTACAGTATGAGAAAATTCTACTTCCTTGTTCTTATTCCTATGGCATGCTTAAATATTATGGACTCAAAATTTAACTTTAAAACAAAAATACAAAGTTGTCTCAGTCCTTAAAACTTCATTTCTTTACTAGATTGTTTAATTTGAAAATTTGCCTTGTAAAAGACAAAATGGCATTAAAAATAATCACCAATTCCACATGGTACAAATTATTGAACAAAATCTCCCCGCTTGATCAAAAACAAGAACCAGTTTGAAGAACAGTACAGGAAGTGTACAAAATTCTCTCTTTACAGACTGTGTGGTACCACGATGTCCTGTTGCTTTTCAGAAGCTACGCACATCATTGAGTCTCCACATCATCTAGAAAAAGACAATCTGATATTTGCTTATTTGTGCATCCTGGTTTCTTGACTCTCCTCTAGCTAGAAAAAACCAAGGATGAGCACATTTCACATGTGAGTTTCATGCTCTGCAAGGAATGAAAGGTCAAAGGGTAGCAGGCAAAAGCTATTTGCCATTCAGTTCTAATTTCCCTCATAAATTATTAAACAATCCCTTATGCATTTCCATCTTTGACAGTCTTGTGGTATAAAGTGTAAGTCAATGGATAAGCTAATTGCAATAAGCAGAAGTGGTATTTAATGCACTGGACACTTTCAACAGCAAAGTAGTTCTAATTAGTGTTTCTAACTGATGTGACAGCAGTTTACAGAGCACCAAAATAGTTCCTCATTTGTCAAGTGGGTCCGAAGCTTATGGCAGCTTTCTGATCATCTCCCTTGCCGCAGGACCTGAAAGCACCTTCAAAAAGCTTTCTCTCATTGATCTTTAGTCAGATGCTGACTGAAAGGCATACAGCTTTGCCAGAAAGAAGATAGATAGATAGATGCTGTACCAGCATGAAAATGTCACTTACTTAATGAAAAAGGGTACCTGTTCCCAGCCCCTCTGAATGCATGTATATGCACACACAAACATACACTGCCCAGAGAGGTACGAAAAGGGACATTTCTATTGAGTTAAGCATTTGATGTGTGTGTATAGTACTGTCTGCATAAACTTACCACTCAGATCATATAAGGCATATCCTTAAATACACACAAATTGCATCCCAGCCTGTGACTGAAATGCAGAGATTTTCACAATTTCATTAAGCAAGCTCTTCCCTCTAGATTTTTCGTTATTAGGCATGCAGTGTATCAAGTGAACTACATCATTAATTTCAAAATATCACAGTTTACTTTCCTTGTCTATGATTTCTTCTGTGTCGATAGTTCAGCTATCATGCTGTTCTCAGAGGGCTGAGGGAGTAAATGATGGCATGTCAGGTAAAAAGCAAGTATTTGCTGAATACAGTGTCAAGAAAGTTCAGAACAGTTTTCTTTTTGTTGCACTTCTTTTATAGCGTCATTAAACTAAATATTGTTGTTAGTTATGGGATAAATGATGACATTTTCCTATATAGCTCAGACAACATTTAAAAGAGCCCATAAAAGCATTTATGAGACTTTAAAAATAGTTTTTAAATTCACTGCCAAGCAGGTTGTCAAAAGCCACTCTTTACTGAAACCCCTGCACTAGGTAGCACGAGCTGTGGTGATCTATTGCAAGCAGCATTATCTGATGGTGCCATGTGTGTACCACAGTCTTACTGGGATGCTGGAGATGCAGCACACCCTGTGATGCGTGTTCCAAATATCTCCCAATTTCTCCAAATGAGAAGAGGATGCACAAAGAACTGTCACAAAACAGTTGAGCTGTAGGCACATGCAGGCTGCCCATCTCTGCAATGCCTGCACCACTGGCTCCTGACCAGCTGCCTTGGGTTCTGGGGTTGTTTTTTCCATCAAACCTCTGGTGCATCTGGTGCCCTGCTGGGCTCCACCAGAAGCCCTTCTTTGTTAGGTCTCTTGGGAACAGTGCTGAAAAGCCAGCAGATATTTCAGGAGTGCAAAGCAGAACCTCTACCAGTTCATTCAGGGAGATTTAGAATTACTTTTGGCTCTGTGCCTTATTGAGGGATAGCCTGTTCCACTGCTCAGCCTATGTACTTCCTTAAACTAAAAGCTAAATTGAAAATGCATTATTTGCACCACACAGGGGTTAAACCAGCAAGAAAGGAATATAATGGAAACAGATTTTGTGGTTATTCTTATTCTTGATAAAGAAAAGAGATCTTCACTACACATTTCACATCCAGACTGAACCCTGAAAGGGCAACTACACCTTCCAGAGACAAAAGACTTGGAATCTAGAAATACAGAACTAAAGAAACAAAAAAACCCCTGCATTTTGTTTCAGTATGTCCAGTAGTTTTACTTCAGCATTTTCTCAGTCCCAAAGGCATGGTGAAATAAGGAACTATTTGGTTGATGTCAACACTCCTTTCTCTGCCAAGGCTTATACCTAGCCTGAAGAAAAGCAAAACAAAAAACCCAAATAAAGTCCATTGCTACTATGAAGGGCTTTGAAGCAAGCATAATAGACAGACTTTAGAGGGAGGGAGTGATCACCTCCTAGAACTGTGAGCCTAATTCTCAGCTGGTCATCCTTGTCTATCTCTGTAGATATCCCATAGTTTTTAAATATTCAGTTTGACCAGTTGAAGCAACAGTGTCACTTCAACTCAGTCATGGAGGCTGCAACTCACCAATCTCTCCTTTTACAGGAGACCACAACTCATAAAAATGTCAGGAAGGTGATATCACTTAGTGCAGCGTGGGCAATTAGGAATATGGAAGGGACTGGGTCAGAACACAAGTCAGAAATAATAGAGAGCACGCACTAATTGGAGAAGATTTTTGTTTTATTAGTGCTTCCATGTCAAATTAGTCAATTGTCTTAAGCACTTACTGAGTGGGTGAGCTATGAATGCTGTGTGCCCAGCACAAAGCCATGTGCAGCCTCCCACCTCACTCCCTGCATTTTCTCTTCTCTGCTTTCTGGCCTCAGGACTCTGCCTCTCGTGCAGTGCCTGCCTGCATCAGCCTGGTCACCTTCCAAAGCAGATGACCTGGTTCACAAATGCAAAACTAGACTTGACTAAGGCACTCCCTGAGCCCAATCTTAGGTACTGAACCCCACTGGCTTTACAGTCTGGCTTCACTGCATTGCAAGGGAGGCAATGCATCCTTGAATCCAGAGCGCTGCAAAATCTGCCTGCCCTCTGAACATTCTATGATAAGAGACAAAATCAGTGAAATACTTGAATGAATGACAGCCCAATAGCCAAACTGCAAGGCAAAAACCTGGTCTGAGCCAAGTGAGCATGGAACACATAAACCACTGCCTAGCTTCCCAAGAGAGGCAGAAGAGCCAGAGGTGTAGTTTGTGGTCTAACAATGTAGAATTTGCATTTGCACTGGTTTGCTCTAATTTAAGGCATTTTCACACTGGCTTTCAGGCTATGCAGAGGATTATCAGTGCCCCTTCTTCCCTTTGAAATTCTCATACCAATTTTCTAAAAATGATCCAGAACACTATGCATCTTTGTTTAGATTAAAAAATATTGCTGGAAAACTTGCTTTTGCATGGAAGTGCACTCTCTACTGCTCCTGCTTTGAAAACTTTCAGTTTCCACTGCTCTTGCTTATCACTTCCCAAAAGGCTTTGCATCATACAGGACAGAAGGAGCCAAAGCATCCTTGTTCTACCATAGTTTACAACACTGTCTTGGAGAGACCCCTGTGTCATGGGGTCACTCATAGAAGCACTGCTACATAACTTTTGTCTTGCATGCTTTGAAAACTGTTACTCTCTTTAGGTCTCTGACCTCTCTTACAAGTCCCTGTCCTAATTATTGCTCTTGTATTTTCATTTCTGTTATTTGATCCACTTATTGACTTTTTTCTCTGAATGCCATTTTGTGTTGCCCTAGCAAGCCTTCCTATCCTTTCATCAACTAATGTCCTATCCTTTCACACTAATTTTTACTAAAAAATAGCTCTCCAGTTTCTTTTGTAGGTCTAGATCTGTTATGAATATTAATAGCTTCTTGCAAGCTCTATTTGTGGGAGAGTGCTGGTCTTTGATCTGTGGCTTTTTCTTGAATACACTAGCATCTCTGCAATTGGGTTTTGGGCCCCTTTTATGTTTTCCTACCAGATTCCTTTCTTCGCTTCCATCTTTTGCTTTTATTGCAGAGTTGGAACCTGTGGAAGACCTTTAAGCATTTTTCTTTATTAAGTAAGCCCTCTCATACTGGCACAGTCTAAGGTGATTTCAGCCCTCATTGTGAACTATTTCTGTACATTCCCTAAAGGCATCAAGCCATTCAGGTGGGAGCATGTAATTTGTTTTGTACTGTAGAATTCCTGCCATGCCTATATGTATTTAGACCACAGGCAAACCAATAAAGTTGTCATAGAAACAAAGCATTTCATGAATAAATCAATTCATAACAAACTTGTAAACTTCGAAGAATCCACTGTGCTTTAACAGCACATCTATTATATAGAAACACTAATCATGTTTGTAATGAATAACGTACACATTCTACACGTGTCCATTTGTTTAGTCCTGTTGGGCATCTTATAAATATTAAGTCTTTCCTGTATGTTGTGCATGTCTCCACAGCAAGACAAGACTGAATTGGATGCTTGCATGATAATGTATCAGCAGGAATTTTTCTATTTCTTTTTTGATGTGTGAGGCAGAGGTTCAGTAAACTCTGAATGCCTTTTTTACATGTCAGTGAGGATTGCAAGTATCAGTGCAGTAATTCTTTTTCTAGTCACAGACAACTTAATAGGACTTCATCCACTCTTCATATAATTATAAAAAAGCCCAGACAATGAGAATCTGATAAAAGAAGCAGATAATATTGCAGAGAGCTGATACTACAAGCATAAGTTCACAGGCTGAGAATATCCTACTTTCTTTTACTCTACTTTGGTCTCACATTTCCACCATCTGTGGTGGAAATGCTGCTAGAATGGATCATAATACAGTATCAAAACTTTACTTTGCACATGATGCTTTCACTAGCACTTAGGTGAAATGGGTGCAAAATACCACTTGACTGACACAGCACTCTGCTTGCCTGTGTGGGAACGGCCAGGCCAAACAGGATAAGAGATTTTTTTGAGTCTCAGTCTAACAGTCCCCTGATTTCAAATGAATTGTCATGCACTGAGATAGTATTTGCTGTCAGTTGCACATGTGTCTGAACTCTCAGCTACCAACACAAAGCCAATGAAGAGATTTTCATGTACACCTATATGAGAAATATGGCTACGAACAAGGTAAGGAAAAGGAGCACATGACGCAGGGGAATAAAAGAAATAACACATTATTACAGAAAAATTATTAGCATTCAAATTCAGAGGATGAGTGTCTTCCCAGAGATAGATACACATGATTAAAACATGGTCCACACAAGGACAGTCTCATAGGGGCTCCCAAAGGCCAGAGCAGGTCCCTCCCCAGCACCGGGTTTTGTTTTCAGTCTCTGCAGAGGAAAGGCTGAGCTGAGGTTTCTGTTACAGTGAAGCACCTTCCTGTAATAGCACTTGTGGAAAAAGATATAGATAATAATCTTAACTATCTATCTCAGAAAACACAATAACAAATTGCTAACAAATTGGTAGCAAAATATGTTACACATGGCACATGAATCTGCCAGATGCAAGGTGGAATCTCATTCTACTGATCCCAGCAATCAAGGAGTAGGTGATTAGTTTAATATTGTTCTATAACCTGTTAATATTATGCAAACTTGGTCACAAATATCCTTCACTGTATAGCTACATCTCACTTCAAGAAGTTATTCTGAAAGAGCAAGGGAAACAAATTGGAGCAACATATTGCACAGCTACAAGTTCAAAAATGTCTCCTTTCTTTGGAAGTAATGTAAGTGCCTTTTCTAGTTCTCTCGAATATTCCTTATTTGCTTTGCAGTTAAGAAAATTACAAGTATTTATTTTATTATGTCTTGGATATTTACAGGAGACAAGCATTCTAAAAAGAAAACTTCATAGCGCATTTAGGTGGCCTGTTTCTCTACAGAATTTTCCCTAATTCACAACTGGAAGGCTACAAATAAAGAACTTGGCTCAGAGACAGATGCTGCTGGATGGGCAATGTTTGTGTTGCCTATGCACAAGGCCAAAGCTCTCAGTGAATTAGTGCTGTCCAGGAATATGCTATAGGAATCACAGCTCAAAAGCAAAAATTGTCTGCTTTCAAATTCAGAGCCTTCCTTTAACTATGTGTTTTACAGATATGTTATTTCCATAGAAAAATACATTACCCAGTAATTAGGTTCATTTATGGAATCAAATCAAGGCTGTCTACATTTCTGCTGGGTAATATTGTTCACAAACAATCCTCTCTCCTGGCTCCTCTGATTATTTTATGATTCCTCTTGCTTCTTGTCAGTACAGATTAAAGGTAACGCATACAGCTGGGAACAAACAATTTTCCAGCAATAGCATTTTGTTTTCCTTAATAATTAACAAGTGCTGCTGACTAACCTTCCAGTATAAAATGTGCACCTTATCGAAAGGGAGCGGACACAGGTTAGAACAGCTCACTTGGGATATCAAAATAAGAAGTGTGATTAAAGCATTAAAGATTTAGAGGTTGACATTAAGGGATGAAAGGTGGAATTACTGTAAATATAAAACTGTTCAGCATTAAATGGAATGTGTTACACTTGAAACAGTCTTTCAAAGTGCTAACATTTCGGCATTAATTATTAATAGAAACTGACAGCTCATTTTTAATTTGAGCCTAATGACAAGGTTCCTTAAGAGATAAATACAACACACTGGCTCAGAGGGTTTGTGGATCTTTGGAAAGGCTCTCTAGGTTGTCTAGACATTAATCTGAAAATTCCTCAAAAAATAACAGTCTCTCCACAGAGGTAAAAGAAAAGTCCCCAACAATTCAGTGAGTACCAGCCTGCCCTCTCTTTGGGGACACCTGCCCCACATCAGCAGAGTGCCACTGGCAGCACTGCCCCTCTCTGCTACACATCCAGATGGACATGGAGAAAGTCTCAAGGGTGCATCACCAGCCTTTCATCACCCCCTTCCCCACCAGACAAGCTTTGGAAAATGTGTGGTTAGTTTTCTGAGTGCTTTTCTCATCAAACCACAAACATCATGTTCACCCATCACTAATCACTTAATGTCTTTAGAGCAACTACCCATCTCCTTTTCCTATTTGCCATAATTTTGAGTTATGTCACCAAAACAATGAGTTTTAGGACCCAGTTCTGATCCCAGCTGAGTATCCATCACTCAGGAGTAGTCACTGCCATCACTGATTAGGAGGACAAGACATACACCAAAAACAAGGAGGGTAGACATACATCACAAACAAAGTACAGGACCACAGGTCAGGCCAGACAGAAGGACCTATGCTAAAAACTGCCATTTCTACATCACCTCCAGTGGTCCAAATAAACTTTTGAAGCATCAGCTATCAATAAAAATACCATTATCATATTTCTGCTATTATGATTTTCTTGAATTATGATATTCAATGAAAAAAATGCATTTTAGATCTGAAATAGGATCTATTGAACAATATCTATGATACATAAAGTATATTAAATCTTTTGTTACTAGAAATATTTGTAGTAGCACTCAGCTGCTCCTTTGGGACACTACAACTCTCCCAGGAGTGTGAAGTTCTAAATAATCCATCAGGATGAGGGTCAAACGTAGCTCATTAGCTCTGGCAGGTGTAAAGGCTCATGAGTGACAGTGCACTTCCTTCCAGCAAGGAGATTTAGTGAAGATATATTGCCACTGCATTCCTACAGGGGAGGTGGGAAATGGGGGAGATGGAAACAAAGTGGATGGGGCAAGTAGTGGGCAAAATAAAAAGAAAGAAAACAAACATCCCATGTTTTGGGATACGGCTGAGAAAAAATTTCAGAAGAAAGCAGAAGGAACATGCTGATAGTTTTATCTGCTCTTACTGACACATTCAGAATTCCTCAGGGGCTGGAAAGAAACGAGGCAGTTTGCAAGCTGGGCTTTCACTGTGCACAAGTCTGTCTCACAATATGATAGGAATTAACTTGTGTCTACAAAAAGGCAATATTTGGCAAAGAAGGGCACTGAGGCCATGAGGCTGTCAAATTAAAGGACATTCAGAGAAGAAAAGCACTTGTATACTGATTTAATTCAAGCATCAGGATAAAGGAAGGGTAAATAAGGGTAATAAGGAGGAAGCAAGAGAAATCATTGCTTGAGAATACACTATGATTTCACTGCAAAGCCTGCTGATGTGTATCTTTTTGGGCTTGGCTTTTCTGTTTGCTCTGTGCTTTTGTTTTGCTTCAAAGGAATTTGTGCTAGAAGTAGCATGTTAGGAAGATCAAAGTTACAAGATGACTTTTGGGAAAAACATTTATATAAAACACTCAGAACTTGACTTCTGGTGCTATCTTGGAGTTAGTGTTTACTGAGTTGCTTTTTGGCACACACAGTTCCTAAGGCTTAAAAGAAATCTGATTAAATCAGAAGTGTTCCCCATTAGTGTTAAACAATCTAATTCTACCTGCTCATGGTAATGTCCAAGTATTGTACCTGGAGTAATTAAAAATAACATTTGAACAGCAAGAATTTTTCGTTTTGTTAAGCTATTTTACAGAGATTTTGCATAATCTCTGTCAATAACTAAACACCTGTATTCTGGTAAGTGCAAAAGCTGAGCTAAGAAAAGCTGTTCAGTTTATATACAAAATAAAATTGCTAAATTCATCTAAATGAACCATTTAAAGCAAATTGCTTTCCCGGTACTACTCAGGACTATTTGCCATTTAGGAGTTGTTAGAGAAGTATGAAATATACCTAATGAAATACACAGCCATACAAAAGTCAAGGCTTTTTTATAAGTCATTCTTTAATGAAAGATGAGGCATTTTCTTGTAAAAATGTTGCCAGTGTGTGTATTTCTAAAGCATATTAAGAAATGTACAATCAGAAGCAGCATGCTGTTCTACCTTCTGCTCATTTCCTTGAAAAAGTTCCTGTCACAAATAGAAATGGTATCTGAAAAGACCCAGTGAGTGCATCTTTTCTAGGAAAAAGAAAAGATTTCCTCTTCATTTGAAGATTTGATTCCAGGGATGACAAGGCAGTTTGCAATTTCAGCATGCCTCCTGATTTTTATAAAAGAGAGGAACAACAGCTTCAAAGGCCCAGCTCCCAAGTATGAAATCCTTTTGTAAATTTATATCTTGGCTCCTAAATATCTGCTTTAATAAGCTGGTGCCAACACATACATTACACTTGTACATATGAGGGTCACATATAGGTCACTGTTGTCCTGACAGCCTCACCCCATTCCAGCTTTCCCAGAGTCTCCCCCCATCACGTTTCACAAAGAGAGACACCCCCATCCCAAACCTGAACTGCAGGCTCCCTGCATCCCAGCACAAGGCAGCTCCCCTACACAGAGGAGCACCCATGGTCTGTGCCATGTTTGGAGGCTGCTCATGCAACAGCATGTGTCAGTATTTTCACTAGCTCCAAGACAGGATTTAATCTGTAGTTTGGCCACAACAGATGCACACCACACAGAAAAAGCTGTAATATTCTACCTACACATGCTGCTTTGAGGCTGCACAGCCTTCTACACCAAGTGTACACATCCCATTTTATGACATTTCAAATAAGTGCAGCAAGTGTTGATATTGCACATATCTTACTACATCAGAGCCCTGTGACATCCTCTTGAGGGCTTTTAAACTAGCAATGTATGCTGTACATGATCTGCCTTGCAAACAGACTAGAAGGGGTTCCATATTTCTCACCTCTCCTTCCCTCTTCCTAACCTCACAACCACCTCAACTGAACATCTATAGAGAACAATAAAGTTACTTCAAACAGACAAAAGAAATCACAAACTTGATTCTCAGTGATTGCAACAAACCTTGGCTTGCAGAGACTTGAGCTCCTTCCTGACTTCACCACCATATAGGACAGATTACCACTAGCAAGTCTCATGTACGCTTACAGGGCAATGCCTCATGCCAGGACTTCAGAAGACAGCAGCAGCTCTAAGCTCATGAACCAAAATCTTACACTTCTCTAACAATATATTCATGAATAAAACAAATGTGAAGGGCCATTCTAAAACCACAAAGCATTGTATCAAGATTTCTTATTATTTTTCAGTGAGATCCTCTCCTGTGGTTTTCTGTGTCTGCAGTGGGTTTCCAAAAGAGGTAAAAAGGCCTCAGTAATTATCTCCTGGCTTGCACTCCACAGTCCACACTCAAGGCCAATCCTTCAGCCAGCACAAACCTGAGCTGCAGCTCCTGATGTCACTGGAGCTTTTCTGCTGTGCTGCAGATGGGATTTGGCTCCTGTGGTTCTGGGGTACATGATGCTTTACTGAGACAGCATGAATGCAAACACAACTCCTTGTTCTCTGAAACACAGACATCTCCTACAATCTGACACCAACAATTTGTACGCCTGAAGGAACCATGCTGAAATGGCACCAGGAAATTCATTTATTATTGTTTCATCTTGTCAAGATTGGAAGATTAGAAGGTTTGCATTTGTAAAGAGGCACACATAGGGTGGAGTAGTGGGAGTTTAGGAGGCTCTGCCAAGAAAGAAGAATGCAAACTGCATGTTTGGAGCACTTGGCACTAGGCCCTGCAAGTCTCTAGGAAGCAGTGAGACATAGGGAGGGAGGAGGAGATGAAAGCCAAGCAAACAAGACAAGCCTGAACCCTGAAGACAGGCAGGGAGGGGCACCAGGTATTAGCCTGGGAGGAAAGGCAAGAAGCTAAGCTCCAGCCTGCAGTGTTGAAGGACAAGGGAGCATCAGTGGGAGATGTCTTGGAGACAGCTGAAGTGCTGAAATTTGGGGGTAAAAAATAAACTGGGATAGGACCTACCAAATAGGTGCAGAGGTTAAATCACATAAGAGGAGCTGGTAGGGAGAGAAATGACCATTTTCTTGTGAACCACAAGAATCAATAAAACAGAGTTTAGGAGGAAAGATGCTGCTTATAGCAATGCTGACTGAAAAAAAATTGAATGAGACAATGAAAACCGAGGTAGAGCAAAGTAAATGTGAATGCCTGCATAAATTGGAAATGCTAGTACACACCTTCTTGGAGAGCTGAGACAAAAGCCAGCTCAGCTAGTGTAAACTGGCACAGATCCACCGAAAGCCAAGGGTTCTTTTCCCAGCATCAAGTCAGCCTGTGATGCCTTTAGACTTCTCTAGGCTCCTTGTGCACTGTCCCCCAGGACTCTATTAACTACATCACATATGTGCAGGCATACAAGGCTAACAGAGTGGTCCTACCACCAACCTTAAGAAGTGTCCATAAATTTTATTTGAGATAGGCAGTAGAAGTGGCATAAAAATATGAATATTGACTTTTATCCATTGCTGACAGATGCTCCCATAAAGAAAAAACTAAGGAGGTTTACTGTGTAATTGTTCAACACAATGATTTACTGTGCAATCCTGCAAAGCTTATCATGTAACTCATTGTGAAACTCCCTGATTTACTGTGAACACTGCAGAGCTTATCACAATGTTTCTGTGGGAAAGACTTGGCACCAGCTTGGGATAGGGTTTCACAGACCATTAATGATGACTGACAGGTTCATTTCATATGAGTTATAAAAGTTCACTGTACAAAATCATCATGCTTTGTGATATTCAGATATTTTAACTTCAGTGCTGTATAAATACTCCTTACCACCAAGAAATTACCGAACAAGCACACATGAGACTGGCTTGGTTTACATTTCTCTCTCATTTTATATATTGTCATTAGAGTCAACCTTAACCTTTTCATGGTCCATACATGAAAAATGGAAACATTTCACTTTTTTTCAGATTGAACTGGATGAGATATGTACAACCCCTCAACCCAATTATGAAAAGGTAAATGCTTTCAGCTTCAGTAAAATATTTTCAAAATCATAAATCTGCATTTTTGAAGGCTGGGAAACGTGTTTATAAAATACTAAGTGTGTGTCTGACATGTCAGATAAAGCCCAGCATAAAAATAATGTAAATGCCACTTAGCCAAATGTTTACCTGGTTTCCTTTTTGCTTGGCTGGGCACATTAAACTTGAACAAATAGGATAAATATCTGAATTTCATTGAATTCCTATGCTTGAGGCAGTCCTGATAAAACTGGAATCAGGTACTGACTGCTGCAGGTAAGTAGGGAGATACCATCAGGTTTGTGTGGCTCTGAACAGTGCCATGCTGGAACCACACAGAAATAGCAAGTCTGCCTTTCTATACAAAGGCCTGAAAAGGAATGGATGAAAATACCACTTGAATTACATGGACAATATGTTGAAAGTTAAATGCAAAACTGAAGAGGTCATCCAGCAGGTACCACCAGTTGAGGCCAACTCACTGTCAAATCTTGCACACAGCACAGGACTGACTACTTACTGAAGCACTTTGCACAGGCCAACAGCAATTTTAAACATCCATTTCCCCCTTCCCCATTTTCCAAACAGTAACCTGAGCTTTACAAAAGATCAAGTCTTCATTTCACGTGGCCACGCTACAAATTGCACATTATTCTGCAGTGGAAAAGCTCATACATTAATCTTGTTATCATGAGTAAAGGGAAGACCAGGAAATGCTCAATGCCCAGTTTATTTACAACAGCCCAGTCCATGACACTGTATAGCACAGCCAGGGGGTCTTGCCTTGTGTTGTTCAAACAGGTGGATGTTAAGGCTTGCCTTCCTTATACTGGACAAAAGCCAAACCTGCTGTAGTCCTTCAGAGGCTTTCAGCGCACACTGCACTGTCAAGATGCCCAGCTCAGTCCCCAGGGTATCAGGGCAGGCTGCCTTTCCCGTTTCTGTCAGAGCTCAGAGCAGCCCTTAGGAAGCAAAATACAACTCTGAGAACAAATCAAACAGATGGGCCTGTGCCCATCTCCCACTCTTAGACCCTGTTCAGTGCTGATATGAAAGATACAAATGCAGCTCTGCTGCCACAGCTGTGACCATTCCTATTCAGTCAGGTCTGGACTTGGTAAATGGATACAGGCTGTAAAACTGCTGAAAATGGCAGCTTGGATACATCTCCAGCTACTCTGTGCTTCTGTAGAGGGGTTTGCTCAGGTAGCCCCATTAACAGCCCATGTCTCTTCAGGCAGTGGGAAGAGAGCAAGAGCAAAAGCACACTCATGGCATGGAGACTCACACAACCCCAGGGCCATGGCAAAGAGTAGGCTTCCTTTACAAACAAGCTGAACTCACTACTAAGGTGTTTTTGGATCACACTGTGTGAGCCACAACCACAAGAAGAGTCTTAAAGCAATCTGTTTCTAAAAAACTCACCCATTTTTCATTGTTCCTGCTGCAAAAAAGCATTTAAGTTCATTTTCACACTGTTACAAGCAAAGAGCACTGAGCCAGCATAGCCACAGAACTGCCTCAGCTTTCTTTTTTCAATGAATCAGTGATTTACTTCCATTATTTATACTGGAAAACAGCAGGATTTCCATCTCCTGTAATTAATTTTCAATACTATAGAAGACTGAGCACCTGATTCACTGACTACAAAGGGGACCAAAGCACATGTTTCAGTTTAAGCATGTGACAAACTGTTTCAAGTAACCAGGGCCAAGGAAGTGTGCAGCAGTATCTGCTGTAGGTGCTTCCACAGCATCATTTTCCTCCTCATCTGCTAACATGAATCAGTGCTGTCTTGCCACTGGACTGGCTGACCTATTAAAAATGTATCTGGACATCCAGCTGTAGCCTGTGATATACAGTGAGCTCTGTTCCGTCAGATTGATTTACAGAAAGGAATATGCTTATCTGGAAAGGTAAAAATCACAAGGCAGAAAAGGAACAGCTGGCAAGTCTTAAAGACAAAGGGGAGGCTCTCTTCAGACACTTTTCTTGTATAATTTATGCTGTAGACATTTTACTCTGTCTAATTGCCCCATTTCAATCTAATGTCAGTTAATCAATGACTTCTGCATAGCATGGAGGTGAACCCTGGATGCAGAACAAATGCATAAATTTGGTCTGCCTTTTTGCAGGCTCTACTTACAGAGCCTCATCTTTTGCATTTGCTTTCTGGAATTGAAATTTTTTCTCTTTTGACTCATCCCCAGCAAACACCCACGCTCTCCCTCTTTTGAGTCACAGTGTTTTTGTATTTTTAAATCATGATTACACTTCTGTAAAATGTAGATTTTTGAAGTATCTCACCACTGCTTTTTACTATTATTGTTTTATTATTCTGCTATTTTTATTTGGAAGGTCTGCTTCTCAAACCTCTCCAGGTGCTAAAATCCCAGATATATCATGAAACAAACATTGTGACTTTTTGCTTTGCTTCTGAAGTCTTGATTTCATGCCTTTCTTTCCCTTACTCAATATATTCAACCATAGTTTTAAAATGAGAATATATTATCCCAAGTACTTGGAGGGACCCACAGGTTTTTTTCATCTTCTAGGCTAATCTATGTAGAGCAGTTGGAAACAAAAAACATTCAGAGATTATGCCAATCAAACCCCACATGTAAAGGATCTGATTTGGCAGGTGCTCCAGTCTAGGGCTTTGTGGGATGAAGCCCATATTCTTCTAGTACCTTCACACTAATACTACATTTAAACAGACACACATCCAAATACACTGGTAGATATCCTGGAGGAGAATCCTGCACTTATCCCAGAGAAGCACACTCTTGCTTCTCCTTCAAACTTGCCCTATCAGAATCTGTCAAAATAAACAGAGAATGTTTCATTTTTTTTTTAAGGAAAACTGAGCAGTAGCTTAACTGAATGTAAAGCTTGAATTCTGTAGTTAGTTATCCTACGTCCTCCTGGAGGCCAGATAAGCCTTGTATGGAGTTGGACAAGAATGCAGGCAAAGTGACACTCTTTCTCATACTTTTTTTCTAAATGGTGGAGAAATGCAACATAAGGTGCTTTATTTATCCCATTTCTTTAAATGGCTTACATGTGTAAGTAAGTTATTCTGCTAAATGTATGAAACAGTGTCCCAGATTTCTTAAGAGCTGGATGTTTCTTGAGGAGGTATTTTGGAGAATTTTGATTCATTCTGCTGCAAATAACTGTAGTCCTCCTCTTGAAACAATGCATGCAATTTGGATCATCTCATTGTCTAACACTCTGTCCCAAAAAAGGCAAGCTAAGACAAACCCTCCAGCTCCTTCTCAGCTCCCAACTGTCACCACCCCAAATCTTTTACCATGGCCACAAAACACTGGATTCCAGGGGGTTTATGTTTTGATTTACAAAATTCTTGAACAATAGCTTGGGTTTGCACAGAATAGGCTGACACAAGATGAGGCAGGTGAGCAAGCACAGAAACCCTTTGGCTGCACAGGAGCTCAGAGGAGAGCACAACCTCAGCTGCAGCAGTGGCAGCTCAGCTTCCACCAGCTGCATCCCCTGTTCCCATGTCTCTGAGGAAAAGTCTGGAACACTAGAGCTGAAAAGCTATCGCAGAACAATTGCTCCAAGATATTAAATCTGGCTACTTTTTTATTCTCCTAAGAAATCTTGCCTTTCTAATAAGAAATAGGTTATAAAGACATGGGACAGGATAGGCTCCTCTAGTTTAAGTGAACTCCATTAAAGTATTTACTTACCTCACCTAACCATGTCTTCTCCCAGTGGGACAGGATCAGGACCAGCCCCAAAGCAGCTGGTGGGGAGAGCAGGGCAGCTTCAACCACAAGTCCCAACATCAGACACCTTCACAGCAATCACCTGGGGCCAAGCTTAGGGGACATTCTGCAGGTCAGGGTCAAAGCCAGATATGCTCTGCAGAATGCCAGCCAGGTCCATCCTGACAGGACAGCTCTGTCACCAAGCCTGGAGGCCCACTCACAGGTCAGAGGCCACAGCAGCAGGATGCACAGACCAGGAGCTGGGGGCCAGCAGCCCCACAGTGCTGCTGAGAAATAGGAGCTGTAAAGGGCTGAGCTTAAATCCTGAGTCCCTGGAGGGGGTGGGATGCCCCAGGTGAGGCTGGTCAGGGGCATTAATACCTATCAGTGCCTTGAGGCACCTGACACCTAATTTATTGTCCAATTAATTTCTGTGCACATTTACAGCAAAGTGGGGAACTAGACTGCAATATACCATGTGCTTAAAAACAGAAACAAAACCCCACCGAAGCAAACACCAGGTACCCTACTGAAAATATTGAGAGAGACCTCTATTAGAAACACCAGCTGTGATATGAAGCCTCAGAGGATATGAGGTTATATTCAATATTTCCCAGCTGAACTCAACACTCTGCTTGGGGAGCTACAATAGTGCACAATCAAAACCTTGTCTTATTTACCACAACAGTCTACTGTATTGTGTCACATTGTTGCTGGTAGAGAAGTTATTTAATATCATTTTTTTAGTTGTAAATTACAGCTCCAAAATTTTCCATATGCTTTATTCAATACCCATTGAACTGTTATGTTAATTGTTCCAAAATAGGTGGAATTTGTCATCAAAGAACAGATCAAGATCCCACTAACTTAAAACAGCCTTTATCTTCTGCCTGAAAAGAGTAGGACTACCTGGGGATATTTTTTTCCTTTGCCAAAGGAGAGAATCAGACCGATGAGAGTTTGCTCATCAGGAAGATGTATAATGTATTTTATCTTCAGTTTTTGAGAAAACCCTGTGTCAGAAACGTGTATTGTAGGTGGAATAAATTCACTGCTGTATAAAATTAGAAATCATTCTGAGATCACATGTAAAACAAACATGGTCAACAATAAGGTTGCTTTAAAAGCTATTTGATTTGTGATAATATTCTTCTTCTAATACACTATCATTAGTATTTTATTGATCTCAAAGTTCTTGGTATTTCAAAGGCTCTCATTAAAATTTTCTCCAAACATAAGAAAAAAAATCTATTGTACCAATTATACAAGCGATCTGGAGTCTGTAGTATGTGTCGCTTTACAGGACAAAACAGTAGCAAAAGGAAACAAAAGCCAGTGTCAATCTTCAGTGAAATTAACACAATTTAAAGCTGCTCCAGGCAAAACAATGAAATCTGTAATTTATCAGCACTGGATAACATCACCAGGAGAATTATTTAATGATTAACTACAGTGGGCTGGAGCCGGAGGTGAGGCATTGGCTTACGGCTGCTCTCGGAGTGTGCTCTGCCTCAGAGCTGAACCACCGGCCATTGCCACTGCAGAACAAACCCCAGCAGGGCTGTCCTGCTGCCTGGGACACGACCAGGGAAAGGGGAATATGGAGATGACCTCTTCACCAGCTCTGCAAGTGTAAGAGTGCTCTGGACTGGCAATGAAAGCACTGATGCATTGGAACAGCTTTAAATGCAAAACCAATAAAACCACTCACCATAGGAAGGGCAGAAGCTGCTCTGTCACTGATGCAGATTTTATCACTGACCCTTGTAGAAACAAGATTTCACACCAAGTATTTTTTGCTATAAAGAACTGAAAAGGGGAAGGAACTTCATGTTAGTATTTAATATTGTAGCTTAAGTACTGGCAAATTACATTTCTGCGCTTCATGGAAGCAATCTGCCACTGTGACTAAACAGATTTTTGTGTCAGAGCTTAATGATGGGGCTCAGAGTGACCAGGGGAAGCCATGGGGAGAGGCACCACATTTATCAGCCTCCCATGGGGTACAGAAACACAGACAGCATTCCAGAACGGGGGCCGACAACCTAGAAATCAGGAAAAGGGGGCTATCAAGCTACTGGAATCACAGAGAGGCCAAACTGATGTAGCCAAGAGCAGACAGCCTTTGGAACGACCTAACATGGTTTGTGGGCACACATGCACCCCTCATCCTTGCATGTAGCTCAGCTTTGGGCTCAGCTTTGGTGACCACTGCTGGTGCCTGTGGCCAGCACCCTGCAGGGTCCCGTGTCCTGCCCAGCCTTGGAGCACAGCAGCCTGGGGTTCACACAGAGGGCACAGCTCAGCTGGGCAAGGCACAGAGGCCCATCCCAGCCTCGGCTCCTGGGGGCAGCCACAGGATCCCGAAAGGGGTGAATTCAAAGCAGCATTTGGGAAAGTCAAAGAGCTGTTGGCTTTCCATGTGGCTGAACAGCTCCCAGCTGAAGTCTGAGCTCCAGACTTGGCCCTGGCCCTGCCACTGTTGCTTGGCTCAGGCTGCTGGCTTGCTCCTGGCACCTTCCAGCTTTAGGATGGGGATTCAGATTGTAGGTGTGTGAGAGACTCCACCAGGATGGAGCCAGAAAGGTTTGGAGCAAGTGCATTTCCTCTCCTGGGAGCAGCACTCTGTCTGTGAAGCTACGCCTCTGCATGGCTTTCTATAGCCCATGAGCAAGAAGACACCTAATTCCTTTTATTATATTTTGTCGCCTGAAGACAGTGAAAGTGTTGAGACAGAAATATCCTAGATCAACTTCTCCATCATGGTAATCAAATAGTGCATGGGCTGTTGATTTAATAATACATTTTTGCTATAGAGATGCTAAGAGTATGTAAAGTATCTTCATTGCAATCCATTGGGACATTAGCTATGTGTTACCTGGGTCATTTTGTGTCTGGGTTCTTTCAAATTTGTCATTTTTATGCACCCTCCAAAATGTCTTCAGACTGGCAGATCTTTTTTCATTGTAACTTCTGGGATGAGCATCAACAAAGTTCTCATTGCTACAATTAAGAAAAGGGAGGCTGTGTCTCCAAAAGACAATTGCCAGTAATATCTATACACAGATTGTACTATTCTCCCTCTGAGTCTTGCTGCTGATTAACAGGGTGGGTTTTTTTCCTCAAGAATACGTTGTTTTTCTAGTTTGCTATTAGCCTCCACAAATGACTGTGCGATGCAGTTTTGTGTATCCAAGCCTACAGTAAATGAGAAACATTTTGTAGAATTTTCTTTTGCTCTTGAATTTTTCAACACGCACATGGGATAAGAATGTAACAAGACTCCAATAGAATTTTATAATTGGATCAAAACACAGTTCACCCACATATGAGCTGGATTGGTTGTGATAGATGTCAGGAGAAATTCTAAGGCAATACTAAAATTCTTTTATTCCATAACTGCCAAATAAAATAGTACTAAAAGCCTGTGAGCAAAAGCCTCCTGGTTTGGCTGGGATTAAATAGGAAAAGAGTAATCAGATAGTGGATGAGGCATCAGTAAAATCAAATTATGTGAAGCCAAATGATACAATTGCCGTACCACCCTCCCTACCTCCATTTCTGTTTCAGTTCTGAACGCATTAATCATGGCCAGATCATTCGCACCTTGCACCCAGACCAGGTGTCCCATCTTAGGGAATAACCCAAGGCCGAACCCCCCTCAGTGCGTGCAGCGCCTCCTCGCAGCTCCTCCGCTGCTGTTAGGACCTCACCAGAGCCGGTCAGTGCCCACATGGGAGTGGCCGGTCAGAGTGTGCGTGTCTGTCTGTGTTATTTACACTGAAGCTGAAACACTGACTTGCCCTCTTTCAAGAACAGGCAGCGATGTTTCCTCCAGGGTCTACAGGCCGGCGCCTGGCCCCACCCGTCTGGGCTGGAGGCCCCTGCTGGCCCCGCAGTGCAAAGCTGGAGTTTGCAGGGATCCCGTTCATCAGTCCTGCCCCATGGCCGGCCTGTGGCACGGCCCCAGCGCTGCTGCCTGCCCGGGAGGCTCCTGGCACCGCAGCTCAGCCTCTTTTCTCCGCGCCGTGTGTCCCCAGCCCTCGCAGCGGTGAGCTGTCCCACACACGCCGCGAGCCCCAAGCTGAGGTGGGCGAGCTCCCGCTGGGGCAGCCCTTCCTGCACCGGGAGCCACGCACGGCGTTCTTCCCGGGCGCCGCAGGACCCAGCTCCGAGACACCCAACGCGGCTCCCAGAGCAAAGTGCAGCGAGACAGCCCCTCCAAAATGCTCCTGTTTCCTCACGGAACACGAGGAGAAGCTGTGCGGGAGCGCTCCGAGAGCAGCCTGGGCGCAGGCCGGGCGGCGGGGCCGGCATGAGCTCACCCTGCTCGGCCGCGGCGCTCGCCGGCCCCGGCGGAGATGGCGTCACCCCGACCTGCGCTCCCGAGCGGGGAGAACAAAAGCAGCAAGGGCGAAGCCGCCGCCAGCCCTCCCGAAGCCCCGGTGCAGCCTTCCATTGTTGTGTGCAGTGCCTGGATTGTATGTCAGCGATGCAACATAATTAATTAGATTTAGATTAGATGAGAATACATTAGACACAGTGAGACGCTACCTTCCTGCCTGTCCATCCCTGGAAGAACTGGGCACAGTTTCTTATGCATATTCCCTTAATAATATATTTGTCACAAGGATTCTTCCTACACCCATCTGGCATATAGATATTTTTCCAAATTTGTCATTTTTTATGTTCCAAAACCTATTTTACTTCACATGCTTTCATAATGAAGCAGCAAAAGCCTGCCATAGCTTGATATATGGAGCAGAAATCACATCTGTGCCAGGCTGTTTTCTAATCAGATAAAGCACTGAATACCTGCAGTGCTTTTTCTTCTGGCCTTTGAATAGATGTACCTGAGTGACTTCCAGTGCTTGTCTAGCTTTGCATTTACAATTACTACAAAATACCATTCCTACTTCTAGCTTTCAGCTAATTTCAGTGCTTTTAAAGCAAAAGAAAAAGAACCATTAGAACTGCCTAGTGGTCCCCCGCACAATGCAAACCATGGAAAGTCATTCTGCAACTTGGGCATCAGCCCAAACACTCGTGCTTGAACTAGAGTGTACTTTTCAGAAGGACATTTGCCCTCATTTCTCCTCTTAATGCTGTCAATCACACCACAGAATTTAGATATCTGTTACTAGTGAGGAGTGAAATGGGCAACAGAGTGGGGACTTCAGTGAGTTTGCTCTTACCAAATCTGGGCTCCAGACAGAAGGAGAAAAAAGAGGCGTGATGTCCCATTTTCACCAGCAGCACAAGTCTGTGGTGCAAAGAACTTCACAGAGTCGTAGGAAGATGCTTTTACTTTTCTCTGAGGCTTCACCTGCCCGGCTGTGGCCTGGCTCCTCACCACTGCCCGGCTCCTTTGCATGCAAGATGGATTCTGCAGGAGATAATTTCATCTGAAGCCACATTAACTCCCCAGACACACTGTCTGCTTCTCGTGGTACATCCCAGGAGAGGCTTCGTTGGCACAGCAGAGACAGGAAGGCTGATGGTTTGTGGCACTCCCCTATGCCAAATCCCGGGAGAGACTTCCTCCTACTTTGAATTTCCTCTGTTCATATAAAGCAAAAGGACAATCTGAGGCATTGCTCTCAGTATAGTTCAAAACACAGTTTGAAGTGTGAATTTTTCAATATTTGAAGCATTGGCTTTTATGATTTATTTATTGATATTCCAGGACAAGCATCACAGAGTGAGGCTGGCGCCTAGTCCAAATATAACAACAATCACTAAATGAATAGCAGTATTTTCATAGACATTTTGTCCATTACTATGCAGATAAATTTTGTCTCTGTATAATAACACAAAGCTATCAAGATGATAAGATCAAGCATATTGGAGAAACACTACAAAACCTCTACTCTGTACTGGAACAGTTCATATTGTTTCATTTCTGACAACAGCATGCACTTTATGAACAGAGCCTGGCTTTATAGTGGGTGTGACTCAGGCATAGGAGGTGTGCAGGGTTTGCTGTCTTTTATCCCTTGAGTCCACCTTGCAATATTGTTGGTATCCGTGTGTAACAGATAGTGTTGTGCACTGGGCTGGAAGATAATAAATAGATGTGAGCTGATGATTTACAGGAGGGTGCTTGGAACTCCTTGAACCACTGGGGAAGGGAAACTGTGCCGGTACAAGGTTGTGCTGTCAACCTTGCAATAGTTTTTCCTCTCTCCTGAGGGCAATTTCTCCAAGATGTAGCTTGCTTCCTGCCTCATCATCTGGAAATTCACAAATCAGAGGAATTGTGGTTAATTACTAAAATGGCTGATCCATAGATCCTTAGCTGTCAGAGCCTGGGGGGAGGGGTTTAATTGTTGTTTTCCTCTGAAAAGATTTCTCCTAAAGTGATGAAATAACTCACATTAATGAAGATTGCAAATAGAAGACTTCTGTGATTATTTCCAATTGTTGCAAGAATTGCTTATTTAAAATGCATTGCTTTCTTAAGTGAAGAAACAGATATTTCTCCAAACATCCAGAATAAATTTAGCCCTAAAACATTCATAACGAAGGATGAATGCATATCCAGGCTACCACTGCATGTGATCTCTGATCATACAGTAGTTAAGTTTTACAATCACAGTGATTTATGGTACTAAACTATGTAGCCTGATATCTGCAGGGGTGTGGGTAAAGGGGTGGAACTCTCATCAATCAAAAGACTATACTTGTTCAGCATTTGGATAATTAAGGCAGACAGTTAAAAAACATGAAATAATATTTTTTAAAATGAAATCAGAATATCTATTTACATAGTGTTATTAAGCAATACAGTGCTGAGACACCTTTTCAAAAAGCTTGCCTAGAAATCCACTTGTTATCTTGCAGCACTTGATATATGTGTTCTTCAAATTCACACTGAGGGTATTTGTAGAGTTGTTATATAATACACATACTGTCCTCAACTTAAAAAAACAGGATTACAAATAAAGGCTGTCCTTTCAGTTTATTCCAAGATCTAAGCAAGACAAAAAGAAAAAAAAATTAAAGGCTCAAGCAATTTTAAAGTGCAAAATTCTGAAATCTCACTCATCCTATTGATGGTGCTTTTCTTCAATTCACCAATCCCAGGTAGGGAGGCATAATGAGGGGCTAGCACAAGGGGAACTGTATTAATCAAACAATGTTAAAAAAAAAAAAAGTTTAATTAACTGCATATTTTGTAAAAGCCACATTTCATTACTGTTTGTTAGGAAGATGGAAGCATGCACTGGAAACACTAATTCTAATTATTACTTGAAGTGGGAGTTTTTGGCAGAAGGTCAAGGAATAATAGAAGAATGTGTGAATCTGTGCTACAGCATAGCAGTAAGACTAATCATTTGAATACAGCCAGTTGCTTTTTCTTGGACTGTCTGTGTGCTGTTCAATGTTCTGGATGAATCTAACACAATCAGCCTGTTCTCTGGTGTATATCCACTTCCTGCTGACTCAGGGCAGCTTGCCTCTTCTGCCATTTATTAAAATGAAACATTCCTATTAAAACACAATTTTTCAGAGAGATGACCAAAGAGATATTAGTAATGACATTATTAAAACTATTTTGTTTAAAATGAACTGTCACACTTGTGTGTTGCAAAGCAACACAAACAAATCTATTTCATTTAGCGAGAGATTGCTTTGAAAAGCTGGATTTCTTTCTTTCTATTAGAAGGTATTGCAGAGGGGATGTGATGTGTGCTCCAGGAAACCCCCAGCTTTTATAGCTATTAGAAAGGAGGAATATTGTTTCTAGTACTCTCCATAGCAAATAATGTATAATTCATGGATTTGATTAACATGCAAATATGATCCATGGTCTCCAATGTTTATATCTCCTAATAATCTATTAATGGTTTTAAAAGTAAAGGGTAATAGAAACATTTTGTATGAGCAACATTTACTCCTGGCTGTCCGTGTTTTTCTCTAATTGTATGGTATAAGCATGTATAGAATTAAAACAGAAACAATGGAAATTAATTAACCTATGATTCTCAAATAAATATTTATTGAATATAAGGTCACATGGCCAATAATTTGAGATTTGCTAGTGAAAGACCCTATTATCATCAGATGACAACATGCCTTAGAAAAATTTTGCTAGGGAGTGGAAAGGTACCTGTTCTATAACTATTGCTTGAAGTGACCCCTTGATTTGGAAATAGGATTTGTATTGAGATTTCAGCTCCCCCATCAAATATGGAGGGGGCAAGAAACAAAGAAATTTAACATACATCTCAAAGACGGACTTTTTCAGTTCTCTTTGTAACAGCAGTGGATAGATGAGATTTCACAGGGGTACAACCTTGTTTAATGTTTTAGGATCAGCTACTCTCCACTTCCACACTCTATCTGAAATATCAGAGTTGTCAGACTGAAAAAATGCCAAAACCCACTTCTTGCTTTGTCAGAGCAAACATACAGAGATGGCAGGCAGATAATTCC
Organism: Melospiza georgiana; assembly: GCF_028018845.1. NCBI lineage: Eukaryota > Metazoa > Chordata > Aves > Passeriformes > Passerellidae > Melospiza > Melospiza georgiana. Next base: position 13,711,237 of record NC_080438.1, on the reverse strand, counting down.
AGATTTTGGGGTTTTCTTCTACTCTGAGCACCTGCTGCTTAAGGTTTGCATGTTTTGCCTCCAACTTTCTGCAGTACTGTTGCACAACCCCCCCCAGCTGGTACCCCAGCCCATTGCTGAGCCCCTCACCTTTCCCTCTCCCTCTCCACAGGAGGATCTGCCCAGATAGTGATTCACTTCTGTATCAGAAACCACAGAAAGAGAAACAGCGCAAGACATGGCCACATCTGCTCTTTGTTAAAAAATACACTTAAAGTAACAATGCTGTAGGCAACAATAAACCATTTTAATCAACTAATGGAAAGAAACATCCTGTCAAGGACAGCTTTGATGATTTTCATTTTATAACCCATAAGCACTGGACAGTATTTTAGACCTGGGTTGAGGAGCTTTTTGTTTGAGTCTGAAGAGTTTGTCTGAGGATAAGGAGAAAAAAATAATATGTCAATCTCCACAGCATCTCTCTATATTTCTAATAAAAATATTCCTCATATCACATAAATATGAAAGGAATGATGGAATTCTGAACATTTATTAGCAAATAAATATAGGGCCTTTTTTAAAACAAATGCATATATGATGTCAAAGCCCTTTATTGTATGAGCTGTTCCTTTCCTAGAGTGCTGATTTCTCAGAGAAATGAGAACAAATTACGTAAAGCTGGGAAACGCAAACAGGACTTTGAATCAGCATCTTAGCTCATCCTTTTGTGGGTGACTCTCTGGCATGCAGATCCTGACCATAAACTTGTGCCAGTGCTTTAATCCTTACGTGTGACTAAAAAGTCAGTCTCTTATCCCCACTCTTGTCGGTTATACCTCTGTTATATCTTCCTCCCTTTTGAGGCATGGAAGAACACTCATAACCCTTCCAGAAATGAGAATTGCCTGTAAGCTACTGCTGTGTGAATTTGGGAAGCTACTGCTGTGTGAATTTGGGTAGTGGGTCCACTACAAGAGAGACAGGTCAGAAAACAATTTATATGCTATTCATATTGACCCATATATGTAGAAAAAAAAAAATTATTTCTTTAGTAGAGGCTACCTGTCAGTGTAAACAATCACAATTGCATTCACAATGAAAATACACCGATTTTGCACAACAAAAAAGCCTATTGGTACTTAGACTTCACAGTTCGCTACAGATTTCCTTAATTAAATGAATGTAACAAGTTGATTAGACTTGAGAAGCTCTGAGAAAAGTCAGATCCATTTATACTGAAAAGTAGGACTCAGAAATAAATTATTCACAGTTGATTAGACTAAGACAAGCATTTCTCAAACATTTCTCAATACTTCAGAAAAAGCGACATATTGAACTCTATTTTACTGTGAGGCTCAAAATGGCAATTAACAGTCCTAAGCTGCATATAAAAACCAGTATGAACCACGTTTACAAGAACATTGTGTGTGAATCAAATTACTTTATCTTTGGTTTGAAGAACTTGGAAATAATTGCCAATAAGTATTCATGTATAGGACCAGTTTTTTGAAACAAGTTATTTTAATTACTACTAGTGTCAGGAGTACGTGTAGGCAATTTTATTAGATTTAATGTGTTTAGTGAAGCTCCCTGAACTGTAGCTGGTTTATTTCTGTAGAGGATGAAATATTTAATATAACTTTATTATTCTTACTTTCTGATATTGTATTTATTTCTGAATGAAATCCCAGCATTTGATGCTTTCTTTGCATTCACAGAGAATACCAGGATGAAACACAGCAATGTATTTATCCTCCTTAACATCTGAACATCATGTAGACATGGCATTCTATAGACTCCACTTGTAAAATACATTCCTTTCAAGCTGCATTATTTAGAGCCTTTTCCATTTGTACCCACACCCGGACCCCAGCACAATGATGTGCGGAAGCTCTTCCATGAAAGAATGTGAAAAAAAAGAGAGAGAAAAGGTCCCTAAGATGGGAATATTACAGTCCTAAAAAAATTATATAAATCCTCAATGATTTTCATTTAGCAGCACTTTCACTTCTAGCAATATTTTTCTCAAACATGGAGTTCCTTGAACTTTCCCATCCAAATTACTAAGAAAATAAACAAATTATATCAGCAACTCTGTCTGTAAATAATGCTAAGAAGGTATTCAAGATATCCATACAGGTGAATGATAAAATCTTAGCATGTCTAACAGCCTTTCAAGTGATATAATTTGTGGGTTTGCTTGCGTTTGTGTTTTCCTTACCCACTGAGGCCACACAGCCAGGCCATTTCCAACGCTGCAGTGACAGTCCAGCTGCCCAGAGCAGCTTGCACAGCTCAGGACACTCCACTGCATCTGCCACAGCTGAGGGGTGGGCACAGGAACAGGCACTGAGGGGTCACAGGCACAGAGACAGGCACTGAGGGGTCACAGGCACAGGCACTAAGGGGTCACAGGCACTGAGGGGTCACAGGCACAGGCACTAAGGGGTCACAGGCACTGAGGGGTCACAGGCACAGAGACAGGCACTGAGGGGTCTCGGGCACAGAGACAGGCATTGAGGGGTCACAGGCACAGGCATTGAGGGGTCACAGGCACTGAGACAGGTACTGAGGGGTCACAGGCACAGGCACTGAGGGGTCACAGGCACTGAGGGGTCACAGGCACAATGCCACTGTCTCCTCCCTCGTCCAGGAGCAGACTCAGCCAGCTCTACACCACCAGGAGGGTTGAAGGAGTAAGACAATAAAAGTAAAACAACGTGGCACTTCGCCATCATCCATGTTGTTCATCACCCAAATCCAAAGGTAATATCCAGTGGTATTATCTTGAACGTGTCAGTCCCATGCGAAGGTTTACACACATCTGCAAACATTCATACTTCAAGGAACACAACAGTTATGCACTTTGCTGGTGTGATATAAATTAGCAGTTTCCCACTCTTCATTGCTACAATAAATCGACTCAGAAAGAACTGTTGGTATATACAACAACATCAAAGAGCCTGGAATAGAAATAGTGAATTGCAGTTATAAAAATAAATTCCTATAAAGAAGAGAGAAGTGAAAAGGAGACGAATGTTCTAATCTTACCTTCATCATAATCTTATTAGCATTTCTCAGTGAGTAGTTCAAGTATCAGTCTATACTCTTATGAATCTGTCTCATAAATATGTCAAGTGCAAAGTATAGTTATTTTAATAGTCTGTGTTGGTGGGCTATCATGGATTTAATTAAGAGACAACTAGTGTATGAAATATGACACAAAAGCACCAAACTAAATGGAGAAATGTTTTACTGCAGATTTAAATCAGGGACACAGAAGTAATGATGATCTGGCCTCACAAACCTACCTACATTTAATTAATGCAGACCAGCACAGACCTGGGAAAGAAAAAAAAAAAAAGAGGCATTAAAAATAATGATTTAAGCTATAATATGTTATTTATAAAGACATTTGCATTATCTCCAACAGCATTATGTTATTCATAAATGTGTGTCGGTTTGTGGCTCTTAAACTAATTTCCAAAAGCCAGAAATGCTTCTCCAATAAGAATTAGTAAAATACTACTTTCAGCTATATGTTTTTCCAAAATGAAGCCTTTATTAAGATTCGCGCCTTCCTTTGAAGGGTCTCAGAACACTCAAATCATTCTGTTACAAAATTGCCAGTATTCTTCTAAGGTTGCAATGAAAACTGCTATTTTCCATTCAAATCTGCTCTTTCTCCATCTTTCTCCATCTTTCTCCATCTATTCAAAAAATGAGGGCATGCTCAGCACTGTGAGTATGCAGGATTAGATGTTTGAGCACTGCACAATCCTTCCTGCTATCATTTTGGTGCACTGCTTTGACTTGATAGGAGATTTGGCAAGATACACTAGTTTTAAGAAGCAGTGCAAGTGCATATATTTTCACGTTTAAATTCCTTAAATTCCTACTTACGAGTTTAACACTATTTTAGAAAGAAAGAATCCAATAATTCCCTGAAACCATTCCAGTATCTTGAACTGATCTTGCAAAATCATTGACTGCCAACAACATCAGCTGCACTGAAGTTGAAAGCAAAGCTTACTATTGATTTGTAAAGGCACAGAAGCAGACTCTGACAATAAACAGTTCAGAATTCGCCTGTCTGGCTGTAAGAATTGATACCTGGGTCAACTACAGGAACCATATTTATACATGATTTTCATGTCTAGGACTTTGCTTTTTATTAACCTGATCCAACAGGTACTAGCTATTTCATGTTAACTTTTATCAATTCAAGTAGCTTCCAGTCATTTAGAATAGAATAACCTTTAATTGGTTGGTTGGTCTAACAGGCAGTTATAGTATTCAGTGATTTTATTAACCTTTTATTACTAGAGAAGAAAAAAGACAGTAGCCAGAAAGTATCATTAAGTGAACTCAGTCCTTACTTTTAGAAAACTTAGAGCTGTGGACTCTAGATGCTCTCTAAACACCATAATTTGGGCTGCCAGGAATGTAATAAAAACTGTAAAATGACACAAAAATGAAAGTACTTGGAAGAAATAAATTCATAACTAATTTTATTTTTTGGTGAAGAAAACATCAAAGGTTTGCAAACTCAGCCTGGAAGGCAAAAATGGATAAAAGGATAGAGCCTATAGTTTCAAAATATTTTTCTCTTTAATGAACAGTTGAAAATATCTATAAATCTCTTCCATTATCACTGTATTTAAAAAGCAGTCAAATCTTTTGTGCCTGACATATTTACAGTAAATCTATTATCATCTGTCATGTTTGCATAAATTGTCCAAAAGTTCATACTGTCTTGGCTGTCTTTCAGTATTCATTAGTACTGAAGTAATTTTTGGAGTAAATGAAGGGAAAAATGCCCAGAAATTGAGATAATGCATAGAAAGAATGAGACTTCATATAACTAACAGGAACAAAGAGAGCTTTTTTAAGCTAAATTCACAGAAATTTGTTTTTTTATTGAACTAACCAGTATATAAGTGTGTAATAAATAACCACAGACAATCAGGATGGAATTGTAAATAATATATGATAAGGTAGTAATATAGTCCCAAATAGGTATTTATATGGACACCTAACTTTTCAAATGGCTCTTGTCACAGGTCTGCTGTGAGCTGTCACCTGAATTTAGCATACCTTCGCACCTTCTCTGATTGTAAGAATTACTGTGCAAAAACACAATGTGAGTCCCAATCTTCCACCAGCTTCCTCAATTAAGAAGACAAATATAACAAAAATGGAGAGAACACTGACAAAGAGCTGCCATGGGGGTACAGCCTGAAACACAGGGCTGGCTGAAGCTCCTGTCTGAGGGGAGGCACTGCACAGCTGAGGGCCCCTGCCTTCCCATGGGACAGAGGATTGGGGTGCCTCCAGCCTCCAGAGCGTGTGCTGGCTTAGCCAACCGCTCCACACGGGATGTTCCCCAGTGTGTCCTGGCTCAGCCATCCGCTCCATCCTGGATGTTCCCAGCGTGTCCTGGCTTAGCCAACTGCTCCACACGGGATGTTCCTCAGTGTGTCCTGCCTTAGCCATCCGCTCCACCCAGGATGTCCCCAGCACCCATACCCTGCCTTGCAGTGCTTGGCTGTGCCGTGGGTGTTTGCAGGAGGCAGCAGAAGCATGGCCCCCTTCCCATCAGGGAGGAAGGAACAAAAACAGAGCTTTCAGCTTCTCAACAAACACTACCAAATTCAAGAGCTTCCTCTCAGGAATAATTAGAGGCACTTTGGGTGGCATTGTAACTGGAGCATCTAAACACCTTTTAGGTTCCCTGTAGCACAAGGTAGTGACTTGATAAAAAGGGCTGAAAATCAATGGCATAATCTTGCTGAGTTATTCAAGTAATAAAGAGGTGAATAGGTAAGGAATAGCTGGATTGCTTCACTGCAACCGAAGGAACAAGGAAACCCAGAGCTTTCTAGTCTAGACTCCCATGGAATCAAACCCAAAGATGTGCAGGAAGAAATTTCTGGTCTATACTCCACACAATGTGTTCATTGGATTTTAAAATAATAGGGCACTATATCTCTTTGCCTCAGGGCACAGTTGCTTGTGATTTCCATTAAAAGTCTTGTTGACAGCAGGGTTTGTTCAATGAAGTGTGAACATAACAATGGTTTTACAGAGTTTTACAAAGTAACTTACATTCACAGAAAGCTCCCCACACCTCTGTATCAAAAACAATTTGTAGAATTAAATATTTAACAAACAAGTTTGAGATCTACAGTGATTAAATTAGTGAGATAATTAGCAAGATATTTAAGGTTAATGCTTACAAGTAGGTTAATTATATCCTTTCCCAAATCTCTGTTTTCATTTCATTTGACACATGTTGCAATAAAAGTGAAAGTGAGGCCACACTTGCAGAGGTGGCAGGCAAGGCAGCATGTGTCACCAAAGGTGACTAAATGCACACTTCTGAGGGAATTTTTCTCCAATATACAGTCTTAGAGCCTTATGTTCTTCATGTCCCAGCAATTCTCCATCTTTTAGGGTGAATTTGTTCGAATAACACTTCAGATCTGTATAAAGAAATGTTTTCTGCAGGACTTAAGGGATTTCATAGCTTCAAGGCTTCATATAGCTCTCTAATGTTAATAACAAAAGTGACGGCGTTTAATGCTCTGTGCTGAATTCAATCTACTTGAACAGCTCCTGTGTACAAGACTGTAGACCCAAGGCAATGCAGAGAGCTGAAATTCCCTCTGACTGGATGTCAATGAGGTTACTTCACGTTTATTGTAATGAAAATAAGAACAGAATCTGCTACAATGATCAGCGGGATGGTTGTAGAGAATCAAGAAGGGAATCAGGTGCTTCAATAAAGTTTTAAAAAACTATTTAGCAGGTATTTGTGCAGAGGCAACAGAACATGCCATGTGGATTAACTTACATAAAGCTATTCTGAAAACATGCCAAGTCACTGTGGCCTTGGGCTCTGAGAATCCAGGGAGCACAGCCATGCATGCAGTGAGCTCAGCTGCAAGCTGATGCTGTTGAAGGAAAACATGGTGAAGTTTTCCAGTAGCAGAAGAAACATTTTTTAAGCATCTGACCACTGTTCCCTCTTCTTCCTGACAGAATACATTTGTTGTCTTCTCAGCACACCAGAGCCCAGGACAAAATTTCCCAAACTCTGATGGGACTAAAATCCCACATATGAGGATAAGCCTCAAAATTGCCACCTCTAAAACAAGGTAAGTCGAGAACCAGATATTGTCAAACATTACAACATTTGATATTCAGATCTTATTTAGACAGCACGTGATTTGCAACCACTACATCTGCCCCAGCACATTTTACAAGGTTTCCTCCTTGGTAAACATACAACATGTAGTCTGCTGAAGGCCTCTCAGTCCAGCCACCCTCCTCCAGGCACTGGAAGCCTCAGAAAGAGTTAATTTTTCATTCATTGCCAATTTTTGAGTCTTTAATCTGGAAAGACAGTTGCCTCTCCCATAGGGTCAGTGCTGCTGGGGGACCTGTTGTCACAAGCCATGGGATCTTGTCCTGCCCAGTCCCTCAGAGTGAGTGCTGTAGCCTGTCACTGCACAGCAAGGGGAGCTCCTGGAGAGGCTGAGATACTTCTCATTCAACACAACTCCAGTGCTCCCATCCCCTGGAATCACACCCATTCCTCCCCAGGAAGAGGGTGCTTTCTGGCTGCTAATGACACGTGCTTTCCCTCATGGGGCTCATGGCCCAGCCTTCCCCTGGGAGAAGCACAGGCCCAGCCTGGCCAGCTCCCCCATCCCTCCCCTCCGCTGTGGGGTCACAAAGCTGTAACTGGGAAAGCAAAGCACACTCGCCATGGCCCAGGGCAGGAGGGAAGCCAGGACTGTGGGGCACAACTGGATAAAATGGTTTGTGTAAAATTTTCTCCAGCTACCATTTTACTGAGCAAAAGGATGGATCTGGAAGTCTTATCCCTGTCTAGGGAGGATGTGTTTTCCTATACCTCTGCAGCTATAGGAACCAACCTTCTAAGCAAAAGGAGACACCCTGTAAACTAGAAGGAGCCACAGCAGTTGGTTCTTGGGTTCTGCATTCTAAGAAACTCACTGCACTATGTTGAAACTTTGTTTGCTGAATTTTTTAAGCTGCAAAATTTTATTCAGTGTGATTTTATTTGTTTGGTTTTTGGGGTTTTTTTTTGTTTGTTTGTTTTGGGGTTTTTTTGTTGTTGTTATATTGTAGTATGGTGCTGTTATTTGATATATTATTTTATCATTTTGCCATACCATTATAAAACATTAACATGCCCATGCCTGCTGGACACTGCTGATAAGGAGGCTCACAAGACAGGAGCTGGTTCAAATCAGTCTCTGTCCTTTTGAAAAATTAGTTGAAGTAATTTTACATTTTTACTTTCCCAAAGAGACCCTGCAGCTATTTCTCTCCCTTTCTTGTTTATGGTTCAAGTCACTGCAATGTAAACATATACTTCTCTATCCTACATTCCTACTGCTAGAGACAAGCCCTCACCTGCAGTATTTCAGGGGCAAGCACAGAGGTGAGGATGCTCTGGGCTGCCCTGCATTTTCACAAGTGACTACTGTGAGTATACACGCAAGTAGAGCAACTGATTTTTGAAAGGCAGTTAGATACCCAACCACTAATTGTGTGCACAATTACTGTGATTACACATGTAATCATGGTCATTGTGCTTTTAAATGATGCATGTGCTATTCTAAAAATCCACTGCTGTATTACTAAAATTAATGGGAGCTTTGCCATCAATTTAAACTGATGGAGGATCAAATGCTATGCATTGTGGCAATATCCAAGATATACTGAAGAGCAAATGCATTTTTTGCAACACAAATGCTAAATTCTCAGTATATTGAAACAGTAAAAGAGGGGTGGAGACATAGTTTTTTAGCATATGTAGGTATACATTCATTATGCATTCATTAATAAATTATAATTTTTGAATAGAGTTCTGGATTTGATTCAAACTACACTGACATTAAGAGAAAACCACAGCTTTGGATCAAGGCTTCTTCCTCTAATGTTTCCAATTAGCTCAGGTTATAGAGCTGTGCATGCACTTGTTCATGACAAAATCTTTGGCTTTTGACTACCTGGTCTTTCAAGAGTTAAACAGGATTTGCAGTGAAGATGCTGTGCAATACAGAAGGTATAGTGATATGTAGTATTTCACATCTAGTCTTTGTCCATGTTCTAACAATGTGCATTAAATGTGCTACTATTGTCTCTTTTTCCGATTAGTTTACAGCCCTGTAGTTCCAGCTGTTTTATTCTGAAACTCTAAAACCCTGTCACTAGGGAGTTCTGTGTAATTGCCCATAATATGCACCACATTATCCATTTCAGGAACTGTGCTGAAAGACAGCAGCAATAAGGGGTTTTCTAAAGGCAGTCTGGTTTACACTAATGGATCTAACAGGAAGGAAATGCAATTTGAAAGAAGCTGATGCATATGTTCTATTGTTGAATATAATGTTTGATTTAATTATTAACTGTCTGTGATGGAAAGTCAGATCCTGCTCAGTTCTGCTTACAGTTTGGTACTCTGCTACCAGTAAAAACAGACGAGATTCAGTCTTAGGATTTAAGAGTTCTTTGTAAAGTACTGACATTTAATTGTGCTCTTATAAAATATCTGCTGAGGAACTTCAATTGCACACTTCTTCCATGCAGACTGGCTTCCTTTTATCAAGCTAAATATACAATATAGAAGCCAACTCTCTTTCATTTTCCCTTGCATAAATCAGGAGATTCTCAAAGTTAACAATCTGCTGTAATTATTTAAATAAATATGATCCAAATTGAGTTCATATTCACTGCTGTTCATGACCCATTCATTTTTATTTTATTTTACTTTCATGTCATACACATAGCACTGCAGTCAATCTACTGTATCACCGAGAATGTTCACAATGGACCCAAGTGAATTTTTAGGAAGGAGTTAAAATGTGCTGGCATGACTATACCTATCCTTCTTTTATCAGGAACAGAGGATTTGGCAGCTCATTTCAGTCCAATTCTATAATTGGTGTTTTGTGATGTCTAGTAAATTGTTGCATTGTGTTACAAAGGTCCCTAATTCCATGGGTGGGTGTTAACATGCTGTAAGGAATGAATTCATTATGGAGAACTCTTACCTGAAATTCCATTATCCTTTCCTCACCATGGTGACTCCTATCAAACTCATTCATATAACGTAATCTGGAAAGAAATAGGTACTGATGCTAAAGCTGTATTTTCAGAGGAGCTTAAAGGTAAAAAAAAATCACCGCTCTTTTGCATGATTCAGACAAAAACAGTGGTTTAACACCACTAGTAAACAAAATAATTGAGCAACGCAATTTCAGTTTTGTATTTTGTATTTGTCTGATGAGATTATTATCTTTGAAACTATCTTAAACAGATGCTGAACTGGAACTGAAATTAAACAATAGTAATGATATTTGGAGTGCATCCAGAATGCAGCTTTTTTTAAGAATACCTTTCTACAAGTAGTGCACACAGCATTAGCTCTGTGGGATGCCCCTTACTTTGCAAGCTCCAAAGAGATTGGTTAATTTTGTCGGAGGGTAATAGAAAGAAATTAGGTTCCTAGGAAATACTCCACCATGCCTCAGATCCCTCACTGATTTTGACAGCTTAAGAAGAAGTAGAGACCCTGTCCCTGGCATATTTGCGTTCTTGGTGTCAGCCAGCGAACTTCAGGCAAAGAGTATGAAAGAGCCATTAGAGCAAAATCCATTTCACATTTATCTGAAGAGTTTTGCTTGTAATCTCTTTTCTGTTGTAAGAATCTGAGGAGATTTTCTGAAAGTCCCAAACATTTTGAATATTTTGTTTTAGAGAAATACCTAAGAGCTTTGGTATTTCAAAATACATCCAGGCACCTTTAGCCCATGGCTCCCACCAGCGCAGATTTCTGCTGGATCTTTCCTAGGTCAAGAACACCATAAAACCATTCATAGGCTATTGCAAGACTCCTGAAAAGGATTTCTTCTGAAAAGCCTTGCCAGAAACCAACAAATGCCAAGGTGTGCAGCCTCTTTTAAAAAGTTAATAACAAGCCCACAAAACAGGTATGAGCTGAGGTCAGCTCATTTTGCCTAAAGTTTTCCCTTAGTTTCACTGTTACTCCTACTCCCAATTAAAAGTTTATTGAAGCACTTTGCATACTCTAGTGTATTGAAGAAGCAATTGTTGGAGTGAAAAGGAAAACTGTCAGTTCTGAAAATAGCTTGGACTACTCATGTGTCATTCTCAGTGTATGCTGAAATATCCAGAAAAACGTGGCTCACACTGCGGATTGCATCAGATACCGACACATGTATAAGCAGCTCTCTCCCCACTTTCTCCTCCTGAGGCTCATTTTTACAAAACACATGGTTAGAACTAAGCTGTGCTTTCTGCCATTGGAGTAAACTACAATGGAGCAGAGCACAAAGGAAATTCATTCCCCATGCGTGTGTAGGATCTGTCTGTAGAGCGCAGTGTGAAAATTAAGGCAGACACGTGTAACCAACACACTGCAGGGGAGGGGGGAGACAGCCTGCTTCATTCTCTTCAATCTCATGACCAGACCTCAGGTGAAACTCTGGATGTGCCAAGTGTCAGATCATTTGCAGATGACAAACACAAGGCTCTTGCGCAGGTCCTGGGAGCTCATCCTCCTATCTCAGCCACACCAGAGCCCATCTGGTCTGAGCATCCCCAGTGCACCCCCAATGCACCTGTGTGACCAATCCACCCACTCATTCCTGCTTCCCTTCTCAACATGCAGCACCCTGCACTGTTCGTGCTTTGTCTCCATCCCAAAGTACCTCCCTGTGTTTGCTGGCTTAGGCATGTCCAAGAGGGGCAGTGAAAAGGGTCTCAGTGGCTACGCAGAACAGCAACGGAATAAGGGTGGAAATCATATTCACAGGGAGACAGAACTGAACTCACGCAGGTGTTCCTCCATGTCTGCTGTGACTCCTTCAGGCAGCAAAACAGGTGAGTTTGCTGCATGCTAATCAAGAAAAAACCATCTGAAATATGCATCTGCACATGAGCATCTGTGCAGAGTTTCTCCAAACCAGTTCTCAAGTGCATTTTTTTCCCTGTATGGGCCTCTTTTGTACTTTGTTGTGCCAAGAGGCTTATTTTGTATAGGTGGAGAGACCCCTACCCACCAGTCATCAGGGAGTGCTATTAATATGCAACATCTTGAATGCATGAGCTGAATGACAAGCTGGCAGTGTTTGAGAATGTGTGGTCCAAGTTTATGTCTCTCCCTGAAGAGGCGAAAAGCCCCTTCCCGAACTCTCTGCCAAACTGTGCAAGAGATGAAAGAAAAGAGAACGGGCAACCTATTTTTTTGCTTCTCTCTTCCTAATACCTTGACATTATAGTTTCCTTCCTGTGGCCACAGTTACTGTGAAGGGCCAATTTCAAATAGTTTGCTACTACTTTCAATGTTGAAACAGAACAGGACAGCATAGTTGTTAATTTTTTTTCTTAAATGCCTGTGGAAGAAATTGGAAACATTTATTATTCTTTTTATACAAAAATTGTCTTTTGGATTCATATGTCATTATCCTGTCTGAAATGTCCCAACAAAAGTGAGTTAAATTGAGGTCCTGAATTTTAGGCATTTTTGCACTTTGCTTTTGGTCACACAATGTCACTATGCAAGGCTCAACTCAGCGAGTTTTTAAGCCTGGAAAAACTTGCTGAGTGTTTTATGTGCCTGGGTAGCAAGAAAGGATACCAGCATGTCTCATTATGGATTAGCTACGGTTTGATCTAGGAAGAATAAATGGGTGTTTCATGTACTTCTCACCAAGAAGATGGGAAAGGATGCAGAGGGAAGAGGAGGAATCAGACTCTCACCATTCCTGGCCTCTGTACCAGCCTGTGGCTGTTCCAAGACATTCCGTGGGGCTCAGGAGCTGGACTTTGCTTGTGCAATTTAGCTGCATCCTCTGAGATGTTCATCTAGATCCTCCTGCACAAGAAATGTGCTGGATGCTGTTATGACATGACATGACATGACAGAACCATGCCATGGTTTGTTTGCAGCACTGGTGCACTAAACACATATCTTTGGCCTTCACCAGCTGTACAGCACTGGGATGATCAGAAAGAATTAGAGAAACAAAGGCCTATGGATTAAAACTTTGCTTCCGAGTCTTATGATAGAAAACCAGAAGTACTCAGACATGCCCACATGTATCCATGTAGTGTGGGAGCAATGTCTACCATGCTAGCAGAACTGAAACAAGCCCACCCCAGAGACCTTTCCTCCTCAGTGGGAGTACAGTCACTCCCACTGAGCCCATGGGGTCAAGCAAGAAGCTGGTTTTACAGTTCTCTGTGGCAGTGTGGAGTTAGGACCTGGTTTTGCCATACACGATCCCAGCTGGCTGGGGCCTCCCAAGCCACGAGCTCCAGACCAGCATCCCCCCAGCATCCTGGCTGGAGCCTGGCCTGATCAGCAAAGGGCTCCACCCCAGCCTCCAGGCAGAGCAGTAAGGGGAATAGCAAACTGGGCTTTTCAGACACCAGCTGTTTCCCTGGCATTGCTGCCTCCCTCTCTGCATGTGCCTTTGTCATTCCCTGAATCTCTGCCCACTGCACAACTCTTGGAATCAGTTAAAATGACTTTTGGGATATTTTCCTCTTGCCTTAAAGGACTCATGTGCTTTGTTTTTCCCTCAGTCACAGCAGAACACAGAAAATGGTCTACACGGAAAATGTGAAAGCTGGTTTCTATGTAAATGCAAGGTAATGTCAGCCAAATTAATTCGTTCATTCAACGTCTATAAATAATTTTGTATTCTGCGTTTACAAATTTATACTATTTCTTATAGGGAATCTATTTTCTGCATATTCAATTCATTTTTAACTGCTCCAACCATTTGTCACCATTCCATAAAACAGGTTCATTTACAAATTATGCTTATCAATCATAAGGGAAATTACCTTTTTTATTTCTTATTACGAGATTGAAGTTCCATCCCTTTTTGGTGAAGATTTTGTAGTATCTTACCAAAAATTTTCGATTCAGGGAGTGGGGGAAGGTAGGGAAGGTCAGACAAATGCTGCCAAAGGCTAGCTACAATTATCAGCTTGAGAAAAAAACAGTTACAGTTTGTAGAGTGACGTGGAACAAGTACAAATACATAATTTTATATTGTTATGACCTTCCTTAAAATTCATTAATACAAATTGGTTAAAATTTAAGTGAGTTATTAAGAACCCCATAAAACAGACAATCTATTAATGCAGAAGGAGCTAGCAACATTGATACTTTAAATCTAGGAAATATGGATTTTTATCAGCTTGCCCTCAGAATGAGTGAAGAAATTTTCCAGGATAAGAGACATCTGAGTGATTTAAACTTTAAGGCTGACATAACTCTGTTGTTGAGTGCATGTAACCTCCCCAAGATCACAGACAGGTGCTAGGCACAGGTCTTCCACAGAAGAGAAAATCAAAGCTTTGAATCATACATTCAAGGGTTTCTCACTGAGACACAAGTGAAATAATTTTAAACAAAATTCGGGATATTGAATAAACACCACAGCAGCACGGATGGTGGCAGCAGAAGCTGGAAGGGTACCTGGGCTGTTCACAGCTCTGGCCTTGGCTTTGCATAGTGCTGTGTCTGGGATTGGGGCAATTCCAGCTGTGCCAGAGCAGGTGTGGGAGTGTCCCCACAAGCAGATGGATAAGCCACCTCCTGTGTGAGCAGCACCAACCTCTGCCCACTGGAGAGGCCATGCCTGCAACGTCAAGCATCCTTTCTCCAGGCACACTGTGGTGTTTTCCAGCTACAACCCCTCTGTGTATGGCAAATATCCTTACAAACATCCTGTTCCTACTGTGAGTCATAGTGGCTTTACACCAGCAGGCAGCAGTGGAAAGAAAACAACTCAGAGTTAAAATGCACCATCTCAGCCTCCTGCTCCACTGCCCCCCAGAAAATACAACACACTTGGGGCTGTTTTAATGACATCTGATAGACTCCACTTACCCTCCTAAGAGTTTCCTCTGATGCCACTATAGTGAAGAATAACCTCTCCCTACATTGTCAGGAGGATTTCTTCAAAATAATAGAGATCTGAAAATAAAAGAATATTGATTTAGGCCATGTTGTCAATCACAGGAAAGAACAGTCCAACAGGTATAGCATAAAGGGAGTTTGTAACAAAATGTGCTTTTGTTTCTGAAGACCAGCAGATATATGTGGTTTTAATGTTGGTTGGATGGACTATAAATTTCCAAGCATTTCCTCTGAGACAAAGTATTTTGCTGGAGACAAGCAAGACAAGGAGAATTTCCACTGGACCAAAAAAAATTATTCAACTAACAACTTCATTAGCACCTTAGAAGGGCAACAGCAGGAAAATCTGAGCAACATGCTATGTAGCTGAACTTGGCAAGCATCTGGTAACTCTCACCTTGTGCAGGTCCCTCAGCCACTGCTGGCACTCATGTATTGCCCAGGTTCCTGATACCTGGCTGTCTTGAGGTGCTACTGACACAAAAGCCTCCACCATTTGGATCTTGCTGTGTTCCCCCTCATTCCCAGCAGGAAGGATGCTGCCAGCCTCAGGCATGCTGCTCCAGGCTGTGAGTAACCCCAGATCCTAGGGCCACCAGGCATTTGCTACTAAAATGCACAGGGAGGAAACCCAGGGTCTGACTGCACAGGCCTGCACAGACAGACCCGTGGCATGGGACACAGCCTTTATATTAAAGAGAGCTTCAAAGCTGCAAAAATATTAACAGACACCAAAAAATAGAAGCATAAAGGTCCTTTAATAGCCGTATGCTGCTCTTGCCATGAGCTCAAGCGCTTAGTGAGGAAGTGACCTTTACAAAATTATTGTTTATGATCTCTGTGTGTGTGCCAGTATAGGCACAAAGAGTATTCCAATTTATTTAAAAGGTTACATATCAAAACTGAATATGCAGTACAACTGTGTTATCACACTGTATAGCTTTTACACAGGAAATCCAATCCTTGAGTATGACTTCTAGGCACTGGGGCCAGATTTCTCTCTCACTATTCAAACTACAGATGAAGACGCAATATAACAAAATAATTTATTCATCCTACATTTCTTCTTTTTAAATTATCTAAAAATCACTGAGAAATTTCACCAAATAATTCCTGGCTTTAAAGTACTCACAAATTTCTTCCAATAAACAGTATTTTAGCTTGCAAAATATTTGAACATGGAATTCAAGGTACTCAATATCCTGGCAAGCCAAGGCTGATCATGCTGAAAAATTTGGTTGTCTCAGTTTCAGAACCTGATTCAATTTCTTTTGAGTTGTATGGTATCTCTTATGGTACCTTATGCATCATAAACAATCCCTCCCTCCCCTGCTGCTTGTTGGAGGCACTGGCTGTGCCTGATGAGGGAGACTGACTCAGCACTGCCTTACCTGCCCCAAGCTGGCTCCAGTAACTAGGTGGGAAGCCACTCTCCTGCTCCGAGGGAACACTTGTGTGTGTCTATTTCCTTGCTCCACCAGTAAGAAAGTGCCTTGAATCAGCCATAGGGAATACTCTGTTCAGCTGCCAAGGTGAAAGATGAAATCAGGATACGTTTAGCCCAGCAAAATAAGTGTTTACACTCCTGTGCACAACAATGGATGAAGCCACAAAATAAAAACTAAACTGAAATTTAAAATTGCGTTCTTAGACTGCCGTTATCGATGAGGACCTCTCCCCCCAGTGAGATTGGCAGCACAGGGGGTGCTGAGGCCAGTGCAAGCCTTGCTCAGGCTGCTCCCCTTGAGCACCCCTTGCCCTTGTTTGAGCTGGGTGAGCTCACCTTCCTGGGGTCCCATGGTCACCTGCAGGCTGCCAGCAGCGTCTCCTCTGAGCCTCCCCACACGTCACAGCTCTGGCCAGAACTGATCCTACTGCATCCATGGAGGGGTCAAGCATCCTTCCTGCTTCTCCTTCTTCCTAGGAACACAAAAATACCTGTGCCAAGCAGGCCCACACCCCATTCTCTCCTCTCACTTGCTGGTGTTGGTTTCTCCTCCTGATATGGAAGGCTTGCCAAACAATAATTTCTCTTGTGCCCCTTAGTAAGAATATTATTTTCACCTTCAGTTCTTCCTGCAAGTCACCGGGCTCTAGATAATGTTTAAACTGGATACACAATGAGAACAGTTCTATACAATAAACACCTTATTAGATCTAGGACTTCTTTTGTGAAGTCAGCTTCTAATTGAAACCACACATCCCATGTTGGAGCTCCAGTGACAGTCATTGCATGTATACCACTTTTTCTAAGCTACCCCAAACTATCAGCCATTGCAATTTATCATGACTCTCGTCTTCAATGGTTAAAAATCCAAACAACCACTTCCTTAAAGTTATTCTGCTTGGACATAGTCACTGAACTTGGCCGTGATCATGGCCTGACAGCACAAATGAGGAGAAACTGGCCTCTAAGATTCACTTCATGCTGAAGTACAAAGTTCAATATATTTTTTTAAAAATCCTCAAATGGAAATTGGAAATCTGCAGAATTTCTTATTTTATTGTTTATTCTCATTTGTTTCTGCTTCTTGATAAATCCTGTAACTCACAAGGTAAAGGTTTTCCAAAGTGTTCCATCCAGCTAAAACCTTCCTTCAAATACGCAGTCCCACAGAACAGATCACAAATATCAGGCAGCATGATGTAAAATCCAAATCTCACAATTAAATATATCACTAAAAAATTATTTTCTGCAAGTATATGAAATATCTAATTGAAAATTTGCTTTTTCAAATATTCATGAAAGGTAATTTCAAGTGCAAGTATGCTCGTAGAAAGCAAATTCACAAAGTCATAGGCACGATCAATTTGGAGTTAATTTTTGAATTTAAATGAATATTCATAGACATTTTCAACTATTCGTTTAACTTCAATACAGACTCATCAGCACTCATTTGCACCTAGTTTTTATTAGTGCAAATCAGGATTAAAAACACTGAAATCAAAAGTTGAGCATGTCTGAAAAATCCTTTAAAATCACAATTAAATCAGCCTTTCTTATCTTCAGAATGGTATAAATCTAGCTTTCTTTTTCTAGCTTCCTTTTCTATCAAAATTTGAGAATGATTTGTTAACTTTTGAAGTTATTGTTCTGCTGTCAGCTAAAGCTATTTATATGCTTTGATACTAAACATTCCTTTACATAATGGTGTCTCTTCCTCCCAATTCCTTAAAAATTAGTCATCTGCAATACTTTTTTTTCCACCTTTCCTAGGATTCAGTTTAAATGAAGTTTATAAAACTCTCATAAAATTTTCTATTTCAAGCTGATTTCAAATGCTACCAAGTTGAATATTAAAAATTCTTCCACTTAAAAAAAAAATTGACAATATCAAGAAAACAGAGGATTATATTTTAGGCAGAAAACCTAAGCAATGGGAGGTCAATGAATTATTGAACAATTTTCCTAGAGAGCAGCAATAGTCATGCTTAGGTTACCTACATGCTTTGTGTTCTCATGTGACTGAAGAACTAATGGGATATGATAATACAGTAAAATTGCATTGTTTGAAAAGCTTTAGTCATGAAACTTTTTTTTTTTTCACATCTTATGATTTATTCTTTCTCAGTTTGATTAAAACTCAGCAATTCCTTATTTTATATGTCTTCAATTTTATCTCGAAATGCTGGGATGACCCTGCAGCTGTTTAGAAAGATGGGACTATATTAAAGGTCATATTTTCAAAGATATTCTAGGTAAGTTAGAAGTGTAAAGGTCTATTGTCCTTTAAGATTCAAAATGTCCTAGTCTCTTCTAGAAAGGGCATAAATCTGTGACTATTTGGTTCTTTTGACCGTCTCCCTAACGTTCCTTGATCAGAGCAATGCACAATGACACACACTGAGTTGCATCACAACAGCTAACAAATTACATTAGAGCTAATTGAGTTTGTGCTCTATGATATCAAACATAAGCCTTTGCAGAAAATCCAACAATGAACCTGATGCCCATCATTCTTGAAGACTAACCAATCCTTTCTTCCTCCTTTCTCCTGGAAAGATGAAGAACAGATGTAGAACAACATCTCTTAAGAATGTTATGGCACTTTCTGGATGTCACAAATGCAATATTTGCAGTTATTGTTTGCATTTATATGGAGATAATTACTTCACTACAAAATAATTTTCTGGGAAGTATTTGCAACAAACGACAAATCTAAAAAAAAAGAAAAAGAAAAAGAAAACAGGCTTCCCCTCCCCTTTTATTTTTGAACCATTTTTCTTATATTATCCTAACATCTAAAATCAATATTTTTCCTTCTACTTATTTTCTTCCGAATCCAGCTTCTGGGCATGTTTTATACAAGGCAAAGTGAAAGGCTTAGCTTTGAAGTCACAGAAAATTCACTGGCCAAGTGTATCAACAATTCATGGAAATACATGTGAAGGCATAGAGCAGAGAACTGGTACAGATCAGAGAAACTAGCCAAGCTGCTGCATCAGTTCAGCTTCATTTATTCAAAGGAACTGACAAGATACTCTGTATTGGAGTCTCGGATATATTACTTACAGAACAACAGGTCAAACCTTATGAGAAATTTCTGGTGCTGCCTTTTGAGGATGCAAATGTCTTACTGCAGGAGGATCATCTAACTCCCCTTAGACAAGACATTCTCGTTCCATCCTCTTCACCTTTATTTCTTAGAGAATATTCACTCTTCTGCAATTATCAGTAATTTTCTACAGTTCTGAAAATACAAACAAAACATGACATTTCCTTAAATCCTTTCCTATTATTAGAATACTGAGACGGTCAATGCTAATTGATTAGCTAAGATATGTCTTAGTGGAGGAAACTGGTTTAACACAGGTTTTAATTTCAATTGCAGAATTCTGCAGTATTCTTCCCCATTCAGCAGAAAGAATTTTCTTCCTTGCTCTCTTTGCTTTCTTATTCACCCCACAGTCATTTATTCAACTCTGTGGTTGTAAAGATTGCAGTAGCTGTTAGTCTACATGAAGAAACTGTTATAGGCACACCAAATAGATGATATGCAAATATACTATTGTGATTCATATGTTTCTTTAGGCTAATTTATATTTTAATGAATTTGGTCATTGGGAACTGAAGTACTTTAGCTTCAGAAATAGAGCTTGTTGAAAAGCTTTCACTGAAATACATAAATTTCAAGCATGTTTTCAGCCAGCTCAAATCATTGTTGAGATCCTTTATTTAGTGAACCAACACTCCAATAAATAAGACAGAGATACAACTTGTGTATAATAATCCATAATTTGATATATGAGAGATAGGGATAGCAGAGAAAGCCATGCCCACTGGGACAAGCTATTTCTGAGGTACAACACAGTTATAAACCACAATCTGAAAATTACTCTATAATCACTTTGCCACTGTTTTGTTGCAGGCGTAGCTTCTTTCAGGAGATAATTCAAAGTAATTTGAAAGATGCCATCAAGATTGAATAGACAAGTTCGAGTCATAATTGGGAAACACAGGAGTGGCTCACGTGCCAGACAGGCAGGACTAGGCTGATGGGAGCACTCATAAGGTGGAAGTGGTCAGTGTTGCAGCCTTGGGCCACTAGAGCTGATCTGAGGAAGATCACCCACACCAAAACTCCCACACTTCTGAAAGAACTGTAAAACCAGCAAAGTTCTGACGTCAGCATGCAACACAGAATTTTGGTGGGAAAATCCAAAGTTCAGGTTGGTGAAGAGAATTCAGGCATTAATGAAACTGCTTTGGGAAGGGGTGCAAGCCTTACCCACACTGGGTGTCACACTGACTAGCCACTGCCTTCTGAATTCATATTGAAGCTTTAAGGCATGTATTTTCCCTGCAAAAAAAAAGCATTGAATTTGAATTTTACCTAGGCTGGATACAGTCCAACATCTGAAAAATCTAGACTTCCATTGTTAACACTCAGCTACAGGAAATTTGAGCTTTTAAAGAAGCTCCTTGCACAACGGACATTTTGGAGCTCTGGCTCATTAGCTGTGGATTACTGAGCTCACTGCTGCTGGAAAGCCTGTGCTGTCATGGTCAAGCCAGAGTCATCCGTGGTGGCCACTGTTGGCTCTTTAAATAGATTACTTGAGTTTGGATGGAAAGAATATGCAGATCTAAGATCACAATCAGGAGGACAGGGAAAGACGGAATGAGATTAAGAGAGATATCACTAGAAAACCTCACATGCTGAAAACAATGGCAGTAAAATCACAATGACAGAACAATCATTTATGTCATACCAGTTTGAGAGAACATCGATTTAAAAGGTGTAATCAGATACATTTATTGCAAGGACTAAAAAAATATGGAAACTGTGAAAGTGAATACAAATACATCCTTTGCTGTATTTTAAACCAGCAGCATAGCTTTACCCAATTAGAATGAAATCCATCTTATAAGAAATATCTAATTAGATATGGTAAACTTATTTTATTTTAAAAGAAAGACATTGATGACTCCTAATTATACACATACATGTTCTCTAAGTAAATTACTCATTGTCTGAGGCATTACGCCCAACATGTCCTTATACAACAGTGGCATCTAGTGGCCAGCGGCCAGGCTCTGCTCCAGCTGCAAGAGGGAGACGGTCAAACGCAGGAGTAATGATAAACACCGCCGGGGGTTTTGTTTGTTTAATAGATCGCATTATTTCAGATAACGAAATACTATATGGATTATTATGCTCATGTTAATTACAGGCCCTTTAGCATCCTAGCAGAAGGCACGAACCGATTGATACTTGGACATTGGGAGAGGAAAGGGAAAGCCCGTCCACTGCCCGTCCAATGGACACTAGGGCTGTGCCAGGTGCTTTCTGCCATGCTAGCAACACCGACACATGTAGTCTCTTCCTGTACCTCCAGAATTGTTCCCTGTAGCCCATTTGGTCCAGGTTTATCATTCAAGTTGGAGAATTGTTGCCGTCAACTGGGCGTTGAGCAGGGAGCGGGTGCGGCGGCCCCGCAGCAGCCCCGGCAGCAGCGCAGCCCCGAGCCGGCCCCGCATCCATCCCCGCATGGAGCTGCTCTGCTCCTGCCAGCGCCTCGGCTGCAGCCGGGAAAGCGTCTGCAAGCCCCTCTGCTTCCCCTGAGCCACCCAACAGCAGCATGTGCTGCCTCTGATTGCAGCACTAGGGATAAAACACCCAGTGGAATAAATAATTACATTTTACAGACCTGCATCCTGGAAGTATCTGTAATTAATGAGAAACAGAAAAAAATGATGTGATGACAACGTGTTCTAAAAGCAATGCATCACCACGACCCTGACTAACTTGCCATCAGCTGAGCGCTGCATTTACCAGTAAATCTCATTTTATGAAAAATAGGAACTTTATATTCTAGAACTAGCTGTATGTTCTGGATAAAAACATTGTGAGTATACACTCTTGCTATAGATGACAACCACAGGCATCAGTGAAAGCCGTGTTTTAAAAAGTATATGCCTCTGAGATCCAATACTGATCTTATTGGTCAGACATGCAAACCCAAATAGTATTTCTCACTCCTCATTGTAACAGGCTACTCCTATTCCCAGAAAAGCCTTGGGGCTTGATACCAGAAGTCCTGAAACATGAGACATCATACAATTGTCAGACTGGCAAGCTGTGATCTTGGTTATCTGTGATAACCAAATAAAATTCAGATTCCACCTCAACTCACAGGAATGCAGTACTATTTTTGAGAGTCTATAAACTCAAACATATTTCTGGCAGATTTGAGCCCTTATTTCTTAACAAATAAACATCATAATTGAGATCATTAAATAAATTTGGAGTGTCTTTTTTTTTGTGTGTTCTCAAAAAAATATATATCACAATACATTAAACACGGATTTTCAGCATCATCCACTTATTACAACTAGTATCATCTTATATTTAATTTCTCCTGATCAATGACATTATGGAAAGTCAGAATATCTTGTAGAAATCAGCTGCTTTGTCCAGTTTTTTTGGAGGTAAAAGACAAGTCAAGGATTTCATGCACCAAACCTGATCTCTAACCAGTCTGGGATTTTCCCAATTCCCTGCTGCTGGGTCCCACTTACCCGGCTTTTCCTCTCAATCCAGCCATCCTGCGAAGGGCTGCACTAAGTCAGCATTCTTTGACTGGATTGTTCCAGTGATCAATAGAGAAAGGACAATGATTTATTTATAAAGCAGCAATGCAGCACTGCAAGAATTAGTTCTCTTCTGGAAACGTTTCCCATTTTGCACATTTCCTACATAAAAGAATGCACAATAAACTTCAGCATGAATTGCACTGCAAACCACATTTTAACTGCACTCCTTCATTTGCTTCTTTTTAGGAAGTATTGTGTGGTTTTGTTGTTTGGCTGGTGGGTTTTTTGGGGGATGGCGTAGGAGTGTGTATTTATTTATTTATTGATTTATTTAAAGCTTGTTGTGTATTGATTTAGCAAGGAACAGGTAATAGCCATATCAATTTTCTCACAGTGAGATGTATTGGTAGAAAAACAATTTTATAACTAAACAGAAATGACTGATCTATTGGCTAGTATGAGCTATTCTATTATAAATAGATTATAGAGCTGATTTATATAAATAACTTAAGCAAGGTCTGTATTTTAGATATGCTTCAACTAACATAGGCAGTATTGTTAAAAGCAAAAGGGCCACAGCAGCAGTATAACATAACTAGAAGCTGATATTTTGCATAGGAAATGGGATATATGTCTCTGAGTTCCTTATTATGCTGATTATTACATTTGGGAGAAATAACATTGAGTATTATTATGGCAGCTTGAGAAATAACAATATATCTGAATCTGCAAAAAATACAGCTTGTAACAATCTGGGCATACACTCAGTGTTTCAGAAAAAGTAAATGTGATAGAAAGTATGTTTTATATCTTCAAGAAGAGATTTCCCCCCCACACCCTCATTTTGGGTTGTATGTTTCTTCATAATCATCATTTTGCAATCTAATGTCAGAATGAAGCACAAAAGAGAATTTTTTTCCAACAATTGGAATTGCCATGGCAACACCCCAGATCTCAGATAAAGTTTGGTCCTGTACTGATAGTCACATTAGCATTTGTTTTTGTGCTAAGTGCAATACTGCATGTGAAAAGCACCTCAGTCTCTCTAGTTATGTATAAGAAGATGTAATTTGATTATTTCAGAAATGTGAAATATAAAATTTTGAAAGCTCCACAGAAAGCTTCACCCTTAAAATCATGTTTTTGAAATGACACAAATCATCAGAAGAAAATTAGGTACGGCTATCAATATTAAATGCAGTTGTTTGCATCTCCAGTCTCACTTATGCTGAATCTGAGTAACTGTCCACTGTCCCCTTTCCAGCAGCTCTTAAGTTTCCCAAACATATTGATCTTGTCTTTGAATTCACATACATATATAAAGAGACTGATGAATTTAAGCAACACCTACTGAAGAATCAAAGGAGACTATTTTTACCAGACATATTTATAATTGCCTTACACTACTGCAAAAAATCAGCTGATGATAAAGACAGACATTTCTTTTCTGACACACAAAAATCCTATCCAAACTATAAGGCAACTAAAAACCCTGAAATTACAAATATTCTATGCTGGCAAATCTACATGTCTATAAAATATATACATGTGAAAACATTTAGGATGTATTCAGGAGGCTTTTGTTCTGTATCATTAATCTGCAGGTTTGTAGAACAACCTATCAGAAACAAAACACAGAGGGACAGCCATGACCATTTGAGCTGAAATCTGATTCCTCCCCAAGCAGAAAACAAAACCAGGATATAGTGTCTATCATGGTAGCATACAGTTCAGATTTCAATCACTGTTTTTTTCAAATACTGTAGAGCCAAATGCTGTGTTTCAAAAAAACATATTAGAAATATCTAGGAGATAACCATAATTGCTCCCAAATAAACTGCCTAACAAATAGAGTGCCAAATCACTTATTATAAATTTTAACAGTTCTGATGACAAAATAAATAGTAGATGCAAGATGGGACTGAAATTCTGTTGCAATAATAAGCTTTGAGTGTAAATCATTGGGGAAATATCATTAACAATTTTCTAAAAAAGCAATTCAAGTATGTGGTTTTGGGATACTCAAGCAGGTACCACATATTCTGTAATAAATACAGCAAAGAATGTACTACACAACATTCCCAGCTGGAGAGAGTAACTCAAATTCAAGATCTGTGTCTCCTTTCTCTTTAAGGGACAGAGAGGTAAACAGCATTGGCTAGGAAAGGATCTTTCAGAAGCCTGACATTAAACAAAGCAGTCATGGCTGTCATTGGAAAGACCCTAAATTCTAACATTTTATGAGTATACAGGGTCTGCCTGAAATACATGCTGGTGTTTGAAGTGTTACTAGTCTCCTGTTCATATTATAGATACAACTTCATGGATCCAGGATGACAAGCTTACCTCCTCAAATGAAAAACCTGACAAGCTGCAAACTGTATTTAAGGGCAGAACAAGCTAATGACCAAAGCATGAAGCTATGAAAATAAAAAAGCCTGGGACCAGATGCTGCTGGCTATGGTGGGGCTCAGTTTCTAAGCACTCAGAAGAACTTTTAAATCCCTCTTTACTTGCCCCAAGTGTACATTATTCTTTACTGGTTATCTCAATACCTTCACTCAACAGCATCCCACCATGACACACAAGCCCTTAGAGCAAGGTGAAGATTCCTGCACCACTTTTGAGATCAAGAACCTCCACAGCTGCAAACTCCTTGGCAGATAAATTTTGCATGTCCTGGATGAGGTTCTGAGAAGCCAGGAACACATGCTGCATCAAAGTCAACTTAAATGTGATTCCTTTTTAGTATTTACTGTGGGATACTAGGAAAGAGAAAGGAATATTATGCTACAATTCCTCAACACTGATTAACTTTTTTCTTTATCCTATTAATGTCTATCCTGCAGAACAGGCTGTGAACTTTACAATCTTTATTTGGGTTTACCCCTGCTTTAATGCACAAATTCTAAATTAAGAGATCTTTGTTAGGGAATAGGCAAAGCATCCTGTTAATGCACATCATATTGCACTCTCCTAAGCAAAATGTTTGCTTTGTGCAGGTAAAAACTGGGACCTTTCTGAAGGCATACTTTGAATCAGCTTTTCCATATTTGACATCGTTAGGCATTCTCTGTGATGTGAGGCAAAAAATAAGTTGAGCTATGAAAACTCAGTATTTTGGAGATCATGAGCTGAAAGAGAAAGCTGGGAGGGAGATGGGAAGACAGGCAGCAGTAAGACTACATCACTAAGCATCTGGTTTTTTCACACGTTTCCTTGCTGCCCTGCAATTTTTCTAGTAGCTCCTCTTTGAAGGGAATTACACATAGGTAGCTGTGTCACTGGCACCTCTATCTGCAAGCATGCAGTTGTGATTTGCTTATGCAGTGCTGTGTTTTAGCAGCCATTTGAAAGCATGACTGAAATATCCTATTGCACATTGTGATGCACCAGTAACTAAAGATGTAGTCCCCAGGAAGTGCCATTTGTGTCAGTGGAACACAGCTGCTCTGGAGGAAAAAGCCTGGAGCACCTGCAGCAGCCACAGGGAAGCAAAGGGAACCAGCAGCTTTGCTCTGATTTGAAACAGGATTCACCTCCTTTAAAGTATTTATTTGCAAACACCTTGCCAAAATTTTTAGAGGAGTCTCCATTTTTTCTATTCTTAATTGTTTATTTCTTCAGGTGCTTAGATTATTTTGCTAATCCTTCTCCATGCAAATAGATCTATTCCTTTTTATAAAGTCTATCAGTTCTTTTTTTAGCATCCAGTATGTTTATACATGGAAGTTACACATTGAAAAACATATGCCCCTTTTCAACTTGTTCTTGAGCTCTAATGGAGGAAAACCAGAAACCATTGAAATGTCTTTCTTTCTTTCTATGAAAAAAGTAATTTTTTTAATTTAAAAAAACATTACAGAATGACAATTGGAAGCAGTAGCTTCTGAAAATATTTCAAAGAGGTTTACAACAGCCACTGTAATAAGTAGTATATAGTTATAACAGTTATAATTGTATATAGTTATAACTATTTTGGTAGAGAGGCACAAAAAGGACAAAAATAAAATTCAAGACAATTCCAAACTCCTCACCTCCTTCTAATAATCAGGACTACATTTCTGATGACACCTTATTTAGTAGGCTGGGCTAGGAATCTGCTGCTCATGCTGTCAAACTCGTGTGTTGTGATATGGAACAGGTCACTCAATCTGTATCTGCTGCTCTCCTTCTCCCTTCCTTAGCTGTCTAATTTATACAGTGAAATATCAGGACAGACTACAACACTGCTGCCGACATAGCACACAGAAAAATGAGGCATGATCTTTTAAATATAGTATTCATTATAAAACTGGCACTTTACTCTTTTACAATGCAAATAAGCACATCTTAGTTATGGAGGTTACATATACAGATGTCACAAAAGCACACTTAAAGACAGGCAAATAAATGAAAAAAGAAGAATCTGAATGAAGATTAAATTTCAGGGGGTAGAAATCTGATCATGAAGGACACTTTCTGCACAGTGCATAATGGAGGGTACAGTATATTCTTTTTATATTCCTCAAATGTATACATTTTCAGTGCATACAGTTTCAGCAATTAGAAAAGAAATTTGGATGTTAGAGTTTACATAAATAACAAAAACCATCAACATGCCTTTTTCTTGTGATATTTTTTCTTTTTATCAGCTCTATAATTTTTTAATTTCCTTTATACTATCTCAAGATATTAAAGTCCAAATCACCTAGCTATATCACTGGCAAAATAAGTCATATGTCATGCTCAATTTTAGAGTCATTAGCTATCTGTAGACACTGTCTTATGCAGTGGAATTAAAAAACCTAGAGAGAGAAAGACAGAATATATCTGAGGGTAAAAAGCCTCTGTGGGTGTTGATGGGAGCATGTGGAAGAAACCAGCAAGAACAGTGGATAATGGAAGATTGCTAGTGCAGGTAGTGGGCTTATCTATATGACAAATTGATGAAGAATGAGGAGGAAAACTATGTTGATTTAATGCTGGCAATTTGAAGCATAGGCTGCACAGCTGTTTCAGACAGAAATACTAAGATAAATTCAGAAGCAACCCCTGCTCTGACAGATTAATAAAAGACCAGGAATTATTTGAGCTTCTTAGAGGAAGGGATCACTAAAGAGCCCTTCAAATACCCAAGATATTGTACATAAGAATAGAAGAACAGCTCATCCAGCCTTTGCCTGTCTGTTATCAAGAACATGCTTTAAACTAAGAGTCAAGCTTTTCCAGCAGACATGAAAAAATACATACTACAAGTGAAAAAGTAAAGAACAAAGTGAACACTTGCTACTGATACAATTTTAGGGAAAAAAGTCATTGGTAGAACCTTCAAACAGGCTACCTAAAAAAAGGCTTATCTAACATAAATTTTTAAAAAAGCTGTACTGGGTCTTCTGTTTCACCTTGTTTCTTAAAATCATTGCTAGCAACAGGACCATTTATCCAGGTGAAGTGAAGATACAGACTTTTTACACTTCAAAAGTCAGACAAACCAACTCCATGTAAACATTTTCCCCAGTGCTTCAAACATGCCTGTGGACACTGAACCCTCCATTCTCTGGTCAAACACAAAAGGGCTCCTTCCCCTGGCTCTGCCAGGAGCGCACTGTGTGTCCTGCATGCTCACTGCTGGCAATGGAAGCCTACACAGTCACTTCAAACACATTTTAGCACATTTGACTAAACAGCCAGCCATGCTTCTTAGCTGAATTTCTGGCAGTTTGATTTACTGGCATTATTGTCCAGTTCCAGACCACCCAGCACTATCAGAAAGGTTATACTGCATCAGCAGCCTTCCACTGCTCTGAGCCAGAACCCTTGGAAAAATTATATGGATTAATTCACAAACCAAAGGATCAGAACTGAGAGTTAGCTCTATGTTAGGAGAGAAGGTGCCTATGGAAGAATACTTCAGAAGTGTTAAGACTGCAAGGTAGCATTTAAAAAAGCAAAAAACAAAAAAAACCCAAACCAAAAGTAAGTAGCTTTGGTAACCCTCCCCTGCTCCCTCAAAAGAAGGGAATACTTCAGTATGATGGCTCACTAATGAATTATTCACAGAAAGGTAGGGCTTTCTTTCCCAGAGGTTACAGCAATGTCAAGTAAAAACATGTCAGTCTGCCAAGAAACACCAATGGTGTGGAATATTTCAACAGAAGGTGACACAATCACCCCGCTAATGATGTGAGCTCTTTTGGTGAGTGTATCTGAATTACATTCCTATAAAGGATGCCAGACATTACCAATAATTTCATATTTAATTTTGGCAAATTTTAAAGATTAACAAGCTCCTCTGAGCAAATTCTAAAGCCAGGTTTTATTTTTAATTTATCAGCATTGCCTAAGCTTTTTATTCATCACACAGTCCTCTTCCAGCCCTCTTCAGAGAGAATAAGCACTCTAAGTAATAATTTTAATACTAAAATTACCTAATGTAAAAATGCCCACCACTATCTCATCTCATCTCAGTTCTGGAAAGAACTTCTCAAACTTCAGTTCAACAGGCAGTCCTAAACTGTGGGGAAGACCACAGGTCACAAAATGTGACTTTATCCCTGATATTTGGGTTAAGCCTATTTTTCTTACAGTCTCTGTAGATACGGTGGAACAAATGTGGTATTTAGGATGCTTTTTGTCAAGCTGTTGGTTCTGATGGTCAATAAGAAAATTCCTTTGTCAGGAAACCTATTGGTAAAAGATCTGTGGGTCTGTTCACCTCTTAAATACAATTTAGAAATAAATTTAATTTTTCTGAAACGATTACAATTCACAATTTATGCCTAGTGCTAGTAAGAGGTCCAAAGCCCTTACCTTACAGGACAAAATTTGAAATTCTTCTAGTGGACTTGAATCTTATGGAAAAATATTTGTAGACTCAAGTGTGTTCTTCACGATCTCTCTCATCCTCAAGAAGAAAGTCAAGATCATTTCACAGAGTTCACTGCACTCATAAGTCAGTGGGAGGGGAATCTCACAAAAACTCCACAATCTCTGTTCTGCACCTATATTAAGTTTTGGTGCATTGTATGAGACAATTTTAGCCTACAACTGAAATTCATGTTTATGCAAATCTAGATCTGCCCAGTATGCATGAAAATTAAGTTACAGGCAAGGAATTAAGAATAATTTCTAGACTGAGCCATGTTCAGACACACAAAAAAAAAAGTCTAATACTACTTAAAGATCCAAATTGTACAGAAGTGTTCCAGCCCAAAGCTGGGGTAAAGTGGCCCTTAAGAACCCGTGGTGTCTGAGGAGGTGTGTGGGTGCACTGCCATCCTCTGATAGCCCATGCTCAGAACCAAAGCTGCAATCAGTCAAGCATTTATTTGCAGCTACAGGAAGGATTTCCTTTACAAGTTGTTCTCAAGCCTCAAGGTAGGACTAATGCACCCATAACCAATTGGGTCATTATTCCTGCTCCCTAATCACAGTGTATTTGCTGCCATATGGTCAGGTATGAGACTTCATGAGCCAGTATCTTTCTGGCCAAGGCACTGTTGGTCACCACCCTTCAGTCCACCAAACTCCTTGGATCTCAGTTGCAATCGTTTTTATTAAGATTGTGGACTTATTCCTACTATGTAACCTCCCTTTCTCACCACAATCAGCATCAATGCCTCCAATGAAGACAGAATAAAATATTTCCTTTTTTTTTAGGGCAATACATTTAATCCCTGAACAGTGACTACATGTTGTTCTTAGGAGTTTGTTTCTAAAACTGCTTAAGGCTAATTAATTTTATTGTGTTTAATATCCAGTGCAAGGTCTAGCTCTGCTTGACTTTAATTCACCTTACTCCTATCTTTCTCTAACTCTTTTGCATACATTTCTATGCCTGTCAGTCCCTTCTGCAATCTTTTTACATTCTGCTAATTTACCTTTGATTATCTGGCTATTGATCCAGTTACATTATTTCTACAATGCTTCTTTCTTTTTTCCAGGTATTAATACCATAGAGTGTTAAAGCTTTTGAATAAGGAAATTCCAGACCTTTTCCATGTTTAAGATTCAGGGCTTCTTTGGTAGATTGATTCACATCTGTAGAGTATTGAGCTTTGAAATCCTCAGTTACATACAGATTTTTTTCCTCTTGTCATTTAATTTTATCCAAATCACACATCACACATTCTTTAATCAGCTCATCTAGAATATCTTCATTACTTAAATGAAACCTTATTGATGAAGTGAAAAAACTGTCAGCTATTATCAGCAGAAATAACCAGTACTATCAGCATTTGTTCTCCAAGCTATTCTGAAGAAGTTAAATACTTCCATATGTAGGGCTGCCCACCCATCTGGTCACAACTCCTAGTAGTACTTAAAAGCTTTAACCACGCACAGAATGTTAAAACATAAAATGCTTTAAAAAGATCCCTTTTAATATGCAAATTCAACCCTACAATATCCTACAGACTCACCAAACTAATAGACTTCTGCCATCATTCTCTGATTTTGAGGTTTTTTGTTTCAAAAGACATAGCTACACTAGAGCTATTGACAAGAATTCGTGCAATTCTACCTTTTGTGATGAGCACATCAGATTTCTCACCTGTGGTTCCACTACACACCTGCAATCCGTCTAACATAGACTCATTAAGGTTGGAAAAAACCTCCAAGATCATCAAGTCCAGCCTTTGCCCTAATGCACCACACCCACTAAAGCCTATCTCAGGGACACATCCCCTCACTTTCTGAACTGTTTCTGCTCATTGTCAGCTCCATCATCATTGGAAAACACTTGAACTGACTTTTGCTTTAACAGAAGGTAAGTTGGGCAGTCCAAAAATCTGTCTTACCCCGTTTCTTGGCTTCAGACCCATTATGTCCATCAAGCCAACTTCAGCCCCCAGAGGCAGATTACCAAAGCTATTTCCTATTTCCAGCTTCTTCAGTATGCAGCAGTTCATATCATTATCTACCAGAGAATTTGTATCCATTCTGCTCTGCATTGTGGTTACCTAAAAACTGATTCATTTTTTAAATAGACATAATTTTGTTTAAAAATAATTTGATTTCAGGCCATACTATTACTGGAGACTCATTCCTCCAGTAACATGCTAATCTGCATGTTACTACACTACCTGGCTTTTTTCTACTTAAAATAATGAGCAAAAAATGATTAATTGATTAGATTACACCTTTAAGTAAATTTCATAAACGTGGGATTGTTGAAACCTTTTTTCATCTGGGTTTAAGTTCATAACTTCCATGTTTGCTTTTATTGTTGCCTTTCACCTCCTTTTCTTACTCCTAGGCATGTTTCTGTGTTCCAGTGTGCATGTAAAATTAAAGCATCCTAAAAGCAGCAGCATCTTTTCATGGAAACCTTCAGCTAATTTGTTGTCTCATGAATAATCTGAATTGGTTCTGCTAAAGCCCAGGAATTAGGAATCTTCTTGGGGGATGCTCCTAAGGCCCTCAAAAGGCACAGAGATATTGAAGGAGATTTGCTCCAATCTACTCAATGACTCTTTTTAGCAGAGGGAATAGCTAGAGGGAAGAATGGCTGCAGGATTATATACAAAACACTTCTGTATTGCCTTATCAGCATGGGGCTTCAAACACAATCCATACATCTTACAGGAAATTATATGAGATATTTTTGGTGGAATGGGAGCCAAATGTAAGTCTCCCAAGCCTTGTATCGCTCCTCCTGGTGGCTTGGAGGGCTTTCTGAAACACAGAGATACAAATTCACATGAAGGCACCCCTAAAGTATTCCAGCCTTCTGAAGAGCTGGAGTAATTCCCAGCTGGTTCAAAACAGATGAGTTTATCACTGAGACCCTTCCCCCTACATTCAGCTACTGAGTTTGGCCTCAACAGAGTTTGCCCAGCTAAGATATAGTCGCAAAGGTGCTAGAATGGTTTAACTAGAATATCTCTTGAGCAAAACCAAAGGTGCTTTCAGAGATGTTGCACATGGAAAATGTACCCTTTCCGATAGTTGTGCCCTGTTCATTGCTTTTTTTCCTCATGTGTATCACATGAGAACAGAAAAATCTCAAATTCTAGTCTGTTTCAATAGTTTCATATACAGTTTAGAAATGTGAACAATTTGGTAGCGCAAATCATTAAGTCAGTTTGAAGAGAAATTTTTGCAGACCACCAAAACAACTATTATAGTATATGTGGCCACAGGCTGAGAAATGCAATCTAGCAGATGGTCATTTGCTGTCTTAAGTGATAGGGCATATAGAAAAGAAAATATTATTCTGCTAATGCATCAGAAGCTCAACAAAGCCAAAAATAGTATGCAACCTGGCTTCATGGATTAAGAAAAAAAGCACAATTACATACTTATGGCAGAAGGAACTGACCTCTGATTTCTGAACTTTTTCAGAGTATGGAGTAGGTAAAGTGTAAATATTGTGGTAAATGCCTCTTAAGTTCTCATAAATTCTTTCCTATAGTCTTCCTTTTTGAAGTCTACAGCATCCTTCTAGCAATTGCTTATCAGAAAGATGAATAAAGAAGAGAAATTTGATGTATTTAAGCTTTCATGTAATATGATAGGGATTAATTCCTAGGAGCTGGGGAGGTACACCTACTCTCCCCTGCAGTTTCATCTTGCCTAACAGCTTTTCTCTTTCTCTCTGTGGTAAACAAGTATCAATGATAGCTACAGAGCTCACTGCAGCTCGCCAGAACACAATATTTCAATGTCACAGTCTATCCACCAACCTCATTTTAAACAGAAGTTCTCTTGCAAATCCACAGGGTCAACATCATCAGTGCCTTGCTATCACATCATCCCTAAGTGGAAAATCTGCTGGATGTAATAATGACCTAATTAATCCCATTGTTTTCCCTCTAAGACACAGACCAATCTGGTCTCTTTCATTTTCTCACAAAAGAGAAAACTGCAGGAAGCAAATGACTGCTTGTGTTGCCACTGTAAATCGCATCTGCTGGAATACTTCCTTCCCATCTGATTTAGAGCTCTTGCAGCTGCAGTCTGACCATACTGTCCAAAGTCACTCTATTCTTGGACTACATCATGGTATAAAGTCTTGAAATTTGTTTCCCCTGTTATTCTTTTCTAGAATTTGGCAATAGTTCTTAGTATCTGAAGACAAATACTTCTCAGTTTTCAAGACACGGAGCCTCCAAAATTGTACACAATGCAAGCACACTAAGATATGCTAAGAGGAAACTTAAAAACTCCAATCTACAAAATTACTGAAGTCTGCTCCCTGTGCACTTGTGCTCATGC
The DNA here is from genome assembly GCF_028018845.1 of Melospiza georgiana. NCBI lineage: Eukaryota > Metazoa > Chordata > Aves > Passeriformes > Passerellidae > Melospiza > Melospiza georgiana. The sequence continues at coordinate 13,677,020 of NC_080438.1, read as the reverse complement.
ACACATTTGCTCTATAGCATTCCCACCAGACACACCTTAGCTAATCCCAAGCATGTCATGCAGTGGTGAGGGAGCAGACAGTAGCTGGTTTGTTCCTTTTTATGTGTTCTGAGCAATGGCAAATACTCTGTCATTTGACTGTCCACTAGAAGCAACAGATTATTTTTAAATCATGAAGACATTTGGGGGGATTAAATATAAAATTAGGGCACATGAGTAGAACAATTGTCTACTATACTGCTAGTTTTATATATATGTATCCTGGCAGGAAAATTTTGAGGTTTCCTGTGAAGTTTTACCTAAGGGGTAAGAGATTTACTTAAGGCACAGTATAAAAAACATTAATTCTTCTATAAGTCTATCTTAGCTCTTTTTGAGATTTAGGCAGCTCTTTTAATGATGTTGAAACTATTTTGAGCTATTTAGCAACTTCATAATAAATAAAGTTAGGAGAGGAAGAGGATGTCAAAGGGAAGAAGAATCTTAGACCAACTGCCAAGTTTTCCCACAAGGGCTTTTCCACATTAATCTTTGATAAAAAAACTGTCCTCAAATAGTGTGAACACAGCTGTTCCCATTTTAAACTTGACATCTATGCTGGGTAAGCTCAGTGCTCACAAAGGACCCCAATATTACTCCTTTGTATTGTTTAATTATTCAAGTGCCTGCTTTCCTGACCAATCAAATTGTCTGATAAGATACGTTGTTCTTTGGTCACTTCAGAGCCGCACCAGTTTCCAGCCTTTTAAACAACCTCCACTATCAACTGAAATGTATCATTTGTTTGCCAGGACCTAAGAACAGCTCTTCATACAGTGAGAGCAGTTTTTCCCTTATAGATTACAAAAAATAAAAACCAAAAAACCAACAGTTACAGTCTGTGCAAATGACAAGAAAGCTATCCAAGAAGTAAATTCAGAATTTACACCTGAAGACACTTCAGGTACCCTGTCAGGCTGTGTGGATTTTCTTCCAGCTCTGGCAGAGTGTAATTGTTTACTTAACCTGGATATTGATTGTAGTTAGACTGCTGGCTCACTTCCTTCAGCTGCAATTCTCATTTTGGCAGTTTCACATACATCACTTGGAATTCCTCTCTGCAGCCATGCTGTTCACATTCTTTCCTCTGGGTCATAATCTAGTAACATGATCATACTTTTATTTCTGCATTATGATGATGGGGCTTTTAAAAAAATTTCTGATCTTTGTAGAACAAAAAGTGGAAGCTTTTAGCAAGAATGACCTTGAGTCACTGTCCTTTACAATTAGTATTATACTATAGCATTTTATGGAAAGAGCTCAGATAAAATGGAGAGATTCTCCAGCAGTATAGCTGCAATATGAATTTTCTACATGTTTTATGAATACCAATATACATGTCACTTTCTATCAATTAGCACAAAATTGTTAATTAGGTTGTGTGCTGTTCGAAATTTTATGTAAATAGTTCAGATGTGTATTTGAGGACTAAAAAAAAATCTCTTATATAAAACTTTCTTAGTAGTCATCCTGGTAGTAATAAACTAAGGCAAAAGGCCCAAAAATTTGCTATCTAAAAAATAAATCTATTAAAACATCACAAATATGGAGTGTTAATTCAACCACGGTGCATCATCTGTATTGATATAAGTACTCTCACCTACCACAAACATACTTAGGCTCACCTACTAAAAAGTTTTGAGGGTCACTGAAAGCATGTGCAAACATTAAAGATTGCTAAATCCATACCAAGCAATTCTGTAAGGGCTAATTAACCTTGAAATGGTGGCAAAACCTGTGCCTAAAGGTCAAAAAATGATCACCAGTTTGCACAGTGTTTTGAGAGCCATTACACTGCACCAGCTGAAATACACAATTCTTCAAGTGAAATGGATTATAAACAGACACTTGTAAAGAAATAACATTCATATCAACCATTGTCAATTGTTTTGGATTTATTAACAAGCAGGATTACATCTGGTCATTGATAAATGGAAAAATTGAAGTCCACTATTAATCTGTTTCTCTTTACCTAGAGTTCCAAAGTAGGCATGAGAAAAATTAAAACCAGAGAGAATTCCAACTCCTGTATCAAATTACTTCAATAAACCTTGATATGTATTTAATGTATGAATATTTTTGCATACTTTCTGACTAGGAGATACTCTAGTATTTCATGCCATACAGTACAGATTGCTAAATATACAGTTCCTCAAAAAACTAGGACAGCAGCATTTATTTGAAAACAGGAAACCATTTTTTCAGCAGAAAAGACAATGCTATATTAGAACAGATAGACTCTATTTCACAACAATGCAAAGTATTACACCCCCTCACCCCACCCTCCCCAAAAAATGATGCTTTCATATCTAATGAAGCTTGACTGGTTTTAGATATTGTAAAATATATGAGACCAAATAGTGCTTCACCTGGAATATTTTCTTGTCTAAAATTTGACAGTAACATAACTTAAAAGGATAGCACATCTCCAGATATTGATCAGGGGTTTGTACAGCTGCAATGCCATAAAAATCATCTGCAGCTATAAAAGAGATAACATGATTATGAGTACACTACATCGTAATTTCCTTTGGGCAGTCAGAAAGGAAAAACAGTCTGATAGTCTCTGAAACAAATAAGCTTGCAGGATATCCACCATCTGACAGATGAATCATTTTACAATATTCCAATTAAAGAATCTTCTAAATTTAAATTAACAACAACAAAAATAACACAATAACTTAACAATTACCTTTCAACCACAAATCAAAAGGCAGCTGAAAAGCTAAGCAGCTCACAATGTAGAGAGTTTTAATGTTCCAACTTCCTTGTGAGTCCAGGCATGGAACATAAATAGTTAACCTTATTCTAAGCCATTAAATGGAGCTTACTATAAAGCTTGCTCTAATAAATGGTATGATATGAAGGTCAGCCCTTAATTCACCATCAAAATATCTTCTGGGTGTAAACATAATGACTTCTGCTTATGCACTACACAACCCTGACAAGAATGCTACTTGACAATCCATTTCAGAGCTAGAGAAACGTTCTCATTTGCGTCAAGGTGCTGAATGTCAGCAGATTCACTAACACGCTTATTTGCACTGCAGTGGTGGAACAGAGTAAAACACCAGGAGCCCTCCATGCCCTGCTGCTGCCTGGCTAGGGAGATGGTGAAATAAAACAAGATTTAATCCTGTCCATATCACTGTGCAGTTGGTGAAACTTGACAAGTCAACATTAAGTATTCAACGTGGTATTGTGGCCTAAAGGGATCACATGCAGCCTGCACATAAGAGCAAAGGAATAGCTTGGTTCTGCTTCGGTGTTTGTAAATTTAATTTGTTCAAGGAAAAGCAACTCTGGAAGGGATTACTAGCTAAGATCAACACTCTTACCAAAGAAAAAGAGAAAATGCAAGTAGGAATAATACTGACGTTTTTGTAATACAAAATAGCTTTTTGGATTTAAGTGAATAAATAAAATTTGGAGGCGATTGCAGCTCAACCCCAGCATATGAGAATATTCCACTTAGTGTTCTTGAGTAGGAGAGCCTGGAAAGCTACAGTATTTCATGAAAACTGCATAGGAATTTAGAAAAAAAAACCCTATTTTGCAAAATGTTACAATTTCTTTAGCAAAATATTGTCAAGTATTGTTTCAGTGCAATGCCTATTCCTTTAAATAAGTGCGGCGACAATATTCATGGTACAACATCTAATATATTGACTTAATTATTGCCAAGATCTCATTCCACAGGTTCAGTAAAGGTTATCTGCAGTAAAATGTGTAAATCCCTGGTGCCCAGGAAACATGCAGCCTGTGAATATACACACATGGAAATGAAGAAAAAATAGGATCTACAGCAATGTAATTCTTAAATAAAAGTTCAAGAGAAACCTGCAAATCCCCTTTGCTAAGTGCAGTCTGTATTTACACTATCTGCAATATCTTTGAGTTGAACAACTATTCAACTATTTTAACTCATCTCTGGTCAGGAAATGAGCTCAAAATCCTTGAGTCTGTAAAATGCTCTTTTTGCTAAACAATGCAGGGGAGAGGTGCTGACAAGCCCCTGGGACTCAGCATGGGTGGGAAGGTGCCCTGAAGATGCATTTGCTTACTCAGCCCTTTTAACAGAAATTAGGGACAACTTGTGGAGAGGGTGGGGTGGGCAGCTGAAAGTAATCACAGAGCAGTCTCCTATTTTGTTTTAGCAGGGGTCCTTTTCACGATTAAACCTCCAACTGACTGTTAAATGCAATGCATATTTTTTCTAGAGTGAAGGACAATGAATACCTTTTCCTTACAGATTGATACTTCAAATAAAAAGCACAGAAAGATAAGCACTGCCAGCAAGGAATCTAAAAATATTCTTAAGCTTGATTAATGAGCTAATAAAAAGCTATAATAAGAAAAAAATCCAATTAAAGCATCTTGCAATATTTCTCTCAAACAGAAATAAAAAACTCCAAGAGCATGGTAAAACTTTGGAAAATTAGTATGACTCAGACAACAGCCTTAATATGCAAGCCTACAGTACATCAATTTTATCCTTTCTTTGACTGGCTTCTTTATCATCTCTGATGTGCATTGTCTGAAATTGTGTTCCTTGAGTTAGTTTTGTTATTGCCTCACAAGTATATAATCTAAATTTAAATACAGACATATTAAAAACTTGGGCATTAGGTTGTAGGTACTTATTCTATTCAGAAAACCTGCAGGCCTATAGCAGAACATGCGGAAATAAGGGCAAAGCCACTGGAAACTGTATACTATAGATAAAGTCAGAAACTAGCTACACTTCTCACTGATGGACAAAAGACAGAGTAGAAAATTTATATTGTAATAGTCACTTTTCATCAGTCTTTGGTACCTGAAGGTAATCAGAGGGGACAGGAGCAGCGACGACACTGGAAAGGAGCCGTAAGACAGAGGTAGGAAGAGCCGGAGATTTGACACCAGACGAGAAGCACCTGCACCACAAGGAGCCCCAGCAGGGCCCTGGCAGCACCTGGAGGGGAGCAGCACCCACCGGGAGGGGAGCAGCGCTCAGGCCAGGGCCCCTGGCAGGCTGCGAGGAACGCAGCGCCCCAAAGAGCCCCGGGCCCCTCAGGGGCGCAGAGCTGAGGCACAGCAAAGAGCTGTAGGGCAGGCACAGTCTACACAGGGTGGGAAAGAAAAGAAGCCTGGGCATCTCGTACCAGGGGCAGTTGTTATTTTAATGCTACAGGAACTGTTTATCTGCACTTACTGGAAGCTCCTCAGGCATCGGCGGGCGTGCGAGGCTCCAGGACGGGCGCATCCCGCCTCCCTCTGCCGGCGGCTCCGAGCGAGACCCCCGCAGCAAACGCTGCTGGCGCCCGAGGCGTGCCACTGCCCCCGGCTCCTCGCGAATTTTAGGGTATTTTCAAACAAAAATTAAAATGTCTCAGTAAACACTCTCTAATTAGGCAGACGTAGTCTTTGTCTCTTTTCACAGTTCAGTGAATATTTGGTGGTTTTTATTTTAATCCCTTTATTTCAAGTTGTGGTTCAACACTTCGCCGAAAACCGTGAAATATCAAATGTATTTCCTCATCAGCTGCCGGCAGCGCTTCACGAAGGAATACTTTTCAAAATACTTTCATTTGATTACGGGGTTTGCCTTTTCTAATTTGACAGCAAGGGGATCAAGATACACAAAGACAATGTTGTATCTGCCTGTTTAAGAACCCGCCCACGACTCCTGAAATTTACATTAACAACAAAGTTGACTTCAGCTATTTCAGGCGGCGCCTGGAGAGATGTGCCCTGTTCCACACTGAGCAAACGCGGGCCCGGCCCCGCAGCGGCGCTCCCTGCCCGGCCCAGGGTCGGTGCCAGGGAAGCGCTGGAGCCCAGGGCAGGTCAGGGCTGCCTTCCCCGCCCGCCGCCTCCCTGCTCGGCCCTGGCTCCGGCAACGAACGGCGCCGGCCATTACTTCCAGTTCAACACTGCCAACTTCGAAATCCCACAATTCCGATGGTTTTACTTTACAAAAAAGGACGGCTTTGCGCTTTTAAATGTTTGGTGTTTCTCTCCCCTCTGCTTTTCTGATGTAATGTGCCGTCACTTTGTTCTCACATTTCTGACACCAATGAGTCCCTGGTCCCAGCATCAGGACATACGCCTGACCTCACGGCGAAGGGGTCCAGCTACGAGCGACAGAGCGGCTGCTCAAGAGAAGCTGTACGAGAGGCAAGAGACAAAGCAGCAAAGCGTGGGTTTTGCCTGCTGCCCCGGTGGCGGCACCTGAGTGCCAGCCAAGAGGGAATAAAGTCCAACCCGGAGAGCGCAGAAAAGCAAGCCTGGGTACGCCCCTGCCGGGCCCGGGGGCTGCCGAGGGCAGAGCGGGCGGCTGCCTGGGAGCGCACGGAGCTCTCCCGACCGAGACCCTGCACACTCTTTCCAGCGGCTGCGACCAGCGGCACCCCGTGGGCGGCTCGCCCGGTCCCCTGGCAGCCCCGGGGGCGGCCAGGGCGGCGTCCCCCGCGCCGCCACGAACACGCCTGTGGGCGTTGAGCCGCCCCGTCCCGCCTCCGCAGAGGCCGCAGCCGCAGTCCCCGCTGTCCGGGCCTGCCGGCAGGCTTGACACCCCCCGGCCCCGCTCCTTCCCAGCCCTGCCCGGCAGCGTGGCCCTCCTGCCGCCGCTTCCACTCCTGCGCACTGGGCGCGCCCCCCGGGCCGGCCGCGGCTAGGGGCGGGCGGGGAGCCGCCAATTGCGGTCCCGCGGGGAGCGGCTGTGGCGGGGCCGCCGCCCGCGCTCACAGGGCAGGATGGAGACGGAGGGCCGGGTACCGGAACCGGCGCTCCCCGCCGGCGGGGAAGGGCCCGGAGCCGACTCGCATCTCGCTGCGGGTGCCCTCGGCACGGCCCGGGGGCCGCTGCTCGCCGCCGCCGAGGTGCTGGCCCTGGATGATGAGGAAGACGACCTGGAGGTGTTCAGCAAGGTACGGCAGCACCCTCCGCGCCGGGGGCGGCCGGGCGGGCTCGCCGGTCCTTTGCCCCAGCGGGCGCCAGGCGAGCCGGGGTGGCGCGACGGGACGGGACGGGACGGCTCCGCCCCGGGCGGCGATCGCGGCCTCTGCCCGCCCGCCGCTCGCACGCGCGGCGCTCCCCGGTGCCGCCGGGGCTCCGTGACGGGCCGGGCTGCCCCAGGGCGCGGCGCGGGCAGCGATCGGCGGTCCCGGGTGACTTCTCGGGCACGAAACGCGGAGTCGCTGCTTTGGACCAGTAGCGTGAGTCATCACTGCGCTTACCTTGCATGTGCCATCTAATCTGGACTCGCTGTACCCTTACCATCACTTAGGCTCGTCAGGTGCCATATAAGTATCTGTAAATTAAATAAACAATCGTGTTTAGTAATTGCACTTGTGTTTGAGTGTAAATACATGTTTCCAAGTTTCAGTTTGAGTTTTCTTTTAAAAGATGAAGTATCGTACCTTCAGATGGGAGATTTGAGAAGATAATACCTGAATTTTGATGAAGGGAATAAAATGAACCTAACTGACAATGTATCAGTGTCCACCTTCAGAGAGCACACAGCCAGGTAGATGCGTGCCCGTCTGGCTGATAGTGCTGGTTTTAATTAAACCAGCGGAGGGGGGTATGGCTTCCACGTGTATCATTCTCATTTAGTACTGATTTAGTACAAGTGAAGTCTGTTGCTGACAGACTTACCTCTGTCTCCTCTGTAGTTAAAGAAGAGGCCATGCCATGGGTTTATTTGCCTTATCAAGGCAGCATCTAAAATATAAATGCATACAGAGAAGTGGGATGGAGAAAATGTCTATGGGGCTAGGGTGTCATTCACCATCTGAGACTTGTGAACTGCTGTTATAGGATGTGTGGTGTGCCATGGGAGAGAAATAGCAGTTACATTTACAATTTGAAAAAGTGACAGTGTATATCTATTCAATAGGACAGATTGTCAAAGACAGTAAATGTGTAGTTTTTATATTTCTGTAGGTGAGAAACACTGTTGTGGTATGAATGAATACTACCATTGGGATAAGGACTTCCTTCTTAGGAGCTGTGTATTTAAACTCTGTAATAGAATTTATGTATGTATTGCTATGTATTTAAACTGTAATAGAATTCTTGAAACTCATGGCTTTTAAGGCCAGAAAGGACTCTTAGGTGATTTAATAGTCTGTAACATGCAAGAGATTAGACTAAATTTCACCCAAGTTTACCTGTGTTTTTCTGAAGCATAACTAGGGCCGAGCTGAATTATATTTTCTTGGAAAGCACCAGTCCTGATTTTACTTAAAAAGATGAATGATTCACTGAACTTGCATGCAGAAATAGTGCTAAAATATCATTTTAGTTGTTGGTGCTCACTTTGCATCCATTTCCTTTTACGAGTGAAGTTCAGGCATTTCTGCATGAAGGTATCTGCTTATCAACACAGTGTATTGATGCTTATGCTGCTTCCTTATCAAGAGCAATTCTCCTTGGGAATAAGAAATAAAACCAAGTGGAGTTGATACAAGTTACTCCTGCTTTATAGCAGATATTGAGATCTTTACATTTCTCCCTGGATTCATGCCAAATACTTTTTACATATATGAAATCTTAACTACTGTTAATGCATACTACATGATAAGTTATTCCTGCAAACAAGAAAATTTGTCATATTATATGAAAATACAGCTTTCCGTCCAAAGCTTGGATACCTGCATGTAGTGGTTGTATATATCAACCAGAAATTCATGGTTTATTTTCAAGTGCAATTTGAGATCTGATCTTTTGAGCTGATGAAAATCTGTGATGGTGGTTGGGCTTTCCACCCTATTTATTCATGTTCCATATATTTGGAGAAATCTGACAGGCTAAATGTAGCTTACAGCTAAGTTTTGTAAAACCAATTTTTCCATAACATAGTGTTCCAGGACTGCCCTGTTTTAAATTGCACCTTAATGGGGTTCCTCATGCAGTGTCTGTAAGGCAGTGGTGCAGCCTTTGCAGGCCAAGGCAGCCGTGCAGAGCTCGCTGCCTGCCACTCTCGTCAGCTTCATCTTTCTCAGTTGAGGCAGTGCAATGTGCCAGCTAACAAAATGGTGAAAAATGAGATTCTTAAAAATTGTCAACCTCAATACCCTGAGTTATTACTCAGAATGTAAACACTGGGCTTTTATTTTATGAAAATCCATAGACATTTAACCTGATAGTGCTATAAACCATTGACCCGGTATCCTCTGACATATCTCAAATATTACAGACCAGCATCTTCAGCAGCTCTGATAAAGCATTTCATGATGTGATATGCATTTCACTTTGTCCTAGTTTCCACTGCCACTGAAAAAGTGTGTAATTCTTTTCAGCAGAGACAAATTCTGGAAGCTGAGTTATGAGTCAGACAGATTGAATGTTTTCAACCTGCTTCCTTCCCTCAGCTTCAAAGTATAAAGTACTGCCTGTATCACAAATACCCATTCAGTTATCTTTTGCATTCTTTGATTACTGATATGTAGCATTGACAAAGCTGTCAGCAGTTTGGTTAATATTTAAAATCTTTAGCACCTCTGCTTTCAAACTCTGTTTTGCAGTGGTTATCTGCATTTCATAATTACAGAAAACCTAATGATATTTCTGAAAAACTTGTATATACCACTTCAGAATTGCATAGAAACAAATTTTTCTTCAAGATTTTTCTTCAAGCTCATCAAGGATTTGAGACAGAATAGTTTCTTGGCCAAAAAATGCACTTATAAATCAGTCCTCCTGAATCTCTTTGCTCTTTGAAGAATTCTCCAACAACCAAGCTATTCACTTACAAGATAAACTCTGCCCCATGTCCTTTATCTCAAGAACTGGATCCTTGCTGGGATGGATGGATGGATGGATGGATGGATGGATGGATGGATGGATGGATGGATGGATGGATGGATGGATGGATGGATGGATGGATGGATGGAGCACAGAGGTAACCTTGGGTCAAGGACCTATGCTGTGGGAGAGAACATTGTTTAGACAAACCCCCAGGCTTTGTGTTGTCTCCAAAGAGCTGCAGTCTCAGCTCTGGGTGTAGCCTGTTGTGAGGCTGCTCTGGCTGCAGGAGTGTTCTCTTCCCTTATGTATTCTGGACTGCAATCAAATGTGAGACTGAGATAGGTAACTGCAAGTGTCAGAGAAAGGAGACACAGAAAAAGGCCCTCATGCTGCGAGGAGCTCATTGATTTTCCATGGCTTTGGTCTCTTGGCCAGTAAATCCAAAGGCATGAACCTGTTTGTGGACTGGCACACACACAGCTCTGCCACTTGCTCTGTCAGGAGGGAAGGGGCTTGGAAAGAGAAGGGGTACTGCAGGTAGGTGGGGCTGGGGGACGTGTGGGAAAGGACGTCATTTTCTGGGACAGGGCCTTGATGTTCTTGGCATGGATGAGGAGGAAGAAGGTTACACGACCCGAGAGCTGTCTGTTTTTCCTGTGCTACAAAACTCCTGCCCTCATCTGTATGCACACAAAAATATAGTTCCAGCCACAAAATTACAGCTGTACAGAAAATTATCATGAGGTTTTTAAACTGTGTTTCTGTGATGACATCAGGCTTAGGTCACATGAACTTCAAGAATTACTGGAAGTAAACCTGAACTATCATGAGGATAAAGAGACAGATGCTTCTTTAAAACTGAGGTGTATTCATTCCTGTGCATGTGAATACTAGAGCTATATTAAACAAAACCAGAGACTTGCTTATTCTATGGATTTTTGTTACCCATATTTTGTTTCTCAAATCACATATTCATAAGCTCTTCCACATAAACATATACTTTCATACCTGCATTAACAGAACAATTTTTAGTAGCAACCTAGAAGAAGGAAGCATTATGACATTAATGCTCTATGTAAAATGACAAAATATGAAACACATTTACCTTAATCCAGTTTAGGCTTTGCAGAGTCATTACTGCTCAAATTATATGGCCATTCAAGTCCCTTACTTGCTCACATCCATTTTTCTTTCCATAGAAATTTCCCATTGCCTCAGCAGTTTGAATTGCATGGGCTGCTCTGAGCTAGCAGTCCTCATTCTTCATCTAGACCACGGGCAGCCAGTGCTAGCAGGCTCTGGGAACAGCTCTGTTTATTCTGCACGAGTCAGGATAGTGCTGGCTGCATAGAAGTTGTGTAGAAACACACTGAGAAAAAGTAAAATGACTGACAGGCATAGAAGGAGGCCACTGTGTAATATTTAAAGTATTGTCTTCAGTCTTCTGTGTTGCTTTTGTCTCCCTGTTCAAAGAGCTGCATGTAAGGGAGGGGAGGAGAGCTAGTACATAAGCACTTTCTGGGCATAATTCCTGGTATAAATGTCTCTTCCATATTTGTAGGAGGACATTGATAAATCCAAAGCAAAAGAACAAGATAAGGTGTTTCGAAAGTTTTGATCCAGTTGAATTCAAAGGGCAAAAAGCAACTCTGACACAGTTCAGCAGCTCTAAAGCGGGGTTCCCTTCATTCCTGTGAAATCAGCCTTGGGATGATGCTGTGACTCCAGTTTGTGTGGATTCAACTATTCCACTCTTGGCATTTGAGCAGTTTTCTCTTTAACTGCATCCCTGCTCTCCTTCCTCCATAATTAACAAGGCATTGGAGACGGGAACTCTGTTGCTCATAGTTTGTGTAGTCTAACAGCCCTTTTAGAAAACTTCTAGGAAATAGATTAAAGTTTGTTACAAAGAGAATTCTTTGTATTGCATATATTAAAAAAGCCATATACAGTATTTGATATTTAAAATATGATTTGTTTCAATTTCTGTTATTATCTCTAATGATTTATGAATTTGTTATACTCTTTTATGAAGAATTCAATTTCTTTTCATGGTGACTGTATCCCTCAAGACTCTAGATTAGTAGATTTCACCCAGACTTGTATCTGAGGAAGAAAATGAGATTTCTGGCCCATTTCCAGTTTCCACCTTGTTTCTCAGCAGTTGAGTGAACACCACTGAATGCACTAGCAGAAGCAGCTGCTATGGGGACATATTCTTATTGAGTTGTGTGGAAGTGGTCAATGGTATCAAAAAGAGGTTTTTCACTTCAGCAAAACAGTGGTTTGACTTTTTTTTTAGCAATTAAGCAGCAAATTTGTACTGCATCCTTACTTACTGTTTTCCTCAAGAAAAAAAATTAATTTATGTATTTTAATTGTTTTCCATTTCAAATATTATTTTAAATAAATGCAACTGAAATATCCACTTCCAGTAAAAATTCTGATTTGGATTTTGCCTTGTTTTTTTGAATCATAATTTTTTTATCCATCCTGTTCAGGTAATAAGAGATAATTCAAACATCATAAGTCCTCAATAATTGGCTTCTAACAATTTTAATAAAACTGGTAAGTACCCTACACAATTAATGGGTGCTTGGTTCATAACTAATTTTACTATTCATAGGCAAGTACTCTTTCTACCTATGCGTAACATTTTCTCAAATGGTAGTATTTTGATCTTTCATCCATTTTAGAATAAATCTCATTTCTTACATCCTCACCAAAGCAAATACTGAAAAGGATACCAGATTTGCTATGTACTACATAATTCGTTTGCTCTGAGTTGTATCTGTTCTATCAGATTATTTTAAAGCTTGCCATTTTAGCATCAGAGACGTGTTTGTATACAAAGATTACTGATATGGATGTCCTCATGTCTTATCTGTAGGATACATCTCTGACTGAGGTAAACTCATTCAGTCCTTCAGTGCCAATATCCCCCTCATCAATGATAAACCAGTATAAATTTGAAGATGGGCCAGAATTAAGAGATCTCTTCATTACAGTGGATGATCCCGAAAGCCACATTACAGCCATTGAAACATTTATCACATACAGAGTAGTCACAAAGGTGAGTATCTATTTGTGGTTTAATGGCTTGCTTTGATAACAACTGGCATTTTCACTCTTCTTGCACACCATTCTCTGGCCTATTGCTAAATTTAAACTTTAATTTTGCCAGGAGTTATAGACAACTAAAACTGCATGAAACCTGTGCTATGTAATGGAAAAATTCAGTGTGAGTCTGTATACACACGTACTTAGATTCTTTATGTTGAGAAAGTAGTTAATAATTCTTCAATGGCAAAATGAGTGCTGTGAGGCAATAACATTTTCTGTTGTGATTTCAGCAGGAGCAGGAAACAGCCAAAGGACTGACCCACTTTGAAGACACTGTATTAGCACAAGTATTGATGACTTTTGGATAACTTACAGGCTACCAGTCTTACATTTTGCATAAACATTACCTCCAACAGTCTTTCAGTTCCATTCTTTCTAATTGCATCCATTAACACATGGTGTTTGCTTCCCATGTGCAGTTGCACGTGATTTCTGAGGGAACTGCCACAATTCTCTAATGAAAAAGTAGTGTTAGGAAACAATTAAGTGTATTTTTAGTTGTCCTGAATGCAACTTATGTACAGAAAATAAGGAAGAAAGTCAGCCTTGTGAGACCAGACAGATCTTCTGAGATTACCAGTAAATATTCTGCTGGCTCCATTTTGAGAACTGCACTGTTAATTTATTTTACTTTGAGTTCTTTTTAAAATATTCATTTAAAAACGTATTTTCAAATGGAAATTATTCATCTTTAAATAAGATATATCAATTCCTCATAAAATATTTAATGAGTAGGAAGAGAGCTATCTTTGTTATGTTGCTAGCAATAATTTTCACTTTATGCCTCTTTCTGTAGACGAAAGAACATTTTTTTCTTCAGGCAAGTATGAAAGGGCTGTAAGTTGCATTGGTCTTGCTTTTTTTATCTCTTCTATCCTTTCTTATCATATTTAATTTGGAGTGCTGGTTGTTGATGATAAAAGTAATAGCATTCCTCCCACACACCTTGAAAAATTTTTATTCAGCCCTCAAAAATGTTTGGATTATCAAGCATCTTCTGAGGTTTTTAGAATTTACTTGCATCGCGTTATAAATTTCTGTGCAACAAAGAATGCTGAAAAGCACATGTAAATGAAAACATGGGCTCTTTGTGGCTTGCCTCCAGAAAACAGAGCAGTGGTAAAATCAATCTCAGGATCTGACAATTTTTTAATCTGTAATAAGCATTTTTTGTAGGCATTAAATGTTTGATGGCAAATTCTAACAGGGGGCTTCAAAACTGGAATCAATGATAGGCTGCAGAATCCATTAAGCAATGCAGGAAGAGTTATTGCTGTGATATGCTGAAGTTTTCATGTTTTGAATGTGGGGATTATTGAGTAATGTCACAAGGAGGTGTGTCAGCTCTTTGGGCTTTGTTCAGAGTGCTATAAAATGGACTTTCCTCACTTGTAGATTACTAATCACTTTAAGAGAAGTGCCCAGAGTAACAAACATAACTGTGATTGCTGAAAGAAAAATGCCACACTAAAGTAATTATTGCAATAATTTGGAAACATTGTGGTAAGATAACCATTATGTGTCACTGCCCAAAGTGCAGCTTAGTGCTTTTTTTTTTCCCCCAATAGAACTTTGATTTCTTGCTGAAATATGGTGTGTTAACTCTTCAAGGAGTTGATCATTGTTCTTTAACATAACAGCAAACCAGTAGCAGAGACCAAATAGAATGTATGCATTCCCTCAAGTACTCAGTTTTCTCCAAAATCTAAAACTTTTTTTTTCTGGTATTCTAACCTAAGCCTGTTTTTTCTGCCTTTGGTTTTCAGACAACCCGTGGTGAATTTGACTCCAGTGAATATGAAGTCCGAAGACGATACCAGGATTTCCTTTGGTTGAAGAGCAAACTTGAAGAAGCACATCCAACACTGATCATTCCTGTTTGTTTGCTAAAACTTAAGTTATTTTTCTTTGTTTATAAGATGGCTCCAGTTTTATATAGAGATGTTTGAGGTCTTTCTTCAGCTTCTGAAATTTCACATATATTAAGCCAACCTATTTTCCTTAGCTTTATATATATGTGACAAAAATCACATAAAGGTATTTCTTAGGTTAATTTGCAGTAATTTATGTCCTTTCCTAGCTGTACTTGTGTTCTTCTGCACTGTATATTACAAGAAAAAATGGTATATACATTAGTTGAATACAATAACTTTATATAGCTTTTGGATTGTTGCATAGTGGATTTTACAAGGTATGCCTATGTTTTTTAGTAAGCAGAAGACCTGTTATAATACTCCAAACATTATGCAATTTATACAATATATTTCTTCTTTTTGTTTCCTTAGCCATTGCCTGAAAAATTCATAATGAGGGGAATGGTGGAACGATTTAGTGATGAATTCATTGAGACTCGAAGAAAAGCTTTACATAAATTTTTGAACCGTATTGCGGATCATCCAACTTTAACTTTTAATGAGGACTTCAAAATTTTTCTTACTGCTCAAGCCTGGGTAAAATGACTTTGTTGTTATTTACAGTTACGTGAAGCCACATGTTATGTTAGTAGGGTATATCAGGAGCCTCCCTGGTTCAGTATTCAGCAGTGTCATCCCATGGCTTTTTACAGAAGTGGCAGAATATTCATAACCTCAGATAACCTTTTCTGTTGGTTTTGGTAATCATGTGGTTCTGTGGTTTTGATAATCGTGACCATAAATGGTGCTGTACCATCCAAAGTCGGTTTTTGCATTTTGGATTTTTGTAGAAAATTCATAGTATTTCAACTCTGCATATTTTTTGGTACACAAATAAGTTTCCAAGATTATGAGTAAAACAGTGGTATTAATTAATTGTTGTTTTGGCATGGCAATGTCTTTTCTTTCTTTTTTTTAAATTTTACTAATCTCATAAAAGAAAAATACAGGATTTTCCTGTTGCATTGTTGCAAAATTGTGTCCAGTTGCAAATAGGAGTTTTGTACTCAGAAAAGCCTGCTTCTGAATTTCAGCAAATGTTATTCTAGCAATGTATTTAAAAAGTTAAAAAAATAGATGGATTACTTCCTCCAGTAGGAGCATTGTCTGCTTTTCTCAAAGACTTATTTCTTCAATCATTACCTCTGCTTTCCTGTTCAAAAAGCTAAATTGCAAACTGGCTAACTCACCCTGAGGAGCACAGGGGTGAAGGTTCTCTGCCATCTTCAGCCATTCTTGTGACACTGTCACACATGGCATGCTTGTGTTTGCTCAGAAAGGCTTAGCTAATAATACATGCACAAGACAGGGATGGTTCTGACACTAGTCTAGTAATGATAAGATTTATACACTAAAAAGACATAGCTTTATGTATGTAGTTTTGGTTTATTTTAAAAAAGAAAAAGCACGCTTTTATTTATAATTTTCAGAGAATTAACAAAAGTACCTGGAGTAAAGAGAGCTTGTTCTGTCTTTAGGAACTCTCCTCCCACAAGAAGCAAGGTCCTGGTTTGCTGAGCAGGATGGGACAGACTGTCAGAGCTGTAGCATCCTCAGTAAGAGGAGCAGTTAAAAATCGTCCTGAAATGTTTACAGAAATGAACAATTACATGGAAACATTTAGTCAGAAAATAAACTTACTAGATAAAATAGCTCATAGGATTTACAAGGAAGAAAGGGGTAAGTAGAAAACATGTATCTGTTTTACTGATTTAAGACATTTAAAAGTAAATTAGTTTTCATTGTGGCAGGCAAAATACTCTTTCCGGGAAAAAGGGAGATGTTTATATTGTTTTTTTCTTTCTGGTCATGTTTTTGACAGACATTCAAGTTTGAATAATTTTTTAATATGAAGAGTTTTAACATGTCATTCAGCTACTTAGAAGAATATTTTAAGATGTGCTTTTGGAAAGCTGCATGACCTTTGGTTTTTAACTTTCAAGGCAATGTACAGTTTTCTGTGCAATCTTATGGTGACATGAGGCTGTCTTGATTCTAGGTCTCTAAACTTTGTTTAGTTTTGTTCTGCACCTTTTTTCCATTGACAAAGTAGATTTTAATTTTTTAATAGCTTTGCTGTTGGTGATAATTTCTGTCATGGTAAGCTGTGCCTACTAGAGTTTTCTCAAGAAGGATGGGTTAATCTGAATTTTTTCCTAAAGTAAGAGCAGTTCACACATCTAGTTGGAATGCTAAGTTACTGACTTTCCCGAGATTCTGAGATGATCCTGATCTCAGACAATGCCTGCTCAGTAGAATTTCCACTGGGCAGCACTTAAAGTATTTACTTGTCTATATAATATAAATTGAAGAGCTGCATTGTTTTAATAACTGAGTCCTATAGCTTTCTTGTGCAATACCAGATCTCAGTGTGTCCTCACTGAAGATCTCAGTGTGTCCTCAGTGAAAGGGTGTTATAAAAGAAAAATACACGTCGGTGAAAAGAGTAGGAACTCTTTCACTGGAGGGAACAATTGACATTGTTCCTCCAGTGAAAGTAGCTGTCCGAGCTCTGTAGGTTCAAGGTATCAGTGCCAAAATATTTCTTGGGAAAGCTTAAGAATTTTGACATGCTCCCAAATGTGGTAGGTTATATCTTCTTTCTAGATTTTCCAAACAACACTTGTCAGAACACTTGTGTGCGGGGCTATACTGTTGTGAATAGGAATTGTTGATAGCTGTGATACAGAGAATTCCTGCTTGCAGTACCTTAACATGGGGTTCCTGATTACATCTTCCATAGAGGGTTTTTTTTGTCCAAATAATCTCAAAATAAACATTACACTCTTTATGCCACACAACTGCTTTCTTGTCTCTTAGGGCATTTCTTCATTATAAATCTAGTAGTGACAAAATTGCATTTTCAGTGCATGACCAATGTGTTCACAGTCTCTCCTCCTGTGAACTGCAACTTGCCCATGTTTAGCTCTACCAAATGGCACAGTGATTTGTGGGCCTTCTCTGTTTATGGATTATCACTTGGTCTAGAAAATTACTTCTCTTATGTCTTCTACATAAGAGAAGTAATTATTAAGATATCTCTGTATTTAAATTAATAAAAACTACTGAAGGAGATACCTGTTGAGCAGGAGTGAACTTCAATGCTTCTTCTGAAGCTTTTGGGACATAACAAAGCTTCTAGTTTCAATAACTGAGACTGTATTTGGAACATTACTGTTACCAAGAAGCAGAGGAATTCATGGCAGTAGAAGTCATCAAGTCAGACCAGCTGCCGTGGCTCCTGTTGCTCTTTTTGAAGACAGTCTAAGGTAATGCAGGTCATTGGTGTCTGAATGCAGCTCTTCAGGTCTGCCTGAGTATGTGTGTCATTGTGAAATGTGTGGGGCACTTTGGCTGATAAATTTCTCAAAGCTACTTAAATACAATACATTAATTGATTAGTTTATTCATTAACAGTGAACTGGAGTTTACTTATCTTGGTCATTTGAGCAAATTGAAAATTAGTGTCAGTCTCTTGCTTGGTTCACAGCAAATATGAAGTTGCACTTAGTACCCCTTAGATCTCTATGAATGAAGAGTAATAGGTGTATCTGTTCCTTTTAAGACTACTGCAGTGAGATGAAGGAGTACGGCCCCATCCACACGCTGTGGTCGGCGTCGGAGGAGGCCATAGGCGACTCCCTGAAGGGCCTGGCCGGCTGCATCGAGCGCTGCTGCAGGGCCACGGAGAGGAGGATGGCAGGGCTCTCAGAGCACCTGCTGCCCATGCTGCATGAGTACGTCCTCTACAGTGACATTCTCATGGTAAGCTTTCCTGAAGGACTCCTGATGGCTCAGTATAAAATTTGACTTAGGCCAGTGACCACGTCCAGGAGAGAATTTGTAGCTGATGAAAATGTCCCTGTATTTACTCGGTACAAAGCATACACGGCATATGATACCTGTCCATTATTGGGAATCCGATTGGTCCTGTTTCTCTTGCTAATCAGGCAAGAGGTGCTCCTTCCAAATAAGAAGAGTCTGATAGTTTTGCCTGGCAGGCAGCCATGGGTAACTGTGCTAGGGTATCTAGTTTTGTCATCTTCAGTGAGCTCTGCATTGTAGCAGTGAGGGTTTGGGAACAGCAGTTGAGAAAGACCTTCCCTGACACTGCCAAAATATGAACTCATTGAGTAACAGATTGTGTGTGGGAAAAGGAGTGGAGAGGTTTTTCCCTTTCTAGGAGCTCTTCCTAAGTATGTTTTCTTTTTCCTGAACAGCTGGGATCTTCCAGTCCCTGCACCATTATATAAGCATGTGTTAGTCTTTGCCATAAGCTACTGCTCTCAGTTCCCTTTATGTATGTATTTTGCTTACACTTGGAGAGGATGTAAAAAATCAGACTCCAGAGTTGATACAGTCAGTGCTGGTGGATAATCAGCATAATAAAGCAACTGAATTCAGTGTGTCATAATTCCCACTTTGCTGCCTACAGAAAGCAGAGCATGTGTACAAACCCCTCTTTGTCTAGGTTTTGAGCAATGCCAGCTGCAGAATCTGTTGTGTTACTGCTGGGAACCCAGCTCCTGCTGTAGTGGTTTCTGGGTAGGGGCTGCATGAGTCTTACAGTCCATAGATAGAGCAAGACCCAAGTTAACTGAGCCTTTGGTGGCTCTCTGCAGGGTATTGCCAATTTCTCAGTAAGGCTTAGCTACTGAGAGTTAGGAATTCCTACTGCAATGACTGCTGTCTTTAAAACAAGCTTCACAGAAAAAGGGGCCATACAAAAATGTCCTGTATCTCACAGTCCTCATTTTTTTCTGGTAGATGGAGGTAGGTACTGCTTTGCTTAAAGATCTGAAGAGATTACTGTCCTAGCAGGTCATCTTCTCCCCCACTTCCAATCTTATTTTTCAGAATTTCTATGTTACCCAAAAGCAATTGTAGTCTTTATGCTACTGAGGAGATGCTGCCTACCCATTGCCTTCTATTTTGCAGCCTGGCTCACCCTCACCCTTTCTCAGGCGTTCTGCTTTGTGCAGAGCACAGAAAGATTTCTGGGGGCAAGCCCCAGGATGATTACCTAGCTCTTCCTGCACACCTTACTGTTGCCCACTGCATAATTTTTCTGCTTGTAGCTTTCTTGATGCAGCACTTGCAACATAGCATTAGGCCGCCATGAGGTCCTGTCGAGGGGAGAAGTCTTCCTTCAGTAGCTCATTCCTATTCCACAACTGTTCCTTTCCCTTCATTCACCATGGAATTTTATTTTACTTACTGCTTACTTCCCCAGGGAAATGCTAGCCACTAAAATAAAATACCCAAAATACTCTATGGAAGTCACCCACTAGTAAGCTGTTCAGAGGTGTGTTTAACCCCTCATCACAGGGACCTTGGTGCAGTGCTGCCAAGATCACTTGCAAATGTGCAGAACAAGGTGTGATCAATACAATACAATCCTTGTATTTTCCAGTGTTGAAAGTCCAGCCTGTAACTAGGAAAAGAGTTGGATTCATAACTAAAATA
The DNA here is from genome assembly GCF_028018845.1 of Melospiza georgiana. Taxonomy (NCBI): domain Eukaryota; kingdom Metazoa; phylum Chordata; class Aves; order Passeriformes; family Passerellidae; genus Melospiza; species Melospiza georgiana. The sequence goes on along the minus strand of NC_080438.1, from coordinate 13,656,744 downwards.
TTTACATCTGGACCAACCCCTTCCTAACTGACCCACAGAACAAATCTGATGTCCCTCAGGGTACAGATTACAGCGTTAATTAGTTATGGGTCCACATAAAATTATTTGTGTGTTTTGTGCCAAGATACCATTAAGTATTGTACAAAAACCCTGCAGAAGTATAATAATATGTTTTAAAAGGATAGTGCCTTTGTTTGCAATTAGAACTTGGCACTTATTGATGTAGCACCTTAATGTTAATTGGTTTTGTCTTGTAATTTAAAGTGTATGTGTGATAAATGTTGCCAAGCTATCATTAAAAGCTTTAAAAGAGGCAAAAGAAATAGGAAAAAAGAGAAATAGCTTTTCTTTATGAAGAAAAGCTATTCCAGACAGTTTGGGTTTTTTTTGCTTCTGTGCTTCCAGATAAACATTTTCTGTCTTTATCTAACCAAAAGATTCCAAGGTATTGATGAGTATTCATCTATATTGCTGATCTATTGCTCAGAAAAACCCAAAGTCAGATTTACCAGGTTTTTATAGTGATTACCTGTTCAAAAAGAAACATTGCAAAATTACTTGAAAATTAAGCTCTTAAATTATTCTATCATGTTTGATAAAGTGCCAAAATTTCAGAGAGAACTCAGTCAAAAAGAGAGCTAGAGAAGGTAGAGCTGCTTGTGCCCTGTGCTGTTTCAACATGCCCTATGCTAGAGGTGAATACTGAACATCTCTACAGAAGAAGCAGTAAAACCAGTTGTGGCAAGGTAATGTAAAAGAAGGTTTTGAGATTTGTAATTATATATGTCCTGCTTCTGATTTTTTCAAAAATACTAAGGCCTTGCAACACTTCTGCAAGAAAAGCATACCTGAGTGTGCTTTTACAGATGAGGAAGCTAAGGGAAAGAGACATTTGTAAGGCTTCATCAAGGTCTCAGAGCAAATGAGCATTGGAAATGCTGTTCATGTTTTGTAGCTTAATGAGTAATATTGCTTCCCCTTTCTAATTATTTTTTGACATTATGCTAAAAACCCAATACCTGATAAGATAGTTTCAAAAAAGGTAAAAATTATGTATTCTGAAAATAAGCACATATATTAATGGTAGAAAAGCTTTCATTCCTGTGATAATTTTAACTGATTTTTCTGATATTTTTTTCTGATTTGCCAGATCCATATTTGGCACTTACAAAATAATATTAAAGGTTAAAGTCACAATTTCAATAATGCCTTGTATACTATTTCTAGTCATTCTGCTTTATTTTGTAAATTTTACTCAAAGAAGATACTTCTGTTCATGAGATTTGGTAAACTCATGTTGCTGTTTTTAAATGAATATATTGTAAGTTAAGTTGATACCAAGTAAACTCCTGTAGCAGTTCTGCTTATACAACTGGCAGTGATATTGTGTATGGCAGATTCTTGTGGCACTGATTTTGGATTTAGTAAGATTATTGAAAAACCTGTAAGATAAAATACAGGTATGGAAAAATAAGTCTTCATTATTTTAAGTTTGGCTTTTTTTTTTTTGATAAAACTTATATCATTTCTAAATTATTAAATGGTATCATTCTGTGGTCTTGTTTATCAAATAGCCAACTTGTTTGATTGTTTCCTGAAAGAGCTAAAATTTGGTGCAGTTTACTTCTTTATTTTTTTTTTCCTTCCCTACTAAGGGTGTTTTGAAAAGGAGAGACCAAATTCAAGGCGAGCTGGATTCCAAAGTTGATGCTTTAGCCAATAAAAAGACAGAGAAGGATCTGGTAAGTGTTTTCAGAAGGCTGGCCTCTTCCAGGCCGTGTTGTAGCAGCAGGGAGGCGCAGAAGGACGCTGTCCTCTGAGGCCAGGGGCTGGCACTGGGGGCTGTCCCCACTCTGGCAGCTCTCGTGCCAGGCAAAGGCCATCACCAGCAAGAAGCAGCACTGAGTAGCTGGGCTGCTGGTCATGGTGGGCAGCCACTGGCCTTTGTCAACACAGGCCTGACCACGGCTCATTTTTGCAGTTAAAAGAAAGTAACAGTAGCTGCAGTGCTCTCATAGCTGCTGCTTCATTGATGTAGGAGAGGTAGAGGAGGAGATTAGAATCAGCAAAACTGTTCATTAAACTTATTTAAAGTAAAATGTTCTGTTCTTACAGGTTTCTGGTTTTTCTAGTTGGGCCCAGGGATATTTTTTTTCTTCCAATATGAAACTTTCATTCATTCCAGTGTAGTCAGACTCCAACTGGGCAGGCATCCCCAAAACCACCAGCAAGGCTCAGCAGCCAAATAAAAACAACCTCTGGGATGAGAATTGGCATTTTAAAAATTTTTGATAGTTAAACTCTCCAGTCTAAATAATGTCCTTTTAGCACAGTATTAACACCAAGTGTTATACAGTGTAAATAATATGTAAGAATTACTAATACCGTTTCAGTACATCAAAGGAGAAAATCTTAAACATTCCAGATACTTTTTACTGGGCTTGTTCTAATTAGTTTCCATGTAAAGATGAGCTGCTTAGATACTTTTTGGCACTTTAAATGCATATTTTCATTTGATTTTTTTGGCACTGAGATGAATAAATAAGAATATATTGCTGAACTCTGATATCTGCAATGGCTGTGGTATATTATACAACAATTTGCCTCTGTGTAATGCAGTGGGACATTAAGTAAATATCTCTGGTTTGGGTTTTTTTTTTTTTTTCCTGAAGCAGAAATTTTGTGTTCTGTAATTTGCTTTTGTTTTTCTACTTTTTTTGCTATTTCTCCTGTCCTTTTTTCTTAGTTTAAAGCCTGAAGCTCTTATAAAATGCTCAGAGGATGGTGAGCTGGAGAAGCCCCCTAGGCTGGGAGTTGGATAGCCATGGCAGGTGCACTCAGAGATGAATACAGCTTGTTTAGCAGCCAGACTCGTTGTTGTTTACTGCAGAAAAGACACCATAGCCTGGCAGGATGTGCTCTCTTTTCAGGATGCATTTCCTGTTATAATCTGATGGACCTCTCAGACAGTGTGCATGCACTCCCTTTTCCTGAACTGTTACAAATAAAAAAGGGATATCTTTATTTTAGCATAGTACTGATCATACCATGTTGATTTGATATTGACAATGGTTTACTCCATCATGAGATGGTTGTACTTGCTTCCAGGAGGATTTTGAAATCAGTCTGCCCAAACTTATTTTTTTTTCACTGTGTGTATGTTTCCATATCTGCATTTACAGTTTGGTAAAGGCTTTGGACACTCTGATTCCCCAGGTGTTCAGATCTTTGCTTCATCTTTCCAACCCCTCTATTTCTTACTAATTTCAGAAAATCCTGTTTTTGAGAGTCTGGTTCTTCTTGCAGTCTCAGAAGAGCAGTAAAACAGATGTCTGTTAGTCTAATCTGATAATAAAATCCTGTGTTCTCTAATTGAGTGGCAGCTGTATCCTGAAGACTTTTTCTTAATTAGAAGCTGAAGCCTTTTTCTAGTAAGAATAGTTTGGCAACAGAGAATGGTGTACTGCTATTTTTAACTATTCAAGTGACTTAACTATTTTCTTGGTCATTTTTTTAATATGTTTTCATTTTTATTATGTGTTGAAATATTTTCTACCACTTCTAATCGGACTTATTTCTTATAAAGGTGGTCATAACACAAGTATGTTGTGGAACAGGTCTCAGACACCAAGTTTGGGTATATTTGTACATATCTCTTCCTATGCAGACCTCCTGTAGCTTCTAATGATCTCATAGATGTCAGATTGAACTTGTCAGTGCAATCTAGTAGCCAGAAATTTTGCTGACAATGAGTGGCATGAACCCTAATCTCATTTGAAGTACATTTCCACTACAGATAAGAAGTCTCAGACTGTCATTAGAGCAGATAAAAGGCTGTGAGATATTTAGCATTGGTCGTGGCAAACATTAAATGATTTAACAAATACAAGGTTGTACAGCAGAAGAATGTAAAACATCCCTAAGGTCATTGCAGATGAAATAGGCTGAAATTGCAAATTAAACCTTATGGGACATTAGTCTAATCAGCTGGGAAAAAAATGTTTTCTTTAGCTGTGTTAGAAACCAGCTGCTGCTGGTGCTGCTACAAAAGCCAGAACCTTGGTTTCTACTCCCAAATTTGGTCCAAAAAGGAGGCTGTTATTCAGGGTATGGGTGGTTTGAAGATTGTGATTTTGGATGCAGGTTCTGACAGAGAGAGTGTGCCCAACTTCGGTACCCTCCTGCTTAACCAGACATTTCTTACCTCCAGAGCTGTGGCTGAACAGATAGTGGAATGTGCTGCTCCATGATTCCCTCACTCCATCCTGAAGGTTACACAGCAATGCTGGTGTATCCCTCTATGGTTTGGGCATTTTTAATGGTTTTAGTCTTGCCACTAGGGCTGATAATAATTCTGAAAAAAAGGCTGGTATTAATGTGCTCTGACAAAGCAAGATAAGCATTAAATGCCAACTTAAGGATTCTAGTGTTCAGGCTTGAAACTGAGTAGTAAAGAGATGAAATGCTGAATCTATTACATTCTGAATATATTTTGTGTTTTAACTCCAGGCTAAAAAGGGGTTAGTATCACCAAGCTGTAGGATTAATTCACATAGCAGCTAGAAATTTGTGCTATTTTGCTTAGTGAGATGGTGTAATATACTGTCACCATGTAATCTGTCCATTGGGCCATGTCTCCTTAGCTACAGTCACACAGTCCATGTCTGCAGCACTCTGCTGTAGCAATGCCTGGCTCCCACCTTCCTGAGCTCTGGTCCCCCGGCTGATTAGTGCTGTGGTGGGAGATTTCATTTCTCACACTGGCTGCCTCAGTGAGATCCTTGTAAGAAAATGGATTCAGAATCCTGTTTAATTTGCAGGATAAATTGTAACAATTTACACCTTGTAAATGAGGAACACTCCAGGTGTGGTTCGGTTTGGACTTAACAAAAACTAGATGTTTTAGTTAACTCCAAACCATTCTTCTTCAATTTCTGCTGTCATGGCAGCTAAAGAGAGTAGCATTGCTGGGTTTTTTCAGATTTGAAGAAGTAGACCTTGAACGTGTCTACTTGACATGGTGACATGTGGCATAATACTGCCTTTAGACCATAAGTCCAACCCCTGCTTAATACAACATGTGATTTCTTTGGGGCTTTGGAGTGGGATGTTTAAACTGCATATCCAGGCAGAGTTGTGTAACAGTCTGCCTGTCCATATCATGTTCTGACTGCAGTATGGAAGAAGTTTGTAGTTCCTAGAAAAGGTTAGACAAAAACAAACTGTAAAATAACTTAAAGTTGTAAAGTGGTAAAGACCAAGGTAAGGGGAAGCTGCAGCCAGGACTTCTAAGTCAGAGAAGTTCTTTATGTGTGTAGAGTAGTGTATTCCTACATAGGAACTTTTTTTTTGCAAAAGCAGAGAATGGATTCAACTGCCTTTCCTGCTCTAAATCATCTTTAAAATGTCATCATTTTCAGTATTCTGTGCACATTCATTTTTTGGTATTTGAAGGAAAGGCAGTTAGCATGGAACACGGTCAAAATACCAAATCCAGTTGTCTGTAATTCCTTTAAAGGTAATCCCCCCACATTTAAGCTTTGGATTAGCCTTTTCATTTTGAATGCAGTGTTAATAGTCTGTAGCTTGATTAGTGGTTTGGCCAGATAACTAAACTTGGGCTTTTCAGTAAAGTAGAAATTTTTTTTTTTTTCATTTTCTTCCTCATTAATAACCAGTATGTCATTAACCTAGAAGTGTGGCAAAGAAAATCAGTGTGGAAATCAAATCTAACTAAAAATGTTTGTTATTGACTGTGGATAACATTGATTCAGGTGAAATTTTCAGTTTTACTACCTAAGGAGTTCTTGGCTTCTTTAAGAGCAGAATGGGATCCAGGTTCTGTGACCCTTTCAGGCAGTGTTTGATGATTCAGTTTGTGTCTGATGGCAGCATCACTGCTGTTGCGCTCGATCACTGTTCTCCCCTGCATGGTCCAAGCTGAGGCTCTGCACCCAGGCTTTCCATGTCTTGCTCTGAGTTCTGAGGTTTCTGTGTTCTACCAGGAGCATAAGCATTCTTTTAAAATCCTGGAAGTTAGTCCTGGAATCCTGAACTTCCTATCAATGAAAACACTAGCTCTGCAGAAAGTAAAAGTAGCTATCCAACTTCACACGGGTGTGGTATGAGGAGGAAACAATTTGCTTTATGGCAGAATATAAGGATGAAGAAGAAATGTATGAACCTGAGTTGCAATGGAAGCAATCCAAGGAATTGAGTTTTCCTGCTTGATGTTCCTTATTTTGGTGGTGTTTGTGCCTGCCTTCCCTCCTGCTGCAGACAGTGGCTCTGCAGTCCCAGCAGGGGATTTTGCACTGTAGCCACAGGAGATGTGACAGGAGATGTTCTGTGACCTGGTGCCAGCCAGAACAGACGCAGCTGATGAGTAAATGACAATAGGTAACCAAATTACTGAGAAGACCAGAAAAACTCATTAAAGACAGGGCTGCTGTCCACTTACTCCCATTAGCTGGCAAGTCAGCTTGTGCATCTACAGTAATGAGAAGCAAGTAATGTCTGAAGAGTAGCCCTCAAAGTTTTGGGTCCTGAATTGCTGTGAAAGAGTTTCTTCTCTGTAGATGTCCTTTCATTTAATTTCTTTCTCTGCTTCTGTATTCATTTTCCCTCATATGGTCACACACCGTTCCACAAGAAAAGATGGTAATGTGACAGGCAAGAAATCAGAAAGCTTGTGATTTTGATTTCTGCTGTCTTCTCCCCATTCTGTTTTCTCCTGTTATCAAAGATTCTGACAGGATTTTCTCAGTTTTCCTCGCCAAATCTAATTTGTACAATTGATTCTGCTTCAGTAAAGCCCTCTATATATTTCTGTTTTAATGCATTAATGTCAAGTGCTAGTAAAGAGGTGCCAGAGTCTGTAATTCTCTCAGTAATAAAATATATATCTCCAGTAATACTTTCATTCTGATCTATATTTTCTCTTATTAATATTTCAAAAATTGTAGTGAGTTATTAATTAAGAATTAATTTTAAATTTATCCCTGGGAAAAGACTTTTTTTGCTAAGTTAAATACTAGCCTTGGTTCTGCAGTTCTCTTCATCTCCACTACAGTCAATTGGTTTAAATAATTTTGGAAATGGTGATTTTCCTAATATTTTTTAATGTTTAAAATTAATATTTAGTTCTCAGAAGAGATTGGGAAACTTGAAGACAAAGTTGAACGTGCCAATAATGCTCTGAAAGCGGATTGGGACAGATGGAAGCAGAACATGCAGTGGGATATGAGATCAACATTCACAAATGTGGCTGAGAATAATCTCCGTTACTATGAAGAGGTAAAACTCTTTCTCACAAAAATGTTATTTTTTTATTATTTCAGTGAAGAAGTCCATGGTAAAGAGGAATTTTTCCATTTTAGTTCAAATATTTGATAACTTTGGAATCAGTTTCTGTGGGAATAGTGGGGCAGTTATGCTTAATTTGACAGATTTCAAGCAGAATATATTTTATTGTGCCCAAGTCGTTGATCCTGAGTTCATCATCGACAGAGGGCACTCTTGTTTTACTAACCACAACAACTTGGAACATGATTTTTGGTTCAGTGTCAGCTGCTATATTTCAGTTTGGAAACATTTTGCTGCATTTCAGAAGAAGCCCTCTGAAAGGCTCAGACCTGTATGAGGAAAACATTTAAGTGTGATTCCATCAGATTTTTATTTTCAGCTCAAACGCCTCAGGTAATATTCTTGGTAAGAATTTCCAAGAATATATGCTAGGAAGGAGAATTTGAAAACATATAACAAAATACATTAAGCATTCTGTGAAGTTTCCTCATGGGGAACACCATGTTGATTGAAATGCGCATTTTGAAAATATCCCACATGTCTTGAAGGTTTTAAAATAATTTCTCCTTACTTTTGGGGGAAAAAATGGAATGCACTGAGCTATATATTAATCATAAATTAGTCATTTTCACAGATATATTTTGGTATGTGTAACTTCAGTCCTGTAGTCTGAGCCTTTTATGGATTGCACATTAGCCAATGGCAGTGCTCTGATTTTACAAATCATTTTGTTAAAACATAATTGAAAAGACAGAGCTCTTGATTATCAAGTCTAATTAATTAACATGCAGTCTGTGAGATGCATGGACATTGACAATCTGTTGTTACATATTAAGATCAAAATATTTTCAGAAATCGGGCAGCAAGCTTTTGGCATCCTCTTACATTGTCTTCGTTTATTGATGGTCTCTGACTTCTATAGCAGCAATATGTATGTTAAAACAATGCTGAATATATTAGAATATTTTCTTTGTGAATGATTAACTAAAATATAAAAATAATTATTTGGCTCTTTTTCCTGTCTAGAAATGTTGTTTTGCTGAATTAGAAGTTTAATCCAGAGCACTAAAGCACATATTGCACATTAAATTACTGTTCTTAAGCCACAAACTGTAGAAAATTATTCAGCTCTCTCTGTAACTGCCAGAGGTTCTTAAATAGCCTCTGAAATACCAGACAAGTTGGTTTATACTGAGGCACAATCTTTTATTGGTGCTTTTCTTGAATAATGAAATCTTCATTGAGTGGTTTTGCTGTTACATCTTTGTAGATCTACATTTTAGAAAAAGCACCTTATCTTACTACAGCAGTTGCAATAATAAGTAACAATTGTGCTAACTCTATCACTCCTTGTTTGCAAAGTAAGAGCTTACCAATCTCTTTCTTGTTTTATCAGAAAATCACCATCACAATCATGATATTCAAAAGAACTTGATGAAGTTAATATTTTGATTGGGAGTTTTCACCTAAAATTTGTTTATTTGAGACCCATGGTTAACAGTGGTGGTTAATTATTAGAGAAGTGATTACTGATTACTGTCAGAGGCCTGTGTATTTAAACTACAAGAGTGTATACTTCAGAAAGCAGCAGGAAAAGCAGTTCTGGCATCTGCTCCTGCTGTTTGAGACTGAAACTTCAGGACAGGAATCTCAGAAACCTGAGAAGGGGAATATTGTTTTTATGCTTTCAGTAGGAAAGAGAATCCAGCCTTAAATGTAATAGTTAGAGTCTGACTCATTAAACTCATGTGCACAAACACAGTGTCTGTTACAGTGTTTTTCACTTGTTCAGTTATTACTTGCTTCATTAGCATTCTTTCACATGTCTGAAGTTACTCATTCAGACTTTTGATGCACCATTTGATGCTTACTAAGCCTTTTCTTGCTGTAACATCCCACATGTTATTTCCTGCCTTTTCTCTTCCCCAAAGCATGATCTGTGCATTTTCCCAGGCACCATGGATGCTATGAATGTGATTCAGTCACCCAGTTCTTCTGTCCAGCTCCTATAAGAAATCATCTCCTGCTTTCTAACTTAGTCACTACCTGCTTCTCATCCTTTCCACAACTTCCCCCTACCCTCAGTTAAACTGTCTGTGCCTCTCCACGAGCAGTGTCCCATTCTCTTCTCTACAGCAGCATTTCACTGTGCTTCTCATTACTTCCCTTGCTGAGTGCATTTACCAGGCACACAACTAAAGAAGGAGACATTTCTGTTCACAGTGATTCTCTGCAGCCCTTAGATTTTGGGAACCACAAAGTACTGAGAGACAGGCATCTTGTACTTTCTGATGGCTGAATGCAGCCCTTCAAAACTATAAACCCAAGCCAGTGTGGTCAAACACAACACAGCAGCGTGTCAAAGAATTTCCAAAATATTATTTCATCTTTGTCACAATGGGCAAAGAATATGACCTTACATTTGTTTGGGTTTTGGCTTAATTGTAGTTGCCTCCTAAGGATTCTGCTGTCAACTTGTCAAGGATCACTTAGCTAGCACAAAAGAGTATCTCTTCCTTAAGCTGAATTAATGTTCACATTAATTAAATGTTACTCCAAAGTGTTACCTGTAATTATGTTTCTCCAGATTTACAATTTAGAAGTTATTCCTGTAGTCTTCCAGTTCACTGGCTATCTGCATTTATTAAACTTGAATAGGAAGTGTTCCTTTGTTTCTACAGTTTTGTGTCTCTCAATACTGTGGTAACAAAGACATGAATAAAATCCCAGTGTTGCAGATTTACAGGGTGCTCCTGTGCAGGACTGTGAAAATGAAAGCTTTCAATTGATAATGTGCAAGGTTTGTTATAATATATTTAAAATCATTTAGGAGACAAGAATTACCATGACTGACCAATCATTTGGTATTCCTGTAGCTGGTCTCAGTGCTTCATACAGTTCTGTACTTTCTTTGCTCTGGAAAAGAGTTGAAAACATCCTTAAGTCTCTCTGTATTCCACAAAGTCTTAAATCCAAAATAATATTGTACTTACAATGACAGTAAATGCGTTGCTAGAATAAGGAGGATTTTCTGAAACAAAATGAAAAGGTTTTAGGTTTTAAAAGTTCATCAATTTACTTCTATTTCTGAAATAAATGGCATTGATTCAGCATGTGTTAACACCACACCATTTATTTTGTTCCTTTTCATGAGGTCTTAGGCATGACACCATGGTCTGACAGCTTAGTCCAGAAGAGGTATCTGCCAAGCAGCTGGAATCACAAACTGTCCACAGGGTGGAGCTTTCATCTGAGAAACTGAGTGTCACCATGAATATTTTGTTAAATTTAGAAATAGATATTCTAAAGATGGAGCATCACTAAATCCAAAGCAGGATGCAGAGTTAGTGGTGGTGCTGGCAGTGTTACTTAGCTGGCAGGTTTGAAGTGTTGCTGCTGCAGACTAGCAGAACCAAACCAGGCCCTGTTGAACTCTGGCTTCAAAAAATAGAAGCAATTCAACATGTGCTAAATTTTTCTTTTTTTTTCTCATGTGTTTAGTATAGCTAGTACATATGCAGCCAATGAATTTTGACAACCTATTTTTTTTAGGAAAACCACCAGAATAAGTGGCTAGGTTACAGTCCAACCCAAAGACTCGTTATAGATTGCAAATCCAGCAAATATACCAGAGTTTGGGTTTCCACTGCTTGTTGGGTACTCCAGGAAATGCAGACAGATTGGTGGTTTTTCCTAAAATGGGATGATAGTTTTGGCATTGAAAGAATTTGTTTTCTCTTGAGCATGGATGAACCTTTGTTTTAAGGCATATAATTTGATTTTAGTTATTGCATGGGTAATTAATCCCCGCATCTTAATCAGATAATTAGTTACCTTTGATATAGTCAGATTCTTGTTAGTATTGGCACATCTTACTATTTTTCAAAAAAATAAATAATTTCCTGATTTTCTTAAGTGTTTCAAGCACAATTTGTTGTACAGGCATAAATGGATCCAAAAGATTCATTAGGGCAGAGCAATACTTGTTCCCCATTACAGCAACTTCCCTCTAACTCCAAAGCCCTTATGAACCTCTCAGTCTTGTAAAAGCTACAGAAAAATAGATGAGATTTTTTATTTGCCCTATAGGCCTATGTAGTGATGCATTTAAGCAGTCATTTGGTCGTGTAGCAGAAAGTTGGCTGCTCCTGTGTGTTGATCACATCCTACCTTAGCCATGCCTGGGAGTTCAGCTACCAAACTTCATGAGATTTTCAAAGCTCCCCTATCTGAGCCTCTTTGTCCCTGTTGCTTCAAAGGCAGATCCATCTTCGAATCCTCATTCACTTCAGCCTTTAAATTTTTTTTTTTAAATAATTTCAGGAAGATTTTTTTGGAGTGAGAATTACTATTTCTGTGTGGTCTAGTTTTTGTTCCCCTGCACACAGAAATAATGAAAATACCTTCAGACACAAACAAGACTTCATTTTCAGATTCTACTCCAAAAAACTCCATCATAATTGCTGGTTTTAAGGTATCAGCCATGGATAACTGGGAACTGGAACAGAAACACACATGGCATGTGACACACTGCTTCTGCTAGCATCCTTACTACATATTCAAATTTTATATCTCCTTTTTCATTATATATGCAATTGTACTATATGAAAAACTTTTTGCTGCTTTTTCTAAGAATGATGTTGCAGAATAGATATGTGTCCTCCAGTAGTAATCAGAATATTTCAGGTAAAGTAGCCTTATTTAAGTTCTTCCTATTTCATTTTGTGTATTTAGGCTTTTTTTTATGTTTTCCATTGGGCTTTTACGAGTAATTGGATTATGAATTTCAATCCTGTGCAAACACATTTAATTTCCTCTGTTTGGATTTTCTGGAGTTTTTTTCATTTCTGTCTCCTTTGTGAAAACTGGCTGATCCTCTATTTTGATCTCCATTTTCAACCTCCCAGGAGAATGGAGTAAAATCATTTGGTAATAATGTTGAAGTATACATCACTAACAAAATGTTGTTTATGAAGTTCATGCTTCACAATGTGAAAAGCTTGGCCCTAAGGCACAGGGATCTAGTTTTGTTTTGGTGTGGTTAATTATAAAATTTGTCAGCTGTAGGAGCACTGTGATGTCTGACAGTGAAATGAGCCACCATTGCTCTTACATTTTTAAAAATGTGTGTTAGTTCCATAAAGAGGGATAAATTATAAGCTGAATAACTTGTGTGAAAAAAATGCTTTGCATCTTTGTCTGGACAGACTTGAGTAGATCATATCTATCTGGTCAAGCAATGTATTATTATTGCATTTTAACATGTGCAGCTTGGCTCAGTGTTGCAAAGATAACACAAAGCCATTTTTACATTGCAGCCAATGACAATACATGTATTTTAATTCACATTACTGAAATTATGGAATAACAAAACTTGGACTTACGTGGTAATTCAGTTAAACTGTGGTTCAGAAAAAAAATCTGTCATTTCCAATGAAAGACTCTTCAAGAAAAAGTAATGTTTTCTTGTACCACACCTAGAAAAAGCTTTGAAAAACAGCCGTGCCTTGCAGCTTTCTAGGATGGTGATCCAGGCTGGGCTCTAACAAACAGAAATTGAGGAGTTTGAGAGCCACAGTGAAGACACATTGCTAGTAGCTGCCTCACTGACATTTCAAAACCAAGAGGCCACATTCCAGCTCAAGCCTCTCAGATAGACTCAGATGCCACAGTGAAGTAGGGGAGAATCTAATGATCAAACTTTAAGGCTTTATACAAAAGGTCAAAAAGACCTTCTAATTTAGAAGTCAGTTTTCAACACTTGTATTTCACTGTTCAGGCTGGCAGTATCGTCACTGTTTCCCCCTGGTGTACCATTTCTAAATAACATTTCTCCAAAAAGTCAATGAAGAAAGTAGATCTCCACATGAATCTTATCCTGTTAGTCCTCTCTTTTCACAGTAATTCAGACCTTAGATACACTCTGAACAGTAGCATAATGTTGTTGTGTGCATGAGCAGCAGAAGTTACTTGGGGCTTTTGTCAGCAAGATCTGAAGAGAAAGACTGGGGCAGTAAATTCATGGTATCCATGAATTTAAATGTGAATAGCAGGAATGATCTCGTGCCTGATAACAGCCAAAAACCCGTGCAATAGTAAGCTCATGCTTATTCTTTGTGATCTTTTAGTTCAGTTGGCTTGGGGTTTTAACTGCTCTCCTTTTCCTGAAGACCCACTTGTTCTACTTTCTTATGTCTTTAGAGACAAAGCTACTGCTTTTTTTTTTTTTTTCTTATTACTTTTGTCACCTTTAATTTTCTGGGTATCCCTGGTTCTGTATCCTTGAATCATCATGGATTCCCCCAGCTCCAGTCATCCTGTTTGTATTCTTTGTTTTTCTCTTCAAGCTTATATTTAACATTATCAGATCCTCCCACTCATCTGCTTACACACAGACATGCAGTTATACCAGGACCTGGCTCTTCAGTGCAGAATGATTAAATCTCCATATTTCATGGCAGAGTTTGGAAGTCATTCACAAGAAATGTCTAATGGAGTTAGGTGGCTGCAAGTTCAAGCAGGGTCATTTTCATGTCTCCTAAGCAATGACAGATGGATACAAGGTGCTTCCATGAGCTGGGCTTAGCAGGTTGCTGTGGCTTGAATAGTTGTTGACAAAAGATTTCAGTTAGGAAATAACACTGTTTTCAGGGTACTGATTTAATTCAAAGTTCAGGTAAATGGAGTGTGCTGTCCAGGTTTTAGTATATATTTCCTGGGAAATTTCAATAGACTTATTTATGGTGCATAATAAAGATTCTTCATGGAAAACAAACTGTGTAGAGGAAGTAGTAAATCAGCTGCATTGTCAAGAACAATAGGTATGAATGTATAAGTCAAATTTTTTTAAGAACATTTCCATTTCAAGGCTTTTTTTCAATAGCATCAGAACAAGGAAATTACTGCAGCAATTTGCCTGTCCTGTTCTACTGACAGACTTGAAATAGTAGAAACCTGGTGCTTTGGGTAACAAGCATCAACTCACTGCAGGTTACCTTGTGACAGCCTTGCCATGGCTCTCAACAATAATTTCTGATTTAGAATGGCATGCCAAGCTGCCAAGACTCATTTAAGCTAAATTGAACCAAAGTAATTGGGGGGTTTTGTTGGTTTTCTGGTTTTTTCATTTTACTGCCTGCAGGATGCTTCAGATAAAAAAAATAGTTTTTACAATTGTAAATACATTTTTCCATAAGCCGAGAAATACCACTTAAGGATAACAATTTCCCTACTCCCAGCCTCTGTCTTTCTGGTTCTATTTCTTTCCCATTACTCTGGGGGAAAATGAATTCTCTCCTTATTTAGAAAAAAAAAATGGTTTAATTTAACTTGGAAGGAAAATTGGGTATACATTAGGAATCCACAGAGATTACAAGAGAACAGTGCCTGACAATGTGCTTTCTATTTGGAAGAGATCTTTGCCTGTAACTAAAGGAAGAGATTAAAGAAGAGCATAATTAATGATAGCATCTTCCATGCTACAACATACAATTACAGTGCTCACAGTGTGTGCCTGTCATTATGTAAAATTGACCTTTACAGCTCACTCAGCATGTTAGCTAACGTTTTGCATTTTGAGCTGCCTAGGAAACCGTATTTTGCTCTTACCATGATCCTGCAAAAGCAGCTTGTGACAATGTGTGTGTATTCTGCTATTTTTTTCATTCTCTTTCTCCTTGGCTAACAGTTCACAGAAATCTCTCTGCTGCACTCACATGTATGTCTTTGGTTTTTTCAGTGCCTTGCTACGTGGGAGTCCTTCCTAGCATCTCAAACAGTGGATCTTCACGTGGATGAAGATTCTGAAGACAAGCCTTGAGAAATATTTCTGCTTGATCTCTGCCTTTTCCATGCAGTTTCTCCCAACCAAAGTGCTTTATATGAGATCAGATATATTATTAAATTTAACTGTTAAAATCAGTGAAATGCAAGAAACCAGCTTATTGTACACTCAGGTATTCTAGTCCTGAAATACATTTTGAAACATGCTATATATTGCTTTATATTGCTTAGCTCTGATTTTACATATTTTTATGCATTTGCATACAATTTTTTTCATAAATATTGTGTAATTTTGATATAAAGTATTTTAAATATGTAAAAATAGCTCCATTTTAATAAAAAGTTGACTAAGGAAAGTTTGTCATCAGTCTGTATCCTTGTCTTTTTAGAAGTATTTTGGTATTTTAGCATGCTTCTTTAGATTCTCTTTCTTGAGTAATTTCTTGTACTTACAGAATTATGCTATGTAGTCCTCAAGGACTAGTACTTTAGTATTATTTTAATAGATCTTTCTAGTTGCCCAATGGCAACATAGGACATAAAGATGCCAAACATGTCCTGTGAGATTAATGCTGCTTTAAAGTGTTGATAATTTAGTTTTCAGTTTGCATTATTTACATGTTTGTTAGACATCTTCAATTTGACATTTTTAAAGGATAAAGAAAAAAGTGACAGTTCATGAAACACTGTATGTACAGTGATACCATTAGTCATAGCACTGATCCTGCCAACACAAGAACTTCCATTTGGAGTTTGCAGGGTGAAACCTGCTCCCATGGCTCACATTCCTGTAATCATCAACTTCTTTCCTCTTTAGACAGTCAGTGTGGAAGAGGAGGGGTTAAGAAAATAAGAGGTTTGCATTAAAATGATCAGCTGATTCACTCATGCAATATGCATTAAAGTCTTCCAGTCACTGAATTATTCCACCCAGAAGGTCCTCCAGTCTGCAGCTGTAGTTTCTGCAGTTCTCCCTGGTGGTTAAGGTCTGAGCAAGCCACAGGCTTTATATGGAAAGAACGAGGTCCAGGGATCAGAGACAGCCTAACCAGGGCTCTGGCCTTGCAGAAGAGCAGGGCTTCAGCCATCACCTGCACCTTTTGTGGTGGCATTTTGTGAGCTTGCTCTGGTCAGTCTCCTAATGGCTGCAAGGGACAATTCCAGAGCACATGGCTGCTGCTCCTGGGTGGCTGTGGAGCTGTCTAAGCTGAGCAAGGGTTTTGTGGCTTTCATCTTAAAAAATGCATATTGCAAGTAAGACCTTGACTACCAGCATGACCTTTTCAGCAATGCTAGGAATAGTGCTCTCATGCTGCCCCCCCATGAAGTGGTAGTGAAAGCTCAGCTCTTTTTTTTCATCTATGAAGTGTCAGTTAAGGTGCTCCTGAAATCCTGCAGGGAGCATCAATCTCTCCCAAAGTGGACAACTCGCTGTGCAGAGGTGAGCCTGTGCTCAGGGCAGTGCAGTGCTGGAGGGCTGTGCCTCACAGGCTCTTCTCCAGCCATGCTGGCAGTGGATCCTTGCAGGAGGAAGGGAAGAACAACATGGCTGGACTGTGCTCTTTACCCACTGTACCTTCCTGAGGATTTTTTTAACACCAGAGCTTCTTTCAATATGCTTAATGGCTTTCCCTTTCTTTTTTTTTTTTTTCCTAAATTCATAGGATTTACCATGATGAATATCAATGAATTCCACAACTTAATATGTAGGAAAAATCAATCAATTTTGTGATCTAAACCAGTTGCCCAACAACTTTCGGTAACACTTCCTGCCTGTTTAATTGTGAGAAGAGATGAACAACTCTTTCCTATTTGTTTTCCCTGTGCCACTCAAGAATTTACAGAGCTCTAGCATGTTTTCCAAGTACTGTCTGTATTCCCAGAGGAAAAGCCATAGCTCAATACCATATAGTACAAAAGGCACTTCACATCAGTGCTCATTGTTACTGCTTTTCTCTGTATTTTCTAGTTCCGCTGCAACCAGTGATCAAAATGCAGACACACCAGAAATGGACATGTTGTCATAATTATGCTTTGATTTTTGTCATCATATTCCTAATTTATTTTTTGAAGTACCACTGAATGCTGAGCTGCCATTCCACAGAACTGTCCACAGAGCTATTCTGAAGGTTACTGAATAATTTAATATCCATCAGTGTGTATATATAGGAGAATTGGCTTTTCCCCAGTGAGCATTTATTTGCATTTATTAATACTCAATTTAGCCTGCTGTTTTTAGCTCCTAATTTCTCTGTAATGTGCAGTTCTATAAACAGGATTGCAACAAGACAGACAGCAGTAACACTCTGAATACCAGATAAGCGGAGGTTCAAGGAATTGAGCTTGAAGAGGCTTAGTGGAAGGCTAGAAATTATTGAGTGTAACCAAAAATTACGACCATGCTGCTAATTTAGGCACCTCTAAGGACATACAATGTCTGGTTAGCTGAGATGGGGAGTGCCAATGCGTGTTACATTGATTTTATCTGTATATATATGACTAGAACATTATTACCTGAGACATTTGGAAATCAGAAGCACCAATGGACATTTTGCATTCTAGGTAAAAATGTTCATTATGTTCATGATGTATTTTTCATTTCTTTTTCTCTTAGCTAGGCCGTAACTTATGTGGGAAAGACTTTAGCAGTCAGTTTTATAGAGGCCTTGTGACCATAAATTCCTGATTTTTTAGTAGCTCTATCATCATGTAATAATAAGGTCTATTGTTGAGATCAAACATTGTCCTTTTTGTCATGGAAATACTTCTGAAACTTAGAATTTTAGAAAATCTATTGCCTATTTAGACTTATTTCCAAAGATTCTTCTTTTGTGGAGCCTTCCTTAGATTTATGATTGGAAAGTGCTTAAGCTATTTGATTACTGAAAATCAGTCTGCCCCTTACTGGATTTTCATGCTCTGTGTATTTCAGTGGTTCATATCTAGGACCTGTAAACAATGCACCTCCCTCTCATTAGACTGAAAACACATACAAAGAAAAGAACAAAAGCCTTCTCTGGTACCTAACAGGGGACCTGTCACCAGAGCAAATTGCTGGCAGTAAAGGTGAAACAAGGATGTGTGTAAAAAATCAGCGGCCCTAAGCTGAATGATTTTAAAGTGTTGCCTGATACCAACTCTTCACAACTGATCTATGGTAACATGCATGTCTGGAGAAAGAAGAAATAAATACAGGTTCTTCTGGCCCCTGCTGCTGTCAGCCTATGCCTAAAATAATGATCATTCAAAAAGGTTTGTGCAATATGTATTGAATTCTATTCATTTACCTGATAGCTGTGGACAGGATTTCACTTCTAGTATCACTAAAATTAGGATAATGCTGGCATAAATTAATCATGAAATCAACCTTTGAGCAGGAGCTTTGAAGGCCATGAGGAGTATCAAGTGGTTTTGTTTCATATATCTAAATCATATTTTAATATCACACATCAGCACTGCCCACTACTTTAGACAAACAGTCCCTTACAACTTCATGAAGAACAGATGAAGGTAGAGGTGTGTAAAATTAGCTACTCTGATATGTTTTAAATTTACTCAAAGAAAATTGCTAAATAACCCTGTTTCTAACAAATGGAGGAGCTCCTACCTGCCAGCTGTGCAACTGACTTGAGTGAGAAGAGGATGAGATTGTAAAAGCTTTGCAGAAAGCACCTGGACAGCAAAGTATTCATAAAGCACTTGCCAGCTCTGCAGCTCTTGCTGTGTGGACCTGCTGTTAACTGCTGTGTGTCATGCAGGCAGCATCTTTACTGTAGTCCTGCAATCATCATGAAGAGAGAGAAGCCTTATCTATGCAATCCCCAGAGGCTCCTTATTGAATACAGAGTGATTGAAAGTGCTGGCCAACAGCATGAACCAGGAACTCCTTCACAAAACCCCCTGTGCTACAATTTTCAAGCTGCACCAGTGTTTGGATGCAGCCCCCAGTGTTGGTGCCACTGCCTCACTGGGAGGAACAGAGGCAACAACTCATCTGAACCTGAAAGGGATGGACACAAACTTCCAGCAGACTTGGGAGGTTCTGGAGACCTGGAAAATGAGGGTACATCCTGGTTTAGGTGAGGTACACACACATCTGAAGAAATGAAGAACAGTAAGAGGATGTCCTTGTCCAAAACCTAGTTGGAAAAAATATAGCAAAATCATTGTATTCATTTTCCTGCAGGCAGAAAGTCATATGTGAGGTTTAAAATTTTTTACCTAGATTGGGACATGACAGTAAGTGTTCAGCAGGAATAATTAATTTGAAAGCTGTATTGCTTAAAAGTTTACTTAAGGAATAAGCATTATTATGTCTGCATTAATATTTAACCAAGAGTTACCAGAAAGCCATTAACTTTTAAAACCAAACTAAAAAGTTTCTTTGGAATTAAAGTAACGGTAAATATGTGATGTGGGGAAGATTGACTGTTCTTTAAATAATTTTTTAACACCATGGCAGCTTAAAGAGCAACTGAACTGCTTTTTTGAATTAACTTCCTTAATTAAAAAAAAAAAAAAAAAAAAAAAGAAAGTAGTTGCAATGTTACAATATGATTTTTTCTTTTTTCTTTTTTTTTTTTTTTTTTTAAGTGAAGCATCTCACCAGGCTCTTTTTCCAAATGAAAACAAATAAGATGTTTATTTTTTTTTTAATTTTTACTCTGGAGTTTGTTAATTTAAATAATAAATAAAGCTTTCACCAGGAAGTAAAGAAATAATATGTAAAATAAGAGCTGAGCAATCTGCTCTGCACATGTACAACTGTCACAAAGCTCCTCACTTCTAAGTGGAGAAATGTTTTTTCACTCAGGCACTGCATTATTTGTCAGGTTAGAAGACAACCCAGAGCTGCTGTGAACATCAGGACCTCCTGCCCATGAGCCTATAAAAATTGTTTGGGCCCCACAAAGCTGGCCCTGAGCCCTTAAGGCTGGCAGGGCCTGTAAAGGACCAGCAGCTCACTGAAGTTTCAGAATCACTCCTTTTTCATCTCCTTTCACTGCTTGATTCCTCAATAACACAAGAGTCCAAAATTTGTATCTAATAAAAGGTTAAAGAGGGAAATGTGTGAGAGTCCTTTTGAACCTAGAAAATATTATGAGAGTCTATGAAATAGAGTGGAAATTGACAGTAATTATATTATTAAGAGAAAAATTATTACAAGAATTCAGTACATCCTCTCCTGCTTTTGTCCACCAGCAATACCTTTTGCAATAAACAAAACAACCTGGCAGATACTCAGCTGAGGTAAAAGTAAATCTAAAGCAAGGTCAAAAGAAGATTTGTAATTTGGTTTGAGAGAAAATACCTAAATGACAATAGCTCATCAGAGAGTATGTGTTCATTCACTGACAGGACAGGACAAATTTTATAAATGAATTAATTGTGACAGCTTAACACTGTAGAGTAAGTTGTTCAATATTTATTGGTGCATTGCAGATGTTCCTTTATTCCTATGATTGCACCTGTTTTGTTACCATCTCGTTGTAGGAAAGAAAATAAATGGAGAAGTATAAAAGGGGAGGCACTAAAGCAGAAAAATCAACTCATTTTTAATCTGTGATGATGACTGTACACTGTGACACATAAATGTTAAAAGAATTTTAAAATATTATACAAATACAGTTGTGCCTCATTTTGTCACATACAGTTACAGCAAATGAAAAATACCCTCCTGCTACAAGCTGCACCTAGAACCTTTTATTTCTATTAGCCTTTTCTTCATGTGGGACTTGCTGCTGAAGCAGAGAGACTCTCAGTACAGACGATCATCATCCCCATCCAGAATATCTAATACAGAATGGCAGTACTGGGTCAACCTGGCCAGTCTCAGCCAGGTTCTTATAACCAAACTGAAAAGACCTATGGTTAAAATGCAGAGATGCCAATAGAAGACATCCCCTTTTCCCCTTTTTCCATAAAGCCCCTTCTGGCCCCAGTTTAATAATGACTTTTACAGCCATGCTAGGACAGAGTGCACAGGACCCAGACTGAGGAGGTGGCACAGAGAGGGGTGTGCAGGGCTGGCAGCCAGGCACACACTGGGCAGGACAATCCCTTTCTCCAGGCCACCCCACTGCCAGGAGATGCTGAGGGGCAAAAGGAGGAACTGCACTTTGTCTCTTACTCACATTCTGGGAGTGGTACAAAGATAACTGGCAGCAGTCACTTGGATTGCAATCTAGACACAGATTTCAGAATACAGAAAATCAGAAAATAGGACAGAAGGAAAAGAATAACTTGGATACAATTAGAAGGATATTTGCTTTCAAGGTTTAAATTATATTTAGCTTAGTTTTTAACACTTAACTTGAAATGTTCCTACAATATATGGGTTGCTACCTACACTGAATGTGTATATGAAGTTTGTGAGGGTTGCCATGGGAATTCTGGCTTCCATGCCTGGAAAATCATCTGCAATTTGACAAAGCTCATCAATGCTATTGCTATATATGTTCATTTGCCCTCAGAAACATTTGTCTTCTGAAAGACCTTTATGGACAAAAGTACTTTTTCTTCTTTGCTTCGTAATATGTCATCTCATTTATCAAAAGTATTTATTCAGAACAAATACACAGCAGGGTTTTGAAGATTATTCTTTGGAGTCCCTGTCCAATAACACGGATCCAGATGTTAGATTGTTCTAATTCATTATTTGCAGTACAGCTATTTTACAAATTTATTGGTATTAATTTTAGTTTAAAAATGTAAGATCAGAGCAGAAATGAATCTTTGAGTAATTCTAAGCATTCAAATGTATTTATATGGTGCTCCTTGGAGTTTTGGGTTTGTTCATTCGTTCTGAGATACCTGAACATTCCCAATATGATTGCTGACCACACCATCACCATGCTGTGATCCAGGATACATGGAAATTAATGAAGAGACCAAAGACTGTCTCCCAACTGATCGGCATTCAAATTATTAATAGTATTTGGGGAGAATTTGCTCATTGAAAAGAAGCAGGAGCAGAAAACTAGAATCACTATCTTGACTTACTCCTATATTTGGCAATGATCACAGTCTTTCTGCCACCTTTTTTTAAAAGGTTGGAAGGTGATTTTTTTGGGGAGGGGGCAGCATTTTCCATTGTTTCATTTAAATTATCTCAGCTGTTCTCCAGCAGTGGCAACATGTTTAGAAAGCAAGCAATAAAATCTTAATTATAGGGCTGTACAAAACAGCTACAAATGCATATTCTACTGCTACATGTTCTTCAGAAGAATGTAATCAATTCACACTGTTTTTGAATGATGTTTCATATTTTCATCTTGTAAACAGATCTTAAAATAGCAAGTTTATAAAGAAAGCTAAATCTCTGTAATTATGAAAGCTTTTCTTTTTTCACAGTTAATCCTAAAAGAAAAGGTGGAGGCTGGAGGTGCAACAGCTTTGGTTTTGAACCCCCTACTGAAGTAAAAGAATGCTAATAATTTGAAAGTGGGGTGTTTTTTTTGGTTTTTTTTTTAAGAAAAATGTAGAGCCATGAAACAATACACACAGCTAAATATAGTATGTCAGAGATGAACATAAAATGTTGTTTCTGTAATGCCACATCACCATGACTTTGTTAATGTAGTGAACAGTGACATTGTTTTGGATTTCAGTAAGAAACATGACAACAGAGTTTACAGAATTCAACCTTTACAAAATTTGGTTTTTTCTGTATTATTTAACTAGTGGACAGTGGCTTCTGATCCACACTGTGAGGTCCTGTTGAAAGCTCAGATCTCTTGAGAATTGAAGTGTAATCTTGGGTTTTAAACATGACACCAACTAAGGCTGATAATGCACCATCAGTGAAAAACTTAACTAATGCTTCATTACAAGAGATTTTGAGAAAAGCTGCAAATCACATGTCATGGAGATGGAACTATCCAGAGTATATTTCATTTTTTGAGGTGAACTTCAAAGAAGGTGGGATCAATGGATAAATGGATAATCACAGTTGTAACAGCTCTGTTCAGTATCTGTAGCAAGATAATTGCTATTGACTAGTGAAAAAAAGGAACCTGAATGAGACCAAGGGAGTTACACCAGCCCTCTGCTCGTCCCCTTTGCAGGGACATGTCCAGTGTATGTAGGGGCTGAGCACTGGTGAACATGGAATAGTTCTACCCACAAGCCAGTAGCACAAAGTTGCCATTGAATCAATTTTTGGTTGCTGAGGCAGAGCTCCATTTTTGATTTTAAGTCCCTCTCTCCTTTGGCACTTGCCAGCAAGCTTGAGCAGAGCTGACAAAAAGCTGATCAGCAAGCTGAGAGTTCCCATACTCGCTACATAAGAGCGTCATTTGCTGTAGCAAAAGCCTCTCATCTTGGACTCCCATGTCAGAACGTCTGATGAAGCTCCCTGTCCATCTTATCTAACATTTCCTTGCAAGGATATGTTCATAATATTTTAATGACCAGGGAAAGAAGGTGTGCCTGTTTGGAGAATACTATGTATTTTTAAACCATAAATTATTGTTTCAAAGTGATCACTACTAGAAAAAAAAAAAAAAAACAAAACATTGCTTTGCCTTAACTCTGGAAGTTGCTTCCAGAGTGATATCCCCACCCTGTGGCAGAGGGCAAGAAAAGCTCCTCAGTTTCCTAAGTCTTCAACAAAATACACATAGTAGGAAGGAGAAAGGCTGTCAAGTCTCTCGGCCTTTTCTGTTTCCTAAGTTTGATCATGTACTTCTGCAGCATATGGGTATAACTAATTACATTTTCTGAGCAGATGTGCAAGAGATGGATTGATATGCCAAGGCTGGTAAATGTCCAATGAGGAGGCGACTGGTGTGCCCATGACAGATTTTGTAAATGAGACATTTACGGAAATGGTGAACGTAAAACACTTCATCTTAATATGTTACTCCTGAGGTTAAAAGAAGACCAAGTCCATTGTCAATAGGGAAAAAATGTGTAATGTGTCCCCATTTCTACTTTAGAGAGAAAGTTTGTTTCAAAATCTGTTTGGAATATGATGGGTTTTTAAAGCTTTTCTTCTCTCCTATGTTCGATTTATTGTTGTAAAAGAGAGGTCAATAGGAACGCATTTGGAAGAAATAGAAGGTTAAATTCCTCTCTCACATAAAAGTAGGATTTTAAAAATGGGGATTCTTTTAATATTGAAATGAAGAGTCAACTGATAAGACTAATGAGAATCTGTACACACTACATCTGAGCAGAAGAGCAGACCTGGAATTAACGCTGTTGCTCCTTGACACAGTATGTCAAAGCAGATTTGAGTGACCATTCAGACGTGATCAGTGGCACAGCAGCTAAAGCTGCTGAATGTGTACCCAAAGCACAATAAAAGCCTTATGGACTCTGTCCTTAAGAAACATACAGTGCTGTTCTCCTACTTCAGTATTAAGCTGTTGAGAAGTCACTTTGCAAAATAAAAAAGACATTGTTTGATATTAAAAATGGCATTTTTCTGCATTACAGCCCTTTTGTAAATCAGTACCTCTGATCATGTAACTCCCTTAGCCAGATCTAGATATGTTCCCACGTGGCTGACTCTAGGGGGTCTTCTTTTGTTTCCCTCATTTTGTTTTTAGACAGAGTTTAAGGAGATTTGGGAAGTTTGTATGTTCTCTGTAAACAACTAAAGAGGAAGAGTATTTTGCCTCTTGAAGTGACTCAGAGTTGTCACCCTTTTTATTTCCCCCTCTTAAGTCTCTTCATTATTAGTCACGTATTTCAAATCTTTGTAATCACCTTCTCCAATTTTCAGGTACTTTTTCTTCATAGTGAATTTCTTTCTTCATTTCAACATTCTTCATTTCCCTCTGACACCATGTAATATTTATTACATCAGTGCTAAAGCTGCATGAATAATTCTTAAACTATTTTGCTTCTTTTCCTATTCAAGTATGGCCCATAATAATTCACTTGAAATATTCATTATTTGAAATGTGTCACTGAATAATTTTTGCAAATAATTCTTGGTTTGTGTATTGTTCAGAGGTGCAACCAAAAACCCAAGCAGCAAAATCTCAACTTTCATCCAACCATCCCCTGATGGAAGATCTCCTTCCTATGTGGCGTTTGGTGCACTTGCTGAAAATGTCCCCACTCACAACTGGCTTCTTGAAAATGCTCCTCAACATTCACTTCACAAGTTCTGATACAGAATAAAATACCCACCAAATAAGTGAACATTTTTTAGACTGCTTGGAAAGGAAGGACATGAGAGTCAGTGGGTTGTCATGCTTCATTCACTTACTGCCTTTGCTCCTCAGCACCATCCAACAGCACAAGTTACAAGTTTCTTAAAAGTACATACGATTTACAGTCTCCTCTGTGAGGGTGGTGAGGCCCTGAACAGGCTGCCCAAAGAAGTTGTGGATGCCCCATTCCTGGAAGTGTTCCAGGCCAGGTTGGATGTGAACCATTGTCTGGAGGAAGGTGCCCCTGTCTGTGCAGGGGAACTGGAACTAGATGATCTCTAAGGTTTCTTCCAACCCAAACCATTCTATGGCTCTATGATTCTGCATAGCCAGAGACAGCACTGATACCAAGGGCAACAACAGCGCTGGGGCTTCCCTTGCAGCACTGTCCTTGGACTGAAGACATGCACACCAGAGGCTTCCTTTATATTCAGCCATGTACTTTTCAGCCACCAGTGGCAGCCTGGGTGTTCTGACCTCTCTCTGTTTACATGGATGAGGGAGTGAGGAGCTGAGCTTCCAGGAGTTTGAAACCTGGTGGGATCAGGAGGTCACATTTCTACAACTCATAAGCAGGTGACAGTATTTTCTTGGCTTCTTAATGGAAAAATTGGTGCCAGAAATAAAAAAGTGACAACAAGTTTTAGTAGTTTATGGGTGTTTCCAGGCATTTGTGTAAGCACCTATGTAAATACTGCAATCCTTAGACTGTCACCTTTCATGACCTACATATGTTTTAGTTTTGTTGAGAAAGCATGAACACAGCAGCTTCTGCCCTGAAGTTGGAACTCCTACTTGGTGCTACAGTGGAATTAATATTTACCTCTGCACAGGTATTTTTGCTATGTCCTAGGGTGCAGGCTATTTGCATTTGTAGCAGAAGCAAGTCTTTGCAAAGTCAGGGTTAGGCCCTATAAAAGTGTTACCTATAAGCTACAGTAAAGCTGTTTGCAAAATACTGTCAGATACTAAGTTAGTTCTAAATGACATTTCTCTTGCAGTGAGAAAGAAGGCTGTTTTTAATTTAATCGCAAATTAAATTTCAATCATTTGCTGCTTAATATTCCCAATGTAGCAGTAAACGAACATTAAGTGACCTAATGGCAGCTGAGGTCCCTGACCAAATCATAAAAGGAGGGATGGGGGCAATCTTTCCAAGCATCAGCGCTCGGTCTATGCTCATGTCAGTTTTCCACCTCCTGCTTTCATTAGCAATGCTAAGCTGAAAGTGCTGACCCTCAGGGTTTGCTCCTCTTGAGCAACAAAATTGGAAGTGAAATGTGTGTGGCAATCTGCTGCAGTCTGAGAGCTGCCAGCTGTACCTGTGCTCTGCAGAGGCTCTGGGAGTGCATCCAGGGCAGCAGTGAGAGATGCACCAAGAGAGAGAGAACGTGGATCTAAGGGAGCTGTGCTTTGAAGAGGAGCAGGGGAAGGCACTGTGTTACACACCAAAGCAAACAAATAACTTAGAAGACAGAGGAAAACAAATATTTTTTTTCTTCTAAATTCCTAGTAAAACCTTGATACTTAGAAATATATATACAAGGAAGACCAAAAAGTAGACAAATGGCACTGAGAAGTATTCTGGAAATCATTGCCTAAAAAGCTGTGACTTTTTGGAATCGTGTCTTTTTTCTGTTAGGCTGAGCTGTCACACACCATAACCCAGATTCTGTGGATGAATGTGAATCCTTTAATTGATTATTACTTATTGTTTTTCTGTCTGACCCCTGGGGTTGGTTTTTGCAAACTGCAAATTGTCAGAATCTGACTCACAGTTAGTGCTGCTGGAAGTGGGAAAGATCAGAAGTATTCACTTAACAAATGTAGATGATAAAATAAAATGTCACATTTTATTACATACTTTCATTCCATCTGTCTGAGCAATTTTAAATGCCAGATTTAAAGAAGTGCCAGCAGGCCATGTCTTTCAGGGATGCTTGCACATGGCTGCACTCACTTTTAGCATTTCTCTTCTATTAAGAGGATAATTTGGTGGCATGGCAAACTCCTAGACGGGTGCAAGAACACGTGTGTTTGCATGTTCCTGCCCCTGTGCCAGCTCCTGGGGAGTGCACTGGGAATCACCACATCTTGATTTCCCTCTCCCTAGCTCACATGACTGGTTTCCATGGCACTGCCTTACCAGGGAAGCTGCACCATGGTTGCCATACAGCTTTGGAAGGTCACCATCGCTCACCTCCATGCTGCTTGCTAGTAAGAATCTACAAGAACATGTCTCTTACTGGCCTTTCCATCACTCAGATTTCTCTTGTTCACCTACCAACTATCCAGGCTTGGGAGAATTTCAGATTATGTTTTAAGTATTTCTGTTTCCATCAGTGAGGCAGAAGAATGGTGGCAGTGGTTAGTTACGATGTTGGGGTGCCTTTTTTAGCTCCAGTGAGCAGCTCCCACCAGGCTGCTCTAACTTCATTCTAATTTTTGCTGGGGACAGCTCCTGCCCTGCTTGCCAAGGTTGTCTGGTCAGCCAGATGCTCGGGGCCCATCCCATCCTCCTCACCAAAGAAAGAAGTAAATCCACATCACCCCAGAAGTCCCTTAAAGACTGTGTTTTAAAGTTCTCTTCAAACTCAAAGCATCTCCTATGTATTTTTTGCTTCAAAAATGTGAAAAAAAATGAACAGGAAAAATAATTCCCAGAGGAAATAACATTAAGAGAAAAAAAGATTGGGAAATGGAGCACAAGGAGGCAAAATAAAAAATGTAAAGAGTCTCAAGTCACAGAGTATTGAGGAGGAAAAAAAAAAGATAACAAATAAATAAGTAAATGGTACATACTACTTGTCCAATTCCTGCTCTCTGTGCCTGCTCAGTGGCATTCCAGCTCTAATGCACAGAACTGGCACTGCACAGGGAGAAGAGGTTTTTTCTCCTTGGTAAAATCTGACTGACTTACAAGGGGGACAACGGTGCTATACAGGAGAATCTGTTACTGCCCCAGTATTAGTGAAAATAATGTACAAACCAATGAAGTGCCAGCAGTACCTCTGTTGCCACATCCACCTCATGAAACAAAATTCGCATTCCATTCTTTACCCTTCAAGATTTTCATGGCTTAACCTCAGATGGCAACTAAGCACTTGGGCTGCTTCATGTAAGGCTTGTCCTCCTTTGCTTCAGGTGGCTACAGTAGTTCCATAAAATGCAATTCAACAAGTTAAAGGTATTTCCAGTACAATGTCCACTCCCAGTTCCTTTGGAC
The DNA here is from genome assembly GCF_028018845.1 of Melospiza georgiana. Lineage (NCBI taxonomy): Eukaryota > Metazoa > Chordata > Aves > Passeriformes > Passerellidae > Melospiza > Melospiza georgiana. Next base: position 13,628,265 of record NC_080438.1, on the reverse strand, counting down.
TAGAGCATCATGTTTAATGTTGCAATGAATTCCTCCCCTTCCCCCTGCTCTGGCCTAGACTTAGCCAGACCCTGCAGTCCCTCAGGTGCCAGCCCAGGCCATGGCCAGGGCTGGGATCAGAATGCCCCAGGGTCAGGGGATCAGCAGCACAGGCTGCAGCTGCAGCCCAAGCACAGAGCAGCCGCTGATGAGCCCTCGACTCTAATGCACAGTGAGGCCAGTGAGCCCCATGGCAAGCACAGCAGCCTGTCAATTATTGGCCAAACTGCAGTAACAGCTGTAAATTCCATCTAGCACATTCCAATCAAACCTGCCATGATTTTAAACCTTTTGAGCCCCACAATGAGCACCAAAAAGGGCTGCTGTAGTTTTACCCTAGATGATAACTAAGCACTCCACAGACGGGCACTCACTACTCCCTGGTGGATGGGGTAGAAGATCAGAAGAGTAAAAGTGAGAAAATTCATGGGGTTGAGATAAAAACAGCTTTATAAATAAACTAAAAGCCACACATGCAGGCGAGCAAAGCAAAACAAGGAATTCATTCAGTACTTCCCATGGGCAGGCAGGTATACAGCCATCTCCAGGTAAGCAGTGCTCCATCACTCACATAATGGTGAGTTGGGAAGACAAAACATCATGACCCTGAATGTCCCCTCCTTCCTTCTCTTTCCCCAAGCTTCATGTGCTGAGCATGACTCCATATGGTCTGGGATATCCCTTGGGTCAGCTGGAGTCACCTGTCCAGGCTGTGTCCTCTCCCAACTGTGTCCTCTCCCAACTCCTTGTGTACCCCCAGTCTCCTCACTGGTGGTGTGGGGTGCGGTGAGGAACAGAAATGGCCTTGAATGCTGAGTAAGTGCTGCTCAGCAATAGCTAAAACATCCCTGTGTTATCAACACTGTCTTCAGCACAAATCCAAAACACAGCCCCAGAGCAGTTAGTGGGAAGGACACTAACTCTACCCTGCCCAAAACCAGCACAGCTGTTCTGTATGTAATTCTTTTGAGAAATTCCCATCTTGTCAAAGCATGTAAAAAACCCAGCCATGTTTCAGACTGGAGAACAGACAGCTCCCTCTACACACGCATGTGCATTTCAGATGGAAAGACCTTGAAAGGTGCAAAATTTCAGCCCACAGATCCTTACCATTGACTGAAAGAAAAGATTCTCTTCTCATATCACAAATAAGCAGCTACTTGGAAATCTAGGCAATAAGTTTTCAGGTGATCTTCCAGAGAAATTCAAATTGCATTTTGAAGTTAAAATTTACACTCATTTACAAGTATTCATAATAACTTGCTTTGAAAAAAAGCATTACTTCAGCTGTTTTTAGGTGCATGTATGGAGACAGGCATAATTGTGAAGACATAACCAAAGCTATTTATTCCTCTTGGGACCTAATTTTCTATATTAAATTAATTAGACTTGGACTTCCCAATTGCTAGAAGTTAAACTTTCATATTGGTGAACTGGAAAGCAAGATGGTAAATTGCACTGGCTGCCTTTGAGGAACATAATGTATTTTTCAGCCTTTCCTTTAAAAGCTGGCAGTACAATGGTAATGGTCAGAGAAGAAGATGCCAAGCATTTATCAAGTTAAGGATAATTTTAAAAAATATACCAGAAAATACATATACTGGAACCAAATATGTCACATATTTTAGCAACCATTAAGCACAGTTTTGCTGAAAGAAAAAATTGAATTTATTAAATACTCCATCTTTCCATACTAAATCTTTGTAAAGACCTTGGTTTCTTTTTCGTGTTTAAACTTTTATCTTGATGCCTGATCCCTGCACATAATAGCTGAATAATGTAGATTATTAGAGGAGGTAACTCAAGGATTGGGATTTAAACATGAAAACTTTGCTTTCTCCAGGCTACTATTAGTTTTGCACCCTGCCAGTGAGCAAAGTATGGCTTAGACTTGCAGAAATATCCCCACTGTTCTCATGCCTTGGGGAGGATTTAGATCAGACTGATTGTTCCAGTAAGTCCCCAGTCTGGTGAGAAGTCACACTAGTAATTTGCATCTTCATAAAAGAATTAGCAGAGCTGTTGCTTTGAAGTTCAATTATCCATGAGCATGTTTAAAGCAGAGTATTGGAAATTCATTGTGCTGTTTGCACAGCTGCAGAGCGCTGAATACACGGGATGTTTGCAGGTTTGCTACTGAACTTTCCACACACCCAGGGAAACAGGGTACTGGGAAGTCTGCAAAAGGGCTAAACCCAGGGGCAGGCACTGAAGAGAAATGAAGCTCTAAAGAAAGTTTATAACTGCATTGTGGACACTGAGGATAAACTGAACTGACTGCTTAAGCATTACAAGGTGCCAGCTGCAGCTCTATAGTTTCAGCTGAATTAAGCTTCAAATTTAAAGCAGGGGTTCACGTTCATTATTTCTCTGGATGAGGTAGTTTCCTTTTTTTATCCTGTCACAAAATTTACAGTCCTTGCTCTTTGAGAACATGATGGAATTCCTATTAAATAGACAGTAAATCAAGCAGTTAAGGATGAAAATCAAACTGTAAAATAGGCCTCTTGTGAATTTATATTTTGTTCAGAATACTACTGATTTTTTCACATTGTTATCACTGTTAAAATTCACTGGCTGCCCACCTCTTGAAGCACCATCTAACATTAAGGATTCTGCAGCCTGTGGCATTTGTTACAGGAAGGTACTTCTTTGAAAACCTAAGAGAAACAGACTGATCTGCTCCCAAGAAAAAAATATTACAGTTGTCATGTTATCACAATTAAATGACTGCCTCTGAACACACTACTATTCCTATGGCAAAGAGAATTACAAAAGGAAATACAAGTGAAGAAGGTTTTTTGAAATGCAGTAAATAAGGAAGGAAATTTCATGTAAGAAAATCCAGGGTGCTCTCTGGAATTTCATGGACTGATGAATCTTTGCCAAATGGAACAGAATATCTTAAGCTTACAACTGTGTATGTGATTAACCACATCCAAATGATAACCCACAGGAATTCAATAGTCTGCCCCAAAACATCATCACATACTGGGGCAAACTATATGATATACAATAAGCTTAAAATCTAACAGTCAGATCCGCTCAGTTCACAGTGTGTTCAGACAGCTGTGTCTTCTCAAACAAAAAACCCCAGTGGAAGAGATAAAAATATATTTAATTTATTAAAATACTACTGATTCTCAGAGAGCTAAGTTTGGAGGCAATCAGATTTACTGCAGTTTATTACTTTTAATGTAGGAAATATTGGAAAAACATCAGCCTGGTACAGTCAAAACCCCTGAGTAAACTGCTAATCAATATAAAAATCAATCCAGGCTCTTTCCACAAGTGCAAATGAAGCAAATGTAAATGCTATACAACTTAAAGTAAAACACCCCAAAACTTTAATATTATACCTTATTTCTGGCTACAGCTGAACAGCTCTAGCCCTGAAACCACACTTGCAATAAGTGCACCACAGTCTCTATATGCTGCTTTTCAGTCATTCATGTTCTCGTAATCTGCACAATGATTAATTTATCTTTATTTAGCACTGCAATAAATAATGTCTTCTCTGTATTATCATGTCTTTATTATTCCATGCTGTTCAAACTACTCTTGGAAAAAAAGGTTTCCCATAGCTTTTAATATTAGAAGGCATTCTGGCAGGTGAAGAAAACAACATGTAAGAAATTGCAGCGCATTACATTATGCCCTACCTTGACTTATGTTATTTTCCTTAGCTGTTTATGATCCACACTCTGTTTTCTGTCTGCACAAATCATCTTTGCCAAACTTGCAGTATTATTGCCTCTATTGAAGTGACTTCACCTTGGATTTTATTACTGACAAAATCCACTTTAACAAAACAGTTTACACCACAGGTCTGCTTTAATAAAGTGTCTGTATATTTAGTCAGGCAGAAAGCAGAAACAATGCCACATTCCTGATTTTCTCACTTCCAATCAGGACAGTTTAAACTGTAAATACTGCTAAACATCAAGGTAAGTCCCTAGTGAGAAAAGCCTCAGAGCACAAAGACTTTTGTCCCAAAATGTGGACATCAGAGATTGGCAGCTACAAAGAGCCCAGTTTCAAGTCCAGAAACCTTAACTTGCAATCAGAAACTTTTCTGAACCATTCTTACCCACAACAGCAGGTGATTCCTGCAATAGAGTATTTTAGATCTTCCCAATACAATGTCTAATGAACACTGTGGGGGCCAAAGGTGCTGCTGAAACAATAACTTCTCCTTGGGAAGTGCCAGGAGCGCGCCAAGCCCCGAGGAGCAGCAGGAGGGTGTCCCTTGAACGGCGGGCACTCCCTGCACTGCTGCGGCAGGACAAGGGGACAGCGGATGGGTGACAGCTTGAGTCGTGGCTCATGTCTGCTTCCAAACCCAGCAGGAGCAGACAGGAGGCACAGCAAATCACCAGGGTGGAAAAATTAGCTCTCAGAAGCCCACAATGACATTTGTAGAATTAAAAATAAGGCTGTGGTAACACCCACACGCACAGAAGGTGTACTGTGGACAGAATTGCAAGTGGTTATGAACAGTTCTTGCAAGTGTCAGCAATCACCATTAAAATAAATACTCACTAATATGTTGGAAATACCTGTAAGAATTGTGCAAGCTGCATGATTGAGTAAGGGCAATTTTCCTATATCATTGCTAGCATATAGAGCTATTTGTACTCCCAGTCCCCTTAAAAATTTTTTTTTTTCCAATTCCTGAAGGGGAAAAGGAAGAAAAAGGAAAAAAAAAATTACTCAGTTGGCAGCAATCCAGCACCACACAGAATTAACAAAAAACCTCTGCATGCTCTGTTTGGTTCCCCATCCACAAGAATATTTCAGGGAGGTGATGTGTGGAGGAAAATTATACAGTTTAATTGGATATTATTACCTATAAACTACCAGGTAGCTCCTGAGGTGTTTTGAAGTAACTGTAAAAGCATCTGCAGTAAAGCGCATGACAAACATAATTCTTTGCTTATTTACTACTTGGAAATATTTTAAATCTTGTTTTTATTTCCAAGTGATCTCAGCCTGCAAATGTACAATGCACCATTTTAACAGCTGCAGATGATATTAGAAATGAATTGCAAGTACACTGTGCAGCACTTCAGTGAATCATAGATGAGTCCTGGAGAACTGTTCTTCCATTAATTTAAATGTGTACACATTACCAAATGAAATGAAAATATCATGTATTATTAACATTGTATTACAACACTGTGGGGAGGTTGCATAAAATCAAGAAAATTATAACCAGAAAAACTCTATGAAGTTAAAATATTTTAATAAAGTTTATCAAGTTTAACTCATTACCTGAAAAAATTATAAAAATGAGATATAGATACAGGATCTACCCTTAATCTCAGAACAAATTCCATTATATTAATTTCATTACAGAAGAAACTCAGCTTTTGCATGATTTGGTTTTTTTTATATTTTAATCATCACAGGCTTCTCTAAATTAAATTGCATGTTCAATTGTTTGGACAAAGCAGCATAAATTATCAAAAATACATTAGAAAGTATTTTTAATAAAATCCTGCTAGGCTCTATAAATTAATGGTGGTAAGGTCTGTAAAATTTCATTTTAAAATGAACTCTTGAACATCAGAGAAACATTCTCATGCTTAAATGCAAGGACACAGATTTTTCTCTAACATGGGAATATTATTATGCAATGAAATGCTGGAAATGCCATAATATGTCATAAATGCAATTTAATACTTTTTTTCCATTAGAGGACTGCTTGCAGGCACAAGATAAACTTATTACAGCAGAACCATTGGTGCTTTCAAAGTTAATACTTCATTGCATTTTTATTTCAAATTCGTTTATTCTGTAGTTGGTACTTTGATTAATTTGCCCTGGACCAAAACATGGTTCTCAAGAACCACTGGTATGGACCTCATTTAACAAAATACATTTAAGTATATATATTTTAAATAGTGGAAAAACATTTTCAGTGACTGGATCCTAATAGCTTGTGATAACCACTGAGGATGCAAAGGAAACTGATAGGGATGGTCAACAGCCACAGAGCAGGTTAAATACTTCCTTTTCTGCAGCTTCACAAGGGTTACCAACCTGGCCCTGAAAATCACCATGCCTGCCTGTAGGAGCCATTGCTTTGTGTGACCACCAAGAGAAACAACTGACACTGGGAAAATGTGAATGAGAAAATCCATGCTGTGACATGCGAGCAATCAAAGCAGAAAGGTTTCTCTATCCCCTGATGGGTCAGCCATCCTCCAGCAGCTCCTCTTAGATGCCTGCTCAGTAGCTGTGGAATAAGTCACAGCCTTCTGTTTTCCCAGTGACTTGCCCAGAGGTTAAAAACTCCAAACCTTCAACCTCCAGCCTACATAACAAAAAACAACTCAGCTCCCCAAACTTTTTCTTCTCCTCTTCTCCTTCCAGAAGATATTCATCTAAACTGGAAGTTTGAAGTCAACATCAGAGATACTGAAAAATTAGCCCTTGTGTTTTCTTCATTCTGGTTTATTCAAAGCCAAGCAGGGGCAGAAATACTACTAAATTGCTTGTGCTAAGTGCAGCAGAACTAGGTTTCCCAAAAAGAACATTGCAAAGCTCTTTCCTGTAAGCATGGGAAATCTCCTAATGCACACCAGAGTCAAAACAAAGATTTCTTTCCTTTAAGCAATATTCCAATATGGAATATAAGAGCTTTTAAAAATCCATGGACTATGACTTCAAGAAAGGGCTCTTCAGAACCCGTGAATCTGTCACTTCAAATTCTCAAATGAATAGCACAGACTGTGCTTTCACAATAGGCACACAAAATCTTCTGAACTCCCCAAACAAAAGCATTTGACATTTGATTTTTACAGCCTCTTTAGCAAATTCCTCAGCTATGGTATATAAGCACCTGTTCCTGGCCTAAAGAAACATCCCCCTACAGAGACAATTTTATGGCCTAGCAGGGGCTGGCTGGGTAGTCTTGACACTGGCCAGGACAAACCCCTTAGATGGAGAAGCAAGGCCACTCCATGCAGGAGAGCACTTCTTGCCATGTCTGTTCTTGGAGCACATGCTAGAAAGGGGCATTCAAGGCCTGCCTTCTCCACCACCCTGCTGGAAGGAGGTATAATCTCTGCTTTTATACTTTCCATTCCTGGGAATCTTTCCAGGCTAATCTGTTCTGCATGCATTGTTTGGGTCACCTCTCCCCTCCTAGCTAAGTGATGAGGCACTCACTGCTTTCAGTTCCTGCTGGCTGTGGCCAATGAGCTCATCAAGAGCTTGAGAGAAATCCAAAACCTCAAGCTGAGCTCCTCAGCATGTCTGGAAGCCCTTCACTGTGCCTCTCCCATAGTAATGTATTTCCACAGCTTAGCATTCTATGCAATCATACTTCACTGCATAAAGCCAAAAAAATGAAGCTTTTCAAGCTGACCTTTGTAGGATCATTCAAGCCTCACCTCATAACTGCCAGCACATTAAGCCCCAATCCAAGTTTTTAGCCTAATATTAGACTGCTTCAACCAGACATAAGCACATTCAAGTAGATACAGGCAGTTAATACCTTCAAAAAAAAGACTAACTTTTGAAAGTTAAAATGCATTTGAAAACTTTGGTCCAAAGACAGAAAAAATGAAAATTGTTACCAACAGTCAGCTGTAACTCACCTAAGCTAGCTCTACTACCATCTGTTCAGGCCTAAATTCAAGCTTACAGTAATCAAAAAGAGATCTATCGGTACAAAAATAGCTATAGAAATAAAATAAAGCACTTTTAGAAGTAACATAACTTCTTATAAGCACTTGGAGCACCTTCTGGAGTTTACAAAATAATAAAAAACAACTCCATACAAAACACCAATCAGAACGTGATTTTTCTGTGAAGGACTTTTAAAGTACATCATCCAAAGGCATCTCATTCTTATATGCACTGTTTTCCAGACTAAATGTCCTGCTTTAAACACATTTTCTGTATTTCCAACTCTGAATTCTCCATCTATCCCCTTGTTCTTTCACACTTTATAATAACATTTCATGTATTCACCTCACTGTTCTTCAGTTCATTCTATTTTCTACAGTAAGACAGATACCAAGGTGTGAGAAATCTCAGCCACGAATCTCTGCCACAGACTTCAGCCAAACCCTGAGAAGCATCACTGAATGGGCTACAGAATATGCAAACATGAAACCTAGTAGAATATTGATGCCTTTCAAAATTAGCTTCCATATTTTCCTGCCCATAGACGGAGCTTTCCTTATAATATTTCTCTTACAGTTCTTCTTCCTGCTTTATGAAACTCTTTCCAAACAAGGTAAACATGAGGCAAACTGCACGTTCAAAAACCAGTCTGGACACATTGTACGCACCTGTCATCCTTGTGAAAGCTTGCTGGGGACCTCGGCAACACTATCCCCCCTAAGCTAGTGAGGCCAGACCACGAGGCAGCACTGTGCTGCTGGGTGCTGTGGGACTGGCCAAGGGCCTGCCTTTCCAGCCACTACCATTCTCCCAGGGACCACCCAGAATTGGTGGGTTTAGTGGTGGACAACACCACCATACCAAACTGAAGTACAGGAAGCCAAAACTATCAGTCTGTTGATGGCACTGAGTAAATAAGCCAGGCAGAATATACCTGGAGCTTATCCAGAATACAAAATGTACTACAAATTTTCCCATCCAAATGACTAAGATCTTGGATGACAAATCAGGCTCATCTCCATTCAGCAAAGGAATAAGACAGCTACAAACATATATGCAACTAAGGTGACCTTTAAAACACAATTTTTGAAAAAAAAGGGGAGGAGAGAGATGGGCTCAGACCTTTTCACTGTTGTCTGCAGCATCCTGCTTCTTTGTTACTAGCTGGGGGGACGTGGAGAGCAGAAGAGAGAAACAGAAACAAGAGCAGTGCTCATTTCTAACAGCTGCTTCTTTGCTGCTGAAAAGGGCAAGTTTACAGAGTATAGTCCCCAAGGCAACAAGCAGTTTTAATGAGAGTCAGGGAAGACCAGCCAAAGGACCAGGTCCTTTGCTATCAGAACTAATGCATAAGGATCAAACTGGCTGGTTTTGTTGAGAAACAAGTCAAACTGTAATGTGTTCTGCTTACCTGGGTCCATATCTGACTAACCAAAATCCCCTGTTCATTGTAAACATCTGTTTAAGCATCATAAGCAAGCACATATTTCAGGTTTTTTTCAATTGCTTTAGGATTGTGTTAGGTGAAAGAAATCAGAACACAGGAAAATAAAACAACTCTTAAATGGTATTTTTGTTTTGAGGAAATACAGCTTTATGTGTTCTATGTTTAGTCTTTGTCATAAGAGTATCCAGTATATCAACAGAAAGGTGAAATGCATTATTTTAAAATTTTCAGGAAAATTCAATGTATATCCTGTAATTTTACTGTCTGCCTCCAACTCTTAATGGTTTACTTATCTGCCAACTCAAGCCAAGATTTTCCATTGGCAGGATCTTTCATTCCCACTTCTCAGTCTTGGGTTCATTAGGCTAACTGAGGGCAGCTACTAAAAGATGCAGAAGACAACTATTGCAGAGAGAAAAAAATTCCTCAGTTCCTTCAAATAGAACTTTTCCTTCCCTGGAGTCTCCAAAGTGCTTCAGAAGTATCTGTGGGCTGGGCAGGTGTGGCAAGAAGCAGATGACTATGCTAGGATGAAAATAAAACCATGATGTTGCTTTTACATTCCACAGCGAACAAATGCCTCAACAGATGATGAGTGTGAATCCTCCTGTGAAACCTTCTCATAGCTACAGAGTCCCTTAAAGCTGAGTACCTTATCCAGTAAATGGAGCCCTATGTTACTACTTAAAATGCACTCACATGGCTGGTGAACTTTTTCCTGATGTCCCCTTATTCTCTGCCTGACAGATCTTTCTTCTAGACCTCTCCAGAAATAAATGAGCAGCAAGAAGCATCAGGACTCTGACAGCTAAAGTCAAACTGCACACAAATTGTCAGTCCGATTGTCTAGTAGCCTCCAACCACTGCTGTAACTAGAAACTCTAATGCTATTATCAACAGTCAAAATTCCTATTGGTCAGGTCATAAACTGAGTGATTTGGTTATAACTTTTTGTAGGAGCATGGGTACATGATAAGGGAATCAGGGAATGATGGATTCAGTAGTCATCACTCCCAGCTGCTAAGCTGGTTTTTATCTAGCTGGCATCAGGAGGTCCTGCCTGCAAAACCACATTCAGCAAAACTCCACTTGATTGCTCATAGTGATCATGATGAGCTCCATTCAGGGAACAGCGGGTCAGAAAACAAACCCTTGTTACATAACTATAATCTATAAATACAGTCAATTTATACTTTTGTGTACTGATCATATACTGCAATTTCCTGCATAGGATGGCACAGCAAAAAGCTCAGTCTCACAGAAAAGGCAGAAACCTATTTGCATTTTTCTGAGTTTACATTGTTTCATCAGTAAAACAGTTGGAAAACTCCCTTTTTGGCAGAGATTTTTTTGGTAATTTTTCATCTGCTATGCTTATCATGGTTTAACCCAGCTATCAACTGAGTACTCTCAACCCACTCATTCACTCTGTCTTCCCCAGTGAGCTGGGGAGGGGAATCAGAAGAAGGTAAAAACTGTGGGCTGAGATAAGAACTTAATAATTAAAATTGATTTTAATTAATTAAAAGCCCAAAAACATCCCCCACCTCAAAACACCCCAAATACATAATAACAACAAAAAGAAGAATGGAGATGAAAAAAGAGAGGACTAAACCAAAAGAAACACAAGTGATGCACATATAACTGTTTACCACTGTGTGACATGCCCAGCCCATCCCCAGGCAGTGATCAGCAGCTCTTGGCCAACTCTCACCAGTTTATTTACTGACCATGACACTCCATGGAGTGAATGTCCCTCTGGCCAGCTGGGGTCAGCTGTACCAGCTGTGCTTCTAACACAACTAACTAAACACCAGTGTGTCAGCAGCAGTATTCTCATACTAAATCTAAAACACAGTTAGTAGGCAGAAAATTAACATTCTCCCACCTGGAACCAGTATTCAGCAAGCAACTTTCCCCCTTCAGAATCTTAATATCTAAATATCTCTTTAAATATTTAGATAAATTTCTTGCTCCTTTTTAACTTATTTAATTAATTTAATTTTAATGCCTTCTCCCTTCCACAGAAGTCTCAATTTCAAGCCTTCAGCAGAATAAAAGACATGCATACATCCTGGCTGCTCCTTCAAGTTCACACACTCGCTGGAGCATCCTGTGCTACAGCCACTGTTCCAGGTTGCACATACTGTGCTCAGCAATGAGACCCAAGAGGACACTGCTGCCCAGGCCAGAAGGTCTCTCCCTGCGGCTGGGAAGTGTCACATTTGTCCTTGCCTGTACCTCTGCACTGAAACCAGCACTTTCAACCAACAACACAGCACCTGGCAGAACTTCGGTTCCACCACTGCTGCAGGGAGCCCAGGCATTGAAAAGCACAAAACAAAGATATGTATTTGTCTCTGATATATTTTAAGAAATTATAAACTGCAAGCCAACATCAAAAAATGACAAAGATGAAATGCTTAAACACTGGTGAAGTGTAAAGCTCAGCAGAGAGAAATGGCATTGAAAGGAAATGGAAATTTTTTTATGTCAGGTTATTGTTTGCTGCCATCTGGAAATAACAGCAATAAAAACACAACATGGAAGAGTGAGCAAGTTCAAAAACTAATCAAGAACAAGAAACTGGCATATGAAAAACAAGATGTCATCTGTTACAGAGAATGAATAGAAATCACATCTATCTCATACTCCAGAAGTAAGGAAAACTGAAAGCCTATTCTGATAACATACTGTCCTGGAAAAGGGCTATGCCAGGACATCTGGAAGTTTCTGGGAGCTACAGCTGATAAATTCTCATTATAATTCTAGTCTCCATCTGGCAAGTGAAAGAGTCTTTCCACACTCCAGGGCTAACCCCTATGTGAGCTTGCAGCCTCTTCAATAACCAAGCATGTAAGGAAGAGGAATACCAGTGTAATAATACAAATGCACACTCAACAGCGGCTGACACCACGCCATGGCTTCCCACAGCACGCTGTCCTGCTGAGGCCACTTCTATCCTTTTACCCCAGGAGGAGGAAGCAGGGCTGTGTATCTCAACTCTGGATACAGATCAGCAGTGAGAGGGGAAGATGCAGCTCTCCCATGTCCTCCTCAAAGCTAATGTCAAAGATCTGCTGATGGTCTGTAAGCACAGGCTGGAGTTGTGGCAAGAGCAGAGATGTGCAGGAGAGGTGCACAGGAGAGGAGGTACAGCTGGATGTGCAGCAGGTGGCCGGCACCTGAGGTCCAATTCAAACCACATCAGGGTGGGGTACGGGTTGCTTTTCAAAGCAGGACGATACAATGTGGCTGTCCAAATTGCACACAACAGAAAGATACAAAACCAGCATCCCCCACCTCCAACTCCCACCTGGAGTTAAACAAACCAGAATCAACAAGGCCTAGACAGTGCTCTTTCTTGATCACTTTTCTTTCCTGTTATATAGCTGAAGATATGATTCACACAGTCCTGAACATCTTGGCTTTCCTATGAGTTTTTGACTAGTCACAAATTCAGGCCATATTTTTGCCTATCAAGATGACTGTCAGACCACTCCTGCTGGAATATGCAGTGTCAGGAATTAATTTAGTATGATCTATTTGCTTTAGCAGCTGTGTAGGGAATTCTTATTCACTGTCTATAAAGTCATTGCCAGTTGTATCCTTTGAAATCTCACTTGTATTCAGAGTTCTCTTCAGCTGAAATTATCTCACATTTATTATCAAATTTTCATCACCACCCTTTATTCTTCTTCTGAAACCATCTCATTTTCTGCTGTTGCTTTACTCCCATTAAAATAATTGGTACCACACCACATTTTTCTATTTTTATATTCATACCTGCATCTGAAAAAGCAATTTTATGTTGGCAAAGGCCTAAGTCCAATACGCTTGTTGGTTATTACACAATGTGACACAGGAGTATGTGACATCTACTGAGAAATAAAAATGCCAGAAGCAGACTCAGGAAGTGAACACTGGGCACAGAGCCATGTAGCAAAAGGCAGTAATGCAGGTATGTTAAAAGCTAATGAGGATGAAGAAGAAAGCCACAGTACTGTTCTCTTTTGTGTTAATGTGTATGCTTCTCAACAACCTTCCTTCCAATTGAAACCACAGCCACAGTGCAGAGAGTGGGACATCCGAAAATCAAAACACTTGTGATCAAGAGAGCCAGAAAGAGACTCCTAGGTGAGCATATGTCTGTGATCTCTTCCACCACACTGCTTAAGATCTGTAGCTCTTCCACTGAGCCCACAGAGGTGACTCTTCCTCTCAACTATAAAAAGCCTTTACTGTCATGTCTATAGCAACATACAGGTAGAAGTGAGTTTACAATGCCAAATTTCAAAAGAAATTGCATCCATGAGAGAGATTTTCTTAAGATCTATATACAGGTAACCAGATTCCTGAAGAAAAATTCTGTTTTATTCATTTTATTAAAATGCAGTATACAGCTTTTTACCCCCAATATGGAGGGAAGCCAGGTCACCAGGCAGAAAATAAAAGGCAGCAGCATAATGTCCAATGCCACGGGAATATCAACTTCTCTTAATCTGACAAAAAACTAAGGTTCAAACATCTCACAATTATCTGTTCCTCTAAGCAAAATGTTAACTGAATGAAACATATGCACTATAAGCAGGCAGCGTTCCCACAGGAGACCCAGGATGACAGAATTCTGTCACATAATCAGCTGATAGCAAGTCTCCCGACTCGTTTGGTTTCTTTCCTGAAAAGACACAGCGTGGGAAATCTCTCACCCTCTAACTGACAAGAAATAGTTTGTTTAGTCTTTCTATTCCTCCTCTACTGGGCTGGTGTTCACTGGCTTTGAGACAGACTCCACAAAATACACATAAAACAAAATCAAAGGCATTCTACATTTTGCTTTGTAAGATTATATGATTCAAGGCAACATCCTAAAAATGTTTTCTCTAAATTCTCAGAGGACAAAAAAAAAGTATTAATCAAAGAAGTCAAAGAAGATCTATCACCTTGTCTTGGTAACACTGTAAACTGTAGCCAAAAGACAAGGGTCTATCTTCTTCCCTATGTTGTCTGCTAAGATTAGCTAAAGAAGAAATGGGCATTTTATTTTGTTTTGCTAAATAAGCACTTTATTCTCATCACATCAGACTTATTTTTAGAATATTTGACTAGAATATCTTTGTCAGTTGCTACTTTATAAATAGAGGTTGCTAAGGAAGGAACAGTAGCTGCATTTCCTTAAGCAACAGTAGCAAAAGAACATGAACAGCAGATGATTTCTTAGCCGAAACAGCAGACAAAAAGTAGCATTTTTCTTCTACTGTGAAGAAAACATATTTCAAAAATATAGAAATATGATCCCCTCCAGTCTTTCTTTTACAGTTGTAGACATGTTCACTCCCTTTTTTTAGGATTATTTGCCTACTTCAGAGCAATCCTAGGAATTCACAGCTTAAGGTTAGTTACAGCTTGGTAGCATTAAAGATTACCACCAAGACTACAAGTTCCCTGTACTTGCAGAACATATGTATTTAGGTTTAATTTTGGTATGTAGGAAGAAGTTTGTCAGAAAAAGGATTTGGTTTCTTATTTTTGTTTATTTATTTTGCTGTGAACATTGTCAGATGAGATCACTGATGCCAAGAATTTGGGTTTGGGGACCCAAGCTCTTACTGGGGCTTGTACATCTCCATTTTAAAGGATGGATTCAGTAATTCTTTAGGAAGCTGACTGCTGCACACTGTTCTGGCTGTACTCACTAGGGGAAGATTCTAAAACAGCAGACCTACTCTGGGGAAAAAAAGAGAAAGCTTGGGACTTGGCCACACAAGAGACAATTCAGGACAGTTTATCTGAATTAGCTAGAGATTTGCTGTGGATTAGTTAGAATCAAATAAAACCTCTGGGTGCAAACTTTTGTTCAGAATTAAACTCTCGTACTTAAACTAGAGTAACCTTCCAAATGTTCAACACAGCCAGTGACAACAGACCAGAGTAGAAGGCCTGAAAGAGTATCTAAAACCTTTTCCTGATGAACACAGCCGTGCTCCCCTTCTGCCTCATGAATACATCTCACAATAGGACGTCATAGCAAGAGCTGACAACTGGAACAGAAGAAACTGAGTTCAAGGACACAACAGGCAGAGAACTGGCCGTCAGTTCTCAGAAAACATGCAGCTGGAGCCCAGGCCCAGGCCAGTTACAGTGCTGGCAGCTCCAGCAATCACCAACCGCCTGCAGCATGGGATGGTTACGTGTCCCAGCACACACCAGAGCCTATGTCACAGTTCAGGCAGCCAAAACACAGAGTAACATCAAACAAGTTCAGAAAGCTTCACCTCATTACAGAGTAACACCCTTACCTCATCAGAAGGCTTCAGGCATTTGCCCATACAGAGCAACATCAGATCACTTCAGGAGGCTGCAAACTGCCTTTCTTGCTCTTTGTCCCAGCCTTTTATCCCCTCCTGTTGGTGCCCTGCCCCTGTGTGCCCTCTGTTCCCTTTGGTGGTTGCTCAGTGCCCCTGGGCACTCCCTGGCTCGTTGCAGTCAGTGCTGCTCACCTGCTGCCACAGCTGCACCCACTGGGGATGGGGCTGGGCCAGCCCCACTCACTCCCAATTACCACAAACCGTGCACCTACAGTTACAGCCAAGTGGAAACTAAGCCCTTGCAAGGCTTGATGATACCCCACTTACCTCCAGCTTGACTAGGAGAGCATCAGCAGACACAGGGGACAAGTTTCATGCAGGATATGCTGTATTTCCTAGGACTCTCTACAGAGAAAGAACAAGCTCCAGATCTGACCATGGAACCAAGTACCTAATCCTGTTTTGGAAGGGAACTGAGACTTCACGATAAGGCAAACACAGGCAGCTTACTATGAGCAACAAACCTGTCAGTCATACCTTGGTCTGGCAACTTGGCAAGTGCTCAGCAAAAACCAGGCTTACCACAGTCACACCAGGGCTTCAATTCCCACCCTGGCAGGGTCTTTCTAGGTTGTTCACAGTGTCTTCTTCTCCAAACATCAGGTCAAACCTAGAAACTCTAAGAAGCTTTATCAGCCATTTTCACACAGGAGAGGATGACAAAAAGGCAACACTTACACCGAAAAGTCCCTAGTGGTCAATAGCACTACTGGTGTAAGGTGTAAAGCTTTCACAACCCTAGGCATGCAGCAGAAGTTCAAGTGGCAGACTGTAAATACTTGCTTTGCTCGAAAACCAAAAGCCCTAGAGAAAGTGGAGGAGAAGGGCAAAAGCTGAAGTCATACTGGGTTCTCCTTTAGCTTTCCACTTGTCCAAGTGAGAACCAGGCAGCTGCTGGCTCCAGCTGCAGTCATGCTTGTAGTGCACTTCATGATCTGTCCAGTCTCTCAGAGGTGCTTGAGGGGAGAAAAAAACTGTTCATGCTGGTGTACAGCAGGGAAATCCAGTATGCTGGGGTTGAGGCAGCTGTCAGAGGCAGAGCTGGGTAAAAATGCTCCTGATGTGCCTGGAGGGAGGTGCTGCAGGGCTCAGAGGTCTGGAGGTGTGCTCACCCTTCCGCCTGCAAATGCTCCTGAGTGTCCCCAAGGCAGGGCTATGCAGATGGACAGGGATGTGTTTGATCAAAACAAAATCACTTTATCTCCTCCTAAAATGTAATGCACTCTCCTTTCTGATGGCAAGCCTCAGAAATACCAAAATTAGACTTCAGAAAAACATAAAAAGCTCCCTGCTAACATAATGTGCAAAATGGACTGTTGCACTTACTGTGATCTTGGGCAGCAACAAAATCAGAAGGCCACAGCAAACAGCAAAGAAAATTGCAGCTAAAAAATACCAACATTATCCTTTTCTAATACATATTCTTAAAATGAATGTTTTTTAAAGCTGAAGAAATGTGAGCCCGGGTGCCATCACCGTATATCTTACGCAGTTCCTGATTATACCAACAGCAGAATCCATATAAGAGAATCTAAAATGGTATGGATAGGAGCCCAGCTGGTGTCCCTATATGCCTTAGAAATTCCATTTTTAGGAACACAGCAGCATATAACATTAGGGATGCTTCTCAAACATCTCATTTATAAATGGAGCAGAGCTGTTTCACTGAAGTACACACAGAAAAGGTCCACAAGAATAATAAAATCAGATGCATTCAAAACCACTGAAATGGTTCAACCACACTGTTTCCAGTAGGAACCACTCTGTACCAGAATATTCCCTGAATGAGGAATGATGCTTGCTCATCACTGGGGTTTTTTTAAAAGCAATCACCAAAAAGCCATTTTAGTACAAAAGTGCCAACTTACTTTTGTTTTGGCAAACTCTTCCTACTCAAAGCTTTTTTGAGTTCAGAATGGAAGAGCTAACGCCCAAACTTCAGGGCAGTGGAGAGCTACAGATGTGGGAGGGCAACTTCTGAAAATCAGTCAAAGCAGTGTCTGGAGCTTGGCTGGTCCACATTCTGGGGAGAGTCCTTTCCCAACAGGCTGCAGACTGCAACACAGCTCTTCCTCTCATGCTTTTCAAGTTCACCAGAACTACTTCTAAGGGTAGACCCTTAACTGTGGGGATTCTTGGTTAATTGTGAGAATATGTCACCAAATGCAATTCACATAAAATCACAATTTCATTACATGCACATCATCAACCAAAACATATATAAAGCAGACACCTAAAAAAATACACTACATATGAATGAAAAATTATTTTATTTAAAAATACATTATACAGCAGAGTGTCTCTCTTTTTTTTTTCTCACTGCTGGTTCACAGAGATAGTATGATAATTTTAACCCAAATATTTGACTGGGAAAGATCCTGAGAAAGACCAGTTACAAGCTGATGATATACAGTACACTGAAAAAGAGTCATCTCTTTTAACATAAAAGAATCTCTTGGTAATCTTATAAATCAGATATAAAAAATGCAGATTTGCTACCATGCAAAAATGAGTGAACATTTCATTTAAATCTGCACACAGAGAAATCATTAGTACCTTGGAACCTAACTAGCTAGACTAAGAGCAGGGTGAGTTTAACACGGTGATACAAACTTTGGATCTACTACAATTTTGTAAACACAGTTGATAGTCTAATAAAGGTGGATTTGCAATCACCTAAATAACCTAGCTGTAGCTAAGGACTCTATTCTAGGTCTTTTCTCCCCACATATCTATTTCTTCAATCTCTTAATTCTCAGCTTAGCACAATGACTTCGTGGCATATGCTCTATTGCACTCAGAGACAACTTGGCCTTGCCCTGTTTGCCAAGCACTCTTTAGGTAGTTGTATTTTAGTGAAAGGAGAGGTTAAAACATAAAGTAAAAGAAGGCAGTACCTGATGACTATGTGAGAATGCATTAAAATTCATCATAGAAAAAATAGACCTGATTCTACATCCTTGTGTTTCAAACATACTCTAACAATGATTAATGTACAGGAAATACACTGAACTCTGGAAAATTTAAGGCCTAAAATGCTCAACAGCCTGCAATGACCAATTGTATTCTCAGTATTTCCATAGTGATAGCATTTTATCAGCTCTTGCCACAGGGACACTGTCTGGCACATGTTAAGAACGTCTTCAGTATTTACAATATTCAGATCCATTTGGTGCTCAATTTTTATAGGACAACTTCACTATGAATAGTCAGCAAGACTCTTCCAAGGGGGGGGGGGGGGGGGCTTAATCTGAATATTCACAGCAATGACAGATATGGTAACATTGGCTGATGTTGAAGAAAAATCAATTTGTCAACACCATGCTGGCTGGCAGAGGATTTTTTTTTTCCTTTTTTTTTTAAGAATATGAGCCTCAAACACAAAGATGAAAAGCTTTGTAGAGAGAAAGTCTGCCTGTCCTGGTCACTTAGGCTGAAAAAAAATTTAGTGAGCCATTTTGGTTTTTCCATGAGTCTTCCATGAAAATGGAGAGTAGAAACTCAATTGAACTTTCCTCACTAAGCTGGTGACCCTCTTCTTATCTTAGCACTCATTCTCCCAGCATAGTATCACAGAGTACAACAATCACGAGAAGATGCAGGCTGCCTTGAGTAATTTGTTTAAATGATTCATGAATAGCACGGCTTCCCATCAGATATGCTAAGCTAAGAACAGAGCCCTTAACCTTTCATGGGGTATCATTAGTAATAAAGAATATATCAAAGATCAAACTCTCTAAATTATTCTCACTTCTTTTAACCTAGATACATATATGTCATCCAAGACATTCAAGAACTACAAAACAACAATTCAACTACAATTATGTCAGGAAAATATCCAAATAAATAAACTTTTAATTATGATACAATACTTATTACAGTAAAAATTGGCATTTTTTTCTCTTCAAAAGCAGAAGCACCAGTCTTACATATAACATACTGTTTTGAATGATATCTTACATGGAATACAGCGTAATACAATGTGCAAACAGCATTTTCATACAGAACATAATATTTGTCTAGTTTTTATACACTGAAATTGCCTCAAATGGAAACAAGTTCATGCTGAATTAAAAATGTAGATTATAAAAATCAAAGTTAAATCAAAATACAAAGTACTGTTGGAATAGGTACATAAACCATTGAAAACAATGAGAAGCCAAAATAGAGGGTAATGTCAGATAATTAGTGCTCAGTTTGTCCCATTCCATCATAAAAGTAAACAGTTAATATTTTCGCTAGAAAGTAAAGTGACGTTCTAATATTTAAGAATTCTTCAAAATGTTTATCATTTTAGTGATGTAAAAATCAAGTCAGAAATAGGACTTCTAAAAATTTCTTATTTTTTGATACACTGCAAATATCATGTGTGGGTTGTGAAAAGAGATGAAGTCCAGTGGAGTGAATATACATCAGCGTCAACATCATGTGACTTCTGCAAAGGCCGTGATGTGGTTCTACAAGTTAAAGGAAAAACAAACAGATAAAAACCACAAAATCACACAGACAGACAGCAGTCACCATTGTGAAAACTTTTGCCTCCTGTGTTTGAAGGGCAGCCTTGTACTTGGAGACTATTGCAAGATGATGTAAATAAAACTGATTTTCACTGCAGTGCTCTCACTCACTCCCATAGCAATTCTTAACTGCTGAAAGACTGGATAGGGAAGTATGCTGAACAAAGTAATTAATTATATGTGATGGTTCCATTATATTTTAATTTCAGATGGCTTTTGTTTGTTTTAATTAGGTTTAATTTTAAATTACATGTGAATAATTGAATTAGCTGTACTTCCATTGCTATGTTATTCATAATTGAAAACAAAATTCCTAGAAATGAAAATGACAGTTTCTGACAGATTATAATACTCTATTTCAGTGTAAATAAAAAATTAATATTAAAATTGTAAAGATTATATTCTCCTCATGAGCTCAGTGGCACTGAATCAAGTCACAAAATGCTTGAAATCAAGTGGCATTTGGCAGTTAAGAACTCATATTCAATTTTTTTTTTCAGAATCACCAGCGTCCAGTTGCAATCTAAGAACATTTTCCTCTTTCCTTCAGTGGGACAATTCTTAGAAGCACTGAGATGTGTACTGAAACACAAACATTCTATGTGCAGCTCTAGAACCCTGCAGCATCCCAAAGAGCTTGGCTACTTTTTCATACTCAAACCTAAACAAGTGACTCTGCAAACACCTGAAGGGGAAAGCAACCCCAGAGTGAAGTGCAGGATCCAGAGGAAGTGTGTTTCCCTTTGGGCACACTGCACCCTTGACTGCCACCATTTTCCACAAAACATCAAATGGTGAAATTAGTAAAGGGAACCTTGATGTTAAGCCATGTGTTTGTTCCCAAGCACAAAAATGCACAGAGGGTAAAACACCAAGCAAAGCACTGCAAATTTTTTTTCATCACTTTGCCTCCTGGGGCAGATTAAACTCCGAAGAGAGGAGATGTGAGCTGAAGAAGAGGGGAATGTGGATAACCTGGGGAGAGTGGGACCTCCCATTTTTTGCTTAAGGGAAGTCTTTCAGAAAATCTCTTATCACACAGCATAAAAAATGCTGGAGAGAAACAAAGTCCACCATGCAAGTTTCTATTTCTAAGTTCTTCTTTAAACTGCCTGAATATTTGTCTATCAGTCTGAGCAGGGGGAGATAGGCAGGTATCTTTGCTTTTTCATATTAAAGAGAGGAAATTAGAAATGCTTTAACTGGAGAGCTGCCCCTTATACCCCCATTTCCCAGCCAGGCTGGCAGCTTTGCTCCCTCTCTCACTGTGCCATAACTGTACTGAGTCCAGGAGGAGAAGCTCTCTTCCACCTCCCCTACAAAATGTATTTTAGCTCTAGCAATGCTCTTGCTGTATTTCATGACAGCTTTCATAAAAGAATACTACTTAACACTTAACAGCAAGCATCTTATGTATATTCTTCCCAAAACCAGAATTTATGTATTTTAAATAAACAACAATTATTAAAGCATGGCCAGATTTTTTTAAAAAGCATTAGGGAAAAAAAAAGTACAACTTTCTATGAAAACATTTTCAGTAAAAAAAAAGTAACAAATGTTATTGGTTGCAGATTTTTATTCTGCAGAAAAATTGCAAAATTAGACTTCCTAAATTAGAAAAAAAAAATCAACTCAATTTTATTTGGCTGGCCAAATTCTGTTTTAAGTATGCAATACAGTGGGCAAACTCAATGACTCTCGAGTTGCTGTGAGGCTATGATGACATTTTCTTCACAGTATTTATTTCCTTTATTTAGACCTCAGAAGTCATCCTCTCAACTTAAACTATTCTTAGTCTAAAATTATTCACTTTTTTTGTAAGATGGTTTAAAAATGAAGAATTTGAGGGAAAAAATAATTTCTCTTTATTTCAATCAATTCTTTCAAGTCCTGCTATGTGCCATCCCTGTCTCTAAGTGACACACATTTGTCTGTGATGCAGAGAACCAAATGCTCTTTCATGTGGCATTAATTCAAGAGTGGATAATGATTATTTAGAGAAAGGAAAATGTGGTTCACACTCCTGCCAGCTATACTTCCAAAATGAGCAGGTCACCATCCTGGGAAGACACGCAGAGCATGGGATATAATAACACAGAAGAAAATCTTCCTTCCTCAATAAGCCCTCAAAGAGAACTGCTAAGCTGCTGATCAAGGACCTATTGATTTGGACCCTACTGAAGGCCTGTCAATTCATTTCCAATGGACTCAGCAGGGCGATGCATAACTAGGTCAAAACAAATCACTTGCTGACGGCAAGAATCACTGATACAGATTCATGCAGCTGTCTGGTTACTCGTGCTTTTTCATGCTACCCTCTCAGGCAAAACTACAAATAAGCCTTGCTGACACTCTGCAGAAAAAACCCAAACAAACAGCATTCCTCTGAAATAACTACATTTCAACTCTTAATTCTGCTTAGATTTGCTGCGACAAGGGTCAGAGTGAGATACTAACTACTGTCAGCAAACAGATTCACACATATGCAAGAAGACAAGCAAAAAACCATGCATAAGACCTCAGCTTCTCCAATTCCATGGGAATTCTTTCCCTCAAGTTCCCAAAAGAATCAGAAATGCTGAGGGTCTGCTCAATGGCAGCAGTCTCACAGGCAGACAGACCAGCATTTGTACCATCCATTCTAAGAGGACAGTACCAGGCTGATGAGCAAAGCATGCATCATAACTGCACTCTCACAACACTAACAAAAAAGGTAAATCCAAGGGCTAAGCCTTGAGTGCAGGTTTCTGGGGAAAACGATCCACTGTATAGCTTCTGTTAACTTTTAATTAATTTCTGTTGATAAGCAATGCTATAATGTCAAAGCGTTGAAAAAATACATTAAACTTTTTGTGATTTGCAGTTTTCATTATATATATTAAATATTTTTAGTTGGTTTTTTTTACTTTGTTCTTATCAATACAGTTAGAAACATTCAAAAATAGTCATCATCCTAAAAAGAAGAGTCTTCTCTTTGTAAAATTGTTTGTAATTTTTCCCACGGTAGAGTTTGTTAAAATAAAAAATACTACTGTAGTACCTTAGGCAAAGGATAATTGATCAAGCAATAATAGTAATAACGTTCTCATGCAGCTCTCTGAGTCAGCAGAGTGCATTATCTGCTTTTACTGGAGCAGTGAGTTTTGGAGCAGGAGTTAGTGTCCCGCACCCTGCACAGAAGGCGGGCAGGCAGGGCAGGGCAGTGCCGTGCCAGGCGCTGTGGCTCTGCGCTGCCGTGCACATACGTTATTATTGCTTTATTGCCTTAGATCAAGGGGTGTTATTGCCTTATTGCCTTAGAGCCAGGGGTGTTATTGCCTTAGAGCAAAGGGTGTTATTGCCTTATTGCCTTAGAGCAAGGGGCTCGCCGCGCTCCGGCCCCCACAGCCACGAGAACAGCCTAAGGATGCGCGCTTTGAGGGAGGCTCCTCGCAAAGCATCTTCTTGGCTGCGGCTAACGCCTCGATCCTGTAACACCTACAACATGCACGTTGGAGGAGGTCACACTGAAGATATTGTTCCACTTCCCATGTTTAAGTATTAGTTTATCTGAGCATTAGATGTAGTGACCACCGTTTGCATTTAATCAGAAACAATTTTTGTATAATCCCCCAGAAGCAGATTTCAGCAGAAGAGTAGGACATGAATACAAATTCAAATCTTTTGACATTGAAACAAAACTACTTATGATTTTTTATGAGCTGACTGTCCTGGGTATGTGTCTGTGATATGTGTGTGAAGCAATGTTGCATTGTATCTCGTTTAATAGACTGTATTATCAAGAGAGAACAATTATGCCAACAACTGCCTATAAGCTGATGTAAACACATGGGCTCTCATCAAACCATCCTGGAGAAAAAAGTATGGACACCTATGAATGTTTTTGGACATCAAGTACAACAGTATTTGGAGACCTCTCAATTAAAATATTTTGAAGCAACAGAAATGGACACAACCCTCTCCCACATCTGCCCACAGTATGGTGAGCTAAAGCATCTTTGTGTTTTGCTTTTAGCTGTGAACTCAGTGAGAGGTGATCTCCCTGGAGAGCTGCAGGGAGCAGGCCGGGCTCCCTAAGCCACGGTGCTGTGTGCACACAAGGGCTCATAACATATGAAGACTTGGTACCAACATGCTTAAGACCAAGAAAAAAGCAGTAATATTGATAACTAAAATTTTCTGACATTGGGAAGAAGCTGTTTTGTGTCTCATGAGTAATCAAGAGTAATCAAAAAAAATACTCCTTAAATTCTGAAGAGGAAATCTTTCCCAGTCTTAAAAATACTAGTAGAATTCATTGCAACATCTACACTTACTATTGCTAGAATGTTTTATCACCATCATTATCTTCGGCACATACACGACAGAACAATAATTACTGTGTCAAACTCAAGAAGATTTCTCAGACAGTTAACACTGACAGTCACTAAAAACTGATGGGCAACAAGAATGTCACATATTGCAAGAGGAACTCCAAATCCTTATGACCATTAAAAGCTGGAAATGGCAGAAGGAGAGAGCATGTAATCTCTCTCTTTTGAGTTCAGTCATGCTGGATAGTCAGTCCTACAGGGCAGTATAAGAAACTTGCTTGAAAAAAGAACGATGTTCAATGTGTTGGGAAGGTTTGGGCACTGCTGACAGAAGCAGCAGTATGAAGGAATGCCAAGCAGAACCTTGGGGAATAAATGCAGTTTAGCTGTCAAAGACAGCATTGCCAAGAACCGACTTTGCAAATAAGTAGTACTGAATAGCTACAGAAAGCACTGATAATCACACACAGTAATTATCTCATCTCACAGGAGATGAACCATGGTGCATCTTCTAACCCAACGCTTCCTTCTGAAACCTTCTATCTCAGTATCTTATCTACCGCCTCCATTACTCCTAAAATGCTCCATGCTGTATTTGTATTTGATTTTTTCAAAGTCGGAATACTTATAAAAAATAAATAAGACTAGCAGAGTCATAAGCTACTACATGGGTAGGAGATCGCTGTAAGCCCTGGCCAATTTCAGGCGACTTTTGCATGAAAAAATGTCAGTCTCTCCTGAAACAGGAAACATAATTTGTGACTGCACTTGGATAAAGATGAAACTCCAAACTCTTCCAGGTACTACCCAGAATATCCCCATTTCTCAGTAATTCCTGAAAAAGAACAGAACTCTCCAGTCTTGACTGTGGTAGGATGAGAGCTTCCTCTCTGTAGGAGACTGCCAGCTAACTGAAACCCAACTGTCTTGTAAGAGAGAAGAAGGTCAGAGACAGAAGAGAAAACGAAGCAGATGGGTGAGTGGTGAGGTTTCTTGGCTTTCATTCTTTTCATTAATTTTGAGGATGATTATAGTTAAGGTAAAAGCCCTGTCTGCACTGCTGAGCAGGCTCTGGCAAGGATCACTCAAGGAGGCACCGTAACTACAGCTTATTTGACTGCATGGGCACCTGTGCAGAACAGCTAAATCATCTGCACGCACCACAATGCAACAGAAGTGCCATGCAAACAGTGATCTAACCTTGTCACCAAGCAGCAGCAGCTCAATTCAGAGTATCACAAGAACTTATGCCTATTTAAGTGCACTTCAAATGTAGCTAGACCTCCAACAGAACTCAGACAGTAGCAGCACGGTGAGCATGCCAGGAGCATTTGCTCTCCAAGGAGAAAGCACTGGAATAGCAAGTAGCAGACCTGGAAACACCAAAGTAATGTGCTTCCAGGGCTGTATGATGCATCATGTGCTTACTCACAGGTGAATTTATTACAAAATAGCAATGAGTGGGGTCCTATCTGGCAGGCATTTCTAATGAAGTCACTCTAAAGGCAGGAGTTTTTACTTGCTTGATCCCAGATACCTATATAGTTACTGATTTTTAGTACCAGTCACATAGCTGCATTGCTTCCAGTTTGCACTGCCTTAGCCTTTGATAACTTCAGACAGTTGGGATTTTTGCTACTCCCTGCAGTTAATTTCTGACAGTATCTTGTCTTTAATATTGGTACAGAAACTTGTAGAACTGAAAATAAGGAAAAAAAGTTTTAAAATAAGAAAAATGCAAGTCGATGAGCATTCAGAATATTGAACTGGAATAGTGCTCACTAAAATGTAGTGAAAAGTAACTCATGTGTCTAAAGGAGGAAGAGGCAACTAGCACACAAATTATTTAGCATCACTTTCTCTCCTGAGGAGAACAAATGACATAAAATAAGAAGGGAGCTAAAAAGCAAAGACTAATTCAAGAATTCTTGTAGCAATGGTAGTAAATTGAGAATACCTAACTTAATTTAGACCTTAGTTCCCTGAACTACTGTTCTTATTTCCTTTTATTTAACAGGGTCTGTCTTCTATCTAAAACTCTACATTAAACAAAACAAAACTACATTTAAAAAAAGGTAAAAATATCCATAGAAACTCAAAATCTAAAGCATTCATATGTAAGTAACTTCTTCATCAATTATTTGCTAATTCAATTTTAAACTTTCTGGAAGTGGAAACGGAAGAAAGCATTTCCAAGCAATTAGCAAAGTCTTCACCTTATTGTCCTTGCATCCCATCCTCTCTGTCTGAAAAGGAGTAAGGCTTTGCAACACAGACAAAGATGGGACCTCAGCAAGTGGTATCACTTTTCTGGTCAGTCCCCAGTTTAATTAAAATTTATCTCTAGAGAGAAGCTGCATGACAGCAAACAGCTACTGCCATAAGAATATGGGTTCAGAAGGAAAGAAGCTCATTCATGTAACAGAGTCCTGGGCAGCTCACAAATGGCAGTGGTTATCCTCTAGCAGAGCAAACACTACTCTTGCCACCATCCTCCCACACTCTCCCATTGCTTTCCCCACAGCATCTCAAACTAGGCCAAGTCTCAGGAAAAGAACATTGTTGATCATGAGTGAGAGGTTCTCAAACCAGGTAGAAACATGAAATTAACATGAAGTCTTTGTCCCCAGGAAAAAAAATTAAAATGTCAATATCCAGAGAATGTGTATGTATTACCTATGATGGTTTTTGAATCACAGAAACGACTTCTATTGCATGAGAGCCCAGCATGTAAAAAAAACATGTCCTTATTAATGTGGTATGTTCCAGGCCAGCTGACAGCTTGTTTTGTTTTGACATTTTACAGAAAGTTTACTGAATGAATTATTTTGAAGATACACATTCATCATCTAAATGCATGTTCAAGCAAATGAGACTCTGACCTCCATACGACAAGACATCAGCAGAAGTAGCTTAGACATATTTGGTTCAAAAAAGGCATGTTAGACCATTCTGAAAAGAAATCTTCTTTCCCTTCAAGGAAAGGAAAAAAAACCCCAGGACTAGTAGCAATTCTTACTAAAGAACAACTTCCACCACATTCAAGTGAGTAAGACAGATTGGGAAACCTTTCTTATATTGAACATGAAAAAAAATTATCATAATTAATCTGGAATTAAAATAATACCACAGAAAAATACTTTTGGTGCCTTACCCAGTGTAGAATTGTTTTCTGTTTTCAAATATGGGCATAACCCAATAGATTTTAATGAATTATGACAGATACAGTCATTAGAAAAAGTAAACCTTCCTTTAAACTTTGCATTACTAGTTCAAAGTTTTCCCTTGGTAAAAATGTCTAAAATATTTTGCGTATTTTATTATGCTATCTATTTCAGTAGCTTTTTGCTCATAAAATTAGTCAGACAATCTTACCTAGCATATAGTTCAACATCATCTTCAAAAAATATAAATGGTTATCCCAGTAAACTAAAATAAATTTTATCGTGATACTCAAGCAAAAAGTCCTGGCATACCCAGGAGACTCTCACTAGCATGTTCTAGTCTAAAATCCCATGTGCTCTGACAAGAGATCAGGGGGTTGTGTAGTTATTGCATGGCCCACTGCTCCCCTCACTGCCAAGAGGGTGCCCTGTCCTGGGGCTAGCACACGTCTGATGACAGAAGCCCCACAGGTGACCCAGAAGGGACTGCATCCCATGCTCTACACCAGGCTCAGGACATGCCACACACAAATGGGATAAATGCCACTTGTACCTGAATTGCAAAGCCCCTTGGGCCAGGGGTTAATTGTTCTTTCTAAGCATTCTAAGAACTTTCTATGTTCTGTGGAATATCAGGCAGAGTATTAATCACATTCACTTGAGGAACACAAGGGGAGAGGGTCTCAGATCTACTCAGCCTGACTCCATGGGCTTAGCAGCAGCTATGGCCCTGAAATGACAACATGAAGAGTCTCCCAAGGGGTGCCACTGAATTTAAGTCTTTCCTTCTTTCTCTTTCACTGTTAAGAAACACTGACATCATTTTAAATCTGATTACCTTGGCACTCTTGTCCGGATAATTTATGATCATCCTTTCAGGAAAGCTATGTTTTATTTAACTGATTTTTAAAAAGTCAGACATTACCTTTTCTAAAGGGCTTTCTACTCTGGGTATGCTGATCATGGGCATCTGGGTCAGATTATCCAGATGAGAATGTTCATGGTCTGGCTGACGTCCTCTGAAGTTATTTACCACACAAACAACCTAGAAGGGATTTGAAGATAAACAGAATACCTAAGGAACAACTCATATTTTCAAGCTTTGATCCTGACAATTATCATTAGGCAGAAATGACACCAGCTTTAGTCACAGCGTTACAGTAGAAACACAGAAATGTGAAGTTCATGTTTCACAAAAAATCCTTAATTAATATTTCAAGACAAACGACTTTCAAGTGATTTATTGGTACATGCATCATTTGAGAACCAAAGAAACCTCCTATCTAAAAGAAAATCCATTACTGAAGCTGCACAATAGAGCCCCAAGTATTATCAACCTCATGAAGAGATGTCTTGCAGCATCACGTGGCATTAACCTTTAACTCCTGGGAAGGCCAGTGCCATTTCAGTTTTGATCAGCAAAGACTTTCTCCAATGAAGAGTAAAAAAGGGAATAAGAAGGCAAGGACCATGCCCAATCTGAATGTAACTTCACAGGGACTTTGTAATGTGATGGGTAACAGTTTGTGCTTCTACTAATTACAACACTCAGCTGAGCAGTAATGTTTGCCAACTGCATTATCTTAAAACACAACTAAATTTGATTGCATGCTACTGGACACCTTGTGTGGAAGGGAACATTTGGAAATGCAAGCAGATGTATTTTAAAGGAGACCTGCAGCTACCCTTGCATGTCTAGAGGAGTGAAAACACCCACCCCAGCTGTCCCTGGGAGGGTTCTCAGCCAAGCCATGCTTTCAGATCCAAGACCCTGTGATCCAAGGGTCAAGCTCAAAAGAGTTTTCATGGGGAAAAACATCAAAGATGTATTTAGTACTATTACAAGCTGCCAGGCAGACAAACCTACAGGCATTAAGCAGCAGTGACTGTTCTACTCTATAGTCTTGCACTGCAGATATGAGTGAAGGTGATTAATACATTAGAAATAGTTTTCTGACACAGACAGTAGTCATTGGCAACTGCAATTAAAACTATCTGGTTTTGGAACACAGCTCCAGAAAAGGAAAAGGCTGAACAAAGATTTTCTGATACAGAATAAAATGAAATTTCAACATAAACCTGAATCTATGAAACACACTATGAAATAAATTCATTAGAGTTATTGTAAAGCCAGAAAAACAAATGCTACCTATTGTCTGATCAGTGTCAGTACCACTATATTGAATTTAATACTTTATCCATGAAATCATAACTATGTGTTATTCTGAGGAATATATGCTTCCTGCATGTGGGCCTTGCTGCATAAATTACTGTTTGAAATACTACAATCTGGTTTATATGGAAGTCAAAACAGATAACTGAATCAGTCCTTTTTTGACTTCACATTTCTGAGTGTATGTAAATACTACTAAGGAAACTGATGACTAATTAAAAAAACTGAGGAACATGTCTTTTGTTATTTAGTTATCTAAAGGCTTTTTTAGAGATACAAACTTATACATTGATTTTTTTCAAACAGAAGTGACATAGACACACACTTACCAAAAATACTGCTATAGATATTCCAATTACAAATCCTGCTATTACATCTGACCAGTGATTTCGATACTCTGCTACTCTGTTGATTCCAGTAAGGAAGGCCAAGCACATTAAACCCAAACACAAAACAGGTTTTGCAAGCCTTGTTCCTCTGGCTTTCACTGTGTTGGTGATATACATCTGAAAATTAGAAAGGAAGAAAGTGTAAGACTGATGGATGTCTCCCACTAATTGGTGAATAAAAGCTTTATATTATATTATGTGTATTTGGTACTTTTTTTCTGAAGTGGGGGAGAGTGTGAAGAAACTAGGAGGTAGAGTAGTAGATAAAGTCATCACAACCCTTTCCTAGGGATATAGAAAAAGAATCAGACCATACAGCAAAACTGCATTTTATATGAACCTGAAATGCCTACAGAAAGTCAGACAAAATGGACAATCATATCCGATTACTCTCAGTCTATGTAGTTATTTATTAATGCATAGAAGTAAATAGACTGATTTTTCACTGAGCAGTGTTGACAGTAACAGAAAAAATATTTACCCTGAAGTAGTACTTGTATTATTACAAGCTACCAGGCAGAGTAAGAAAGGGAATACATACAGACCTTATTTTTGTTAGCAAAAGCCTTTCTTCCTTATATACCACTTCTTTACATGACTAATTAATGATTTGTCAAAAAGCAGTGAAAAGGTAAAAAAGTGTTAAAGAGCAGTGAAAATTGAACTAAATGCCAGCATCTACTTTCATAAATATAGTTTCAACCAGTCACTATAATAATAGTTTCAACCAGTGCTGAACTAATACAACCCCGTGCTTCACACAAACCAATCTAAATGCTGCGGGTTTTACGCATCAGACTGAGAAATCCATTTGTCCTGCTGCAGTCTAATTCTCCCTGTGTAATACTACTGAATTAAAAGCAGTGCCTGATAACAGAGCAGCTCTTCTGCCCTAAGAGTGCATTACTGACTATCAGGTTTAACCCAGCACTTCCCAAGCTCTGATGAGCCAATAGAAGAAATCAATACCAATATTTGACTTTCCATTCTCTTATCTCAGCATTGAGTCCACTTGCAACACCCCTCCTCCCCATCCTCAGAAAAACCAAAAAATATACTTTAGCTAATAAGATTTTTGACCAAAAAATTTCTACTCTGCTGAAAATGTTTCTGTAATCAAACCACTGAAACCCTAAATCTTCAAATTTTAAACAGGATTTAAGTTTTTGAACAGAAGAATGCCAGTATTTCCTATGGGGTTTCACTGGAAATTCCAAATTTGTAATGCCATCACTTTGGACTGCAAAGGAAAACAGATGAGTCTGCATTGAAGAACCAATACCACTTCTCTGGCCATCAAATGGGCAGTCCTTTGGGTTTGTTTGGGGATTTTTTGTACTGTCTGAAACTTTGGTGGAATTTACCAGGGAATCAGTTTACAAAGTGCTGCAATAATCCAACCAAGAAGCAGTTTAGAAAGTGTGGTTATAGTCACAATAAATTAAGTGAAGAGGTAGTGGTCAGTGCTCGTCTAAAACAAGTAACATCTAACAGTAACTTTGTTCAAAACACTAGAAAAAGATCCATGGCTTAGAGGATGAAACAAAGCTTGATCTTAAAATAACATCAGAGAAGTGCAACACACAAACCTTCAGTGTACTTTATATGATCAACAGGAAACTAGTAGAAAGATTTCCACTAATTCAGACAAAGCAAAGGTTTGGAAAAAAGAGTTTTGGAGTTTATCTTCAAGCCATATTCTCCTCTCTTTTTCCTAGACCATTTCAGAAACAGTTGATATTTTTATTTGCTGATTCTTCTTTTATCTTAGCTCCTTGTACTTTTGCAGGCTGTCTTCAGTGAGATACTCTTACCACACAGGAAGGTGATAATAGAGCTGCAACTTTAATATTCAGCTTTTTAGCCCCAGTGATTTTCTCCAAGCTATAGACAGAGTACTGCACACTGAACTAATTCAGCAACCATCTACTTTAGTGAGTCTCACTGTTCTACTGGATACTGCCACCATTATCCACATTCACACTACGTGTCAGGACAGCTGGTGCTAGGAAAAATACTGGATTATTTTTAATACACAATAAGAAAATCAAGTTCTAAATACAGCTTGGGTGAAGTTTACACAGGGGAGTTAGCAGGAAGCTCACCTGCATTTAATTCTGTATTGTGTTATATAAATTGAAATGACTACTGAGAAGGAACAACTTGCTTAAGGTAGGTCATGGTGACATATTTCAGTTATCTATAACAACTGGTCATTGCCCAAGAAGATTAAGATTATCTCTATTTTTAATAAAACAAAACACTTGATTCTGCATTACTTCAATCAAATTTCAACATTTTAATACCAAGCCGAAACCAAAAAATGTTCTGCATAAAATTCTCTGAATGTTCTCACAACCAAGCATGTCCCTCAAATCCCTACTCAAAGCACTGAGGAAAAACAACCACAGATTCATGCTGTGCCTCACATAAACAGTGACCTCCATTTGCCAAGCCCCCTCCTCCTATGAGCAGTCATGCTTCCCATGCCCAGCTCATTATTCAAAATAACCTGAGGGTTCTGCCAGCATAGGTATCAAATCTATGTTTTCTTTAAAGAACAGGTACTAATGTAAGGAACAGCATTATATTACAATACAAGAGAATCAATAAAAGCAGGCCAAACTTTCCTGAAAGAATGAGATGAAAAGTCTGTATTTGCAAAACTCTATATAGCAAATATAGCCTCCTCAAGGCAGGATTCATAGATACCCATTTTTAAACTTAGCCCCTTGCAGCTCTAGTGTAATATATTAACAGTCAACTACCTGATTTACACTAAGAATAAAGTACAATTAAGCAGCTGTTTTCTTCTTGATTCTGGTGGAAAAACTATAAACTAGCACACTCAGCAATTGACAAAGAATAAACAACCTGAAAAGATGACAGGATGTTTCACTCACTTTTAATAAATATTAAATGCAGAATCAACAAAGGAAAATATCGCAGTGATTTAAAACATTAGTAGGAAGGAATGACAGTATAACTTTTTACAGGGATAAAAATGTTTACTGAACAACTTCATCTCCATTCCTTTTAAGAACAAAAATTGGGGGAGGAATTTTCTAATGAAAGAAAACTTTGACATTAGTCAACAGCAAGACCAGCAGCAGAGATTTTGTATGTAAGGTCAAGGACTGATCAGAAGTTAGAATTAATACAGCGGGCTGCACATTCTCCTGCAACATCAGAACTGTAGTGAATCTTCTCTCAAAGAACTTCTGTTACTGCTGTTCCTTTTTCCTGAAATAAGATTTTAGTATTAAAAGACACAGAGCTGTCACCGCTAAGCAGACACAGGCAGAGAGTCATGTAAGGTGGATTGTTACCTGATTGCACAATATAACAATATTTACCATATTTTAAGAGAAACACAAACATTTGACCTTCAGTCTTCAAGATATTGGAAGTGAAGCTGTAAGAGAACCTCATGAATTGAAATAAAACCTTTAACTGAAGCAGGTGTGAAAATATGAATTTGAAAGAAATTATCACCATCACCACCAAAGACCAAGCAAGCTACCTGTGAAGTTTTGATGTGACTGGCTCAGGCCACAGTGTAAGGAACAATCAGTCTTGGCATTTAGCTTGTACTGGGAAAGTACTTCAAAAATGTCAGGCGGCAAGTCTCATGTGAAGTTCGTCCTAAATCTAGCATGAATAAAATAATTCCAAAACATGTTAAGAAAAGAACAGGAGCTGTATGTAAAGTGCAGGACAAAGTGGATTCCTGGGCTATGCTGCAAGCTCTTTCTAGGCATCTTTCAGCTATCTTTAGGCCCACCCACACCAACACCTATGCGCACAAACACAGGTGCAACAGGTCTCACAATCCCATTTTAGTTACATTGGAGCTACACATCGGGCTGGGTGCTCCAGCTAGGAGGGAAGATAATTTTCCTTGCTGATCTCATCAGCCTGGGGCCAGGGAATGCAGGGAAGAAGATCCCTTCTGTGTCTGCTATTTGTTTCTCCCTGATTTAGATGGCCTGGGAGACTGACAAAGACCATTCCATCAGTGGGCAGTGAATAATGACTAAAGGCAGTGAGAAGAATGAGGAAGAAACTATTGCACAGGCATCCATCCCAGGCAGCACTTCAAACATAAATTATCTCATGTTTTTGTTTGCTTTTACAATGGGCTAGAATTAAAGAAATTCTCTTGAACTATTTAAGTAATATAAGTAATCTTATAAACGTTCCACCCAAGGAATTTTCAATATTCATCAGACCTACAAGAAAAGAGACACTCTCATCTAAAAGCTGAAGAAATAGTAGGCTGTTGTAGTCTATAAACAGGTTCAGTGTTTAGTGAGAATTCAGTTTGAAAATCCAAAGTGTTTTAAGCTTCATTTGGTAATAATTAACGGGTCAAACTATTTCTAGAGCAAACCAAAGTCATATTCTCAAATCATCTGGGTCCTTCTGCAACTGTCCACTGAAGCTTTCTAGTAGTGTTTCTGAAGCCTCCTCCAGCTTTCTCTATATGTTTTGATCTAATTATTTATGATGTTAGACCAAAATTAGCTTTCAAAGTCAGGGGCTGGCTTGGAAAAGAAAGCTCCAGAATTCTGGATCTTACTATTAATTTTCCCACTATAAGCTCCCCACAGCTGTAACTGTAAAACAACTGGAGCAGGTAAGAGGCATCTTTCTCTGTACCAAGACCATAAGACATCTATTACAAAGGCTGTTTTCTTGAGGATCTGAATTGTAATGAAGAGCTGACTGACATGAAATTTATACAGGTCTTTAGACAAATTCCTGGATCAGACAGTAACATTATTTTATTATTGGTCTGAAAGAAACCAATGCACTCAATTTGTGAAGCTCATGACATATGTTTTATTATCAGTATTAAGGGATACTTGCTGCACCAGATACTGAAAAGAAATTCCACATTCCTAGCACTGTTCCTGAACAGCAGCCAGAAGAATCCTTTAATTTTCTAACAAAAAAAGGAGAACAAAGTCAATTCAGTGAGGTGGCTCTGCTCGTCCTCTTCCTCCTGAACACTCCCTTTAGGCTGAGAAGTCTATCATGCCTTCACCAGCTGCCCATTTAGCTGGAATCTAACAGGCACTCTAAGACAGAGGACAGGTGAGACTACACCTTCAACTGGATCAAGGAGTGACACTGAAGAGAATGTCACCATGCTGCCAGCACTGTTACCCAGACTGTCTTGTTGTCTTTTCCCAGTGACTTATAAATACACTGAACAGCAAAATCAATGCAGCGAAATGCCAGAAGCAAGAGTCTGGCAGAAAACATGATCATGGGCCAACTAAAAGCTCTGCAAAGAAGAAAAAATTATTGGTAGGCTTTACAATCTGCTAGTCCTGTCTGAAGCCAAAGTTAAGGCCAAGGGGTCAGAGTACAAAGCAACAAAAGCTGCCTACAGACTTCAGGGCTGTGTCAACTCTCAAGACATGAAGCCTGTTCCTCTATCATTACAAATCCAAAGCAAGCCTGAAATGAGTGCAGTAACACAAAGTTCAAACACTACCCTACCCAGCTGCTTCCGTGCAATGCATTAAGAACAACACAAAAAGGGCAAAACTTCATAGAATTAAAATTTCCCTTAAACTACAGCTAGCCATGACCAATTCCCTAGGTCTGCAGTACCAAAGGATAACTGTTAGTCACAAATCTTAAATTTAAATCTATGGGATTAGGCTGACTAAATCTTCATATATCACCTTGAAATCCTAACAAAAAAAGACTCCTGACTTCCACTTCCTGTATCTCAACTGCAGAAAACACCCCAACTATGTGCATACTTGACAGCTTCAAACCTCTAATTGTCCAGGCTATGTCAGTTTATGTATATCAAAATGTGTCTTGTACAATTATATACTGTTTAATAATGCTGCAGTGTTTGCCTATGTAGCAAATATTGTTTCACCTGAGAAAGGGTGAATTGCAAGGCTGGTAAGAAATGAAAGTAGAT
This sequence comes from Melospiza georgiana, assembly GCF_028018845.1. Lineage (NCBI taxonomy): Eukaryota > Metazoa > Chordata > Aves > Passeriformes > Passerellidae > Melospiza > Melospiza georgiana. Next base: position 13,592,267 of record NC_080438.1, on the reverse strand, counting down.
ACAGTCAACTTATTAACCCAACTCAACCAAAAACAAACAAAATATCTCCAATGAGATCAGTGTAGACATCTAAGAAAAAAAAACAGGCACCAGCCTGCTTAGAGTTTCAAAACAGATTTACAGTAGTTCATTTTGAAAACACTGGTACACTGGAAAGAATAAACCTGAAAGTCTGAAGAAGAAAGGCAATGCATCTGTGTTTGGAGCAGGGTAGAGAAAACACCTAACTACAGCATTGCCATTCAACACTTCCATTGCTAAATCTCTCTTGATAGACACTGGAAGTAATGGAGGCAAACATTACAAAGCTCTAAATACTAGCACAACAACTGTTTGAAAACGACTGTACTTTCAAGGGAATTCTGAGTTACCATAGCAGCCACCCACTCTCAAAAGGGGGAAAAGGGGGAAAATGGAAGACTCAGAACTTAGAAAAAAGAAGCTATTGTTAACAAGACAATATGCACAGATGCTAGGTGATAACGATGTGGCTGCACTTAAATGGAACGAGATAGGGGAATTATTACATAAAGCATTTAGAAACCACGTTTCTAAATTGGTTGATGGTGAAATCACACAAGTCTAAAAGCATTTACTTCACCATCTAGGAGAGCAAGGACCCTTGGGCCAGCTCTTGGGTGGTTTTTTTTTTCCTTTAGGCTGGTTTCGTTTTGTGCCCAGCTGGCTGAAATAACCAGGGACGATTCCATAACAATCTCTCCCTCACTCCAAAATTTCTGTTTACCAAAAAGAAAGCACATATTGTACCAAAGATTATATGCTAATGAAAAAGTGAGTAATATATGGAGGTCTTTATGTCCATGCTCTCAATAAATGTTGTGGCATGGCTCATAGAAAGACTAGGCTACTGTTATAAATCTTCTACTCCAGTGAACAGTGATGAGAAAATTGTTATTTAGGGCCAACCATCCTGATAAACATCATGGCAGTGTAAGGACATGACCCCAAATATTGGAACATTGAAATTTTTTTCCTTTGGAGTTATGTAATAAACAGTATTTTTCGCTTCAGTCATGATTAGACTTAATAGAAAAAAAAAAAAAAAACAAAAAAATGAACCTGACAATATTGTAACAAGGAGCTACTACACAAAGTCCTGAGAGTAGTTAATAGTGCTTTAGTTAAATGATAGCAGTGTCAAGCACCATGCAGAAGTAGAATAATGACACAGGATATATTCATTTCTATAGTTACTGAAAGAGCAAATAGTAATGAAATGGATCTCAGCAGCTTTAATTTTTTATATTGCTAACTGTATACTGACCACAGACAAGCTCTGCATAAAGTACTCTTGCTCATGTCAAAAGCCACTTATATTAGGTATTAAACCTTACTGATGTCTGCTTTTTGTTTTAAAAATGTAATAATACTATTTTACTTTCTGCTTTGCAGTAGCTGAATAGCTGGTTTGCTAGTTACCTTGACTCTTGGTAACAGTAGAAATCCAACTTTACAGATGGATGAGAAATATAGGAGCAATTACAATGAAAAATTCTGAGTATTTTCTAAAATAGCTTGCATCAAATTTAGAGTGTTTCATCTTTAGATATCTCCCCAAATAAAGACATTACTAGCAGAACACTTACAATTGCCTCAAGTTAGAATAAAATGTTATTGTGCATGTCTTATTTGCAAACACTTGCCTGTGCTAACTAATGATCAACATCTCTTAAACACATTGCCTACAAGGAACCTGGTGAATGTTACCATCAGTGCTGCAGATTTTAAGCAGCTGGTTCTAAAACCCTGTGTAGAAGCACTGAGTTGACACACTGAGACTGAGATCTTTGCTATGTCGTCAAGGATCAGCTTCCAGATCAGTCAGGAATTAAAAGTTGGCTCAACTGGTAAGTGCTCAAGAGCAATACACACTCACACGCAGGTATATCTACATGTGTATACATGCACACACACACACCCCCATGGGCAGGCCACTGCTCAAATACTGAGGGAACACAAGGGCTGACTCCTGCAATGACCACAAAGCTCCACACACCTGCCTAGCTTCCCACTGGCCCTGTGAAGACAGCCCTGGGCTCATCCAAAGGGCTGCAGAGGGCTGTGATACCAGCACAGGTCAGCTAAGACACTCCCACAGGCATGTGCTGGAGGGAACTTATCCCCAGCAAAGCAACAAGATGTTCTTGCTCCTGCTTAAGGCTAGAATGATATGCACTCCAAACTAAGCCAGAGTTACTTGAGTGAGACTAAACAGTGACTCTTCCTCTCCCCAGTCTATACAATAGCTCTGATTCAGGCAGCCAACATCAGATTTTACCCCAGTGCTCCTCATCACTCCCTGTACAAGAGAGTAAAGAGGGGAAAAAAGGGTGGATTGTCTTGTAGCCCACTTCACTGCATAATAAGAGCCAAACTGACTTTGCATGAGGTACCTATAAATACCAATTATGGTACCAAAAGAGACTCAGGGATATTGAGAAACATGCAGAGATCAGACATACACATAGCTCACCCTTCTGTTTCACCTCACCAAAGAACATGGCCATGTGTGATTCTACTGATCTGCACTGGGTTAAAGCACAGAGGGGTACCACTACCAGTCAGAGCAAACCCCTTCCCTTACTCCTTAGCACCCAGCAAATGATTGTCCCACATACCCTGGAAATGGGTGAAAAGTAAAAAGGAACTGGGTATCCTAAACCCACAGATTATAACCTTTATGGACAACAAGTCCTCTCTTAGCATTGTCTTGATTTTCAAGGCTCAGAAACCACTACACCTTGTCAGAATTAATCCTAATGAATCTTTCTCACAGTAACTCACAGAAGGTTTGCATGCAGAAAATCAGCCAATTTTGGGCCTTATCTTCTGCCCATTCCTCCCTCCTCCCCCTCACAGTGCCAGCCATTTGCTCTCAAAAATATAGTGATATTGAAGAATATAATATACTTACAGTCAGATACATAGCTGCATATATGCTTAGTGCTGCTTCTTTGGATGGGAAAGTCTTTCTGGCTTTCATGATAAGGTCTGGATTTCCAGTACAGGCATGTACGCTACTGATGAATTGGGTGTACTGTTTACATCCAAGTGCTGTGTAGTTGGGTTTACAAAGTGCAAGAAAATGGGGGGCAAGATTCCCTGTTACTACTTGTCCAGCATTTACAAAGATGTCCGTAGCAAACAGTCCAAATGCATAAATTCCTAAAGAGGGAAACAAAGAGTTAAATTTCCTGAAAATTCATAGTATTCATCACAGCAATAGAGCAGCTTCTTCCATTCAAGAACATGAAAAACCCTCCCACATACTGCACCCTAAAGACCATGGAGATGGTATTTTCCTACAAAACTGCAGCAGCAACACTGCAACATACCCACACCCCTGATGGCTTTCCCATCTTTCACAGGAACACTCACCCCTTGTGCAAGCAGCATGCTTTCCTAGGTCCCATAGCCATGCAAATCCCCTGTTTGGGGTAGCTAGCTTTACTGGTACCTAATTTTTGCCCATGTTCACTAAACAGAAGTGACAGAGGGAAATTCTCCACCCAATAAATCTGCTTGAAAACCAAGGCCAGATCCTGGTGGCGAAGTAACTTGTGAAGCCATAACACACACTGGAAAAACTTTTTTTTCCCTTGCAGCTGTAAAGAATCTAAGGTACTGAATAATTCAATATTGCCATGCACCAGTTGTCTTCATTGGCCTGCTACTGGGTAAATCTCTATGCATGGCATATTAATCACAGTATCAACACAGTGAGCTAAAGATTTATATATTTGAGGAACTACTTATGCTAAAGAGTTTTTTTAATCAGACATATCAGCAAAGCATTAAGTAAATGTACTCATTCATTAGAATGTAAATGCATGTATCTGATTCCTTAAAGGAAAACAGATTTCTGCTATTCTGAGGTCCCTCTCTATCCTTTTGTAAATAGAAAATGAGCTCTGGAAGAACATGCAAACACAGCAGCCTGACCAGCAGGCAAAGCCATGCTTGTTCCAATTCCACCTGAGCTATAGATTTCTCCCTGTATTTCTGTGGGCAAATCACCTTTCCCTTCCCACACTCCAATTCACTGGGAATATAGGGTGAGCTCTGGAAAATCCCAGTTTCATGGGGCACTATGAGAACTTTAAAGGATCAACATCCCAGCAGACATAATTCCACAGAAAGATACAGTTATAAAGGTCAGGATTTTTCTTAGCAAAGCTAGAGGACTAAGGGTGATTACTGGGATCCTGGCTGGTGAGCAAAGTCACATTAATGCTATTTCCTCCCAAGATGCTAGACTCTGGTGAGCAGCACATTGTGCCCGGCCATGTCAATTCACAGAAAGACCTTTCAGCCAGTCCTAGGGTGTGCAGTGCACAGCACAGCTGGACACATCACTCAGGAGGAGCATAATGGGCAGTAATGCTTCATCTGATGCAACAGCAGAGAGTTTCTGTCCACTCTTGCCACCCCTACCAATTTTTTTTGGCTTCTATGAGGAAAGAAGGGACCACTTAGTGGGAAGAAAACTCAGGCATTGATTACACAAAGAGGAAGTGGAGTGGGAGAAGCTCCTCACATCAGTCTGCACCTCCTCCAGACCTATACAAGAAAGTCTCCTTACAGGAAGCAATCGCACTCTGGGAAAGCAGGCACAGTTGTTACACAAACACTGCAAATACAGACACAGCTGCACATGCCCTCCCTCCCCCTGAGACTGGGGCACACAGCAGGATTAGCTGCCCCAGGGCTTCATCCCTCCAGCTGTTTCCTTCAGATGCAGCCATGAGAGAGAAGCCAACAGCAGAACTGAGCCCTGCTATGGCATCCCCACATGTATTAAAGAGCAGCACCTGAAAATGTGCTGTTACCAATATACATTTTGAATGGTGGGACTTCTCCCTCCAAACATATTTAGAATGGACTAAATAGAAAAGATGACATCTCATAGCTACTAAAGTCAATCGGGGAGTTTCAGCTAAAACCAATGTAGCATGGATTTTGCACAGTTTTCTGCTAGAGACTGAGATATAATACAATATCCAGGCTAAGAAAGCAGCTAAATTGGCTTGGCTTCAAACACACATTTATATTCCAATGTCCTCAGCTTTGGAGAGTGTGTGTGTTTACTATCAGCTATAGATATGGCACAAGGATATCACCTTTCTCTACCTCACCCCACTTCAGGCCTGCTGCTTGTTTTTCCCCTCTAGTGGTCCCAGTTCTTTCTACTTGTACTGCTGTTTCTGCAACTGTTTTTTAACCCAAACTTCCAAAAAGCTTCATTTGCTACATAAAAGGAAAACTGCACCTGAGTCAAGACTGCACATGAAATGTTATATGGTTATCTGAATATTCTCCCCAGGTCAAAATGAAGACATAACTGATCACTCTCACCATTCAGAAAATGAAAGCAGTAATTTTGCTCATACCAAGGAATCGGATGGTCCTGCGCACCAGTGGATTTATGTAACAACAGTCTCCAGTTAATATTGTTTTTTCTTGGTTTTCAAAATCCTTTGTAGCTAACTGTAGACAAAAGACTGCAGTTTCTCCAACGATAATCTTAGGGGAGGAGAAAAAAGGGGAGAAAAATGGTGCATCAGATTACAGCAAGTAAAATACACTAATATTACAGAGACAGGCATCTCATCTGAAAGAAACAAGACCAAACCAGTACAAAAGACAGCATAAGTGAATCAAGTTCTGTACATTAATCTACTTATGAGGGAAATATGCCTTATGGCTTGCTTCGCTTTATTTGCCTTAAAAGAGAATAAATTATTACAACCAGGATTTGTATTCAACATAACATAACCTAGTTTTCAGGATGAGGGGAAAGAGAAAGATCTATTAGTTCAAGAACAACAGATCACATAATGCACAAGATCTGGACCACAGTAAAGGCCTAATCCTGCAAGATGCTGAACCTTTCATTCCCCACATGTATTCACTGACACCCAGCACCTCACAGGGTTGAGCTTTAAATTTTGCACTATGATAGAGAGAAAGGGAAAAAAAAATCGTAACAGAACTCCTGTTCACATCAGAGGTTTGGTTTGCCAGGAAGTACTTAACAAGGTTCAAATTCACATTTTACTAGCTAAGTTTATCAAGTCTGGCTTTAGCTCTGTTCCTCATGCTTGAACAAAGTGTCACAACTGATATTTTAACATTAAGAATGGCCTGTTTCATATACACTCCACCAAAATAAATTTCTCACATCTACATATCATTCACATTATAGTTGGCAAAAAAAAATCATCAAATGAGAAAAAAATGTATTTTGAATGTAAAATATTGTCTCTAGGTTATGTATTTACCTGTACAAAAAAGCATGACCTTTGATTTATTCACTTTAATTATGGATTGAGACTTGATAGCCGAAGCCAAGACTTTAAGCAGAAACGAAGCCTTATGGCAGGGATAATTTAAAAGCAGAGCAGAAGGGTCAAATAATAACCACTGGATTCTAACCCTGATTCACTGTGGGAGTCACAGGCAAGGCCCTTCCACTCCTCTACATGAAAAACTTAAAGCTTATTGGCAGGTACCTCACACTTTGATCAACTATAATGAAGACTACCAAAGTGAAATCTTAGCACTCCACAAATACAATCAATAATGCCATCAATCTGATTAACTGCTGAGGTTTTTCTAAACCTTTGCCTTAACAGGAAAATAGAAATATTTTCATATATCACAATAGGCCTGAACACATCTACAAAATAAATAAAATAATCTGCGGGCACTGGCTCACGTGCACATTTTGTTGTCAACAGCAAGGATGCAATTAATGACATTACTTAGCTGTTTGTAGATTATGCGGAGACCCTTGGGCTAAACTGTGGAGGAAAGTGCTACTTATAAATAATGTGGAACAAGTAACAAAAGTAAGTCTGAACGCAGGTATGTAAAAAGCAATATTTAATTTGTCACCAAAACAGTCATTATCCATTACTTTAGACTGGCTTCAGATCCTAGTGGAATTTTTAGATAAAACAGAAATTTCAATACCCGAACTAACAAATATCCTCTCTCTGTTGTGATGCAAACAAATTTCCAGCCCAGTGAAGTAGAATTTCTTCAACTATAATTAGTAAATGATCAGTATACATAAAAAATAATTCAACCTTGAATTCAAGATCATCCAAATTATGAGGAGAACTCAAGCCAGTGATCCCTAAAGCTCTCGTGAAAAAAACATACCAAAAATATCAGTTTTAATGTGATTCATAAAGGTGAGAACAGAAACACTAATACTTTTACTGTGAGTCACAGTATGCTTTTCTTTCCTCTCAAGGACTAGGCAACCTGAATAGAGCCAGATTGTGCCTTTAATGCTTTCTGCCAAACTCAATAGATTGCAGTAAAATTTTCGCAGATTTTGAAACTCCAGGAAAGAGCAGAATTCAGCACAAAGGAAGCATCTGTGAGATACAGTGCTCAACCTTTTGCAAGAGCACTCAGAGTGCCAGCAAGCTCAACTCTCCAGCTCTGAGCAGAGACTGAATCTGCTGATCTAAGAATAAAGGTTGTCTTCTTGCCTGGGAGGGAAGCTGGCGTTTACTAAAGAGAGAACTGCCTGTTCAGTTATAGGAAAGGAGATTCTCACTTCCAGCAATGTCTTCATCGGCTGCATCTAGATCTTTGCTGCTGCCAAGAGATTTTCCCTGTTACATTTCCTGTCTTTGATGGTGACCTGTATGAAGAAACCCCTCTGTTCCAAGTATAGCAGCATTCAAGTTCTTAGCTGAACAAGAATACTCCAAAGGTGGGCACATAGGTGCAAGGGTCAGAAGGATGTGGAATTTGGCTAAAGACAACTTCTGCTACAGAAGGCCCAGTGCTCTGCTGTCAGTAGCACTAAGAGTCATTGAGTACACAAGGCATTCATCTCTATGCTTCCGTGGATTCTCTCTATGCTTCGAGAGAATCCTTCTAGAATATGGCAATAAATACAGCTTCTTTATTTTTCTGTACTGGCAGCTCAGCTAAAGCTGTTCTCTTTCCTCCATCCTTCAGCACAGGCACTGCTCATCTCAATAATCAGCCTATTGATGTTTCAGAAATGGAAGAAAAATCCTTTTCAATCTCAATAAATCCCTGGAGAAATTCTTCCCAGTGCAATTCCTTCCCCTTCTTCTCTCAAGCATCACTGGCAATAATCAGCTCTACAGGGCAGAGGAAAAGGAGAGCAATACCCCCCCCCTGCACTTTACAGCAATTTGCATGCCTGGTATATTCCTGGAAAGAGCAATTTCTGTATTCCTGCTGGCACAGGAACAACCATTACCCCTTCTACTGCATATGCCAGTTGTAACCAGCCAACAAGTGACATTTTATTCAACAGAATTATTTGTGTACTTCTTCTTTAAGTCATAGGGCAAAAAGTTTTTGAAATATTCCAAAGCTGGCAGTGAAAGATTGCAACAGAGAATCTGAATGTTCTGACAACATAAACATCTGGACAAAATTACACAAGTTCAGGTACAGAAATATGATTGAAATGAAAAAGAGAGGACATTAGAAGTATATTTTACCTTGTTCTACCAGGGTCATACTACTTCAGATCACTGTACAAATTTCCCAAAGGTATGTATTAAAATTCTTAGCTCACAGATATTTTAACAGATTTTAAAAGCAGGGGAGGCCATCCTTCCCTAAGGCTATCCTTCCATTTTGGTATACAGCTACAGCCTATAAATTATAAGGAAAAGAACAATTTTCATCTGAAGTCTAACAGTACCAAGTGCAGGCTCTCCAGTATTCTCAAGGACATATGCATAAACATCTTGCAGAGTCCTTAAATAAAAACAGTGTACAAAATGTTGCAACACGGAGCGATAAGGATGATCATTTACTCTTATGGAAGCATTTAATAATATTAACCCAGCAAAAATTAAATTACAGAAATTCTTGAAACTATCTCCATGGCAATCATATCCTGTCTGTGATGTGACAATCCATTTGACAGCCAGGAACAGAATCTGAAAGGGATGTGATCTAAAATTAATATTTCTTCCTGTTTCACCTCTTTAACTCCATATTAATATATTAGCTGATTGATTTTCATGGCGTGTCTATACTACTAATACATTTTTTGCATTTATTGCCAATCATCTAATACCTGTCCCTTTCCTTTGTCTTCTCAGGATTCTTACAGCATTTTGCACATATTCCTTACACTGATTCCCTCCACCCAAGTCCAGGTTTTCTCTGTATTAGTCATTTTTCTGAATCCAGGCAAGCTGTGCCTAGTTTTAGCACCGCATGTCAATTTAAAAATCTAATTTGTCCTTCCATCCAGTATATTCTTAACTTGGTTCTAAATTCTGCGTTCTTTTCAACTCGAAATGTCAAGCCTGACTCATTCCAAATATTAGAGCTAGAGCAGCTCTGACATTGTTGATTTTCCAGTAAACTGACTCCATAAACAAACCTCCCCTAGTGTGTCCTATGCTTTACAACAGCCAGGACCTGTATTAATAAATGACCATAAATCTGTACTTCTTAAAATAATAATGAGGTTTACTTTGTGACCCACATTTTCATATATTTCACAGAACTCCCTATAAAGTCCCAGGACCTAAGTGACACTTAAATATTCACTTGCATTACAAGATATCTGAAGGTACATGAATATGTTTAAACGAGATAAATCTTGAAACGTAAGGTTGATAATCTCTAGTTGGGATTAAATTTCTGTATATACAGTCACAGACCTTTTCAGCACCTACTTTAGGCTACACAAATCTTCAAGAAATATTTCACACAGGCTAGGGAATATCACAGAATACACGATTCCCTCTCTGCCAATTCTCAGGGTTGTGCTGTAACTACAGCAACCACTTAGATAGATGAGTAACACTGAAAAATGGTTACTGCATTAAAAAGACCACTAAATATTCATCCATGTGCTCAACTCATCAAGTTAAGAACATTTTACAATACAGTGCATTGTAGTTTCTCTTCTGACTTTGTTTCATTCATTGTGTTTCTCTCATTTAGACATGACTTGAACAGTAACCAAGGCTTCTATGAGACCATCTTCAAGAAACAGCCTTGATGGAATGAGCAACTCAGGCAGTCCATAGCTCTGCTTTTCTCTCTAGAATCAATTTCCTTGTTCTTCCTTATCAGGCAAGATGGAAATGGAGCTAAAATTCTTGGGAATGATTTACATACCTCTAGGAAAATTGTTATCAATTAAATTGCATGGCCTCCCTATTCATTTAATTTATGAGTTCCCACTTTGTCTTTGTGTGGTGCAGACCTCTTCTAAAAATATGGCTTCTATATGCTTTGTTATTCCTGCTCTTTACCTTGTCTTTTTAACTTTTGAGACCATGGGCTATTCCTGGCCTATTTTCTCTTTAAAAATGCCATCCATGTACCAATGAGCACAGTGGCCTCAGTTTGGGAAATCCAGCAGCAGAAACCTTGGCCTTTAGTGATGCTCAAAGTAAAGCTCTGCTCTCCGCTTGAAGCTAAAATTGTTGAGTGAGGTGACAGCCCTGGCAGGAAAAGCAGCAACAGTATTTCCAGCAGTAGCAATTTCAAGCTCATTATGCAGAGCTTCCCCTTGAGGCCATTTTCTTTGTGTTTTTCTTGTTCTCATTGCTTCTTGCTTGCTTAAACTGACAGCAAATGCCCTGGTCAATTTTCAGAGAAGTACATTTTCTACCGTAACAAATGACCAGTAGTTCTGCAGAAAATGAAAAAATAAATCCTAGATAAATCTGTGTGGTATTGATTAAATAGAAAATATCCTCTTTTGCATTTAACATGAGGATATAGGACCCTACTGCATAGCAGCTTCTGAAGGTCAACAGAAAAGATGTAAAAAAGAAAACTACTTTTCTAAAAAAAGATTTTGAAAAAACTCAGCCTTTTTGAACCTGTAAATTTTGTTTAAAATATGTACTCCCCATATTTTTTTGAAAAAAATACTAAAATTCAATATATTGGGTCATGTCCACTTACAAAAGAAAAAATAACAGTAAAAGATCACATATCTAATAGTGCACTATTATCTGCATTACTTAGTTCTCCATAGTGTGGAGTAAGGCTATATGGTACTAAACAGTAATGTTACTTTTGATAGGAACAAATATTTTTTATTTCCCTTTTTAATACATTGTAGACATACTCAGTATGTAACAATGGTAAAGGCTGCTCTCTACACAGACTTTATTCGTATTTGAAAGCAAGAGGCACACGGTAGCCAAGCATTTATAAGCAGGAAGCCAGAAATGAACCACATGAGAACATAATCACAGAGACATGGACAACTTCACCATTCACTGAATTATCTTCATTCATTACCACATGAGAGGGGAAAAAAAGAAATATCTTGAAGTACAGAGTCTCTTAAGAGCTTCCTTTTTTCCTTAACTGAGCAACTGATCATGTGTGCCAATGGCATCTCTGGAGCCCATCTGTGGTGTCCGATGGGAAAAGCCCCTGCAGAGTAGCACCAGGGCTGAAATCACACAATGCCAGAGCCAAGGCTGGTCACGTAAAAGGTCATTTAGAGAAAGAGTTACCAGGCCCTGCTGTTCCCAGAGTAACTAAGAGAAAGCCTTGTTCCATCACCACAGGGCAACTGGTGGCACATGACAGCAGGGCCTTGCATGGCACTTGATGCTCCGGGATTGAGCACTGAGCACACAGCCCGGGCAGTGTGCCCGCCCTGCTGGGCTGCCCTGCACACCGAGCTCTGTGTTCAGCCCTCTGCACCTGCTGTGTTTGCCATTGCAGCTCCTGCCCACCCTGCACACCGAGCTCTGTGTTCAGCCCTCTCCACCTGCTGTGTTTGCCATTGCAGCTCCTGCCCACCGAGCTCTGTGCTCAGCCCTCTCCACCTGCTGTGTTTGCCATTGCAGCTCCTGCCCACCGAGCTCTGTGCTCAGCCCTCTCCACCTGCTGTGTTTGCCACTGCAGCTCCTGCTCATGGCTGCTGAATCTTTCGTACCACTGTGAGATGAAAAACATGCAGCTGCTCAGCACTGCAGCTCTCCAGGCAATTAGAAATGGCCAGGATGTGAGGAACACGCTCAGGAACGCCAATGTGGCAGTCTGGGGGCCAAGTAAGCGTCTGGCACCTGGCTCTAAAACTATCCAAATGCTGGCAGCTTTACAATACTGACATGAGTATTCTTGCTGAACACATTGCAATAGGTAGTAGACAAGAGACATTCATGAGAACTCTTACCCATGCATCAAGCTTTTCTAATTTTAAAAAGTAACATCAAAAAACCAGAGAAAAAATGTTAATCTAGAGAAAATCTCTACATCTATAAAAACCCCTAGTAAATGGTGAGGGGAAGAGAGAAAAATTAATTCAAAACTGCCTTCTAAAGGCATAAATTCACATCTCAAACTGTGAAGTTACTTTAGGCTCTAATACTCCAGATATGGTTATCATAGGAAATTCTTAAGAGTTTTTAAATTTTTCTCATTTTCTTTTTACAAAAACCAAGGATGCCATTACGTAAGTTTGTGAACGCCACACTTCACAAGCACACCTCCTTAGGAAAATGAGTTGTAATATGACCAGGTATCATTCAGATTTCAACTGATTTTAGTCTCCTGATTGCTGATGGATACATGAAAAAGGTTGTTGTTAAATATAATTGTTTAATTAAGTAGTTTGAAAAATAACTCAACAAAAAAAAATTTCATTTTTCTCAAGGACTTAACTTCAACATTTAAAATACTGTGGCATTTGTGAAGGAAAAATGAAATGTTCAAAGCTCTATAATTTATCTTCTCTATTAGAAGATGAACTTCATATATGTTCATCCTTGCACTCAGCTGTATCAAGGAAGTCTTCTACTGGACTCTGAGTGACACATGTGGAGAACACTGTGGCTCTTTACGATCTGACCTTGGTAAACCCCTTTGTTTCTTCCTGGCCAAGAAAACTGTACATTGTTCTGTCTGCTGAGGCACACTGGTTTTCTAACCCTTCTGTGCATATTGAAAACATGATTCCTTGATAAACACAATACCAATGCATCTGACACCCATACCAGTGATCATTTCCAACAGCAATGTTACTCTGAATTTTAAGCCTTAGGTGATCTATGCAACTGCGCTTTTCTACCCAGGATGAACATTCAATTGCAAAATTCAGCATAAACGGCCTTTCATCCCTGTTTGAATAAAATCTGATTACATAAAAGGCATCTCTTAAAGATTCCAGTCACAAAGTAGTGGTTTTACACTCAGTATATGACTGTAGCCAACTGTTCTCAGAGGTTCAGAAGAAAGAGAATATTGGTATTTCTTGCTTTTCCCACTGTCTTACTTCTAGCTCACTTCTACTCAAGGCCAGCGATGTTTTGCAGATATATTATGCCAGAGATCAGTTCAAGGAAAGCCACTTTCACTGAATTGCCATTGCCATCAAACAATGGAAAATGGAGGACCAAACACTGGAACATTCTAAGTACCCTGTGTTTCAATAGAGCTATGAGAAAAACATGCTGTACGTAAGATTAATACCCATAAGATTTCACAAAAATTGTTTCCTGGATTTTTGTGGCAAAATATGTATGTCTACAAAACACACACACAACTAGTTTATTACTTATCTTTAATTATAAACTAATATTTGATTCATAATGATAAACTTAAGTAGACATCTCAATAAAATAATTCTAAGCTTTTTATTAAAAATTACCTTCAAAATAAAATAGCTCTCTTTCTAATCACATAAGTAGCTCCACTCCTATTAATAATGGCCTTTGTATAAGCACCTCTTCCTTTACAATTACCTTAGGCTACAGTATAATTGCCAACAAATGAAATACATTAAGGTGAGGAACCCTTTTTTAGTTGAAATCTAAGGTAGTAAGCTCAATAACTTCAACAGGAGCTGGATTAGCTATGAAAACCATGGCACTCTAGGTTAAGAGCAACACCTCATCCAAAGTCTGGAAATAGATATGAATACTATCCCAAGAGAATAATAAAACTAAGAAGACAATCCAATTTTACAGAGAAGCAGTACCAAATATTTGAGGAAGAGGTTTAACAGGTCAGATAAATCAGAAAGATAAGTCAAAAAATACAATGCCCACTCCTGAACACATTAACTTATAAGTCATTCTTCTAATATACTTTATGTCTTTACAATGTAAGCATTACTGCAAAGAATCCAGGTGTCATTAAAAATAAATTTAAAATACTTCAAAAGCCCATGCATAGAAGTACTTGGTCTAAAACTAAAACTTATTCTGAGCTGTCTCACATTAGGTTACATAATATGTGCATTCAGCATAAAACCAGCAGTAAAATAGCAGTAACAAACCTTGACAATATTAATCCACACTTCTAGTGCCCCTGAGAGCCAGGAAACAAGTGACCAAATAGAAGCTTTCAAGTAGAGAAAAGTAGAGACAGCACCTTGCACTGAACCTTGAGTAACACAGTCAAAGAGAATACAGAAGTTAACTTTTCAAGCTTCACTGACCAGGCAAACTCATGATGTTATTCCCAGAACAGTCACTAGAGATGCTGATCAGGGAGAAAGGACCCAAAAGAGGTCAGAAGGGCCTCTTCTAGCCTCACCTCAACCAACTAGCAAGCCCATACACAAAACAATTGGTGACCATTCCCCCTGCATCTCCTCCCTCAGAACTGAAAGCTGCAATTTCAACGTGTGCAATTATTTCTCCTTAAGAATGCCATTATAATAAATTAAGATACTGAAGTGATGTTTATAAGAAACAGAATCTTCATGATGTCATACAAGTGGGGGTAGAGGCCTGTTTATAACCACCAGAAGCTTTAATAATTACTTACCCCTGCTCAACAATGCAATGGGAATGAATTAGCCAGCAAGCTTTTTCACAAAACATTGCACAGCAACAACATACCCCATTTTTCTTTATCTGATAAAAACACAAGTGGAAGGACCTTTTCAATAGTGATTCTGTAAATTCTGTAGATCAAATATGGTGGATTTTCTTTATGGTGGGTTTCTCTATGATGGGTTTTCTGCAAATATGATTTGCACCAATTTTGTTACTCTTTCAACTCTGCTGCACAATGTCTATTTTACTGCTCCTGCCACAAATCCAGATGGCTGCAGATGTGCAGCTGGCAACACTATGTTGTCTGACCCTGTTTAGAAGTTTACACAATGCAGTGCTTGAATTAAGAGGAAGTCCCAAGTGCCCTCATTGGCACAGCAGCAAATGAGCTGAAACAGGAGTAGCAAGAGTGGGAAATTTCAGCAAAAATTTCCTAGTACAGGAAATGCCTACAAGACAGAGGGGAGATTGTATACTTTGCTGTGAAGACAGCAGAGCATAAAAACAGCTCTTTAAGGCATGCAATGCTATTTTCAAAACTAATTGCAAAGTCTATTGCCTGAAGTAAACCCAGCTACTCTTCTTCAATATGTGACTGTATCTCTTTCCACTCATGAAATAGTGCATAATGGTTTACCCTAACAAGGATCATCTCCTTTGCACAGTTCTGTAAAATAATACTAAATATGCTGCTGGCTTTATCAAGTATCTTGAAAAAAGCTCAAGTGGTGAGAGAAGTGTTTTAAGGATGAATGAGTCTATTTTAAATTTTTAGATCTCGTGAAGCTCTGACACTGACAGTCTTCAAGGCTGACTTTATAATAGCTGGCTTTTGGTCTTTTCTGTGAAGAGAATAAACGACATTATATAAAATACATACTGTTATGTAAATGTACAAACACATGCTTTTTTAGCCAGTCTTGGATGCAATCATTATTGGAGCAATTTAAATGACTACAAAGAGAAGTTCAAAGTATGCTGAAAGGTGTTTGCACACGTTCAGTGATAACAATTTAAGTATTCTGGTGTAAACTAATAAATTCTTTGAGGCATTACATTTTTGCCATTGGTATTCAAGGTTAAAAGTACCTGTGAACTAAACTACGGATAGAAGTCAACCATGTAAACATGACATTTTCTGGCAACATATTGTGCACACACACTTGCATAGGTAAACATACTTAGTTTTTTTAAAGAAATAGTCTCTGCTCTATGATTTCCATCTACTCCTAATCACACAATAATCACAATTCAGAAACAAAAGAAATACTAAGTAAAGATGCAGTACTGACTACTAAAACGAATGTGGTTCCAGAAAAAGATTCTATCAGCACCAAACTCATTCACACACAGCACTCCACCTCAGGAAAGCCTTGTGATTTCAAATAGCACTGAAGCATGTGAATAAACTCCATCAATACCAAGATAATTCATTAACGATACCAAGATAACAAATTAACAATCTAACTCTGGTCTAACTGTTCATGCAAAATCTCCTAGTGTGTTACAGAGAAGCCTAATTTCACAACTACCATTTGACAGTGAGGCAGTAACGGGTACGTGCCCATCCTGCTTGAGTGCTCAGATCCCTTTACCAAGGCAAAGCCTGACAGAGCTCACAGCCCAGCTCTGTACATTCATTCTGCCAGCTGCAGATGTCCTCAAACCACTCACATGGCCCAAGGTCAATCTGCCTACAAATCTCATCTGCCTTTGCTAAGTGCTCTGGAAAGAGTCCCCGTGACCGACTGAAGCGCTGACTTCAGTCAAGCGTGAGCACTTGGCAAAGGGGCCCATCCCAACAGCTGGAATGTCCCCACACCATTGACATGGAACATGCTTATGGCCTACAGCCTAACGCAAGCTCCCCAGTGCTCCCCTGAGCCCATGGATGCTCAGAGTCATGTCTGTGCACTCTTAATGCATGATGGCAGCAGCCTCAGGCCTGGCCTCATGGCAGAGCCTTGACACACCCAACAGGGCCAAGGACACTCCTGACAGGAACAGGAAAAGCAGAACCTGAGCAGTGGAGAGGCTCTGGACACCCAGCTCACTCTATGTAAGTATGACCAAAGTATTATCACTATGTGCCAAAGCTTGGGCATGTCCACACATTGTTCTGCATGGAACTGAACTCCTGCACAGACCTCCCCTTGTGGTCAGACTCAGCCACGAGCCATCACACCTGTGAGGCTCCCCCTGCTCAGCACAGCCTGTCATGGACAGCCCGTGCACACACTCTGTAAAACCCAAAAAATGAACACATCCTGGGCTAAGACTTGATTAAAGCAGGTCAAGCTCAAATACTTCACCTCATGCTCCCCACAGGCTGCAAGTTCATGTCATTGGTTACTGCTCAGCTGGCCCGTGATTAAGAACTCCTTAAGCAGAATTAATTCAGTCATGTCTGAGCCCTAAATTGCTACAGACAGGTCACAGAAATCCCTATTACTACCCAAAATAACTACACGGGGAAGCTGAGTTCCTCTTACTGATTCTAATATTCAATACTTGATTTATAAAGAGCCAATATACACTGATTTATAAAGAGCCTTCACTATACACTGATTGAAGAAATCCCCAAAATATTACTCAAAATTTGGACAATAAAAAATAAAATTTATGACAAATCCTTTTTAGAGACAGCATGGAACCTACCAACCTAAAACAGCAGGTGTTTCAATATGCTGTATAGAGAAAGAACAAAAATCTGGATAGCAGAATACTGTTAGGCTGATTTCTGCTCTTGGTAGCTGCTTTTTTCTTAATTATTATTTAGAAAACTAAAAACTCTGAATGCCTTCATACATACTCTTTAACCTGACATGGATGAGAGGCAAGAAATAACAGCAGTGAAAGAAAAATAATATTTCTAAAACATAGCTATACTACGTTTATAATTGGCTGTACATTAGCAAGTGCATATGGTTAATGAATTTGCCATATAAATATACAATGTATAATAATCAGGCAATGGATATTTATGATACATTTACACAATTCACACAGAACTATAGACAACAAGTTGTCCAGACTGGCAAGCAGAAGTGGAATCCACAACCCGAGTTTTCATCTTGTATAACCAGGAAGGTTTTTTATGGTGCCTCATACCCCAGGAAGTGGAATCCAAAATTAGGAGTCAGTTTTGAATCAGTACTGAGAATTTTTTTACACTAATAGATTTTAAAAAGCCTTAATACATACAGTCATTTTTCTACTGCAGGTTTGTTGGCATTTTACATAGAAAATAAATATATTCTGATCCACAGGTAAATAGAAGCGCTCTTAGTAAAGGCAGTTTGCCCACTAGAGATTGCAAGTGCTAGAACTGCTTTCCTAGTCACTGTCCAACACCATGGTCACTGCACTATGAGCAAATACAAAGGACTTTGTTTTCAATAGATACTCCTCCTTAGAGCAGTATGTCTCATGTACAACTTTTTGAGTGCCAGAGATATGGTATATCCACTTCAGCTAGACTTTTTACTTGCAATCTGTGAGGTTACACATCTCTGTTAAATAAAAAACCATGCATGATGAAAGCTGGGCCATCATGCACTTCAGTGTATCTGAGAGATGCTACAAGAGCATATAAAGCTTTTTAAACATCACTCTGCTTTTAAGGCTGAAAAACACAGCTAAAGCTACTTACAATTCCACTTTGGCTGTCATTTATTATGTATCATATGGACACCCATCTCCTCAATCCTGCATGATGTACAATGAGCAAGAATTGTTTAGCTGAAAAACTGATTATTACTTCAAGCCTCCTATTTTAGATTATAAACAATGATACAAACTCCTTAATCGCTCAGGATTAGTTGGATTAACAACTTCTCACTTAAACATAAGTGCATCGTTTGTAGGACAAGCAGGCATTCAGCTGTTGCAAACAGAAGCCTGCCTGCCTTGTTCACATCTGCTTGCCACTTTACTTCCAGAGAACCCATCAAAGGATGAAGCATATGGCCTCGATATTGTTAGTGTTTGTAAATCACATGCATACTAAGCACAGCAGAAATACATTCCACTGCAAGTACAAACATAACTTCTGCAGGCACCACTCATGTAAGCCATCACAGCACAACAGGAAGACAGGCAGATAAAGAAGAATTCCCAAGAAAACACACAGTGGTTCTGAATTTTTAATTGTTTCTCCAGGTTATAGCTCTGTTGGATTAGTGGTTTAATGCTAAGATAAAACCAGCATCAGACTATCAAATCATGTATTTGTCTTGCTATGTGTCCCAGCAGGCCAATACTGACATCTGGTACACAAAGTTACTGCAGACCTAACAGCATGATTTATTTTTTTATTCTTAAGTAGAGTTGCAAAGCAATTATACATTCACAAAGGAAGAGCATGACATAAACTGTCCCTTAGCTTTAAACTTTCCTGCATTCCAGACAAGAGCACTCCTCCTCCCAAAAAAGTGGCTACCTGAAGTCCCCAGCACTTGCATATTTCAAAAAACAAAACAAAACAAAAGGCAACAGGTTTTATATCTTTCCTTCAAACACGTGGGAATGGAAGAAGAAACCTATCATGGAAAGAAGTTGCAGCTGTGCACACAGGTTAAAACAGGACTATGATGACAGGAACCAAATGAGCCCTGCAAGAACAATGTGATCACAGAGCAAACAAAGTCTACTGGCAATTCCTTATTCATGTAACATTTTAACAGCTGAAAAATGTGCCAGCAACAGAAAGGCACATAAAACTAAAAAGCTTTAGCTTTTTAATATATAACCTATTTCAATAATCCCAGAATTATTTTCTTTGATTAGCTAATTAGTGTCTCAAAACCATTTCCATTTGATTTCAGAGGCTGCTTAGTCTACTCAATTCATATGAGTCAGGACGTAAAACTTTAATCTGCTGTTGCTCTATCACTGTCTTATCAAAAACAGCACCATGAGATGTTCAAATATCATAATAAAAGTTGACTGTTCCCAGAAAAAGAGCACTAGGATAGACTGCATACCTTGCTGGGCAATTCCTTAACTTTTTCAGTAAGTTGTACATAAAACTGAAAACTTGAATACCTTCCTAATACCCTTGGGATTTTTTTGCCCTGTAACACAGCTGCTGGCAACTGTTCATCCTTGCATTATTTATCAAGCTTCCTTGATTCTTTTCTGGAAGAAATGACATAACACTTTATTGTCCTTCAGGATGCACAGAGGTCACTACTTCTTCAAGTAGCAGACTAGGAGAAAAGTCTGTTCAATTCTGAGCATCATAGAATGGCCTCAGTTGGAAGGAACCCTTAAAGATCATCTGGCTCCCAATCCTTCAACCAGGTTGCTCAAAGTCCCATCCAACCTGGCCTTGAACAATTTTAGGGATGGAGTTTTCCTGGGCAACCTGTTCCAGTGTCAAACCACCCTCAAAGTGAAGAATTTCTTCCTAACATCTATTTTAAATTCACACCCCTTCACTTTAAATCCTCATCCTACAACTATGAGCCCTCATAAAAAGTCCCTCTGTAGCTTTTCTGTAGACCCCCTTTGTGCAGTGGAAGGTGTTCTAAGGTCCTTCCAAAGCCTCCTCTTCTCCAAGCTGAACCACCTCAGCTCTCTCACCTGTGTTCACAGGAGATGTGCTCCAGACCCTTGATCTCCTCTGTGATCCTTCCCTGGACTCCCTCCAGCAGGTCCACATTATTTTATGCTAGGGACCCCAGAGCTGGATGCAGTGCTGCAGTGGGGTCTAACAAAAGTGAAATGGCTCTGTGCTTTAGTTTTTTTCCAATACTGTCAAGGTGCCCATAGAAGCCAAAGTGATTTGGTACCAACCATGAAGTAGAAAAATAATCAGCCTAAAGTAGATTGAAGGAACATTTGTGAAGGTAGTGGCTTTTTCTAACTAAGATGAGGAATGAAGAAACAGCTCAGGCATGAGGCACACAAATTCACAGAAAATATTTTCAGGACTTTAATTCTAGATTATGCTTTTCCTCATATTATAACAGACAACTGAGTATTTTGATGTCCCAGCTATCACAATCTAGAACCCTTTTTCATGTATGGCACTAAGTAACACACTAGTAGAATAGTTTCAGTGAACTATGGGTTAACTAAAAGCTTCTCTGCCAGGAGCACTTTGAGAACTCAGCCTGATAAAATTTGATCAGTCCCTGATGCCACAGCACATAGAATCACAGATGTCAGAAGGAAAATAGGTCCAAGCAGGTTCAGAAAGGACGATTGAGATGGGAAGTGTCCAATCACATCACCTAGATCTATGTGCTGGAATCAAGTGGTGCATCTCCTTCAGGTCTCTGCATATTCTTCAACTGCTCTTGAGCTACTCAGACCTGGAGCTATTAAGATAGCAAAATAAGTGAAGAAGAAAGCAGACTTAGGAAAACTATGCAGATACTTCAAAAGGTAGCTTCTCTTTTACAATTTTCACAGACTGATCTTGTTTTTTCTGAAGTACTGGGGTACAGTAAATTTGATACAAGAACAATTGTATTGCATCTTTCACTTTACAATCTCTCCTTTGCAAGGATTCAAAATTTCCTCCTCAAAGGAAAAAGTTACTGACTAAAGCTAAGCTCAAGGCAGAATGTCTCATTTTTGACATCCGCTCCTTGTTTGGTATGTGCCAAATCTAGAGATTCCACCAGTCCACTTAAAAAAAGAAAAAAAAAGAGACAATGCAATACTTCATGTCTAAATGGCAAATATTTTTTTCAGTGATGACATTAGAAGTATTATCCTAAAACAAATTACTCTTTAATTGGTTTGCAGAGAAACAAATATGCTAGGAACTCACCTAAGCAAATAGAAGTGTATATTTTATGGATACGTACTGTAATCATACATTTGTTACTTGGAAATAAAAACAAACACCATTTGCATAATCGAAATGTTTATATATGTTAATAAAAATATGTCAGTATCTCCTCCTGGCTTTTATATGGCAGTCAGCATATATCTCAGGTCTAATACATCACATTTTATAACATTTATTGTTTAAACAGTTTTGACATTTTAAATAATCCATATTAGCACATGGAATAAAAGAATCCTTGAGTACACTTCACAGTATTTTAAAGAGGTCAAAATTATTAACATCTACCAGAAAGAAACAATGCAGAACTGATCACTCTATAGATTCTGAAAACATGAGACACCAGCCTCACCGTTCTAGAAAACATCTCTACTGGAAGCTAAAGGATTAGACTGACGTGGATTTCCCAAGCTACATCTGTCATAACAAGTTTAAAAAAGCAACCAGCCCACTGAGCAAGAACTGGCACATTGGGAAATGGCTTAAATAGCACTGAGCCCTCAACTAGCAGTTTTATGCTTATTACATATTTGAATAGACTCAAATCAAGAACCTATTTCCTGTCACCTTCACATTTGACTTTAAGATTAAAAAAAGAAGAAAAAAAAATAAACCATGTATTGAGAATTCCTCAGTATACCAGAGATTTCAGGGTATTTTTTTTTTAGTGCTATGGACAGTAAAAAGATAGGAGCACAGAGCCTGCAGTACTCTTCCAAATCTGATTCACAAAGGGGAAAAAGGGAGCCCACAGGGGCACTGCTTCTGCCCAAGTCTCAGAGTCTTCCCTCATAGAATATCATACTTAGGGCTTTTCCACTCTTCTGATTGCAATTTCCACCATTTTTAAAAGATTTTACTGCTTGTGTGCCTAATGCTCCTTACGCAAACACATCTGCTCATTCAAGTCACTACCGGTGCCGAAAGGTATGACCTAGGACATCCACAACTAAAACTTTAACACTTGAAGGGACCATATATTTTATTACATGCTAAGCTGCAGTTGTAAAAGAGCAGCTCTTCTCATCCTACAGCAAGGTTGCTGGACTCCTCTACAAGTTCCCTACAGTTGCTGCAATGCCTGTGAATCCTATGCATGGTTTGGGTCAGAGGGGATCTTAAAGCGCATCTAGTTCCAGCCCACCCACCACAGGCAGGGACACCTTCCACAGGCTGCTCAAAGCCCACCCAGTCTGGCCCTGAACCTGCCAGCTGCCACAGCTTCTGCAGGCAACTCTGAAGTGGCAGGGGCTTTAAACAGAGACATCTTAGCAGACAATAAATTTGTTACAGCCAAAGTGACTCCTCTGACTCCTTACTAGATCCCACACAACCTATGAGATATTCAGAACAGAATAGTTCAGCTGGGAGAGACCTACAATAATCATCTAGTCCAGCTGCCCACCAAGTCACAGCTGACTAAATATTTGGTAAACACATGGTAATTACTTGACCAAAGACTGTAGATACACAAACCCAGTAAGTCTCAAGTACAGAGTACAAAACTTCTTTCCTTCAGTCAGTGTCCCTTTCCCAAGAGCACTTGAATCAAAGAGATATTTTTTTAAAAAGCCATCACAAAAACAAACAAAAAACCAAAGAAAATCCTCAACAACAACAAACAACTAAAAATCAAAACAAAGAAACAAAACCCAACAAAACAAGGAAACAAAAAAAACCCAACACACAAAAAACCCAAACAAAAAAGCGAAAACCCCATCAAAAAGTCAAGCATTCCAGTAGAGCAAGCAGTCTCTGCTTCAGCCCTGGGACTGCAGTTCTCAGATCACACTTGGAGCACCTGTGCCTTGCCAGCCAGCTGCATCTGTCCCTGGATGCCACGGGGGAGGCAGACTGACTCAGGAATGAAAGCCTGGCAGCAGTGCTGCAGCAGGGCTGTAGGAACATACGAGCAGGAAGCAGCATTTTAAAGACTAACCAGAAAATTTCCAGGATGAACACAGCTCTCCCAGAACATCCCTGACAGATGACACAGGTTGTTATTTGCACATGGCTGTGGCTGCCCTGTGAGCAGACACTCAGCTCAACCCCATGCCTGACACTGATGTGGCACAGGGGTTTTGGATGAGCAGCCACATTACAGCCTCACAGCAGCCAGAGACCCACTGCTGATGAGATGCTCATCAAGACAGATCCTGCTACTGGTACTTTTCCTTTTTCAGTTTTCTACTAGCAGACATAGAAAAAGGAAAATCATTATAAAACCTCTTTTTTTACGATTTTTGAGCAACTTCATTCAAGCTCAGTGCAATGGAGCTTGAGTCATATTAAGATAACTTGAAGCAAGCACTCTATGACTCCAATTAAACAAGTCCAATCACTTAAGAAAACCTCAGTTGCTATGAACACCAAGGTAAAGGTTCTGTTGCTCTACCTCAAAACTCCAGAAAGAGCATTAACCCCATTCACCAAACAAGCAGGAAAGAAAAGGATTTTTAAAAAATCATAAATTGTATTACTTAATATCCTATGTTCAAGGACAATACTCATTGTGGGGAAAAAACTGTGAAATTGCATTCACAGAAATCTATTTCCTTCACCAGCCTACATTTGCATGTAGACTTTACAGACCAAAATAGGGCTATGTTACATGATTCATTTTTATATTTCATCTACAGAAACAAAATTACACAGAACGTGCACGTCCAAAATGCCATAGCAAGAAACAAATGAAATAGAAGAGAATCTGATCTCTGAAACCTACAACAACTGAAAACATACAAATTGTTTTGGTGAAGAAATCTTACTTTCACCACTCCTTTCAATGAAAGGAACAAGCAAAGGCAATGTACATGCTCTGCACAACTGAGTATGCCATCCTGAGAAAACACTAAGTCCACGAGGATTGCTCAAGGCAAATCAGAAAAAAACTCTATGCAAAAAGTGAAAAATCCATCTATTTAATAAAGTTAATGATTAGACTTAATGCTGTTGAATTCATGAGACTCCCAGGAGCTGAATTTTTTGTTTAATAAAATGAAATGAAAATACTTTTTTAAAACTGAAACACAGGCATCTACAATGTGGTTTTCCATATCCTGACATCCCAAAGCATGTCATCTGCCTAAAAGACTGGTGACTGGAAGGTGAACCACAGTTAAGTATCATTAAATTCTATTATTAGCTTTTTAGCAAGGCTAATTACAAGATTGCCAACCCAAAATGTCAAGGAGATTGCTCTGACGTAATCATCTAGCACCCAGGAAATGAATGGAAACTACCAATCCATCTTGCTGACACAAAACAGGAAAAAGATGCTCAACATGAATATCTGACATAATCTTTATAACTTCCTGAGGCAAACAAAAGAAACAGAATTAAAAGCAAAACAAACATCACACACCGACATCAGAGAAACATCACCAGAAAAAAACCAGCAAAACTCCCTTTTTGAATCTCAACAGTATTTATGGGTTTAAAAGAACAAACAGGTAAAAGTAGTCAAATAACTGATGCTCAAATCAAAAGAACTCAACAAAGCCAAAATGCTACACAACATGTTTTGCCAAATGAAGAAATTTAATCCCTTGGGAGAAAAAAAAAAAACAATTAAAAAGAGAATCAAGTCTCAATACTATGGCTGATACTGACCATAAGGTTTTATATTTGATACCATCTGAGATTTCATGATGCTACAAAAGCAGAAATTGTGCCTGGGATTACCACAGCCTTACCCTGATGAGGCTTTTTCTACTCCTAATTTGTTACATTTTCCTGAAAAAGAATTATTGCGATAAAAAAATAATTGCTATCTCAAAAGGCCTCTTCTTAATGCATTCTTTTATTATTCTAATGCTTACAGTTGATTAAAATCAACTCTTTACAAGGGCTTTCTGTATGTGTAACTGTGCATGCACCTGGTAAGTCTATATATAATCCATCCCCAATAGTCAAATGTTCCCCTACAGGTCTTTCCTCCTCAGTATGGTGAGGGATCACTGAATGATGCTAATGCCCTCGTTATCTGAAACACAGAGTACCTTCAACAGCTTGAAAGGAATCTCACTGCTTTTCCAAAAAGCTTTCTCTGAGCTGTTTCCCGAAAAAAGATCCCCACAGAAAATCGATCACTTTTTAGCCACACCTGTTTAAAACTGATTGACGGCAGATCATGTTCAATTAGAGACACAGGTTTCATTTGCACACACATCAGTAACTGTGACATATGGAGACAACTAAATCAAGTAAAACTGCTCCCTGCTCCTTGCACGTACCAGTCGACTTTTAGAAAACAAAACTGACAGAGGGATTTTCTAATTAGTACCGGATGACACACCAGTAAGTGGTAGCTGTAAACCGGGTTTTCCTCAGGTTGCCCATCTAACTGCAAGCGACGCTCGTTTCGAAAAAGATAATTTTTTTACCAAAAGGAGTCGCACGGGGCTGGAAATACAGGCACTGGCAGTTACATAAACCGGTGCTAAAAATAAACTTGAGAGGCGCGGTGGGCACGGTGGGGCAGGGGCTGGGGGCGGCAGCGGGGCCCGCCGGGGCCCGGGGCCGGGCCGCAGTCCCGGCAGCGCGGAGGGTCCCTGCCCGCCGGGCCCGGCCCGCAGCCGCCCGCCGGCGGCACCGCTCCGGCCGGGACCCGCGGCCCGCCCGGCCCGGCCCGGCCCGGTCCAGCCCAACAAGTCACCGGAGTGCGGTACGGGCGGCCCCTGCTTACCACCAGCACGGGCACGCCTGCGGTCAGCGAGTAGAGGAGCACCGGCGGCACGGCGCTGCGGTCCTCCGGGCCCGGGTAGGGCTTGCGGTACGCGCCCTCGTAGCAGAAGAAGCCTTGCACGTTGACGGTGAAGGTGTCCGTGTACTCGAAGTAATAAGCCAGCATCACGGTCCCTGCCATGATCACCATCTGGAAGTAAAGCATGCTGGTGAGCGGAGAGGGCACTCGCATGTACGTGGGCTCCGGCGGCCGCGGCAGCCCCTCTCCCCGGCGGCGCGCTCCGCCCGCTCCCCGGCGGCATCCACCGCGGGCGGGGGCGGGGGCGGCTCAGCGGCGCCCGGGAGCGCGGTCAGCCCGACGGGGAGCGCGGCCCGGGCACAGGAGGACAGCAGGGCAGGGCAGCGGGGGCCCGGCCCGCCGCTCCGGCAGCGGCTCCAGCGCGGGCACCGGCTCGTGCGGCGGGCGGGCGGAGCGTGGCGGCGGCAGGGGCGGCCCCGCCCCGCCCCGCCCCGCCCCGCCCCGGGAGCAGCGGCCGCGCCGGACCGGGCGGTGAAGGGAATTGCTCGACCCCCGTACGGCTCCTGCGGTACAGCCGGGATTAGTAAGGGACCCCCCCGCCTCCTGCGGGACGGCGGCCATCGCGGGTCCCTCTCTGCGACGACACGCACACCTGTAGGACGGGCGGGCACAGCGACGGGCAGCTCCCGCAGGTGCGCGCACTCCCGGCCCGGCCCGGCCCGGCCCCTCACGGAGCCGGCGGGAAGCGGCCCCGGCACTGCCAAGAGCCACAGCTCGGACGGGCCCGGGCAGGCACACCGATCGCCACTATTGGCCGGGGTGGGAAAGATCTCAACATGGAATCACAGAAGCACAGCCTCAGTCAGGTTAGGAAGGACCTCTGAGATAATTGAATCCAACTAACACCACCACGTCAACTAAACCATGGCACTAACTTCCACATCCAGTCTTTCCTTAAACACCTCCATGTATTCTTGTGTGATTCTGTGATTTTACAAGAAAATCATTCTTTATTTTTGCTCTATGGCTTGCCAGGCAGTTTCATGGCAGCAGTTTTGGAGATACATTGTAGTTACATATTAACAAAAGAGTCCATAATAAAGTTTAAAATTAGATTCCTTGACATACACCCAACATAATAAGTTTAGTGTATTTATTTATATTAAAAAACTGGTCAACATATAGCATTTATCCTGAGCATATCTACTTGTTTGCGTGATCAGATATGTGAAATACATTTGACTTATACAATCAACTTGTGCTCTGGCTCATTTCTGGCCCCAGTAGAAGTTCCCTACAGTTCCCTACAGTCCCACAACTACCCACTCTGACCCCCCAGTCCTTCCAAAACTGGGAATTGAAGTAGTCTTTTGTAAATGGGTAGCTATGAAAACAATTAACACTTAAAGCTTTTCTTTAACAGCTATAAAGAAAATTGGTAGCTGGCCTTGAATCTATCCTCACTCAAGTAACATCCTAAAGTAAGAGGAGAGTCTGCACCAGTGCTAAGAGAAGTCATACACATACCAACACAAAAGAGTTCTATTTAAAAATACATATACAGCAATACACACAAGAATAGACAGCTGTGCCCAAGGCTTGTACAGAATCACGCATGTGTGGGCTCTAGTCTGGATCCCCAGAGCCAGCAGATAAAACAGTTCCTTAAAGGTACACACTCCACCCCAAATGTTACAGGGGTGAAAAACACTCTTAATGGACACTTCAGCCATAGAGTCCACTTATCTTACATAGTAAAGGCAGTAAAAATTAACAAATGAGGTGAGATCACCCTGTTTTATAATGACTAATCATCCTTCTAGTGCTGTACTTTGCCTTTAACTGTTCATTTTCCTCCCTTTCTTGAGAATTTTTTCAATATTCAGTGATGTTAGTCTCCGTGCATTTATTTTTAATCAGCCCTTGAAGAACACACTCGTCACGTCTGGATTCCACATCCAGTCTATTTTTATGTGCTTTTAACACACTCTCCAGAAGAATCTAAATCATGTAATTCGCACTGCACTCACCAGACTTAGCTGGATAGCTCCCTACCTTTGTGAAAAATCTGTAGTGAGACATGAGACATCTTGTGGTGAATTCTGCCTAGCACAAATTCTATTTCCCCCATTTCTTTAGCACTGTCTAATACACATCACCATACACCTAAAAATTGTAATCCCAGAAATTGCATAGAGACACCCTCATTTTAGGATGTATGGCCTGATCCAAAGACAAAAGTCAACAGTTGGACTGCAGTGAGCACAAGACTCAGCTCTTCAGTTCTGTTTGAGTGCATGTCCCATAGAAATGCTGGTGGCATATATCTTTCAAATTTTTGCATGGAGGAAAATCAATCTTTCTCCAGAAAGCAGCTGATAAAATAGTCCTGCATTTTGCTATCACACACCATTTATACACTTCTGTTTATAAATGTACCAATGTATCACACTTAGCTGATCCAGCATAAGCAGAGATAGCTTTTTATTATAATGAACATGATGTTTATTGCCTGCAGAGTTGAATATGCAAACATATATTAAATCAAACATATAGAAGCATAAGAACACAATCCCCAGTGACTAATGCAACTAGCTAAATATATTCTGCAACCACAGTGATATGCATGACAGAAGAATGGCAGAGAAAAGCCCAGAACCCACAATTTTTGTTTCAGAAGGCTATTCATACACTAAATTGTCAGCTGAAACTGAGGTAACTGACAGACTTGTTTGGAAATTAACTTCCTTGGGAATAGTGCCACTGATTTCAGAGCAAGAGTTCCCCTGATGTTCCTCATAGCTTTATCTTGTTCTTTTCATTTGCTACTTAATTTTAAGTGAATTTTTAGCTCAGGAGACACAATGTAGAGCTGAGCAGACCAACAGAAACCTTAGACACACTAGTTTGCAATATTTTGAAATCATGACCTTTATTACAAAGAGGTGTTTCCAATTCCAAACCAAATTCACTAACCTTTCATGTGCTTACATCACTGCTGCTTATTGTATTTTCTAGTTATAAAACATTGCCCTGGCAAATGGCACTAAAGAAACAGAGCCAACCCAACAAAGCCTTCTCAATAGGAAGGAAAATAAGAATTGATATCAAATCATTCCACTATTTTTATCTTATCTTTCTTGTTTATCTCTTTCATGCTTTATCAGAGTGTCAGACGCTTAAAGCCCTATGACTTTCACTGTTAGATCTCCACACTGCTAGACTGAATCACTAACCCAGCCCTTTCTGAGAGGAATATTGCATCTGTGTTGATGGCACAGCAGTAGGGAAAAGACAGAATGAACAAAAAAAAATCTCTACAGATATTTTTAAGAGACAACTAAAAGGACATTTTAATTGATACAGTAAATTTTTTAATGATATGCTGTGATCTAAGTCCTAAAACCCAGGACATTTACTGCTGAAATTTATGCTTGTAGGACCATGATAATGCAAGATAAAAAAATTTCCTAGCAGCTGGAGCAGCATCATCCCAGAATCAGAAATGGGGGCTTGCCCAGAACACTTCTAGTATGACTCAAACAAGTTAGGCACAAAATTTAAGTTTTTCCTATGGTCTTAGCATACAGTTTACAGAGACAACTCCATTAGATGACTAAGCTCTACTACATTAGGGCAATATGAATCATCTTCTGAAAATGTCATTCATAGCATCCTAAGAATTACCAGCCTCTTATGATACCACTTTTAAGAGTAATGACATGAGCTTTGATGACTAGCTTAGACTAGCACCCTTCTTTTAAAGAGCTGTAGTGAGATGTCATCAATTCTACTCTTAACTTTCACTGACACATAGGTAAACTAGCTCCAAAATAGGAATTGTACTTTCCAAGACTCAAACAGGGAGAAAAATGGTCAAATTAGTAGCAGCATAAGCATTACTATTGTATTTATAGTGCAGTATTTTGTAGAACTGGACCATATTTTTCATAGAAGACAACATTTTGCCCAGTAAGCTTGGGTACCTCATATGATGCAGTGCAAGTAATATGAGAGAGTGAGCAGATGGAGATGAAACAAATGAGGAGGAGGACAAGGCAGCAATGAAATGATTGAGTTTGATCTAATGAGCAGCAGTCACGGCGCATTAGTTGCCTAGTCAGTATTTACATCAGTAATATAATTAATCTTTTTTAAACTGTTTTCTGTATTCAAATTAAGAAGTATAGTTCTTCGTAGGTTATCACAGAGTCTTGGGATACCACTGGGACACCATGTACCTAAAGCCTGTACATTCTCAGAATTAAAGCCTGTGTTAGCATATCTACCACTATTTATAATAAAAAACCACAGACACAATTTTGTCAGTGTGAAATGAAATAAATCACTGGTACTTGAAAGCTCAAATAATAATTGTTTAATCTTTCCTAAGATAAATTTAGGAAAAAGCCTACCACTCAGAAAATTACAACCACAGCTGCAAATTCATTTTCATTGATAGACACATTTTTGGTAACTGTAATGCTATACAAACTGACTGTAAACTTGGCAATCTTTGGCATAATTGGCTCAATAAAAATCATATGAGTAGCCTCAGAATATGTAAATAAGCTACCTCATCTCATTTACCCAGAATTCTTGTAATTTCTTGTAATGAAAAAAGCCACCTCCGAAGGTAATCAATGATCCCTTGAAAGATTGACATAGCAGATTACTGCACAGTATTTGACATAGCACTAGCCTATTCATGGTGCAGTATTCAAGTGGGGAAAAAGAAAAATCACACAGACCTACCCTGTATGTATTAGTACAGCTGGTTTTGTACATAAACTAAAATTAGTTCAGACATTTGAACAATGCCTGAAGGTTCTACAGACCAGTTCAAAAACTCTCTTTACATATTACTGAATTAATTTCACTCATTTGAATATGACAGTTTTCTGCACTGTAGTTTGCCTTCTCCTTTGTACATTTTTATTATAAATAGTCAGACTAATTAAGATAATTTATTGACTAAGGATCTGTACTGCCATTAAGGCGATACACTGAAAGCAAATGTTTGCCCACTCCTCAAGGTTCTATGTTGTCAGTGTAAAGCTCTCATCAAGCTGAAAATCCGAACTGTGAAGGAAGGAAATGGTGAGCTCATAAAGACCTTTTTGGGGTACCTTATGCTCTCGTCCCCAGTTTAACTGCCTATAGGAAATGCACCCTAGAAGTCCCCAGTGTTTTTACAGGTACTATAGAGACATTGCTCAAGGATCTATGAACAACAGCTGAAGTTAGCAGGGAGATGGAGATGAACTTCTGTTTTAACTGAAGGAGACCTTGTTCATTTGCAGGAAAACTTGTACGATGAATCAGTGCTTATCTACTCACAGGCTGTATTAGTGCTGTATCAGCATTGCTGGTCTATACCTGGATGAACACACCCTCTCATTTTTAAGTTCCACACTTTAACAAAATTATGACTAATTTTTAGCTTTGCATTCTTGCTATCACTATCTTTTGCTAATTCTAGGACTGGAGAATAAAATATTTTGCAATACTAAGGAGGGGAGCCGTAAAACCATCCAAAAGTGTGTACAGAAATTAGACTGTCACTTTGGCATGGGACTCTGCATGGAACTGTGTGGTCTTCCTTTCATGTCTGGTGATTCCCCAGTGGCAGTTACAGAGTAAAACTTGCAGAGTTCCCTTTTTTCTTACCCCAGCTTGGCCCCTAGCAGTTGTATCCTGGACAGGGAAGGTATACAAGATTTCACTTTCAAGCACAAGGCTGGACGTAAGATTAAATTAACCCACGTATTGGCTTTCTTTCAGAAGGGAAGGACAAATGGACTAATATAATAAATTATGCACCAAAGTCACAGAATGCTTCCAGCTCTGGTTGTAGTTTAATGTATGCAGCTCAAGCTGGCAGGAGTCCCACACTTCCTCTGTACATGTTTCTGCTGGGTAAGCTCACACACAGTTGTGCCATAGAAGGACTTATGTTCTTACAAATTATACCAGACATTTCTCATTATCATTACACCTGAAATCCCATTCCTGAGCTGGACATTATCCATTACTTCATAAAATTACAATCAAAAGCATAAAAAGAGCAAGTTCAGGATATATAGGCAGTGGTTAAATGGACAATAGGGGAAAAAAACCCCAAGCCCACAGAATTTACCAAACAGAATTACAAACAGTATCCAGGTAATTGTTGAAGAAAACTAGATATAGTGCTAATTATTTTCTTAGATTACTTTTAAAAATTTAAATATTAAAAATGCTTAAGTCCAGTTCACCATACTCATCAGACCTGCTCTTTGGTACCCTCCTGTATCCCCCCTCCACATTCATGATCCATGGGGATCCAATAAATGTGTGTTTTACATTTCATTTGACACCAAGCCATTCACAAGACATTCATGTTACATTCATGTTTTCACACATGTGCCTCTGAAAAATGCCCTTTCTTTTGTAGCTAGTTCATGAGGATGCAGCAAAGCCAGAAAACTCAAGAAAGCAGAAAACCCAAGTGACAAAAGTCAGCTACAAAGACACAAAGCATTTGTAAGCCCTGGGATTCTGCCATGAATGACACCATCACCAGGCCACTGAGGATACACCTCACAGGAATTTCCTGCACTGGTTTTTTTCCTAAAGCCAGACTTTTCATACTCCCTGCAGGACAGACACCTCTGCACTTTAAGAAACCTTCTGCAGATATCCCCTCTACACTGTCCTTTCGGCTACAAGGCTAAGCTCAGAGCAAGACTAAAAAGACAAACATTTTTAAGGCATAGGCATGCTCACACGGAAAGCTGCGTGTTTCTCCAAATGACTGGATTGCTACAAAACAATTTCTGCAGGAAGCATTTGTTTCCATCAATCATTATTCAGATACTTTCCTCCTATCAAGGTGTTTCTGTCCTTGCAAATATATTCAAAACTTCATTTACAAGGCTCTGAGGAACCTTACCAAAAAGTGAGGTCAGCCCTGCTTTGAACCTAAAATTTTCTGTGGTTCTGGGAATTACATTTGATTTACTCCAACAGCGATTTGCTGTCTTTAGTCTTAATTGTTACAATCTGTTCTAATGGTGGTTCACAGAAATTATTGCAATTCACTTGATTATTGTAATTCATATCTAAGAATAAAATAATATTTCCTGTAAATTGCTTAATTGATACGAATTGAAGCTGCCCATCCACTTACCTAAAGTGGTAGCAAGAAAGATATCTCTTAATTTTGCACTTTCTAAAGAGACAGTACTCTGTGTGTATATATCTATATATTTGTATGTATGTACGTGCTCCAGTAAGGTGCTACATAATACCTGTTACAGAATTCGTTTTTAAAAACATAATCTAAGAGATTATGCCTTTGACCTAATTATAATTTCTCATCATAATTACCTTCCAGGTAAAAACTCTATTGTCAAGCTGTCAGGTATTAGCAAAAGACTAATGAAGGCAGCAAGGAAGTAACTAAAGCATCAAGAAGTTACTTCTGAGAGAAGGCAGCAGCCTTTGCAGCTTTCAGAAGTGAAGCCTGAACTGAAAGTAACAGTTGGAAAACTAAAGAGATGTAATAACAATAATAAAATAATAAGTTAAACCAGCTTTTGAAGATTCTTTGTGGTAACTTGGCACTGTGAATTATTAATAGCCAAAGCTTTCAAGCCCTGTTAAATTAACTCACATAAGATTGCTCTCCTCATTTAAAAATATTCTGTTTAACAAATTGTTAGGCTAAAGGATAAGAAAATCATTAGATTAGAATATGTCTACCACTGATATAACAGGGAATACTGTCAAATTATTATGTAACAAAATATATGCTTGCTTGGTTAATACACAACTCTTTATTCACTGCTGCTGAAAATCCTTCCTCATTCAGTGGCTTATTCATCCAGCTGGCCAGCTTAACTACAGACAACTGACTGGACTAAAAGAAAGAAATGGCAAGTGATCATGCCGGAAAAATTATTAGAAAAAGAAAGGTGGAGAGCAAGGGATTTGTGCAAGGGTACATTTGCAAAGCTGGCAAGAACATCAGAAGCTGAAATTACAGGTTTCTTGTGGGAAAATGCAATAAGTGGGGGATTCTGGAGGCTCCTGCCAGAGCAAAAGGATTAGAAGGTAGCAGCTCAACAGCTCATGCAGGCAGCTGATGACCAATGTGGCAGCAGGAGAGCGTGAGGAGAGTTTGAGTCTGCACGGGCTGCCTGGCTCTGCACAGGCCTGGCAGGTGATTGAGGGAGAAGATGAATCACTGGGACAGAACCAAGGAACATGAAATGTCTTCAGGATTTATTTTGAACAAATATTAAACAATATCTACCAGAACTAAAATTCATATATCATTTTTGTTATGACTGCCTAATGAGTACTTTTATGCCCTTAAAGCATCATGCAGTTTTTACATCTTCATATTGCCAGAAACTAATTTTTAGAGGCAAATAAGGCTCATTTCCTTTGAAGTGACTGC
The DNA here is from genome assembly GCF_028018845.1 of Melospiza georgiana. NCBI lineage: Eukaryota > Metazoa > Chordata > Aves > Passeriformes > Passerellidae > Melospiza > Melospiza georgiana. The sequence continues at coordinate 13,557,510 of NC_080438.1, read as the reverse complement.
TATGTGGTAAAGCTGTAAATGTGGTACACAACTAGGTCTGAAATAGAAAGGCATTAAAGTATTATTAGTGTTTGGTCTTTCTCCCCCCTCCTATAGGAATTCTGCTGATTTAGAGAAATTAAAATCACTAGGAGACCTCAGAACAGAACATAAGGACTGCAGAATCCTATTTTCCCTAAGCTGGCACAAAAATTGACTTCGGGAAATTGAGTGGACAGTTGCTAAAAAGATACAACTACCTTAGGTCACATAATTTTTATGGCTTTAAAATTTTCTTCATATAGCAATGCAAAACCGAACATGGTGAATGCTGCTTCTACGGTGACTAGACAGCATCCAAATTGGATTTAAGTAAATTATTTACCTTATTAGGCGTCCTAATATCCAGTATTTAATTCCATTAGAGCAATTAAACTTTCAGCTAGCAAAAACAAAACAAAGAAAAGTAAACCCTTAGAAATGAGAAAAATATCAGCTTTTTCCTAGCTCACCTTGACATTTATTACTCAGCCCAAGTCAATAGTAAGCTTAGGGAAAGCCAGGAATGTTGTATTATATACAACTTTAAACAATGCATATCATCCTGACAGGTTTTAATCGTGGACTCTTCAGTTTATAACTCAATTTACAATAACATTGCAACTAGCAGCTCCAGAAATAAGGATAATGTAAATAGGGATGTAGAGCAGATTTTATCATATAATCTACCCCAAAGATAGAAAAAATCTTGGATGGAGATCTTTTCATTACTGTTGAGACACAGCAATTTAATTCTACACCAGTAACTGAATCTCACTAGTTTTATGCAATGAATAGACACTTCTACACAATCTTTTCATTTCATTTTCCAAGAAAAATACCACCAGTGTGGATGTTTTAAAGAACTATAGAGTAATAAAGCTTTTAAACTAATTGGGGTAGTTATGCTATGCTAGTTCTTAGAAAAGACTTCCACTGTCTAAAAATATTCCTTAAGCACACTAAAAATAACCCCACAAAAAAGGAAAGTTCAACTACATGTTCATGTCCTACAGGTACACAAATCACTGTGCCCTCCCTTCTAGGAGAGCAGGAAAGGTGAACCACAGTGCATCCACTGGGTACCAGGGATTTTCTTCTCCCTTTATTTCTGAGGGCTGAAAAAGTCATTACATTACAGAGAAGAGCAAAAAGCTTGCTCAGGCTTCGAGACAATTCCAGTAAAAAACCATTTATGAATTAGTTTCCATCAGAGCATAGCTGACTTGGGTCCTACCGTCCTGGACACTTTATCTTCTCACCTTTTTGTGCTTTGATCTATTTCTTGTAAATAAAAGAGGCGCTGTGAAAAGCAGGGGAGATGGTACCTGCTTCTTGTATAGGTTACCCCAATCAGTCAGTGCCAGCAGGGGAGGATGAGCAGAGAGGGGGAGGTGGCCCTTCCTGCACTGCCTGGGGTGACCAGCACAGCCCTTGCACACAGAACAGTTCAGACTTCTGGGTCTCTGTTACACAAGTCTTAAACAGCCTGCTAAGGTGCAAACGCTTACTAAGGTGTTAGCTAAGCTCAGAAATTGATTGGGAAGACCATAAATAAAGAACATTTATTGAATTACTGTGCTTTATCCATTTCAAAGCAGCAGAAGCTTTCCAATGCTTGCCTTGTCATTAGAAGACATTGAAAACTTTCATTAGCACTGTTAGTGCTTTTCATTAGCATCAGCTTGGTCTCTCTCAGTTGCCTTGCTCTCAGTGAATGATTAATGTTGAAATGCTCTTCTCTTTGAAAGTTTATCATCCTGTTAGATATGGCTGGAAGTTTAATTTCTCAGGGCATTGTCAAATAAAATGTGTTGCTGTTCTTGAAAGTTAAATACTACACAGATTACCAGAGCCTCCCCTGTTTCTAGCAGCAGGCTATTCCTTTCTAGCATTGACAGGACAGATCTGTATTATAGCACATATATTTTTCATTGTAAAGAATTTCTAAAATGAACAATAGAAATTAGCAACTGAAAAGAATTGTGAAGGAATTGCTTCCATGAAAGGTAATTTCAATCCAAAAGTCCCTTAGAGGACCAACATGTTAAATGTAGGCTTATCAATATATGGCAATAAGTTTCACAAAGATCAGAATCTGGGTTGGTAAACGTGGCTATGTTCACAAAAGAAAAGAAGAATCTACTTGAATGGGAAACTCTGACACAATTTCCTTCCATGGTCCTTGACGGACAATTGATACACCAAATTCAGCAAGATTTTAAAACAATCAGTGATTTTTTTTTTCCTGTTTGTGGAACGGCATTAAGAGGATAGTCAGTCACAAGAGCTGTCTTGTAAAATGATCTCTATAACATCCTGGACAAATGTAATGACAAAGACTGCCTAAGCAATTCACATCCTAGTTCAAAACTCATCGTGACATCATCAGAGTTTTTGATCCCCTAATGCTATTAGATGTGATGACACAGAGGCCATGAGTCTTGCTGTTGTCTCAGTGTGACATTGCACAGGCAAGAAAAGCCAGTGGATCTGCAGTGATTTGTGTCACAATGGATCGCAAACATCACTTGAAAACAGTGAACATAAATTGCCACGTTACAAAATTTGCTGAAATTATGTGACAGAAATAATGCCAGACAATGAAGCAATTTTCTATCCACACAGAAATAACTTCCAGGATGTGCTGATAAAAAAACCTTGAACACCTTAATTCAAAAGGCAAAAAGGCTCCATGACACTATTGAGGATGAGAATTTCTCCAGGAAAGGTCATTTAAGTCATAATGTTTACACCATAAAGAACTTCTGCTTGACATGCTGCTATATTCTCCCTCAATTTATGACATCCCCCACTCTCCATTTATCAGATACCTCTAAATGTATCACAGAAGGATCTGTGCATCCCACAGGAACCAAAGCACTGCTCTCTCAGTACCAGTATGAGGTAAGGAGATTGGTACCAAGATGCAGAGTCTAGGAATTAGATTCACGGGGAAATCTTAAAACTTTTCAATTTTTACTTTACAAGTTTTACTTACTCTCAAGTTTTACTTCTCAAGTGGTGCTTGTCTAACCCTAAGCACCACTGAAATCCCTAGAACAGCTGATGGCCTGAAATGCAGGGATAACAATGTCTAATTGCCTCTGCAGAAAGGCCCAAGAGGGTGTTCAGGATGGTGCATGAGTCCGTGGCTGAGCAGAAAATTGAATGCAAATGCCCCACTCTCACTCAGCCTAAGAGATGTTTATCTGAAGAGGTTTCACTCTTATCTGCAGTCCACAGAATCCAATGATACCAGTGTGCACATGCAAGTCAGGAAAGACTGCTGAAAATACAGCTTATTAATCATTTCCCTCAGGCTCCCTCAAACCAAGTCAGCTGGCAACCTAAGAACCATCAGTATTTTTCTTTATAATTAGCATGCACTAAAGGATAAGAGAAATTTTGATGGAATTTTTGTGTGGGACCCAAGTGTTTTGGACATAGAAGTGGCTTAAAATAAACAGGAACAAAACCTCTGCCAATATAAATAAGCACAACTATTCTAAACTGAGTTACCCTGTAGAACCTGGCTATGGAGAGTTACATTCTCCTTCATAGCAATATTTTATTGGACTCCACAAGATGTGCAACTCTCAAATTCTTATTCAAACTCTCTTATTCAAACTGTTAAAGTGGTTTAAGAACAAAAATTATTATTATTATTATTAAGAGAGTATTATTAAGATTTAATCACCAAAATTTTGGGTCCAGGTCAGAGGTACTTCACTTCCCTGTATTCTGGCACTTCAGAACATCACAATCACTTAAAATTTAATTGCAGGCATAGGGACTCCATTCCCTCTCATGAAAGAATACTATAGGGACAGGAATTTTGTTCCCAGCTGCCACAAGTGATTGCTAGCAGAGAGCACCTCATGAACATAAACATATTGATAGTTGCTGAGAGTGTTTTATTAAAAAGTACCCCCAATAACTTAGCAATGTATCTACTATATTTACCTACCTCAACTAATATGGAGCATGGCAGCATCACGTGGCTTCTCTGAGGCTGACACCTGCTGCAGGAAATCATGTTCACCTGGGAAGGAAAGACAGGATATTGTGTCCATCTGTCAGAAGCTGGCCTTGTTTATAATAATGTGCTGAAAAGGCCTGTGTGAAACACAGGTTTGTACCAAAATAAGGAGTGGTGAGCATTACATCAGGGAAGAGGACTGTTCATGTGCACTTCTTTACTCCAGTTTGAAAGATCTTCAAGTTAGTTTAGATTTTGTCAGTTTTTTACATAGATTACAGCCATTCTTGTTCCAAATAATGGTATCTATAGCAAGATTTATACTGAAAAGGTTACTAATTATATGCTGCATACATCAACAAAACAAATCCTTTATCTCTTTCTAGCAGAGCTTTTCTAATTCTATTGACTTCAAAGAAACTAAGGCATGTTTCCAAAGTATAAACAAGAGGACTTTGGTGAAGAGGCATTAATTGAAGCTTAAAGGTTTTCAAAATTTAAATTTTAATCTATCAGGTTTTTACAGAAGCATAGGAACACAGAACTAAAAGGAAGTGCCAAGTTGTGAAGTTGTGTTGCACAGCCTCAGTCAGTGGATCTTTGGTTGTTAAGGATCCACAGAATCCTTATTCTCAGCACTGCACCGACAAAAACTTTCCTATTCCCTTGCAAGAAAATTAGGATCTGTTGTTAAACTTAAAAAAACCAATAACTGCTTGAAAGAAAAACCTTCACTGCTAATCTCTGCTATAGGAAAAAGTACTGTGGATGTAATGTAATGATACTAGGAAACAGCCCATGACTGATACAGTAAATTGACTAAAATCTCTGGAGAAGTTAGAATCTTCAAGAATTAGAAAACTTCTAAATGCTGGGTAGTCCCTCCAGATTGCTCTCTTCTTCCTTTAAAACACCCTGTATAACCAATATAACCACTATTTCTCTGATTATTTAAATTTTAAAACTCTGCTTTAAAAGCTTCCCTCTAGGCTCTTCCCAAAAGATACTGAAATAGTCCATTAGCTCTGTTCTGTTTTTCCCAGCTGTTCCCCTCACTATTCTTCATTTATGTCTCACTCTTCACCCATTTTTTATGCTCTCTCCTTCTGATGTCCCTGTGTTCTCCCTCCAATTAATCTTTAATCTTTCCACATATTCCCTTTCCCTCATTCCATTTCTTGCATGTAGCACATTTTTCAGCATCTTGCATCTCCTCCCCTCTCTTCCATGGCCTCCCAAATTCATCTTTGATTCCTTTTCTGCCTCTGATGCTTTAGTAAACTGCAGCTGACTCTTTCTCACTCTCATGCCCTGCCTGAGCATGTGCATATTTCACACAGGGCTTGGGGCTCAGCAGTTCAGGAGTCAGCTGGCTAAATAGAAGAGAAAGCAGATGCTTCCAAGCAATATCAAAAAACCAAAATGCTCTGTGTGTACAGCCTGGCTCCCAGCAATGCTCTGACCATCTCTGATGCTCTGCTCCCCTCATGAGGGGGGCTGGAGGAGCCTGACATTGTGCATCCCTCCTCTCACGAGGAAGTTAGTAGCAACGTGAAGCAGAACGATTGCTCAATTCTGTGAGATGTAGGCATGTACCAGGCAGGTCTCACTGGAGCTGGAAGAATTTTAGCTGTGACACTGTCACTCTGGGCATTTTTAGCCCTGTATTTGGTGCTGTAAAACACAGCTGCAGTTATCTGCATTCAGCTTGTGTTTATCCAAAGCAATGAAAAAAAAGGGCTTCATAAGCAAGCAAATATGGCATATGTTCTTGAAATTTCTCTCAGATTGTTAGAGGCTGAACTTATTTATCAAGTAAATAGAAAATGCTGGTCTACTGTTGATCAATTCACTTTTATGAATCCAGGGCCAAACTCTGCTGTTCATATTCCTTTCAAATCCTCTCTCAGGCAGGAGTCCCAGAGACTCCTTGACACTCCATTATACAGTTACATAATACAGCCATTAACACTGCACATGGAGATGTGCATGCACAGCTACTGCACATTGGGACTATAGGCTCAGTTCATTAAAGAGACACCAACATAGCACTTATTTATTATTTATTAAGTGCTAACAATACATTGAAGAAAAGGGAACAAGCTCTGAGAATTAGGGACCAATATGTGTCAGCTCTTCAGCCATTAGCTCAAGAATAAAAAGGATCTAAGGTCCACCTTCTCCAGAATAGCACCAAAGTGTTCTTGTTAATGTTGTGTAAGTACTGCAGATGTGTGTTGGCCAGTGTCAAAAGCTCTCAGTGCACTCAAATGGGGATGAGTTCTAGAGCCTGAGATGTATCCCAGATTTTTTTTCCATAGCATTGAGACAAGCACTGGTCAGAGCCTGGAACACTCTTTACACAGGATAAACACACATAACACATGCGATTGCCTTTCCAGAGGTTGTTGCAATGAGTTTGGAGAGAGATGAGTGAGCCTGAATGAGACATCAAGAAGCCATCTGTGAGAGCATAGCTGAAATGTTACAAGCATCCCTATAAATATCTCCTGATAAGGAACTAGCTCTGTTTTAGTGCTATGAAGACTTTTTCTGCAAGTAGTTACTAGGCAGCCTATGAAACATTTTCTCTGGCAGTACCCTGCTGTATGCACTAGGCAGCCTGTCTCCCTCGAGCTGCTCTTCTGGGGGCATGCCTAACAACAACCTACAGCATCCCTCTCCAGACAAGCCTACCCCTGGCACACATCATCACCCATCTGCCTCACTGCCAGGCTACAGCATCATATTCCCAGCTCTGCTGCTTTGGGAAGAGACAGCAAGCACACACCTCCAGGAGGAGCTCTGGACAAGAGCATTTGGCTGAGCAGCAGCAGCTCTGAACAACAGCAGCACGGGAGCCAAGGGTGAGCTTCTCACTTGGCGGCTGTTGGCTGAACATCCTCAGTACAGTTGATGCAAACCTGCTCTCAGTGTTTCTGATGCCATTTGGATCAAAACTCACTCAATTTATACCTCTCCTCAGCATGAGACAATTGCACTAGTGTTTCTCAGGCAGGGCTTTCATACAACCATAGAATCATTAAGTTTGGAAGAGATCTTTAAGACAACAAGTCCAACCATCAACCTGGCACTATGACTGTAAGCCCTAAACAACCAACTCTCAGCTCCTGTAAGGGGGGTGGGAACTGGGCAGCAAGACCAGGGCCACAACAGCAGGATATTTTTACAAAAAGTAGTCACTGCTCTGGGTAGGATCTTGAAATCAATTCTATGGGCAATTTCTAGGCATATCTACTGACTCAGGTGCTTCAGAATGCACAACGAGACATCCTCTTAGAATGCTCTGGGAAACTTTGAACAACTTTCAATGCAAAAAGATGCCTAGATTTTAATCACTTCCAATTTACTAGGAAACAGAGGAGGAAGCACATGTGGTCATAGTTTGAATATGACTTCAAGAGATTTATTTAATACTTCATTTCACAACCAGAAAAATTAACTCAAATATCCTTTGTTTTCAAATGGAATTTCCTGCCCAGATGATAATCAACACATTGAAACACATAAATTGTTCTGGGCATAGCGGGAGCTACCTGGGGAAGCCTTCAGGACAGTCCAAAATTCCCTCCAAGACAGTTCCTGTACTAATTAGTCAACCACTTACTGTGAAGGTGGCTAAGAATTCACCCAACCGCTTCATCTCATGTCAGCTCATTGTTTAAATTGTCCACGATTTTGTCTCTGCAGCTGGCTGGATTGAGAGGTGCTGCAGCAGCCAGTAGTGGCAGATTGGTGAGCACAAAGGCACAGCCCTGACACCCAGCTACACAAGAATTAGATTGCTGTGCACACCCGAGGAGTTTCAGACTTACTACTTACATGTCATGCCTCTTGCTCCTGCTGAATGTCATCGGGGTGAGAAAAAAATTTAAAGTTAATTTTAACAGCAATTGATACTCTACTTATGAAAACTGCTGTTAGTGAAGATCTTCCTTTTGATTTTCATCTGTGTTCCAGCTACCACTCAGTTCCATGCATATGCACAGGGACAGGTGCTTTTTCAAACACTGCTCAGGCTTTCACAGACAACAAGTGTTCATTTTTATATCAGAAAGAAATCTTACATGATCTAAAGATGACAAAAATCAGCCTTAGCTGATTTTTAGCTTTGCTAAGGCTGAAAAAAAATGATCAGAGAAAAATACTATAATAACCTGCACCATTTTCATGGTGGAAATACTGAAATGTATATTCAGAACAATCTTTGGAGGAACAGAGTTCATCAAGTTATTCCACGTATTCACACTTTGATTTCTCTTTCTCCAAGAGGATTTCTCTTGCATTTTAAGCTTGGTGCTGCAGTAACTAAAAGTATCTTTTTTCTGACATGCATATTAGTTTTGATCCCAGGGTGTAAGGACAGAGGACATACAGAGCAGTGGGAAGCTAACTGTGTGAACAGCAAAGGCATTCTTTGAATAACTGACAGAACAGAGATGAGTCTGGTATGTAATGTAACCTGAATATCAAACCAAACTACAGAATATCAAAGAACTCATCTGCAGATAGAACTGATAAAACAGAGAATTTTGTACACTAATGTCTATAATGTAAATGCTAGGGACTTTGTTCTCAGCCAAATATGTGACATTTCCAAATTGTTTTTCTCTTACAAAAAATACTGTAAAATGAAAACTTAAGAATTATGATCCCTTCAGGCTTTAGATCTGCCAGAGAAACACATGAGAGGCATTTCTCTCCAATAGGAGAGAGAGCTTATCTCTATATACATAACAGGAAAAGGAAACAGAAGGAACACAGCACATACTGATGGTAAAGATGCTGGGGGAGAATTAGTATTTAAGATAACTTGGATGAAGATCATACAGATAGAGTCAGTATTTAATGTATTTTCAAAAGTGTGAAAGTGTGTATATCTATGATACACAAAATGTGCAAGAATAGGTGGCTGTCAGCTGAGAGACACATGAGAGAGAACAGTTGCAAACCACCCTGATTAGAGCAGGGAATGACACTTGGCTGCTTTTGCTACCTGAAAATTCATGAGTGCCACTGACTGGTGAACCTTAGTAATGAACTCAGATGCTCTTTCCCTCTGAAGCCCAGGGCATTTACTCTCTTTGCCACTTCCTTGAAATAACCTTCCACCTCACAAGTGTATTAACACACAGGCAACAAGGTCCCTGTAACATCTGTCAGGCTGTCAGTGATTGCCAACACACAGCAACATCTATGTCAAGGATAAATGAAATATGGGGGAAAATGTCACCAGCAGATTGGAAGTAGTGCAATATATACCAACAGAGTATTTTCCCCAGTGACTTCCACATATGTTGCACAAATGTTTTGTTTCTTCATTCTTTGCTGACCTTCTGATGGCTGTATCATTTCTGATGATACTGAGAGCTAAACTGTGCTCTCCTCTCTTGAAATTAAATAAAATTAGTTTTTAAAAACCTGCAAAACAGTGGTAACAGCATAGAGTGACAATCTTATTACCATGAAAGGTGAAAGCTAGGAATGAGAGAAACTATATCCCTCTCTTTCTTAGATTACTCATTATCAGAAGATTAACATGAGAAGGACCTGGAAGCCTGTCAAACACCAAATCAAAAGCTCCCACAGGAGTTCAGACAGTAAAAAGTGTTATCAGCAAGAAGAGGATTCATGGGATTATGTTTGTAGCGACAGGATTAAGTTTTGCCCAACAAGCTGCAGTATCAGAAATAACAAGGTCATTTTTCTGTTAAGATGAGGGAAGAATGCACTTGTTTTGCAAGAGGAAAATTAATGTGGGATTAACCAATAAAAGAATTCCACAAAATTACTCCAGTTGTGAAACTGAGGCAAATCTTAATCCTATAGCTTTGTACATAAAAAAAGAGCCCACTGGAGTGAAAGAGCAAAATTCTGGTGAGATAAAATCCCATCCACCACGGATGTGACAGCAACTCTCTACCATAATAACAGGAAGCCCTTGCCACTCAGAAGGCATCTACACAGACACCTTCCCACACAGGCAGCTGACTGTGGGAATCTCTGCAGAAATTCACTAGAATAGCTAGTGCAGTGTAACTGTCTGGAATAATATAGATCTTGGAATGGCTTTTTGTCTTCATTTTGCTCTCTGATTTAGAATCAAAATATTCAAATACATGGAATGTTATGTCTTAATCTGCAGCTTTCTCTCCAGTCAGGAGAGTATTTACAAAGCAAGGCCAAATCAGCTGCAGTTCTCTGTGCATTAGCAATGGCCAGGGAGGTATGAATGACACCAGCCATGCAATGGGGTATTTATGTTGGGTTTTAAACCCAATGGAACCAAGTCTTCAATCCTAAAAGCTCTGAACAAACAGTTCACAAATGAAACATGCAAATTTCAAGGGATTTGTTTTAATTACACACTGATGACACTAGAATTACTGCTTCCAAGAGTTCCTCACAGGCACGGCTGGAGTGCTGTGGAGGCGGTGGGTGAGTCAGGCTTGATGGATGTATCCATGGTTGTACCTACATTTGACAAGAATCTTCTGTCTCGAAGTTCACTGCCTCACTCAATGCCCAGCTGAGTGTTTAGAGTCACTGAAGTGCCTTCTGGCCAGGCACACTTTCTCTGTTCTTTCCAGTTTGGGCATTCCTTATCTCCACCCCAGGATTAATCAGTCACAGCCACTCTCCAACAGTGGATGTTGAGGTGGCGCACTGTCAGTAATGGACATTAACCTGCCTGTCATCATCTGGAATCAGATGTCAGACAGCTGCTGACAAAACTTATCAGTTGATTAATGCACTTTTTCTGTGTCTCATCAACAGTATTATTAGAACAAAACTAGCAGAGTGAGGCCATATTGTGGTTTCCCTAAATTTACTCAGTATTGAAATTTCTGTCCTAATTTTTTCAATCTCTTAATTGCCAAATATTAAAATTTTGGGTAATGTTGGTTAGTTATGAGTAGAGATAAATATCACACATTACTGGTTTTGTTGCAAGGATAAATTCCACCTTGTATTAATTAAAAGTTAGCTCATATGTCAACCTGTGAAGCTCACTATTTCCAAATATTTTTTTCAGAAAAATTCAATTCCACTAGTGTTCAGCAAAAGTACAAAGAAGCATAGAGTCACCACAATCACATGCATATCAAAAGCAATTTGTACTTGAGAATTGCTGATCTCCAGTTGTCTTGAACTGCTGATCTGCAGAATTTCTGATGGTGGTTTTTGGGGAGCTGGGATGAATACACTGTAATGGTTTTCTTCCCAGTCTTTAGCTGTTGTTTTTCTTTCAACTATGTCCTAAAATACATTAAGTACTTTCCTCATGTGACTATCTAAACAAATTCTGTATTGCCAACAAGATGTGATACTACTGCAGATGGGAGCAGCTATCATTCTTCTTTTTCAAGATCAAAGTGGTGCACAATGTCAGCAGCATGAGAGTCTCTATGACACTGCTGCATAATAATTTATCAATTTTTTCCCATTTAGAAGAACTTGATGGAGGCTGGCAAGCATAAATCTCTATATGCTATTTCTTCAGATTCCACTTTTTCATTCCATTTCCTTCAGGCCAAATAGACTCAGCTAATTTAAGACTAAAACCTGGCATTATTTCTGCTGTAATAAAATTCACTAACGGTTCTCAACTTCTGCATAAAACCTAATTTGTACATAATAATGTGTACAAAAAGTCACAATTAAGCTTCAAAGAACTTAACCATGATAATCATCTTTATACTTCATTAAAACAGCAATAATTTAAAATTTTACTGCATAATTGTAAATTTCCCAGTTCCTACTCTTTGTTCACTAAAAATAAACAAAAAAACCACCAAAAAACAAATTAAAAAATCACAGAAAATAAGTTCGAGGAAAAAAAGGGAAGAAAACAATTTTGTTTTCACCGGGGAGGTTTAAGTACAGACCGGTAAGTGAAGGTATATGAGTTGAGCTGTGTTCTGGGCCTGCCTGAACACCAAAACGCTGCCTACACTGGCCATCACATATTCTGAATCATTCAGACTCCTCAAACAAATTTAAAGATATCAAAATAAAAGTGAAATAGGGCCTCTGTGTTGTCTTTATATTTTTTGGTGATAAATTATGTACTTTTTATTCAAGCAACTGTGATACATCACTAAGGGTGGGTGTGGACTTCTGGATTTTCTACCAACTATCTAAAAGCATGTTCACATGAATATATAGCCATACTATAACTTTAGGCCAAGTAAACAGAAAATAGAACCTCAGTATGTGTTTGCACTTTGTATCTAACCATGAGAGATTCATTGTCTAAATATGTCACTGCAGCCAGTGATTCAGAAGTAGAACACTTCCATCTGGCAACAGATGGTCAAGATGGATCTTATTTACTGGAGAGTCCTCTGCTAAAAGAACTAGTCTTCAAAATCTGTATAATCAGATAAGCAGGTTCTTTCTAGTACTACTGCCATGAGAAACCACACCTGAATGTTATCTCACAAGTTCAATCAACTCTGTCTACACCTACAGCCTTCCTTAATCAAACATCCTTCTGGGTATCACAGCCAATTCTGCATTTCACTGCTGATTTTCCCATTGATAACGTGCACATGATGTGTGTAACAGCTGTGCAGCTCTAACATGTTAGCCAGTGCTCTCTATCCTTCAGTGTGCTGTGACAAGCTTATCCCTCTGTCCTTATGACTGAGGGATGCTTGCAGCTTCCTACTAGCATTTGCCAAGGATTTGCAAAGCCATCCCCTCAGACTGAACCTTCTGCATTGTTGCACATGTGTTCAGTCCCTCATTCATGAGAGGCAGTGTCTGTGGGAGTGACAGATGGCTGCTAACCAAGTTGGTCTATCCTATTTCCTCCCTCACTATACCAGGTATGCAGTGCCCGTCACTGACTTTCTTCTCTAAAGGTTTGTGGAAGAATATTCCTTAGCTCAACAGCCTAAATAACCATCCAGTATTTACTCTTTGTAAAACTTCAATAGATTCTGTTTCATGGTAACTAGAAAAAAAAGGAAAAAAAAGGTTACTTTCATTGAATTACTTGTTCTTTGGGAGTTGTTCACTCAGCTCTGAAGAAAAGGGCTTAAACATCAGTTCTACTGGAGAGTTGAGTCATCAGATAAGAAAAATCAGCTCTCCCATTTTTATGTGATGTGGTAAACAAGAAAAGCACTGCAGAATTAATTCAGTGCTTGCTTTGGTCACAGGATCTGAAGTGGCTGTTGCCATGGGTACATAAAATCAAGTATTTAAAGGGGATTTAAGGACATGAAGGAGGAAAAATGACAACACATCATGGAAGATTCAAGAACTGTAGATGCCTGAAGAAAATTATGATCTGGAACACAGAGACATGGAAAAGAAAAGGAGCCATTCATGCAATGAACACAAGATAGAGGAAAGACAGCTCAGTGTGCTATCAAGGTGCAGAAATAAAAAGCAGAAACTGGCAGGCACAGCGAGAAGCAAAGAGCAGCTTGCTCCATAAGAGCAAGGGGCAATGAAAATAAGCAGGGTCATGAGGACATTGAATTGCTTTATACAGAAAATCGTAAAAGTGACAGGAAAAGGACAAAACTTAGGAATAAAGAAATAGAAGAGAGAGGATAAAGGGAGAAGCAGCTTTACAGCATGAAAACTAGGTATGTGTGAATGATTGAGGATTTTCATTGAAGGGTCTATGAGCAAGTCAGCAAAGCCAATCTGGAGGAAAGCAAAGATGGTGTGGCAGGAGCAAAGAATACTTGTCCTGAGCTACAAAAAGTTATCATGGGAGAAAAGAAGCAATCATTAATCCTACTTCATGCTGATAAATGTCTCTGCAAACTTTTATCAAGAACAGGATCAAAGAGCTACCAGCCAGGAAAGACTGCCTTCTCTGTCTTTAATGGAATTCTTCCAGACCCAGGAGAAGGAACATACATGAAATATGGTATTAAATAAACTGCAAGGTGACTCAATGTGTAATCATAGAAGGCAGGGTTTAGGTTAGTTGGTCAGTCAATAGAGGACTTTTTTCTGATGAGAGACATTTTAAGGAAGGGATTTTAAGCAAGTACAGAAGATAATATTAAGTAGTATCATAAGTGAGTCAGTGACACAGCTGCTAAAATCTGACTTTTAAGATAAAGTCGTTTAAAAAACCCCAACAGTAGGCAACACCTGAAAAGTATTTGCATACAGGAAAAGAACGTCTAGAGGGAAAGTTTGTTGAAATAGCAGTTGTGATGAGGATACTAGCATCAAAAAGAACTTGGCCACCTGAAAAGGGACATAAATGTAAATAAAGTAAAATGACATTTCACAGTTAAAGATGTGACAGATGCTAAAGAAATAAGGAGGCCTACTGTGGATGAAGCAGGATCTAGCGGGGCAAATCAGTAAAAGCAGTTCTAGTGAGTAGTGCCAAAATCATGTGATCACCACAACTGCATGCTGAGTCTTTGTTGTGAGATCAGAAAATGTCCATGCAACTGTTCTTACCTCAAGTCACTCTCTAGAAAATACAAGGCTCGTAGGCAGCTAACAAAGACTACTGGGACAATGGCAGTACTTGAAATTGTGCAATGACATCTATGCATTGGAATGAACCACTGAAAGCTTTAGTATACTCTGGGAGAACCACTCTGTGGGCAAAGAGGGATGCAGCCTAAAATGACATCTACACAATTAAGCATACAGCTCATAATTTCACACACACTGAGTTGAAAACTATGGGTATAGCCATGATCCATCTTCAGTTTAGCTACTGAAGATGGATCATGGCTATACCCATAGGTTTTTTCTACTTGGTTTCTAGTTAACTTCCCTAAACAAAATGAATAAATGCTAAATGCCACATAATACAAAAGAGTGCAAATGCACCCCCACTGCCACAGACAGTCAGAATTATTTTATAGTTTTGTTTTAAATAGCATTAGTATAGTGTCTGTTCCTGAGATCCAGATGCTATTGCAACAAAAACAGTAGAAGAGATAGATGGAAAGACAAATTAACATCTTACTGAACATCTTTTAAAAAGTGTATTATGAATAGAATTTTATCAAGGTCGGCAGCAGTAGTAATAATAGAACAGTCAATGACTACTTCACACTGAAATCTGGCACTGACAATTGAAGGACAACTTGAATTGTGATATTTGAAAGGTTCTGGAAGAGAAGTTAATGGTTCTTGATAAGGGCAGTTTTTAATTTCTTTTTGCCATTCTTAGAAAGAAAGGACTAATGACCTTGCTTTTGTTGTTGAAATCAATTGGAATTTTGGTCTTAATGTGCAGAAAGACAGGAAGGTAGTTGTTTTAACATTCACCTGAGACACAAATAAAATTCTCACTTCACCTGCTGCAATCTGGGAAGCATTATATTCTAGAACTCTGGAAATGATACATCTGGTTTGGTTATCCTACTAACCAGACAAAAATAAAATCCTCACCAGAAGGAGTATGTCCATTTGGCTGATTTTTGGTCACTTTATTGGCTGTTTAAGCTCCTCCTTTTTAAACTGTCTCATTGGATCCCATGCTGGCTATCTGGCTTGGAGTGAGGGAGGGACTGTGTTAGGCAGAAGGGCATTGCAGTCATCTAGCACTATATCAATATAAACCAGGGACTTCAGCAGAAGTGCTTTGGCCACTGAGGCACTTACTGGATTTGCTGTTTCCTTTTCTATTTTCAGAGAAAAAGGCTTTATGAAAGGGAATTTTTGGTGGCTGGAAAATGAAATATGCTTTACCATCTTTTACTGATAAATATTACTGAACAATTATTTAGTATCCTACATTTTTATAAAACTAAGATTCTGAACCAAATCGTAATACTTCAGAGATTTATCCAACTGTCTTCAGTGGAACATTTTGTGTAAAGGAAGAAACTATTTTGGGGATCAACATTTGCAACATTTCTTTCCATTTTAGCTGTCAATAGCAATTTAGAACTATGTATGAAATTATTAAAGACTTATCTAGCTTTATAACTTTTCTGAACAACCACTGTTGCTTCAGAAAACATTTAACTCCAATAATGTATTGTTTTGTAGAAGGAAAAACTTCTTCCTATTCTGAGTAGTTGATCTATTTATGCCCCAAGGCTTAGACATTCTTGGTGCTATAGTGCATGCAAATATATGTAAAGTTCAGCATGAAAAAGCATCATATATAGAATTGAACAGCTCTACTGCAGAAAGCATCTTCTCTCAAAATCCAAAAATCATTTGTAACTTTGGAACTGCATATTAGCAGAAAAAACTACTTGAAAAAACTATAAAAATACAGAATTTTTTTTTAAAACACCTCATATATTCCCTTCTGGTACACTTTATTCCCCACTCACAAAGCCCTTGAAATCAGCAGAAACATTCCTGTTTACATCCTGCAAGCTTTGCACAGTTTCATCCTGTTAGATGAACATCCTTAGAAATCAGACTCCATTTTTCCAGAGAAGTTGTATCCAGTTTTGCTACAGTTGTGGGATGCTTTGGCTACTTATTTACATACCAATTCCTCACTCACTGCATACAAAAATTGTTTTTTAAGCTGTATAAATACACATGTACCGGATTTAAAAAGGTAGTCTGTTGTATGTCCTGCACTCTAAGATTTTTGAAGACACAGCAAGGCTGCATATCAACCTCTGCTCTGCAGAGCAATCTTTAGCTATAATTAGTCTTCCTAAATACTAATCAGCACTTCATCTATTTGAGTTCTTATAATATATTCAATTCCCCAATGCATTAAAAAATGTTTCACTGCATATTTCAATCTCTGGTTCATTTCTTCCAGAGGATAGATAATTTTAGGTAATTAAAAATATTGAAAATTATTGCCATCCTTAGCAACATCAGTTACTTGTTATGCCTGTTAAATCAACGTTAGTAGAACCTAGGACAAAGTAACAAGAGTCTTTAGGAAGTATTAGGCATTCATGTAAACAAACTACCTTACATGCTTTTAATGAAATTAAATGCTTGTGTTGTAGGAAAATAAGGTGCCCAAAGTACTTTAAAAAGGCAATGAAAGGTAAAGGCAGAGCGTGGCAGAGCACTGGCCTGGGGAGAGTCAGGACGATGAGCAGCAGGCGAGAGGCTGCTCTCGGTGACCGTCTGCCCACACACAGCTGCTGCCAGGAGTAAGAGGAATAATGGGATAAGCATGAAAAGCTCTAATGGCATGTGACTGCTTCTACATTATAGGAACTTACTGGGAAAATGAAAAGAAAAAGAAAAAAAGCCAAATATTTGCGTCTGTTTTTTGACTGAGAATTTTGATGTATAGTCACTTCTGAATGCACTGTGTCAATGCAGTGGAAAATCCCAGCAGGAATTGTTGGTGCCAACTGAAACAGGATTATGCACACATGACTGACAGTTCCTCACAGCTAAGGAGCAATGCAAATCACTGGTGATTGATTTTTATTAATCAATTATGCTCAAAAGACTGCAGATTTCTACCTCCCATAGCAGAATTCCTGTTTGACTGCCAGGGCTCGAGGTGGACGTGGGCCTTGGTGCCACCCTTGTTGTGTCCCAGGCAATGCTCCCCACCCATGCTCACCCCCAGCCCCAGCCTGGGCCCGCCGCGCCTCGGGCAGCTCTGTCCGGGCTCCCTTTGCTCGGCCTCGCCCTCAGCCCCTGAGCAACAGCGGGGAAGCTGGATAAAAACACTGCTGGCACGTTCTTGCACCGTGGAAAGGCGTGAGGAGAAGGAGGAGGAGGGGAACTGACCCGGACAGGACAGGCAGCGCAGCGCTCGGCAGAGGGCTCCAGCCCCGCAGCCCAACACGGCCCGAGGACACCGCTCGGCCAGCACAAACCGGGCTGCACTCATACAATTGTATGGAGATCATCTTTTTCCTAGCAGAAAAAAAAAATAAAAAAAAAAAAATGGCTTATGTGCTTTTTGTTTCTGTGCAAAATCCACCACACAGATGAGAGCAGACAGAAGGGCAGGAGGGCAGGAAGCATGCTTGGGTTCATGTGCCCATGCACTCTGCATTAGCAACATATCATAACTCGTTCTGCTTGAGTGAACAGAGTGAAATACTTGTTCTCTCTCTTATTAAAGATGCTCTTAAAAAACATGCCTGGATGTCAGTCTCTGCTTCCATCTTCTCCTTTACTGAGTGCTTTCTAGGCTATAGAAAAACAATGAAGGAGCCAAATGCAGACAAAAATGAGCCTTAGTACTGAAGAGCAGTGCTATCTTTGTTGTTGCTGATAACATCACCTTAAAAATATTTGAAATAGCTACTTAATTGAGCCTAACATGAAATACAGAAGCAATCTGGCTGGCCTGATTTTGAGTGTGTGCTGGGATTACTCCCTTCATTGCAGCACAGTTGCTTCTGAAGTGTGCCACTGCAAGTAGATCAGCTGAATTCTAAATTAAACCCTCTTCACAAGCATATTCAGCCTATACTCCACACTTTATATCATGCCCAGCAATATATGTTCCCTAGAGGGCAATACAAGCAATAATTATTTCTTTTTTATTAGTAATTTTTAGATATTAAAAAAAGAGCAAGGTTTCTCTGTGCTCAGTACTGTCTGTTTATCCAGTTAGTGGCACACCCATTGATTGTTTTCGGGTCCTAAATTGTACAGTAGAGGCTAATTGTGCAATAGAGGACAAATGTACATCCTTTCCCTCACTTCCCCTTATACAATAACATGTTCATTCTCAGGGCTCCAATAAGCAGGCTAATTGCAAGTGCATCAATATGAATATGGATTGATACACAGGAAATTGGGCAAAGTTACAAAGGAGTGTGAAGTACAGAGGTGGGCAACCTTCACATGCAGTGTGCACAGCTAAGATGCAGCAGTGGCTGACATCACTTCATCTGAACTGAAAGCTGTCTGTAGCTGTAACTGTAAAGAAGATCCCAAGGACTCTGATGGTATATTGATCCCCCATGAGGAAATGTCATTGAATTTAGTGTATACTAAGACATTTTGTACAGTTTTGTAGTATTTACTCCAGAAGAGCAATGATACTCCCACTGAATTTCACATATATTTGCTTTTCTTTAAGATCTTTATGCTATTTCTCTATGAGATTGTCCACTTGAAAAATAAACATTTTCAGCTTTATGCAAATTTAGAGAATTTTGCATATGAGATAGTGGATATTCTAAATATTTTTATTCTTCAGTATTTATTGCATAAACAAGCCTCCAATCTTCAATAAACATTCAGCAAGGCTGAAATCACACTGAGAAACTCTCAATTTATGACTCGTACCCTGAAGATGAAGATTCTCTGTAGCAGAGATATTGTCCAAAATAGGGAGATTTTACTCCTCATGATGCTCAGTGACACATGTAGCAAATGATTTCTTCAGAAGGTAAAAAATCCAAAGGGAAAGAGAATTGCTCTAATGTCCCCTGTAATGTGACAGACCACTGGTGCAGAGTGCTGTGTGTGCTGTGAAGAGCCATTTGTAGGCAGAAGATGCCCCAATGTCACAATTGTAACTGCAGGCACACAATTCTGAGCAGGCTACAAACAGCAGGCTCTCCCTAGGCAGCATCCATGGAACATATCCCTGCAATGCCTGAGGTGGTTGCCATCCCTTCTCTTTGGACTACACACAGGACAGATTTTTGTATATTTATTTTCCTGCTGAATTTGAAAGATTAGAACAAAGTAAATGCAGCATTGAAGCAAAAGTGAATTAAAGGGAATGTTGGGATTTTTGCATATTTCTATAAACAAGGGTTCCTCAATCTTTGGCTGAAAGTTCAATTTATTTCAAGAAATCTATTTAAACTAAAGCAGGAAGATTTTTTACCGTTCTTGAAACATGTCGCGCTATTCTTCTCTGACTGGTTTTTGTTAATAGAGATACCTGAAGTAGGCCATGAAAACAGCATATACATATATATTTATTTATATTGATATTTATATTGATAATATATTTATATTTATGCTTATTTTATATTTATGTTTATTTGTGTTTATATTTGCATGCACAAATGAGACTTTGAGTTAATATAGTCATAACAGCTTTTCACAAGGTAGTACATTAGTACATTTAGGACTTAAGACTAAAATATATTAAAATATCATAGCACTGTAAAAAGAAGGAGTATGTAATCCTAATAAAAATGTCTATTTTAATTACACCACTAGCAATTTGAAATGGAAAATTAGCATTTTAGAGTTCATTTTAGAGCTAAGGATGAGAGGTGCTAAAAACACACAGTGCCATACCATGCAGATTTTCCTCTTTGGTTAGCTTTGTTTCTGTGGTAATGGGAGTCAAATTTTTCTTCTCCTTTTGGAGTAGAAAACTAGCAGGTCCAAGTCATTAATTTTTAAGGGGTCCATTATCCTATTACATAGAAATAAATGTAACAGTTCATTAGATATTTCAGAGCAAATGTTGCTTTGCACTGAAACTGCATCATACAATACAGTCCGTACCTGGGAGTGCAGTTAAAATGACCAGCTCTTACCCAGAAAGGACAAGAAGTTTAACCCCAGAGACTTATCACATCTTTTATCCCTGTGAAATCTGTGGGCAACAAAAGGGTCCATTTTGGAGCAAGGAAGAAGAAGGCCTCTGCACTGAGCTGAATGCAGCAGTTATGGTGGGGCAAAGAGCCATGTACTCAGGGCTGCCCGGTGTGCTTTCACAATTGCAGGGCAGATAAACCTTTATACAACACAGGCTGCTGTAACAAGGAGGACTCAGTGAAATACAAGCTTGCGATTTCATATTTCCTGTGTTTCCACCACAAACATAATTTGACATGACATTAATTGAAGATATATTCTAAAGACTGCAACTCTCAGTGGATCTTAGTTCAGTGCTATATATATGGGATGCATTCTTTTCAAATTAATCCTGACACTCTAAGAGACAGATTTTCCCTGGCATAACCTGGAGGATAAAATACATACCAAGGCCTGGGTTTGTCCAAATTTAGTTATTTAACTGAAATACCTCAGGTGAGGGCTTCCAACTATAACTTGATGATAGAAAAGTCAAAAGTCAACAGAACTGTGAACTACAGTCAGGGAGTAGATTAGGTCCTCCTAAAACCTGAATTGATCTCTGGACATGCCTCTGTATCACAGAACACACCCACTCCTTCCATTGAGTATGTGGAAAACTTGGGCACTGAGCACCTAAACTTGGGCAAAATTAATTTGTGCCCAAATATCTGGCCCAGATATCTGCGGCTTCCCTGTGGAATGGAAGAATACAGCACTATGGGAGAGTACTGTTGGACAAAGAATGGGAGAACAGAACTGTGCTTGTGAGACATCCAAGAACTTTGCAATACCCATCTCACTGGGGAGGTAGAAAAATGACCCCTCTTTTCTTCTGTGACAAATATTCAATACAGCTTTAGCAGGAGTCCTTTTTCCTTACACAGCTACTTTCATTAAACATGGATCACTGCACTGCTGGGCTGACAGCATTAAAAAAATATCAACTGACCATCAAACACTTCATAATGACCAGTTTTCTTTCCAGCATTATTAGGCTTTATTAAATGATAAAATGCCGTTACTCTCCAGGCTATCTTAGGTATTTTCATCACAACACATATCCCTGAGAATTTTGCAAGATAGTCTTGCCTTTTCAAGTAGGAGAGGGAAAATCCTGACAGAAGAAGATCAAGACAACTTTATATATTTCAAAGTAAATATTCCTTTTGATGCTCCATCTTCAGAGCAACTGTCCCAGTTTTCCCAGATCTCATGTTTGGGGCAAACATACAGGACATTCAGAGAAATATGACCTTATAGGGTCCTTTGCCTATTTCAGATTTTTAAATTAATATGACCTAAAATATACAGTAAATACTAAAACACATATTGTAAGGGAATGAGTATTCTGTTTTTATAAAATGTTCCAAATGTTCTTATGTATTATAACCATACTAAGTCAGCTCCTTTACTCGGTGGAGCTCTACAAATTTGCTGAACTAGTAACCTTTTCTTTCTGTAATGTATAGTCTGAAGAGACATAAAAACAAAGCACTAGGCTGTGTTCCTAAGTCCTACTGGAAATGAAAGGAGCTGCTCTGAAACACCAGGAAGCAATATTTGGTTCTAGTGGTTTTTGCTCACAAGGTGGCTATGTTTTGAGTAGTTCCTGCCAGGAAGGTATTTTGAAAGATTCATTAGATGCATTGACTTCAGTCACGTGCCATTTTCACTGACTTAAAATAAATATG
Organism: Melospiza georgiana; assembly: GCF_028018845.1. Lineage (NCBI taxonomy): Eukaryota > Metazoa > Chordata > Aves > Passeriformes > Passerellidae > Melospiza > Melospiza georgiana. Next base: position 13,535,340 of record NC_080438.1, on the reverse strand, counting down.
AAGGCAGAATCAGGCTATTTTCTGGTTCAGGATGCAGCTGTTCTACCCCTGATGGCATAACTAATCCATTCAATAATAATCAAAGGATTCTAAACCAAGATAGTCTAACAGTTGCCAGTTGTCCATTATTTTTTTAGTTTCAGCTCATAATCAGGCTTGATTGAGAGAACATAGGAGGAAAAATACATACATTATGCATGTGTAGTCTGATCTGTGATAACATTTCCCTTCATTCAAGAAGACAGACAGTCATTTTCTCCTGGCTATGCCTTCTTGAGTCCTTCTTTCTTTCTTTCTGCTTAAAAATATATGTTTTACAGTAATGATCCAACATTATATGGTACTGAAGTGATGTAAGCAATATCAGTGCGGCAGGAAATATCAATATCATTATAGCAAAGTTTAATGCTTTGAAAGCTGAATCCAAATTTCAGAAAGGAAGAGTCAAGACATCTTAAAAAATTCTCAAGCAATTCTACACAAATCTGTCCTGAATGTACATCAAATAAATGTGAGCTTTATGGATGTATGATTTAACTTTTTTTCTCCCATTTACTCTTTCTTTCAGCCTAGAAAGGAACCATGAATTTATGAAGCTGTTTCTTTATAAAAACAAAGGAGTGCAGTTCCTCATGAAATATTTAAAATACAGTTTGACTGAAGTCATCACCTTCAACTGGGCTCAGATTTTTTCATTTTAAGTGTAATACAGTACTAATCTAAAAAGTGATCATAAAATAGTCAGGTTTTACATGGTAGACTACCTGTATTGAAATACTAAGCACTTTCCATTAACAATAGTCACAAAATTATTTCCTTTACTTCTTTGCATCTCCTAAGAAAACATGAAGGAACCAAACACACATTTTTGTTGATATTTTTAAGCAGAAAGAAAGAAAGAAGGACTCAAGAAGGCTCTTGTTCAGCACCATCCCTTACTAAGCACCATGTTTTGAAGGGATTGTGGCTGTTTTACTAAATACCATTAGTGTCCCAGGCACTAAATAGAGCATAATTGCCTGAAAAGATTGAGGGCAGAATTACTAACTGAAGATGCAAAGGTTTCCCTTAGACATTGCAGTGAAACTCCTACCATCTGAACTGAGCAATAACCAACATCTCCACACACACCCTGGCTGCACTCGTACAGAACAGGTTGCTTAGGCCCAGTTTTCATCAACAGCTCTCTCACAAACCAGCACAGCACACACATGGATGGGGCAGGTCCATGTCCTTTGAAGCCACTGATGTTATCAAGTGTGAGTGAGTAACTAATGCCATCTGCAGCATCTAATTGCAGGTGAGGATTCATTGTGCAAAGACCTCAGCAGGACTCTTCCATCTGAGGTTAAGCACTCGTGACTGGAAGTGAGGGGAAATGACTGCTGCTGGCTTTCAACAATTTTCACAGAGAAAACTCATGAAGGAAATGATCTTTTCCTGACATACTGATTGCTGAAAAATCCATTCCAGATAAAAATAGCACTTAAAGTAGCAGTTCACTCCCAGGACATGGAGTAGGTAGAAAAGGTCAAAGGTGAGGAACAGCTATGAATATTTCCTTTTAATTTTTGCATTTAATGCAATATTAATGCATGCCCCATTATATCAGGTGTAATCTTCACCTCTGTGTCTTATTGAAATTCTTCTTTCTTGGGGTGGATTAACTAGCAGCAAATACCTCAGAAAGAGGCACTCTCTTTTTCTTTTTATTATGAAGTAACCTATTATCTATAGATCTTGTGGTAGCAAGGGTGAGCTTTAAATCAATGCAACTTTCATCTACAGAGCCATGTGAGGATTGTCCTCTTTCCCTAGAGTCCACACAACTCCTGAAGTAAAAACCCACAGAGGAATACTACACTTATCCTGGCAAAATTCTCATCTTACATGCCAGAGGTGGTTTTAGGAATAGTTTTTTATAAATCACAAGTGACTATAATTCTTTTTATACCACTGCTAAAAAATCAGTTTCCATTTCTCCCATATTCAAGTTTTCCAAAATGAAAAAGCTGATCTTACTCAGAACTGATATCCAAGACATTTGATCACTGCATTGCTAACACTACTGGTTCACTCTATTTTCATAACAGGAAAAAATTGGAAAAATAGCTGGTCCATATAAAAAAATCTCACCATTGCTTTGTCAACCCTTATTTCTTACCTTTCCTATTTATCATTTTAAAAGACCCCTTAGAGATTTGGAATATATTGAGGAAAAAAGAACTTGAGAATTTAAGTTAGTAAAAAAATGACAAATTATTACATAAATACAATAATCTTATGTGCTACATTTAAAGGAGAAATCTGTGAGATAATTCATAGAACAGTGCTAATAATAACAACTCCTATTTCTTGTTTTGTGAAATTTCTGCATGAAAAATCATCCCATTGTGTCATTAAAAATTTGTCATTGCATTAAAAGAAACACTAGCCATGGAAAATACCCATTGAAAGTCACAACCTCAGGTTCACTGTTTCCTAGAAATTCATCTATTATTTGGAAAATCTTCTGGAGACACAGCAGGAGCTAAGAATTGCTGTGTTGTCATTCAGTGACAGTGTGACTGGAAGAGATAAGACAGAGGAGGAGCTGAACCTCACATTACCACACGAGATCCTAAAAATTCTAGGGACAGTAGAGGAGTCTCTTAGCTCCTCTGGGAAGAGAACTTGGGCAATGTTGGTAGAAATTGTGCCCAAATGAGTAGCTTTAGAGTTACAGTAACTCACAATAACAACAGACTTTCTTCTAATGGCCTCACAGTTCTGAATTAATTATAATTTACATAACAGTCATACATCTCCTAACACTGCAAAGGATATTATCTCCATTTTACAGAGGCATAAACCTCAGCACAGAGAACTTATAAGAGTCAAAAAAAAGTGTAGAAAAAAGTTAATGACAGAAAAAGCAACTTTTTATATTCTGTGCCAATGCCACCATTCCTCTTTGTAGAAGGTGAGTTTATAATCCTATTTTTCTAGGTTTTGGGTATATCACTCTTGGAGTCACATAAATGAGCGGGAAACTGAACCTCTTGAGGAACAAACTAAATACACACAAGGAATTCTCAAGTGTACAAATTAAGCAAACTAAAACTAGACAAAATTTACCTAGTCCTCTGTGTAGAGAAGTTACTTCATCAAACAGAGGATGAAAATATTCCAGGCAAGAATTGAGATCACTTAATTGAGAATGCCCATGAAAACAAATAATTGTTTTGAGCAAGGAGAGGTGAAGGCTGATCCCCTGAACCTGTCAATATCTCTCATCACATCTTTGATACAGCAGATATCCATTACATATATTCTAAATGAAAGGTTGAGTCAACAGAATGGAAAAGTTCACAATACTGACAGCAATGCACAGAAGCACATTTCAAATGCAATTTCCCAGCACTTAAAAACAATCAAATCTGATGGTAGGAATTTGATGTAGAACAACATATCTGCATATCTGAGAAATCTAACTAGGCAAGGGATTAGGGAAGCAGGACACTGGTGATCTGTTTGGAATTCCATCTCCATGCATAAACTGCATGTTTCTTCTGCCAAACTTTGCAATAGGAGATACAGCTTTCCACTGTGTTCCTTATATTACCCAGCTAAAGTGGTGCTTGAGCTGCCTGCACTGCAACATCCTACTGACTCCAGCACCCTGAGATTGCTATCCTGGACTCTATTAGCTGGGCACAGATGAGAGATACCACCCCATAGACAGCAGTGGAGTTACTAGGATGAGAGAAAGAGAGGCTTCCTGGATACATCTTCAGTCACCTTCTTGAAAAGCTCTGTGCTAAAATGCTGAAGGACAAGTAGACAGAAGGACAGGACAGAACAGAATGGAACAAGACAGATGGGACTGCCAGCCATACCTTGGACAGCTCCTTAGCATCACTTCTGCCAGTGAAGAGGGGACAGTGCCACTGGACAGCGGCGACCGGGGTACAGGTAATATTTTGAGGGGTATGGTAAGCACAGGGCATGGGCCCAAGTAAAGAGAAGGGTGTCATATTGCTCTTCACTTCCAGGCTCAGTCTCCTGGTTTCTGCTTTCTGTCTCAAATAACTTCTGCCCTAAGCAGAGCTGGTTGGCTGCCAGTACACAGGAGACAGGATGATAGGGAAAAAGAAAGAATTGGAGCACTATGGAGAAAGGTACAGGGAATTTGGAAACAGATATGCCAAAGGTAAACAGAAGAGGGTGAAAACATTAAAATGGAAGACTGGAAGAGCTGGATGACGGAAAACGATAAGGAAGGGAGGATGGGAAGGAGGCAAGAGAAGTAAGAAACTGTAGAGGAGGAAGCAAACAAGATACTGAGGTAGAAGAAAAGAAAAGGTTTATAGAAAATTGACTGATAGAACTGGGATGGTGAAATGGCAAGGAAAATGGGGAAAATATGTGAAATAGATATGAACAAGAGATGCACAAGCAACTAGAGAGCATAAAATAAAATGCAAACATACAAAATTGTGTGGCAAGAACTGAATTACTGAAATACGTAATCCATATTATGGGCAGTAATACTTGCTTCTGCAACATCACATCAAATCTCCAAACCTCACATCTATATCCCAAGACAAATCAATACTTATTATTCCAGCCACCAATCCATTAACAGATTAATAGATACGCTTTAAGTCCTGGGAAAATGTTAATACTTTCCATCCTCTTAACAATGACCACAATTTTGACATCAGAGCGATTTAAAATGTAGCACTTTAACCTGTTTAATTTAGATGATAGGGGCCTTCATTGCTTAGTTTTGCTTTTGTGCTATAAATAAACTAGCTGATGATATCCAGGAGTCATAAACAATTTTCCTCTTGTAACAAAGATGGTGACAGGGTTCATCTGCATATTCATCTAGTTGCATGCACATAAGCAACAAAGTTTTGTGGATTACTTTGCCCTACTTCTACTATAGTGAAATTTACAGCATTACGATCTTTTAACAGCAGATCAGACTCCCTGAACTGATTTCCAATGTGAATGAAAGGAACTATTCCCACACTCTTATTTAATTATTATCAATTAAATGTAGAATTTTACAACAAAATGTAAAACTTTTGTGTTACCAAAGCAGTAAAAATGTAGAAAAAATAGTTGAAATAAATTACTGCCATTAGAGAGACAGATGACCCCATTCAAAGAATGGTAAAATCAAGTATTAAGCAGTTACAAAAATAATACCTCCTTCATTTATTTTCCTTGGGTTTAGACATGTAATTTGTCACTAGTCACAATTCCCAATTTATCACTAGAATTTGTATCTGGAAAGCATTCTACCAGAGCAGGAAGGCAAATAATAGTAATAAAAAACACATGAAAATTACATTCTACCAAATAAGTACTTACATTGATATTCTGCTATCAAAGACATTTAAACTCCAAAAAAATTAATCCTTCAATCAACATAAATGAACTCCTGGGAAAGATGAATAAAACTACACTGTTGTTCGTATTAATTTGGAATTAATTACATTTTTGAAAGGTTTTGGGTCTTTGAAAATTCAACAGTTTGCTTTTTAATTTGAGTTAGATGAAAGCTATCAATAATTCTATTTCAGTGCAATTCAGGGGTACTGTTGAAAAATGGTCAGAGTGACATCCCTTTGTCCACAATAGGAAAAGAGATTGTAATGAATTTCTGGTCTCTAATTAAGCTGCAATTTGAAATCCTAGTATGTAAAATGGTGTAGGCCTTTTAAAGTAATATCTACAGGAAGGAATGCCTTATTTTTCATGGACTTGCAAGTGTTTGGATGAAGTTACAGTTTTAGCTCAATACAGTTTTTACCAAAGCAAATCACTAAGGGCTCCCTTAGCCTAAAACGATCTGTAGCCTCAGGCAATGCACTGCTCCTTGCCCCTCAGCTAACTTATAGCTGCTTGTCTGTCCATAAAAGCCATTTACTCCCACAGCAATGAAAAGGAGCTTGTCTCCTTTTGTAGATCTCACCATCTTCTTCATAGAGCATCCCCTCAGGGTGGAACTCCCTGGAAATGGCAGCTGAATTTTACTGAATTTGGCTACACAGCTTCTCTCCTCTGTACATCTACAAAATTAATGATAAAAAACTAATTCCTCTAAGTTATATGAGCAAAGCTTTAGTCCCTCACTTGGGGGATTCTTACACTGATAATTCAGAAGCCATAAAAATGTCGGATCTCTCAGAGGCATTTCACTAGGCTGAAGGACATAATGCAGAAATACAAGGCCAGCAGGAGAATTCTCCACCAGCCAGTCCACAAGGTAGAGGCCTGCAGGAGTTATGCTTACTATAATATTTGGTGCTCCTGAATGCTTCCATAGCCTGTTGTTCAGCCAACAAAGTCAAAGTACACTTGAGCTACTTTCGTTTATCTTAGGTAACACTCTGTGCCCTAATTTCCCAAGATTTTATACCATTTTCTTTCTATAGTGTCAAATGTGTCGAATTCAGGAGCAACCACCCAGGGGAAGCCAGTGCTAAAAGCAGTCATTAAGCCATCAGATTTGTCTTGTTCCCTGCTTTTCCCCATTCTTTTTTATCCTACTGTTTGTGTTTACTGGAGCAGCTACACAAAACAAGAACTTACTGCCACGCTATGCCATGACCTGCACACAGCTCAAGCATCCACTTCTGCTTGCACTGTTGCAAAATCATCTTATATCTTCCACACATCTTAATTTTTTTTCTGCAAGTTACACCTAATAGTTACAATTTTCAAAACTCAGTGAGAATTCATAACGGCTTGAAGGTGTTTGAGGTATTCCAGTCAGGAGAGATGAAGAACTGCACCAGGAAAATCATCCCCTTACATGATATCTTATTATTACAGTTGCCATCACAACTCTGAACTTTAGCAAGATACTTCTATGGTGAACGCTTGTTGACTGTTCACATCTACATTTCCATTTTTAACAGACTTTTCCAAATTTAATTCAGCAGTGGTTGATTTTAACAGCCTTCTAAGCACGATCACAAAGAGGCTGAAAGCCACCTGACAGCTCTTCACTCTCACACTACAGAACCAAAGCACAAAATCATTGTATAACCTATTATATTTTTGCCCAAGTGCTAATTTTATAAAGAACACTGTTGCTGGGAATATTCAACTATTTTTTATAATCCAGGTATTTCTACTCAACTTATTCATAAATCTGGTTTTTATTCACTTTTATTCTAAGAATGATAGACTGATTCCTGCACCATGCTGTTTCTGCATTTATTCAACATTGACTGACAATGAGGTTTTCTGCTGCCTGATGATGTTGATTTTTTTTCAAGGAAAATGTTATACAAATAATGAAATGAGTATTTCATGGTTTTCTCCTTTCTGTTAGTTCAGTCAGAGTTTTCTGCTGCTATACAGTATAAATAGTGAAAATTAATATTTAATAGTGTGGGGCAGGAGTTTTCTTCAGTTGTGAGGCTACCTCATTTGTGTCCTTGACAACGAACAGCACTATGATTACAGACTTTCAAAACAATTGATGTACTCATATGGAAGTTAATACTGTACTTCAATATTGTAAAAATAAAAGATTTTTGTCTCTTTGGAGCATCTAAGAGGACTCTGAAAAATACAACTTTTAGTACTGTAGATATTTTTCCGCTACCTCCTATGAAAAAGACCATCTTGTGTTGTTACAATTCACTTGCTAAATTTCCTTCTCAAAGTCATGCATGCTATTCTCAAGTTGCCATTGTCAAGGAATTTGAAACATGCATTTTTCATAAAAAATCTCTATTTTGAGAAGGTGTTTGTTTAAGCTGAAAAAAACATGACATCAGAGTCTTGGATGTGACAAAACTATGTTGGGAAGCAAATATGTGCAGTGGTTAGAAAGGGATGGACTAATAAATATCAACAGGTTATTGTAGTCCTGAAAATGTCAAACAAGTGTACCAGTCCTTTTCAGACACAGTATGTCATATAGACTGCAGGGCAAAGAGAAACTCTACTGGGACTCCAGCATTTCCATTTAGACAAATGGGTTCTACTGTTAATTACATGACTATAGTTTCTTACTCAACCTGTCTCTGCCTAAGCTCATGCACTAAATGGGTGATATCTAATTAGCTGGTGATAACTTGCCCAGATTCAAGCAAAATATTTGTGGCAGGTCACAGCACAATATTCCAGATTTGGTTTTTTACTGATATCTACACGAAGTTGCTTTAAAGAGGCATTGATATTCCAGAAATGGGCTGGGATTTTCACATTCTGACATTTTCAAGCCTTCATGCTAGTAATTAAGATCTTAAATACAGATGTGTGCGGGTAAGAAGCTGCCATTAGCATAGAAATGGGCACAGTCCATAGTGAGCAAAGACATCAGCCAGCCACAAGACAGCTTCAATAAAAAGCCACATAACCACTCAGCCTGTTGCTAAATCTCACTTAAGGGGAAACAGTTTATACAAACCACAGTCCAGCATTACACTTCTGCAGCCACATGCCTTGCAACCCATAACTTGCCTAAGGTCAGAAAGCACAGGCATGTAAGTCTGCAAAATACTATGTAGATGTGTTCATAAATAGTATTTAAAGCCACAGATGCAGAAAAATTATCCTAGCTTGACTCATGCAAAAGATGGAAAATTCATTTTTCAAACCAAACACTACAGTGTAAAAGGCAGCAGGAAAGCCAGGAATCATTCAGAGTCATCTGCTACTTTAAAGCTGTGACCTATATCTAGCAGCCAAGGAAAAGACATTAGAATACAGAGCTTTACAAACAACAGGAGATTATTAGGCATAGCAGAGAAACAATTGCTTGTTGCAATTACAACTTCAAAGCAGAATTTAACTCTCCCATCAGCACTGTGCGTCTCTTTTGTATGTTTTGAACTTGTTCCACTATGAATCTCCCAGTGCTGTCACATGCCATCTATCCAAGAGTGGTATGTGCTGCCAACATGGGATCTACAGATGGGTCAAATGGGAAGATTTTGCCCTGACATGAAAAAGCAAGGAAAAAAATCCTGCACTTGAAGAAAGCTAATGCAACTGTTGATAATTAAGGGCATGCCTTTGATACCATTCAGCTATTAAATTTTGCCATATCCTATAATTTTTCCCTTTCATAGCATTTATCAGATTCATATGAAAGGTACCTTGTTTAGATGCTGGAAAAGATGCTGCCATGTTGTCTGGGAGCCAGCAGTATTTTTCCTCCAAATAACAGACTATAGTGAGGTAGTTGCACCAAAGATTAGAACACCTCTTCATCAAATATTCATAAAAATTTATCTGTTTTATGACCAGAACAATCTTTTAAATGAATGGCTAAAACAAGCAATATCCCCTCACTTGCACAGGGCAGATTTACCTATGGAATATATGTGAATTCAACACACACAAGAATTCCCCCAAACAGATTTTCTTGAGGGACTGGGAGTTTGGGGAGGGAAAGAAGAATATATGTACAAACACACACTGCTGCATTTTTAAATTCTGATATGTCAAGCAAAGCAGAACAAAAAACATCTGTCAGTTCCACACAGAAAAGCCCAGCTCCCATATGGCACCCTTTCTCAAGAGAGGATTACTCTTTTAATATGCTGAGTTCACATCATCTATTCTGCATTCAGTGGGCCAAAGGAAAAAAAATCTTTCTATATAATATGATTTAACCCTGATCCATGCACACAGCCTCAGAAGTGGCCTTTCTGTGGGGAAATTGTGTGGTGACCAGAAGAAAGCAGGTTTCCTTAGGCTACTAAGCAATGGTAACTGTAACTGCAGCTGCTGCTGCAGCCTCTGGCCAAACTTCTGCTTGCTACAAACCCCCAGAGCCACTCTCTGACCAGGTAATCTGCATGGCCATAGACTCACCAGCTCCTCTAAATCTTTGTCTTATTATTTCATACTGCTTTTGCAAGTGGGTTTATTCAGTGATGTAACAGCGGTCCCTGCTTCTGCAGTGTGCTTTCTGTTGCCATGGAAGCAGTGAAACCACAGCCATTGCCCATGTCCAGCACGTACCAAAGCCTGGGAGCAAAGGCAGACTCTGCTGCAGAGGGAAGAGAGGACCTGGACAAAGAGACAATGACCTGCAGTCACATTTAATGCAGTGCAACTTTGCCAACACACTAGATTGTACTGGAAAAGAATTTCAAATCAGGTTTCTAATAACTGTGGCAGCTACTGTCTGCCTGAGAAGCACAAACAAAGGCGCTTTCTTCACCTAAAGAAGTTTCATCAACAATGCTTCTTTAGGGGGCCAAGGTCTTGGGTCAAACAGAGCTCTAAAAAATCAGCTTGCAGTCACCAGGGGCACCTACTGATTGCTGAGTTTTCCTTTTGTTGATGGAAAAATAAATCACTCCCAAAAACTCATTCTAGATGAGTCAGAAGAGACCTATAGTCCACATCTACGATTTTCATCTTTTAGTTCCCCAACTCCTTTAAATTTTTTTATGAACTTGATTGGTCTTGCTGAAGCAAAGCATAAACAAACAATTTTATGCTTTATGCTAAATGGTCCATGACACTTCTCTGAGTTTGCTTGAAGGTGGGTAGAAAAGCTGTCAGGAATAGTGCAGACTCTGTAAATATGACTATGCAGCACATAGATGCATTCATAAGTCACACATCACCACACTTTCTTGTAAGACTATCATGATTGAAATGGATCAGAGGTGTTTCTGGATTAGTTACCACCAACACATTTCCTTTAGAAGATCATATGGATGAGACACTCATTGTGGTGGACTGCCCTTGGACAAACACCAGGTGTCTACCAAAGCCTCTCTATCACTCCCCTCCTCAGCCTGAGAGAGGACAGAAAATATGAGAAAAGGCTAATGGGCCAAGACAAGAACAGAGAGAGATCACTCACTCGTTACTGTCTTGGGCAAAACAGACTAGACTTGGGGAAATTAGTTTAATTCAGTATCAATTTATTAGTAAATTTATTGTCAACCCTATTGGCATCTAGGAATCCACTGCTGGCAGCACACCAAGGCTGAAATGGTGAAGTGGCACCTTAGCTGTACCTTGGTTACTTATTCCTGAGAAGGTGATTGTTCTAGCTGAGTTCCAAGTGAGGATCTAAGTGAAAGCCCAGAGAGAAGGGTGGAAACCCTAGACATGCCCGTGGTTGCCCATCAATGTCACCTTTAGATGAGTTCAAGACAGAGACCTTGTCCCACGCTGGGATGCAAGCACTCACGAGCCTTTTCCTTCTCTGTTTGACTAGAATCCCATGCAGCTGCAAGAGTCACTGAGCCAGCTGTGCCAGAGCATGCTGACAGTAGATGTAGCTGTCCAGGTCACAGGTTTCCAGCAGTGCCTGATGCCTCTTTGTGAGGCTGGGGATGACAAACAGTTCTTTTGCAGAAGGTGTGCTGTGGGTGAGGAGCTGTGTCACCAGGTGAAGGAGCTACAGGAAGAAGTGGACAGGTTACTCACTATTCAAGTGAATGAGCAAGGTTATTTTCAGAGACACTACAGTCTCAAGACTTTTGGGAGTCTTGAGCCCCCAATGTAGTGGAGAAGCAGGTGGACACGGAACCCTACAGGGTAATTAGCCAGAGGACTGTTAGTCAAGGGCCTGTTAAAGATGAAGGCTGGAACTGGGTCACTGTGCATATCAGGAGGGAGGCTCATCCTTCTCAGTGTTTGACTGACCAAGAGAAGTGCTCACAGCACCTGACAGAGTTCAAGAAGCATTTGGACAATGCTCTTGGGCACATGGTGTGACTCTTGGACATGGTCCAGGGCCAGGAGTTGGTCTTGATGATCCTTGTGAGTCCCTTACAACTCAACATGTTCTGTGATTCTGTGGCAAGCTATGTCACTGACAAAAAACAACCTCTTCAGCTAACTCATATGTAACCCCACTTCTAGCTCTATCAGAATCAAACACAGTGGACTAGCACAACTCTTCCTGCCCTTACAGCAGCCACACAGCTTGCATGGTATCCTTCACATCAGAAACATATTTATAGTGAGTTTGCAGAATAGAGGCTGGCTACTACCTTTTGTTTCACTGTACCTATCATAAATGCAATCTTATCAGGCCTTTAGGCAGTCCAATGATAAAATATAACTTAGAGGAGGAATCTTTCCAGTTTCTAAAGTTACATCGTAATGTGAGCTTGTTCGTTCATTTTACCAGAGAAGAACCTGATCCTCCTGATTCTCCCAGAATAGAGCAATTTTGTGTGAAACAGAAAAAGTACTCTTGAATAATTTTTATTAGAGTATGCTGATTATTTTCAAGCCAGATTAATGATTTCACAACAATTGAGGCTGATACAGTAAAGGCTATTAAGTGGTATCACTCATTACCCACTCTCCTCAATAATAACATATTTGGCAAGAACAAAATCTTACAACAGCTCCTCAACTCTTGCTGTTTTACTTGGGATAAACCACCAGGAAAGTTAACAAAAAGTGACTACTTCTATTTAAAGGCTAGACTTGTACTGATGGGTATGAACCACTACTGGACATCCCCACAGCACTCTTAGTAATTTCCTGGAATTCAGTGCTGATAGACAGGAACAAATCTCCTCTGCTCTCAGATCTTCTGTTCCCAGTAACCCCCCTGGCTACCTCCACCACCTAGAGGCCCCTGACTTACCTTTTACAAGGCTACCAACAATTGCCCTGACTCCTGAGCCAGCAGAAACCCTTAAAATCTTTCCTAACAGGGTTAAGACAAGAATATGTGTTGGTATGGCAACGTGTGCTGCAGCTCTGAAAAGTCTTTTTCAATGATTTGGAGTCAGACTACAGATTTGCCTTCCACACCTGCCTGCAGGCATGAAGTACATTTTTGATTTTACCCTCTCATGAAACTTGTCTACTCAGTGCAGAGCATGGATTGGCATATCCACTCTGGATAAATGGAAAGAGAACAGCTAGAAAAGGGGCTGATGAGAATCTTCACCTCCATTGCCATAGCAGCCAAAATACTAGCAACCATCTGAACAAAAACAGCAGGTAATTTCCCATTTTCCCTCAAAAGGAGAAAGACAGGAAATAAACAATGACTGCTCGAGTCACACTTCTCTCCTTGTACATTACAGTTGAACATCATAATGCAGGAATGAGCTTATAGGCACAAGACAACTTTTGCAGACCTTATTAATGTGCTACAAAGAATGTAAATGCTATCTTTCACAGAGAATTCCTGAAGGCTTTATCCAGGGTACCTCTCACTGACATCAACAGGATCTTGCCTGAGAAAAGGCTGCAAACTTTGATCCATAAATAGGATCTTAGCACATTTCACCATGGAAACAATTGCTCGGGTTAATTCTTTTCTCTTCAAGACTCTAGCAGGAACTGCACCAGATACTTGACAGATCAGAGAAATCACATGCCTCAATATTGCACATGGGGTTGAAGAGCTCAGTTTGGCTCAGTCCCAGTCACACTACTCCCCCTGACTGGCACTAAGACTGAGGTGAGCTGTCATTAACGTCTTGATTTCAAAAAGAGTACACCTGCAAGAAAAGAACATTGGTTGTATAGGAATGCTATTCCCTGGAACGTTCTACTGCTCTGTTTCAGAAAAAATATCTCCCAGAAACAAGATAAACGCCGCAGACTCCCCAGGGAGCACACCGAACGCCCTGATGCCCTCAGGGATCTCTCGACCCCGTACGTGTGCGCCCACATCTCCCGCCGCAGCCAGAGCATCCCCGCGGTGCGGGCGCACCGCCGGGGCTCCCCGGTGCCGCCGGGCCGGCGCGAAGGAGTTAATCTGGCCGGGACCCCCGCCCGCCGAGCCGGCTCCTGACGTCAGCCCCGCGCACGGCGCAGCGCTCGGCACGGCGGCGGCGGCGGCGGCGGAGGAGGAGGAGGAGGAGGAGAGCCGCGGCGGGCGGGCGGCTGCGAGCGGCCGGGGCAGCGCTTGGCCGCGGCGCCGCCGCCCGCAGCCCCGCCAGCATGTCCGCGAAGGAGCGGCAGAAGGGCAAAGTGACCAAGGACAGCGTCACTCTCCTGCCCTGCTTCTACTTCGTGGAGGTGAGTGGCCGCTACGCCGAGCGGGCTGGCCGGGGGCTGGCGGCGGCCGCGGGGAGCGGCGCGGAGCCGATCCGCGGGGAACGCGGTGCGCCCGCGGGGAGCGGGCTCGCCTCGGTGCTCTCTCCGCACCGTCTGATGCAAAACCCTTACGTGATGCTTTGTCGCGCCGGAATCAGCATCGAAGCTCCCCATAAGGAGCAGGGATAAATTAATCTCATCTTTCGAGCCTTTTGGAGCAGGAATTATTTCTAAGAATTACTGAGAACATGAAAGGGTTTCTCAAATATATCGGACTATGTGCACAGGAACCTCTCGGGAGGAAGACATGTTTCAAGAAGGGTTGGCTTCCAGGCAAACGCCGCTTGCATTGCTTTGATAGAATAAAAATCACGTTCATAAGGGAATGCTTAGAAAAATAGAAATGTTCTTAAATTGGTAATCACTGATATATTTTTGCTGACCCCCGAAGGGTATGTTTCCTCTATCAGAGCTAAAAATGTCTGCTTGGAAAACAGAACAAGGTTCTCAGCACATCTTCTAGGGCAAAACCTGCTATGGCTGCTCAGCCGGTAGCAGGTGGAGCTGCAGAGACACTGGCTGCTTGGTGTGTCACTTGGAGGCACTTAGCCTCTGGAAGATACAGTCACTTAGGTACTTCTGGAAGATCATGAGTAGACACAGTTTAAGTTTAAAGAAACAGTTGTGACATGGATTTGTTTAATGGCACAGCAGAGAGGAAGGTTTTATGGGTTGAGCAAAGTGTTTCATGTGACCCTACTCACAGGGAAGAGAGCCTGAGGCACTTTGAGGTACCTTTGAGGAAACAGATTGTGAAAATAATGTTAAGAACTTAATGGTAAAATGTGGTGTAAGTTAACTATACCTAGTATACTTGATATATATAAATATGAAAATATAAACATAGGGTGAAATATAAAACAAAATATATTTTCTCTGAAATACACCTGAAGAGCTTTGGAGGTTCTCTGGAAGGTAGAAGGCGGTTGGGTTCAGAAGGAATTTTAGGTAACAGTGGTGTGTTTCTGTTCTGCAAGCACCTGGATACGGTCAGCAGCTAACCCTAAGCTGCACCAACTGGAAAGCTTAACAGGGTCTGGTTATATGGACGTACCAAATTCATCCTATCCATGTGATTAGGCCTGCTCAAGAAAAGCCCTTTGATGGAAGGCACTTGCTGTGCCATATATCTTATATTGGCTTTGCACAGGAGGCAGAGGTCAAGCTTGGAGAGGCCCCTAAGAAAAGGTAAGGGGTTCTTCACTCTGTGCTCTCTGCTGCTTTGGGAATGCAGACAGGAAGGGAGGTTGCTGTACCTCAGCCTGAGGAGGACTCTAATGCTGGAAATGGTGTAGAGGTCCTGCGAGACCCAACAGAACTTGTGCTGTGCTTTGGCCTGCAGCAACATGGGATGAAATGCAGAGCAACAGCACAAAGTGTGTGCTTGCTGCTCTTAAGAGTTGCTTATGTAATACTGATTGCATGCATATACTTTCTCTAGAAGCTCCCTGCAGCTGTTACAAGGAATAAGGTAAAGGATTCTGTGAGCAGCTAAGAACCTACACTGAGCTCTGCTTACAGCTCCCACATGAGGCAGGCAAGTTCTCCACTCAGGTCTAGACTGTTAGGTCCCTCAGCAAGATTCCAAGCTTCATTTAAAAACAGGTAGAGATCTTTTCAACACCCAGTTGCTCTGAGGGAGTCAAAGCCTTCAATTAACAGAAAGGTCTTCTAATGAACCTTCAGGACTCCTATGTTATTCAGTCACAGGAGCAGTCAAGAGCCTGTGTGAGCCCTTCCCCACCAGGAGTAATTTCTAATTACTGAACTGCAGACTTACAGCCTTTCTTCAACTGAAAAGTAAAAACAGCATCAAGAGAAAAAACTGACTGCAACACATCCGAACCTAAACGTTGATTAGGAAACTTTTTTTGTGAGTTATTAGCCCTGTCCAATTATATAGCATGAGGATTTGAAACCATTTCCCCCTTTCAGCTGAGGACTCAAATCACTTGGGTGAAAGGGTAACGCCAATTCATGTGATTTTTGAAAGGAGCATGTAGCCTGTGTTCCCTGTGAACGCCCACTCGGCATTTGACGCATGCGCACCAATTTTAATCAGACTAACGAGAATGCCTTTCTGAAGCTTTGGAGCACAGCAAATTGCCAGCACTTCAGCAGCATCAGGGAAAGGACGTGACTTAAAATCTCCCGTTGTGATTGGCTCAAACAGAACCAGACTGAGTTGTACTCCATAAAGAGGGATTTATTCAGCGATCATTTAATTGCAATGAGAAGTTTGCAAGTGTAAGGGATAGAGGAGTCACCCAGTGTGGTTGACAGGCATTACCATGTAATAAGGATTTCCTTTGTAAGCAGGAGGTAAGGTCCTAATGTAATCCAACAACAGCCAACTACTTAGACCCAAAACTTACCTACTTTAAATAAGGCTTTCTGAATTTTAAAGCTTTTACTTTAATAAATGGATGGTAAGAAACAGGCTTTAAACCTCTTGTCTTTGAATGCTGTCAATTCTTTTGTGTTTTTTTTTTTTTTTCTTTTGGCACTCATCCACTCTGTCTTCCCTCTCCTGTTCATAGAAGACAGTGCCTTCCCACTCTGAATTGCAACAAAAAAACCCCCATAGCCCATTAAGTTTCCATCTTCAAATAAGAAAAGTAGGGCTTGCTGACATCCACTTTCCAGCAAGACCTATTTAGGAGGTCTAGGCCCAGGGAAAACCACATTTTTTATAAAATACATTTCTAAAAATGTGCTTGTTTTTTTCCTCTTGGATGCTAAACAAAAGCATAGACTTAGAAAAAAAAAAAGATGTTGAGTTGAAAGTTAAATTTTTTTCAACATGGTAGGAAATACATTGTATAACATGTATTCATGTTATACAAGCGAAATATATTTTAAAGACTGAAATGAGTTAAATAATAAATGTTACAACCAATATAATGCAGGCATGCTGAACTTAGAAACAGCAACACGCAAACACAGTTCTGACACTAAGGGGTTTCAACTGTTAAGATCCTTAAGAATGTGTTATGAATGTGATTAACTCCAGTAAACAAATGTGTTTTGTGGCACTGACTATCAGGCTTAGATAAAAATACGATTACACAGAATGTAGGCAGGCCAGCTGACCTGGAGAAAAGGAGACTGACATGAGACCCCAGCTGTCTACAGCTTCCTCACAAGGGAAAAGATGAGGGGCAGGTACCAATCTGTCCTCTCTGGTGACAAGCAACGGGACTCAAGAGAAAGACAGGAAATTGTGTCAAGGGAGGTTTAGGTTGGATATTACACCAAGATTCTTCACCCTGAGAGTGGTTGAGCACTGGAACAGCCCCTCAGGGCAGTGGTCACAGCACAACCTGTGACAGAGTTCAAGAAGTGTTTGGACAACGGCGTCAAGCACATGGTGTGACTCTAGGGGATGGTCCTGTCCAGGGCCAGGAGCTGGACTGCAGTGGTCCTTGTGTGTCCCTTCCAACTCATATTCTATGAACTGATGGATAATTCAAACCAGCAGCTGTTTCCAACAAAAGAGTTAAAACATAAAACGAACACGCTCCTCTTAAGATCATTAGAGCTATTCTTCATTTACACAGGAAAGCAAAAGGAGAATCAAGGTAGAGCTTTGAATGGAAAGAAATGGAAAGAAAATGAAGAGACAGCTTCCAAAAAATGTGGATGGGTCATTCTCTAAAAGCATTAGAGGCAAATAAACGTTATGAAGTAAATCTCAACACATTTTCAGTTACATGTTATCAAGTTTCATGATTCATAAAATAAAGTAACTTGATGTCTTATCCTATGTCTTGTAGGAACATTGTAGAGGTTATTTTAAAGGACTGGTAATAGTTCTGCTTAGCAGAACCTCTGATTAGCACACACTCCTGAGAGCTGAATAATTTTAGACTGCCTTATGCACACTTACCTGAAGGGCATGGTAATCATCATCACCATCAGGCAGTTAGGCCTCTTTTATTCCTGATTGTGCTTAAAGCATTTTAGGGTTCTGTAGACTGACTCTTCTATGGGTTATCTGAATTTCATTTGCATAGCTGAGAAAGACAAAGATTTCTTTGAAAATTCATAGTCCCTCTGGCCTAGTGGGAATTACTTTTCATGGTAAAAAGTCTACATACCTCTGGGAGATCTTGAAAATTAGTATTCCTGGAATAAGTTTTGGGGTTCGTTAACTGACTTTGTTTTCAGCATATTCAGAGAATACCATTATTGTATTCACTTAGAGAAAAAATATTGATGTCTTGAATTTTAATATCAATCTGAAAAATTTCCAGAGTTACGTAGTTTCTATTCCTGGCAGAGTGGTCACACTTTGGAGTCAGGACAGATAGATTTCTCTCAGTGAAGGGAATAGACTGTCTTTAGTCATGCTCTCCCATTTCAAAAGCTCCTGGTTTAAATGCTGCTCTCATGGAAGTTGCATAAATTTTGCCTTTGACTTCAGTGGTATTACTGCTTCATCCAGTGCCTAATATGTGGAAATGCAAAAGGTCAAGGTGTTGTCAATCTGCATAACTCAATGCATTTATTCTCGAGCTAAATTGTGTTGCTGTAGTACAGCCTTCATCTGCTGGTTGTGTAACTTCCAGGGACTAAAACTGGACATATTTTAGACACTGTCCCTTGTGCAGTTGAATTTTCTTCCTTATGTTGTCTTCTAGACTTTGTATTATGAATGCATATGGATACAGCTTCTTTTTCTACATTTTTCAGAGCTCAGCCAGGTCTTAGTTTGGAAACAATTCTTCCAATGGTAGAAGACCACTTATTTTCCTTGTTCCCCAAAGGAGCTGGAATTCTCACCAGCAGAAAGCACAAAGATCTGTTATCATTGTAGAACTGCAGGCTGCAGAACTCAGGAGGTCACAAGACCCCTTGAAATAAGTGCATGAAGGGAATGGCTGCGGTGTCTCTGTAACAGGTGCTTTACTTCCTTTTTTTTTCTAACATATGCTGAGAAAGCTGGGCTTGAAACATCATTTGAAACTCAGTAGCACTTCTTAGTCACATCTGGAATGCTTTTCAGCTGTTCAGCCATGCACAACCCACAATATTTAAATTACAATGACCCTCAAGTCATGTATAGGTGTGACTGCAAAAGACAAAAAAAAAAAAATCAGTGGAGTGCAGTGTTTGGAATAAGAGAGAGAATAGGCTGTAGGAATAAATCTTTCTTCCTAAGAATAGGATGTTTGGATCTAATGTAAAAATTAAACTGTAATGCTGTGCCTTGGAGGCACAACTAGATTGGTTTTCTGTTAAACTTAAATTAACTGGGGGCTGCACCCAACAAAGATCCCCAATGGCAGAAGATGAAATTATCCCTTTGTTACTGTCAAAGAAGCATAGTATTTTCCAAACACATCTTTTTCTTTCAAAAGATTCAACCATGTGTGAGAGAAGGAGAAGTAGAAATACACTTAGTTCTCTGCTCATTGAGCTGACCTAGTCATGTGGCTAACTCTCAGAAGAGAGATGTCACGTGTTTATAAAGCTGCATTACAGACCAATATCCCCAAAATATTAGGGAGCTATCCAAGACCTGAGGAGGCTGCTATGCATTCAGAACAGCTGTATAATTCATTGGCCAAGTCATCAATGTTGCATTCTCTCTGTCAGTTCTGTGCTTGTAGAAAAGTTGTACAGCCTAAACAACACCAGTTTTAGCAGGAGATGCCCATAAAAGAGGAATGAAAAGGGAGGTGTCACACCGCTGCCAAGGCTGTCTTTGGGAAACACATGCAAATGCCACAAGGCAGACGTCCCTTCTGGTTTTGGCTATGTGCTTGGGTGTTGTCATCTCATTGCAGGGTTCCATACTGCTGTCTCCTTATCACAAAAGTTCCATACCTTCTTGGTGTTTCTCGTGGACAGCTCCTCAGAGCACTGACTCTTTCTTCTTCACAAAGCAGCCAGCTGACTCCCATTCCCTTCTCACCCAGCCACCCCACTCTTCTATAGCATCTTCTTCTCATTGGTTACAGCTGTGGCCTGTTAAAGTCAGGCCTGCTCCTAATCTTTGATAATTGGCCCAGCTGCAACTCCTTAGGGGTAAGATTACTTTCTACACAATCTTTCTTATATTCCATCCTCCTACACTTGGCAAGTGTAGAGTTTGAATAGTTCTCAGTGAAAGAAGGCCTTGCTTCCTTTTCAGTCCAGCAACATCCTCTTGACCTAATACTTCCAGTAGCAAAAAAAGGTCTAAATATGTTAGAGATTAATGGAGATACATTTTTCCAAATTACTACCTCTTCCAAAAATTTATAATTCTACCATCTGTGATCTTCTTTTATAGTTGTTAAAAATCTATTACTGTGAAGCCAAAGTTAATAAAAGCCAGCATACTGTGGAACCTTAACATGCCCAGGAGCTGAGCTATTACAAACATGGTATCTTGTCTGATGTCCTGTCACTTAAAAGTTTAGTTTGTAGGGAGTTCAGAAGTGGCTAAACAACACGGGAGGAAGCCACTGGAGAAGGGTACCTACAGGATTCATTTTTTTTTTTGTATGTAGGGAAATCAGCATGCTTTAGAGAGTACAATAAATTGTAGCATTGTGTAGGGACTGGCAGCTTTGTCCCTTAGACATGGGGTTTTTGAAGAAACTTCTAGCTGAAATTTGGTGACAGGCCTGAAAACAACCACCTTTTGTTGAAGTACTGCTGTTCTTGATTTACCATGACATTGCAGCAGAAGCATAAATTTTGCAATCAACAGTATGTGTAATATCCTAAATCTCATTGTCTATAGTTATTAATTGATTATAACAATTATTCGTTTATTTTAATTATAATTGATGTAATCAAACAATAATAATTAAGATAAGGAGTCATCAATTATGTTTGAAGTCACACTGAAAAGAAATGCATTACTGGTAGTTTTGTGTTTTAAATTTCTGCCTGAAAATTTACTTTAAACACATATCTTTAATAGAATATATACAAATATATAATGTAGAAATTTTGTAAAATATTTATAGATTTATAGACTCCCCAAAAATATTTTTGTTGAAGAATTTTTATTTTGTTTGTTTCTCCTTGTATAATTGCTTCTTCACATATATTTATTAAAAAAAGATAAAAAGAAAAAAGCACTTTTAGGGTTACTGTGCATTCAGCATGATTGAGATTTCTGAAATAAATAGAAATTGTATCACTGATATATCAGGTCTGTTTTAGGTCTTACACATACTGAGACTTTTCTTTCAAGAACTGGTAAAAGATAAGGGTAATTTGAAGTTACATGAAGATAGTTGTTTTATTTCCAAAGCTCCTGTAATTGGCAGTCACAAAACAATTAAGGTGAATTCTAAAACCAATGCTGGAAATATATATAACTTAATTTTCCAAAATGGTAATTATAATAGATTTCAAAGACATCTGGGATTTGAAATTCAACTTTAAGTTGAAATTAAATCAAATAGCATTAAGTCTATGAGAAGAAAGACCTTTATATCATGTATCTGTACACAATTTCCACAAAAATTAGACAGGGGTGAGGCACAGGTACTTTAGAGATAAGATTAATTCCTTCTACCTTTGGGCCAGGAAATTTGCATCCAGAAAAGGGACAAGGAGCAGCAGAAAGTCAAGTTCAGGCAGAAAAGCAAAAAAGCATTTGTACAGATGGAAGCCTTAAATTTCTGAAAAGACAGAATGCCTTCTTTTATAAGCCTTCAACATTTGAGAATTAAGTTTAGAGCATAAAAATAAATCAAAAAATCTCACTTTTCTGTCAAGCCAGTCCCCTGCTCTATAGGCATCCCATGCTTAGTGCTCTCTCTTCAGAGAGTCATGGGTTCTCAAAAATGAGAAAATGACAGAATTTGGCTGATGCCATTTCTTAATACTGACCTATTCTGGAAGGTATTCAATCACAGTAATGAGCTCAGTATTCATCCCTGTCAGGATAAGAGAAACCTCTATCCTCTTTCCATTCTCTGCTCCTGTCCATTGTGAATCTTGCAGCAAGGTACCACAGGACAGCAGCCAGGGTGGCTGAAAGCTGCAGGAGTTGGCTAAGGAACACCTTGTCTCCTCCAACCCACTACAGCCCTCTTTCTTGTCTCATCCATCTGTTGTGCCTTGTCATTTAGACCATGAATTCCTTGGCACAAGGATCGACATTTATGATAAATTTAATAGAACCATCCACAATGCACAGCCTTGTCATGGGAACTAAACATAGTTATTAATTAGACCATCTTTCTCTGAAAGACTTGGCTGATATTTTTTCCTGCTGGGAAACCAGGGGCATTTGTTTATTATCTCTTTGAGGCAATCCTGTTTATTTACTTGATTGCTTGCAAAGATTTCCAATTCCCAGAAAACAAGAGAAACATCAAGAGGCAGTTCCCATACTCAGGAGCCTCTTACTTGCTGTGGAAGGGCTGCAGAACAAGCTAAGAATCTGAGAAGTTCCTGGCCATCCAAGTCTAAAAATTATTTACAAGATACAAAATACCAGACAGTGTATCAGGCATTCCATAATCCTTTCTTTCAACAGCTGGTCTAGTCATACCATCTTTAGCTTGCATTGACTCTCTGAAAGCTACATCCATGCTGCTTCTCTCTTTTCTGCCTACCTTTTATACAGGCAACATCACCGTGGGATCTGGGTATGAGTTCATGGTAAAAGAGAACCCCCAGACAGTGCAATTTAGCAAAGCACAAGTCACATAACTGCAACCTACAAAACAAGTTCAGACATCTGAGTACATGACATTCCATAGCTGAATCCTCACGAAGCCATGAATTTTAAGATGCTATTTTCCTGAAGATTTTGTTTTGTTAACAAAAGTACTGATGAATATGAGAGTAAAATATAAAACTAGCAGCATACAATTTTAGAGAATTTATAGAAGCCAGGGATTACCATGTTCTATCCACTCCAATAGGACTTCCCCACTAAGCCTTGACCTTCCACTCTTCATTCAGACTTCTGTGATCTATCATTGTGATAGCTGTCCTGTGGCTCTTGGCCAGAAGGAAGATTTGTTACATGCCCCATCAATTCAGAGAAGTTGTGCTGCTGAATGCTGCTTTGGTTTGTCCTGCACTATGTAATACAGGAAGTTTTCTCTTTACAACATCTCTGGGTATTTGCATCCTTGTTGAACTCTTGGGAACAGAGAACATATTTTCTGATGCTTGGACTATTCCTCACTCAATACAGTAAAAGCTTTTAAAATATTAATAATGTTAATTATTGTTAATAGTAAAGTTCTGGGGTTTAATGAAGGCTTTTAGCTTACAGTTTAAGAAAACAGCAAGGAGGCAAAAGACAGAAAACCTCTTTCTAAAAAATAAATAGACTACAAATCAAACTTTTTCAATAGCTATGCTGATTATCCTTGTGACTTTAAGGCTCTAAGCTGAACAGGGTTTGACCATTTGGGTTAAACTTTAAATTTACAGGTCTAAATTAAAAGCTAAACAGGGATCTTTCTCCATTATCCATCCAAGGAAGTAAGAGTATAAAGACTTATTAGTCAGGATTAGTCAAGAATTGACGTTGGGGGTTTTATTATTCTAATTAGGCACAGGAAAATTCCTATTCCATTTTGTAATTAAAACAATACACATTCTACCACCTAATTATATTTGACATTTCAAGGTGTTGGGCACCGAAGTCTATAATTACAGAAATGCTGCTGCCTTAAGCAGAACACTCCATAAATATTCATATATTAAATAGTCAGTTATACTGTTTAGAAGACTTTAGAAACATATCTTTTCCTTTTTATAAATGTGAGACTTGTAAAAGACATATTTTATATCTGTATTTTTAAAAAGATGGGAAAAAAATGTTCTTTGGGATATGACATACTGTATATAGCAAATTGACTACAGACTTAATCATTAGTATTGTAAGCAGTTATGTCAGAGGTTCATAATCCTTTAAAGTATATATTTTCTTTAGCAGAACAGATAATTACAGTCAGAAATAATACAGGAGTCCTGTACTGAAGTCATAAGACAGTAAAATGCAATTCCCTAAATTCCTTGATTTTTAAATTAATAATAGAGTCACAGCTTACATACAGTACTTTAAAGAAAAAGTTATTCACTACCTTTTATTTTAGTGTTCCACAATAAAATACCACTTCAAATATTGCCTATTTTTGATAGTTGAATACTGCCATTTAAAACAGTTGCCTGTCTAAAAATACTGTGATCCAAGTAGAGTTTGCCTTGTGGCTAATGCATAAAGTATTGTTCAAGGAGAGACTTTCCCTTCCTGATATTGGAGAAATGGAAAAATACTGAAGATGAAACTCTGAATGTAAGGTGTTCCATGAGTGGGCCTGCTCTGTGTTTTTGTTCGGGGAAATTAATCTTTGGGGACATCTTGATAAAAGGGCATAATTTCTCAAAAGAAGGGACAATAGGCATCTGCTTGTTTTAGCCCACTGGAATAAGTTTGTGTCCTGTTTTAGGGTGCTTTGCCCAATGGGACCTGGACCCTTACTAAGTCATTAAGTATGAGTTTCAAATAGTTATTAATAAAGGACGTTGCAAATGTTTCAAGAGTTAACTGTAGTCCAAAAGGGAAGTTGAGAGATCAAATGCTGTGCAGAATTTCAATGTCCTAGCAAGAACAGCACAGAGTTAGTGCAAGCACTCTGCACACCAGGACAGGGTACACTGTGGCAGCCTTTGGGTCCAGAGGCCTCTTATGCCAATCAGCAGAGTCTCTGTGCAGGCAGGTGTTGAGAGAAGGGCACCCAGTTCCACAACAATCTAAATTATTCCCAGTGTGTGAAGATATCAGGGAAGGCCTATTTCATCCTGCACATCTGTGTAATGACTGGAAGCAGGGTAGCCCATGCTGACAGATCATGAATGTTTGCATTATGGTCAATAAGGCTGCATTCAGAACAAAGTGAGGATTATATGTATTTTATATATATATATATATATGTATTGTATAATACATCCTGCTAAAGAACTGGACTTCTTCCTGTGATAGGCAAGAAGCAGAACTTAATTTAGTGACATTGTATGTAATTACTCCATACATATATACATATTTCTGTCAGATTATACAATAGTTATATATTATGTATTCACATCATATGTATGACATATTATGTATGTTATATGCTGCACATAATATGTATGTATGGTATACTATGTAAGTGCAAATGTGGATGTGGTTGGGTGAGTGCAAATATGGACGTGGTTGGGTTATACATATATATATATATATACACATACATACATACATATGCACACTATTTACTGAAGCAAACTTCCTAGATGCCTGATCTTATTCCTGTAATGCTCACAGCACTTAAGAATGCCAATCCATATTTCTTCCCTTTGTACACAATCACAGCCTCTATACTATGTGATATTACAAGGTAATCAAGATGAACACAGATATAATCAGACAAGCAACATTCTTCCATTCACCACCCTCTTCAAATTTTGCTTGTAAACTTTGAAGACAAAACTCACCCTTTTCAAATCAGCAAATCAAAGATAAGCTGTTCTTTTTTAAAAAAACCCTCATATTAAAAGATGTTTCGATTAAATTTAGCTGGTACCCTCCTTCTTTAATCACCCAGAATTACATTTTATGCACAAAGAGCCTGAATTTTATAAGCGCAATGCTTTAAAAACTGAAAATTGCATGTTAATGCAAGAAACCATTGTCCCTCTGCCATGTAGAGCAGATTTTATTCATAATTTTCTCCAAATGCATATGGGTCCCATTTTACCTCTGCTTTCATTTTGCATTGTAGAATGGGATGAATGACAATGATTTTAAACAATCAGTTGTATTTGTAAATTTGAACTGGGCATTGCAAAAATAATATAATTTAAGTATGCTCAAAATTCTTTTAGGATAATTGCTTTTTCTCCTAATCTCAGGTGCTGTTAACCACAGGTACCTTCATTGCAGTACAGACACCAGAAGGACTCCTTGCATCTCAGTGGCAGAGCAGGAAGTTGTTCTAATATTGCCTTGTTCGTGAAGGACTCTGTAAAACAATAAACAAAAAGTGTTTCTGAGTGTTTACTAAGGAGGATGCAGAGAATAATCACATCCTGCTGGTCACCTCTGAATGCCCATCTGCCAGGGCAGCAAGGCTGTTCTCTTTGTTCACTTACAAACCAACAGCTTTAAAATGCCTTTTTGCTATATCTTCTGTTAAATTACTTCCTTCCACAGACATTTAGTGGTTGATCCTGTGCTTTAAGGAGCTCATGGTGACTAGTAGTGAATTTGGGCTCCAAGAAGGGCCAACTCTGCTCTTAAAAAATTAGTGGAAGTAATTGCAAAGGGTTGGATAACTAAATAGCTAGAGGATAAAAGAATTGTGAACTATAGTCATCAAGGTTCTAAACAGACTGAATCTTGCCAAAGTTAATTGCTTTTTTGGTAGAATTGTGAAATAGATGTGCATTATCACATATTTAGATTCTAGGGAAGGACTGGATACTGGTTTTCATTAACTATTACTTTGAAACTTAATGCAAAATGGCTTTGATGTGAAGACTGTCATACATGACAGAGAGTTGCTAAAGGACCAAAAAGGGTGATTGATGAACAGCAGAGTACTGAGGCTCCCACATGGGAGACTGCAGTCCTGATAGTTTCCTAAAAAAAAAAAATTAAATCAAAGTTTTTCTATTAATGATTCATAGATGAAAAGGCTAAATTATATGTGCCAAAGATTGGGCTGGGTGTTTTGACTAGCTTGGTAGACAGCAGGGTTATTGATATCAACTGAACAGTACCATATCTCCAGAGAATTAATTATTTAGAGATAGTAAAAGAGGCATGACAAGGAGCAATGAGCTATAAACAACAAACATCAAAGAGATTTATTAACAGACTATGTTGTCTTTGCAAAAGCATTGCTATTCCATTTCCAAATAGTAATTTGTTGCTTTCTTCTCTTCTAGTTGCCCATACTGGCATCTTCTGTTGTTAGCCTCTATTTTCTTGAACTTACTGATGTCTTCAAGCCAGTTCACTCTGGATTTAATTGCTATGACAAGAGTCTGAGTATGCCATACATTGAACCTACACAAGAATCTGTTCCCTTCTTGATGTTGCTTAGTCTGGTTTTTGCTGGACCATCAATTACGGTAAGTTTGAAGTGCTAATGTCACTTAATAAAGATTTTGAACAGAGTTTCAGTTGGCATAAAGAAAATAACTCCTTTGGTTTCAGTTAGGCTGTAGAGTGTCATGCAGGTTAGTCTCTTTAGGATTTTAAATTCATGTTTCATTCTTCTGTAACAAAAGGAGATACATTCCTTATAACATCCCTGTAGCACTTCATCTACTCTCACTGTCTTGATGGTGGGCTTTAATGTTAAGAAACAGCATCTACAGTTGGATGAAAATTGCTTGAATCATTCTGTTATGCTGTACAAATATTTGAACTTTTACAGACAGGACATCTCCATAATCTCAGATATAGCAAAAATCATCAAAAATGCAAGACTTTTTTTTTTTTTTTTTGAATGCAAGCCTTCCACAGCCCTGAACTTGCTACTTTTGTTAGAACTAGCTTTATTCAGAGAGAAGGTATATCAGTCTTGTCAGTGAACTCAATTACATTTTCCAAAAAAGCACTGAAACACCTCTAAATTATAAGTTAGTCATTAAGAGCAGGCAAAAGTGGGCTGGTTTAATCATTCACCCAAAGGGAGGAGATGATTTCAACAGAACCGAAATATCCTGTCAGAATGAGCAGCTGGGTCAGTATTTTATATAAAAGAAAAGTAGAAATTGTCTTTATATATATAAATTCATTTTGTCTGATTTTAGTAGTTCAGGTAGGAGCCTTATTTCTCACACCACTCCTGTCTGGCAAATGGACAGACAAATTCACCTTGAGTGGGTGATTCTCTGCACCTAAAGAACAGGATCAACCTTTTGAAAGGATCTCTTCTTTCCCCTGACAGCAATGACTATGCATCTCAGTTAGGCACTTCTCGAAGGCCAGCTGCAAATATAACTCTGCTTCTAGCTCCTCTTAATTTCCTTAACTTCAATCAGTTATTTCTTTTTATTATACTATCCAGTTTACAGCTACAAAATCTATAAAATGTGACGCCTGTATAAAAATTGTCAAGTGCTGTTCTCTCTTTGCTTTCCAAAATGTTCTTTCTTTATTTGTCTCTTTTTTTTTTAACTGAACAGTTCTTACTGCATTTGATTTCCGTTGCTTTAGAAACCATTTTTGAAGGATTTTGCACAACCAGCTGGCTAAAAATGGTACATTTAGGAATTGGGAGCTAAGACTCTAAGCAATTCTGGTGCAAATGATTTTTGTACCAAATACTATGATAAAAGCAAAACATTAGTACAGGGGTTTGGCTGGGTATCTTAAGTGTTTCTGCTGAGAACAAACTGGACTTTTCTGAAACACCTATAGAAGAAATGCATCTAGGCTTACTTGGGCCCAAGTAGGTGGGAAAACCTGGCTTTTACTTGAGAGAGTTTCTGCTAAGCCTAGGTAATATCAAACACCTTAAATCAGGATAAAATACCTTTTTAATTATATATTATTTGTTAAGGGCTTTGATTATAATTCAATTCTTTCATCATCGCATGGAATTTTGCAATAGAAAATGTTATTCTTGCTTGAATCGTTCTATCAGCAGTACAGAAAATTAATCAGAAGTATACCATGTGAAGAACTCAAACCCATACTTAAGCATGCCTATAAAAAAGAAAGTTTGATAAAGAAAGTAAATCCCAAAGCTTCTAAGTACAACTGGCTAAAAGCTGCAAGCCTTAGGAAGATGTACTTCTTTTGTGTTGGTTTAAGCATGAATGTGATGCCTGTGTTAGTTAGAGGCTGAGCAGTGACAGTGCAAAATACACAACCTCCTTCAGTTGCACCAAAGGCATTGACTTCTTATTGTTTGATACAATTTTGGAATGAAGGAACTAGGAGACATTTCTGTCCAATCCTTTACTTTTCTTTGGAAACATGGGCCAGTGAAGCTCAGTGTAAATAGATTACAATTGTGCCATTGTCATATTGTAGAGTTTAGCATTTTGTAAGATAGTTTTCATAAGTATTTAAATTGATTACACACTTTATAAAACCTGTAAAATATAGAAAAGAAAGCATGAGCTGTGTGAGGAATTGAGGATCTCCAGTAATGTTGCATATCCTGGCCTCTGTCCACATTTTGGGATTTACTGCAGTATGAGACAGAAGGTCATCAAGACTCAATAAAATACAGGTGTGATTAGCCACATTTTAAATATTATCAAACAGTGTATATACAAGAAAAAAAAGGAAAAAAAAGTGTGCATGGGGAGCAAGACAAGCAAAATTCAGTGTCAATCCCTATTTAAAACCTTATATAAATATTAGAATAGGATTTTTTCTATGTTATTTTTGTTGATATAATACTTTTCCCAAGACTGGAGAACATATATAAATCTATTCACTTTAGAGTAGTTTTTTATACAAAAAAAAAAAAGATCTAACATTTTATGACTTCTTTTCCCAAGCCACTATTACACAAGGCTTGTGTTTGGCTTTGGGGCTTTGCATTTTTGCATTTTTCTCTTTGAGTTTTTTTTCTCATTATTAGGAAGTAGAAAATGCATTTTAAAAGGTCTGTTCTGTAGCCCTGAAGGGTTACAGAAAATAACTACCTGTATTATTGACATAGGTCTTATAGCTTGTGACAGAGATGAAATTTTGTGTATGTATTCAAAAACTGCAGGAGACTTCAGTGTGGAACACCTGACCTGGACATGAAGAAATTACCAAGATAGATATTTTATGTCTGGACCATAGATACACTTGGATTGCAGCATGATTTCAATTTGCTTCAAAGAACTCTGAATCTGATCCTCTGATAGATTTTCTCTCTAGTTACCCATTCAGAAATGTTAGGACCAGTTATTTAATCATATCAGTGAAGGTTCATACTCTTATCAGCCACTGACTAAAAACCTGTTTAGAAGTAACAATGTCATTTCCAACAGAGATCACTAGGACATCAGATCACATTGATTTGGGGAATCAATTCTCAAGGAGAGAAATTCACTGCTGGCAGTTTCACTCCTACTGCCCATTCTGCTCTGGGAGTTTTTTCCTCTGGCAATGCCAGCCTCTGAATTTTCCTTGACATGGGCCTTGTTGTTTTTTTGCTCTATCATACAAGCTAATCCATCTGTCTGGTGTTTTCCCTGTACCAGACCATTCCCTAGAACTTGGCTAAAAACTATTACAGTTTTTCTGAGTTTTAAGTTTGGAATACTACTGGTTTCTCTGGGAAGCTTCAGCAATAACTTGATCAAATATAGACAGATAATAGTGGCCATAGTTCTCAGCTAATTAGAATTCCTTTACCGCTGGTTTTTCCATGTTGTAGGAGAACCTTCACAACTTCGATCTTCCTGGTCAAGAAATTTCAATTTATTAAAACTTAAA
The DNA here is from genome assembly GCF_028018845.1 of Melospiza georgiana. NCBI lineage: Eukaryota > Metazoa > Chordata > Aves > Passeriformes > Passerellidae > Melospiza > Melospiza georgiana. Next base: position 13,504,871 of record NC_080438.1, on the reverse strand, counting down.
CTACTAAAGAGTTAGACTAAGCTTTTCCACTTTACCTGCCCTTTCCTAGGGTGGAGGAGTTACTATAGACAAATACCACCAGCAATTACAGCAGATTCAGCATAATTCAGATGCCTTGGCATCTCATTGCATGGATTAGTATTCAATGCAGCTGTGGATAGGCAAAGTGACTGCTTTTGCTGGTGAGAGCTGCCTCATTAATTGTAATATTTCAATCCAACCCTTACTCTGAACTCTTTACAAATCCTGCACAGAATTCAAAATAGTCGCACTACTGAACAAGGAAAACAATAAAATCTGAGGCTGAAAATGTATAAATGTGTCTGGATTTTCCAGCAAGTGACACCATTTTTTATTTATATTCTTCCTTTTAGAAACTCTTGTCTAGGGTTTTGGTCATAATCTTTTTTGCTTGGTCTGTTGCAAGGGACCATAAGGACAGAACTTTTTCTGCTGCTGTGGATCAGGTTAAAACCCAAGCCAAATTAAACAAATACAGAAGAACAAGCTGTCACATAATTAGAAGCTGCTCAGGATTGCTAGGCCTGTGGCCAAGACTGAATGCTAAAACCACTCCAGGAGCACTAAGATATTGCAGTGGCTCTGGATTATTTTAGAGGTGATATTTTATAATTACTGCTTTTTTATTGTGGAAGCATCAAGTTTCAGCTGTACATCAAGGCCTGGATACCACTGAGCACTATATACTGTATGCCATTTGCATTTAATTTCAGGGCCATCTTCTTGTCTGCCCTCATTCAGGCTAAGTTGCATTACTTTATGTTTACATATTGATATAAATCTTTGAAGGTTGAGTGCATGTCAGTGGATGACATTGGTTTTGTTACAGTTATATTACAGCCCTTTAAATTCAATCAGGATCTTCTGAGTAAGTGCTACATTCAATTTAATGGCTCCTTTGTCATTGCAGATAATGATAGGAGAAGGAATTCTCTACTGTTGCCTGTCCAAAAGAAGAAATGGGATTGGAACAGAGGCCAATATTAATGCAGGAGGATGCAACTTCAATTCTTTTCTTAGAAGAGCTGTCAGATTTGTTGGTGGGTTTCAATTGTTACTCCCAAAAAAGAACTTTCCCCATACATTCAGTTTTCACCATGCAGGTTTGCTTCTCTGAAACAGCCTTTCAGAACAGTGCAGAGCTGTCACTAGCACAGATCTTCAGCTAGAAAACACGGGAAGAAACTCAGACTGCAACAGAGCAGCCCCATACTCAGTAATGCAGCATCTACACTTTCCATTTCCCCTTTCCTCTCCTGTAGTATTGTCAGTATTTCTAAAAGAGTAATTTTTTCCTTCCCTGCCCACCTTGAGCTGGCTGCTTTTTAATTATTTCAGTGTATAGCTTCCCCTGCCTGTCTTCAGTGCATCATAAGGATTCAACCCACCTGTCACAGTATTCAGCATGACAGTGAAAACTTGTCAGAAGCTCTCAGTAGGTTTGACATTCTTTTTCTGGAATGTGTTTATCTGCCTCTCAAAAAGGGCTAGAATCTGGCAACTTAAATGATGGAGGAACATGTCAAATTCTTTCATTTTACTTTCATTTAACTTTCATTTATAAAAAACTCCACTTTGAAAGTCAACTGGACTTTGATCCCCTTCTTACAGTTACTTTCCTCTCCCAATGAGTGGCTAAAGAAAAGGTTTCCTCTGTTTCAGAAATCTTTCATTAGAGAAGGCAGCCTAGGCAAAGATGACCAGCAGGACAGCAGACTGAAAACCTGGTAGAACAACTGTTCCCTGCGTTTTGGTAGTCTGGCAAACAGGGAAGTAATGGCAAGTGAGGTTGTGCAATCTATGACCAGTAAAGCTTCATAAGAGCAGCAGTGAGGAAGAAAGCAGAGGCTTTGTGGATTACACCATGAGCAAGGACTGTAAACATACCCCACATCCACTTCTCCTGTTTGGTATCACCAAGGAAACAAAGACACATGAATTTCATCCCAAATTCCCACTCTGATTTTGAAGTTTTTTTCATATTTTAATGGCTTTAACGTTCTTTCAATTTTAGGATGAAAAGTAAATTTATCTCTATGAATAAAAGTAAGGAATTATAGATAAATCTTTAGGAGAAGAGCAGTTGAAAATGTTCAGTAAAGCAATTACATTACTTCAATTCTCTTGTGAATTATTAATCAGTCCGAAGCACTGATCCCTTCTGAAATAGACTTGAATATTTGGATTAGTGACAAGGACACAATACTCAAGAAACATCAGAGATGTGAAGGTAGCCAAAGTTATCATCAGCTGGTGATTCTGTGGTAGCAAAAAGAGAACAGGTCTTCAGAGCAATGATCTAATCGGCAGTTGTCCATACTCCTAGAAACCTCTCTTCCAGTGGGAAACTCCAAGGACTGGATAAGCACATATGCTCTCCTCAAATAGTTGGCTACTCTTTCGTTAATTCAGAAAAATTCTTTCCAAACTGAAGCAGCTCCAGTGTAGCACTCTTTGATGAAAAGATGTTGGAGGACATCAGAACATTAAAACAAAATTTTAAGTATCAACAGGAAGGAAACAAGCATAAACAATTCTAATTTTTATATTCTTTTGCAATAAGCTTTTGTTCTGCATTTAAATTCTCTTATTCTGCATTTAAATTCCCTCAAATCCAATAACAAAAGCCATCAGAGCTCTGTTGAATGTAGTTTATACTATTAATTAACCTAATTAATGCATACAATATAATTAACAAGCTCTGTTGATTTCTTTCCTAGGTGTTCATGTATTTGGTCTTTGTGCAACTGCTCTTGTTACTGATATTATACAGCTATCAACAGGATATCAGGCCCCATATTTCCTGACTGTTTGCAAGCCAAACTATACATCCTTAAACGTATCTTGCTCAGAGAATTCATATGTTGTGGAAGATATTTGCTCAGGAGCTGATCTCAATATTATCAACGCTGGAAGGTTGGTTCTATTCTTCAGTGTATACATTTTAAAGTATTCATTTTATTTTCTGTCCCAGTTTCAAGATTTTTTTTCTATCTAGTTAAAGTCTCTGATTTAAAGGTGAATGCATAAAGGCCTTTTACTGATGTTCAATTTTCTCCATGAAGTTATTTGCCTAGCAGTGGGCTTTGGAAGACCTTGTCAGGTTCCAAAGCACATTCATAAGCAGCTGTTCTGCCCCCTCAGAGGAGGCAATTTCCTATAAATTTGTCACTCGGTATAGCTTCTACTGCTTTTGAAGTGGTATAAGAACAAAGTTCCCTGTAACAGGCAGGGGAAGAAGTCTCCCAAGTGTTTGGTCTGAGACCTCTGTATAACACACATTACAGCTTGGGTGTTTGGGAGTTGTTGGATAAGTTTGTTTTCTCTTTCTCTAATTATTTTTTTATAAATGGCATTGAAAAAATATCTTTTTTTAAAGGAAATACCACAATAATACAAAGCTGTGTGTTCCCAAACCAATCTTTTCTTGCATGGTATTTCTAACTGTTTTTTTCTCGCTTTCCCCATAACCATTTCCTGATACTGGGATATTGCCAGTGAAGCCTGATGCTTGCAAGCAGTGTCTTGCAACTGCATGGTGTCCCAGGGAAATCAGGACATGATTACATAGGAGCAGGCAGAAAAATTGTCACAATTACATCTCATTCATTTCATTATCTCAAATATGATGTCTACTGCTTTGAATTGACTGCCTGTAACAACATTCCAAAATCACCAATCACTCCTAAGTTTAAATACCATCACTTCTAAGAAACCAGTGAAATTAGTTGAAACATATTAAGACTAAGCAATCCAGTTTTGGGTGATTCTGTTTCCCTAGAAAAACAAGCATGTATTGATATCTCAAAGTTATTCCCATCATAGAGGATACATTTGGCTATCTCTAATGTTCTGGCACCACCCACAATTTCTCCTTAATTCAATTTTATTGCATTTTTTCTTTATTATTTTGTTATTTCCTTATGCCAGTCTCAACTTTACCAGAGCAAGTGCTACTGGTTCTTCCATAGCACTTGCTACTTCCTTCAGTCACCTATGTAGAAACTATGGTATAACTTCTACAATACAGGAGGCTAATTTGACTTCAATAATTTCAGTATGGAAGGAACTTGTTCTGAGTTTGCTAATGGCCTTCATTTTTGATTTGTACTTCCCAAAAACTTTGGCTCCAGAAATTTGCCTCTGGACTGCTGTATGAAAAACATAGAGAGCAGCACATAATTATCTAACTGATTACATCAAATCATTTTTCTGCAACATCCCAAAATATCCAATGGTTTCTTTTGTCCATCTTTTCCTCTATTATCTTCACAGAGCCTTTTCAATCACTTTTGTTCAGCTCTCTAGTGAGGTCTCTGTCCTCTGTCATCTCTGATGTTCTGACTCAGTGCAACTCTCTCTCTCAGTAGGACTCTCATTGTTGTTCCCCCACTACACATCCCCATGCATGAGCATTTAGAGTGATACATTGTTATCCAAGTTCAGGACATGTTTTCTTTGAGACCTTTGTTCACCTTTTCAATAAAAAAAGGCTACATATTTTTAGCTGGAGTTATTTTAATTTGAGCTTAAAAGATAACAAATAGAGGAACAAAAGCAGTGACACCATTAGAGAGTACTGAGAGTGCATTTAGTCTGTTTGCCCTGAAAGCATGTGAATAGAAAAGAGAATAAAGAGAAAATTGACTGTGCCATTGTGACACACCTTATATACTATTAAAATGCCATCAAATTAAGGTTAAGTGCTAGAACAGTTCATAGGACTCAAATATACACATTAGCTCCACAGAGACGCTAAATAGATTTCTATTTCATTAAAGCCTGCAAAGGTAAAGGAGTTGATTAGCTATTATAAACATTTACCTTATTTTTTTTTCATGTCTTTATTCCCCAGTCCTCAAACCTGAGCTTGTTCTGCAGCAGCACTGTTTGTGAAAGATTTGTTCAGGGACTTTAAAAATAAAATAAAATGAAGAGAATTTATGTCTGTCTTTAGAAATGCAAAAGGAGCCATTCAGATTTCATCTTGGCCAGAGTCATGAATCTGCTGGGGCCATAGGCTCAAATTCAGGTCAGCAGAGTGGCGTTCACACTGAACTACATGCACATTTTTAACTGCCAATTAATTATGTAGAACAGACAAGGCAAAATGCATAGGAAAGAAATTTAGAAAGCAGACTCTGCTGCTTTGCAGAACAAATGTCTGTCTAAAGTTAAAGAACTGTGTTTCAGTCTCTGCTATTTTAAAATAGCTCACTCAGGAGTTGCTAGGAAATTGACTGTACTGGAGCCCAGTTAGGGTGGCAAGACCCCCATCTGTGAAGCCAAATTATAGTTGAAGTATTTATCCCAAGCTGAGCTTTCTCAGGTGAAAGTTTCTGTTGTGACTACAAGGTAGACATGCTCATCTTCACCAAGACATGCAGCATGTTACATTACATATCTATACCATTATAAAGAGAGAAATCTTCACTGTATCTGACCCATTCCTAGAGTTCAGAGGTCATAGACTTTTTTAGGGCTTCTGTGATCTAGATGTCCACTGCAGAATAGGAATTACTGAATTCAAACCCAGCTTTTTTCTCTCTCTACTATGTAAAAACCTCCTTCGCATTCACATTACTTTTCTTTAGTTGTTTTTAGAGAATTGAAATGGCCCAGTCCACATCATTCAAGTCTCCAGGTATTCACTGGGAGCAGAAGGCCCTCAGCAATATCAAGAGCAGACCTGATATTGTCTACTGTCTCAAGAGTTTGGACATGTTTTCATTTATTCTCTTTCTCTGGTCATCAAGAGGAGGCCCAGTAATTCTTAAAATACCCTCCCTGTTCTGTTGTTCTCCATTAGGTTCTGTCATGATGTAAAGTGCTGATTTTTTTTTTTAATTAACCTATAGACATAGCAAACAAAGATGTAGTTTGCCTCTCTCTGAGAAAAATGTCACCCAATGACAAATGTTACCAACAGATCACATATTGCTTAGGAAGTATAAGATGGCTGTGCTGCTCAGTGGTTTTTTTCAATGAGCACTAGCACTGTGCATTTGAACTGAGAAGTATAATTTGAGTGTCCTTCCTTGGCAGAAAATCATTCCCTTCTCAACATGCCACCTTGGCAGCCTTTGCAGCAGTGTACATTTCGGTGAGTAACCAACTCTGTTCAGTTTCATTTATACAAGACAAAAGTCAGAAAGTAATTTGCTGTATATTGTAAAATTATGTGTTGCCTGGATATCTTAGATGGATGGATGGATGGATGTTTTTATCCTACTAATCTGAAAGCAAAATAAAACTACTAATAAAGCTGATTTTATTGTAGCTATTAAAGAATAAGGAAAAGATTCAACTTCTTCATATTCTTTTTTAAGAAGAAAACAAAAGTGTTGTGTTAAAGTATGTTTGATGCCTCATATTATTCTCATACAAAATGCAGTGTTAATCTGTCTCACAGAGTGATACTTTAACTTACCAGGCAAATTAACTGTTATGTATGCTGCCTTTTCTTTGTTGTGCTGCTTTTAAACTTGAGGCATTAAGGGCAATACGTTGATGTGATGTAGTTTGATTTCACCTCCAGAGATTTGCAGCATGGATGAAATGGCACAATCACTCCCAGAGGCCTTCAAGGTGTTACTGCAAAGAAAGTGAATAAAACCCATCAGTCACTAGCAGAGAATTGTGGGTCATGCTGCAGCAATCACAGATGATTTTGCACTTCCGAGCAGTAACATTTCTTCAGTATGACCCACAATGTCTGTACTATAGACAATTTACTTGAAGTTTAAAAAGTAATTCCATCACCTACCTTGTGCTGTAAAAGTCAGAGGAAAAGAACAGTAATGACCAGTTAATGACATTAGATAATAGTATTCTGCATGTACTGAGAGCTTGTCAGTATTTATTCTGCCCAGAGAAAGACCAGAATTGGGAATAACACTGATGAACCATCTCCACTTAATTTTTGTAACCTCCCTGATATTATGGTCCTCAGTTGAGAAATGGCTCTCTAAAGCATCCGGTGGCAGCTTTTGTTGGAACAGGTTACTGCGTTCATCTGGCACGACATCTGGCTTCTGTATTTCACAAGTGGTGGCTCCTTAGTCACATTTATAGAACATTTAGGTGCTGATTGGGAACAGTACTGAGGCATAAAATACTTATCCTAATTGATGTAAATTAGCAACACTGCCTATGTTTCTGAAAATCTATTCCTTGTGATTTCAGATCTTTCTGCAGAAAGTGAGCAAATTTTAACAGGGCTATAAAGTAAAATTAAATGGATCACTTGTAATATTACTGTGTACTAGTGATCTATATATAAAAGAAACACTAAACATTAGAATCCTCTTAGGTATATTTAAGTTTCTTCAACTGCTTCTTTATTTCTTTCTTTTTCAAGATGTACTTCAATTCTACACTAACGGACTCCTCAAAACTTCTTAAACCACTCTTGGTCTTTGCCTTTATCATCTGTGGAATTATATGTGGCCTGACTCGTATCACCCAGTACAAGAATCATCCAGTTGATGTTTACTGTGGCTTTCTCATAGGAGGAGGAATTGCTCTCTATTTGGTAAATATAATGGTCATGGTTAAGTTTAAAAAAATTAAACTTATAAGGCTGGAATAAGAGTACTGGTTATTTTTATGAAAACTTACCATCATGCTCACATGCCATAAGTATAAATAAAGTCAATATGTGTTGAAAATTATGAATTGGGGATAAAGACTTTAAAAGCAAACAGGAAAAATCAAACAAGTATTTCAATGTAAAGTTCCATAACAGTGCATAAAGTGGAATATAATCATCTGGCATTGTATACAGAAATGGTTCTAACTTTATGGGCTTAAAAATACTTAAAAATACTCATCTCTTCTAATCCACACTTAAAAGCATAACACAAGAAAAATATTTGATTAATTGGTATTTGTTGCTGATCTGAGTTGATATTGACAGTGTCTGCTTTATGATCTCAAAAAATTATTGAATTAGTATGAGCAACTCATCTGAGTGAATTGCTGAATCTGCAGGAAATTAAAAGCAATATTATACACTTGTCATTCTTTGGAGTTCTCAGGGAAACCGTGCAGGGGAAAAAGGATGGTCAAATCAGGTTATTCCTGTGCTTTTCCTTTGTACTGTGTCAAAAGGGATGGAGCACCTTGGAAAGGTCCTGTAAGGAAGCATGTAGGTCATACCTGTCAGTAGGAAGCTCATCAAGCACTTGCTTTTGATTGCTGCTCTCAGTATGTCTCCAGCAGGAATTTGCTGCCCTGGCTGCTCAGAGAGCAACACAGGTGCCTGGGAGCAATCAGAGCTTCTGCTGACACCACTGCTTGAGTGTAGGCAGGTGAACAGAAGAGTCTTAACAGGCAGTGGGATGGTTTTACCCCCAAGAAGTCGATGATGAATTTTACTATAATACTAAAATAAGTTCATTTCCCGACCCCCTTTTTCCTGTGATAACATAAGCTGACATACCTGCAGATGGTCTGCAGGTCTGCAAAGGTGACCAGGGAAAAATGGCTTTCACAGTGGCAGAAGAAACAGCAGTCAGAATAATAACAGAAACCCCATGAGCTACTAAAGTCAGCCTCTATGACTGCACTGTGAGCAGAAAGGCACTCTCTCGAGAATATTATTTCAAATGATTCTCTGTTGTAGATCTACGTAAACGGAGCTGCTGTCCCCAGGTTTGAAATATACAAACAAGTATACTTTATTGTGTGAGATCATAGAGCAGAGAGTATGTTTTCCTGGATACCCAGTGCTCAGTAAATCTGCCCTCAAAACTACACACCAATAGGAGGATGGGGAGGAGAAATAATGTGAAACTACAAATAATTCTGAAAGGAGTATAAAGAATGAGTAACTCAAGTGATTGAGTTAGATATTTGACCCTCTGACAGAATACCCTCAGTGGAGTCTTTTTAAAATGACAGCACTTTACAGTGAGTCTACTGATTAGGAAAATGTTTTAGAAGTAAATCTTATTAAAGTTCTGCACAGCTTGGAAAGCAATTGATTTAAATTTGATAAATTTTTCTATTATGTAGATATTGTATTACATGGTTATTGTGCGGTAAAAAGAATCTGCAGATGGCAGAGATCAACTCAAGCTGTAACAAGATTCAGCAAATCAGGGTAAATGGTAGTATAGTTGTAAAATAGCTTTGCCTAAGAGACTACAAACATCTATTTTACTATTTTTCTAGCAAAACATAATTTCTGTATCTGTATCTGTTGCTTGATAAAAAGAAGAAAGCTTGTGGAGGCTAAATCCTAACCTCAACTATTTATTGCCATTAATAATATGCCCTAGTGAGACTAGTTCACATGTACCTAGAGGTACCAGATTGAGGACAGAGTCTGGGCTAAGGCTATACTAGTGAGGAAATAAACTAGTATGCTTACTTGCATACCTGTCAGTTTAGCCAGAGTAATTATGTCACTGAATTCTATTGAAAAGCTAAAGAATGCAATTACAGTACCTTAAAACATGTCCTTTTTAACTTTCTTAACCGACTGTTGATGCTTCTGTCCAAATATCAGGGCATCTATGCTGTGGGGAACTTCTTACCAAGTGACGAGAATGTGTTTCACCCAAATTTTCACAGAGAACCTCTAAGGTCATTGACAGACCTCAGTCAAGATGCCAACAGAATCCTGCCAGGTAAAAATGGCAGCAGCAGTGATGGCATTGTCTCTCACCGTACAGAAAGTATCCTGAATAGAAATCACAGAGATTCAGGCTCTCTGACCAATCTCAAGAGAGCAAATGCTGATGTAGAAATAATAACACCACGAAGCCCAATGGGAAAGGAGAACATGGTTACTTTCAGCAACACTTTGCCAAGAGTCAACACACCATCCTTGGAAGATCCAGCAAGACGCAATGCAACAATACACGCATCAATGGATTCTGCCCGTTCCAAACAGCTGCTGTCCCAGTGGAAGAACAAGAATGAAAGTCGAAAGTTGTCCCTGCAAGTGATAGAGACTGAATCTGGCCAGTCACCACCAAGGGCTATCGAAATGAGGTCAAGCTCAGAACCCTCCAGAGTGGGTGTAAATGGTGATCATCATGGCCCAACTAGCCAATACCTGAAAATCCAACCTGGCAATGTTCCAGGTTGTAACAACTCAGGTCTTACTGGCGGGCCAAGGGTCTCTATTCAGTCCCGTCCTGGCTCATCCCAGCTAGTACACATTCCTGAAGAGACTCAGGAGAACGTGAACACATCACCCAAAACTAGTTCAGCTAGAGCTAAATGGCTGAAAGCTGCTGAGAAGAGTGTTGCATGCAGGAGCAATAGCCAGCCAAGAATCATGCAAGTAATAGCCATGTCTAAGCAGCAAGGAGTGCTTCAGGGCAGTCCAAAGAGTTCAGAGGGAAGCACAGTGACCTGTACAGGAGCCATCAGATACAAAACCTTGACAGACCATGAGCCAAGTAGCATTGTTAGAGTTGAGGCCCATCCAGAAAATAACAGACCTGTAATTCAGATGCCATCAGAAGGTGAAGGAAGTGGGTCTTGGAAATGGAAAGGTCCTGAAAAAGTCACTCTTCGTCAAACATATGAGCTAAATGATCTTAACAGAGACTCTGAGAGCTGTGACTCCTTAAAAGACAGTTATGGGTCAGGTGACAGGAAAAGAAGCAACATAGATAACACTGAGCATCACCATCATGGAATCACTACAATAAGAGTCACTCCAGTGGAGGGAAGTGAGATTGGCTCAGAGACTCTGTCCATTTCTTCTAGCCGGGACTCAACACTTCGAAGAAAAGGTAACATCATTTTAATCCCTGAGAGAGGGAGCAGTCCAGAGAACACCAGAAACATCTTCTATAAAGGCACATCCCCCACACGAGCGTACAAGGACTGACAGGAGACATATCAGCTGGTCCATGCCTCCACAAAGTAAACATGTCTTGACACAGGTTCTGCTCCCTTTATTTTGAGCTGACATTTACCTTTATGTGCCAAATTATTGACCAGCAGCCCTGCATTGCTGATGTGCAATGGGCACGAGCCTGTGAAAAGCATGTGGTGAGGGGAAAAGCACAATGCCAGAACTAATGTGAAACATTTTCATGCAACTCGTTTCTTCAGATTCAAAACATTTATCTGAGGGTGATGATGTCAATTAAAAGAACGGTCTTAAACACAGACACTGTATTTCCTGAATGTGCCAACTTTTTATTTTATATTTGTGTCCAAAATTGACTGACTTTTTCACAGCAAAGGCTGTATCAGTGGTATATATTCACCTTTGCAGAATTTGCACCAAATCTTTAATACAGAGTGGTGCTGATGATAACTTTACATGTTTTGAAAAATTGCATAATTATTAGACTCTGCAAACATGACATATTGATGTGCAGTTACTTTACAAGTAATATTGCTAATACTATGATGATGCTGGCTGCATTCATTTAGCGTAGGAAATATTTACAGCTTTGTTATAGTGGATCTGTCACATTCAAAGGTTGCAAAGGTTTTGTGTAGTTCTTTAAGATGTCTACTGCAACAAAAAAATGTGTGGGTGACTTTCCATTAGAATGGAATTACTATCTATTTTGAATAGTTTTGCTGCTACTGCTCAACTTTTGTTTAAGAACAGGTGCTACTAATGAAGAGGCTGCTTCTTAGTGGGCTAACTTGTAGAGTTGTTTTAAATTACATTTTTAAGGGGTCTTATCAAGTACTACAAGTGATTCAGATTTTACATTTTTACACTTCTTATTCTGTCCTTCAGCAACCCTTCCATTTTTCTATTAGTTTTTAAACAGATAATGCAGGACACCAATAACTGCAAGATGTGCAAATGTGAAAGGTGAGCCATGAGTAAATAAAAATAGATGGCAACTTTTCCTGACCAGCTTCCAAGGAGACAGGAATTAATATCATAGCTCACACTTAGAAGCAGTCATCCACCTCACTTGCTTAGTATGCCACAAGAACAATCTCAAGTTTCACCCCAATCACCATCACACAGGGGATTTGTGCTTCGCTTTAAAGAATGGAATGCCTTGGTATTGCAGAATCACTGAACAAGTGTTGCATTGTGCCACTACTACAGTTCACGTCCCTTGAGACACCCTCCAGAGCCTTCTTAGCATGGTATTTTTCCTACCACTGCCACTTAAGAATATAAAAGGTCTCTTCACCTGAGAAAACATAAATTATTTTAGTAAACTGAGCTTTGGATATAATGAAAAAACTTGCCTGCTAAAAATCTCCATTGCCAAAAATTGTTGAAAGGATAATCTCTGAAGGGAATAAGCTTGGCATGTCCCAGAATGGGCCTGCTAGAAGAAATGCCTCATTTCATTTGGCTCTGACTTAAACCCTGAAGGAAGCCAGGGGCAGTGCTCACCCACTGCAGCTCTTCATTCTCTCCTAATTCTACCTGAAAGAGAGCTACTCTCAGACACCTGGCAGCTCCCCTGCTAGCTGGGGAAGGGAATGGCTTAGCAGTCCTCTCACTGAAGAAGATCCTCTCACTGAAGAAGATCAGGTCTGTTCTCTGGCTTCGTGAGAGAAGTGTTTTGGTCTAAGGCCTCTTCTCATTTAGGGCATCAGAGAACAAGATACATTCTCTATAGTCAGAACCTGTCTACAGACCCTACCCCACAGAACTCTAAGGAAAAGCCCACCCTACCCCAGGCAAGTAGGAGGTAGAAGGAAGAATCATCCTGTTCAAGAAGATAAACAGCACAACACAAACATAGACCAAAAAAAACCAAAAAAAAAAAAAACCCCAACAACATAAAACCAAACAACAAAACAAAAACCCAAAAAAAAAGACCTCCAAACCAAAACAAAATCCCAAACCCAACCCCAAACCTAAGTAATATCACAAGTATGAGGATGGTGTTTGTGAGTCAATGGAAAGCTTTATGTGTACTTCCCAGTTTTACAGGTGCTCCAGGCTTAGCTGAATGCTTGCTGTCAAGCCAACTGTGCCAAGCTATGCTTCCCTCACCTGCCCATCACCCAGTGCTGTGGAAGAGTGTCAGTCCTTAAGGAAATCACCACACTCTTTCTGTTATTGATACAAGATGACCCCATCACACTTAGGATGATTGGGAGAAATTATTCTGCAGGTTGCATGTAAGAAGCTACCCAGTAGGGTTGCAGCATATTGTGTATGTTAAAGGCACTGTATGTTGAAGACACACTTTAAGGCACATCAGCTGGGAAAAATAATCATAGATACCAGGAGAAAAAGAAAAAAAAAAGTAATTTTTTTAGAAATAGGTTCTCAGATGCTAGTATTTACAAGTCAGGATTTGTTTTTTTCTTTTCAAGAGGATGTATCTTTAGTCCTTGGTATTTAATATGAAATTTTGTACAAGATTCCTAGGAATTAAAAACACTTGGACTGTCATGGACAAAACCCTTTGGCTTTAGTTTAGTCTAGGTACAGGGTAAAGGAGGTAGGATTAGCTTTAAAGGAAAGGGTGAGACACAAACACTGTTGGCCTATCAGTGCAGGGAAATAAGATGCAATCATTTGTTAGTTTGTAAGTGCAGGGGAAAAGAACGTAAGTAGATGAACCTGGAAATAAAGGAAAATTGAAATGGAGAATAATGGCAATAAAGCAAAGATTAGAAAACGGTCCCTCTGGCAATTTAGCTGTTTTGGAAACAGCAGGATTCCTGGTGGGAGTGTTTGTTCTTTATTCCTTGGTTTTAGTCAGATATATATTGGCATATATGTTGCTTTTATTACTCTAAAACTTACTGCACTATTTCAAGTGCAGTGTGATATTTTTCCTAAAGTTTCCTATTTCTTAAGAAAAGATTTTAAAGCTCTTGTGTAATCATTGAAATTATGTTCTATACATAAATATTGATATATTCTTTTTTACTCAAAGTGCCAAAGGCTACTGTTTTTAATAATGGCTTATCAAATTATATTACGTTAGAGAGCAGAAATGTAATAATATATACATTGGAACTCAGACCTCTGCATGTATATTTGATAAGGAGCCTTTTGTAAAATTACTCTTTGTTTACATTCCACTGGTACCTTAATTTAAAATTAATCAAATAAATCGACAGGTGACATCTTCTTAGTGTTCTGATTTTCTTACTTGCTAACAGGCACGATTTTCTTTGTTAGGCTGTGCTTTACTGAGAAAAGAAAATACTTAAAAATAAAATATGTTTTTAAATGAGAATTCTCTATATAAAGTATTGTGTTTAATAAAATGTTATGCCATGTTTTCAAATGGAAAATAATTTGTAAATTGCTATAAATGTATTTTGTTAAATAAGTACAGATCAATGCTACTGTGTGAGTTTATTGTGCTAACATCATGAAATAAAGATAAAATTCCTCATTGATGCTTGTTTATCTCTGTGGTGAAGCAGAGTCTCACTCCCCCCAAATGAATTAATTAACTTTTCATTAGGTATCTCATGATGTGTAAAAGTGGTCATTAGTGAGAAACCTTGAGACCTTGCACAGTGGTAAGAATTTATAAGAAACAGTGTCCAAACAATCATTTCTCTAACCTAAAAATATTTTACAAAAAAAACTCCAAGTGAATTGGGATTTTCAAGCCATGTGAGGATGTGCCTGCTCAATCATTCTGCAGCACCTGTTGCATTGCTAAGCCCCTAATGCCCCTAAGCCACCTTGCTAGTTTTGGGTTGAGCTGCCAGACATGGTGAGGCCAGCCTTGGATTTGTGAATGAGAACAGGGCAGATGTCAGAGGCAAACCTGAGAGGACAGGCTCTCCTCAGTGGAAGAAGTTAGGATGCAGGAGTCAGCAGGTGTCATACACCCTTAGCTGGCAACAATGAAAGCACACTCTGACAAGCAGTCTTACCTAGAAGGCAAACAAGGTAGTGTGGTAAGCACACAGCAAAGACTGTCTGCACGCCTGTCTTGAGACACCCTGAAACAGCAAGAGCAGGGTCCAGGTGCCTGGGGTGGAAGACACAGCTGTAGCTGAGACATGGACTGACATTGCCAATGGCCTAATTAAGGACCACAGGGAGTAGCATGCAATGCATGGCAGCGCAGCAAACTGACTCTGAGAAGCTTTCCCAAGTGAGCCTGGGCCTTTGTGCAAGTTGAAGATGCTATACAAAAGGGAAGAGTAAGCAGCACTGAAAGAATAAAATCATATTTTTTAAATTTGCATGTGATTTTTATCAAGCAGTGTAGGCAGCTAATTAGTACAATCAGTGCTTTCTTAATTCCTCTTCAGTTATTCTTCAAATAAATGAAGACTGGGACACTGTAACACAATTAATTTCCTGCATATTAAGATACAAAATGTACCCAGTTTACGAAGTCCTGAGCTCTTATTGAGAAGAGTGAGGGACCAAAGGAACTGGTGATAGTATGTATATCTTAACCTGTGAAGTGATACAGAAACTACATGGATACTCTATGATATTCAAGATCAAAATTTTTGAAGATTACAACAAGAGTAGCTAATCTAGCACTTGACATGCAGCTAACACAACCAAAATACTTCAGAACCTCTGAAGGAGCAGATCACCAGTGAAGCTCACTGAGTGGAGTTTCAGCAAGGCTGGTGAGTTGGACAGCATCATCTGTATGCCATAAAGCCATGTTAGACTGCATAAACAGTCTGTTATTGTAAAGGAAAACGTGTAGAGAGACACAGCAAGAGATCTGCTGCCATAGAAACAGAAGTAGCTGCTAGATGTGCTGCATCATTGCTACACTGAGGAAAAAACATGGATCAGCAGTGTACCACAGACTGCATCTAACTTGCTTTGTTCAATCAGAATTTAAAACCTGAAACAGATAAATGATGATCAGTTATTTTTATAACATAATGTAGCTGCACAGGCTTAGCATAGTTTCTATCAGGACTTAATAACTAATGGAAAACTGGAGATGAAAAACTGAAAAATTAAGGAATAAATATAATTCAGAAGTTTTAATGTGATGTTTATAGTGCTTTGCATTCTCAGAAAAATGAAAAAAGCTATAGGGCCTGATCATTCATTTCTTATCCAGACTTTGCTCCTACAGCAGTTAAAGAGTGCTTTACTTTTGCAGTGTTTGTTCCTATTTGCTAACAAATGAAGCTGAAAGTCCATATTCCTAATCCATCTCTCCTATTCCAGTTCATGATACTTTCTTTTTCATAAGGAATCCAACTGCCAGAACCATCCACTACAAGAGTGCCCGTTCCATCTTCTATTACACCCAGTCTTGCTCCAGCCTTGTACAGACTTAACCAGCCTGTTTCACCTACAGTGCAACTGCTTTATGTGGAATCGGTGAACATTTTTAACAAATAAGCTGCTGTCTAAATCACTGCAGAAACAGGATTTTAAAGTTTACTTTTAGAAAAATGTATAATGACAACAGGTGAAATGTGTTTCTCTGTAGTCAGTATCTCATTATTCATAATTCTCTTGAAAAGTGCGAATGTATTTCTGTTTTTAAATTATAGCAACATGGAGCTTTGGATTATCCAAAGAGAGTTTAGCACTGATAAACTGCTGATAAATTGAATTCTGAGTCCACCTGATTCTCACTTCTTAAATGGGACTACATAAAACAAGGTAGTTGTATAATAAATTACAGGCAGAGATATAATATCTGTTATGTGTATTACATTTAGGGCACAAGGATGACATTCGGTAGATGCCATAATCTCCTGCAACTGTATTAATCTTTAGTGAGTGCTGCCAGTTCCTGGTTGAATTGTGATGTTATAATCTAAATAGGAAAAAAAAATTGTATGTTGGAAATTTATTCAGATTTTCTCTCTTCCATGAGACAAAAATAAAGTGCTCCATTTAAATGCACTCCTACATGGTTTTCACTGCATAATGGTGCTCTGTGGCAGCAGCTTGCACAGTAATGCTGCTTTCTACTAAAAAGTATGAATTGACCTTATGCAAACTGCAGTAATTGTATCCTGCATTAATGAAAAGATCCTTCCTTTTTCCAGAAGAGGAAATTCAATTGAATTGAGGTACTGTGAATCCAGAAATTCAGATATTTGCAATATTTATATGTCTCTGGTGCCAATGAGGAACCATAGAGGAACCTATGAAAGCAGAAGCTTCTGGATATGAACGTCACAGATCTCTCACTTAAGCAATAAAGTGCTGAAAGTGCTTTATGTCTTTTTAGCATATACTTTCCAAATATGTATTTTTAGAAGTTTCACTGAGCATCTAGTTGATTATGTTGTCCCTACTAAATACAAAGTTCAAATCTATGTCCTCTACTACCAAGTGCCTGAAAGAAGTCTTAAGAAAAAAACACTTCCATTCAGGTTGGCCTTGTTTTATTTCCTTGAGAGTTCTTAGTATATATCAGAGTAACGAGTGCTTACTAAGAAGATGAGACAAAAGGACAGAAGATTTGCATATTGTTTCTTTTCAAACTGGGATGTACATCACCTTAAAAAAAATTAAAATGCAGTGGTTCTTGGGATAGTGAAGAGTCAGTTACAATAAACAAGATCCTTTAGTGTTGCCATCTTATTGCAAAGGTTCCATATCTTCTCAGCGATTTCTCATGTGCAGCGCCTCACAGCACTGAATCCTTCTCAGCACAACCAACAAACCCCAACTCTCCTTTCAACCACCTAACCCACTCTTTTGTAGCACTCGTCTTCTTATTGGACACAGCTGTGGCCAATTAAGGGCAGGCCAGTTCCTAATCTTTGGTGATTAGTACAGCTGCAGCTCCTCAGGTGAGTGATTCCCTTCTGCACTTAAATTCTGTCCCTCCACACTTTAGCTGTCACAGTGAATGTAAAAAATTTCTGGAACTCTGTGTGTTAGCTACCATAATCACTCAGTCTTTTCAGCATCTGAAGTCCACTGGAACCAAATCAATCTTGAAGAAATGTAAACTGTCAAGATTAAATAACCTTGTATGTTTCAAAACTAGGAGGAAATCTTCTAGCTGTTGCTACAACTTACAGCTCTGCCCAGATAAGCAATTATAATGTCAAAATATGGCTTACACATGGACACATTGATAAGCAGATTAAATTAATTTCTAAACAATTTTTAAATAGAAAGAAATATTCCCTTGAAATTGCCAGAATTACTTGATAACTGCCAGTAATAAACTCATTGCACTATCTGTATTATGATTGTGTAGAATTCTTGTAGAATGTGGATTCAAATTGGCTGAGTGCAGCCCTGTCTGTCGTTGGTCCAGCATAAGTGGCCTGTGTGAGGCTTTGGGTTTTGAAAATTGTTAGCAGTAAGAGGCTGGGAAATGATAAAGCTGGAGGAGCAGGAGCAGCAGGGTCAGTGATTCACCAGCATGGACAAGAATATGGACAGAATATGAACAAGAGGGGAAGACAATTAGTTATGGCACTGTGTATGCTTCCAATTCCCACACCATCACACTTAGCATTCAAAACAGGAATGTCTTCCAAAACAGATCAAATAATCAGCAATAACAAAGCCATCAAATCAAGCAGTGGCTAATTATTAACCCACACCAACAAACAAAAGCAGCAGCATTTCAGCTCTCCCCTTAGTGTAAAAATTCAAAGCTGTGAAATGAGAAATGTTCTAGCTGGAACCTCAGAAATGTCCTAACCGTATTTCTCACCAATCTGTCTTTCCTGCCTATCAAATTCAATTGACTGACAGGCAATTTTAATGAGCCTTTGGACTATGCAAGCTCCAGTAATTCCTTCTTCAAAAAGCCTTTCACTCCTGCTCACTGCAAGAGGTGAAAAAATGTGTCTGTGTGAAGAAAACAAGCAAATTTGGCAGAAAGGAATCCATCAACTGCCATTAGCACTACCCTTAGGTATGGCAGCTGGGATGAGCCAAAGGCCATAACTGGCAACTTTGTCATTGTTTTACCTCATCTCTCAAGAGATAGTGATGAGATCTTATTGGCCCAATTAACATCTAAGTCCTGTCAGACTATTTTAGATCAGATTGTCAAGACTGTTTGGACAGATGAAGATACAGAGCTAAAAATACTGAGAATGTCACACTTTATGGCATGAATTGGCCATTCTTTTAAGGAAGAGAAGGATTATTTCTCTCTCCCCTTTTCCCTAGCAACCATGAAAATTTTGGGTTCTTTTTCATTTCTAGAACAGCCCTGGTTTCAGGATTGCCCGAAAATAGAGGCATCTGCTTGTAGCCAAGGCATCTTCTGAATGGCACAGGACATTCAGATAAAGCTTTTTAGACCCTTTGTCTTATTATGGAAATTATTTCAGCTAAAAGAGAATTACAAAACCTGAGGTATGGGAAGATTTTCATCACTCCATGAAATGCTCATATTATAATCTATCCCTAGGAGAGAACTTGCTTGACAAATACTATAAATGGGAGCCTCTATAAGAGGATATATAATTATTTATCTGCGGATAAATTCTCACAGATCATCTTTCCTATGCAGCTTGAGTAAAAGACATAATCAGGAAGTCCTTGATCTGCTAATGGGCTAATAGCACTCTAAATACATACTACCATGAAAAACACTGACAGTTTTAAAATACTATTTTACTTTTTTTTTCTTTTCCAGTGAAGTAGTATCACTGAACTCTATGCATCATATTGATATTGCACTGAGGGTGTTGTAGTTTGTTTGTGTGGTTTTAATAATTTTTCACTCAATTAATTTTTAGCAGAGTTATTTTCATTCCCACTAAATTCAATCTAAGTTCTCAAGAAATGCTTTATGTCAAGGTGGTTGGCCAGGGTCTCAGGGTTAAGAGGAATAAACATTAGTTACTTAAATGAGTATACAAAATTTCTTACCAACTGCTACATTTGTTCTTTAAGTCAGAGTCATTTTGTGTCAAAAGACAAGCAAGTAATATTGAAGGAAAAAGGAAAAAAGAACCCTGAAACCTGCAACTATAATCCCATTATACAATCATTGCTGGAGACTCCAAACCAAGAATGTCAGCCAGTCACATTCCTAACAGAGATTGAAGAAATTTCTGGGCAAGGCACTTGGGTGACTATACAAGTACATGTCATGAAACAGAACCTAGAAGTGGAAACAGATACAATCTCCACAGCTTCTTTACTTCTGTCCAGACAATTTGCAGAGAGAGGAGGTGACTAGTGCTGAAGAGGAATGAGAGAAGTATTCCTCCTTTTCAACCAGACCAATTATTTTATAATCACTGTGCTGCTGAGAGTTTGGGGCCTGCTGTGGTTGTAGATCTGAAAAATCAGAATAACACATCTCTAGTGCAGAAAGGGGTAATGATTTTCAAAAGATTTAAAAATGCATGAATGTCTAACAACCTGCATCCTGAAAATCTTCCATGGAATCCATGGGGGGGAGGTAGCTGCAAAGTGATAAAAATTTTAACCATCTAAGATGGTCACATTTTTTTTTATATTTATAGACATTTTGTGGAACAGAATAGGGTTTAGGGGCTTTACCATTTTGCCATGAAATGAAACATATAAAATAAAATTAAAATGAACCCTCCATGACAGATCTCTGAAGCATAATGATGCTAAAAATAAAATGTTACCAGGGAAACTAAATGGAGCTGAAATTAGTGATACGGCCTGATCTAAAGCCACTGAAATAAAATGAGAACAGGACCAAATTACACTGAAGAAAATAAATCAAAAGTAAAACAGTCCTTCAACAGCAAAAGCTTTACTCTGATATTATCTCTGGTTAAACCAAAAATAATATAAGACTCCTAGAATGTTTTTTTCAATGGTCTGATTGTCCTCATGCAAGGCTCTGCATGTGTGTGTCTGTGCAAAACAACAACTGAGCACCAGCAGCCAGAAGGAGTCTGCAGCCTGCACTGCAATGATTCCTTCCTCAGCATAGGAGCTCGTAACTTGAGTCAGCTTTACATACCTAAAACATCATTTGTTCTATCACGTCAGCAACTCTTCCAACTTATGTTTTTAAACTCTTACAAGAAAAAGTTAAAAGGTGGAAAATTATTCAAGATACATTTCATTGAGTCTAGATACTCTAATTTCAGTAAACATATGCATTTGTAAGGAGCATAGAGTCACCTACCACTCCAAACTTCTCTATTTCTGAAAATGTTAGCCTACTGCTATAAAATGGCCAAATAGCTATTTTCAGACAGAAGACATTACTTCAGGACTAAATTATTTACAGAGAAGTACAATGACTCCAGACTTGACATCTCCATCCTACATTTGTTAATTTTATCACCAAACTTGAGTGTATTTCCTCACTTCACCCACAACTTCACAGTGGTATTGGTATAATATATCTCTGCCACAATATCCATTCTTACCCACTGATGGCAGGAAGGCTCCCTGTTTGTATTATTGCTCCTCAGCTAAAAAATCTTAATCATTACCTCCTCCTTCCAAAGAGCAAAAGATTAATTCTCACCAAAGCAACTACCTGGCAGCTGAGCATTATTTTATCTAAATTATTATTAATGGGGTTTTTTTTCTGAAATGGGACAATCTCACAAAGTAGGTGATAATCAGTGATTTTTAATGGCTATTCATTTTACTCATTTTTGGTTCTTGGTTCAGATTTCAGCTGATCAACATAGGTCCACCACACTACCTTTCTTTCAAATGACTTCCGTCCTTTTAGTTATATGCTGAAGCCAAAGAAAGAGTGGCCTTGATGGCAGACACCAAGGTCTGCCATTGTCACAAGGAAAGTTAATATGCCATCTTCAAGGCATATTAAAAAAGAAAATGCACACCTTTGGTTTTGATGGTTTTTGACATGTAAATGAGTATAGCAGTGACACTTCTATGTTTTATTTATAAGACATAAACAGAATTAATCTTGAGAGTTATTCTGAAGCATTTTGTTGAAGTAGGCGGTCTACTATCATGCTGTAGAGCACAGAATAGCAACATTTACCTTAAGAAGTTCACTTGGAATGGCATCAGGACTAAAATAGCAAACCTCTGGCTCGAATGATTCCATTAACAGCTCATGTGTTGCTTCAGTATGAACTGAGTTAATTTCTCTCTAAAAACTTCTTAGAAGAACAATGGTCAGCGAAGAAGAATTGATTCAAAATACATACATTCCCAGTTGTAGTTTAGAGTTCACATGTTTGCTATCTTTCTTGTTACTCATTTATTATTATTATTTTTAGGTATTATTTTATATATATAATCTCCATTATTTCAAACCTGAGCTCAGTTTAAATGATGTTCAAGCACCTTGCAGACTTTTATTACCCTAAATGCAAGTGCAGCTGCTGAATATGTCAACGAAGCCAAATGGTAGCCGCTGTCCAG
Organism: Melospiza georgiana; assembly: GCF_028018845.1. NCBI lineage: Eukaryota > Metazoa > Chordata > Aves > Passeriformes > Passerellidae > Melospiza > Melospiza georgiana. Next base: position 13,482,646 of record NC_080438.1, on the reverse strand, counting down.
ATTCCACTCTGGAATGGTGCCTTATCAGAAAAAGGAGAAAATTCCATGATACCCAGGTTTTATTCTCCAAATGGTTTTTTAAAATCCTACAGTGCAGTATAGTGGCAAAAGAGGGCTTACTGAACCTGATAAAAGCAGATTTCTGGCTGAGATCAAAGCAGAAGTACAGTCAGAGTTGGAGTAGCTTTGCCTCTGCCAAGGAGCTCACCTGATGATGAAAATATCTCTTGTATTTTCACAAAATCTGAGGAAAAACAGCTTATTTCTAAATCAGACTGGACAGTTTGAGAAAGGCATTGGTTTCTCACTGAAAAATGCTTTCTAGGTAGCACTGTAGCAGCAACCTGGCTGGTGGCAGGACAGACAGATGGCTGCACATCCACCTGCAAACTGAAATAATTGTATAACCAAGGATTTCTGAGTCACAAACAACAGCACAACACAAAAACAGCAAATAAAATGTACCCTCCTACAATTGTACCAACATTTTTTTCTGGATGCTTTGATTGCAATGTAAGCCTGGCAACAAAGCACCCCCAGTGATTGTGATTACCAGCTGGCTATTACCAGAGACAGACACAACTCAGCATTCCTGTAAATCCAGGACTCACCACCACTCCTCAGCATTCTCAGTCTTGTAACTCAGTAAAACAATGCCTATGAAACTCTTTTCTTTGCCATCAGCTATGGCTGCTACATTCCACACACATCTAATGTATCATATTCAGATTCCCTGACATCCCTCAAGTTCTTTGATAATAATTTAGTTTAAATAATCCTGTGTGCTTGTGTATCTTGTAATTAGGACTGACTGGAGCTTCAAAGGGAAAATAAAAAGTGCTACAAGAATCAGTGATAGAATGGCTTGATGGAGAAAAGTATTTCAGGATATGGAAGACCAAGAAGAAATATCAATACAATGATGTAAGAAAAATCTCAATTGCTCGACATTTCATGGTTCAGAGGGCTCTCAAACAACACCTTTGTGGCAAACTGGGTTTAGTGTAGCCATGTTAAAGGACTGTGATCACCTAAACCAGATACTTTAACAAGTATCTGATTTGAATTCTCACAAAAACATTTACTCTGCAAATTTCTTACATTTTTTATGCAATTTATTATCATCTAGAATTTGGTCCTGGATAAAACCTTTCTTCTTCAAAGCATACAGCTCTGCTGCTCATCCATTCTTGCTATTCTCTTCTAAGAAAACTGCAGCTGCCACTATGAATACATTAAGGCTTCATAAAACAGCTGTCCTTAAATGTCTCATCACACCTCTCCATAGACAAGTATGGCATAAAGCCATATTTCTGGTTTTGTTCTTCACATCCATGTCAGTTCCAGATTCACAAATTCCTACAGACATTTTTTGATAAATCTGATGAATCTTGTTACTCTTGCAATAACTTCCACTTCCAAGTGCCATTGCAAGGCACCCAAAAGAGAGAAACTAGGAAAAGTAGCAAAGCAGACATTCTATTTCTGCTTGTTTTCCAATGGCTAAAAATGCAGACTCTTTAGGTTTGCATCAAAATATTAATGTTAGCTTCCCTTTTATATTTCCAGATGAGACCTTGTTTACAGATTCTCCTGCAGAAGGCCTCTAAAAGGCAAGTTGGGAAGCACAAAACACTGAAACACTGACTTTTATGACTCATTTGAAGCAGCAACACAATGTTAAAAGAAGCTGAGTGCCTGAAAAATTAAGGATTTATAAGAAAATTTCTTCAACCAGTTACTGTTAAAGAGGCAAAGAGTGATCAAAGCATAAACTAGATTAAAAGCAAATATAATCTGTCAATTTCTATAATTGCTAACATATAAAACTTATACTAATTGAAGAAACAGAGCAAGTTTTGCTACAAAAACAAAACAAAGCTTTCTAAATCTTGTCTAGTATTTTCCTATTAGGGAATTTTTTCCAAATTTGATAGATTTTACAGGAATCCATTCAGTTCTATTAGGAAAACATTAATGTGCCTGAAAATATCAAAGAGAAACTATCCTAATCACAAATTTATAGCACATGTCACTTGTTCCAAACATCCTTCTAAAATAAACCAACTAATAACTTCATTGTTCGTGACAATGTTTCAACAAAATTACACTTAATAACAGAGAATAACACAGACTGAACTGTGGGGGAATGAATGTGAATTCACCATCAGGAGGATGTGGTGCATGCCCACCACAGGCCTTATCCCAACTACAATGGAGGACAACCTACAGATTCAGCTTTAACCTTTCTAATGAACATTCCTAATGAAGTAAACCTAGAAATAAGGGGAGCGGACAGAAAAGGAAAATGGGGTTTGGGGCTTACCCACAGATGCTTAAAATTGGAGAGAAGGTAGGGAAGGTAATGAACACAAAATCCTCCAGTCTGCTGCTCAGATCCAGTACTTAGACTGCTAAAAGCAGGAATTTCCAAATATATTTGCAGCAACCCTGTAGGCCTATATCTTTGTATAAAGAAAAGGAAACAAACAAAACAAACAAATAAAAAAGGGTTACAAAGAGAACATACAAAGATATGCTGATTTAATGTTCTTACAGAAGTAACCTTCTAGTAACCTTCTACCTTGCTCTAGCTGACATAATCACTATTAGCTATTGTCAGTGCAGAATACTGATTTAATGTGGGATAACATGTCCTGCACCAATGTTATTTATGACCTCCTTCTTCCTTTTAATTTTTTGAAGATGTTTCAGAATTGATGGCACATGGAAACAATTTAATGAGACACTTAGAGTTTTCATCACAGGTTTGTACCTTAAAGTCACATCTGTCATAGGATTAATTTCTGCTGTTATACCTATAAAACTCAACATTTATCATCTTTTAACTGATCTTAGTTATGATTAAAATGGTTTCGAACTGTAATTAGATAACGATAAAAATACTTTATGTGTTTTCACAATGGATTGATTGAAATCACATTTGCTTTGTCCTCCACATAGCAGAAAAACCAAAGTAAGCCATCAGTCTCATACAACTGCTGAAAAGGTTTCTGTCCTGGACTTTTACTTCTCTGTCCATCTATTCCATCTTCATGGCCACTAGGTTCATATCCTAACACCTTGCTTATGCTGGAAATGCTGATTACAAGAGCCAGAACCATAATTTCCAGAACACTGTTTTCAGATTGGTTGTCATTCAAGACAAGGAACCAGCCATGATTTAGACTTCCCACTTCCTAGCAAAATATTCCCACACCGTAATGTGAGAATAAAGAATTCTATCTCTTTCTCTTCAGTATATTACGTTTCTTCTAGCTTTCCAACAGTTAATGTCACACTCAATTCACTCAAAACTTCAGAAAACACTATTCTAAACAGGTTTTTGTTTTGCAAAATATTTAATAAATTTTAACTCATGCTGGTCACCTACATTATGTATTACAAAATCGCCCAAGACAACAATTTTAATATATTTCAGGTGGGGAAGAGATGGGGAGGTTCACTGAAGAATTTTTTTATCATTTTCTTGGGGTAATTTCTTGTGTTCCTCCTTTACAGTTAGAATAACACGTATTCTGTTTAGTTCTAAATAAAACATGCAGTAAGGTGAGATATTTCTTTGGCAGACCAGACGGCTAATTTATGCATGAAATGCAATTTATAAAGCTGTTTAAGCACTTCCAGAAGCTCACATAGATTCCATAATACGGAATTCTCAACCATGAAGGACAGGCTAGGGCCCACATACAGGTATAAACAGGATACTGTGAAATGATATACAGAGGTAGTCAGGCATAAACCAGAAAATGATTCATAGATAGAATTTTCTTCCATCAGTAGTAAAATTCTGAGTAGCTTCAGTTAAAGCAGCATGTCTGGAAAATCAGGACCAGAAGAGTATTGCACATCATTTAGACACATCTCCCTGCTGATTTTTACCTTGTAAAATGAAAGTGCAGGTCTGATTTCAGCATTTTGAACTGCTGTAGTCTGTTGTCCACTCTCCTTTGTCAGAGCATGAGAGTTAATCACATGTAGTCATTAATCTACAGCATGTCACCTAAAATTAAGAATTTATACAGTTGACAAGAAACCATAGTGCCCAAGATGGAGGTGCTGATAACCAACATTCAGCTGTAAGGTGATTTACATTTTAAAAAAATCCAATTATGACTTTCTATGCTCCGTGTATTGCCAAAATGAGGAAGTACTAATAATTACAATACGCAGACCCTAAGCAGCTATGAAAGTGTTTCTCCTTTTTCCTACACTTTGTACAGGTCCTTTAACTGGCTTTTGTGGCTTTCACAAAAGCCACCATCACTAACACAGATTTTGTATAAAATTTTCACAAATGACTGAAAAAATTACATGTTAGAAAATCAGATACAAAGTCTGTGGGAACATCAAAACTTTCAGTGCTCTGATTTCCTCTCCAAAAATTAGCATTCAAAATTGTGTCCAGTACATTGTGCATGCAGTCATTTAGTACCCTGTCTTATGAAATCTGAGCTTTGCTGATAGAGATCTTTAATACCTTCTCTTCAGCCTTCCACAGTAGGAGCTCACTTACAACTGCAGTCTTTCCTGCAAACAAGAATCTAAAAGCACAAGGCTGACAGCTCGGTAAGAGTAGGTGCCTGTCAGGCAATGACAAATAGTCATCCATCCACCCATCTATAATGACAGAGCCTAAAATTATTATTTTTTAAAATCATTTGGTGTTGTTAAAATGTCTCACAGAGAAGGAAACATAATTTTAAGAAACCGTTAATGTTTAGAGCCAATTAAAACAGAATTCTTTACAGTACATAACTTTTCTCAAATTCATTTGAAAAGCCAGAACTCCAAGAAAACAGACATTTTCTCTTCTGCTTTTGTGAGCTTGAAATGTTTTTTTTCTCCTCCATAACCACAGGAGTGATCAGACCTAAAGTAATATTTTATGAGGTTGGCTTGTCTAAAGAACCTTCATTATTTCCATCAAAGTCACTGTGAAAAGGTACATGTAATTAACAGCCAAGCTATTCAACATCAGCATTAAGCTACAGTGGTTTTGCTCTGATTCTTTGCCCATAAAAGAACTAAGAGGAGGCCTCCAGCATGAGCCAAAAGGCACAGGATCATCCGAATAAAATAAAAAAAATTTCTAAAATAAGAAGGTGTGCTGTCTTCAGTCTAGTTGTCACAGACAAAGTATCTGATTCTAAAATATAATTGTGTTTGGGATGTATAACACTCTCTTTAACACAATGGATGCAGCAACTCCAAAATTCTCTCTGTGAAGGGAATAAAAATTCCGATTGTGATTTTAATAACATTTCTTTTTAGAAGAAGTAGGAGCATTAACAGAATGAATAAGATAAGCCCAGTCTTAGGAGCAAGGTTAAAGAGGAGAGTACTTGGGCACTTAAAAGCCAAGGTTTTAATCTCAGTTCTCTAGGAAGAAAATACTGCCCTAAAAAGCCACCAATCTTTCAATGATTTCACTTGCCACTGTTACCTTTCAACAGTTTCACCAGCTATATATGTAAAGAATGTTATAAGTAATATAAGTAAAAAGTGGAGAGGGCAATTTAGATATATCAGAAAGATGAAAATCCACAACATTTAGGCCAGCTAAAAGTCCTGAACCCTTACTTTTCATTAACAGATACATCTAATACATACTAGGATCCATTAGCTAATACAGAATGCTGATTTTGATCAGAATAAAAAAAAAAAACATTACTATATTTTAGTCTATAATTAAAAATAAAATTTGAGGCTTCTGCAAATACTAGCAAATGCTCTGTGTGTGTGGGTGTGGGTGTATATTACCCTTGGTGCCTTAAGTCAGGAATAAATGCACATTTAAACTAACCATAAATGAGATTGAAGCAATGACACTCCTATTTCAGTGTACTACCTTGCCATAAGATGGCCATGACTATACTACATTTCTCTGTGTGGTAGAATGATAATATTCTTTTACATTTCAGTATCATTGATGCTGTTTTAATACTGATACAACTTTGTACCAAAGCTCTGATAACATAGTTAAATATCTGGAAGTGGGCTTCTAAGCTGAGTCTAGTTTCCCAGCAAAGAACACTCCCCATATTTTCAGGTTTTTGTCTGTGAGGCCAAAATTGTAAAGCACAAATGCCACACAGACACCCAGCCTCTATTTAAATATCCAGCTTGGATTCATGGTGCAACTAAAGGTATTACATTTTAGCTACCAATTCTCATGAAGCATAATTTAATTTTCAAGAGCACTGGTTGCTTACATTTTCTATTGAATTTTATGAAAGCATTGAATAATACTTAGTTATTTTTTGGACACCTGAATTTGCATTAATTTCAATAATAAAGAACATCAGCTAAGAACAACAAAAAAAGGATTATATAGTTGGGAAAGATCAAACAAAGAAAGATTAGAATTATTTTACAAGATTTAAGTATTACAGCACCTTCCTAGCGCTTAGCAAATGCACAATGATTCTAATTCCCTGCTCAAGGAACCACATAGCCTAAAGTCATGGCAGATTTGCTTTTCACAGTCGGCTGTCCCAACAAGTTCTGATGAATTAAGAAAATCTCTCTGTGCTGCTTCTTAGAAGAAGGTAACCTATGGGGCAGCTGTGAGGGTCCAGGGAACTGGGACTGAGAGATTTATGCTAATAAAAACTCACTTTAATCTTTAACACCCTTAAGTGAGGATTTACATGAAATCCTCTCCTTAATGTTCTAATTCTAAGCCAGGAGGAACAATTTCTGATCCATGGTGTCCATGACACAAATTTAATCCACTTCGAGATCAGGATTCATCACACCCACAAAACATTAACCATGTTATGGTGTGAAATGGCAAAACTTTCATTAAATAACATTCTTTGGCAGAAAATTTGACATCAGTCTGTCTGTCTGGGATCCTTTAAGGTCTTATACTAGTTTAGTCTATTTTGAAGATACCCTATTGAAAATACAGCCAATGGAGCCTGATGAATTGCTGATCTAGAATAACTTCTGTTATTCCACAAAGACAAAAAAGCACTTCTTGAAGAAATCATCTCCTTTTCACAACCAATGCAGCATTAGCATGGCATAGTGCCCAAGCGAGGTGTGAGAAATGAGTCTGGAGGAGACTGCCAGAACTCAGCATTGCCACATAAACTGAGCACTGAACCTCAGAAACATAAAAAATTTCTGAAGCAGAACACATTTGGTATATTTGTCGCTTTCTTGCCCTACTTCACACAACCAATCCCCTATAAAATGTTTAAGAGCTCAAGTCAATGCTTAAGCAAGAGTTGGAAGCTTCACTTTTCTTAGAAGTACCATAATTTGAAAACAAGTGATGAAAAAATTATGACAGCTGATGAACTTTATGAATTAAACTAGCAGAGACTTTGGAGCTGATTTGTGGATGGCATTCCATAAGTAGGTGAGTTGAAGACCACAGTATCTAGCATGCAATACACACAAAGAATACATTTATAATTCTGGCTCTTTTGTTTCCACTTGGAAGGATCTAAAAACTAAACTAGCAATTCCAGCAGTTACCTAGAAGAAAACACTGCAGGCAGTATCATGAGAAAAAGCGTTGCCTCATGGTACATGTCAAAGGTCTCCAGGACCCAGTCTGTGCCTCAGGTAAGAGATACAGCAGTAGCTCATCTAGCAAACAGCTGCAGTGAAAGCCTTGAGGAACTGCTCCTGTACTGCCCAAGTTGCCTGCTAAGTGCAGTCAGCTTGTGAGCGTGGGACTGCCACATGGCCCTGCTCTCCTGTGACCTGCTGACAAGGCCCCCAGGGCTCTCAGTCTGTCGGGGTCTTCTGTTGCAGGATGCTTGTTAATCCATAGAGGTATATCTCACCTTTGGGATCCTATCTCTACCAGATCAGCCTACACTTTCTCACCTGACAGGAAAATGCAAGTTTTCACAGTGGGGAATTCTCAGCCCCTGAGCCCCTGCCTCAAATATGATAGATGGGAGATTGTCCTTCTCCACTTGAACAATGCCAGAAGTCTGTGGAGATCCAAGAGCCCAGCCAGAATTCCATTAGGTGACATCCCCTTGTTGCTCAGCCCCTGGTGTGTCTGGTGAGGTGCACTGATCATGGACGTTGTTGAACTGGAGACACTTCTGGCATTACAACTGAAGTGCCTCAGTAGTTATTTTAGAGGACATTTATTCATATGAGCAAAATCATGGCATGTAGGGCCACCCCTGCTGTCTGCTGAAGAGAACATTACCTATCATCCCTATATTACTATGAATATGTCAAGTGGTTTTTCTATGCAGCATAGACACAATCTGTCCAAGACAGTCCAGCACTGTGTCAATGTGAAAGCTTTGACAGAAGTTTTCATAATCATATTTTGGTGACTAAACTGCTGCAAAGATCAATAAAATAGTGGGTCTGCTCAGATTCCTGAAATAATTCAAGATATGTTAAAGGTGCTGTATTGTCTCCTTTTTTTTTAAATTAAACTGCAGTAAACAAATCTAGTATTGATTGGCTCAGAAATGGATATAAGAGTGAAGTCTGTAGTGCAGGAAGATGAGAGGAGTTTGACTAGATATTTTCAATTAAAAATATGGCATTTCAGAGCTATAACATGTTGTGACACAGAAACACTAACTGATTTCTTGATTAAGTGGAAAAATATCTATGGGTATCCAAATAGTTTATGCTACTTTTTCAAAACACAGAAAATACTATTTTTTGTTAGAATTTCTTTTTTATGTCTGTACATACAAACTTAGCACATAAAATGAGGATAAGAAATAAATTTAGTATTTCAAAGTCATTTCAATTAGATGTTTCAAGGTCCCTGACTGCATTTTTCCACAATATAAGTTTATTAATGCTTTAAAGGGTCCATATTTCATTATGGGAAAGAAGATATTTAAATAGTGAATATTTATAGGGATAGAAAAAACAATTTCCTGCCCTGTTGCAAAGAAACAGTTTTTATTAAAAATTGCTTGGCTTTTTTAAACCATATACAAAATTATGCTTTTATTCACTCTAATTAATTAGAGTGAATAAAATAGATAAGAACTCTATCTCCACAATCATGACTTTTGTGACATAAATGTTATATGCAGGGAAGAAAATTGTCGCACAAAATCACTTCATTTCCAGCAGGTAAGTTGCCTGTAGAGTATCTTATACACAAAAAGCCTTTTAAATTGCTTGTCTTTTGTACTTCTGTAAAATGCACAATCACTGGGGAAAAAAACAAGCTGAGAGAGATAATGACAGGCAGCCTAAGTATACAGTAACTGGCAGGAAAATTTCTTTTCCAAGTCCAACATATTTGGCAGGCAGGTCTATGGAACACATATTAGCTGGCATTTATATTGGAAATCAGAAGAATGTTCTGGTAATAAGTACAATCTTTTACATTCTGTCAGACTCATATTTATTTTGTTCAGCCCAATCATCCATTTCTCACTTTCTGTTATTATATCCTGAGCCCCAGCTAGAGATCCAGCTGGTAGACATAGCAACGTTAAAGCCAGGTAAAAGCACTAATGAAAGAGCTGAAAATGACAAGAGCATCCAAAAACACGTAGGTTCATTACTGAAGAAAAAGCATGGCTGAATTTTTAAATCCTTCCTGGTTCATTGGCTAGCATGAGAAATATAGATTTTAGAAATAAAAGCCAAATCCCTGCTATCCATAGGTTAATACTTTACCAGACCAAAGTTCTCAGCAGGAATTTTCCCACATGATGGTAATGAGCTCTATTAAAAACTTGATGGACTAACTACATGATTTTTAATCATGTCAAATCTGTCCAAATCTATACAGTAATTTAATTTGTGTCCAACATGATATTTTCTCCCTCCAAATCAAGCCTTTTTCCTCCAAATAATTTTTCTTTGATATTTTCACAACCATTAAAAAAAGATTCCCATACTGGAGTCTCCCACCACTGTCTGCACTTGACAGTGTGCCACCCACACAGTTTTGTGCAAGTGTTAAGCCTACAGTATTCATAAGCTCTCTAAACTGTGATTCAGAATATTTTCTACAGCAGATGTTTTTCCTTGCTTCTGCTTTCATATTTAGTAAGATTTTAAAAAAATTAAAAATCAGCATATATTAAAAATAAAGATGATAGAAATATAATTGTCGCCAGCTGAAGACTGGAAGGAAAACCTCAATTCAAGGACATCTAAACAATCAGCATCCAGGTCTAAGCCCATCTGCTAAGAAGTGAGATCATCTTTCAGCCCCCCATTTTTACTTCCACTGAAATGATTTAGAGGGTGAGGGCTGTTTGACACACATCTTCTTTGTTTGCATTGCTCCAGTCTTTTGGTGTGTGTATACAATGAGTGAACTTCTGTGTACAAATCAAATAATCAAAGATAGCCCAGCTTGTTCTGTGTGTTCAGTTAAACACATGAACATTTGAATTACTAGATGGGGACAGTGAGGCACCTGCTGTGCCCTTGTGTGAAAACAATTTGTTCATCTTTTTTAAATGTTGAACTTTAGGGTTTTAGGGTTTTTCCACTGAACTCATAAATATTCAAAGACTACTGCACTTACTGCACACACTTCAGCATTCTTGAGTAAACATGGTCCCAGTGCATGTATCACTTTGGTGGGGGGGAAGGTTTTGAGCAAATCAGCCAGATTCTGCTACAGGGTAAGCTTAAAATCTAAGACTCAAATCCACACTAAAATGTATCAGAGTAGGGTATATATATGTCACTATTTTACTTTCCCACAGTTTCATATCTTCGTTTAGTTAACATTAAGCTATTTACTGAACTCATGCAACAGATACGGAATTTACTAAATTCAAAAACTCATGATATCACACCCAGTGCTGATATAAACAGTTGCAATTCATTAATAACAGATGTAGGAAGACAGCCACTGGTGTGTGACATAAAATAATTTCTCTCACTCTGCTTTCACTACCACTCTTTATAAACAAAGATATAAAAACTTCAACACTGGCATTAGTGTCGTTCCTTATTTGACTGTGTATTTTTTACTGAGGAAGAAACAGATCTAGAGAGTTAAAATGTAAATAACTACAGAACAATCCTTACTTTATTCTACTTGAAATCCTAATTTTAAAGTCACCCTTATATTCAGGTACACCCAATGGGAAGCAGAAACATTAAGACTTCATTGGCTGTGAACACAATTCCTCTGTTAGGAGAAGCATTTCACCAACATCCTCTCACGCACACTTCACATCCAGACTGAATGTTAGTGTGAAAGGAATTACAAATCCAAGAAAAATAAAAACTTACCTTTTAACTTTTGATTTTGTTTTGGTTCTTTTTTTGTTTGTTTGTTGTGATTTGGGTTTTTTCCTTATTTCTTCCTCATTTCTTTCACACACACTCAGGAGCTTGGAAGAAAAAAAAATAATGCATGCTTATTCCTACCATAAAATCTGAGTTTATGAAAGCTTGAGATTTAAGAATAAAAAATGCTCAGAGATGTCGCAATGCATGTTGTTCAATGTAAATGCTGTTTCACATCCTATTATGTAACATTCAGGAGAGACACAGGTGAAGTAATGGTGCTTCAAACATCCTCCAGTTCCCTGGCAAACTGGCAGGGCCAGCAAGCAGCTCCTGGAGGAGGCAGAGCCAGGAACTTTACACTGGTGCATAGCAGGAGAGTGTGAGGTGGTGGGGATAAACTGAAACAAGGGAGGTTCAGGCTGGTTGTGAAGAGAAGTTTTCCCTCTGTGAAGCCATCAGGTAATAAAGCAGGTACCCCAGGGACTCTGTGCCATCTCCCTCCATGGAAGTTGTCAAGACTGAACAAAGCCCTGAGCAACCTGGTCTGAGCTGATATCTAACCAGGCTTTGAGGTTTGAGTAGATATGCCTGTAACTTAATCATTGCAATGAGATGCTATAATGGCAAGGACCTTCCTTTGCAGTTGTAAAGATGTGATCAAAGTTTTCTTCTCCACACACAATTCAGTCTATTAAGAGAGGCCATTCTCCAACTGTATTTAGCTTTGGTACAATCTCACCTGGAGTTCTGTGTGCAGCTCTGGGTTCCACCATTTCAGGAGCATGTGAAGGTGCTCAAATACATCCAGAGGAGGGCAACAAAGGGAAAGGGGGAATGTTCTATGAGAGCAGCAAAGGATTTTGGGTTTGTCTAGTTAGGAGAACAGGAGGCTGAGGGGTGACCTCATTGCCCTATATGGCTTCCTGAGGAGGGGAAGTGAAGGGGAAGGTGCTGAGCCCTTCTCCTTGGTGTTCAGTGATAGAACACATGGCAATGGTTCCAACTTCACCCAAAGGAATGCTTCCATTTAGCATCACAGCTGGTCACTTTTGCCATCCAGCCCAAATAACTATTTACCAGACATCTACTTGCAGATAGCTCATGGCAAACAGTCCCTAGCACAAGTTCAGAGTGAAGTTTGAGTCATAACAAGAAAAATTAATCATTCTGCTTCAAGTACTTCCACGTGCAATTACTATTACAGACCTGAGATGAAGGCAGTTATACAATTTATCCAGAATTTCTCTCCCATGCCTTCAGTGACAGACTTAACAGAATCCAAGAGCAACTGGCTGCATTTAATTTCAACAGCAAACATGCCCTGTTTTGGGACTGACCAAGTCCATTCATGTCAGGGAGCTGCATAATTATCCTGGAACTGTAACAGAAAATTTAAGCTTTGTGTGCCAATTGGACCACAGGCAACTGACACATCCATGTAACTGAATACCCTGTGGTCACTTTGGATTACACCAGGTGCTGTTCCTCTCAGACACACCTTTCTGCAAAGACATCTGAATATTTATTTGCCTAGAATTATTCAGAGTGTACACGATAAATCATCTTGCTCATGTGTACAAGCTGCTGAACAGATACTTTAAAATCCTATAGAGACAAAAAAAAAAAAAAAAAAAAAAAGAAAATAATTATGATAGAAACAAGTATTCCTCACAAGTGCAGTAACCAGCAGAAAAATTATAATTTCATCTCATTCATGCTCATATGAATTGGCTATGCAAACACAGGAGTAGATATTTATTCAAAATGGTTCTGCACAAGCTGCTGTGAAATAAGCTCTAGAGAAAGAGTAGTGAGGTGCTACATGAAAATCTCATATATAGTATATTTTATGTCTCTGTAGAGATACCACACAGTAATGACTGGCAGAGAACTTCACAGAGCAACAAATCTCTCCTGAATTTTCATCAGGGATGTCCATCTTAGAGTCCTTAACAAATTTGGGACAACTGTGTTAAATTAATTTATAAAGTAATCTCTGTTAGATGTATTTCAGAATACTCACTCTGCCTGCTTGCCTAAATAAAAAATAATTTTTAAAAAGGGCAGCAGTGCACAAAACCAAGTCTAGAAGCATTAATGGGTAGTATTTTGCTTAGCTGATAAGAATATGTCTAGCCATTGGGTGAAAAGAAACTGTTTACCCTACTTTTTTGTACATATTTCAGTTTAGTGAAATATAATAAAGATATTAATCTGATGCAATGGAAAATAAAAGCTAAGAAAGTTGTTTAGACTAGTAAAATTTTCTGAACTGAGTATAGGTCTCTGTCAGAGTTTGCACTAATCACTGTCAGTCTGGTCTTTTTTACTGCTAAGCTTCAATTAGCACCTCAGAGAGAAAAAAAACCAAACTAAAACCAATTCATTGCAAATTTCTCATCAGAGGAGACTTGCCCTTCTCACTTACTGTGCAGCTAAGCAGTGTACTCATGTTAGCAGGCAATTTCTCTCAGCCCCAACAAAGAGCAGACAATGGCTACTAAGCCAAGACACCTGTCTGTGAACCAATTACCAATTAAAAACTACTCCCTAGCAAAGTGTAAGATAAATAAGATGTACTATGGCAAAACATTATCCTGACAATGGAGGTGAAACCACTCAGCTTTACCATAGCATTATTACACTTAAACACAAATACAGTTGCTATACAATTGAAAGAATAGGGATCCCATCAAAATAATAAGTATCTCATAGGGTTAAAATATTGCTTCATTCCTATGAAATGATATTTTAGAGCTCCAGTGAGATATACTCTGGGTTCTGATTGCATATATTCAGAATATTTGTAGATCAAAAAAATAAGCAAGAAATTAGGAAACTACTACTGCAACTATACGCATGGGAATTTGAGGGCAAAACACAGACAAAAATAATATTTCTCTATTTCCCTTCAGAAAAGAAAATAAAGGCTTTTTACAGTGCTGGAAAAGGCTATATAACGACCTGCAGCAAAACCAACACTGTTGATTAATGCTCTGTAAAAAAATTATTTTTCAGAAGGCTGTCATTGTCTTAATCCTTCCCTTACCAAAAAGGAGCTTCAACACACAATGAGAAAAAGTAACAAAGGAACATGTCTCAAAGAGTGAAGGAGTCCATCTTGCTCATTGTGGTGAAAAATAAAGACTATTTAAATAGCTATGCAGAAGGATCAGTATGGATCTAAGCAGGCTACTGCATGGCAAGAAGTATTGTGATGCCTAAGTGTGCCCTGCTCAGGCAGCTGATGGTGTATCAGTGCTTTTGCTCACAGCAGTTATTTCCACCAATGTAAAAGTAAGTCTCTGAAAGTTAAGTATTCTACATCTCCATAACACCACCATAGGTAAAAACAAATTATCAGCTGCTGAATTTCTGACCACAACTAGAGAGATAAAGGCTGGCATTCAGTCTGTAACAACATTATATTCTAGAAGCAGATACAGATTTACTCTCCTCAGTAGTACAGAATGTGATTCAGTACTCAATCTGCCTTTCGCCACGCAAGTCAGGGAAGGTTCACAACTCCTACTGCTCTCTGCACCCCATCCATGCCTGTAGGAATGACCACAGTGGATCCCAATGCATGGGATTGCTCCTGCATATATAAGGTATTTTTTCCCATACCTACTCCACTGTGGGAATCTGAACACGTTTTACACAGGAAGGGACCATATGGGCTGGGTTTGTTTTGCTCTTTTTTTTTCCCCCAGAGCATCTCCTAGGGACAACAGCTTTGTGCCTACTGCTGTTCAGAAGAGTCCATCCCAACAAGAAAAATGGCACCAAGGAAGAATTGTTTACTGTTATATAGAAGAGATTTCAAATTGAGCTGCTTTAATGAAAGCATTTTTAATAAACATCAGCCAAGATATCTAAACCGACAAAAGCACGGCTACAAAATCACTGAATTTAACAACACATTTTCCTGAGATTAAAAGCAATTGGCAGATGCCAGAGGGGGGAAAAAGTGGTGTCACATATTGCAACTTTTTATGACAGATGGTTTCAAATGGATTAATGAGGTGAGTGCTGAATTTCTAGGTTGTGGTTAATATTTAACCTCCAGTCGGCAGAAACTGCTAAGATTTTTACACCTGAGTGGTCAGGTGGCCTACCTAACTGACCTGTTAGAAACACTGTGTGCTAATTTAAAGAGTATCTACCAAATGAAATGAAGGTTAACCAACATTGCAGAGTGGGGAGGGGATTAGAGAGACCTTGTCACAACACTGATATAGAAACCGAACTCTAATCCATTCTTTTCCTTCTGAGGAGCTGAGGAGAGACATACAAACTGCACTGAGCTCATATGATGCTGAGACAGTCAGGAGGAGCATTGCCCCAACTTGAGGGAGATGATCCTGCCCCACTACTCAGCCCCAGTGAGGCACATCTGGACAGCTGTGACCAGTTCTGGGCTCCTCAGTACAAAACAGACAGGGAGCTCCTGGAGTTCTGCCTGGGTCTGGCAGAGGTTGACAAAGGCAAAAAAGGGACTGGAGCATTTCACCAGGAAAGGCTGAGGGAGCTGGGGCTGTTCAGCCAGGAAGAGATGACTGAGAGGGGACCTCATCACAACAGTGTCTGTCAGCAGGCAGGCGTCAGAGGATAGATCTGCTCGGCGGTGCAGAGCAGTAGGACAAGAGGCCATGGGCAGGAACTGATGCACAGGGAGTTCCACCTGAACATGAGGAAGAACTTTTTTACTGTGCAGCTGACCACGCACTGGGACCAACTGACCAGAGGGGGTGTGGAGTCCCCCTGCCTGGAGACATTCCAGAATTGTGTGAATTCTGTGCCAAGTGCTCTAGGATCAGTTGGAGCAGGGAGGTTGGACCACAGGACCCACTGTGGTCCCTTCCATTCATACCCATTCTGTGATTCAGCTGCAGTAATAAGTCTCTCACTGCATTTAGGATATCACAGAAGTTACTTGCTTGATATAACCAGCAGACATGGCCTGCTTCAATACCTTCATTATCTCCTGACTTTCCCAGTTTATGTGGCTAAGTTACACTAAAGTGTATCACACTACAGTAGATAGACCCCTCCAGACACTAAAATAAAGTTGAAAAACTGTTTGAAGCACTACAATCAGGGTTTGCAGCTAAACCAATCTGAATTTGATTCATATCTGTAGAGTGGTTACTTAAACACTTCACTGTGATCACCAATATTCAGTCATTTGTATTTTGAAGGAACTACTGGAAACACAGTGTACAACAGTATCTACAGGAGTTCAAAGGTGAATGAGAGCACAGTCAAATGAGAAACAGTAACATTTACAGTGCAAATACTTACCATCCTAAAAAAAAAATTATCCAACATTTTGTTTCACTAGCTTCCTCCTGAATTTATTCCTTTCCTGGAATATAGATGAAGTCATTCAGAAGTGACTTGCTTGTATATTGAACATCCTTCATTTCTCTAGGAAAACGGAAAAAACAGTGCCTGGTCACACACTCTTATTCTGTAGCTATTTACAAAGTACCTGTTTCACAGAGAGCCTGGGCATATCCTAATTTTAAGAGCAAAAGGAATGTTCCATGTTCTCTAATAAATTAGGAAGAAAGAGATGAAGAAACAAATTACTAACTTAATAAAAGAAAAAATGCAGCTAATTAAGAGAATAACAAATTTATTTTGGTTTCAAAATTCTTAAAGAGAATATTGCCAAATAATCTGTGACAAAACAAGAGTGATACTCTTAGTTCAAACTGCAGTCCATATATCTGCATACCCTTCTTTAAAAAAATCTTTAAAGCATTAATTTCTACAAAGAGCTGTCACATAAATTGTTATATAACCTTTTTTTGTAAGTCTTTGAGAAGAAAAAACACACATATGTGTAATATACAGAAATACAGTATATAAAATGTTCCATATAGGTTTAATATTTTATACAAAATGTATTTTTATGTAAATAAAATGCAGAATATGCTCCTTGATGACTGGTAATAGTCTCATCATTTACCAAATTTGTCTATTGTGCTCTGTTTGAGCATATCCCAGGTAGACATTCAAGAAGTGAAATATTTAGCCAAACTGGAATGCACAGTACCATCTGAAATGGTACTTAGAATTCTGCTCTAATAAATGTGATAAAGCCCTTAATGACTTCAAGCGATGGGGGGAGGGGGAAGTGAAGAAGAGAGTTTGAAGCCGTTTTCATAATGAAAACTGACAGCTCTTGGTTCCAATTTCACCCCAAACTGCCATAGAGATTAATATTTTTCTCTCAAAGTCACATTTTTATAAGAGATTACATTTTCCTCTGAAAGCAGAAGAGCTCCATTCAAAGACATGCCCATTTGTTGTTGTCAGCTTCTGCCTAACTGGGCTGAAAGCCTACTGTAGCTCTGTGGAGCTGTGACCTGCACTTCACTCCCTCCAGGCACTATAAATAATTTCCATGGAAACAGCACTGAAGAAGATATCTGCAAGCCAAGAAGATATCTATAGCCTTTCTGTTGGATTTATGTCTTTTATTTTATCCTCTACATTTTCTGAGTTCAACCAATATTAAATACATTTATTCTATAAAATTTGTTACACATAAAACTAAAGTTATAAAAGAAATGAAAGATAAAGGAGAAAAAAATAAAGGAGATTCCTACTCCACAATATGTATGCATCTCTGGAGTATTTTTATATCCTGTACTCCCCTTTGTCCCAAGGAAATCGTGCATTGCATCCACATTGCACTTTTTTCACAAAAGGAAGCATTCTCCTTAAGTCATAAGGTATGAAGAGGTGTATGGCAATGTCATTAGGTATTTAATGAAGAGTGCTGTAATTCACACCTTGATGAGGCTGAGAAGTAGTAGATACATGTGAAATCACAGCTGATGGGCTCTGACACAGCCACATCAGACCACAAAGGCAGGAACTGAACACAGTGGAATGCACTGTGTCTTGCCAAGTGCAAATCTGCTCTTCAGGCCTTGATGCCAATTCCTAAACAGTGCAAATCAGCTGGCTCCCAAACCAGAAAAAGCAGCACTTAGTAAGGACAATCTGGAAATGTACCAAGTTCTGGAAATGTACCAAATATCCTCCAGGTCATGAGGGTCCCTGTGTGTTGGAGGTGTGCAGTACTCCCTCCTTCTCCTGCTGGCCACAGGAATACCAAGGCTTTAGGCCCCCCTTGCAAACTGCACAGCCTGTACTGCTTTCTTTGTCCACTGAAGCTGCAGATGACTAGTCCCAAACTATAAGAGCCTCCTGACTCCAAGGTCAACCTACAGTTATAAAAAGAAACTCAGAGTTTCTCTCCTTTGACTGAGCTTGTGCAACCTGCCTGTAGCTTAGGGGATGAAGGGAGTCAAAGTATCAAATCAAAACTCCAACACAAGCACCTCAGGAGAAAGAGTAATTCATGCCCTGGTTGTTTTGGTTTGGGGTTTTTTTCTGTATAAAAATAACAGCCATTGAGTGCAACAATAAATTTAAATAGTTATTCTTAGCTGTGTTACAGGTATTTTTGGAGCTGGGTTGTCCAGGAAGCCCAAGAAGTCTCCAGAACTTTGGAGACCTCAAAAACCTGAGGAACCTACTTTGAACTCAGTATAGATTATGTTCTGAGAAGTGGGTTGGGCTGGATGCTGAGTCCTACTCAGCCTGCATGACCTTGTGAATCTGTCTACACTTAAAAGTACAGATTACAAAGCATTCCAGGCTCTGGA
Organism: Melospiza georgiana; assembly: GCF_028018845.1. NCBI lineage: Eukaryota > Metazoa > Chordata > Aves > Passeriformes > Passerellidae > Melospiza > Melospiza georgiana. The sequence continues at coordinate 13,463,717 of NC_080438.1, read as the reverse complement.
CTTTTAATTTTTTTCCTATGGTTCTGAGTTATGAAATGAGAAAATCATCTCAAGGATATATAGAAGAAACATACTCAAAAAGTCTCTGGTAGCTTTGTATTGCAGCAGCGGTCCCCACCGGGGAATAATGCATTAACTCCATGATTGCAGAAGGCTGATCAATTGCTTTATTCTTACTACACTATACTATACTGTTAAGAAAAACCCATCACCCTTGCCAGACAGTCACGACACACATGTGGATCCAACTGGTCAATGAATCCAAAACACCATCACCACAGTCCAGTTAAGAAAGCACCCTTTGGTAAACAAGCTCCATAACGCATTCCACATGTGCAAAACAACAGGTGCAGCAAGGGGAGATAAGAATTGTTTCTCATTTTCTCTGAGCTTTCTCACAGCTTCTCACAGCTTCCCAGGAAAATCCTGGGAGAGAATGATGTCTCTCTATGTTCAGAGGATATGTGATTACCACAGCTTTGGAAGAGAACCAGCGGATGATCACAAACTTGTCATTGTGACAGAGGTGCTACTTGACACCTGCACTGCGGTCACTTCCTGTAAAAACTTTCATCAATACAACCCACCCACACCCAAAGCTGTTGTTTAGGCTCTGACAGGGCAGAGCACAGTGCTGAGATTCACAGTTTCAATTCAGAAGTGATAGGTAAGAAATAGCATATATCAGCCTCCATACAGTTGTTAATCCCTCTGAGCATTCAGTCCTTCCACATCTGTTTGCATCTATTCTAAGTCCCTGATTGACACAGCTGACCTACCTGAATGACTTATTTCTCAAGCCAAATGCAACACTGAAGCATAAAGTTTAAATGAAAAACAAAAACTCCAGAGGTACTCAAGTTATTTGAGTCTTTAATTACATGTCATAAAGAAAATCTCTTTCTCTTAAACAAAGGGGGCACTGCTTTGATGGTAACTGCTAAAACACATTCCTTAAGCCTTTCCCTCAGCAAAGCTAAGAGTATTGTTAATTTTAAGTTGCTTTTTCACTGCCAAAGCTAGGAGGGATGAAAACTCACTTCCTCTCCACATAGTTGCTTGTGCACCACAATTTGTACCTCTGGTAATATACGTGTAAAATCCTGACTGTTGGTAACCCACAGGTACCTGCTACAGGCTTCCCACCTCAGCTGTGGGTGTGGAATGGCCTGGTAACTAGATGACACATTTCTAGTCTCAGATGATTCTCACCTTTACAAGATATTAAATTGTGTGGTGTAATTACTAAAAAGTCTCTCACCACCTTCTTGCTCTGAGATGAGCACTCAAACCATCTGGGATTAGGCTATAATTAATTATGAACAGAATTCATTACAAGCACTTCCACGTCCATGAACAAACCTAGTTTTGCATTGGACTGTGCTCCTCATAGCTAAGCATGACATGGTTGGGCTAAACAGCCCTCACTCAGTGATCTCCTCCCCTCAGAGCACAAGTGGGTCACTGCAATATGGTAGAAAGTAGGCTGCCTTCTGCATTATTCTAGACACAAGAAGCACTTACAATGTCAGATTTCCCCTGTAATTGGGCATATGCTAAGCCTCAGGCTCCTCCTATGTTGTTTTCACAACGAACAATATAATGCTACAGCCTTGAATTGCAGAGTCTATCTTCCAATTTTGTTTAAGAAGAATGACAGCTAAAACACCGCAGAGGGGATTTAAAGAACAACTTTTTTACAAGATGTGAAACAAACAGAATTCTTATATAGCTCTACATAGTTCAGAAGTGCTTCAGTAAATACACTATAGGAGTTCTGTTTCTGAGGACATACAGTACCTCAGAAGCAGTGATGTGTATGTTCACTAAAGCAGAAGCCAAGCATTGTTCATAAACCCCCTTAAAAAAAAAAAAATGCAAACCAAAAACCAGAATACTTGCTTTCACTTAGACAGTCATACAGCTGCAGAGCTTGTGCCTTTGCAAAAATTGACGCTGGGCGGGGATAAGGAGCGGGGCTGTGGGTTTGTCCCCTTGACACTCGTTAATTTTTGTCTCGTCCTGCCCCCTGGTGGGAGCACAGGCCGCGGGTCTGCTGGTTTCACAGACGCGTTTCTACAATGCAACCCCACACTATACTGCATTTCTTATACTGCTTTTTGTGGCCAAGAATGTGTGTCAATTAACATACGAATTATTTAATTGAATACTAACGGAAATAAAACAACATTATTATTTAATAAAGTAATTGTTTTATCCAAATAATTAAATAAAATAATTACTTTCTCTAAAACTTAAAAAATCACCTGCACAATATTCACATTGCAATAAATATCCTTTCTATTCCAGATAGATAATATATATATATAAACACACAGTGCTTATTACTCAGTGCTGTTTTAGTAGGAGCTCAAGATATAGCAACATCTACAGTGTGAAAGTTACTTTACTCAAAGATTACATAAATTCCTTTCTTTTATTTCTAGAAGGATAAACAAAATGATAGCACAGATCTGCACTGGGTTACTGCTCAGTTGTAAAAAAAATACTTTGAATCTAACAGTGGGGAATAAAAAAGCAGACTAAAAGCAGACATAAGCAGAATAAAAGGGCTTAAAAGTGTTAACACTTGTCATCCATTTAATGCTCCAATTCTACTCTCACTGAATGATATCCTCTAAGAGTGGCAAACTAAGATACTACCAATCTTAACCTTGTCAGCCATGCTTGGATTATTTTTGACACACCTGTGTTGCACCCTCAATTCCTTCATCTCATTTAAGCTCCAAACACCTCTGTATACTCTTGAAGTCCTTCAGGTAGCCAGGTCACCCACTGGCCTTTCAGGGGTCTCTTGTACCAAACTCCAGGTTCTACAGACACTAATGGTAGTAGGCAGCACATTCTGCTCCTGTCTACACCCAGGCTGTAGGGGAGGGGGGATATCCTTCAGCCCCACTCAGTTCACTGAACTGGCAGTGAAAACAGCAGCACTGCAGTCTCTGAGCACACCTGAGCCATTGAGGTAACACTGTTTGCCTGGGGTGTGACACTGGAGCCCGTTTTACCCCCCGTGCTTCTGGAGCCACCACCGGCATCCTGATAAACCAGATCAGTCTCAGCAACAGCCAGAACCCTGTCCATCCCACTTTCTGCAGGGACATCTGCCAAAAAACAAAGGGATTTTATACCTTTCCTTGGTTTCCTACTACATAATGTGTGTTCTTGCCTACAGGGAGCAGGAATTACTTTTGAAAATGCAAGCTGATAGAAAAGCTCAATCCTGTTTGCACCCAGACAGTTCAAATCAGAAGCTACTGTAAAGGCATATAGAAAGACAAAACACCAAAGCAGCAGAAAATATCAGAAACCATAGCAGAGGTTTAATGATTCCCACATGTATTTTGGCCTGGATTCTCAGCTGGTAGAGCAGCACAATTTCCACTGCCTTCAATAACTGTTTTGCAGCCATGGAGAATCCAGCCATGTGTGACAGCTTAGGGCAAAGGGAGATGAGACATCTTCCTGCAATTACATAACAGTTTGCCTAAGTGGTGAATTTACAAGTTGCAATCAACTGGTCTGCCCTGCAGAGGCGTGTGAAAATGCCTCGGGTTATGTGACACAGGACTACATCATGTCCCTGACTGATCAAAAACCCGGTATGAAATGGTAGCTTGCAGATGAAGATAAACTGCCAGCTGCAGTTCAGTTAAACCAAAATGTTTGAACAACAATTTCTTGTGACTGCATATTACCACAGCAAAACCTTTTCTCTATTTAAGCGTCCAACCAAGACTAATTTGTGGTGAAACATTTAGGGACTATATGTCTTGATGAACTCCAAGTACTGGGGTAAAAAGGATTGTGTTTTTAGGGCTGTTTGATGGCTTATCTTAATTATGCTCTCACCACAAAATTAAAATCTAATGAGACCTCAGTTTGGATAAGTTCAGTTAAATTGTCAAGGGTACAAGAAAGATCTGTAAAGTCTAATTAAAGAAAAAAAAAAAAAAGAATGCTATACACTGTACACTGAAAAACAGAAAGGATTTTGTTTCATCTCCAGTGACTGTAATTGATTTAGTCCCTGACTAAATTATACAATTTATACTCTCAATAATTCAGATGAGGACCTGATTCTGCAATCCCTGTTTATGTCAAACAGCACACACTCAGGTGAATAATAACATTGATTTTAATATTGTAACTGCACACAGGAAATAAGTAGGAAGCTTTGCAAGGTGAGAAAGTAGCTTATTATTTTGTGATACTTTGAACACACTACCATGCTTAAAAGTTTTTTGTTTGGGCTATCTACTCCATAAGTAGTTTACTTGACATGGTCAGGGAAGAGGCAGACAGTCAAACCCTGCTGACTGACAAACAGCCTGGGAAGTTGGAGCAAGCTTCCTGAAGCAAGCTAGAGACAGCACAGGTCTGTCCCTCTGCAGAAAGGACCCCTCAGGGCCCAGCTCGTGTTAAATTCTGCAGGAGCTGCATGCGGAAATTTATAAAGACCATTTGCATTGACATTCTCTTAGGCTGGATCAGATCTAACATGCTGTACTACACAATGTAAATTGCAAATATTGGTTTTCAGTATAAAAATGGACAAACTGTAGCTAATTAAATATTGCACTGCCTTTGGAAAAGCAAAGAGGATAAGAGGAGGCTGAGGGCTATCTGTACTCAGGCCAGTGACCAGAAACTGCAATAAGGAAAGCACTTCTAGCGCTGGGCCCTGCTTGGTGATTTCACTGCAGCCTCTGGTCTGTGTCTGGGCTCTCACTGCCGGTAGCCTGACTGGAAATTAATTCACCTTATGGAAATCTCCCTGCAGAGATTTTGTGGCAATGACTAGTGTGGATGATGACTATCTCGTCAGACTCCCAGTGCCTTAAGAATTATGACCAAAAACTGCATGACCCGGCTCAACAATGAAATATACTTGTATATTTTCTGTCTCCTAGGCAACCACACCTTTTTGTTTGTTTTGGATTTAAAATACAAACACACATATGAAAAGATTCAGGCAAAACCACACATTATTTCCTTCAGAAGGGCATGTGCTATCCCACGCCTGAGAGATTTTTTTGCCATGGCTTGTAACAAGCAAGCCCTACAAGGAAATTTGCATCACCTCATATCGGAGAGACTTGAGGGAATCTGGCGGCTGCGTTATGGAGGTCCCGTCCAATTCACGGATCTCTGCTCCGGGGTTCGGACTGCCTCCTCCTCCCCTCCTGCCAGGACCCCAGCGGTCGCAGGGCTGTTTTTAACACTTTTCTCCTTGCTGCTCAGCTCCTTTGCGGCCTTTCCCCTTTTTTAGGGCCCACGAGCATTCCCCGAGGGCTCGGCGGGCCCGGCTGCGGGCGCTGCGGGCCGGGCCGGCCTCCCCTCAGGGCGGCCGCCCTCAGCGGGGAGCCCCACAGACCCGCGGTGCGGACAGCAGAGCACAGACAGTACAGCACAGCACAGCACACAAAGCACAAAACAGAACAGCACAACATAGCCAGCACAGCACAGCACAGCACAGCACAGCACAGCCAGCACAGAATAGCACACACAGCACAGCACAGGCCAGCACAGCCAATACAGACAGTACAGTACATACAGCAAAGCAAAGCAAAGCGTGGCCAGCACAGACCAGCACAGCACCCTGGGCGCTTGCGGGCATCCAGCGGCCTGAAACGTGCACCGCTCAGGAATGACAAAACTTTTCTGGTTTTCCTCGATGATAAGTGCCGGGTTTCCCCACTCACAAAGGGCTTTTTTGGGGGAGGGGGAGGGGGAATTTTCTGAAATTTCCGTGATCCCTCACAGTTCAAGCAAGTTGAAATTGACTTCTCCATAGTGAAGTGAGTCATTGTAATCTTTCACTCACATTAGTAATTACATCCCACCCTGGCTATTTGAGCTGGTCAAAATTACTGAGAGAAACATACCAGCAGCTCAAAAGCACTTGCATGAAAGAAATGAATGGAATTTGAGAATTAAAACCACTCCCAGGTGACAGCTGCATAGCCTGTTAGCAACTAAAGTAGCACCAACATTTCCAATCTGGTTCTCCTAAAACAGAATTTTTACCCCAAGAGAAACTGTGAACTCTTGCTTTTTATCTTAATTCAGGATGAAAAAAAAATCTTAAAAGACAAAAAAATTACTTGAATGTTTTCCTGGAAGAAAAGACAAAAAAATTACTTGAATGTTTTCCTGGAAGAAATGTCCATTTTCCAATTTCCTACCTCTTTGGAGTATTCTCTCTCTGCAAAAGCACTTTTATCCCAGGAGGGAATATTTTAATGGAATATGTTTGATATGCATGTTCATCACCCAAAAGACACAAGCACACATCTTAGCTTCCCCAATGAGCAATGTAATTCTCCTCTCAGATCAGCCAAATGTATTTCAACAGGGCAGCAAACCAGCTGGACAGTCCTTACATCTACTTTTCCAGCTCACACTGCTGGAAAAATTCTCACCACTCACTTGAGAAAGTGCAGGCTAGCAGGACAATAAAGGATAAGTGAATATGCAAACAGGAGTCTAATCTATTTCTTATCTGTGTGCAAAAATTAAAAAGTAACAACTTGGAATTAATTGTTGAGGGTACTCAGTATACTAAGAGGGGAAAAAAAAGAGGCAGCCTTGGATCAAATATTCTTCTAGAAGTTGCTATATAGAGATAAAACCCTCCTTTTGCATAACTACTTTTTAATCTTACTAGATTTTTAGTATAATTAACACTTAAGGTCTATAAAGGGCCATTAAATACTCCAATTTTATATTTAGAAATTCACAGAATTTCTTCAAAATCAACAAGCATCCATTTTTTACTTGAAGCTATTAGAAATTCATCACCCTTCTCCTGATTCCTTTAAGTCATTTACAATTGTAACCTACAAAAAATTCACATGAAGCATTATAAACCCACAGCAATATAATCATGAGAGCAGCCTCTTTACTGCAGCAGGATTACAAATAGAAATGCTCCTCTTAACATGGCTGTGGAGTTACAGTCCAGCTTCTTAGTACTCAGGGTTAAAGAACTGGTTAAGAAGTTTTTGCCTGGGTTTTACAGGAGAAATCATGCTTTATAAATCATGTGTGGCATATCCTCTGAGAGCCAAGAGCTCTCAGGAAGCCCAGTTTCCTTTTCCTACCATCACCACATATACCATAATTATTGCTTTTATCTTCCCACCGGTACTGAAAGAAAGTCTCTTCTGCTGCTCTTTTACATTTTTCAGTAGATTTATACAAGTTACATTGCATGAAAGTCTGGACTTTCATTAAAGCAAAGTAATGAGATAACTTTTATATTTGCATTCAGTTACAAAAAACAGACCTATTTTTAGAAAGTAGTTTATATTGAATCACAGAATATGCTAAATTGGAAAGGTCCATCAAGTCCAACTCTTCTGCCCTGGGTTAATATCATTCCTTCATTCCTGTGAGTTCTTAAAGAGAAAAAAAAAATTATTTGTACTACAGTACAAAGTGATTATATCACCCTAAGAATGCCTGACTATGCTAATAAATACACGAAACAATAAAGTCACTTCCTGCCCCAAAGAGGTACACTTTAAGCCTACATGACAACAGATGGAGAAAACCCTGGAGTATTAATATTGCATGCACCAGAAGGGAATATTCTCACTGTGTGTGGATTAGACTGTGTGCTGCTGCTAGTTGTACTGAAAGTCCTTGGTCCAATACCACATCTTGCAGGACTGGAGGTGGAATAAAATTTTCTTTCAGTCTGCAGATTGAGTGTAGCCTCCCACACATTTCATTATCCTGCTGTCAAGGTTCATTCTCACTGGCATTGTCATTTTTATCTTGAAAATGTTTTCAGAATGCAAGAGGCTCAATGGAAAGAATCGCTGACACAAGTTTGGCATGCTTTTCTGTAAGCAGTAGAAGAAAACTCTGCCTGCATTGCAGGCATGATAATCAGCATATCCCAGGGGTAAGTACTTGTTTCCCTTATCTGAAAGCGTCACACAACATAACTGTACCAACAGTCATGACTTACTTTTGTATCAGTGCACCAGTGGTCAACAGCAGGGAAAAGGAGAACTTAGTAAAATATATAACGTTGCCTTTTAATATGCAATGTCTGGAGTATTTCTGCAGCAAACTACTGACCTGAAAGTCCAGACGGTTTTTAAGCTGTGCCCTTACAAGCAATTTTCCCTCTCACCAAGTCCCTTTAAAATCTGTAATGCTAGTCTCTACTGAGAACAGAGTTTGGCATACCTCAAATACACTGTAGAGTGTGTTTCATTTCTGAGAAGCTTTGTTTCTTCTTCTTATCTCCAGTACATTTGAACTTGCATAGAAAGACTAATCAAACCAAAAGAATACTCTGTCTTAGACTGTGTATGTGGACCAGATGTGCTTCTGTTGATGTTGCTGAGAGGTTTTTCCCTGTGGATTTGAACTGGAAACATGAAGAGGCCATATGGTAGTAAAGATAATTTACATAGCACCTTTTATCAACAAATATTACAAAGGACCTTGCATATCACCTACTGTACAGGAAGAATTTCACTCAGAACTGAAACACAAATATCTCTGGGGTAAAACCTGGACATACATAAGAGCACACAGTAATGCTATAAAACTATTTCTAATTAGTTGTGAAAAATAAAGTCACAGCAAACTGAAATTGTGAGAGGAGCACAGGTGGACAAGTTCTATTTACAAATCAGTTGCAATCTGCACAGTTTCACCCTCTATGTGAAGTAGTAATTTATGAGAAGTAGTTTATTCCTTTTGATAAGTGCAACTCTGATAAAATTATCTTCAAATAGAGACATTAAAAACAGAGCAGAATACTAAGTGGATAATTTCATTTCAGTTTTTGCAGATATTCACTGTACATATGCACAGTAGATGTGTATACCTCATCTTAATCTCAGTGTCCCAGTAGGTAATGTGGCCAAGAAAAGTTATACTAATTTTTGTATTCGTTATAGGTGGGAGTGTGGGAGGCTCTGAACATTTTCCAATACTGTCATGAATGTCACTACTGAAGCAAGAATAATCAAGAAAAACAATAGCTTCAAAGACAATATAATTTTCTTTCTATCCATGTTGGGGAAGATGAACAGTAGAAGATAGAAAATATGATAGATTGCAGTATGCATCAGGGTCATCAAAGAAAACAGTCATAATTTTGAAATGAAACTATGTAAAATTCCTTAGTAAGGTTTATTATTTGAAAATGTTACCCCCTTCCAACCTTACTTCCAGTTTGAACCTTGTTTCAGTCCCAAATCTGTCTAATGTGCTTTAGATATATTCATATTATATTTGTCTGCTGTAAGAGGGCAATTCTAAATGCTACTCAACAAATCAAATTAATATTAAGTAGACATACAATATAATTTATATTGTGTATTTATAGAGCTCCCAGAACAATTTACAACAAAATCATTCACTGCACCTAAAATGAAATCAGAAACATAGTTTTATGTAAAGAGACTTTTGGAAGAAGAATTTTCAAAGAATCCAGAAAGTTCATCTTCCAGGTCCTATCTTTTGATTTTCTAAGAACTTCTGCCAATCCACAGTAATCCAGGCCTGGTCACACAAAGTCCCAGCAGTCTTAATATCACATTTATCCTCATAACCCAGCCATAGTGGTCCTTCCTGTCCCGCACTGCAGTGTTTTGTAACCATGAGTGCAATGATTTTCAGTATAGCCATGGAACAACTGCAAAACCCCTACGTATTTAACTAGCTGCTAATTAGGAGTAAAGAGTTTTCTTGAAGCTGTTCAATCTCTTAAAATTGACTGTGCCAAGATCTGTTGTCCAGATATTCCTGTTCACTTCAAGGGAATAACTGCAGAGAGAAACTGTACTGCAGACACACCAGTACTTGAAAATTATAGGTTAGGAAAGACAGCAAAGATTTCATTATAAGAATTGCAGATCTCTGAGGGGGAGCAACACAGCCATGTGTGGAATTTCTGTGTGCTTACCCCTTACATGCAACCATTTAGCATTCCTCAAAAATGGGCACTAGCAGTATTACTCCACAATTATGATGCCCATTTTCATGGTCATGCTTTGTTCACCCTCCTGATGGCAGTCACCTCTGCTTTCAGTCAGAGGTGTGGAATAACATGAATACAGTACGCTCTTACCCCCAGGAGCAATTTTCCTTTTTTTATTTGTATAGTCATGTGCACTAAAAGGATGTGAAAAGGCTATCATTAAACTACCCTTAAATATGTTTAATGGCACCACATGCTGACTCAGAAATTCCTTTCTCCCAAGCCCATATAAAGCTGAGAGTCTAATTGCAAATGCTGTATTACTGTGTTGATAAATGTACCATATCATTAATTTCTTTTCAGAAAAATTTCATGCAGGCCTTTTATAATACAATGTTTTAAAGATCAAACTCAGTATATCCATTTAGAAGAGCAATCTCTGTTCTTAGCTGTAGTAAAGTAGTAATAATAACACTATAACTGTACTTTAGATCTTCAAAGCACTGTATGGGTATTAAGCAATTTGTCTCTCTTGGCAAGGATTTTAGTATGCATTGGACAGTAAGTAGCAGCAGGTACCTTGTTTCTTCTTTTTTTTTTTTTCTTCATTATTTTCTCCTTCCTGTTTTATTCCCCATAGGCTAGAAGTGTGTCACTTCTCCATTTATGGGAATTCTAGAAATTCCTTACTAGTGCTACTGAATGGTTTGAATTTGCTTTTACCAGCCAGAGCAATCCATCAGACTCCTATTATTTGTAAGATATCTCAGGAACAGAAATGAGAGTCAACTTTCTTTTTCTTTTTTTTTTTTTTTTCCTTTTTGTTTCCTAGCTCAAATTTTCTTATTTACTATCACAACTAATAAAACCAGAATAAGCAAGAATCTGTCTTTTGCAAGTGCTGGAGTAGAAACTCACAATGAGTGCAGTCCCAGGGATGTTATTTTCACAAATACAAGAATAAACATTATTATTCTTTGTGCTTTTCAAAGTAGCCCAGTGAAACAGGGCCTGACAATCCTCACTTTCCATAGGAGACTACCCTCCTTTCTAGATGGCAGAGGTAAGTGCAAGCAAAAGAGGCAGTTCTGCTCAGAACCAAGGGTCAAAGGTACAGAACTAAGATCTGTAGAGCCAGAGCTCGTCACAGCAGCAGTGAGAGTTTGCCATTCCAGAAATCAGTTGAACTTCAAATCTATTGCACTCCCATTCCACCCAGAAGCTGCTACAGTCTCCATTCCTCTTTGCAGCAACTCTTCTTTCTGTAAATGTTCAGCATTGTAAAGTACTCACGTCCTTGAAAATTCTAATTAAATCCCAAGGAGACGGAGGAGTCTGCAGATGTAACAAGCATTAATTCATTTTTCTCTGTTGTCAAAAAAAGCAGTCAATGTTTAAGTGCATTACATCCATTTATCTTCTGGTTATCCAGGAAACTATTTCTATAAGCTTGTGTTGCAAACATTTTCAATAAACATTTTCAATAAACATTAAAATAAAATCGCTTGAGCAGTTTGGCTTGTGGAAATTCTCCCAAAATTGAGAATTACCCACAAACAGAGGTGCAATCTCACTTCTAAATTGTATCAACATGGGTGTGAGTCATATTCACAACAGCTGTGAATGTGCTGTGACTTCATGTTGCTTCACTGTCTTCACTTCCTGTCTCCTAACACTGTGTCCTGGAAGTGCTCTGCCACATGCTGGCTTCCCCAGAGCTGCATGGATATTTCTGAGGAAGTAATTCTGAAGAGCTAAAAACCCAGCTCCCTTCTTCCATGACCAGTAGATCTGGAGAAACCAGTCCCTGCCCAGTGATCAACTTGACCTTTGCCAATACCACTAAACAGTGCTCCAGGAATTAGCAGGCTGATATTTTGCCATAGAGACAGCACTTTCCTGTCACACAACAAAAGAAGACATTAGCTTCTTAGATGGCCAAGTCAATCATCTTTGATTCAGATGTTTTTTAAGCTTTTTTATTGAAAAAAATAATATGCACATGGTTTATGTTTCCTATTATATCTAGAGATATATTCTGAATTCTCCTTTTGAGGCTTCAGTAGCTATAGAAAAACTTCTGATGACAAGAAATTAAGAAAGTGAAGGGTAGGACTTGCTAGAAGAATTTATGCAGCTAAGGACAGAATACAAGACTTCAGGGTCTGAAAGGGTGAAGTAGAACTGTTTATCTGTCATGCACATAGAAAAGATTTCTGAGCTGATTTATTGCTTAGCTTTTGAAAGATCAACACAGTCACATGGGAAAAAATCACTGTTTTCTTTTCTTCTTTCCAGAACTATAAACCTGTATTTCAAAAGCTATTGTTGAAGTGGAGGATTAGATGAAAAGGTTGATCCCTGACTCAGTTTTCAAGGGCAGGTCTCATGCTACTTAACCCAGGAATTTCCCCAGTTTTCTGTTGCATTCTATGCTGCCATCATCTGGCTCTTTTCATAAAATCTGACATTTTATAAATCTCAGTTATCTCCAGGCCTGAATTTCTCTTTGGGTAAGAATCTTCAATGCTTTTCATGATGATCTCTCAGAGTATGAATTTACTTTTTCTCAAGCAGCAAGCATCTCTCTGCATCTCCCCTTGCCAGAAAATTTACCCAGACTCTGGGCTGGGCATGCAGCTCCCTTTGCCTGAGTACTCAGGATGGAGGGAGGATATTAATTTATGTGGCTGTTCATACTCCAGAATACCATTCTGATTCTAAATCTCTTCAATCACCTAGCAGAGATTTCTTGATAACTAGCCAGTTACTTCTAGCCTGCCAGCCACCAGCATCTTGACTATGCTTTCCTAACTAAGGGAATGCAGACATTTGGTCATGGAAAACACCTCTCCTCCCACAGCAAAGGGTGTTACCAACTCTCCCAGTGGTTTACTTAAATATAAACAGGTTGTTTACTCACTCCAAGGCAAATCTTATCTTCTGCCCGATGGGGCAATGATAAAAAGTAACAGAAGCTTTCCAACGGGCTTAGATGGATCCACACTGCTTCCAAGATATCCCAACCTTCGCCTCCTTCTCATATGTCTGGCAGCCAGAGTGGAAGATTCAGAAACATTAATCTGGCTTAACTCTGGATTTCTGATGGCAGGTAAAACTCTGAGGCAACTGTGAAAGCATTGGCACTAATACAGACACAGAGAAGAACAATATATACATTAAACTTTGCTTCATCTTTAGATTGCAGCATACCCCGCTGGGTTCTGAGGAAAGGCTTCTCCTGGAGCATTTCCAATGCTTGGCTTTTTGTCTACTCTGATCTTCACAGAGCTCTCTGTCTCTGTGCATGCCAGGAAAAGCCTGCCTAGCCAAACATGCTCAGCTGCTTTGTCTTCCTGCTGAAGGGTTCACCGAACCTGTTCTGTAGGTAACCAGGACAGGAGAGCCAGGCTGCCTCTCTGCTGCCCAGCCACACCCCAGCTCCAGGAACAAAACAGAAGGAGGCTGCAAAGAACATTTCTGTCTTACATGGAACAGCAAACAAGCAAGCACTGCACATCCCTCTATCACAGCACACATCAATCAAGGCAAGCAGTTCTTGACAGGACACTAATCAATCACCACAGGGAGACAGCAGCATGGGGAGACATTCCAATATGTTTTCCTTCATTCTTTTTCCTGAAACAGGAGAGGGAAGTTAAATAAGGCTCTGCTGGAGCTTGTGATGCACATTTTTCAGGTATGGTAATTACTGCCTACAAAGGAGACTTTGAGGCCTATAAATTAGAATGAACAAGTCTTGGGGCAAACCAGAAAAAAAAAAGGGCATATTTACATAGGGACTCTAAGGAGAGGGGAACCTAAAAAGAGAAAAGATGGGAAACTTGGCCCTAGAAACAACAAATATTTCTGCTTCATTTTAATTTTCACATCCAAGTCCTGAGAAAATCTACAGAATGAAAACCAACAATAATAGACATTTCTTTAATGAACAAAATAGAAACATGCATAATATTTGGATTTGCAGAAGTGACCACTTATTTTGCCTGAGGACCAACTTCAAATGACAATGTGCTGAAGCTTACAGGTTCTGTATTTGCTATTTATTTTTGCAATGACCGAACAGAAGTGGGACAAAGTAGCTGGACAGCTGCATAAAACCTCCATTCTGAATTCAAATCTGAATTGGACCTCAACCAATACACACAGGTCTTGAGCACCACTACCTGCCTCCCTTAAAAATCTTCACTGCTCTAAATAATGGATTATTTTCTCCTTATACATCCTGGCTGAACTGGACTGAAACTTTCAGACCCAGTTGGGAACTGGGAGAAGTGGAACTGCACTCCCAAGGTTTAAAAGAAGTATCAATTCTAATAAAGCAGCACAGAAAGTAAATATGATCCTCTAAAAGTACTCATGTCAGAACAGTTAAATATTAGAGGCTTGAGGAAACACCTTTTACACAGTTGCTGGTAGAAGAAGTGCAGACAAGCCGTATATTGGACCTATATAACATTGTATTTATTTCTTACACCACCAGTTTTCATAGCCTTGACCTGTGAAACAGTAGAATAAGAAGAAAATAACGAAGCAAACCACATAGAAATATGTGCCCAAAGTTCCTCACTCAGGGATTACACAAAACAAAGAATGTTTCATTTCAACTTTCAAGCAGGCTCTCCATGTTTCTGAAGAGTGCTGATGCCCTGTGATATCTGAGCAAGACAGAATTAGGACTGTACACACTGCATTCCTCCTTGCTTTATTAATAAAACAATAATGAACCCAGTGGTGCAGAAGCAACAGAACATGCTGCTATGAAGGAGACCTCAAAGCCCACTCAGCTGCTTCACTGGTGTGTATTAAAATTAATGAGTTTCTGCTGCAGAAGGAAAGAGATGTCCTTACAGGGGAATGAGATCTATGATCTTTATATTGTAGCACAACCACTGAGAAGCACAGAAATCTGCACAGCTCAGTCTCAAATAACAAATATCTTTTTACAGAGGAAGGCAAGGACAGGCTGAATACACTTGCTGTACATATTGAAAGAGGGGATAGGAGAGTTTTTCATTTGCATCTTAAGCACTTTCCCACTAGTAAAAACTGGATCAAGGCTCTCTCCCTCCCCCACCCTCATTTTTATAGCTAAGTGAGAAAAATATTGGCAATATTGAATGCCAGCCAGCGGCTGAGGCTGCTAACTCAGCCATTATCACCACAGTATTTAATAGCTGTCAGTTAAAGAGCCCTGATATTTGTACATGGGAACATATACCTGGAGGTCAGCACACCTCATTAATATTTCTGTTTATTTCATCCTTCACAGTACTTTTGAGCTTTTAATGCTTTCCAGTTAACAAAGCAAAATTTTGAAGCAACTATTAGGTTGATAAATAATACCATTTTAAAAATGTTGTTTCATTAAGACAGCTCAGTTTTATCCCAAATTCTTCAAGGCTTCATTCGACTGCAAAGAGGAGTTACTAACACACTGCTACAATAGCATCTCTGTGAAATTTATTTCCTGCTTAGGAGCTCCAATGAGAAACAAAAGTAGCCATCATATTTCATATCTGAAGCATGTCAAGTATTTTGTGAGCTCAGTTCAAGTCACTTGCTTGGACTGAAGTTGTAACTGGAGAGTACTTTAATCAGAGATTATCCTAATTCTATAGAATAATTACCTAAAATCTTAAAGAGGATCATTTTCTTATCACTTCCTTTTGTTAGGTATTTCTAGAGGATAATTGACCTCAGATATATTAATGAGTGCTAGCTTCAAATATAGTTTAAAACAAGTGCTGAATCATGATAAAATTCAGAAAACCAGGATCAACTCAAAACTTCTCTGAACTGTACTCTGAGGCATCAGGTACTCCCATTAAATGAGGATAATTGATCTCAATCTATTCAGAATTGAATTTTAGTACACTTTCTAATCTTTAGTTCATTGCAATCTGGGGAAAACTGCTACAGAGCAGGAAAAAAAGAGGAGGGGAGAAGGTGGGAGGGGGACGCAGATAACACACAGGATGGACAGGCCCAAACAAACAAACACAAAATACCCACACCAAAACCAGGCTTGAGGAAGCATCAACAATTAAATTTCCTAATGTGTGGCTATGATTTATACCTAAAATCTTTACATCGCTTTGTAGAGCTTGGTGTTTTCCACAGCATAACCTACATCTCAGTCTGCAAACTTCTTCTGTTCTAATTTAGTCAGCCTATTAACAGTATCATATAAAGGCAGCATTTTTTAAATCTCATTAAAATCCAGAAATTTGCTACACTGCCATGCCATTAGGTCCCTGTTAGTCCAGAAACATTCCATTGGGGCTGCATTAGTTCATTACTGAAATAGACTTTTCTTTTAGTCTCGCTAGAGTCAAGCTTTACCAAAAGCATACTACATCTAGAAACTTGTAGTATGTTTCCAAAGTTCAGCCTCTATCATTACTTTTTTGGAGAAGGGTTTTGGAAAGACAAGAAAGAATATGGAAGGGAAAATCTGTCCCAGAAGACTCCAGAACCAGTCATTTATATGACATAAAGAGAGGATGATCTATTTTGTCCCTTGCAAATCTCCCTTTGTGTCTCTTTCCCCTACTGTTGTAGATGGGGCAAACCTGAAGCTGAGCCCCAGAAAGTACCTGGGGAATGCTCTGATTCTGGGCATAATTTGAATCCAACCATAGCTGATTCCAGCTTGTCCAGTTTAAGCAGAGCAGAACCTCAGCACTGAGCAATCTGACACATGTACAGTAAAATCTCACACCAGACTCTGGCAAAGCATTGATTTCCTTCCTTCTTCCCCGCTAACATGGAGAAGTGCAACTGGGTGTGTGGCCCCACAAAAGAGTGATTATTGAGAGACATTTCCACAAGGCCAAAGAATCAGAGACCACCTCTGCTAAAAGGAGCCACCAGCAGCCAGAGGACATGTCCACATCAGCAAGGACTGGGGGTCACTGGAAACAGAGCTGGGCAATGAGAGGGAGCTGATGACCTGACATGCTACCATGAATATTTCATTAGAGTTTATCTCAAAAAAGAGAAATCTGGTCTCACCAGGGACTGAATTCATCCAGTGAGCATTGAAAATGCTCTTGGAAAACATTGTCCTTTCAGTTTAATCTGGAAGAGATCCAATAAAGCATCCCAAGACTACTCCATGGTGTGAATCAAAGCACATTTACCAGGGACAAGCAGATTAGCTTCAGAAGCACATTCCTGATCTGAACTAGACTACTAATCTAGATGCATTGTAAATTCTTCTGCATGAGATCCTAACAGCACAATATACAGAGGGGAAAAATTATTTTGTACTATGCTCAGACATGCATCAGTGGAAGTGGAATCAGGATGCATCTTCCAAAGTAAAGTGATGCTATGCAAAAGCCAAACAGATAAGCAGGCAATTTTTAAAAAATCAAAGATAATGGAAGGAAGCAATTTAAGGTAATTTTACTCCCTTTAAGAGTAAAAATTGCTTTTACGTTTCAATCAAATGAGAGCATCTATGCAACATAAGGCACAGAGCTAAGCACCAAGCAGTGTCTCCTCTAGTGTCTCGGATGTTTCTCCAGTGGTATTCAGGTGACAGAAGAGAAATCAGGATTTTTTTATAGGCTTAAGACCTTTGACACTCTCGGCTTTTTTTTTTTTTTTTTTCTTTGTAATCTAGTCACACAAAATTAAAGATATTTTGATATGCTTCAATGGAAATAAACTTCTTTTTATTCAGACAGAAATTAAATATAGCAACAAAACTCCAAAACAATCTATTCTCAGCACCCTGTGAGGGGCTAGAAAACAATAGCAAATGTGTATATTTATCTGGAAATGTTTACAATACACTTATGAATTTCTTTCTTAATTAAGGAATTTCAGAGTTACTAATGTCAATGGTGGTCTGGTGCCAAATGAAACACAATTTTTATCCCCTGCAGTTGCTCAGTTCTTAGGCAATATCTGCAAATCTGTAGAGACTTCAAGTCAAGCTGTGAACTTGAGTTTCAATATCTCAACGTTTTTACCCAATTTTAAGGAAATCTAAATACGTTCAGCTCTTGACTGATTTAGGTGGCACTACATGAGAACTACATAGAAAAGCTGAAACTTCACACACTTTTCTTCTGCCTCTCAGACCTGGCCAGTAGAACAAAAAATAATGAAGCATAAATCATTAGCTGCCCTGAATGCTTCAGTTGTTTTCTCTTCTGGTTAAACTGAACAATAGTGAAAAAGATGATACCATAACAGAGGAATAAAAGGTGCTCTTTTGCTTTGCAGCGGTTTTGGGTTAAAATTCAACAGTAGCAAGAGTCAAGAGAAAGTAATCAAGAAATTATCATGGCATCTATAACACTGTGCAGCAGTTCTGGGAACAAAAATCACCTCTTCACACAAACAAAATTCCTGTAGTCCAGCAAATAATATTAATTTTAAGCTACAGACATTACCATATCAAGACAAAGGGCTCAGTATAACATAAAGCCAAAGTGGTCAGTGCTTCTTAATGTAGATGTGTACATAGATTTGATTGTAGAGCACTGACTGCAAGATCCTGCTTTATGCACCACATAGATGCAGATAATGCTTTCATAAATAAGATTTTAAGAAATTAACTTATGGGAGCAAATTTTCTTACCAAAGTCTGGCAGGTCCATCTCCGCTCCAGTCTTTTTTCAGTATTTGTGTAAGTTCATTACCTTCTCATCCTGGTTTTAATATCATCGAGGCATTTTTTACCAAAAAATTGACCAAACCATTCACAGTAGATCAAAATTAAACTTTTGTAGTACTTGAACATGGCACACAGTTAGTCTTTATTTAAAATACACATGCATAAAAATTATATCATTATATCATTCTATAAATTCTCAGTCCTTTTAAAATATGCTGATAGGCTTGTAGCAAAAACAAACAAACAAAAAAAAAAGGCAAAAAACCCCAAAAAACAACAACAACAAAAAAACCCCAATCAATTCCACGTGTGTATTTTTAGAGATCATCTAAAAAACAATTCTAGAGAGAACTACTCACAAATGAGATGCAGCGGCCGCCAGAGGGAGAGCTGGCCGCGCCAGAGCCCAGGGAGCTCGGCAGCGGCTGCAGCATCACTGCCCGCACCGCGCACAGACAGACAGACAGACACACACACTGCTGACAGCCGGGCGATCCCCCATGCACAGAACTCCTTCTAAAGGAAATGTCTGTACAATCTCAGCATTTGGGTTCCTGTGTAATCTAAAGATGCAAATCTCGACTAAAGGAGTTGATACTCAGTGCCATTGCAGATTAGTCTCTTAACCTCCTTTAAAATTATTTTCTTACTAGCATTTAAGGTATTTTTCTTATCTTTTCCTGGAGAAAATAAAAAACTAGGGCAATATAGAGAGTAGAATAAAAGGATCTGTAGGAGTTCTACCTGACACCTACAAAACCGTATTTTCCACTTATTTTTGCTTACCTACCCACAAGATGGGAATAAGCCAAGAAGGAAAGCTAGGAGCTGGCACTGTGACAGAGTTCACCAGCCTTCAGTCTCTGCTGGTAGGAGGCCAAACCCTGTGACTAGTGAGTGCCAGAAGTCAGTAGATCTCCCTGTCAGAAGGAGCAGACCTTTCCTGGAGCTGGTAACCTCAGCCAGCAGGAGAAGCTCTGGGAACTGGGGCACTCTGCTGCAGAGCACAGCTGGGACCAGCCACGTCCACGGACCTGGTCACACACTGCCACACAGCTGGCAGTCTGTGCTAACCAAAGCCTGTGCCAACCTGCTCTGACTCATATTACAGAACATACAACAATATCCCAGCTGGCCTTTGAATATTCCCACAAAGCAAAGAGATCCCACATTGCCAAAATGGAAAAAATTAAAAAGACCACGCCTTTCTGTTATAGTTCAGAGATTTCCCAGTCCCTGAAACCTCCACAGCAAAGGGGCTATGGCCCCTCACACTTCTGACCTGTTCACTATCTCCCTGCTCCCTTAGCTCTTTGGTCCTGACATATCTGTTTAGAAAAGCAGCTTTTCCAGATTATTCAATTTGCCTCATATACAGCTTGAACAGTTCAAAATGAATATTCCTTTGGCTAAGTCTCCCTAAGATTTGATGGAGATATCCTCTGTTACTGAAGCGTATGTTGAATCCTGCAGAGTCTGAGATATGGCTCAGAGGGCATCCTGCCAAAAAACAGCCATTTTCCCCTCTCATTCTTCCCACACAACTGATTGGATTAATCAAGGTGTTGTCAAAATTGATACAGGAAAATCCAACAGGTGCCATGAAATTATTGCTTTCAAAGCAATTTTGCATGAAACAAAACATGTATTGATTACATATCCAATATAGCATTCTCATTGTATCTCTAAAAAAATTCCCTGATCACAGAAGCTCCATTTTAGAATACATTTGCTGTGTTTTTTCCTGAGTACTGTCAAGAAAAAATTTCATTTAAAACAGTTTATCATATGAAAGTTTTTTTTTTTTTAAAACCAACCTTTAGCATCTGCCCAGCATTTTTATCTGTTCAGAAATTACAGTAAATCACAGCCTTTACCTCACCTACTAATTTAGCTAGGATATGTCCAGAACAAAGGGCCACAATAAATGCCAAAGTGAGGGCTACACCCACTTGTAAATGACACAGCCCCAGGTCTCTTAGTTAGCAGGTTAAAAATTTACTAGATTTTAACTGACATACAAGACAAGTAGGTCCCTTCAATGACAACTGATTTATCAGAGGAAAAGTCTTTAGCAAGTACTCCTTAGCCCACTGTGGACTTTTCTAAAGTATCTGTTTCCATCTGTTAATCTTAGCCCCAAAAAAGAATTTATCTGGATAGATATGGGCATGAAGAAAGCATAATAACATAGCATCAAAAGGATTTATAATCTCAGAATTTGCTGCTTCCAGTCCTCTACCTTGTTGTCAATTGCAAAGAGGTGGTGATAAATGTGACATCAAAATGCAGTCTCACGCTTTGGTTTCTGAACAACGACAAAAAAGGTAAGGTCACTATTTCTTAAAAATTTCATTTCTTAAGAAATGTGTCTATCAAAATCTGTCTTTACATTGTATTTTCATCCTGCTCTTCATTCTGCTTTTCTTATTTACTAAAAAAAACCTCCTAGTTTATACATCTACAGTTATGATGTGGATCTGGAGTATGAGTTGTTGTGCTTTCAGATGTGGGAGAAAAGGAGAGAGAGCTATTTGTATGAATGCACTATAACTTCAATGCATTTGTGCCAGCTCACAATAGATGAGTACCCATTTCAAAGGTAGAGCTACACAAATCTTAAAATATATGTGTGCCTGTGATTGCAGCTACTCTTGAGAGACAAGGGGAAAATGGTGAGAGAGGATAGAAAGAGAAGATGGAGAAGAAAGAAGATGGTGTTTTTGAAATGTAGGTGGATTTAATCTAATTGTCCTAAACCTGCTTCTGTGACATTAAATAGTATTAGAGGGTGACTTTGAATACAGAAAAATACAGTGACCAAATCACTGTGCTGATTTGGTCATCAGCAAAGCAGCAATGCATAGCAATAATTCCAATTTACATAAATACACAGATTCTGTGGTTTGGCCTTAATTTAAATCAGACTTTTTCACTGTCAAAACTAGAATAATTTATTTTAATATGTGAATCTAGTTAGCCAGTTCTCATTGTTTAAACATTCTGTATGATCAGGAAAGGCATCAAAAAGCACTGTGAGGAGAGCCATCACCAAGTAACAAATATATTTATGTATAAAAAAAATGTATATAAACAAATACTACTTCTGCTTTGCTCTGTGCATATTCTTCAGACCTCCGAGCTATATCCAGCAATGGACTGCATTAAACACCCCCCACACTGAGTTTCCTGCTGTCTCATGTGATGATTCCATTATCAGAAGTCACATTCTCATGAAGATTTTTTCTGACCTAACTTCTCAGTCCCTAACCTCTGTAAATTACAATTCCTGCTCAGCTTTTCTCACTCTCAAAATTGGTTATTTCACCTTTGAAATACTCTAACACCTTAACCTCCTCTTTAAGTTGCTGAAAAAAGGTAATTTTAATCTTCTCCTTCTTGCCTCTCTAAATTATATCCTCAGATTGAAATAAAAGGACAATCTCAATTTTCTCTGTTGTATTTTGCCCCTCTCCTCCCCAGTCCCCAACCTATCTATAGATGCCTGCACAGACAGTTTTTCTTTTGCATGGAGACATTTCCCTTGACCTTTACCTTTCCGTCACACCCTGCTTTAATAGTGATATGCAGAATATTCATTTCAGATTTAAGTCTCAGAGAAGAAAATTAACCACAGTGATTTTTGCCTGCTTGTGGTAAATGATAGCCTTGGACATATTATAGCCTTGGACATTCATTGTTTTGGTAGAGATATTTGTCTGTTTTAGGAAAACAAGCAGATTAATTAAGAACTAGTTGAGAAATTACCAAGTTTCTCCCACACTTTCACTATAGCAGTTGATGTCATTTCATTTAAATCATACACATAGCATAAAATATGGGTTTCTTCCTTTTATGTGTAAAGTTACAAATCAAATTAAAGTGGTCCTGTGCAGATTACCTAGGAACGTAGAATCTCAGTTCCACTGTCAATCAACTCTCCATGCAGAAATATTGATGCTTACACCAGGCACCCAACCACACTGTGTGAAAGGACACAAGGAAGGGAAAGGACAATCAAAGCTGATCAACGTGGAATGAATTCTAGGGCACTTGTTGAACTCTGAAATCTACCCAATTTTTATGGTGAAGCTTGCACATGGAATTGGTGTAATGACATTTTCCAGAAACTTCTAAAAAATATTGGCATGAAATTAGTTTAATCTCAGGATACCTATCTCAGTAGGTTCCTGGGAGATGTATTAAGCAGATGCAGGGTTATCTAGTGAAGAATTTTATTGCCTATGATTTTAAAAATATCACTTACTATAAAAATTACAGCACATCCAACCTTCAGCACATCCAACCTGTGAATTATTTCATGATTCACAGAGAATGCTGAAATCAAATTCTGGCAACTTCAGTCCAACAAATGGCCATTGATTCCCATAGCCTTTTTTTTCCTGAGGAAAGGATATATAAAGTTGTCTTGGTATTTGTGTGCTTCTGTTGGCTAAATATCATGGTAAATTCCTCTCAGAAATCCATGACCTAGACAAACACAAATGTTTTCCAGATTTTTCAGCAGTGCTATAGTGCTAATTTTTTTTTCCAGTTTGCATCAGAAAAAAATATTTTTAAAAAATTCCTGGTGGGACTGTGTCAGAAGTGACAGAACATAGACATGTTCTGCAGAGCAAAAGGCAGAGGGCAAACAGCAGCCCTGTGATTGCCTGGCTCTGTCTGTGTCACCTTCAGCCTGGGACTTGCACAAATCAGTCACAACCAGCTCTCTAACTGATAGCAAGGTTTGTGTGCACACAGAGCAGCAGGAGCCTGGATAAGCTCACTAATTTGAGCACTTGGAAGCAGGAAAGAAAAGGCATAATAGTCTTGCCATGAAAGTCTGAAGGTGAAAGGGATCAGGGGAGGGGAGGAAGGCTGGGTGTTGAGGGGAGTCTGGACTGACTCAGAGTGGCAGCAGTAACAGCCTGTTCCACTGTGGTCTGCCAGTGCACACAACTTCCAGCAGTGCTACAGAGCTGGGCTCAGCAGTGGGGATCATAGTTCAGCACCTTTCCAGCTGCTTCCAGGTGGTGTTTTTGTAACAAAACAGAGTAACTTTATGAAAGCACTTGAATCAGAGCAAACTGGTACTCACTGAACATGATCAGGACTTAAGAGAGATGCTTCTATTTGTTTAAAGACACTTAAAGTTCTGAAATTCCAGTGGGATTTCACAATCTGCAATGGAAATACAGTGGCAGATTATCCAGTATTATGCATTTCCATACATGCCAAAGGGCAATGTGACTCCTAGCAAAGGTGTGGCTATAGGGTGTTTCCTACCTATAGTTTTCTACATGTAGCACCAAACCTTCCCTTATTATAATTTTAGAAAGTATTCCTCTGCTTATGCTAAAGCCAACACATTTTTCCTATTCCTTTCAACTCCTGCACACCTTGTAGTACCTTTGTCCATACTGATTACTAAGGAGGTTCCAAGAGCCAGGTTTCCTGGAGGCTGATGGAGGCAGTGAGGATGAAGGGGAAGCTGCCAATGAGCAGCACTTACCTATTAGCCATTAGCTAGGGAGACTCCCACTCCAACTGTTGCCTGAGAGAGATTTCAATGAAAAGATTACCCACATTTGATAAGGAATATTCCCAGCTTGGGAAGGACTCATGCTTAGTAGATGGTAATAACATTATTCTAATATTTAAAGCGTGTCAAGCAGTGCAAACAGGTTAAAATATTTCATTATGGATTCATTGAGGTATAAATTAACTGAGTGGTGCTAGGCTGATAGCTTAATTCTCAAATTCATATGTAATTTTCTACTTTGGATGAGCCAGGCATTGATTGAAATAGCCAACGTAGACCTGTAAACAAATAAAATTAGGGAAGAGGAGTTGAATTTTTGCCTGGTTTACTCTATAACACAGTATTTACTTCCAGTCTACAATATAGTCCCTGAAATGAGCACACCAAAATAATTTTCAGGCAATTAACACATATGAGACAGACTTTGGAGAGATCATTGGCACAGCCAACTCTTGACAGGCCTGCCAATGAATGCTGTTATGAAAAAAACCACATAGAAGCTACTGGAAGTTCTTTCTCAAAATGTCTGCTGGGGTCCCGACATGAAGTGATGGGTGACTTGTCACACACTATTCCTACAAAGCAACCATTTCTAGCAATCACATAGTCTATATAAATATGCAAATAAACTTGTATGAAACAGAACTTTTTGCTGGTATTTTTACTTGTTCTTTTCTGGCAACTGGCACATAAAGCTACAGAAAAGCATGGCTCCCTCTGTAATATACATACATAAATGGAATTACCATTCAGTGAATAATCCATTCCCATTTCATAATCTGATTTTAAGGCAGGGAGATCACAATATCTTAATATTTAACAATGAAATCTGGTCTGTCTAAATCTTGTTACAGAAAGTTGGAATATTTTTTACATGTCCATTTATGTATAGCTTCATTGGTGCAATTCTATTTTAAATGTGCAAAACTGCCTTAACTATACAGTTATTCCATACAACCAGTGAATCTGAGAAATAACTCAAGATAGCAGCATTTTCCACCCTGAACAAAATTCTGTGCAACTCTGGCTGCAAATTGCAGAAAAGGAATAAACACAAGTTGTGCTTTTTTGGGAGGCCTGAAAATATTGCCTTGAGAACAAAAAAGGCCAAATTTGCAGGATCCTGAATCCCTGTCAGAAAAATTACACAAGACTTAAGTAGGTTACAGACATCTTTGTTACTGTGGTTGCACCCATAATACCTGACCCACTCCCAGTTATAGAACAGGATCAACCAACATCAGGACAAAGGCTCAGAGATCCTTGCACTTTAACAGCTGTACCTGGAGGTAGACAAGTGGCCCTTGAGCCCAGCTCTAAAGTTTCTGCTGATGACTACAATGGAATTTGGGTGTGAATCCATTCACCTTCAATTCCTCTATCTAGAATGTGATAAGACCAAGCCAACAATTCAAGCTATAGTTGTGCTTATACTTAAATGCCTTCTTTTCCTGTTGGCCACATTTCCTTTTTTAAAAGGCCATCCTGTGGGAATAAAGAGTTCAAAAGCAAAATAAAATAAAAAACCTTTTCCATTTCATACTGAGATGTTTAAAACACTCATCTTCCTTCACATTACCAAACATTTTCCAGCTCACAGATATTTCAAAGATGTATTTGAGGTCTGGGCACAAACAGTGCTTTGTTTCTATATTTATGGTAAGATCTTTGTATGTAAAGATTATAGATGCTTTCCATTTTCAAACAGATGACTTTACACCTTGCTTCACTCAGAAGAAAGTTTCCATTAATCTGGAAGCAGCCAATGTTGGCAGTGCTCGCTGAGCAAACAGCAAACTGAAAAATACAGCAGATGTTACATGAGAGAGAATAAAGTAGGAAAATCAACAAACATTTGTCTCCAAGCCTGGGCTTGTCCATCAGTTAGTTTCACTGTGATGGCCTCCCAGAAGCAAGTACTTGAAGGCAAGTAAACTGGAATGCCAAGTATTTGCAACTTGCTCTAGGTTGCAAGAGATGTGAGTCAGTGCGGTTGAAATCATTATAACATGATGCTAAACTTGGGGTATTGGAGAAAACTACCATAGGGATTATCAGATACAGAAAAAACAATTGCCCAAGATAAAAAAACATCACAAGGCAGCTAGTGGAAAAAATCTGAGCATGGGTATTGCTCTTCCTAGTGGGATCACAGAAATGTTTATGCAAACAACTTTCACTACTTTATGTATGAGCTTAAGATATAGATAAAATAAGTCCTTACATTAAGAGTTAGGGGAAAGAAGAGCAAATATTTTTCTCTGCTAGTAACCTTGACTGCAACCTAGGTGAAAGATTGTTAAGAGACAAAGCCTACCATGACTTTTTATATACAGCAGAGAGGATGAGGTAAAGGCACAGGAATCAAATAGTAAAAGGAATCCTATGAAATCTTTTGGGCATCAAGACACCTTTAAATGCAATGGTAGAAACAAAACATTGTCACAGAAATGGCTTTTACCCTAGCTGACCCATCTCCTCGTTTTCCCACAGCATACTGATGGGCCTAGGCATGATTCTTAATTGTTTCATGACATTCTTTTTCATGTTTCACTGAAAACTGAGAAAAGGCAAAACCCTGTCTTTGCAAATGCAGCTTTTGAACTGGCAGCAGCATGACTCATCATGAAAAATGAAAAGCCATGCTAAACACTGCAGCCATTAGAGAAAGGCTCTGAAAAGGGGATTCTCCTGTGAGGCTCAGCACAGTCTTTATACTAAGAAGCTTGGGACTTAGTACAGTTATAACTCCTCTGACTTCAAAGGTACCCAAAGAATTAATTTGGCCCTGTTTGTTTTGGTTATGGCTGACTAGCCGGAAACAAAACCCAAAAGGTTCAGGAAATGCCAAGGTAATCTTATTTCCTTTCTCCCTCATACAGCGAGGATAGAGCTCCCAGCTGACTACATAATACCCAGGATGATGTGTGTCTTGACTGTCATTTGTCAATGCTGCTGCTGCTAAAAATCAAAGATTTATGTTCTCAAAAGAGCTTTTTGGCAGAAACTCCCAATTGCGCTGCAGGGTAATTCAATATACTGAAGCACATCAATGCAGTTTGCTTTGTGTATTTGCCCCCTGCCCAAACAGTCCTCTATAGACTTAATACTTGGCTGTCAGGCAACAAGCATGAACTTGAATCTGTCCAGACAGATTTTGTAATTATATGTTTTGAACAACAAATGCTTCATTTCTAGGTGCTCTTTATCTCTCAGCTCTGCATCGAAGACATTACCATGCCCTGGGATTGCTCAACTGAGTCCAAAAAGAGTCAGCAAATTCCTTACAACAAGATGAGACTTTTTTCTAATTAATCCTCATATTTTAAGGCACTGTCTTGCATAGTGAAACGTAACTAAACTCTATCAACACGCTACTCTATTTAAGAATTAGAATTCAGAGATGCTTAAACTAGTGATGGATGACTGCTGTTATGGTATTTCCATTGAGATCCATGCAAAACCAAGCATGGAGATGGAGAGAGTCTATTCACTAAGTGGCATTTTTGCTTGACGTTCAAGAACATTTTTTTCAAGATAAACACTTTCTTTTCAAGATGTTCACAAAGTACACAGAAATTGCCTTCTTGAAGTAAGAATTGCATAATGAAGAGATCAATTTCCATTTACTCAGATCTTTTCAGGGGCTTCCAAGGCTCAATCCAGGTTATTACTCCCAGCATAACTTCAGAACAATTCTCAAAATAAAAGACAATGACAATGCTCCTTACAAAGTCAATGCTAGGGGAATAAAGATTGTCTTTGTATGTGTCTCTACAAAGACACAAGGAACATTGTTTTAGAAAACTACCCCCAGGAGTCTATGAATGAGCCAAAAACTACCTTAAGCATGCCACTGAAAATTACTTCTAGCTTTCCAGGCAATTTTGAGCACTGCAAGAGTAATGTTCCTTTGGTTAATTACCTCAGTGCAGATGAGGTGCTAAACCCTTTGGCTGGCCCCTCCAACAGCCCAAGTTTGCCATGTCCCAGCAGATGCTACAAAGAAATTACATTGCACAGCCAGAACCTTCTTTAATAAATTTGATCTCTACAAATAATTAAACTACTCCCCCCGCCCAAACCCCAAGAGCAAACTTTATGCTGTACCTCAGAGGACTAAAGCTCTTTGAAACATCATGCTGCTTGACAGTCCCCAAAGCTGCTCACAAACAGACCTGATTCTGTGTATTGCTGACAAGAAAATTGAAGGTTTCACATGAGTTTAAGGGGACTTTGACTAGATGGAAACTGGTGAACAGACACAGAGGATCAGGCTCAATAAATTGAGGTTTCATAATTTTCAGGTTCCATATATTTAAGTCCCAGACCCATTCAGTTGTTAATAACAATTTCTCTATGCTGCAGGCTGGAGGGATCACAATCAGTCCTTATGAAGTGTGTGCTAGAACCCACATGGCTCACAGAGTAATGGTGCAAAGCGCCTGCAGACACTTCCTTGGCAACATTAGTTCAATCCAGTATAGAAAGCAAAGGGAGCTGCTGGTACCCTCAGAAAGAACCATTATCACATCACTCTTACATTAGACACCATCTCAAGCAGTGTCCTGCTCTCGATGAGTTTCATGTGGTCTGATGATTGTGTCACTCTGTTGTTTCCACACAGCTACTGTGTCACCCCATATTTACCTGTCAGAACACAACACAGCCCTCTTTCACAGGCAGTGAAGATGCCAGGGTCTGACAGAACATGTCTAGGATCTCCCCACCCACCACAGACAGCCAAGCCCTACAAGCCCCAGCAGGTCCATCCTGGGAGGAGCTCCAGTTTCTGCATTTCCTTTTCTCAAAGTGCTTCCTCTGCTGCAGCTGAACAAGTAATACTGGATGTGCTCCATTGGTTAACCTGTCCATGCTGTTACTTCTCCTGCAAACAGTGGTTGATATAAGTTTAGTCTACTACTGTTTTCACTGATGCCCCACCAGCTCCTGCTCTATGTCTCTCCTGTAACTCAGTTTCTTTGTCAGAATGAGGTATCAGCTGAGCAAGCCCTGCCTCATTCCCAGTGTGGGAGCTGAACTGCTGATCAAAGAGCTTTCAAGCTTTGTTATTATATACCTGATGAAGGCCAGACAAAAGGCCAAACTATAGATCATGAAACTGCTTCTTCAGCAACTTACTTTCTCATGTATCAGTTGACTTTTTCCTAGTGTTCATCATGATCTCTGAACCTCATTATATCTTCCCTGGGTTTTGTGTTGTTGAGGTTCCAATTACAATTAAATATCTTCCAGAAGTTCAAACATGATCTATCTGAATGTGTCCAGAGGTGTAAAGGTACATCTGTAAGTTAGTAATTGACCTGAAATAGTACCACAAATAAAATGAAACCAAATCAAAAGCGAGTAGTGGGCTTCCTGTATGCTTTCATAATTTTTTCTTTTTTTGGTCTAAAATACACTTTCTGAGGTTAATCCTCCCCTCATCTTGCTCAATGTTAGTGCTACACCCCAGAGAAGTGTCCTACTACCTATGGCCATTCACTAGAAACATCAGTTTACTCTCATATTTTGTGTGTTTGGGACCATGACACACTATCCTATGTGTCCTTTAAATTTTGTAACCTCTCAGGCAGTGAAATGTTCTGTATCTACCCCAAACTGGAAGGTATTGTTAGGAATAAACACCATAAACACCCTAAGTTAGGTTATTGCCATGAATAAATACAGCTGAGTTAGAAAAGGAGTTATCTAGTTAGAGCTAAAGTTAAGGGAGTAGGAGGCTAAGTAATTCCAGCTAGTTTTACATCAGCCTTGGTCACAGCAAACATTGAATCATGGTTTTTAAAGTACATTTAATGTTTTCTAACAGCACACTTTGCCTGGTATTGATAAGGTCTCTAACATTATCAGAAAAGTTAGCACATACAAGGCATTACAGATTCAAAGCCAAGACTTTTGTGAAGACCCCTTTCTTAGTTTATAAGCTCACACTGGCACCACTGCCCAAATGTTTGTAAAGCCCCCAGTATGACTGGACCAGAGTATGCAATACTGGTGATAAAAGACTGCACAGACTGCACTCTGTCAGTGGCCAAATCTCTGATTGAAGGAGCAGTAATTTATAGAGATACACATAAGAAGAATATTTACAGATTTTACATTCCTAGATACACATTTTAGTAATATGCAGGCCTCATCACCCAACCCAGCGCTGTCATCTGTTAATGCATGACATCAGTCTGCTTGCTCATTTAGAAAGGGCAGCAGATGAGATCATAGAGTCATTAGGGTTGGAAAATACCTCTAAGATCAGCTGAACTATAGCCCTCTGTGAAGATAGCCAGCCTGCTACACTCAGTGTCAGCATGCAATGAACTGAGAAGTCAGCCAAGCCATACACAGAGACCTTTTTTGAGAGGGACTAAATCACATGACAGGACCTCCCCCTGGCAAATGGACAGGGCCAGGCTGCTTTTAGCAAGGGCAGCTACTCCTGAAAAAGGATGGTGCTGGCATAAAATGATTAGCATAGGAGACTGTTGAAGGGCAAAGCACATTTGCTAATGATGACTGTAGCGCATTAGCCTGCTGCTGGGTCCATGCCATCTGAAATAATTTGTTAAAAGGTAGAGTTCTGGAGACCAATAAGGCACAGAAGCCTATTGCAACTGAAACAAATTAGAACATACATCCTTTGAAACAGAGGCAGCTTATACTTCATAGTGAGCACTCACTTATGAGTTCCAGGGTTTTCAACAAAAATCAAGCTGATGCTTCCATTCTCTTCTGGTCTGGGCTGGTCTGAATTTTGGTAGCACAGTTTAGGCAGTATTTAGGCAGTATTCCATTATTACTATGGCTGGTTGCAATTGTTATTTTGCATGGAAATCTATAAATTAAAAGCCTGTTTAAAGTGATTTTTTTCCAGCATTTCTTTTACCAAATGATCAGCCATCATTTTAGGTACACTCCAAATTCAATCATCTAAATGGCTGTGCAAGGAACAGTTCATATTCAACAATGGCACACTTCTCTGTGAGCTAGGAAAGTACCATCCTGCCCATCTGGCAGATGGGAAGCAGGAAATACACACAGAAGCAGGGCTGATTTTCCTGACTTACACAGATTCATTCACAATTCTCCTTGCCTCATGAAAAGACAGCATCTTTATACTCACATTTCTTGATTCATGACACCAAAAAGAATGGCAAATTCAGTCCCTATTTGAAAATCACTGGTTCTGGGTTATAAAAGGTTACTGATTAAAATTTACAAAGTTCCAAAAGGAAGGCTGCAAGCAAGTGGATCCAGCAGCAACTGCCACGTGTCTTGTAAATACATTCTGTAACTGGCACAGCAGGACCGTAGATGATATAATACTGACAGCCAAAATAACCATCTACCCAGGACAAACAGCAAATTCTGAACTGTTAAAATTTTTAAGAATTGCTTCAGGAAATGTGAAAAGTCAAAAGGACATTGAAAAAATATCAATAAGAAATCTTTTTAAGTTGCCCTTGATTAAGCCACTTTCGTATCATCTAACTAGTCACTTTTCTGAGCATGCTAAGAATGTTCTTGGGTTTTGTGATAGGTTTCATCACTTTTGTCACTGCCCTGGAATTATTGCTCCTCTTAAAAATCTCTTCTACCATGTAATAATTTCACCTTTCAACATCCAATCACTGAATTTTCTTATCATTTTGCCTTTACTGTCAAATTTCCATCAGTAAGAAACTGTGTTTTCTTGAAGAGCCAATTAACTTTCTATTTAATGAGTTATACTAGTTTTGTGGAACAAACTTTCTATTAAATTCTTCTATTATTCTTCTCATAACATTCCAGTCAGATTTCAGCATCCCTCTTGAAATATTTCCAGCAAAAGTGAACAGTCAATTCCCCACAACTGTTGCACTCATCCCTAACTCAGAGGAACTCTCAAACTCTTTAGAACATTAGCCATTCTAGCCACAGGTTTGCTATCAGAGTTAATATTCATCTGATGATTCAGTATGACTCCCAAACTCTCCTCAGAATCTTGAGGTGTCAGGGCATGCCTGAATCTGAGGAATTTCATCCTTCCTAAACACACAGCCCTGCTTTTGATAGTATTCTTACACGTGTGAGCCATAACAAAAATACATAAGATTCACTTTCTTACAGCTACAAAACATATATAGAACAGTTTGTTATTTCTGTATTGCAGAGGGCCACAGCAAAGGTCCATTTGCCATGTTCAGACATTATTGTCAGTAAAAAAATATGAAACACTGCTAAGGAAGAGCCTTCATGATGGCAGAAGTGAAAAGGAAAATAGAAATCTTCAGCTAGTCCTACAAAAGGCTTTGTTACTGATACGAGCCTTGTGAACCAGGGTTCCAAACAAAGAAGCCCAAAAGCCTTTTTTTGCAAATCTAACTCTTGTCATTAAACAGATTGGAGGCAGAAGACATCAGAGACCTTCTGTACAGTTCTGAAGCGCTGAAAAAAAAAACAGGCATGCTACTAATTTAGCCTATCATTCCAGAATGCCTGACAGATCTGAAACTTTATTAATCATCCCGCATACACATGGAAAGAGAGAGCATCTTGTCCATAAATTGTTATAAAGCTTTTTATTGCTCAGGAGGATCCAATTATTTTGAATTATTAAGTTGCAAAATAATTAAATAATCAAAGTTGTACAAACCAAAGCATTTAACTAATTCCTATCCTGCCTTTGTCTCTGAAACTGAGAGTATCTAGATAATAAACTGAAAATTAGAGAGATTAGACGTTGTTCTCAGCAGCTAGGAGTGTTCCTGCAAATCAGGCAAAAGTTTGTTGGCTAACAAATCAAATGTTCAGGAGAAATAAGGAAATTAAAGTAAAAACTAGATTTAGAAAATACAACTAAAATTATAATGTAGGAAAATAAATTGTAGGATCTAATTATTTTAGAATTTGTTGACAGGATGAAAATAGCTTTAAAAAGGGGGTTAAATGGAACAGATAAAGTAAAGAATTCCAAGATATTTTTTCAGTACAGGAGGGTTTGTGTCAGCATCTAGCCCTTTATCTAAAATGTTTTTGACAAGCTCTACTACAGGTAGCTTTTACCTCCAAGAACAGAAAATCAGAAATGAATAAGTACAGTCAAGAAAAAGTTAATTAGAGAATTTAAATTAATTTTCTGCAAGTGAAACAAGAAGAATCAACAGTCAGGATGTTTTTCTGATTGAAATCTCCATGTAACCAGGACAGAATCCCACTTTTTTGAGTCATGCTCATGATCCTTCAAAGTCTGACCTATACATCACTTCTTGCATTAATCATGTAGTTTTCACAACTGGCATTTAAATTTCACTAACTCAAAGACGGTTCTATACTACAAGCATTACATACAACAAAACCAAAAGGACCAGTATGCAAAAAAAAACATTTTCAGAACATCTTATGAGCACTTAGAGCTGCTCTGTGGATTTCATAACTGCTTGTTAGGGACAATTAAATGGGGAGGTTCAAGCTGTGGTCAGATTTCTGCAGCCTATCAGTGCAGATGGTGCACACTGGGAGCTGTCCCCTGGACCTTCTTCATCAAATACTGACAGAGGTAGGCAGATTTGCTCAGGGTTTATGAGATTAATACAGGATAGGAGAAAGACTGAGGATTAGGATAATGTCTAGCTGAAGCAGGAGGAGGTGGAAGGGGTTGAGGCTCTCACAAGGTTTTTTGGAAAGCAGGCACTGTCAGAGGTATTGCAGGACCAGCCAGGACCTGAGGTATTGCAGTCAGTTCTGCTGAAGATATCATAAGAGTAAGGCAAATAAGAAAAAAGGTTGCAGTCAAAGGAATAAGGATTTGGAGGAAGAGTTAATTTGAAGCCCCTAATGGGAGCCACCAAAGAGACCCATTCCTCTACCAACATTGCCAATTCTAATTGCTAATTTGCATATGGCAGCACACAGCTGCAGTGTGAGATCAGCTCTGGAAAACCCCATTAGGGCCAGTACAGGACACTCACACTGCTCTGAAATGGGGATTAAATTTCTAATTCAAACCCCACGAACAAGTTTCTTAATGTCTTGTAGCTGCATCAGCTGTATGTCTGACAGTACAGCTAGATCCATTTGGCAGCAGGCTATTATAATAGTGAAATGAGAAATTACCTGACAAGCTCCTTTTCCAGATTAACACAATGCATCAAACCCTTTTCAAATAGTCATTTCACCTCCAGGCTACACACAATGGCATTTCCAAATTTTCAAAGATTTTGTTGAAATAGGTTATTAAAATAGTATTGAACTCCAGCCTTTGCAGGCCATCAGTCTCCAAGTGATTTGGACTGTAAAGACCATAATAGATCTCCAAACCAACTACAGGTCCTACTTGCAAGGCTGCAGAGACATTTGCAAAGACACTCTTCAGAAATTATATCTAATGAAGCAGTGCCATCACATGCAGATTAGCTTGGCTCTCCTTAAGTCACTGGGTAAGGAGCCCATTCACATCTCAAGAAGATATGACTAGAAAATAACTTTATAGTCCCCAAAATATTCTTTCATGCAACCAGATTCTTCTTTGCATTCATGAATGGTAATAAGACCTTTGATCTGATGAAAGTGTTTCAAAGGCCTATTCACCTCCAGGGGGGAAGAAAAGGGGAAAATGAAAGCTTCCACACATTGTGTTACATAGTCTGTAAAGGTAAATCTACATTTAACAGCTTATTTTATCTAACAGTTTAGCACTTTCCCTTTCTTCCCACTTGTCCCTCCTCTTCCACTGCTCTTTCCTGCTCCTTTGCATTTTCCAGGAGCCACAGTTTCACCTTCTATCCTCTCTACCACATTTTGGCACTCATCAGGCTTCCCTGGGCAATGATCTGACTCATCAGCATAGCAATAACCACTTTTTAGCTTGGTTAGATCTCAGCCAGCTTAGTGAGCAGATTCAGTGAGCAGACAGCCACGGTACCTGTGGGAATATGGTACATAGAGACAGAAGCAGGATGTCTTCCTTCAGCTCCACAGAGCCAGTGTATCAGTTCAAACTTCTTACAAAATTTCACCAGGAGCAAATACCAAGCAAAGAGCAGAATATCACTAAGAGGATCCGCTACAGATTCAGACAAAAATAAGGACAATAATACCTTTCTGAGTAGAAAATGTAGCTATGAAACAGGTCTGAAGTCCTGACAATCAAAACAACACTTCCACAAAAAATAAGGAAACTGTACTACAACACATTTTTTGCTCCTAGTTAATAATCATCACTCTAAGGTAAAGGGTTAAGTAAATGTACAGTGCTGTGTGAAGCAGCAGTGAAATATTTGGATCTGTTGGAAAAGGAGAGTTGGTGACATAGTGTCACAGGCATCCGGATGACTCCTCGGGCTCAGCTGCTCGCGCTGCCCCGCCTGGCACCCGGCACAGCCGGCGGCAGCTGCCAGAGCCCCGTGTTATTGAGGTGACCTCCCTGGCACCAGCAACGAGCAGGGGACAGCTGACATTAACAGTCTGGGGGACTGACAAGCTGAGAGTTTTTCCTCACCCACTGCTTCCAAATAAAAAACTCCTCAGCAAAAAACAACAGACCTTCACTGAAGAAACTAGGCCTGGATTTCCAACACTCATCATCTGACATAAACAATCTTATCACCTCTGCTAACAATAAAGTTTTGCATAATCTTATGGTGTTTTTTTTTCCATTAATACTTGGAAAGGCTTACGCAAAACAAATTGTATGTGTGATATTTTTTGCCCACCCACAGCGGAGGACACTTAATATCTGGAAGCACAGGAAGGATTGCCAGAGTCTGAAGTCATCGTGTTTTCACAGCAGTTTCAAGCTTTAGCTAAATAGCTAAGCATACATGCTTATCATACATGTCAACATGAGGTCTCTCGTGGTCCCTGGACCACTCAGTGAGGTAAGCCTGAGGCTGCAAGGTGGCTGAGTTCATCTCTCTACTGCCAGAAGTCACATTTCCTACATCTTTCTTCTCTTGCTGCTTGTCTCCTGATCAGAATTAGAGTTCTTCTTACTCCCTAATATTACTGTTCCTGTCATCTCCTATTGAGCCTATTCAGCTCACTGACATAGTAGATATTCATGGATTTGGGGATTTAGGTTTGTTTTCAAGTTTTCTTTTTAATTACTTTCCTGACAGATTAGCAAATATAATTGCTTCAGAGATGAATCAGATGAAGGGAAGTGACAGGAAAATGTGGCTGGAAGTGTGGGAGGAGAAAGCATAACTCTTTGCTCTGCTGGGAGCTATCAGATAAGGTTCATCCCATCTTGCAGAAGTCTGATCTCCAGTGCTACAGGCACAGACTCGTCAGGCAGCTTCTCAAAGGAGCAGCGTGGCAGCTCTGCCCATGCCTCGGGAGAAGGGAGCCAGCTGACGTCACCCACACGGCTGCTCAATGCCTTCACCACCTCCAGTCTTGTCCCTGCCTCTTCTACACCCCACCCTCCCCAGCTCCAGCTGCAGAAAGAGCTTTTCTCATCAGGAATTCCTGCTTCAGCTCATCTTCTAGACCAAATTGTCTGTACTTTTAAGGCTTTCACCAGCAGCACTCGGTACTGTGGCACAGGTACACCTGGCACTGTGTTCACAAAAATATGTCTGTAAAGCCCTAACTTTGCTCTGCCGTCCTACTGAAGTCTCTTACATCCACACATCACAACTGTCCTCATTGTGCTCTCCTCATAAAATAAGAATCAGAAGCCTATGAGATGTAGTTTCCTTATTATGGACAGCACACTTTTTGCAGGATTTGGCCTGGTTATGGGGTGGTTTGTTTTCACTTAATAAAGCATAACCAAACTATGCAATAACTAAAGATGGTTCTTAGAGCCCTGCTAAAAATTCCCCACACAGTTGGCTGGGTAGGATTTAAAACTCTGCCCTATTCTTAGAAGTGCATATCTGCAGCAGTTGGAAAATGCTAGGTTGTGAGCAATGTGTTCCACAACATGTGTAAGGCACCCATCCTGAGTATTTCAGATTCTGTGGGTTTGTTTCAGTTTACATTTATAAAACAAAACAAAAAAAACCTGAAAAAACTCCTCAAATGACCACAAAACAAACACAGACCTATCACTTACCTGGGCACCTGATCACATTCTATTAAGAGTCTCACATTTGGTATCACCTCAGTAATTACACTTAAACTATTCACTGAAGTAGGATTTTCAGATGAGACACAACAGAGTGTTAAAGGTGCTTTGGAAAACCTCGCACATCCAGAGGTTCATAAAATACGCAAGAGTGAGAACAGACAAGTCTGGGAATATGAAAAATGCCACACAAAACATTGTTAACTGATTTAAAAATAATCAGTATACTTCAACAAAGTTCACTGTGTAATTTTAGAAAAGAGGGGCAGGATGGTCCATATTTAGCACAATAGCACTTTTAGCTGGGTTTAACTGTGTCTTATCAACATAAGATAGACCCCTACCACAGAAGAGACATCTAAGCCTGTGCTGCATCCTAAAACCTCTCCATAGCATTTAAAGATGCCTGAGCAGCAGATGTACCAAAAAATTTAAAAATCAATGTGTTAAAGAAACCTGATGATAATGACAAATAGCTGGGTTTTTAGTTTGAGTTTAAAGAAGTAATATATTTATAGTTATGAATAGCAACAGGAAGGGAGTTGTACCAACTGAAACATAATAGTCCAAGGCTTTTCCTCCCAGAGATTTAGGGTGTGTATCTACTCAAACAAGTAAATGAGGTAGAATTTAGCTTCATAAAACTGTATAAATCTGAGATATCTGGATATTGTTTTGCTTCAGTGAGAGGACCCAAGAAATTCATTATGTTCAAAGACCTGCCTAGTAGGGCATTACTTCTCCAAAACTGGCCTTCAAAGCAAAATTTAATCCCTCTGAGAGCTGGCACATGTTTTGTTATAAACTTCCTCTAAGATCCTAAAATTTATAAATGTTTTAATAATTTCAAATGTATAATTTGATGGAGAGATGTGAACCTTATTTAGATTTTCAAATTTCTCTTGCTTGTTGGTTTATTTTCCACCTGTAAAATGCAAAAACTGTGGTTCTAGCTGGAGAAGGGTCTGTCTCTCAATCAGTTGAGGCACACCCGATAACAGACTTCTGTGCCAATTGACAGGATGGCTGCAGTAAACATTTCTATTGAGAGACCTTCAATGAAATTTATCTCCTCCCTATTCCTGCTGTCAGAGCCAAGGCTATATGTAGAGAAATTCATAGGGGCAGTACTGTAAGAATATAGAATTCATTTTTGTACTGAGTCCAAAACACCGTTTTTGTGTTTCAAACACATTTACCAAAGGCAGCTCATCACAAAGCAAAATTACCAAACTACTTAAGATAAACAAAATGTGAATTAATGACCTCAGTAATCACTGTTTCCAGAAAGTGTAGGCTATGCTTCCAGCTGATAACAATCTAATCAATTCCACTCACTTCACTAATCAAGTTCCACTCACTTCTTGAAAAGTGAAAGCTTCTTTCTCCTTACCTTTAATGCAATGTTTCTTCTCAGAGGCAATTGTTTGCTAGCACAATAATCTATATCTCACTGTACCTTAGGCTAGTTATGCGTTTCAAAAGAAATCCCAGTACAATGAGCAAGAGGAGAACCTGAGGCTGATATTGTATGCAGAATATGGCCAGGGAAAACCAGTACAGTTCTGAAGACCATTCCAGGACTTAGACATTGCTCCAGAAATGAACAAAAGGACTTGCATTTTCAGCTGTGAAAGTGCTTCTATGGTCCTTCTAGATTTTGGTTCATGACATTGCATTCTTCTAAATTAGCACTCCCTTTTCTGTAAGACTTCATAATGGAACTCTCTCACCTTGTGCTGCAAATTTGCATTATTATTTCTAGATGAGGTACACAGTGCAAAAGGGAAACAAACAAAGGAATAAGTGATGCCAAAAAAATCCAACCTGTATGACTCGTTATATGATACACAAACATTTTCTGCATCACTTAAGGAATCCATTATACCAAAAGAAAAATAAACTTTTTCTTAAAGTTGCAGAATAGGTAGATCGTTTCCTCTGGATATGTTCCTGGCAGACAGGTTCTGAGAAACCTTGTTCCAAGAATCCTGTGGGCTGAAAACACAGCTGTTCAGATTCACTGCTCTAACCTTTACTCCATGGATACTCCTACTGGTAAGGCAGGCTTACCAGGCAGACAAAATGACAGCTGGTCCATTTCTTCTCCTGCACATAAATCCCATTTAGAATAGGATTAAGATAACTGGAAAACAACCTATTGACTGAACAATGAATCCCCTAACAAGGGGATATATATGATTCAAACAATTTAAAATATTTAAAGTGGCTTTTAAATACTTTCTTAATAATGGTCACCTGAAAACAGAAGCAACATTCTAGAAACCTTCTTCAGGTTACCTCAACTTACTAGTTTAGATTAGAGAAACACAGGTCAAATACTTTTCCAGTCTAACTATATAACATCCACAAGCAGGGTTTTTAAAAACATATAATTTTCAAGCATAAATTTAGGACAATACTTTAGATCATAAAAGTTCTAAGCAATGCAAACCCATTGATTTTAATTTGATCTTGAAATACATATCTAATTCCTCCACCCACAGAATGTAGATCCCATTTATTTCACAGTACAGATTCTGGCCCAAAACAGGCATCCTTAATTCTGATGTAATCCATTGCTGCTTTAAATATTTTTAAACATTCTGAAGTCTACCTACACACTTAATATTTAAGATGAACTTCACAGAAGACAAAGGTAAAGTAAGTTGGTTTGGGGTTTTTTCAGTGTTTGGTAAGGCAGGCTATACTAACTTATGAAAGCTTAAACAGAAAAGCTCTATTGGCTTCTGCAGCAACAATATATTTATTTTCATGAGGCGGTTGAATTTATTCTCTTATCCATAAACCAAACTTATTTCAACTCCCTTGTAATTTGTCTCTTGATACACCTCAATGTACTTGCCTTTGAACTTTGCATTTGCTTTAATATTGTAATTTTTTAAATTTCAGATGCTGAACAAACAAAGCATATATTAATATTTTAAAATTAGATTTTAACTCTTCACTGGAGATTAAAAATGGGGTCTTTGCAAGTTTGAACAAAACCTCAGGGTGGATCAGAGTATAAAGAAAACATTAATCAATCCTTAATCCCCAGTGCAGAGCGGGGAAATCTGCTCATGTATACAGAGAAGGGATGACATACTAGAAAGGAGGAAATTGAAATTAAATATTGGTTTCTATTGAATTAAAAGACTGCAATTTCACCATCAAGTATTCAGTTCTGTAGCATCTTATAATTTGCTAATAATGAGCTTGATTTGCCATTCAGCTTCAGGTCACTGTAACAACATGTAAAATAAAACCTGTCACCAAATCCTGCTGAGTTGAGTCATGTCAGTGAATTAGCAGGAAAAACCCAAACATGCTGACTGACTCTTCTGCTGGTGTCCTTACGAAGACTTAAGTTATGTGATACTGAAGGTAACAAAGGGATTCCAGATTCACATTACACCTTTATGCTGTTTGATTTGCTTAGAATTCTTTCCACAACTGGATTTTACTAAGGCAGTTCCACTTGTTCTGCAAGTTTCCTAGATTGATTTTGGACAGCTGACTCTCACTCAGGTAAATGGAAAGGTCAAAATGTGCACCAACCCTAAAGGCACAGAATGCTGTTTTCAGCAGAAATCTACAGCAAGTCAACTGACTGAAAAAAAATCCAGCCTGAGAGCCACCAGCATTTTAGATTCATCTCGGTAACACTGCAGTGATGATCCTGAAATCCTTACTTAGACAAAGCTTCCCCTGAGTCCCAGATAGCTGACCAGTAATTGCACAGATTAACACTTGCATTTAATGAAAGACCTGACTGCTTAAAGTTTATCTTACTTCAGGTTAGCAGTTCTAAAACTCTTCCAGCTATGAATACAGCTTTTCTAAAAATTTCATCTACAAAACTAAATTGAAACAGCTGTCTCAACTCCATGCCATCTACAATGCTAATATTAAAACAGGTTAAAACCTACTGGTGAAATAAGATAAATAATTTAAATAATAAACTTTCTTAGTTTAAATAAATTAATAAGTTTAAAATATCTGTTTATCATCAGTAGCATAGAAAAAGAAAGGAAAGATAAATAGGAACATAATAAAAGTTTACTTCAATTGTGGTTCTGTAAGAGTCTGTTTTGGGCATTTAACAGTTAAAGAAGCAGTGGCACGCTAACCGAGCACATTAAAACAAAGAGTTGGCAGCTCCTGAAGGAAAAGAGCTTGTGCTCCACTGTTCCAACTTGTCAGTCAACTCATGCCAGCACTCTCCCTGTCTGCCTCTTCTCCACACCCTCATTACATGTGTCTGTCTGGACTGATCTGCTCATCTGTTCAGGGACTCTTCTGACAAGTCAAAAATTCTGCCTCTTTCTGCTCTGGAATTGGATCAAATCACCTCGGCTTTTTTTTTTTTGTAGCCCCACCAGGAGGTTTTTTGCTTATGGTCTCATTCTGTTTGCCTTCACTACTTGTCTGTTTTTGATTTGTAGAATGGAGGAAGCCGAATTGCTGAAAGAAAGATTCCAGGCCATAACAGTAAGTGCTCATGGTTATAATTCACTATTTAAAAAAAAAAAAAAAAGGCTTAGAAGTAATATTAGCAATGAGCTGCTGTGTGTTTGCTGAATAATGATTCAGCTCAGGACAGAAAAGGAAGACTTTGTCTGCTTGAAATTGTTACTTAATAATTCTGGTTTATAGGATATTGCTTTAAGACAGCTAAGTTGACTGTACTGACTTCATTATGGGTTGTATTGGTTGTATTGCACCTTAAAATTAAATTCAAAGCAGTGAAAGTATGTGTGCAAATCACTACTGGACAGTGTAAAACACACATTACAGAATGTTTGCCTGAAGGTCAGAAGGCAGATAGAGAATTCCAGAACAAATCAATTTTTACATTTCACCATGTGAGATTAGAGATTTTTCATTTGTACTGTGGAATTAAATACAAGTTTGGAATTATTAATGATCTCTCCTAAGTATTGCTGTCTGAAAAGTAAAAAAGGACAAGCTTGGATTAAGCAAATTGCTCCTGTCAGTTTTCAGAGGACAGACTCGGTGAAGTCTATGCTAGAGACATTGGAAAACATTTTCAGTTTCTCTTCTGAAAGGAGATCTGAGTGATGATTTCTAGTGTGCAAAAGGAGCAACTAAACTATTTTTAAAGTAATACAACCTGATGTTATAAAAATTGGCTGAAGCCAAATCCTCCTCTGATTTGATCTCCAACTGAACTTATTCAGTTACAAAAGACTTAAACTGAAACAACATTTGTCCCGCTGAGATGAAAGGAAACCTCCGGAAGGATCATTCACTCTATTAGTTAATAATAAATAATGGAAACAAAGGCATTTGTCCCACTCCTAACATGACAGATTAGTTGTGAAACACAACTAGCAGAATAAATGGTGGGCAGAATTAAAAAATACCTTATTGGAATTCAAATAAATGTAAGAAGGCATAACTGGAAATCTATGGGAATCTAACGGGTTGGGTTTTGATTCAGTTGAGTTTTAATTATGGCACTTGATAAGAGCCAAGAGGACCATTTACTGTATTTACTTGAGACCTGAAAGAAGTGCACAATAAGGTAATTTGAAATGTTTTAGATGTTTAGAGTACATTTGTTGGTTTAACTGCAATGTTGCCTGAACCAGGGTCATAACCTGGACTTTGTCTCTAGTGTATGGGCTCAAAAGATAACAGCTTTGGTGCTGCAGAGAAGTCCAGGCCTCACAATGATTTGTGCTCCCTGGGATGCAGGGGCAGGAATGGGGCAGCACTCTTGGCTGATGAGGAATAATATGAACATACTGATGCTGGCATCCTCCAGCTGCAGCTTTGCTTCCAAATCAATACTGAAGCAGTTTTCTTTAAATAAACGGGGGCAGCTTCCAGTGTCTTCCATTAGAAGAAATAGGAAATAATTTTTGGGTTCTGCCTATGACTTAATTTATTACACTTGATGTGTAAAGGAGCAATGCGCTCGCTGCTTTCATCAATCCAGAGCATGCAGTTGAAACACATGGAGTGTTCCAACTGCAGAAAGGAAGTAGCCTGATTAAAGGGAAGCTATCAGCCCTACCAACCTGCAGAAAGAGTTGTCCAGGGAAACAACAGCCTGCAGTTACAGTAGCAAGCTACTCCATGGCTCTGGGGGGGTTGGCTCAAGTAAAGTACCTGGAAATTTCAAGTGCTACATTCCAGATGTTTGCTGTACAGGATCTAACAGGATAGCAAGGGGCACTCCAGCAGTCAACAACTGCACCTGCGCTGAATGTTTT
Organism: Melospiza georgiana; assembly: GCF_028018845.1. Lineage (NCBI taxonomy): Eukaryota > Metazoa > Chordata > Aves > Passeriformes > Passerellidae > Melospiza > Melospiza georgiana. The sequence continues at coordinate 13,420,226 of NC_080438.1, read as the reverse complement.
TATTGTTAAATACCTGTCTCCTTGACAGCAACACAACCAGTAGGAGTTCTCAAAGCCTTTTGCAAATCTTTTGTCCCTATAGCAAACAAAAAGGAAAACATGATTATTGTTTTTGTTCATGATGTTGCTGCTATTAAATGTTTTGACGCTCCCACGGCTCTGAAAAGGAAACTTTTCCTTTGTTATGTAGCTACCACCTGCTGCTGGTGTATCTAGACTAGAAAAGCAAAAAATAAAATGCCTTCATTTTGTTAGAAAGACTCTCATATCTTAAGATATGAAAACTTTAATACCTTTGATGCTTAGTGGGTTTTAATGTCTAGAAAATTACAAGAAAATAAAAATACTTTAGTTAAAACATTAGCTGCTCCATGGAATTGACAGTATGTGGCATTTGCCAGGGGTCCAAGACCACCATCTTTGGCCCCACTGTAGAACAATGACACAAACTAATGGACTTGGCAGACTAGATATTTCACAAGACACTGCTCTGTGGATGCCATTGCCTTTCTTTCAGACAGATCCAGCCTAGAACACAATTCATTTCTGCGCACAAAAGTCAGGAAAGAGTCCCATGTGTTTCAGTAGGAGTGAAAGTTAACACCAAGTGTTACCTTTCATGGATGCACAACAGAAAGGAATGGCTGAAGATGCTTTGTCATAAAAAGCAATCCTGCTCACATTAACAAGAGCATAGTAAGAGAGAACTTTTGGACTTCAAGGACTTCTGCCAGGAACATGATCATCTGCAGGGGCAGAGCATGAGGTTTAATAGAATCATGACTCCCTTAGCCATCCAGGAATAAACACTCATTCCATTAGATGTACAGTCAAAGCTTCATAAAGCAAGACATGATGTAAAGACAAGGCATAGCAGAATGCATGGCAGAAAGTGTTCTAACAGGTTATTTTGGCACATAAGGTTCAAAAAGATTCCTCATACTTCCTAGCTTCTGGAATTCAACTAAATTATATAGATATATAGACTGGGTATATAAAAGACAATCTATTTCAGCTGATTCAATCTGGATAACTGTATAACAGACATTTAATACCTACCAGTGAAATTAAAGGATGCTTGAACACCAGAGGATACAAGAAGAAAACTTAGAGAAAAAACATTGGACATAAAAGAATTATGGACCTCTGGAAAAAAAAAAAAAAAACAGGCAAAAGTTTCTTTACTGAATAGGTTCCTTATTATACACTTAGTTTAAAATACACTAATTATACTCAGGTTTCTTTCTGCACAGTAGTTTATGTACAAATACTAATTTCAGACTGCCCAAACTCTTATTGCATCCCCACTGGTACAAAAAGAATACTCAAATTGACTTAAAATATTTTTGAATAGTATAAACCAAGTAAGAGTTCATTCTCTGGCTAAGAATCTTATCCAGATTAGTAAAGACAAAAAGAATTTTCCTTAAGAATTGTAATAATCTGTAAACACAGTATCTTGTCACACTGCTCATCTAATGATGGGTTATTTAAAGGTCATTTATACCATGAGGGTATAGGAATATTTCCTAAGGAAGGAAAAGTGTGAAAATCAGAGAGCAGATACTTAGTCTTTAAAATCAGGTCTGGCTAAGAAAAATCCAGCATAGCAGCTTTTGGATAAAGGCTCACACAAGGGTCATTGAAGAAAAGTTACATATTTTAGTGATCCTAAATCTGTAACTTGGTTAGTTGTATTAAAGAGCATTGGCAAAACACAAAACCACTGCAGAGATAAAAATAGCATGCATTTTGAGGAAAGAGCCACACCTGTTCTGTTTGGAGTATTAAAAAGGCAGACTAACACCATCAAGGAAAAATTGTAAAGGGTCTATAAATAACTGCTATACTTTGCAGACTGTGAGATCAGTGTTGATGTTCACCTGTGAAATCCCAACACAGTACCAGTAGTGCCTGGCCAGCCTGTATCCTGCCCTTGGTCCCCATAAAGCTTGGTGGCTTCTTACACTTCCTATCCCAGCCTTCAGAAAAGCATCCTCAGAGCATGTGGCCCCACTGCTAATTTCTCATTTCCAGTAACAGTGAAGTGATTCAGCCAAGCACACCATGGCTCTTCCTGTTTCCAAATCCCAGATCCCAGGGAAATGGTGGAGAACAACTCCCAGCCTTACATCCAGCACTTCCTTACTGACTTTCTCCAGTCCTTACACACAGCTGGTTCCACAGGTGGGCTGAAAGGGCGAGGCTCTTCCTCTGTTTGTGAAGAAGTTAACCCCTTCCTAAACCATACTTGTCTGAAAACAGACTCGGTATTAAACAGCTACCACCTTTTTAAAAGAGCCAGGCTGTTCTAATTGAAAGGAAAGTAGGATTAGCCTCCAGTCAACAAATATTCTGCACAGAACAGAAGATTCCATTTACTTCCCCAAAATGTATCAAGAAACAAGTTTCTTGATTGGCATATGGCAAGGTGCCATGCCCAACAACAGAATTTTATAGCATTAAGGATGACCAAGACAATAGCCTATTAATACACCTTATTAAAATTATTTTCCTTTGGCATGATTTCCTTCCCCCTGGCTGCTGAGGACACAAGGTACTAAATCAGCATTTGGCCTCACACAGAGGAGCCACAAAGTTACTCCACATGACAGTGCTATCCAAAAACAGGAGAGGCTCAAGCTTTGCCAGTGTTCAGACATTCTTCACCCATTTCCTTTTTTCTCTAATAAAAAGGATTAAAGTGGCACATGGATAGAACAGTACAACATGAGGTTTATCCTTCTAAATATCAGCAGCCACAAAAACAGTCTGAGCACAACCAAAAATTTTCTTTCTAAATTGAGAAAACAACACATATGAAGTATATTACATTCCTCTTTTCCCATCTTTACCATTATTTGACTAACAAAACAAATTTCTAAGCCTTGTTTATTCCTGTTTATTTCAGCTATTAGCCACAGGATACATAAACTCAGTGCTGGATTCACTGACAGCCCATTTCATCTAATGATGTATCACAGCTGCTCAATGCAGACCATGCAGACTCTTTCCTCTCCTAAATGATGCGTGGGCTGCCTCAGGAATTTTGGTCAGGAGCCATTTTTAGTCTCACTCTGCATGTACAATTTTGTTCAACTGTACTTTCTTCCTGTTTTTCCCCCCTTCCCAAGAGTAACTAATTTTTATCTTGCATCATCCCTCCTCTGTGGCCATTAACACATTTAAGTGTACTTTGGAGAAAGAGCAGAGGAAACCATACCTGTGTAGGATCAAGTTATTGCTGCAAAGAATTATGCACTGCCTAAGCACCACATAAGATTTATAATAAGATTTTATTTGCATGGATTGATTTCACCCTACTGAACACTCACTTAATAATTTTATTAACAAGTAATTTCTCTAAACAAAGTTTTATTGTTCTTAATTTGTAGGACAAAAGAAAACTGCAAGAAGAAATTACACAGAAACGTCTAAAAGTAGAAGAGGAAAAAATGAAACATCAACATTTGAAGGTAAGTAAAGTGTTAGATTTATGTAACTAAAGATAGCCTCGAGTCATACAGCATGAATAAAGTTTGAGGATTTTGGAATGCAAATCTTCATACATTTAAGTCGTGCTTTTACTGTCAAATTTTCACAGCTTTGTGGAGTCCTGCCAGGACTCCATTTGACTTTAATAAGCATCACTCTTTGAAAAAAATTACACCGGGGAGCTAATGTTACTTGATCACTTACATGGCATAAAATGAGATCATAACCAGGAAAAACTCACAGATGAAAATTAAGCCTCACATTTCAGACTGGGTGTGTTCACTCCCTAATCCCACAACAGCAACCCTACTTGGTACAGGGTGCAGCACAATAATGAGGTCTAACTGCATTTTTTCCTAGAATAAAAACACCATATTTATTTGGCTGCAGGCTTTTGTCAGCTTGTTTAATTATTCTTTAGTAATATAATGCAGTTTCTTTGTATATTCCAAAGAAAAGTATAAATGCTGCAAATATTGTTCTCAAATATGGCCTGGTAAACTCAGGATTACCAAGTTTAAAGGTTTAAGAAAACTCAAGATCCATCTCTGCAGAGAACTGAAATTGCACTGATTTCTACCCAACACCACTATTCTTAAAATGTTTATAACAGTTTGGCAGTCCTTTTCATTTAGATGAGAAAAAAATCTATGCTTCTAGAAATATGCAAGACTTGGTATTTTACATACTCTTTTCATTCTGTGAGCAGATAAACAGTCTCAAGAGAGATATATTGAATCTAACACCAGGAGCATGGCGTGTCTCCTCCAGCAAATGTGAGAGAAGCATATTTAAAACAGACTCCTCTTCAAAACAGCCACCAGATCCTGAGCTTCATCCACCCTTTTCTTTTGTGTCAAGCCAAAAAAATGAAAAGCCTTGATAAACCAGTGCACTGGGCCAGGCAAGGCAACACACAGCTATACCCAGGTTTTATTGGAAGCTAGTTACTCCAAGGACAGGCTTGGCCATTTGGGGAACATCCCTTCCAAGTCCTGTAACCTTTGAATAGCAAACATGTGACTCCTCCATCATGGTACATGGCTACATCGAGTACTGAAAGTTTTATTCCAAGTTTCCATGTCTATAAATCCAGATGACTGTTCTGCCCTTCTTTACAGAGGGATAAACTGATCTGTTGTAGACAACCAGCTAATCCTCACTACTGCTGTGTGCAGACAGAGCCCTAGGGCAGTTTCCTTACAGACTTAGTACATGTTCATAGCTAAAATTAATAGGTCCAGTGGAGTTTTAAAACTTAAGAAAGCAAAAACCAAACTTGTACTTATTCTGAAGAAATTTTATGGAGTTTTTAGAGAGGCCAAAACACTCCTGGAAAATACTACTGAAATGGTTTTACTTTGGAAGAGATCAGAGATTGTGATTTCTCTGCCTATTGTATGGAAATCATACAGAAAAGCTTTTAAATTAAATCAGTCCTCTTGCATATACAAAGCAAAGCAAGGATCTGTTGAGCAAGTTATTCACTTGGAAAAAAAAGAATCAAGCATACGTTTAAATATATACTTACATACACACGTATGCTGTATAAATACATACATTTCATTAGTTCTTTGGAGCACACAAAATGTAGACTACTTTTTCCAGCTCAGGAATAAGATAGGCACCTAATATCAAACACATTAGTACATAAACAGCTTTTGCTTTATACCCTAGAAGTTTTGTCCCTTAATGAACATCCTTGCTTCAGATTAATTCAGGTATTTCAACAGAGTCAAACAACAAAATGATCCAGTGCATGAATTGCTTTAAAACAGATTTAGACTTCTAAAACATTTAAACACTGCAGTAAATTTTATTAAGGGTTCATTTTCCAAGGGATTCAGGCTGATTCCACCCATTTATACACATACCAGTTATGTGCATGTTGAAATCCAGTGCGCCATGATCTATTAGCACAACTCACACCTGTCCCTTAGGAAACTATTGCAGGTCAGTAAATCTCAGTGGCAGACATGTTCTTGTTCGATGGATAGCACTATCCTGTTCCTCGTTTTGTCCTTCCTATTTATAACCCTTAGCAACAGGTTTATCAGAAGGTTGTTGGTTTGGTTTGTGGTTGTTTGTTTTTATTGGAGTTCTTATTTGGTATTTTTTTTTTGTTTGTTGCCTAAAAAAGAAAGTTTTAGCTTCCTTTTTGCAAATAGGAATCCCTGCTCTAGCTTCCCAATTACTTTGTTTGCTGCCCCCAAGTAAATTTTACTAGAAATACACATGGGGCATCATGACAGATCTTAGTTATTTGGTACAAGTGGAGAAGGAACATTAATTCCCTACATGTGCTCATCTCTCAAATGAAGTGGAGGGCATGCAAGCAAATACACCTGTGTGGACAGGGCTTCACAGAACTGCGAGGGGTATTGGGGGCTGCTAGTGTGGCTACAGAAGAATTTTTATCCAGCATTTCTAGACGCTCCATCAAATAATCCTTCCTTCTACTTGGAAGGATTTAGAAAGCTAAAACTTTCTACTTGGAGTCCTTCTCACTGAAGCAGCAAGGGAAAGGACCAGACAGAATTGTTTGAAAAGTGCAGTCAGTACTGATTTGCATGTACTTTCTAAGAGCTTTCACAGTTTAGTTTATTAATTTTCAGGCTTCTGACGTGCCTGAACTCCATTAGTGCTACCTTTTGGGTGCTTGTCACACATCTTCCAGAGAAAACCTGTCAGGCCCAAAACAGCTGCTCCTGCACTGGCTTGTGCTGCTGCCTAGATGGAGCAGACCTGAAATCCTGTTTTATTCAAAGGTTGTTTCCAAACTACACAATGTGTCATTCTTTCAAAAATGGCTAATGAAATGAAAAAGATTATATGGCATTTAGTTGGGAGTAGCAGCAAACTGCTCTAGAAACATGCAAAAATAACACTATTGTGTTATGCTTGTATTTAGGGAGTTTGCACTCTTGGGCCTAACCATATACAGACAGAAGATTTTGTTGATTTTAATACATGGTATTGGTTTCTGATGTCTACAGTGACAGCCCCACTCTAAATCTTACAAGAAATTATCAATTTATTTTTGGAGACATAAGTGCTAGACTAACACTGTTCCAGCCAAGATGAAAACCTCACTTTTCTTGAGGCCCTACTTATCATTAAGATCTAACCAGCTTGATAGAAAGGGAATAACTGTGTGTCCTCCAGCTTGAGAATACAGTATTTAGCGGTCAATAAGAGTTGTGCCAACACCAGGCTACCTACATCTACCAGATAATGTAAAAATATCCTATTAAAATCTGCATTTATTTCATTAGAGCCTAAAAAACAACTACAAGGAAGTGCTGCTAAGTTATTCTACAGATTCAAGGCTCAGAACATCAGTTTTGAGCAACCTGTGTTTACCAAGATTTCCTAGGACCCAGTGTTGAGGGAGACAGACTACTGTCCTGCAGGCAAAGGCAACTGTAAACATTGCTCTTACATCCCACAAGTAAAAAATTCAAGAGCATCACAGAGTGCCTAGACTTCTCAGCAAGCCTGTTTTAGACACATTTTCTATGACATTATATGTCAAGTGGAAAATTACTCTTGACTGCAATAAGGTCCCACATATACATTCCTCTGCCAGTTGGGCCTCAGTAATAACCTCATGGAAAGTGCACAATAAATAGAAAAGTGCAGGAAGCAACAGTTGAAGTGACTCAACACAGGATGCAGGCAGAGATTCCAACAGCCCCTGCAAGCAGCACTGAGATTAATGCAGCAGAGCTGGGCACACTGCCTCAAGCAGCAGTAGTCAAAATTCAATGTAATCTGCATCCACATCCTGCAATTAACAAACTGTATGGGGGGAGAAAAGCAAAAACTTAATATGGAAATCAGCTCAAGGAATCTAAATTATAACAGGGACATCCATGGTTAATTAAAGACTTTATATGTGAGCTCCTTTTTTGCCTGTTGAAAGAGTATTTCTAAAGAGTCCCAGCTCCTTCCTCAAGGCAGCAACTGCATTTATACCCCTGAGTTAGACTGAAAGGAGTAAAAAGAGTGCAAGAAAGTTGGCATGGCTTACAAGTTTCAGCCTGCAAATATGAACCTATCTCCAGCAACATTTTTTATTTTATCAGGAGTATTTTTGAGAGCTCTGATGACTTTCAGGTACCACCTTCCCTAGTATAAAGCAGCTGTAGGAAGCAATCAATGCATACAATGGTATTTTTCAGAATTTGAAAACACAGCTGAGAGTGATACACTTAACCTGTGCACACACAATACACCCATTTGTGAGCCACCACTGCACAGAAGGAACTCCACAGGCACTAACCAGGTCAGGACCTAAATACCTAAGCTCTGGATTGCCCCTGCAGCAGCAGCTCTAAATACACAGGTCTGCTGAAACACTAAACACAGCCGCTGCCCATGCTCCACCTTCGCACTGCCTCTCTTACCCCTGGAAAATAAAAGGATCTTTGTCCTTATGCTAGTGAACTCACATTTCAGCAGGTGAAGATGTGTGGGGTATCATTGCATCACTAACTCCTTAGAGATCTCTTACTCCTATACAATCTTATTTACAGAAACTTCTCATCTTTTATACCTCCTTTCAGAAGCCATGCAATGCAAGGACCCCAGAAATTCTGGCTATTGAAATAAAACTGTTGTGCTTCTGATTGGAGGCTTTCACATGAGTCTGTTGTATGTATGGTTGTACAACTGGATCCACCTACCCATATTAATCTGTTATGGATAGCAGCTGACATACTCTACATTTTTGTTGGATGAACTAATAAAATGGGGCATTGTAGCTAAAGACTTTGCTTTTAAGTCAATCTCAAAACACAGAAATTTAGTTTTTCTCTTCCAGTGGCACCCACTGTGGTCAGGTTGCCTTATGCTGGATAGATCACAGTGCTGCAGATCACATCTGTGGCATCAAGACAAATACAGCAAATGGTTAAATAGCTTAACTCTAGCATTCACTTACTTGTCTATTTTTCCCCATCAGAAAAAGGCCTTGCGAGAAAAATGGCTCTTGGATGGCTTTAGTTCTATGACTCCAAAGGAAGAAGAGGAAATGCAAAAGCAGAATCAGGAGGACCAACAACGGACTCATGAGCTGGAAAAAGACATTTTCAGGTAGGGAAGTACCCCTGCCCTTGTGCCTGGGTTAAAATGGTCCCATCCTACACATCCTACCTTATTTTGTATAAGATGAAAGTATCAACAAGTGCTGAACACATGCAGAGCAAAGCAATTCTTGTCATGTTTTCTAGTCAGTTAGAGAATACAGAATGCAATTTTCCATAGTATAAATTGTAACAAACTGCACAATAACTATATTGCAGAGTATTTGTTTCTCTAATTCCAGATACCCTTTCCATGCTGTATTTGACAGGTGTAAGCCCCAATATATGGGGATTGCTCTAAGATAGCAAATGTTGAATCAGAACTTCAAAATAACAATAAATTTTCAAAGTTCTCCAGTTTCACTAGGTCCTGGCACAGCCTCTAATACCTAACTTTCACCATAACAGCACTTAGAACAGTACAGGCTCCCTAGTTCCATAAGCAACACTTATCCTCAGTTTTCTATGTGTTTTGTACTGAATTTAGTCCCAGAAACCTGCTCTAGCAAAGGTCTTTTTCTACCTTTCAGTAGAGATGTTTCTACAAATCTCATCACCTAGTGCTTTCCTATCACACAGGGCCAGCCTTTAACTGCACAGAATACCATGAAAAACTCTTATTTACCATGGACATGGTTCCAGGTTCTTATTAGCTCCAGTTAGCCCTTCTGAAATACCAAAGAGCTGTGTACACTGTCAGCTCCTTCCCTGGGTCCAGGCATACTGACTGGTACTACCCCTTAGCACCCACAGAAAAGATGAAATGTTCCTCTTCCTTCAGATTCTGGAAGGTTTTTTCATCCTTTTTCAAGGTTTCTTCCTCTATTTCAATTCAATAGCATTTTCCTCTCTATTTTGCTTCCACTGCACTCCTACACACACCCTTCTAGCAAAGCTGTCACCAAGATTAACTTTCTCTGGTGAAATCCAATCCTCTTCTCTCCTCACACCATCTCTGACACAGACAATAATTCTCTTGGCTGACAGGTAGCAGCTTCATGCTAGTTTGTGCTATAATTACGCTGACTTCTTGCTCAAAAGCACTTTTCTCTACAGAACATCTTGGTACACACCTCTATAGGGTTCATTGTTGCAGTGCTAGGAGGCAGCCAGCAAGCCCTGAAAGCATCCCAGAGGCTGTCATTTTAAAGGCATGCAAGAGGGGCCTATAAGACACTGTGAGTGCCAGAAAAGAACAGCATCTAGGGCTAGAATGGGCTAAGGACCAACAAGGAAATGGTGCTGAGCAAGCATTTCCCCATCAGGCCACTGGAAGTTCAGCCCTTCTCTAAGCAGTGAGAGGAAAGATTAGATTCAAAGTCCTGTTGGCCATGGGCAAAGCCTGAGCTAAGAATTTAGGAAGGCTTATTCACAGGTCTTTTGCTATAAATTAAATTTCCTGCCCTCCCTAATAGCTGTTTAGCAAGGGCATCAAGAAAAAACATCCACACTGCCTTCTAAATAACATTATATCTTGTTTATACACACCCAGGCCAGTTTCAAACTACCCAGCAGTGATACAGAAACCTAGGAATAAAGTCCACTAATAAACATAAAATATTCATTATACAGTTCTTGCACAGTGCTTTTGCTACACCACAGTTATCACCAAAGCTAACAAAAGCCTGTCTGACCTTTGACCTGCCCTGTAAATCAAACATTGCTAAACTGATCATGTAGACTCATCATACAGTAGAAATAACAAACTGAGAGGCTCAGTAGAAATCTTTCTTCTGAGCATCTGACTATTAAAACTCACTTGATTTGGAGACATCCAGTTCACTCTGTTGATTATTCTGTGTGTGACTGGTCTTCAGTTAAAAAAATTATGTATCACTTTAAAGACTCTTTGATTACCCTTAGACAAGTCTTTTTTTTTCTTTCTGCTGAGAGGACAATTGCAATTGTTGACAGATTATTTACAGTAGTGGCACGGGCCTTGCCATCATCTTCCTAAATGGGATCTCTGTTTTGAAGCATTCCTTACCTGAGTGTCAAATTGAGCTGGTGTATGTCTGCTAATCAGTTCATTGTTTTTTATAAAAGGGAGAAGTTCCATTCTTTGTGTCAATGACAAAACAGTGAATAGCAAAGCAGCCTGAGCCGCCTTGGAGACAAATGGCTGAATGCTTTGGTTACAGACAAAAAAATTGCATTTACACTATCTGTCCCATTTCCCCTCTACATGTTGGAAGCTTCAAGTGAACCAAGGGAGCACATCCCTGGTCAGGGTACGAGCTGAATGAAGAATTAAGAGTCCTGTTTTCTCACTTAATCTTCAGCTAATAACACTCATTCTTGAGAGAATTAGTTGCTAAACAACATATTTAAAAATGCAAAACAACTGAGGTCTATTCAATTGCTTGTAATGTGTTGCATGAAAGCAGATGACAAGGCTATACTAGAGAGCTGCTAAAGCATTTTACTCACCTCAAAACCTGTGAGAGCTTGCTAAACTGCCTTTTCCCCTCAGTCTAGAATTCTTCAGGGTGGTATCTTCCTATCTGCTTTTCATTCTCAAGCCATTTATTTCTTTCCCGGGGTGGCATGGATGCCAACTGCAGCAGATCAGCTGATGGCCAGCAGCATCCAGGCAATCTCCATAGATCTGAATTCAGCTGCTACTTTGGTAGAGAAACCTTTCAGTTAGTGTCTTGATTTCTAAGGTTTCTTCTCTCATCCACACCTCTATACTACTTATTTCTCCCTCTCAAATAATCAGTGCTACTTGAAAAGAGGACAAATGTTCAAAGGATAGATTTAATACAGTAGCTGTGTCACACTTCCATTTCTCTCCTAAAAAATGCAGCACTGTACAAAAGGTAGTTTCATGTAATTGCTAGAATAGTTGCTAAACCATTTCAAGACAAATTGGGATATAACTTCATAAAAATGAGATTGACTTAGCTTGTAAACATTGTAAACACACCAGTAAGATCTTGGCCTAACTTTGCAACCGCATGATGTTATAAGGGCTTGAATTTCTTTGAACTACACAAATCACATCTCTTAGAAGTTTTCTTTCCACTAATTCCAGAGTGCACACTCACAGCACACACTGAAATTGAACCATAAAATCTGTTTTTGCAAGTATAAGTGCAAAAGAGATATTTAGAGTCCAGATGCAATTCCCATTACATGGTATGAGAATTTCTCTCTAAACCCACTGAAAATTGAATCAGGTCCCTTAATTATCATATAAAGTGAGTGTTGGTATGGGTGAAAGAGCATATATAAACAGCAATTTGTTTCTTGATCACCCAGATAAATACATGGCATTTATAATCTTTGACTTATTTGGGGTTGTGTTTTCTCTTTTTCCCCACCTCCCTTTTTTCAAGTATCTCCAAGATTTTTCCTCCTCTTCTTACACCTGTGTGTCTAGAAGTGTTTAGAGCCAAGACTAAAATAAACCCACAGTATAAGTGAATGATTTTTCAGCTCATTATGCTTCTGTGAGTTTTTAATGATTTTCAGATTGAGACTATTGTGATCAACTCTCATCTAAAATTAAACATGTCAATAAAAACAAAACATCAATATATTAAACAAAGACTGTTCCATAAGAAGTGCAAAAATATGGCACATGGTCATTACTTTCTTCTATAGCTGTCAAAAAATATTCATCCCCTTTGTAAATTTTTTTAAATTTTAGCACTGCAATCAGTACCTTTGATCAGGGTTCTAAGGCCATCTTGCAGAACTCAGGTCCAAAGTGTGAGCAGCTTTTAAATTTTTTTTTAACTTTTACTTTCATCCTGAAGGGTTTTTTTCCTGTATCTGTTCTGAGGTCTGTGATACCTTTGTATAGCAAAAAAGAGACGTTGTCACCAACAGATAGAAGTCCATGTAGCACCCTGTTAGTGTAGCTCTACATATCTGAGTTTAAATAGGGCAAGAGCCATAACGGTAATTCAGATTCCTCAGCCACACAGAAGGAAATCAATAATGCTAATCTGTCAACCTACATCCAGCTTTTCTAGGCTGATTACTTTAAAGGGATGGCAGACTTTAATCATTCAGAGTGACTCTGTGTAATATTGTGAATCTTAGCACACAGTAAAGAAGTCAAAATACAAAAATTCAACACTTCTTTCCCTTTGGGTTATAGACCAACATTTCTATCTGTCTGTAACTTGGTCTCAGTTGTAACTATTCTGACTGCTCTCAGCAAAAGGTGGTATCAGTTGCAGCTGCCTTTGGTCTGTAGTCATTGATTTCCAGCATGGATTAAAAAAAAAAAAAATAGAAGGCATATTTCACTCAAATATGGAAGCTTTGGGAATTTCTTTTTTTTAAGTCAAAAGACGTTCGTTTAAAAAGAACTATGAGACTAAAGTTATACAGCATTAACCTACAGCATAAGACATTCAGTTCAAGTCCCACTTCAGAGTTAAATCTGGAGTTGGATTCTAGATCTTCATGGAGAATTGACTTCCCAACTACTCAGCTAGTAAGGCAAATTCCATTTAGAACCCAACAAATATGCACTTAAGAAGAAAAGAGTAGTCTTGATCAGAAAGAATAAATAGGAAACAGGACACCTGCTTAAGTCACTACCTTACTCAGAGAAAAAACTGACCAAGAAGCTTTACTTTAGCAGTGTGCTTTCTCCCTCTCTGACAGATTCAATTTTTTATCTTGGACTTTTCTGTCTAGAAGTGTTTGTCATACAGTAAGAAAATAAAAACTCTGATCAGGAAAAAAGATACTTTGATCATGATCTAGTATGCTGATCAGCTCTAATATGCAAGAAACCATACAGAGACTTACCACAGTAGAAAGGCAGGGAAAGGAGCTGTAACATAGAAACATACAGCAAGTGTCAATAGCCCAAAAGAAATTTTTACTTCTGAGGCTCAATATTGCTTTCACATAACAATAAAAGTTTTTAAAATAAAATAGTTAACTCATCAGCCAAGTCCTAACTGGCAAAATATTTCACGTTTAAATGTGGAAGCGTTTTTTTGTTGTTGGGTTTGGGTTTTTTCCTTTTTAAATGAAAATACTATTTCACACCTTTTTCCCAATGTGTGTGAAACCATAAGTTGATCTCATATAAGAGTAAAGTTTGTCAAGGTAAGTAGAACCATCCCTACTAATGTTCTTATTCCCAATGCATCAACTCCACAGTGTTGCTCTCTGCCTGGTATTAAATCAAATTCAACTGTCATTGCAGACTGGAGAAGGAAATTGAGGCTCTGGAAAGACAAGAAATGGAAGTCTCAGCTAGGGAAGAAGCAATTTTAAAGAAACTGAAGTCTATTGAGAAAACAACAGAAGACATAATAAAGGTTAGTGCTATATTATTCCAGAAATAGCAATTATTACTCAATCATCATCATCATATCCAGGGAAAGGGGAACTAGCTGGATCCCATGAGTGGTCATGAGCTTTTGCCTGAAGTGACAACAGTTCAAACATGAGAGGGGTCAAGATGTTACATTGTTTAAGGGCTCCTGTCTCCATCTGCTTATTTATGGGGGTGGGGGAGCAATTCCTATCTTTACTCATCTACAGCACATCCCTAAAAACAGCACTGCCACTGACACCAGCAGCTTTGCATCTCAGCCAGAGACAGAAAACGTACAGACCAGGTACTGAGGCTGGTCTGTTCATGCTCCTTCAGATGATGTGCCCAGCTAAACTGCATCATGCTCTCCACCAAGTCCCTGACAGAGATCATTATGTATCTTAATGTTATCAGCCATTAGTCTTTGTCAAAAGGTAATTTTAATATTTTTAAATCATCTTAAACCATCTCAAAAATACAGTGATGAAACTAAACTTCAGTTCTCCAGCTGTTCTTACATACACTCACACATTCTCTGAAGCTACACAGGGAGATCAGTAAAACTGGAAAGACAAAGTAGGACCTGTAAAAAAACCTTTGACGCCAACGAGGTTGGGCCACAGTGGGAGGCTAGGTCACTGTTTAACACTTCATAATATTTTTGTCCTTCCCTGTGTGACATGGAAATCATAGTGGCAAGAGACCACAGAAATTTCACTCTCACTTTCTATGCTCCAACTGAGCATATTTCACTTTCAGCCCCTTCTCTGTATGAAGCTATGCACACAAAAGGTTAAAACTATCAGGGAAACCAAAGCACTGTCTAGTCAACATCTTTAAAGTAACTATCACATTCATTGTTAATGGTTCTCTTTCCCACCTAGTCTGTGAAGACTGAAAAAGCTGGATTTGAAAAAGGTACGTTTAGCTAAAAGAATATATTTTAAAAGGTTCCTGTAGAAGTAATTTAAAACATATTAATGCTTTATGGATCTGTGGATCTTTACTCAGAGGCAGCAGACTACATATATGCCAGCATTCCTGACCTTCCCAAGTATTTCAGACCTTCTGCACTGAGAAGCACAGCACATGCTGACATGGATGATGAAGAAAAGAGAAAAGGTACTGCTAATTAGTAACTCCAGAAGGTGTCAATATGTACAAGAGCTTCCTATATATTGAATCTAACACACTTTAAGCAAATAGACATTACAGATATGAGAAATTTGTTCTTATTTAAACTGTGTTGCCAGTTAGGTCATCAAAACTGAAAGGTGAGACAGTGGTGTAAAGTAAGTGCCACTGAGAATAACTCTTTTCACCACTGACACTTCTTTCCAGCACTTCATTCTTCTGCCTAAGTAAGTACAGACTCCCTTCATATCATTCATTTCTCATTTTCTGTCTGCACTTACAGCTGTTGGGTAGCCAGCAGTAGTCAGGCTATTTCCCAACTACTACAAAGCCTTCTAACCCTTCAGAGTGCCCAAGACTCTCTGGCATTGCAGCACGTGGAGCTCTTCAGCTGCTATTGCCCAGCATAACACCAGGGGCCAAGGTTAAATCTGGATTTCACAGTCGATCATGTAATTAAAACTTTCTCAACAGCTGATTCTTCCTCACAGAATGAAAATACTTTTTTCCACAGGATAAAAGGGGATATCCAAAATGAGAATCTAATATATGGGTTGTGTATGTGATAACTTCACATATTTAATAATTCATTCTGACAGTTGTTCTCTATCACTGTCAGAAGTCCTACATTTCTTGCAGCTACTGCATTACCAGTTTAAGTACTTGTTTCTTTCAACAGCATTGTTTGCCATGGAAATAAAGGTTGAAAAAGACATGAAGACAGGAGAAAACACAGTGTTATCAACAATACCTCTTCCCTCAAAAGAGTTTAAAGAGACAGGAATTAAAGTCTATGATGATGGCAGGAAGTCAGTCTATGCAGTGTCATCAAATGGGACCACAACACAAAATGGGATGGATGAACTTGCTCCTGTTGAAGTGGAAGACCTGCTACGGCAGGCAACTGAAAAAAATTCTCAGTCTCCCACAGAGTACCATGAACCTGTCTTTGCAAACAAATTCTGCAGGCCAGTAACTCCTCAGAAAGACAAATTAATCCCAGGACCAAAATTAGAAGGCACTGACAAAAGAGAGACAAATGGATTTAGCAATCATCAGACAGCGTTCTCCTCCAAAACAGAGCCCTTTATGCAGCAAAATAAAGAGAATGGCCTTGATCTTCCAAAGGTAATACAACCAAAGTCTCCCTCTCCAGTAATTTCTCATACAGAAAAGAAAGTGCACACTAATCCTGACAACAGGATGATTCATAATGAAGAAAGAAATGCTGCACATGAGGAATCGAAACCTTACCAGGATACAAGGGAAAAACATAGTGAGACAAGGTTTTTAAATCCCTGTCATGCTAACGCAGCATGCCCTGCACCTCAGGATGAGGAAGATGTTCGGTACAACATTGTGCAGGCTGTCCCTTGTTACGTGGATGAGTCGGAGCCGGTGACGATGGTGTTCATGGGTTACCAGCGCGTTGACGATGACGACGCAGAAGCAAACCAGAAGCTGTCCCCGTACGATGGGGTCATCCGTGCAGAACTCGTTATCATTGATGACGATGATGAAGACGACAGCAAATCTGAGAAACCAGCCTATCACCCCATAGGCCATTACAGTCAAGTTTATCAGCCACCAAACAGGAAAACCACAGAAGCCCAACAGACAAACCCTATGAGCAGTCTGGGTGCAAGCCTGAACAAGGTACCCCACAAAAATTCCATCTCCCTGCAAGAACAAGAGGAACACTTAAGCTCACCAACACACCACACTCATCTTCACAGCCAAATGTCTGGAGATGGTACAGAAGATCCCTCACTAACAGGTAACAGAAAAGGAAAATCATGTCACTGCTGCTCACTCATGTAGCAAATTGATATTGCTCTTATCTGCTGGCAACTGTATCACTTTGTATATTTTTGGATTGTTTCAGACTAATATGCTATTAATATTTTTTTTGCTCTTCTTTGTTAACAAATACCAATCTACATTTTGGATCTGTTGAATTATTTTGTCTTCAGCAATGCACTAGTTACCATATCAAAATTTGGAAAATAAACTATTACAGAAATGCCATTCCTATAACCTTGAAAGATTAAAAGTGGTTCTCTTTCAAGTTCCATTAATGCTACCAAAATTAGCAGAATTAGTTTCCATTTCTTGCAGGTAACTAATAGCATTGCTACTTGACAATTCCTCTTCCCTCACTGGCATGTTTTCTCTGCCTGTTTGCATTCCAACTACTTCCTAGACCATCTAACTTACTCCTTAAATAAGAAAGACTGCTTAATAATCAGCTTTACTTTGTATTTTTAAGGAATCAACATTGCCAACATTGTCTTGATAGTGTTTATGCAAGTTCTAACATTTTTCCATTAACCCAAGTTAGACATTTTTATAGCTTCTGAAAGATAATGAAACAGTTTTCATCACTACACACTGTTAGTTCAGTAGTCCACAGAGTTATTTTTTAATGACTTTTATATTCTATAAATACATAAATATATCTATTTCTTACTATAAAGTTTTATTATAAAAGTCTGCAAGCAATAGCAGAATCTTCCAGAAACATAGAAAACTCTTCTTTATGATTATGTTGCACTTTAACACATACAATTAGACTCCATTTAGGTATACTTACAGAGCAGCAGATTGCAGACTAGTCACATTCCACTTGAAGCAAAGAACACTCTGGTTGAATTACAGGAAGATCAGGGGTCCTGATGCCACATTCTCTCCTCCAGAGAATGTGCAGCAAAAATGTAAATTTGACTCTGGCTAAAGCTGAATTGACAGCCCAGGAGTTTTTTACACTACATGTAAAGCCAGGAAAGAGGATGATCTTTGGATCATGTAAGACCTATCAAGTATTTTTGCATCAGTAGGCAGTGATTGGGAAGCACTGTTCAGCAAGCAAGGCTCTCAGCTTTTAAGAGAATCAACATCGTGGAGTCATGTACACAAAAGCCAGAAACATTCCAGCAATGCTGCCCATCCTTCCTGATCAATAAGGCCACTACACTTTTCCATTACCTTTGCTTTCCTCAAACCCCCATCCTGCCATCTCTGTACTTCCCTGTGTTCTCCAGCACCAAGAGCTGCTGCCAGGAGTTTTTATATCAGCAACTGGAAGCAGAAGTAGTTAGTACAGGTAAAATAAAGCACTCCAGAATCTGCTCCAGCCCATTATGTTTTGGGTAAGGTCCCTTAATTCCCACATCACATAAGTATAGGATACCAGAGAAGGGTCACTTATAACTATCCCACCAATAAGAAAGTGGCCAATTGGGAAAAATGGATCCCAGCTAAATTAAAAGCAGTTTGGCAATTGCCTCAAAAATTCCCCCAGTCAGCACTGCCTCCAAGTGAGTATCTTCATGCCTAGTAGAATTTGGAGCTAAGCCATACTCTTCTTTAGCCCTCCACTTATTTATTGCCACTCCCTGGGACATTTTTGATCACTGGAAAAAGCCAGGAAGTGACTCAATCTTTCCCAAGCAGCCCTGTAATCCTACTGAGACTTCTAAAAGAGAAACAAAACCAGGAAAGCCTCTCAATCTAGAACAATGTAATTATACAGAGCTGTTTCTTAGAGAAAGCTATTGTTTTCAAAGCAGTCATTGATGCCCACCCTAGCAGGTTCACCCTAAACACCACTAGAGAAAAGAGTGGAGTCAATTATTTTTGGTAGCTCATCATTAAACTAAAACAACAAATAGTAAAACAAAAAACAAATCCTCTTGGAAACTAAAGTTTTGAGAAGCACTTGCAGCTTTTAAACATTAAACAAGCACTGGGGACTCTGAAAGACAATGGAAAACAAAGAAGCATAGGACAGACCAGCATGATGGCCTCTTATGTAACAATTTTTCTTTAGGAAAGAGATGAACCTTCAGAACAAGTTCCTGAATCAGTTAGCAATGGCCAAGGACAAGGAGGCAGAGGCATTGTTCCATGTGCCAATCTATATAGAGACAGATCAGATTAAATTAGGAGCCTTTCATGCCCACAATCTTACAAAGATGTAGGACATACCTTTCCACATAGCAGCAATTTTCCTTCTCCCACAAGCTCCCTTCTTGACCAATATCTCAAAGTATGTGCCCTCAGAAAACCAGAGGGCAGAGATACAGAGAAAAGGATGACAACTCTATAATTGGTATACCTGTATTTGCATTATTAGGGTTATTTTCTTCTTCAAATTTCAGGGAAATTAATTCAAGTGCAAATGTTTTGAAGATGCAATACTCATTAGGGAAATGAAAAGTCCTTGGGAGGGAACAAAGGCTAGACATAGTGAAATGAATAAGGAAATGCAAAACTAAAGCTGAATAAGCAGCAAAACATACTGACAGTGTGGAACAGGCTCTCATGGGACACGAAGGTCCAAGGCTTTTGGCAGCTAGCTAGTCTAGATGAGCTTTTTTTTTTTTCCTACCACTGGAAGCTTTGCAGCCTTCAAAAAACACAATGGAGACAGCTCCATTTGTGTGGAAGAAAGTGAAATATGAAAATCCTTTTTAATGAAGATTCATGCACACCATCTGTTCCTGTAATGTATAGAACAAGACAAAAACAGACTATGAGCTAGAAGTGAGGCATCAAACTGACTGTTCTCAAACTATGACCAGATCCTGAATCCTTCAGAATTCCTCAGCCTGTAAAAAGTACACAGTGTCTTTTGTAAGATCTAAGGTTAACATCAGTGGCTCTATGATATAAAGTTACACTCAGATGCTTCTATGATTTGCATCAACTTCAGCATTCAAAACATAACATGAGCTGGACACTTGCTGACACGTGTAAATCAAGTAAACAGCTGCTTTGACCCCTCGTGTCTCAGCAGGGTGCAGGAATGAGACACTATTTTTGGTAACTCTTCAAACTAGCAGGTCAGAGTAATGGAGATTATTCAACAATGTTCTGGGGGGAGGTTTTTACATATCAAACAACAGCATTATATTGCTGTTCCAAAAATAACCTTAACATTAAATCATTGGCCTTTTGCTGTCCCTTTCAAACTTACCCCCATTATACCCAGTAACAGACAATAGCCATATTGATGTTTATACAGGTGCTGTTACTGCATCAGATGAAATCAGGAACATGACTAACTCCCACTCTGACTCACAACACCGGGAAGAAAGGAAAGTTTTCTCTAAGCATCATCAAAAAGGAAAAGGTTTCCAAATAGTTACAGCTCCCACTGAGGAGTTTAGTTTAAACAAAGAGTTTGTTTAATTATTCATGTGTCCTTTTAATCTGTCAGCATCCAGTCAAGGGCAAAACTAACTCTGTGTTAGTGAAGTTAACAGAGACAAAACAGAAGGTAACTGTGCTAATTTTTAAATAGCAATTATAGAGTGATTTCTAAATATACTCACTTTATTGCAAAATTACCAGAACTAACACCTTCTACTGATTTCTTTCTATAACACTAAAACAATGCTTATTCTGCTGGATTAACCACTGGAGGTATGTGTATTCTTAATTTTTCTAAACAAGGAGATTTTGCTTCAGAATCAGAAAGAAAGACTTAAAATGCAATGGCTTTGTTTATTTTTGCAGCTCTGAGGATGAGAATGGCAAAGCTGGGGAAAAAAGTCCTTTAACAGCTGTAATGAAATGGAAGTAGAAATTACCACTCAAAGCAGATAAAGCTAAGAAGACTTTCTTCCACACACTTTTTCTGGATCATAATGCTTGTTTTGCTACTCTGTTTCATGGGCTATTTTGCCCTCCGCATAATGCAATGGACT
Source organism: Melospiza georgiana (assembly GCF_028018845.1). Classification (NCBI taxonomy): domain Eukaryota; kingdom Metazoa; phylum Chordata; class Aves; order Passeriformes; family Passerellidae; genus Melospiza; species Melospiza georgiana. Next base: position 13,399,506 of record NC_080438.1, on the reverse strand, counting down.
TTAACAGACTTTCAGATTTGACCAACTGCCACATGCACACACATATCACATCCTGGATTTTGTTAAAAGTAGTGGGAAGTTACCTAAGGCCATAAATGCAGTGTATATACAAGTATGAAGACATGTGCATACCTGTTCTGACAATCAGAAATATGCTGTTGCTGTATACACAGGGCAGATAAACACCTATCTCCATGGAACTTCATGGGACATTGTTTCACATTAAAGTGTGCCAATCTATCTGATTTTGACTGAAAATTCTGTTCCAGCATTCTTTTTGTAAAAGCATTGGTTAATAAAAAGCAAAATGTGAGAGAGGAGCAGGAAGACATGTAAATATAAAACATGCTTTCCTATTATACTACCTTGGATGAAATATAAAGCATTCCTTTTTAAGTGATAGCAGAACAACCAAAAAATAATTAAGCCAGCATACTGAAATATTTAGTATCCTTCTAAATGTCCACAGTCCATTCACCCGTCAATGTTACATACGACAGTTGTAGCCATCCCCACAGGCTGCTCTCTTCACCATCCCACAAACATGCTGCCCACCCACGACCTCACAGACCAATCCTGTGCATAATATGAACAGCCTGACCTCCCGAGCATGGTTTCACCTCCCAGCCTGCTGAGAAAGCTCCTTGCTTTTCCAAGAAACGGCTTGCCAGACAGGCAGTGCTGTCCATCAAAAAAACCCAACCAAACAAAAAACAACCCAAACAAACAAACAAACTCCCATCAACAGAAAAAGACTCCAACGGCCACACTGTTTAGGTTTCAGTGGGCTGGGGAGCTAAAACCAGGCAAGCCTCCCACCAGAAATGCTGAGTTGCCAGTTGCTTGTTCTGCAGCTGAATACAAAGATCTGTTACAGGTGCAGCCACTGCTGGGCACAGTTCTCCAGCAAGTTTCAAGGCTCCCACCAAAAAACAGGTTAATTCTTTTCACATGGTAGAGGATGCAAGGGCCCTAAAAACAGGTTCAATCACACCTAAGGAGAAATCACATCTAAGTCAGATTTTCCAGTACATAGTTCTTGGGGAGAAGTGCTTCATAGCACACTACACCATTATACTCAAATCAGTACAACAGCTTTAATTCACTAGGTCTTAGCCTCAATTTGTAACACTAAACAGATAAAGCTCATTTTGTCTTATTCTGGTATAGCTGACTCTAATTATGCACCAGTTAAAAAAACCAAAACCACTAATTTTTTGCTGGTATTCTTTTCAAAGCAGGAAACTAAGGTTACTACCTCATACTGAGGCACGATGGTAGTAATTGACTGATTTGTAGTCTCTAAACATTCAGTGGCTCCCAGTCTAATGTGGGTAATAATCTCAAATTTTAAGACTTGTCAGAAATGGTTACCTGGAGAGTGGAATAGTAAATAAGAATAAATAAATTTTATTATAGTACACTTCCTCTATGTCTATCCTCTTGTTTTTTGCTGTTTTATAGTGGTTTTTTTCCTTACACTTCTTCTGTCATTTGCTGGTTGTGCAAGCGAAGGCTTCAGCCTCAACTCCTAAGGATACACCAAAAAAATGAGAGCAGGTGAGTGATAGGAAGTAGTCACAAACAATTTTTGTAACAGAAGCAGATAGCTATGGACACACATCCTCTGCTCCCCCAACAACCTGTACTATTAAACTTAAATAATATGGAAAAGGGAGCAACTATCATCACAATACTGGTCAAAGTACCTCAAAGGAAAGACTAGAAAGGTTTGTGCTTCTGGAAACTAGGAATGTTTATCACCTGATTGCTACAGCCCCAGAGCTCTCCTACATCCTGTATCAACAAGAACAGAAATACAAGGTGGCAAGTTATCTTTTCAAATGTCAGTAGAGATGCCATGCGAAACTCTAATTCATCATTAAAGCCAAGTGATTTCTAAGGCCCCATGAGACAAAAGTCTCTCAGAAGCAAAGCTGAAGCTGCAGTCCTTATGTGAAGTATCCTTTGTGTGGGATGATTGTCATAAACAGCTGGTTCAGAGTGATGCAGCTTTGTGGTTTACATTATGTGAAGTCACTTTTGCACAGCACAAGGAAGACCAGCAGAAGCTAGACAGTGGTTGAACTAGGCCAGGTAGGAACTAAACCAGGTGGATCCAAGCATGTTCTGAGGAATTTGTCCTCTGCCAGTTCTGCTGTACCACTTACTCAGGTATGTGCAACAGTTTCCTCCTTCACACAAACCCCCTAAAGAAGTCAGAATCAGATTCATGTGAGCAAAGATTTTCTCAGACCTACTAGGACATCATCCCTGTTAATCACCCTTCCATTCACTTGGACTCTTCCTACTTCAGCCTGTACCAAAACCACTGAGGTATTAACTTCTGCATAGAAATGCAGAATACTGCAGTTTTTCCTTGGCAACTGCTGTTCATCTTCTGTTGTCTGGACAAGAATATACCCACATGACAAAAGAAAACCATCCATATTTGCTCAAACAAAAGCTTAATAATAGATAGCCACCCAACACCCATTCCAGAATGTCTATCTGTATGAGATAGTTTGAATTTAAAGACTGGGTTTTTGAAAATTTTTCCAATTAGTTCATCTAGGAATACTTCCTATTTTAGAAAACCTTTCCACGTCAACCTCTCACGGACAGTTTACAGCAAGGAAGCAAAGCAGAAGCGCTGTTATTTGAACAAGGGCGCCACGCAGTGTTAGGCACGGATGGAGCACAAAGCAGGCAAGCTCTCCTCTGCCCTCCCTGGGTAAAGGAAACACACGGCCATTATTACATGGAACTGGACGTCTCCCCATCTTGGGATTTCTGACAAAACAGAACGCAGTGTAGCACTCAGTGTAAGAAGGAGAAATTAAAGACACCTTCCCTGCTTCGTGCTGCAGCCTGAAATGTCAACTAACTAAAAAGTACTTGAAGCAACACAAAGTAGCTGTGAACTCCATTACATTTGCAGCAAGTAATTTTTGTTCACAGCACAGGCAAAGAACATGATTTGTAGCTAAGCCAAGAGCAGATGATGAGTATTTGGAGGCTGCACCTAATAGTCAAGAGAGTAAACTACTTGTGAGACTATTCACAAATTTCAACCTGTCATCTATTTTCCTGCCAATACCAAACCCTTCTGCAGATCTTTTTCAAAGGAGTACCAAAAAATATTTGGAAGATATTGGAATACAATGACATATGACTTCTTACTAGTTATGCAGGAAAAGGGCAGCAGTGGCAGTGTGTAAAATAAGGAAGTCTTTCAATCAATTAAGTTACAATATTGTGCATAAGGGTTCCCATAAGAAAGTAGACAATACCACAAGCAGTGAGAAAGAAAAAGTTTATCCAGAACAGCTGACAATTTTGTCAATTTAAAAGTTGTATTAGATGTGGAACAAGGAAACTTTTTCTTCTTGAGGAAAAGAAACTGCTTTAAAAAGTGAAAATATTTTAACATTCAATTTCAATAATAGTTTCTCCAGGAAGGATTTACATAGCTGCAATTTATAAAACAACATCTACAAAAAACCAACAATCCATGTTCCTCCTAGGCAAGACTCTTCTAGTTCCCTTTTGACAGCATTTTCACATTACTAAAAGGGACAAGAACTTTTATTGAGATATTTACATTCATGTTTTAAAACCCATGTTCATTGTCACATGTAAATGAAACAACCCTCAGTACAGCTATTATAGAAAAAATCTGGCATTAACCTTAACTTAAAAAGCTGACAATCATGCCTAGGTTGAGTGATTTTTCTTCTATAAATTCACAGTAGATGAAAGAGTCCCACAAAACTTTAGCAGTAGATGAGCCTGAGATTCCCAGGCTTTTTGAGATTAGGGTTCTCTAAAAAGTCCTCACACTCATGCAGTTGGCCCCATGGTCCTTGTCCTTCAGCTTGGGTTGTGACTCATTTCTTTGTAGTCCCCCTTTCCCAGGCTGCACATGACTTTCCTAAGGGAGATGATTCAACCTGGACTCGCTGACAGTCAGCTGCTGCTGACAAAGGGACTAATGCCAGCTCCATAAATGCCCTTATGGCTAAATCAGATATCTGAGCAGCCAAAAAGACCACTGACTACAAACAAACATGCAGCTTCCTGAGTATTACCTGTCCATGCCACAGGCTGCACTATGGACTTGGGAAGATGGAGGAAGAGACAGAACCAGACAGCTTTGGTCACCTGACCCACACCTACAAGTATTTTAGAGCTGGCTCATCTCTACACTTGCAGAGATGTTGCTGTGAAAGTCTATACCAAGTCAGGCCTCACTACTCACTCTTTTATCCAATCCTCCCAACATCTTAACTCCCAGCTAGCTTAGTATGCCTCGATGAAAAACATATCTTGAATTGCTACAACTAAAAATCTATATTTTTCAATAAGAAAAATGAAGATGTGTGGGAGCAAGCTATTCAGAGTCACAAAATACAACTGCAAAGCATGTTAAGGTTTCATTTCCAAAATGTCATTTCAAGAGCATCCTTCCATACTAAGGCAAACCATGAACCAAAAATGTGAAACAATATACAACCTTTTTAGTCTCAGTACGTAGTTCATATATTTGGAGAAACCTTTCATTGACTAAAAAATTGCCCTCCAATATTCTTTCAGGATAGAGTTGCTATAGAATTATTATAGCTGTCTTCTAGATATGCCAGCTCAAAGGACTCACTTAACATTAACAGAAGCTGCTTTTCCTGAAGTCAACCTAGCTCCCAATTTATGTTTTTCTCAATAGCACAAATACAACTGCAACATTCCAGAGAAAGTATTTTCACTTCCATTAGAGCATCAGTTGGCATAAATCCATCTCATTCACACAGTTAAGTAATACAGAAGCCTCAAGCAACCAAAGACAGTAAAACAGAAATCCATAAACAGAGCTAGGTTCTTCCTGGTTTGAGTTTTAGATAAATCACTATAGGTTTTAATCCATTTATATTGCAAACATGTTTTCTCTTTATGATTTAGAAGACAGAGCAGTATTTTGAGCAAGGCAAATGGTGGTTTTACTAAGTACTGAAGTTCTCTTAGAGTAGACAGTGCTTTTTGCATTTTACTTTTATCTATTTAGTTCATTCATCAACCTGCATTTGTGACAATCTTTCACTAAGTTTTGAGGTTTGGTTGGGAGTTTCTTTATGCACAAAACTGTCAGGAGCAAGAAGCTGCCATATCCCATATTAGAACACAGTAAAGGGGAGAGTTTAATCCAGATCACAAGTCATATCTTACCAGTCCCCCCAAGAATATTCACAAAAAGTTTAGGGAAATGACTACCCAAATAACATTTTTGGCACATCTTCTCAGTCTTCTTTTCACCTACAAGCTTCAGTCAAGTTAACTAGTGTGTTTAAAAAAATAGAGATTTCATTCCTTACTCAGGCAAAGGTTCCCATTAAAAGTCCCATCAAAAGACAGCTTTTGTAGGACTGCAGGATTTCTCTCTAGATTTGAATTCCAGATCTCCCTAACACTGAGAATGACATACACATGCTGTTCTTCAATTAGATCTTCAGGACCATGTTGAGAAAAAAGTTGTAGTAAAAAGTTGCAGATTTTTCAATTGCACAGTATTTTGTCACAAAATTCTCAAATACTTATTTCATACTTGGTTGATTGCTATCAGGAAGGCAACAAGGAATACTATATTTCCACAGACATAGATGGTTAACACAATCTGTTTAAACAGACGACCCTGCAAGAAAAGGGGAAGAAAAGTCATGGGACAGTCAGTCTTTTTATTGGTTTAAACAAAGAACCATCCCATTTCACAGTAGTTAGTTAGCAAATTGTGACTCACCTCTGCTTCTGCAGATGTGAGTGACTGCAGTATCTGTACTCTGTCATCCTCTATCACTTCAACTGTTCATGGGAAGAAAAACAGAAGTCAAGTCTGCCCTTAAGAGGAAGGGGGGTTTCATTTTTATACTGCAGAAGCATAGATGCTGTGACTAAGTCTTACACAGCATCAAATCTGAAAAGGACTTGGGAGTTTCATTTGACATTTCAGGGCCTGTTGCTATCACACTCACAGTACAAATTAAAAATTATACTGGTGCTGACATACAAAACAAATTCTGAACAATGAAGTCAAAAAAACATTTCGTCTTTTGCTAGACTGGATAATCAAAACACTGAGTTTTAAGCTAACATCTCTTCCTTTTGTATTTTAAGGTAACTGGATTTCATAAGAAATATTTTCATTAGCCAACATGAGAACACTCATTGACCAAACATTACAGGTTAATTTCCCTACTTCTAGGAAGTAATTACTGCAGTTAAATTTAAATTCACATCTTTTCTAATCACTCTGTCCCCACATGACACCTTAAACAGACTCTTAATGAAACTTCTTCAGTTCTGCAGCTGTCTCATCTCAGCCTTAGAGACCCAGGTCATTCACATGAGCAGTCACCTCCTCTCTGTGACACCATCCAGTGAATATAACAATTTCTAATTAATTACTACCCATCTCTTCCCTAGACATATTGGAGTCAGGATTTCATATTCCTTCCCCATTCAATGAATATGGCAAGTATTCAACTTGTTCCTGCAATAACAGCTATTTTTCAACATTTAAATGAAGATTAAATCTGCATCAATTAATCTGGACTTAATATACCCACCTGGGATCAAAATTAGGGCAAAAAGTAATAAGAGTCTCAAAATATTTACATATTTCAGTCTGCACACTTTAGCCCCCTATGAACTGTGGTTTGAGAAATGAGAAGCTATTATTTAAAATGGCATGAAACCCACTCTTCTAGAACACTTGTCTTAAAAAACTGGTTTTCTTCCATATTCATTTGTCTACAGAAGATACGACACTACTAAAGAGCTACTCCCTTTCAGCTTCTAAGTTAGAGGCCAAAGAACACCTCCTGAAATTCCATCTACACTGGTTTCATTCTCAGCAAGCAAGGAGACAGCAGGAGTTTGCTGGTGTGTACCTTTATGAACGAGACAGTAGCTGTGTATTTCCAGAAGAACATCAGTACCAACATGCCAAGCTACAAAGCCAATCATGGCATAGGTGTCCCATGGGTCCGGCAGGTCAAGCGCTGGCAGGTCCATTCCCAAGAACATGGTCACAACTAGTCAGTAAAAACAAGACAGAATTTTAAAAGCACACTGGCACAACATTGTTATTGTGTTTTCTATCAATGCTTTTTCAATAGATTTCCCATGAGTTACCTAAAACTGCTTGGGGAACAATGTTAAAGGAGTTCACACAGCTGAAGGTTGTTGTGGGCTTTTTGTGGGGGGATAGGAGGCTGTCTGGGGCTTTTTTGGTAGTCACCAAAAAAGCTTAAGTGCTTAAGGTTGCTGTGGAAGCTTGCCTCTATTACTAGAATTAAACCCAGCTTCTGGATCTGTAAATTCCTGCCTCACATTCAATAACATTGAACTATGCTACTGTAAGAACACTATTCTCACATCTTCCAAGACAAAAAGAAATTATGAAGATAAGGACAGGTCCTCATTACAGAGGAATTTCAGATTTGTCAGTAATTCCTTTGGGTTTAAAGTCACTTTTTCTCTTAGTTGTATCTAATGGCCCCTTAAAACTCACCAAAAAGATGGCCAAGAAAAAGGACCTTCAGACATGTCTGGACTGGATATACATAGATGTTTCAAATGAACAACTGCCCAGCAAACGGAAAAGCTTCTTTAAATCAGTTTAATGGGAGTTACTTCTACTCACCAGCTAATATTCTAGCTGTTGTACCAGTACTCCAGTGAAACCAGTTAAACAGCTGCCTCCTACAAAACAATGAAACACATTTTATTGATTACACCATTGGGGGAAGGGGTCGGAAATCAAATAACATCTTTTACTTTCAAACTGTAAAAGCTTTCCATTTAAAGAAACAGTCACATTTAATTCCTGTGGCTGTCATTTAATGAGTCAGCTGTACCTTGGTGCATGACGAGATGGTCTGAAACCTGCCATAAGTGGTTGAAAGATTGTCAAAGCCATCACTGCACAGCCAAGATAAGGATGAAAACCTGCTTGCTAAACAGAGGACATTTTTATTAAATATCAGATCTATATAAACAGAGAGAAAAGACACCAGAAAGTTCCAAATTGCATTTGTTCTTGTATTAGTAAGTTACAATGGAGCAGCCCTGGCAGATGCAGCAGGACACAATAAGCTGCCCTACAGCCAGATGGAGATCATTTGCCTTGGCAGGAGACACACTGGTATGTCCACTCAGGGCTTGTCTCACATTTCTGCTACATGGAGAAATTCTACCAGCTGAAGAGCAGACTAACATGACTGTAGAAACCACAGTCCATGCTCTCCAGCCTCAATCCTATGTCCTATTTTATAACTCATAGACCTATTTTATAACTCATCCCAGCATGGGTCTTCTCTTTCACCCAAAAATGTTTTATTCATTTACCCCAGCTCACACCTATCACCTTATTCTTCCACCTTGAATTCAGATACTCTAGACTTTCCAGCTTCTGATGTAACCTTGCATCAAACAGAATACAGGTGACAGCAACAGGTATAGAATCTTTATCTAGCTACTGCTCCAGACTAAGCTTATAATTCACTGTTACATCCAAGTTCACAAAAACCCTCATTCCCAGCAGGTTTACCATGCTAATGTCAGCCATCACATCCTTACTGCCCCAAGATCATATTCTTTAAGGAAGACCAAAATAGTACGTAAAGAAACTATGAGCAAAGTTATTTAGGAGAAAGAGGGAAGAAGGAAAACACCAAAATTTTTCAGCTGTAGTTTAAAGGAGACAAAATTCCTCTTCTGGGCTGCCAGAATTTGTAATCAGCCTACTTAAGAATGGCTTTTACAGAAAATTGGTTAGAAATAGTCCTAATACTGGCAGTGGACTTCCTCATTCTTTTAGTCCCACCTTTACCTTTCAGTTAATAAACAAGACAAAATGTACACACTTACTTGGCTCCAGCCTCCTCGGTATACAAAAGGCAACACAAAAGAAATGCTTGTAAGCATGACTGTGGTCAACATAAGCATACGATGCACCTAGAAAAGTTAAGTTTTTAGAAAATCCACAATTTATACATGATTAAAAGACATTAAGGAGACCTACAGTTAAAAGATATCCTTAATCCCCACGTTAGACTTAACATTTACTAGTAAAGTAGGTGAACTTTTGATTTTTAATTGTTCTACTTCATAAGATTATACCAGCTTTAGTCTATTTCTTGCATCTAGTAGGTTTATAATTCTGCTTACAATAGTGCTAGAAAATACAGCTGGAGATAGGTGGAGATTTTGCCCACCTGAAACCACAACTCCTTTCCAAATAGCAATGAGTGAGACCAGACAGGTTTGAAGAATCGTGCAACAATAACACCAATACTAACTGTAGTAATCCAAGCAACAAACATTAGCGCTCCTGAAAATAGAAAAAACAAACAACCAACCCAACAAGGTAAATGATAGGTAACTTCAGTGCACACAAATACAACTTCCAAGTCTATGTAATTGTTTAGTACATATGCACATGTTTAGAATTTACCAATAATTAAAAACTTATCACCTGGTTCAGGTTACAGCTTTATAGCCTTTAGCTTGCTAGAGAACAGAAACATCCATGCAAAAGAAAATCATACTTTTCCCACACAACACAACACTGCAGCTCTGGCTACGGCACATTTCCCACATGCTAATACATTTTGTACACACTGATGAGAGAAACCATTCTATCACCAACTCAGACATCAGAGGATGAAAGATGACAGTGCTACAATCTGTGTGACAAAGAATGAGTGGCAGTTCAATCATGGACCTGTACTGAAGTCCAGTAGTGTGGGAGAAAAAAATTCCCATTAACTTCAGTGGCCCTAGACTGCCAGGTGAGTGGTTTCTCATTTCAAATAGAGCTAAACCAAAAATGCAACTACTTGAAATAGAGATAAAGGTATAAAGTCTCAGTTTTAAATTTAAGGGAAAAGGCAATGGTGGGTTCATTTTCCTGGGCAAAAAGGATCTTCCGACACTTCTTGAAACGAAAAATCAGGAACCGCTCTCTGCCAGAGTATGAGATCTTGCAAGCCAACGGAACACACAATGCAAGTGCCAGAAACACATGAGGGACTAACCCTGCAAAATAACCCCCCAGTCTTAGCAGCTCTAGAACTGGGAGACAAAACTAGAAACTGCAGCTTACCGTGAGCCTTGATGAGCCGCGGGGCACGGGAACCTCCGATATCCTGAGGCAGGCCCGTGACGTTGTACAGTCCATTGGTGACCAGGGGCTGACGGCGATGTTTGTATATGAGTCCACCTGGGCAGTGACAAAGTGATTTATTTCTTGCTAATGAAGCCACTGCACTGGTGTGCCCATTCCTCATCCATGAATTCAAGCCCTGTTGTGACCACTGCACATAATCATACAAGCTAACACACAATATGGTAAGAATCTAACATCAAAGCCATCCAGCACACTTAATGTGCAAAACACAACTCACCCAGCTACACAAAATGCAACATATGAGTAAATTTGCAATAACTTCCACAAGGAAACCCATGATCCAGAGAAGCAGGAAAGGTGATTGAATTAAAGGCCTCAAGCTTGGAAACCTTAGTTCAGACACCAATTCTCATTTAAGCCATATCTTACAGAAGAGTTACTAACTCATTTGGAGCTGGTAAAAGAAAAGCAACCATATATAAGTCAAGCTTACCTTCACTAGCTTCCCCATCTGCCAGAAAGATGTAGTAACTGGTATCCAGATTAAATCGCCCTTTATAAGCAGGGAGACGAATCCCCCTTCTGAAAGAACATTGAAGAAGACCATCTGCAAGCCTCCAGGACACATCTTCAAGGGCATTCTGTAAAACAGGAGATCCTTAAACACCCAGTGTTTTCAGATTAGCTGAGCAATTGGCTTAAAAGTAACCCTACAAAAGACAAGTGTGTCACTGATATATAAAGAAAAAATGTAAATTATATAGGGAAAGGGGATCCTTTCTGAATTGGCACACAAGAGGTATGTCAGTAAGTCAACACAGCAACTTAGGGTTTGAACTTATCACCAATTTTTACAGCCTACAACAGTGCTTAACTCAGGACATACCAGTTGCAGCTGCAGTTCTAGCAAAGGGACAGACTTTAATAGGGACAAAGTTTCTACAAAGACTAAGCTCCCACCATATGACTAGCTTTACAAATTAAATTTAGACTTCAAAAGTTAACACTTATTAGGAAGTAAGAGCCCAAACAATATCATCTTAGAGAATTATGGATCCACCTCAGTATTTACACCTGCTATGCAAAACAAAAGCACAAAGCAGCAGCATACCTTACTCCAAAGCTACACCTGTGAAAGTGTCTGAGCTGTTTTAAAACACACCTCTGAATCCAAGAGAGGATGACTTCGCTCCTTCAGATGGGCAGTGCTCACGTGAACGTGGTGATCCACATTAACACACAGATAGGCATCATCACCACCCTGCAGAGTCAAAAAGAAAGATATCCATAGCCCAATAAAAAAACACCGCTGGCAGTCCTCAAAAGGTGTTTGATTTAATATAGGAAGCAAGACCTGACAGATTTCTGTAGTTATCAAGCTGTTATTCCCCATTTTCTAAGCACATTATTACTGAGGATCCACACTAAGTCAAAGAGATGACACATAGAAACACGCATTATGATTCACACTCCCCTCCCAGAATAACAACCATATTATCAGAAGTTTCTTTTTTTTAAATTTATCAAATTGACTAGACAAGACAGAGATGGATGTTGGAGCTATTTAAAAATCCACTTCAGTTACAAGATTTTTTTTTTTTTTTTACAGCTGCGCAGGAAAAAAAGGATAGTTAAGAACCAAGTGTTCCTGCACTAGGGAGATAAATGTAAACAGCATCTCCTTTGTGCAACAAGCAGCTTATGTATTATGCATTTGTCAACATTATCATCCCTTCAATTTAACGTAAGTCAGAAAAAAGTATCTTTCAACATTTTTAAGATTTTGTATAGGAGTAAAATTCAAGGATCAAATGCAAATGGTTTTCTGAACAACTCTGTTTCAGAGAGGTAAGATTTTTGGATAGGTAGAGATTGATTTAACCAGGAATTTCAGACAGTTATTCAGTCCTGAGCTAAAAGTGAATAGTCACATACAAGAAACAACCTGTGTTTTAGCACTCTGGGAGAGTCACACTTTGTGTGACATCTGACAGTATTTCCATTTTCCATATGCATTTCCATTCAAACTTGACAAACATCACAAGAGCAACTATGGAAAATAAAACACTCACCATCCACTGGTCCTGGGAAAGCGCAAATGCTAAATACCCTTCACTTGGACCACTCATTTCAATAAAAACTGAACTCCCCTCTTGTTGGAAGGATAGAAAAAAACATGAAGCACTCCCAGGATCACAGTTTGTAGGGTTCCTAACGCAGAACTTCGTAATTCCACAAGCTGATGCACTAAACTAAACAATTAAGCAAAAAAACAACTTGTAAGCAATGACTTTCCATTCTCTTCCCCCTTTTTACCCATGGTAGAAAAAAGAATACAAGGAACAACATCATCTGTGTCTACACACCAATCTCCTAATCCATGTCTGCAATTACCCTAGGACTAAGTAAAATGATGGTGAATTCCAAGATAAATTTGAGTTGAATTTTCACTTTAAAGACATTACAATATAATAACTTTGAAAAGCCGGCAAGAACTTCAGGAAAAAAATAACTTCCTCTGGTCTAATATTTAGAGAGGTAGTATCAGCTGTAAGATGAGAAAGAAAATATGCTTGCTTTTTATGCTTGCTTTTTAAAGTAGAAACTCTACTAATACACATTGAGAAAATACACTGATTGTAAGCCACAGTTATCCTGGATCAAATATCAATGCTTGCTCAATCCATTCAAGACTCAGCAACAAAAGTCAGTAACACAGATGAACTCAGAAAGGAAAGCTTCTGAGCCTGCAGTTGCTAAATAGGAAGTTATTAGTTAAGAGCAGATTAAGTCTTTTCCCATCTCTCATGAGAAGTATGCATAATACTTTCTGATCATTGATTTCTAAACTTTCTGTCAATCTTCTCACCTGTGTGCAGCATGAGAACATTTAACCCTGCAAAGTTCAGGCAACTCAGCTAAAGGTAGCTGTCATGTTCTTAGCCTTAGATATCAAAGTTACTCATCCACCATCTCTCCTTTTCTGTTACTAGGCTGTATCAATGTCATCTCATTAAATTCCATTCATCACAAGCATTAAAGATTGCTTGATTTAGCTTTAGCATTACTTACTGGCTTTGATATGTAGGAAACTGGCTGTGAAGTTGACATAGCCTCTGATGTTGCGTGCAAAGGTGGTGTTGGGGACAGCACATCAGGCTGAGAAACAATGGGACCTGGAATTTTCACCCAGAAAATCCTGTATTTCTTCACAACTGTGGCTCTTAAAAAACACAACACACAGAGAGTAATTACAGCATATATTTATAGTCGGCTGTTACTTTAAAAAAGAAAGGAAAATAACTTATAGTTCTCAGAAATTATTTGTAAAAATCTCATCTCTATGGAGATCTCTACCATTTTAGGGATTGAAGTAGGAAAGTACCTTAAATCTTAGAAAAAGAATTTTAAAACATAATACCAATCTTGGAATATAAGAAACTTTCATGCCTATGGCATAGATTAGAACTTCAGAGAAGAGTTGCATTGCTTCTATCCTGTAGTTCAGAAAAACCTAATAGTGTAACAGAAGGGTATACATATCATTTAGTTAGGTATAGCAACGAGAAAGATTCTTAAGTGTATATTGCAGGCATGAGAAGTGAGAAGGTAGCTAAAGATTAAAGAAATCAATCTTCAAATCCCCTTATACTCTCCCTAGGAGAGAAAAAGGGGGAAAAAAAAAGGAAAGGAAAAAAAACAGGAAAAAAATCACCTTCAACTCCTCCTAAAAAAGTATCTGCATTAACAGAGACTCTGCAGCAAGTAAGGGGTGTTGACTTTTCAGGTCATTCGACCCACGGACTTTTCAGTTGCTGGACAATATTTGCCAGACAATGGTACAGGTTTAACTTGTCTGCATTTTAATATATTTAATTAATATAAACCCATACTTTTTTTACTTACAGAAACTGTATGTGCTTTGGAGCATCTTCAGGAGCAATCCAATAAACTTTTATGTCTTTCTTTTTTGCTTTACTTGTGTGACTGACAGCTGAATTCTGAAAACACACATATATCAAGAATTACACAGGGCATAAACATTTTGTTACTTAACACAGTCAGCAGAGGCTGCAGCTAAATCCTACACAAGACACTGCAGTTACACTGCACTACCCCAGTCATGATCAGCTCAGGTGAGGTGTAGAACAGCAACTTACTCATGCTAACAAACTTCAAGACTAAAAGAAAGGACTTTCAATCCACAAGACTCCAGCAATGAGCTAGAGGTCCCTGCAGCATTTCATACAGAAATAGTGAGATTTTCTTAGTAAGGAAATGCTCCACGTTTTAAGAAGAGGATGAAGAGACAGAACAAGCCCCTCAGTGCCCACTAAATAATTGTGAAGCACTGGACTCTACCTTGGTACGACCACATGTCAGCAGCTGAGAATGTCTCCGGTCAGCTAGCACAAAAGATCCAACTGCAGGCCTATCCAGGTGCTCTGCATCCCGGGCTTGTAGGAAAAATCCTTCAAAATCTGGTCCAGACAGATGAACTAAAGCAAGAAGAAGAATAAGGAAGTTTACTTCCAGAGGAAGAAGGAAGTATTTCTACAATGACTACCAGACACTAATTTTACAAGTACTGAATGATGGTCAATGGATTACCTAAACAAGACTCAACTGCTTAGATAAATCCAGTACAGAAAACTGAGAAAAGACATACTATAATACAAAGAAACAATAAATTAAACTCTTCAGCTGTAACTGACACAGTACCTTCTATGCTGTCCCCTGGTTTAAATTCAGTCCCATTCGCTGTAATGGTGTGCTCGGGTGACAGCTGAGGAGAGCCACCATGACAGGGTACCATGCTAGTACAGGCTTCTCTTACTTTTCCATTTGGATAGCCAACCACAGATCCATAGAGGCAACCAAACATCCAAACAGCAACAGCAAAACCAGGCAGCTCCATCTGTACAAAATAAAATTTACAGGCAATTAAACACAATAAATATTTACATTACAGGTCACCAGTCCTCTTTAGGAATCAATTGAATGGTAGAATACAAAACCATATTCAAAAAAAGTATTCATGAGAAGACACCACACCCAGCTTCTGAATAACTTCTGCTTCTGATAACTGCCAGACATTGCTAGAATGTTCAGATACCATATTTCAGGCCATCTACAGGCTGTTGATGGATCCCTCCATCTGCTGGAGGGATTATTTCCCTCCATGCATTTTGACAGCACTTTTTAAAAAAAAAAAAGAGTCTTTTGCCAATCTCTCTCCTGCTCTCTCCCTATAAAAAAAAAAATTCCAGTTCCTTAAACATCTGCAAAGGACAGATGGATCTTACAACATGCTTCACAGATATATAAAGGTCAACAGTATTGAGCAACTATACAGCTAGTATCAAACTCATTTTTATTAATCATAGCTTCAAATTTTGCATCATTACAGACTGCCTTTGTTTCCACAACCCGTGTCTATTTCCTCACAGATGACAAATAATTCCCCAGTAACAAGTTCTTCTTTCTGCAGGGAAACTAAAGTTGCCAAATGCCAGAAATAAAATTTATACATGCAAGAGTTAGAATTTGGTATGAAGATTTAGATAAAGAAATATGTATGTTTGCTGCAGACAAGCCCATGATTTCTTCTTTGAACTCTTCCTTTTGGATATTGGACCTCTGGACAATTAGTCAAACAATGGATTTGGCTTGTCATGCTCTTGTCAAGGGAACAGCATCCATGAAAGACAAGGGATAGAAGGACTCCAGATCCTCAAACAGTTATATGAACCCTTAACCTCAGCTTTCATCATGCAATGTTTTGCCCCACCACAATACTCTTTTCATAAAAGCTGTGGGAATTGTTTTGCTGCTCCAGTAGCATACAGGGCTTACAGCTGTACTGTAGTTTAGAGAACACCTCAGCCAACAAAAGAAAGCATTTCCACATCCAAAAGGCCAGGAGAACAGAGAGAAACTTTCTTTCAGTCCTTAGGCAGAGGAAGTGAGTTATCAGCTCTGGTGGAACACAGACCAGGCAAGTAGGCCTGCCTTCTGGAAGGGCCATGCCCATTTTGCAACAAGTGATATGATGTATCAGGTTATGAAGTTCCCTGACAGCACGGATGGACATGAAGATAAGAAACACACAGAGCCATTTCAGACTAAACTCTTGACACATAAAAAGCAGCCAAATGAAGACAAGGCACATCATTATCTTACACAACAGGATTCATCAACATGAACTCTTCCAAAGTTCTCATACATGGAAATCCACAATTTTCAAGGCAATGATATATTTGTACTCCTCAGCAACTTTACACCACTAAAGAGAAGAAAATCAAAGGTGACAGTGTGTTGAACAGTTAGGTTTCAAGAACTAGAAAACCCTAGTCTCTCTCAACACTCCATTCCTCCCAAATATTCAAGATAACATTATGACCATATCTTTAACTTCTAGTTCAAGTATTTCCTTCTAATTGATTTTTTATACATAAATTAAAGATGCCCACAGAAAGCTAAATTAGGTCAATTACATGTACCAGAGAAAATTTCAAAACAAGAAGAGATAAGGCTGCATATCACAGAGACACAAAAAGAGTAGGGCAGTATTCTGCTTTAAGTAGCAGAGGATGTGGTAGGAATGTAAAGGAAACAAGACACATCCTTGTCAGATTCAACTGACTCAAAAGCTGCCAGAAGAAAAAGATTAAGTAGAGATTAATAGAATTCAAAGAAAAACCCCAAAATCTGAAAAAGATTTGGATAAAGGGAGAGCAGTAAGTTACTTCTTCCTGTGCTGAAAACAACTCTACAGTACCTGCAGGTAGCCCCAGTAGCCTCATAGTTCATAAGCACAATGCTCACACTCCAACTCAGGATCTCTTTATAGAACTTATCTTCTTTCAGCTGTTTAACTTCATTAGCTGCCTAGTGTGAAATCTAAAACTAACTTCAGAGAGGAGGAAAAGATGAGACAACAGACAAGGCAAACACACTGCCAACTCAAAGGTACAAAACTACCAGTGACAGAAATTTCTCCTGAGCACCATCAGACAAGAGGGCGAACAAAAAAAGGAAAGAAGCACCTGCAGGGGAATAAGCTATGTTAATATAAGGGGTTTATGACACATTCCTTTAGAAATAGACCCCTACAAAGGGAAAGAAGACAGTGTTGCTGTCCAAGAGTCACCCTTCCTCTCAACTCATAAAAAGAGCTTGAGATGTCCTCTTCTGCTTAGTTAAAGGTGGTCATATCAAGACAGCTGGATTGAGCAAGGACAGAAAACATACTAATAATAATTCACTACTTTTAAAATATAAACACACAAACCTCCCCAGGCACACAAAAAATACATACCTCAGCATTGTGTTCTTTCTAGGAAAGAGAATTTCAAGGGCATAGATGTTTCAAAATTATTTTTTGTAACAGTTTGAGTGTAGGTACTTACCGTACAGCTAGTCCTTCTGTTGCAGTGACAAAGCCTGAGTAAAACTGCCATTAGCTCTCAACTTGTAGTAAAACAATTTATATGACTTTCTAATATCTTCTATTTGGTTTGCATCTAACTGTATTAATATTTACCATATCCAGGAAACTTGTCTGAAAAAAGAAACAGTACACACCAAAAAAAAAAGTAAGGTTTGTAAGAGAATCTTTACTTCAGGTGCATATTTTATACAGCTTCCCCCCAGCTGAGCTGAAATGCATGAAGCCATAATGAGACACCGACCCTGCAGCTTCCTTTGCCTTCTCAGACACTCCCCCAGACCTCAAAGAGTTTCATACTAAGTAATTACTTAATTATCTTCTGGTGCAGTTAAGGGCAGGCAGGCAGGGGGAACCTACAACCAACTTTTGATACCTTCTCCCTCCAAGTATTGGCTGACATAAATCTGCAGAATGATTTTAAAGCTCATTACATATTTACTCCCTATCAAAGAGGCACTTTTTTTTAGAACAAGAATAAACAATTTTTTAAAAATTGTAATCTTCTCTTTTTTCCATATATCTCACCAAGAATGAACAGGAGTCAAAGATTTTGCCCTGTTCATTTGTTTGCTTTAATGATTTTACTTGGGCAGCTACTCTGCATAGAATCTTCATGGCCCCAACCTTGCAAACTTTTATCTATATGAAGAGCTTAAAGAGAGACTCATCTAAAAAGCTGTAGTTTGTTATCCCAACAAGTAATTTCAACTGTAGCACGAGCACATTTACTGTCACAGTTACCATAGAGCCGGATCCTATGCACGTTAAAAAGAAACAAAATTTTCTAATATTCTCACAACAAGAAGCAAAAAGGATAAACGAGGAACGTGGGTGGCATGGCTTTCAGATAAAACAAGCCATAGCTTAACTTGACTCATTAAGGCACACAAGTTTAGGAGTTCTCTAAAGCAATTCAGAAATCTTGCACATAAGGCAGCATCTACACAGTGCCCTAAAAACGCCACCAGATTTTACTTTGCGTCATACCTGCTGCAGATGTTCTATTAAGCAAATACCCTTTCCAAAAAGCTCGCAGTACCCACTTCGAGCACTCACTGGCATCAGTGTAACTAACCAAAGCACGACTACAAAGGCTACAGCAGCTCCTCTCCCCGCACGCCCTTGCCCCAGGGAGCCGCGCTCTCCCCCCCGGCACAGCTGCAGCGGAAAAGGGCGAGGGGGAAGCGCAGCCGAGCCCGGCAGCCGCTCCCTCAGCTCCAGCCTCCCCGCGGCCGCGGCGCTTTTCTGCCGGCGCCCGGGGCGCGGAGGGCTCGGCCTGGCCGGGCGGGGCTCGGGGCGGGGCCGCCAACGCTCCGTGAGCCCGCCCCAGGCGCTGAGGGCCCCCGGTGCCGCCCCCACAGCCGGGAAGGTGTTCGGGCATCGTCTCATTTCTTTCCAGCTTCCCAACGCCGGCGGTCTGGATGGCCCTCCTGGGTTAACAGCTAGAGTTTTACTGAGAGATCGCCCTTGTCAAAGCTTACAGAGCTCATTAGCTGTGCTATCCGTGGAACGAAAGGTGGTCACATCTACAGGCTTGCTAAGTCAGGCCTTTCTTATCAAGTAAGCAAATAAATTCTGGCTGTAACTGGGGCTATGCTGGCTGTAACTGCAATTGCTTACATAGGCTTCTCTGACTTAGTGTCTGAACCAAAGTTCTCAAATGCTCACAAAGTGACCCAAAAAGACAATTACTTAGAAATCCAACAGTAATTTTGCCCTCTCACATCATAGAAATATTGTGTTTGTGTTAAAAAACACCTTTACTGGAGAGCTATAGTGATTCAGTTGCTTACTAGTAGTTCAGAGCAGTTTTAGAGATCCTAGTACTATTAGTTTGGTAATATTTTCTAAAAAAATAATAACTATCTATTAAAATATGACATGCTAGGAAATGCTCTGTTAGTGTTCACTCTTTTCTCAGTTTCTATAAAAGCAGCATTAAGCTTTAGAGGTACCCTGTGGTAACATATCCTGTGGTAACATATTAAAAATTATATTTAACATGAAAACCAGTAAGGGATTACTTTGCCTAATCAGAAAAATTTTTTGACTGTAACTTGTATTATCTTGCTCATGGGAGTTACTGTGAAGCTGAGATCTCACTCAGTGTTCAGTAACTGAAGAAACATAATGCATAAGCAATAGCTTGAAGTGAAAGTGAAATATGTCTATTTCCCCCTAGCTGGGGGAAAAAATAATTCTGTTTCAAACTACATTCATAAAGTTCCCATATATGAAAGAGTTTGATAGAATTACAGGCCTAAGTCCATACATGCTTTATTATGTGCCTGTGTGTTTTTAACTAATACAGGTATATTATTAGTAAGACAAATAATAACATAAATATATTTAGAGTAAGGAAACTGGTGACCAGAGGGACCTGTATTCCTGACAATATTTAGGTTCATAACTTTCACAGAGTATAGTGGAATTAATATACAAATATTTTAAGATATTATTTTAGGGTCTTGGCTCATTGACAGAATGGGGTATATATGTCTGAAACATTATAGCATATATGAGTATATATGGAAGTAATTTCCTCACTAAGACTCATGAGAAGGGATAAAAATGCAAGCTACAATTCTGTTGGAAATGGTAATCAGAGTTTAAGAAGAAAAAATCATTTTTATGTGAATAGTAAAGAGGGTAAGGGAGGGAATACTGTTTTGCTTATCATTGCATAGCTACTCTTTAGTTACTGCTAAAGAGCTGCAAAGCAAGAAAACCAAGATAACACCAAGAGAACCAGGGAGAAGAAAAACCGACTCTGTAACTACTGGGTACAAGTCCCCACACTACTGCATGGCAATCATCAATCTGTCTGGAAGGGCTCTTTTCAAACACACCAGTCTCCTTTAAAAATAGTAAAATCAATAGTTCTGCAGCCTTAATGAAAATGTTTCTATGAAAGGGTACTGCTTGCTAATTTGTTAAGTGTCATTCTGTTTATATATAAACAGAATGCATTAGTGTATATGAACTACAAAAATTCCACAACTGCATCTTTTTTGTAAAGTGTACTGCAACTGTTAGTGTTCATAACAATTCTGTATTTATTTCAGAGCAGATGTTCTACCTTAACCAAATGAGATGGAGACATAGAGGGCTGGGGGTGGGTTTGAGCCTTCCTGCAAGCCTGAGGAGATAAAGCTGTGTAACCTACTACTGACCTGTGTCAGAGGATGAGACGTCAATGGCAAACGAATGGAACAACATCTAACATGAAAAGAAGCTGATGAGGCTTTTTGCATGGTTTATTATAGGCACTTAAGGAAATAAGTGAAAGCTTATAATTTTGAAAGCAACAGGAATCTTGTAGAGGAGACTTCATTCCAAGTACATAAAGAGGAATTTCTCTTGCTTAAGAACCAAGAAAGCAATTAAGTAAATATATATAATTTTGGAAATTAACTATTGTGCAGTCCAGGGTTTATACTGATAGCTATCCTATTTTTTAAGCCCAAAGCTATATGGAAAACAATAAGCCATTGAAAAGAACCCATATTACCATGTGAGTCCTTCTAATCAACTTTCCTCTTAGGTATTAAGCTAACTATTCAGCAAAACTGTGGCATTTTAGGTCAGACCCTGCTCAAGTTTCATATATGTGCATTGAGCTCAATGTTACTGACAAGTTATCATCATAAAACATCACTGGAGTTCAAATCAAGTGATATGCAAAGAGGCTGCGTCCCTACCAGATTGTTTTGATTATGGATAACTGGATCAAAGAATTTTTTGTTACTAGCATTTCCTATTTTGAAATATTGAAATATGTTTGAAAAAGTGCATTGGAGTTGGCTAAATACATGCTGGATACTAGGCTTTCTCTGAAGAGAACAGTCCTGGCACCAATATTTACTCACCTCTCTCTTCTGTAAACTACACATACAAAACAATGCATTTCAAGATTTTTCAAGCTTCAGCATTTTTCAAGCTTATCAGCATTATTGTCTTAGTTAAAGATTTATTAGGGAATTAATGACAATATTGTTATCTTAGATATGAAGAATTCTTCCTACCAAATCAGTTTGTGTATGGTGGGGTTTTTTCCTCCCAAAGAGAGGAGAATGTTGAGTCATTGAAACAATCCCGACCATCTAAAAGGAAATAAATTGTGACAAAGTCATAATGTAGGATGAGATTTTCTTTCTCCATAATTAATAATTTAGTTTCCCGTGAGCTTTGGCACTGTTTCATACTTACCTGGTTTGCCAATTTACCATTAATTTACAAATAAGATTAAAGTATTCCCCTTATGTTCAGAGATGTCCTTCTACTGTATGCATTTTTTATTCTTTACTAATCATGTTAATTTTAGAATTTTTCTGTGTCACACATAAAATTTAGACTTGGAACCGTATTTAAACGAAAATATTTGTTAACCTAGAGGTAAAAGGCATTTTACAGTTTTCAGTCAATGACTGTAACAAGCCACCTGGTGGCAGTAGCCAATCAGTCAAATAAGATTTGCCAGTTGACTGCACAGAAACCTGCTTTGGTTTTGCATCTTTATTCTGACTCAGTAGCTGAAGTCCCTGCCTCATAGCTTTCTACCAAAATATGTATCAACTATGACTTATATAGATTTTTATAAAAGTACTTCCTCGCTTATCTGACACTAAATATTTTCATTGGTTCCCTGATATTACACACAAACTGTCACCTTTGTAAGATCCTCCACTGATGCAGTGCCCAACACACATAAATTGATCAAGGACTTCAGTAAAATCATTTCACCCTATTCAATAGATGTGGGTCAGTGCTTTGTCTAATGCACACTATCAAGTTTTATCTGATGAAAGTACTGCATTATTAACTTGAGTTTTATGTATTTTCTGACCATTGCTGTGATGCTTTTTAAAATTATTAATTTCATTATATCAGCAAGATGTGATGTGTTTTTATTGTTCTGCTTTACAGGGAGCAAAGAGCTTGTTGGCAAAGGCATTGACCTGTAAGTGCTTCAGTGTAAGGAACTTTAGACCTGATTACAGAATTCATAATGTCAAGCTAAGATTAATTGAAATCTTGTACAATGTTCTCTCACGTAATCAATTTCTTTGCCAGCCAATCTCAATTCCTCCTTTGCCCTCCCCAGTTTTTTTCCTCTGTTCTTGCACTTGGATTAGGAACTAATTTTCCTACCCTTTTTCATCTCATCTCAGAAATCCTTTCTCAGAAAACCCATTTCCATTTCTTCACCTTTTCTTAGCAACTCCTAATTTGACTCCTTCATGGCTTTAAAGGCATTCTCTGTTCAGACCCAGCATGTCTGTGGGTTTGCAGTTGCTTTGGGTTCAAGTACAAGCAGTCCTGCTGGAGGGATGATGCTCAGCACTGTCAGTTGTAGCAACATTCCAGTCAGTACTTGTCCAGTGCCCCTGTGGGGGAACCATGATGTTTGAGTACTCCCCATGGGAAGGGGGAGGACTTCATCCTGCTCATGTTTAATATCTTTTAAAACAAATGCTTGTGGTAGTCATTCATTTGGTGAAATATTTTCCTTCTGCAATATATCACCCCATGTTAGCCTGTTCAAATTACCCTGGCTTGAATTCTGCCTGTGCTGAAAGATTACAGAGCAGGACTACAGTTCCCAGTATTAGCTTTCAGATAACTTAATGTAATTATTTCTTTACTTAAAAGTCAGATATCAAATATATAGAACAGAAAAGAAAAATCAGTTGGTTACCATTTGAACTCAAAGACCTATCTAGGTAAGATTTAAGGATTATTATTGTAATGGACCAGGAAAATTCATTGTATTCTTAGTATAGTTTGATATATTAGGAAAGAACATCATAAAGGAGATGGAGTGTGCAAGAGACACTCTGAATATTTATTTTTGAGGAGAAAATAGATCTGCTTGATAAGACAAGCTACAGTTCATTTAGGAATTGATCCACTGAAGTCTTAAATCTCAGCATATCTCACTAGTATTATATGGAACAATTGACAGGAAGACAGAAGGGGTTCAAGCACACTGGTATGATAAGTTCTCCTTCTACAACAAAAATGGGCCAGGTATATGTGAATCAATTTTACACTTAACTAAGTTAGATGGTACAAGAATATAATTCAGATAGTTTTATTTGCCAAGTCCCACGTTTGCAGATTATTAATATCAAAATAATGTGATGCTATTAGCCAAAGCACAGTCAAATGTATCTTAAGCACTTATGTGAAAAGCTGCCTTTAATGACATTTTATATGGTCCTCTTTAAAGATATTTGCATTGAATTTTCTATTAAAAATTAAACCTGATTAAAAATTAACTTTCCATGGATGTTAGAGCATAGATTGTTTGAGTCCACACAGTAAAAGCATGGCCAAACTGGAACTGAAAACAAACCCAAAATGTTAATCTTTGAAAGGTCAAACACTTCCCTACATGAAAGGCCAGTAAGGACAAACTAATGGACATGTCCTAGCCTCTCCATCTCATATGATTTCTGACTTAAATAGACATTTTTATTCCAGCCCATCATTTATTCACTGCCCACCAGGCTATTGCAATCTGTTTAGCCATTTAGAAGGGACTTTTTAAAAAAAGCTATAGGTGATTACATCAATGTTCTCATGAATGCTTTCACTCAATACTAGATTCTAATATCTAATTATGTTTGAGAACATATCCAAATTTCTGCTGAGCATTTAACTGGCTAAGAAAGCAGCTGTTTTCAGTTACTGTATAGCAAAGATCTAACTCAGAAAGGACTGAAGTTTAACCAAACTGCAGAGATACACTTTCAAAGAA
This sequence comes from Melospiza georgiana, assembly GCF_028018845.1. NCBI lineage: Eukaryota > Metazoa > Chordata > Aves > Passeriformes > Passerellidae > Melospiza > Melospiza georgiana. The sequence continues at coordinate 13,375,110 of NC_080438.1, read as the reverse complement.
AATGAACTTTCTTTCAAGTTTGCATTTCTGGTTGAGAAATCCCCATTAGAAAACAAAAGCTAGACAGAAGACTCAACACCTCTTAACCTTCTTATTGTTGGAACAATAATACAGTGCTAATTCATGAATTTACAGAGCATGAGTGTAGAGCATTGAGAAGAAATGTGCTCACTTTAAATTTTATGAAGTCTCATATTTCCTGTGTGCAGGCCAAAGGCATCTGCTTTTAATTTTAGTTAGATGTTCAGCTAAGTTCTCTCTGTGCTAGTTGGCTTTTATTGTTGTTATTGGGAACTGTTTTTCTGTACTAAAAATAGAAAAATACTGCCACCATGTAAGTACTCCAAGCTCCCACACTGTGTTTTTACCCTTTAAAAGTACTTAGAGTACTTTTTACCCTTTAAAACAGGCATAAGCACTATGACATTAGTGAGATGTGACACCTAGTGATAAGCTCCCCAAAGGGTATTGACACCACTACTAGGATAAGTGCTCTGTAACAACACTGTGTTGCAAAACAGGAGGAAAGAAAAGAGCATCACTAGGAAGGTGTATGTAAAAGGACTGAAGAACTCTCGTATGAGTAGATTTGAAACTGCTGCAAAATTATTTCCTGATGATTAATATTGATATGGTATACACTCTTATTTTGAAGCAACTATTGATCATTTCCTGCTGTGGTGTATCACAATGACACACAGAGAAACTGCAAACAAGATTAAATGGCACTGTGAAATCAGCCCTTGGATGCCAGTGTAGTAAATGCTCAGTTGGTGTTGGCTGTGTTCTGGACAAAAGTGCAATGCTCAAAGGTAGCACTTGTGCAGTCATGTTTTGCTGGCTTCCATACAGAGAAAAACTGCTCAATTGACATGTGCTGAATGAACACAGACCCCAAGTCTGTAAGGGATGGGCCAGCAGAAGAGATGATGGCGCTGGAGAAAGGATTAAAGTCTGCTCTGTTCCTGATTACACTTCATCAAGAGACCTGCAACATTCATGATCTTTGAAACAGCATTTTTTTTTAATATTGAATTGAAAGCCAATGAAATTATACTAAGTGATTATAAATATATAAATTATACCAATTATTAAGTTACTTCACATTACCTAGGAAACTTTTTTGCTGTGTAGTGAATCAAGTCCTTTATTTACACTTCTGACATCTGGCTTAGTTACAGTCACAAATGATGCCAAAATAACGGTCTCAGGCTTGGTTTCATAATGATTTTTGTCCAAGACACTAAAACAAATTCTTTTTCATAAACCTGGTTCTATTTCAAAATCTGTCTCAATGCATAGTATAGAGGAAAGGTGCCAAAACAAACTTAGTAAGGGTAGGGTGAGTTTCTGTATGGAGTAAGGAAATCAAAAGAACCACATTTTAAAACTAAGTAACAGGAGAGAAATTGCCTTCAATAATGCCCTTTTAGTTCCTATCTTGCTTTTCACAAAGTATTCAACATGCACTTTAGGGTAACTATTTATGCAAAGGACTTGGCTACATAGGCATTATTTGCTCTCCCTCTCTTAGAGCAGCTCTCTATGGAAGCAGCTCATGAAATTTTAAATCCCAGCCCATTTTCAGTATGTGATAGGACAACAGCAAGCCTAGAAAAGACACTTGTGCAAGGCTCTGTGGCAGACCAACTGCAGTCATTTCAAGCTACTGAAGCTTGCAGAGGACCCTAGAAAAGAGATGGTCCACATCTCTTTCAGTTACCTCAGTTGGTTTTGTTACTATGACTTCCATAACTGTTGAAGCTTCCTGTATTTCCCATTCCTATGTTGTATCATCTTTTTTTCTGGGACACATCCAATTCAGAGGAAACAGTCAGCATGCCAGGAGAGCCAGAGTTCTGCTAAGTGCAAGTCTGTCCTGTGTATGAACACAGGCCAGCAAACTGACTAAAGAATAAGAGGGCTGAAAAAGACAAGGACAGTAGGGAGGGAGATAGACATTATTTCACAAGGACAATAGGGAGGGAAATAGACATGATTTCACATGTCTATTTCCTACTGGGCAGGAAATAGACATGTCAAATAACTCAGATTGTAAGTTTCACATCTGAATCATATCTGAATGAGCCTTGATGAGGTGACTCTTAAGGGAACTGCACTCACAGGGGTGCTTTTCCTTTTTGCCCCATTCTGTTTAGGAAACCTAATATATGTCAAGGGCATACAAGCTGACATATTCACCTACACCAACATGAAAACCTTTCTCAACAATACCAGAAAACATTAACTGTAATGAGGAACAAATAGATTTCTTGAAATTTTCAGAGGGAGGAGCAAGTGAAAGAGAAAATAAAGGAGAAAAGCTACCAAATGTTAAAAAAACCCTTCAGTTTGAAATGGGTGGAGGTGTTTCTATGAATATCAAGACCTTTGGACTTTCCCTAAATGCACTGTAATTGGCTAAACACCCTTCAGTAAAATACACTTATAAGGGTATGCATGGCATGGCTGGAAGTAAATGGTTAAGCCTAAATTGTTTTCTAGACTCCTTCCAATTTCACAAAATACATATGCCACCTTCAAGAACTAAAAAAGAAAAAACAAACTTGGTATAACACAGTGACTGTAAATTGAGAAGCACTTTTTTAAAAATGTATTTCTAAGTAATAAAAATAGACTGACCTTCCAAAGCTGCAAGGCTGACCTTTACACTGGGGTGCAGTTAATAACTTCGGTCGTGAGAGGCCTGGAGCAATTGTTCCAGGTGTTCTGCAATACAAAGCAGTGGTAGGGGCTGAATGGTGTCAGCACTTCGGATGACAGTATGCTGCAAAACAAGGCGGCGGAGATGTGTTGTTCTGGTGTGTGGGATTTTTTAAAAACCATACTACCTCTTAGTCAAAGACAGATCCACGGAGTTTGTAGTCTTGTCCACACACTATATATAGCACTTAAACTCTGGCTGACATCATGTTTTTTTCAGCAGCGCAGCCTATCAGGATGGAGCCGGCCGCCCGGCGCCGGGTGCCGGCCCTGAGGCAGCGGGGCGGGAACGCTGAGAGAACTCGGCGGAGCGGCGTTGCAGTCACCGCAAGGAGCGGCTGGGCCCAGAGGCATCAGCCGGGATACTACGGACAACCTTTACGGCCACCTGGCCCTCAGCAGAGCCCCCGGTAAACCGCACAGAGCTCCGGACTCAGGTGGCCGGGCCCCGCAGGGACGCCTCTCGTGCCTGTGCGCACCAGCCGAGCGCAAAGGCGCTGCTGGGGCTGCGGCTGTAGCGGCTGACAGCAGACAGGAGAACCCCACCGCGCCGTCCGACAGCCCTGCCGGGCTGCAGGGCCCAGGCTCGCGCAGAGATCAGCCCGCTCGCTGCCGCAACAGCGCGGGGCACGGGGGGAGCCCCTGAGGTAGCCCTGAGGTATCTCTGGGAGAGCCCCGGGGTAACCCTGAGGGAACCCTGGGGTACCCCAAAGGTGTTCCTGAGGTACCCTCTCCCTACAGGGCGCGCTTCGCGGGGCCGCCAGCGGAGGGGCGGCACCGGGAGCTAAGGGGCGGAGTCGGCTCGGTGGGGCGGGGCCGAGAGCGGAAGAGGGCCGGGCAGGGCGGGGCCGGGAGCCGAGGGGCGGGATCGACAGGGCGGGGCCAAGGCCGGAGGGGCGGGGCCTGCTCGGGGCAGAGCGAGAGCGGAGGGGCGGGGTAGCCCCGGCCCGGCCGCCCCGCAGCGCCGTTGGGGCGGGCCCTGGGCTCTCGCGGGAGCTGCGCCGGCGCCGCCCGTCTGCGAGCGCGGCCGCCGCGGATCCAATAAACTTTGTTTAAAAAAATAAAAGGCAAGAAAAGGGCAGGAAAGGAGCGCTGCCGCCCCGGCTACGGGCAAGTGCGTCACTGACCGCCGAGCCGACCCGGGGTGGCCGCTGCGGGCAGCTCCAGCCCCGGCTCCGCTCGGCCTCGGTAGCCGTCGCCCTCCGCGGGGAGCGGCGCCTCCGCCGCTCTGCGGGCCCGTTCGTGAGTATGGTGGAACGGCTGCGGTGGGCAGCGCTCCCCGCGGAGGGCGGCGGGGCAGCCGTGAGGGGCCTGGCGGGGCGCTCCGGCAGCGCCGGGGCGGGCGCGAAGAGTGACAGGTGTCAGGCTTCCCCTTCCCGGGGGCACCCCTGTAGCTCTGGCTGCGGGCCGGGCCGCGCTGTGGGACGGGAACTGCTCCGGGGTGCTGCCAGCGGCGGTCCCCGGCCGGGGCAGGGCTGGGCTCTACCTGACAGCTCGTCCCGTACCGCCTCCCCTCCGCCCTGCCCTGCAGTGCCGAGTGTCCGCGCTCCCCCGGCACCGGGGAACATGTAAGCGCGGCCGGCGGCGTGAGGCGCTCCTGAGCGGCCGTGTGCTGCCGGGGGTCTCCGCTGACCCGCGGGGTTTTGTCTGTTCCCCCACGGCAGGGCTCGCCTCTCCCTCCCCGCACTGAGAGTCCGGGAGCGCCGGACGGGCGGGCGCAGCCATGGCGGGCGGTAAGGAGACGCGGCTGCTGCACCTCGGCGAGATGGAGAAGCTGGACAAGACCCTCTTCAGGCTGGAGCAGGGTAGGTCGGGGTGCCGGGACCGGGTGAGAAGGACATGGCCGGGACCTCGTCATCGTCTTTGGATGGTAGTGGAAAGAAGAGCTCATCCTGAAGTGGAGGGGTTTTGGGGGTGTGTGGGGGGTGTTGTTGGTTTAGATTTGGGGGTTTGTTTGTTTTGATTTGTTTCCACTGCAGAGCTCTATGGGCTCCGCACACAGTTTAATCTGATTTGTTAAACTCTTGAGAAATGAAGAGCAGATTGGCCAAGAGCCGTCAGTCTTCATGGGACTGAAGTGCAACGCATTTTTTAGACAGGGCTTTTCCTTCTCCTTTTATAGCCTGTACTTCAGTGACCTGAGAAAGTCCTCATAAGTCAAGGTCCTCTAATGTTTATCTTCTTATGCAGCACCCTATGTTTTAATATTGCAGTTTTGAAATCTATCGGTAATACTTGCATTTTGCAAAGTCTGCAGGTTTGAGGTAATGTTTCAGAATATAAGCTCTTTAACAACTCCTAAATCTTGTTATCAGATTTGTTACATTATCAGAGCTATGTATCATGCTGCATACTTAAAAGAACTTGATGTTATTTCTTCCTGAGAATGTTTTTAAGCCTATTTCTAAAACAAGTCCAAAACAAAAAACCATCCACTAATTGGTCTTCTATTGTGCTGCTTAGCAAATTGAGACTATAAAGCTAAAGCCCTTGTCGTTAAAAAATATTTTTAACAGTGCAACAATTTTTAGTGAGAGTTTTTGTGGATTTTTTTATGGTGTGTTACTAATCTAGGAGCATAAAGGAGCAAGATTTTGGTTCTTGAGAATAAAAATTCTCTTGAACTATATTGATTCCAAAATCTTCTAACCGGCCTAATGTGAGGAAATGTCAATAATGAAGAAGTGCAGAGTTGATCCTAACTTCCATTTTTAACTTATCCCTCAAGTTGTGTAAATTTTCTTGAAAGGAGGGAGGCAGAAATGCATGGCTGTCAAACATTTTAAGTGCCCCTGCTGGTAGCAGTCTCTGAGAGGGCGTAGCTAATTTTGAGCACAGCATTTCTGATGTCAGTGTAACTCTTAGAGGAAACAAGATATCAGTGGTATATATCCCTGTGCTCTAATTTTAGTAATACCTCTAACAAAATGTCAGGCTGGTACTGAAGAGAGTGTACTTAACCTTCCAAAAGTGGTTTTATACCTATATCTATTACATTCGAATGAGCTTCATTTTACCTGACAGACATTCAGATCTGAAAACAGCTCCTTTACCTGGTGGGTTTTGGTGCAGTGATGATTTTGTTAATGAGAGAAACATAAAGCTGGATAACACTTATGTTTAAATGTATTCAGACATTGAACTCTGGTATTAGAGTCCCCATGATTCTATTTAACAAACAAGTAGTGTTTTTCAGCTTAAGATATTGTAACTTGGTGTCCAGAATTTTTTACACTTTCTGATTCAGTATCTGTGTACTAATAATTTTCCCCTTTTTTGCAAGGACTCAGGTTTCTTTTACTCCCAATTTTGTAGGCTGCTAGGGCTAGTAGGTGATTTACTGCACTTAACTACGTGACTGCCATGTTCTGTGTAAGAGCTTACATCTGTTTCGTTCACTTGAATGAGCCCTGTACTTAGCCAGTTGTGATGGTGAGCCTCATACCTACTGATGGAAACCTTTCTAAACCCTCCTGACTAAGCAGAATTTTTTATGTCTTACTCAGTAGAGTACATATGCTTTTATGTTCTAATTTTTTAACTTAATTTTTTCTCACTCTCACAAGGATCTTAAGCTTAAACTTAAGCCTTTTTCTATGTGTGTGAGAGACCTGGAGCACACATACAAGATTCCCTTTAGTTTATTGAGCTCTCTCAAAGTTTAATAATTTGTATATTGTAGCTCACACACAAGTATACATAATTCTTCAGTTAAAGCATAAGAAATTTACCTCTTTAGTGAATCCTCAGTGAATAATGAAGGTATTTGAAATATTTTCTGGTTTTAAATGTGTTCCTAATTTTTTTCAGATGTTTTCATGGGTCAGCCTACAATATAGACTTGGTACACCTAAGTACTTAAAGACTATGTAATCCAAAATCTACATAAAATTGTGTGTAGTTTGATGATTATGGTGTTTTGCTGTATTTTATTTTTAAAACTTTATGTAGCAAAGACAAACAAGTTGGAAAGAAGATGAATGGTGCCATGTAAGTAAAGGAAAAAGGATATCTGTAAAGTATGCCAAGAACAATCTTAGGAAGGAAGATAGAGATGATGCAGTTTTGAGTGCTGCAATATAAGGTTTGAACCTATTAAAGAATGTCCAAAGAAGAGCAGTGAAGATGGTGAAGGGCCTTGAGGGGAAACTGTCTGAGGTGTGGCCGAGGTCACTGGGCCTGTTCAGCCTGGAGGAGAGGAGACTGAGGGGAGACCTCATTGCAGTCTGCAGCTTCCATTGTGAAGGGCTGATGCTGGTCTCTGCTCTGTACCAGTGACAGGAGCCACGGGAATGGCATGGAGCTGTGCCAGGGGAGGTTTCTGTTGGATGTTAGGAAAAGGTTCTTCACCCCCAAGGTGGTTGGGCACTGGGACTGGCTCTCTAGGGAAGTTGTGACAGCACCAAACCTCTCAGAGTTCAAGAAGCATTTGGACAACATTCTCAGGCACATGGTGTGATTCCTGGGGAATTCTGGGCAGTGCCTGAAGTTGGACTTGAGTGGTCTTTGTGAGTTGCCTTCCAGCTCAGGATGTTCTATGATTCTGTGCTATAGAAATTTATAATTGTGCTGAAATTCTTAGCAAATATGATGGTGTTATTAAAATAGTAGTAAATTAGGAATTGTAATAAGAGACTAGAAATATCTAGTTCTCCTGATCAAGTGATTTTACCTTTTGTATTTTTCTTTTTTTCTTGAGGTTTTGAGCTACAATTCCGATTGGGCCCAACTCTTCAGGGCAAGCCTGTTACTGTGTATACAAATTATCCAGCTTCTGGAGAAGTGTTCGATCGCCACAAGTTCAGGACACTGTCGTGGCACAATCCCACAGGAAAAGAAGATGACTCTGACAAATACTGCAAGTTGGATCTCCAAATTTCTGGGTCATACCAGTACTATTTTAGTCTTGGGTAAGTGAAATTTGTATACCTGCAGCCAAATGCAGTTTGCTCCCTTGGTCTACATCTTTACCTGAAAAACCCCCCTTTTTCCCATGCATTTTTGAAATTGCAGCCAAGGGACAAATTAGAATCCACCAATGAAAGACAGTAACTGGTTATATAGTACTTTCTGATGCAGAAATATTCTGGACAATATACAGAACCAAGCTGATCAGCTTTCTGTGAATGTTGGAGAAGCAATCTGTTTTTACAAGTTGTCAAATTCGTTAGCATTCTGAGTATCTCAATGATTATTTTGTACTTTCTTCATTCACTTTGAGGATTGTTTTCTCTCTAGCACAGAGGTTCTGGCATTCTTTACTTGGATCCTTTACTTTGTCTTTTGTTTTAGTGGGACAAGTGCAGAAGAGAATGCCACTGTCTGTAATAATTGTAGTCTGTTATTTTGTGTTTCTGGAAGATGGGTGGTTAAATTCTTCCAGGCTTAAGACGTTTAGCTCAGGTACCTTCCTGAGAATGGAGCTCAAAATGTAGATCTACATGTAGTAGATGAGCATTTGTGCTTTCTATGTTTCCATATGCCAAATGGAGGAACCAGTACTCCATCTCAGGAAATAGCAAAGGTATCTCACTTTTCCAGAGTTTTAACTCTGTATCCCATTTGTATTCATTAAGTCCAGTAGAGAGATGATGCATAAGAGATGAACATTTCAGAGTTTACTATTTCCTTTTTATGTCATGCAGTCCTGTTCCCCCTCTCCCTCCAACCACTGTAAAGGGCTACTGTGTTTCTGAAAACCCATGCTATTTGAATTCTCTCTCTGAAACAGAATGGTACAATGGGTGTTAATTATACCAATGAAAATTATTTTTTCCTAGAAATGAGAAAAGTGGTGGTGGTTACATAGTTGTGGATCCCATTTTGCGTGTTGGAGCTGATAATCATGTGCTGCCTTTGGATTGTATTACACTCCAGACATACCTCGCTAAGTGTCTGGGACCGTTTCATGAATGGGAAGACAGGCTGAAAGTGGCAAAAGAAACAGGTAATGCTAATAGACATATTCAAGAATAAAAGTTTTTGTTTTATGATCAAAACCCAAAGTTACACGGAAGAGCCTCAGTGTAAACAATTAATAGATTCTTTGTCAATTATTTTTTCTACTATATTCAATTTCATTAACAGATTAAGTCAGTGAATTTATTAAGATATTGGCAGAGGTGCTGAAATTCAGGGGTTTCCTAATATCAGAAACCCCTTATTTTACTGTTTTAATTTCAGATAGACTTGGAAGTTTGTAGAACTGAACATGGTGGTTTTTAAAAGCTTGTGTTACGTAGAATTTCAAGGGTAAGATTCAGATTAATTTACATTGGTTATTCCAAACAGCAGCTCTGAGTACAAAAGTGCAGCTTATTATGCTTCTTTCAATTAGCTTTGAGTGGGGGTTTTTTCTCATTAAATAAATGGGCTTTTATTTCACAGGTTACAACATGATTCATTTTACGCCACTACAGATGCTTGGACTATCTAGATCGTGTTATTCATTGGCTGACCAGTTAGAAGTAAACCCTGAATTTTCAAACCATAATAAAAAGTGCACTTGGAGTGATATAGGAGCACTTGTGGAGAAACTGAAAAATGAATGGAATATGCTTTGCATCACAGATGTAGTCTACAATCATACAGGTATGGTTTTCATGGGTTAGTAACCAGATTGGTCTTATATTTTGCTATTTCCCTTAACTTCTCTCTCTTTAACCCATTTTTAGTAGCTGTTTTAAACAATGTAGTTGTCTGTCTTTTGAGTCTCTCAAATCCAGGACAACTCCTTGGCATTATAACTGATAACGTCTCTGTAACAGGTATAAAAGAACTTAGTATTGCTACTGAAAGAGTGAGGAGAGCCCTTCTTAAAAAGAATTAATAAACTGTGTATCTGTAGTTATATAGTATGCCTACCTTCATTGTGTGTGGTGTGCTGTTCCCATATATTTGAGCAGAGTCTGTGTTATGGATTGTTTGAGTGTAAACGGAGTGCTTTCTTGTTAAACAGGCTATTTTGCTTGTAGCTGCTTAAGTAACTGCTCTAATTTGGATCTAACATGCAGATTAGAAACAGAGTTGGGACAAGAAGGTAGGATTAAGTAATGGGGAAAATGTTACAGCTCAGTCTGTGGGGAAAGAAAGAAGACAGCTTTGTGTTTGGGGCAGGCTTTTTTTTAAGCATAGATATGTCAATACATCAAAGCTGTTATTTTTCTTAATTGCTTGAGGGACAGTGGATTTTCTTCTGTGTGATCTGATGAAATTTAAAGTGTAATGCTTAATAATTCGTGATTTTGTTGATTATTTGGATAATGAGTTTTCTTTTTTTATAATGCAGTTGCTACTGCATAGTATAATCCTAAAGATCATAATTACCATTCTCATACCAGAGACTACAGAAAGGGTTTATGTAGATTGATGTCTTTTGAGGCTCAAAAATGCCTAAAAATAAATCATTTGTGAATTTCAAGCTTTATTTGCTTTAGTTCTTTGGTGTTGATTTTTGCCAAACATTCCTGTCCAATCAGTCTGGAACACAGTGCCTTCCCTGTCTGTTGGTTGAAAAGTTACTAATTATAGTTGTTGGCTCTGTCTGAGGGAATCAAGCTTTTGAACTCCTCCCAGGTCTGGATAAAATATTTCTTACGCTTTTCAACTAGATGTTCAGTTTCTCTTAGTGGTGCTTGAGATCCTCTCTTTTTTGAGCAGTGTATATTTGCATGCTACTAGGGGGAATTTATTTTGATGGACAGAAAGATCTTAGCTACAGTAATTACACACCAGAATATATTTGAGAAGGAAAATGTGTTGTTATTTGGCTACATTTGTAGAAGGACTTTTTCAGGTTACATTCAGAGTTAAAGTAATCTTCATTGAGATGGATGACTCAACATTTGTACTATGGTGGAAAAGAAGTGTCTTCTAAGAGGATAGAAATATTCAGATGATTGTGGTTCTTAGATTAAGCAAGGTATCCTTGATGACTTTGTTGCTTGTCATGACCCTTCAGCTTACACTGGTTCTATCTGTTGGTAGTTTCTGCTTTCTAGTGGAAACCATTGTATAAAAATGGCATTGCTTCCCCTGTGCCCCTGTGGGAGCCAAGCAGCATCACCTGCAGGATCAGGCATTAAGCTAAGGTGTTTGGTGTGAAGCCCACACTGTGGGCAGGGAACAGTGGGAATCAGCTCTGGATGTCTCTGTGAGGCTCTAACAAAAGGCAGCACCTGTGGCTCAACTTGAAAAGTGAAGTTGTGCTGATGTAAAATGTCCCTGAGCCTTTGGCATCTTTGCAGGAGTGTCACGGATAAACTTGCAAACCCTCTCTGGTAACTGCGTATATTCAAATAAGAAATATATTTACATTTACTTTTCACCAGGAGACAGAAAAAAGACAGTTGGAGTTTTTTTTCTTTTCTGAACTTTCCATGGCTGTAATAAATCGTATGAAGTAATAAAAATAAAGTGAAGTAAATTCTGTATTACTTATCTTTGACAAGAGGCAAATGTTATACAATAGAAATATAGCACTTGAGTAAATCTTACCTTCAAGTAAAGTTTGTGTTTAATATGTAAAAAATGAGTTAGTTAAGAAAATAATTTTGGATTTTTATAAGAAGAATGTAATGAATTTTAGAAAGTTTTCTGTAATTCCTCATCTTGGGATTTCCATATTCCTATACTTACTTTATTCTATACACATACTCTTTACTATGGTATTTTTCCCTTAGCTCTAGTAAATATCATCACCAGTGATGTTTTGGATAATTTTTCTTCTGCAGTTAGATTTCTCTTATGTTACATTGCAAATCACTGGAACTTAATTTCTGATCAGGAAACATCCTTCTGTTCTGTACCAGAATTAATGGAAGGCCTGTTGACTTTTTTTTAATGCTAACTCTTTAGGTTTAAATTATGTGTTGTCTTTTTAGAATTATTTGTATTTACTTATGAAATTCCTTTATAGTAAATTATAGTTCTTGTTAGAAGAAATAGAACAAGCTGGCTTTGCTTGCTGGAGAAGCAAGTTCTTTTCAGAAGTGGTAAAGGACAAAGAAAAAAAGAGTAGGAGGGAATAATCTGTTTGGCCTGGAACAGCCAAAACTTGATATTGCTTTACATAACTTTAAAACATGGTGGATTTAGTAGCAGATTGTATTTGAACCACAAGAATTTTAATTTCCACAAAAGGTTTTACGTTATAATAATGAAATTTTGCCATATCTTGAGATACAAGATGGGTGCTCAGAAGAGCTGTTCACACTATAGGCTGAGGTAGAATTTCTCTTTTTCACTTTGACATTTTTGTTTTAACTTCTTTGAACTAAGTAAACTTGGAATTTTAAGTGTTATTTGTTCTGCTGTAATTCTGGACACATCAGTGACTCTTCATGTTTTCAATATACTAATTTGTTTTAATAATAATATATTTTCCCATGTGTGAAGTACTACTTCTGTTTTTCTCAGCTTTTCTGAAAACCTCATTTTTGTTCTTAGGCATTCTGTGATGTTTTCTTTTTATTTTCAGTTTGAAGTATTCATTCAAAAGAATATATGAAATTTATTTTCATTTAAACAGCATAGCAAAAGAGATGCAAAAATAGAAAGAAATTAAGTCTGGGATTTTTCTTCATTATTATGCTTCCAAAATGAATATTCTGTGCTATGTGTATATTTACCTGTACTGCTGCATGCATGCTATCTGTATTGGAATACTGCATACTACACCTGTGTTCCAGTGAAGGCTCCTTACCTTCTCTAAGTTAATTTTTAATGTCCAGCAATCTTCTGGTGCTTGTTGATGCTGCCGGGGTAGCTTGGCAGAGAGACACAGGGTGCAGTGTTTGGCCTGAATGAGTGTTCCATTTGCATGCACCGGACAGTGCACTCATCTTGCTGGGTAGGACTCAGTGATGTTGCTTCCTACAACTCAGCTTCTTTCTCTGGACACCAGTATCACAGCTAATCCTTTCTTAAATGCCCATTTAAATATATTTTGCATTAATTATTTTTGGGACGTGGGCACTGTTCCTCTCTAGCTGTATGTGCCATCTTGACAGGATGAAGAATATTAAAAAAGAAGCAACTTTATAATATAAGTTTGGGATGTATGTTTGGCTTTCAATGCACAAGAATATCAATATCTTACATTCAGTGTTTGATGTATTTCTTGCACCAAAATTTAATTGGGGTTTTTTTTGGTGTTTTAGAATTGGTGATACTATTGCGTATCTTTATATAACTAACAAAAAGTTTTTCTAGAGTCTCTGCAGTTGTATGTTTGACCAAAAAAATCAGTAATAATGGTCAATCAGTAATAAAATTTCTGCACAAGATAGGATTTTCTATTGACTTGGGAAACTTCCGTTTAAATGTGAATGAATGAACTGTATGTGCTATAGTACCTCAGCTTCTCGATGGTAGGATTTTTACAAAATACAACAAAGGGTTCAGCTTATATATTTATGTTTCTGTTTGGTTTTTTCCCCCCTCCCTTTCTTCACTAAGCTACTAACAGTGAATGGCTCAGGATGCATCCAGAATGTGGCTATAACCTTGTAAATTCTCCTCACCTGAAGCCAGCTTGGGTCCTGGACAGAGCTCTGTGGCATTTCACTGGTATGGTGGCTGATGGGAAGTGTATTGCCAAAGGAGTCCCTCCCTTGATTGAAAATGATCAGCACTTGAATGTAAGTGACTGAGAACTAAGTATAAGCTGATGAACTGCATAAATAGCGAATAAACCTTTAATATTTCTAGAGTTTTGTAAATACACAAAAAATGGTGTATGCTTTGCAGATAGGGGAAATAAGGGCCTATTTCAGTAAATCTTTCTTTTAACTTTTCTTAAATCTATTAACAAACAACCTTAGTAACTAATGCATTTTTTTATTTTTACAGTGTTTACGTAAAATAATTTATGAAGATATATATCCAAAATTGAAACTATGGGAATTTTTCCAAGTGGACGTTAATAAAGCTGTGCAGCAATTTAAAACCCTTCTTACTCAAGGTAAGGGAAGATCATGTTGCTGAATCATGTGAATTATGTATTTATAGTTCAAGAGACTTAGGTAAGCTTAACAGTTAGACAGAAAACAAAAAAAACCCAGATAATGCTATTTTTTGCTATGTGAGACATCCCCTGTGCTGATTCAGGCATACAAAGATGCTTTGAGGGCTAGGAAAATCTTTAAAGACCTTCAATACCTTCATCCACCTGCATCTTGGTTATGCTAGAATGATAAAAATTGTGCGTCTGTTAAATGTAATTCCTGTTTCTACTTTGAGTACTCATTTCTGTTTTGTTCTCAGGCAAAATGGGCACTAAATCTGATCCAAATCAGCATCTTCAAATACTTCAGGACCCTGAATATAGACGGCTTGGCTGTACTGTAGATATGAACATAGCACTGGCAACATTTGTACCACATAGGTACTGTATTACTGATGACAAGTTCAAATCTAAGTGAAGCTAAACTTACAAAGCCAAAAAAAGACATTCTTTTCAGACATGAGGAAAAATTAGTTTTTGATTCCTTTTAGTAATCTATGCTGTATGCTTTTAAAATATTTTTCTCTAATTGTTCTCTGCTTTTTATGTTCTCCTGATAAGCAATGGACCAGCTGCAATAGAAGAATGTTGTAACTGGTTTCGCAAGAGGATTGAGGAACTAAATGCTGAGCAATACAGACAAACTTGTCACCATCAAGAACAGGTGTTGAAATTATTGTTTTAGTGCTGAATTGTTTAAAATTGCAAATAAATGAAGGCATTTCAATAATGCATCATTTGATTACTTCCAGGCTGTCAATTGCCTTGTGGGGACTGTGGTTTATGAACGAATCGCTTGTAATGGTCCTAAGCTGGGACCTATCAGTAGAAAAAATCCCTTGGTTACCAGGTATATACATGTTTTCTTGTTTGTTTGGAAACTATTAGAATTTATACAGGGAAAGCAAGTTCCAAGTTCAATAAAAGTATACATTTATATGGAGAAATGTAGGTTTGCTTTGACATAGACAAATGCCACTTATCAAAATTGACAGGGTTTTTTAAACAACAGCAATAGCTATTTCAGAAGCGTGATCAGAAAGCATGAGACAATACTCAGAGGACATCAAAACCTTACATAGTGCAAATTGCTGTTGTAGGTGGAAGAGGAGTGGAGCTAGGAAAGTTTACACCTTTCATGTTTTATGTGCTTGATGCCATTCATATCTGAAGAGCTATGGCTTTACTCTTACATTACCAGCTGACACCAAGATAGTGGCAAGATCTGTTCTTGCTCCTTCAAAGCTTCCTTCAAAATAGAAAATTCTCCATCATTTATGCAAGTTGCTCTCTTTTCTCTCTGTATTATGAACAAGCCACTTCATAGCAGATACTTTAATTTCAAAGACAATGAATTGCAGCTTAGGTTACCGTACCTAATTTGTTTTTGATTTCTCTTTTAATTGCTTGTCTCTTCCATAGGTATTTTACATATCCATTCAAAGAGCTGACTGTGGAGGAAGAAGAAGCTATGATACATCAGCCAGATAAAGCTTGTTATTTCATGGCTCATAATGGCTGGGTTATGGGAGATGATCCTCTTAGAAACTTTGCAGAACCAGGTTTGTAAAAGAAATCTGAATTCTTACAAACCATTTGATACTCTAGCCAAAGCAATAAGGATTTTATTTAATTTGTCTGTTTTCTAGATGTATTCCTATGAAGCTGCAGAATAGCAGATACTAAGCTTATAGCACTTTAATTTCCCATTCAGCTTACAGATGAACTATAAGAACTGGAATTTGAGGTACAGTTTTACAAGATTTGAGAGGGAAATTACCAGCTTTCTGCCACTGAAATGGGGATGTCCTGCCTCCCCACTTTTGTCATTGTCTTTGTTGCTTACTTTGTACTTTGTTCCAACACCAGTGCTTGTTGGCATTTCTATGAGACAATGACAGTGTGGCAGAAAAACTAATGCAATGAAAAGGTGAATAGTGTTTTACTGCATTAGTGAGCAAAAACTGGATCCTTGAAAAGTCCACTGAGTGGCAGTCAGGCAGTCAAGAGATGACCCAGTAAATCCAAATTAAGTATGCAGATTACTTGTGAAGGTAAAATAGGGCATGAAATCACCATGCACTAAAATATTGCATCCTAACTCCTCTGGGGACAGTGTTGATATCCAATAAATGCAAAGAAAATACTGTGTTTAAAGAAGCCATTCAGTTGGTAAACTAAATGAAACAAAGGCCAGTTTAATTAAAAAACATCTGAAAGTTTGAGTTTGCTTTACAACCTAATCTGATTATCTCCAGAGTGATCTGCAGTTAGCAAACATCTAATTCCTGCAAAGTAATCTACACCCCTTTCACTAAATTTTATTTACTTTTATTCTTCTCGAGGATTGAGATAGTATGTGTTTCAAAGTGGTTTTGTTTAGTTGCCTTCAGATTATTGCCCTTTCTTGTAGAGAGATTTTTGTGGTTTTTTCCTCTCAGTGGCTGGCTTTAGTTAGCATTCTTAATTTCCATTACTGAGGTTTCTCTTGTAACTCAGCTACAGGGTTGTCAGTGCTTTATATTTGTGTTATGCCTTTGTTTTATGCCACACATAAATTCAACTTAGAACACAATGTGAAAATGTGGTACACAAAGGCACCATAAAGAAATTGCAAAACAAATGCAGCCAGTTCTCTAAACGATCCTTTGAAAAAATCACAGTGTACATCTGTACATCCAAAGAAACACCATTTTTCTCTCTGTCTGGCTGTGCTGCTGTTAGTGAAGAAAAGGGTTGGCTGTGCTTACGTGAATGTTTTGGGAATTTGTGGTAATTTACAGTTCCTTTTTTTTTTTTTTTTCTTACTGACTTTGGAAGTTCATCAGAGTATGCTGTTAATAGAAGATAAAATTGTAAATTGTTACTGTGACAGATTATGATAACATAATGAGATTCTTTTTGGAATTTTACCAGTGTGAAAAACAAAACTACTCATTTTGCTTGTTTGTTTGATGTTTTTTTCTTTTTATGAAGTGCAGGTTTTTATACTATCTTGAAGAATTAAAAGGAACTTTATTTCAATATGAAGAATTGTTACAGTATCACTATAGAAGCTAAATGTTCCCATGGAAGAGTGTGAAATTTTACATAAGTGTAGTGTATATAGATTTTTGAATTGATATGATTTTTGTTAGAATTTTTACTGTTCATTAGTGTTTTTCTGTTCTTCAGCAGTAGAAAATGCCACATTTTCATTTTGGTGCACATTCTATACTCTCATACTCTTTCTCTTTCTCTTTCTCTCTCTCTCTCTCTCTCTGTATATATATATAAATATATATATATACACACACACACACACACACTAAAGTGAATTTGTTTCCTTTACAGGTTCAAATGTGTACTTGAGAAGAGAGCTCATTTGCTGGGGAGACAGTGTGAAATTGCGTTATGGTAATAAACCCGAAGACTGCCCATACCTCTGGGCACATATGAAAAAATACACTGAAATCACTGCCAAGTATTTCCATGGTGTTCGTCTGGACAACTGTCACTCAACACCTATTCATGTAGCTGAGGTACGCAAAATGAAACATGTTTGTTAGAAAGTAGCTCCTGTCAGTGACAAAGATCCTGCAGATCTCACAGCAACAGTACAGGAATTACTTGGCACAGTTTAACTGGGAATGAATCTTCCTCATTGCATGAAATCAAGGTTTCTTGTCTGCTGATGTTCAGAAATGGTTTCAGCTACCTTAAACAGTAGAGTGGTGTAGTTTATATAGTTTGTATCCTCTCTACTTTAGCTGAAATACTGTGGATGTGGATGGGCCTGGCTAGGTTTTCCCTCATTGAGCTGTGGATGTAGTGCAATGACTGCCAGTACCCAGTATGTTAGTTTGAGCTGGAGTCATTGCCAAGACTTGATTGAAAGTCTGGCTGGTTTTTTGGTTTTTTTTTTTCTTTTTTTTCCATATATATTTTACCATTGCTAAATTAAACAAGAAGTGGTTCACTTCACAGAATTTAAAAGCTGTTAATGAACTCCTGCAACAAGTTTCATCTGGCAGGTGTATTGCTGAGACTAGTGCTTCTTGTTCCCAGGGAGCTGACTACATCCCAAAGTTGTACTTGCCTAGTAAATCAGCTTTAAATAGGTTTGGAGTAGTGCATCTTGTTAGTGCTTAGAACTTTGTAACAGAGCTTACCTAAACCTATGAAGAGCTCTCTAAAATTGTTTTTACGTTGATTTGTCCATACAACTTGTAAGTAGCTCCTAAATGCAGCCTTTTCAAAACTTCTGCCATTCTTTTGTTTAGTGTTATTATTTTTGGAAGGGTAGCTACAAAGGCTTAAACTGAAGTGCTGCTCAGATTTCTTTGTTCAGTAGGTGTCTCTTTTATCTAACCTTTGCTCTTGTATTTTGAGCTAAGATTTTGTTTTAAAACAAAGTAGTAGTTAGCTTGAAGTCTACTGAAAATTTCCTAGAATTACTCAATCTATAAATAATATCTGTAAAATATAACCAGGGTTTTCTGAAACTTTCATGTTACCAACATTTTTAATGTGCTGCATATATTGAATGATCATTTATGTTCTGTTAACATTCATGTTAATGCTTGTGTGTACATAGCTGACAATGGATGTCTTGCATTAAAAATGTGTTGTGATCTATAGGAGATGCTAGCAACAGCCAGATCAGTCAGACCTAATCTTTATGTGATAGCTGAACTCTTCACGGGCAGTGAGTACATTGACAATGTTTTTGTCAACCGCCTGGGAATTACCAGCCTGATTAGAGGTACAATAAGCAGTTGAAAATTATGTAGGATTGTCATGTATGGTTTGGAGTTTTAAATGTGAAACTAACATTGGTATGCTTTTTTATTTTTCTTACATATTCATGTTCTTTGCTTATGCAATTACCTTTTCTTCATGTTCTGTTTAACTTCTCCTGTGTTGTATGCTAATTCTTGGTTTTGCTTATGTTTGTGTGTCCTCTTCTGTGTAACAACTTGTTTTGTTCCTTAATTTTGGCTTTCTGTTTATCTTTGCTGCATGGCATTTTCCTATTGTCCAATCCCTGCCTAGCTTTGAAACTTGTCCTTTTTTGTATCTACCTTTCCCCTTTCTGTGGCTTTTTTGGCTGTGCTTTTTGCAGTACATGCTGGACACAGCTAGAAAATTGCGAGCCGATTTGTATGTAGTGGCTGAACTGTTCACAGGAAGTGAGGAGCTGGACAATATCTTTGTGAATAGGCTGGGCATTACCTCCTTAATAAGAGGTAGGCTTGCTGTGTGTGTGGTCTCTTTCCAACAAGAGATTATAGATGACATGCTTTTTCAAGAAAAAATTTTCTACTGGATTATGTGCTTTAAATTTCCGTATTGTGACTTTTGATAATTGGCAGAAAATAAAGTACTAGCCATAAAATAAGAGAGGACCTCCTTTGTTAGTTTACAGAAGGTTAAATATTTCATTCTTGATCTAGTGAAGGAAAAAGGAGTTGTAGCACAGTTCTGCTATGTAAGTCCTGCATCATGTCTGATTTTTGTTGCATGAGTTTTTTAAAGCCTGTGAGAAATAGTTTGTTTTGATCTCTGCTTTTTTATCCTTTTTTTCCGATTAGCTTTTTCTTCCTTAATCTGTTACAGTAAATTGAATATCCCAAGGCTGTGTTTCCACACTGAGAATATAACTATATGTGTTTGATTTTATTTTTTCTAATGATTGAACACACCAAAATAACAACTTCTAAATGCCACATTAACATCTTTGTGAGTGCTGTGTGTGTGGTAGTTATTGTTATGCAAACACTTAGGTGTTTTGTTCTGTAGAGGCCATGACTGCCTACAATAGCCACGAAGAGGGGAGGTTGGTCTATCGCTTTGGAGGTGAGCCTGTCGGATCTTTCGTTCAGCCACGTTTAAGGCCTTTGATGCCAGCTATTGCTCATGCACTGTTTATGGATATTACACATGATAATGAATGTCCAATTCAGGTGAGCACATAAACAACAAGAACAACAAAAATTACCTATAATATTCTCGTGAGTGATATTTCCAAACTGTGGGAGGGCTTGATCTAATCCTGATATCCTGAACAATATTTTGAACAGATGCAGTTCAGCTCAAGCTTTCATGCAGAGAAAAAAATTTTGTAGCAATACCTTCTGACATTCAAGACTTTGTCTTTCAAGGGAGGAGTATATAAAGTTCCTAAATAAACTGGTTTGAGTCTTTCATCCAGCTGCTGTAAGCAGCTTATTGACCTGTTCTCCTGAGCTTGTTTACAGGCAGGAATGAGAGAAGGTGGCAGGCAGGGAGTGCTTATTTTGAGGATTTTTCTAAGTTGCTTTTCTTAGTTAATTTGTAGAAATTTTCTCCAATAATTTGTATCATAATTGAGGAAATGATGACCATGGGATTAGCATTTTCTTTGTTAGATTGAGTGCATCTTCTGTATGTTGAATTGGGAGGATTGAATTTTCTTGGTTTCACTATTCATTACCTATATATTTTTTGATGTAGCACCGATCTGCTTATGATGCTCTTCCTAGTGCAATGATTGTTTCCATGGCATGCTGTGCTACAGGAAGTACCAAAGGCTATGATGAGCTGGTACCACACCAGGTACGTGTCTCCAGTTCAACTCCTAAGCTACCTTTAAAAATATCTTTTATTCTCATCATAGGACTCATATTTTAATGTTGTTTGGAATTCCAAGTAGTTTGCTGACTTGTATTATTTCAGATTGTCCAGCTTCTTATGAAATTTGATTTTTTTTCTACTGGTCAGACCTCAAGGTGTGGTTATTTCCCAGAGTACTTCATATTTGCTTAAATTTGTTTTTTTTTTTTTTTTTTACAGATCTCTGTAGTATCTGAAGAGAGGTTTTATTCAAAATGGAGTTCAGCAGCACATCTGACCTCTGGTGAAGTTAATTTCCAAACAGGAATTCTAGCAGGAAGGCTGGCCATAAACAGGCTGCATCAGGAGCTGGGGGCTAAAGGCTTTAATCAGGCAAGAAGTGAGGGTAACACTGTGATTTCTTCATATGTGTGCTCTGAGTGAGCACAGTTGCAATGTTATGTCTTTTCTAGGTGTATGTAGATCAAGTTGATGAAGATATAGTTGCAGTGACAAGACACTGCCCTAACACACACCAGTCTGTTGTGGCTGTGTGTCGAACTGCCTTCAGAGATCCTAAAACTTGTTTCTACAGTAAAGAAGTACCTGAAATGTGTATCCCAGGTAAACAAACTTCTTTCCAAAAGCTGTTGTCCTGTACAGAAGTTTCAAGTTATTTATGCTTTTTAACTTCAAGCACATGCTCATGAAATCCATATGAGAACTTTCAGTATATAACACTCCTTTTCGATGTACTAACGTATATGTCCCAAAAGTGGTTTAAGAACCAATAATAGACTTGCAATGCTTAGGGTTTTCAGAAACATTCATATTGAGGATAATCCTGCTGCAAGTTCCCTGTGGGGGGAGGGGGGTTATGGTCTTGTTTGTGAACTAGTAATAGTTCATAGTAATTGTACAGAGTTGGGGGAATTATTGCTTATTCTGTTGTACAGGGAAAAAAAGGTTAAAATTTTATCCTATTCATTGATTCTATTGTTGTTCAGCTTTCAAATATATATACCGGTTTTGTAGCTTGAAAATACATCTTGATAAATCTCTGTATTGAATAAGTTAATGTGAAGACAAAATGTTTGCATTACATACATTAATACATAGTATATGTATGCAGTACATAATTAATTATGCAGAGTATTTACTGTACATAAAAGTAGCAAAGTATAATGACGTCTATGTATTACCTGGAAATGTTTCTGAAGAGAAGCTTTCCAAACTGGCTTTTCAAATATACTTAGTTCTTTGAGTGCATCTGTGTGCTTGTTTTAAAATCAGTCACATTATATTTAAAGTTATTTACAAGACTTGTATACCTTATGTCTGTGAATTACTTAAAAGATACAGAAAATTAGAATTTCTGTATTAATAATAAATTGTTGCCGCTTAAAGATAAACCATTTATAGCTGCAGTTTGGAAAGCAGTCTTGCATAGTCTCCTAAAAGACAATAGGAAAATTAAGAAAGCTGATGACCAGTAAAAGACATCTGATTTTATGATTAATTTATTATAAAATGACAAAAATTGCCATTTTAAATACAGTACAGCATATGAGTATGTAAAGAATATTTATAGGTATTTAAAATACTTGCAATATGTTTCTGTTCTTCTGCTGTGCAACAGAGACTTGTCTATTGAATATTCGGTTTTTTCATTTTAGCTTTTGTTTCATAATTTCAAAAGAATCACTTTTTTCATTTCAAATATCCTAAGAGCTGCAACATGGTTTAACTTTTTCTAGGAAAAATAGATGAAGTAGTACTTGAGGCAAGGACTATTGAGAGAAGTGCTAGTCCTTACAAAAAAGATCTACATTTTATAAATGGATTGCCTAATTTCACAATGGAACTCAGAGAGCATATCCAGGTAATTAGCCTCCTTCACCCATGTTCTGATACAATATTTTTTTATTTGTCATATTTTATATTGGAAAAAAAGACAGTGGATTTCAGTTGCAAATTTATTTTCTTTTTTAAGATAAAAGACAGTAAAATCATAAAGCAAGCTGGAACTGCTATAAAAGGGCCAAATGAATTTGTTCAAGAAATAGAATTTGAAAGATTGACCCCAGGAAGTGTAATAGTATTCAGGTATGTTATTATCGTTGCCATATGGCTGTGTGGGTTTGAAAAGTGTGATAGTAGACTGGAGAATAGTTCTTCTATGTGCTGTTCTTCTACAAGATACTAATTTTTATTTGCAGAGTTAGTCTGGACCCAAAGGCACAAGAGGCTGTGGGGATACTCCGCAATCATTTGATCCAGTTCAGCTCTCATTTTAAATCTGGAAGCCTTCCTGATGATAACTCAGCACCAATATTAAAAACACCATTTTCTTCGTAAGTATTTTTTAAGCTTCTGACTTAGGACCAAGAGAGCTACTAGAGGAGCTGATGAGAGTATTATGTACATCTGCTTAGGGTTGTTGAGTTTTGGTGGTGGTGATACAGATGGAGTTTGAATTGTCAGAGTGCAATGAAAACTATGAGAGATCTTCTTATATGTATAATACTAAGTGGAACTAATTCTGAAAAACTTCCCAGTTTGTGTAATTGCTGCCTAAAGTAGACTTAAACATGGTCTGCTTCTCAGTGTTAGGGTGTGATTGTTTGGGTGTGATTTTGAACATAATACTGTGTTTCTAAATAAACACTGAAACATCTGAGAACATCTTGAAAACCTGAAAAATCAGGCTCCTAATTTCCAAGATGAAAGTATTGAGAGAACTGTATATATTTTGGTATTTTAATTTAAGTCTGAAATGAGAATTGATTGTCAAATCCTTTCCATCTTTCCTTACTGATGTTATTTTGGGTTTTATTCTCTTCTCCCCTGTATTTTCAGAATTGCTTCTAAACTAACTTTGGCTGAACTAAATCAAGTGCTGTATAGATGTGAGGCAGAAGAACAGGAAGATGGTGGAGGCTGTTACAATATACCAAACTGGTCACCCCTAAAGTATGCAGGCCTCCAAGGTAATAGTTTCAGCATTATTTTTTCTGTCAAGTAAAAAAAGTAAAGGAGAACTGCTCAATTTCGATCACATCACACAATAATGCTGTTGTGTTGCTGCTGCCATTGCTTGGTATAAAAAGTAGGTTTTTTCTGCTTGACCTTGCTACTAATTGGTGTTGTACCCAGGAAATCTCATACTAGAACAAAACCCCTCTCTCAATGCTTTGAAACTGAACACTGCAGCCCGGGACATGTTTTAA
Organism: Melospiza georgiana; assembly: GCF_028018845.1. Taxonomy (NCBI): domain Eukaryota; kingdom Metazoa; phylum Chordata; class Aves; order Passeriformes; family Passerellidae; genus Melospiza; species Melospiza georgiana. The sequence goes on along the minus strand of NC_080438.1, from coordinate 13,351,578 downwards.
CACCAGTGCCTTGACTTTTAAAGTAAAAGAAAAATATACTTCCAGTGAAAAGTTGCATTAATCTAACCTGAGGTGTTACTAGATTACTGAGGAGTGTCTGTCATTTATCAAGCATACAAATTCCCTCATGCTAGTTATTTGCAATGATGTTCATAAGTTTCTGGGATTTATGCTGAGGAAACTAGAATTGGATTGTAGCTTGTTATGCAGATGGAGAGAAGCAATCCAGTTAAAGCATCTGTTGCTATGTAACTTTTGCTCCTGCATTGTAACTGCTGTTTGTGATAATGTCTTTTAATACAGAGTTGGGTTTGTGTCTTCAGGGTTAATGTCAGTGATGGCAGACATTAGACCAAAGAATGATTTGGGTCATCCATTTTGTGATAATTTAAGATCTGGAGACTGGATGATTGATTATGTCAGTAATCGTCTGATTTCACGTGCTGGAGCCTGTGCAGAAGTGAGTAAAAATACTTATTTGGTAACTTCAGGGTTTCAGATTGCTAGTTAGTTTCATTTCCAATTACTGATATTTTTTTTTTTAATTCAGACTGTCTATAACATATTTCCTAGCTCTGAGAGAGTTTGGAGCAGTAGGGTACAGCACAGCTGGGGTATAATACTGTAACAATATGGATCCTGAAGGCACTGGCTTTTGAACTTTGATGGATCAAATTCTAAATCTGTTGTGTTTTACTAGGTTGGTAAATGGCTGAAGGCCATGTTTGTGTACCTAAAGAGAATTCCACGTTACCTCATCCCATGTTACTTTGATGCCATATTAGTGGGAGCATACACAACGCTTCTGGATGTGGCATGGCATCAGATGTCAAGGTATGCTTGGCCTGTTTATCAGAGCTATAAAGGCATCTGGATACATCATAACTTTTTAAATTTTATCTGCTGGAGAATGCAATTTGAATATTTTCATAGTCCTCTAATGTAGGAGGGAAAAATTGGTAGAGAATTATCAAATCCATCTTCTAACAGTGATGGTTTGGCAGACTTGAGTGTTCAGACATCTATCCAGTGTTTTAATTTATAACTACTGTTGAGATTGCACTGTAGGAGGAGGAAACCCTAAGCGGGCATCTTTTTTGCCAGGCTTTGGAAGCTGTATTTTTTGGCTATAATTTTAGTACCAATGCAATGGTTCCTTAAAGTTCAGGTAATTAAGAAAATACCAGATTGTATTTGATGCCTTCTTCAACACTTCTTCATTATTACTCCCCATTATCTGAGCACTCTGCTTACTTTTTGAAATAACTTGAGAGTCTGCTTCTTTTTTTCTTGCAAAGGGAATGGAGACTCATTTCATGGAGGCTTCATTGTAGCTATGACTGTACTGAACAAGTCAATACTGTTTGATATGTTTTGTAAAAAACATTTTGTAGAATCTGGTATGGCTGTGCAATCATGGAACGTAATGCATTTTCCGAAAAAATGCTTGGAGATCAGGTAGTCAGGAATGGAGATCAGCTATTTCAGGGAATGCCTTAACAGGTTTTTTTTATTTGCACTTTGTGTAGATATATGTAAAAATATGAACTTTAAAAATACTGACTAGTTTTGACAAACTTTTGTTCATAGTAAAATATTTTTTATCATATTTTTGAAATCTTAGGGCTGTGTATAGGCATTAACTAAACCAAAACAACTTCTTGTTTTTAACTGTTTTGTAGAAGTACATGTTATAAACACTTCCATGGCAGTAATCAATTAAGATTTGATTCTTGACATTGGGCACCCATTTTAGGAAAACATGTGATTTACAAATTAAATCTTAGATAAAAAATCAGTTAATGCAAAATGCTAGTATTAGTTAATTGCTAGTTTTTTAAATTTCTTACATGTAATGCTTGTCATAGCCTTCTGTAAATGAAAAAGGGTACATTTTATAGACTGCTGTTGTTGAATGCGAAGTTAATTTAATTCTGTTGAATTACAGCTTTGTGCAGAATGGATCAACATTTGTTAAACACCTTTCCTTGGGTTCCATTCAGTTATGTGGGATAGGAAAATACCCTTGTCTGCCAGATCTGTCTCCTTCCTTACATGATGTTCCCTACAGGCTGAATGAGATTACAAATCAGAAAGAACAATGTTGTGTTTCCTTGGCAGCTGGTAAGTGAGAACAACCTTTAAAAAAAAAAAAGTCTTCCAAAACAGTTAAATTGCTTTTAGTAACTATATTAAAATCTTCTGCATCATATTTGAGAGCCATATGTCAGAAACTGTGTATAAAATGTAGCAATTTCACTCACTTTACCTTGTGTTTAAGGTAAATATTTGCTCATGTTAAAGGTATGGAAGTTTTCTCTAGTAGTACTCTTGGGGGTTGGGAAGGAGAGCTTTATATATCAATGCCTTGTTTAGAGACTTTTCTTGCTGTATTTGTTGTTACCATATACAGAGATCTAAAAAAATATTGTTTTCCTTTCCAGAAGACTTGCTTCTGGAAGTATAGTATGAGATGACTATACTTATCATAAGGGGTTTTAGTCTGTCTTTTATAAATGTGAATTTAAAACATGGATTGTAATGGAGAAACAAGAGTGAATTTATGGTTACACATTCTCAGAAAGAACCATTAGCAGACCAGAAGAACTCCTGATCTAAAACTCTCTCCAAAAGGAAAGAGCATAAAAGCAGTCAGCAAGTAGTATTTATACCTCCAAATGTTCTGCCAGCTTCTGGCAGTCTTCCTATGGGCATTTGCCTATGTCCAAAGTATTATCTTCTCTGGCTTAGAATGAGTTTATTTTGGTTCTGAGTTGGCTCATTCCTTTTCTGAAGCCATGGAAACTTTTAAGCATCCACAGATGCAGTGGCATCTCTCTCAGTGGAGTGCTTTTCTTCCTTTTGCCATCACTCTTGTGTAGCTTTATTGCTTTTAGTTTCTGGATTTTAATAACATTCCATCTGCCTGCTTCAGTGTTACCTAGAAGCACAGAGGCACAGTGTTCCCTTAAACTGGTCATAAAGATTAATTATACTGAAGGGTTTGGTTTTAAATATTCCTTTCACATACTCACTGGTAGATGTGCCTGAGATTTTTAAATTGTACACAGATTGTGATTCTCAAGTGCTGCTGCCATGTACTATAAATTTGCAGAGATGCGGAGGCCATATTTGAGAATTAGCAAATACTTTGTTAAAGTGACCAAGCATGCACAAGAGACTTCTGGTTTGCAACTTTGCCATTGGAGTTTCTGTTTAATAGATCATAAAAGGAAACAAATGGCAGAAAAGACAAGTATGCATGTCACAGTTGGAATGATTATGCCTTATCAGTTAGGATCATTCCTAAAGCTGCATGTTATAATGTCTGCAGTAGAATGTAGATCTCTAAGCTGCTGGAAGAGAGAAGCAAGATGTCTTTCACAGTGTCTGAGAACAGTCTCATCCCTTTATGCTGCTGAGATGCCACAACTCTCATGCATAAATTCTTTCCAACAAAATGTTCGAAACATAATTCTGATTTTTTGTTGGTTTTCTTTCTGTTTCTTTTAGTTAAATTTTAGTTAAGTTGCCAGGTGATTTAATAAAAATTAAAATGTCACTGTTAGTGGTATGAGAAATGCTTTTGTGTGATCTTGAAATTCTAGAAGACATTATTCTAGAATAGGATGTATTTATCAAGAACTCAGTCTTAGGAGATTGTTTATTTGAAATATCTTATCTAGGAGAAAGATATATGAGGATTAGTTTTTTTACTTCTGGATATTTTATACATGTGTGCTTGGAGAGTTCTGCTATATCACTTCATTAGATGAATAATGATGTTTCTTTTCAGGTTTACCTCACTTTTCTTCTGGAATTTTTCGTTCCTGGGGAAGGGATACTTTTATTGCACTAAGAGGGCTACTGTTAGTTACTGGCCGCTATCTAGAAGCAAGGTAAGACTGGCCTAGCCTTGGTTCTTGTTGGCTTTGTAGGCACTTAGAAAAAAAGCAATGCTCTCAAAACCTGAGCTGATGCACAAGATGTTTGAAACAGTTGATGGGCAGTATAAAACTCTAATGGCACTAGACATATTTGGGAGCTCCCTCTAAGTGGGATTAAAAATACTACTCAAACAGACTTTTACCTTCTTAACACTGATACAAAGCTGATGTTCTGTAGTTTTAACTCCAGCAGTGCTACTGTTTGTCCTTGAACAAAGTGATTGTTTCACTAGTACTTGCATCATTGTTGCTGAGCAATAATTTCAGAATTCTTTACGTAAAAACTTACAGTAGCAAAAGAGAATACTGTTCTAAGCAGAAAAGTGTGAATGCAGGTCTGTCTTGATTTTTTTGTAACTGCTAGTATTGGTCTCTTGATACTAGATATCAACTAATTGTGTGTTGTTACAATCTGGTAGCTATAAATATTTAACCTGACAAATGAGCCATACACAAGCCAGATGAATTTGGTATTTTGATTAATATTAATTTGAGTGGAGTTTGGCACATAATAGAAACATAAAAATTAGTTGGTGTAAATCAGCATATATTTATGCTGCTGTACATTTGGCCAACTGTTAGCTTTCTCATGCAGAGAGATCTGCAGTCAACTAGGATGTTTATTTTGCCTTTTAAAGCTAGTTGGAATCCATGTTTTCTGCAAGGTATGCGCAACGGTTCTCAATGAAACTTCTCATAACCTCAGTTGCTGTCACCTCTCTGTATTTTAATAGGAATTTCCCATCTACTCCTGCCCTCCGTCCCCATTCCACCCCACCCATCAGAATGGATACCAGGGTAATCATATACAAGGTCAATAAAAACCTTCCCTGTGACCTCAGTGGGATTTGGATTTAGGATCTATATCACTACCTATTAAAAAGCAAATTATCTTTTCCATATGAATAGATGATGTATATTTTGTACAAACTGACTTAAATGTATTCATGTTGAGGAATTTGTTAGGGAATGGGTGGTTTTTTATTGTAAAAGAAGCATGCTAAATTGAGTAATTTGTAGCTTTCAACAGCAAACTTTTGGAATCTGTCTTGAAAATGCTATTTGTCTTCTTGCTATTATTGTAACCCTGTATGCTTTGTACTTGATGCTTGGTCTAACAATGGCCTTGAAGGCAACTTAGTCAAGACTGTGATTTTCTTTTGTTCTAGAAACATCATTTTAGCATTTGCTGGGACTTTAAGACATGGTCTCATTCCTAATCTGCTTGGTGGGGGAACACATGCCAGATACAACTGTCGTGATGCTGTGTGGTGGTGGCTTCAGTGCATCCAGGAGTACTGTAAAATTGTTCCCAATGGATTAGACATTCTCAGGTGTCCTGTTTCTAGGATGTACCCAAGAGATGACTCTTCTCCTCAGCCTGCAGGCACTGTGGTAAAAAATTCTTCTAATTGAACTATTTAACAAAACTATAGTGTTTTAATGAAAGGATGTCATTTTTTTTCTAGCTACAGGAACCTGTTGCTATCTGTTGTTTATGGTGAAATTTGATTGTAGCACAAGAATTCCACATTTTAGGCACTTGTATCACCTGATTAGACCAAGTGCACGGAGGAAAAACAATTCCATCAGCTTCTAAATTTTTTTTGTTGTTTTTTGTCTTGAAAAAATGTTTATATGAAAAGTTGTATGCAATGTTATTGGCATTGTCAAGAATGCTACTTGAAAATGTTTGATGGTGTGGGAGTTGTTTTGGAATATTATATAAACTAGAGGTTTAAGAAATGCTTTCTGCTCATTTTTCATCTTGCTTTTCACATGTCATCCAAACATGTAATGAATCTAGGATCAGCCACTTTATGAAGTAATACAGGAGGCAATGCAACGACACATGGAAGGCATAAATTTCCGAGAAAGGAATGCTGGTCCTCAGATTGACCAAAAAATGAGAGATGAAGGTAACATACACAGAACACTTGCTGTGCAAAACAGAAGTTGATGAGTATATTTTGTATTTCCTTTTCCTCTTATTTTCTCTTTCTATTGAGCATTTTAAAAATATACATTTATTGTAACTAAAACTGTATTACTTTATATGTATATGTAATATTCTTGAAGTGCCTAAATAATAGCTTATTGTTAGCAACTGGTCATATGTTATGGTGCAAGTTACCTTTAAAATTTCAGTTAAAGTACAGTTGCCTTCAGAAACCTACCTCAGATCTCTTGTTGTTGTCTTCATGTTTATTGGGAAGTTGGGTTAGGGGTGTTGGTATTTGGGGTTTTGTTTTCCCTAAAAAAATGAACTTAACACCTGATATTCTTTCTTGCCAGGTTTTAATGTAACTGCAGGCATTGACCATGAAACTGGCTTTGTCTTTGGAGGGAACCGCTTCAATTGTGGCACTTGGATGGATAAAATGGGAGAGAGCGACAAGGCTCGCAACACAGGAATTCCCGCTACTCCGAGGTATGAAAGCCCTTGAGGAGGGCTTTTTTAAATTCTTTTTTTACCTTAAATTCTTCTGCAGAACCTATGAGTTCTATTGACACGTCTGAGACGTTATCTCTCAAATGTTCTAAATGTTTCCACCTACTAAAATCATTATGGAATTTTTTTCTTTATGCTGATTTGAAGTCAGAAGCTGTGTACTTGGGCAGGTGACGCCCATGGCTTCTGTCACAGTCTTAGCTCCATGCCAAGAGTTGACTTCTGAATTCTGGTAGTAAAATGTAATTTAGGAAATAGTGTATACTTGCTGTACTAGCAGGACTTTGTTATTCAAACTTCCCATCTGAGTTATATATTGATAATTGTGTTGTTTGAATACTTGTGTGTTTGAATTCAAAAATATTTACAGCATCTACATTTTAAGAGTTGAGATTAAGCATTTTGACATAGACTGTTTATTACGTGCTAGCAAAATGCTGCAGGCATCCTTGCTTGAATTTAGTACAGTATCATTTTCAAATAAATTGCCATCCATGGGTAAGAATTAAGGAAAATGTTACCTTGCTTGCCAAGTCAAGCATTTTAATTGGTAACCAAGAGTGGTTGAGGTACTTTCCAAAAGAGGCTGAGTTGGTGATATGAGAGAGAAAATTCTGTCAAGTACATAGTAAAGCTGATTGTGATACAATATGAAATATTTGCATATACTGATTACATGAATATTACCTGAAAAAGGAAGCAAGTCCAAGAAGTGCATTTAGTGCTAATTTTAATTCCTCACTTTTGACATGAGTAGTCTCTTATGGCAGAACTATTACCTAAGTTACAGAAGTGTGTGTGCTGTTGACTAGCTTTGTATTGAACACAGTTTTAACATCAGAGGACCGCATTTGGGGTTGATTCTTTTTTTATGTTCTTAATCACTGGCATAAAATTATCTTCCATTTGTGCTAATTAGCTGGGTATGATAATACCACTTTAAATAAGGCTGTTGGGCACAAAAAGATGATTTGCTATGCAGATTACAATCAAGTTCATTCCCTGACTGAGAAATAGAGGAATAGTAGGAAAATAAGAAAAAAGATATTGTCTAAATAAGAGACTTATGTATTTAATTGTTCCAGTTACTCATTGAACTTTAATAGCCTTCTTAAAGTAAATAATGAGGGGTATTTATCATTATTGTTTTAGAGATGGCTCTGCTGTGGAAATGGTTGGCCTGTGCAAGTCGGCTGTTCGCTGGTTGATGGATTTATCTGGGAAAAACATATTTCCATTTCGTGGAGTCACTGTAAAAAGACATGGTAAAAACAGGCACATCTCATCATTTTATTAATGGGGTATAAAAATAACTAAAACAATGAAACAGTGACCATATAACCTCAGAAGAAGGTTTAGGGGTAAAAGGGCAAAAACTTGAGAAAGTATCTTGTATGATCAAAATAATTTTGTTAGTATAAAAATTTATTAGAAGTTTATATTGTCTTCTCAATATTTCACACAGTTTGTTCTGTGGATTACAAAGGAATTTCAGAGTCTGAATACCTTTTCTCAAAATGGGTGTAAGTGATAAGGTTATTGTGTATTGTGATGATTGCATCATTCAGTACAAGAATGCAAATTAAAATGAAGCAGGACACTTTATTTTAGCTCTCTGTCCTTCCCCAAGTACTCATAACATAGAAAGCCCCTTGCTGGGAATATTTATGTAAATATCATAGCAAGTCCCTTATCTTTTGGAGGGAGTACTCTTCTAATCACAAAGTTACTTCAAGCTTAGCCAGCCCAAGTGAATATGTGCTCTGTGGAGACTCTGATGTTGCATTAGTCTCACTAGAAATTTCAGTGAGCTGTAGCTCCTGTGATCTGTACAATTGGCCTAAATGTAGGGAATCACAAACTGAGAGAGGTGCTCTTGGTCTGCTCCTGTTATATTAAGTGTCAGGAATTCAAGTAGCATACTTCTGCTGTTGTCACTGTGGCTGATTGCAGAAAATTAAAACCATCTATAATATCTTGCAGGAAAAGAGGAGATTATCACATATGATGAGTGGGACAGGAAAATTCAAGGACACTTTGAAAAGCTGTTCTTTGTCTCTGAGAATCCATCAGATCCTAATGAAAAACACCCAGATCTTGTACACAAACGTGGAATTTATAAGGACAGCTATGGAGCTTCGAGTCCATGGTGTGATTACCAACTCAGGCCAAATTTTCCAATAGCAATGGTTGTGGTAAGTGTGGGGGAGTGGGAGGAGAGCTTTGCACTTAAATGCAAGCTTAGTTCAGTTATAAAGAGAATTTTAAGGTCTGTCTGCATGGCATTCTATCAGGAACATACATTGCTTGGAATAACTTTTTGAAAGCAGCTTTTTTTTCCATGCTTTTAATATTCGTTCATCTTGGACTATATCCTAAAAATATATCAAGACTGGACTTGCCAATTTGCTGTGTTCACTGTATTCAGAATATCTTTCATGGCTAGGTCTGGGAGGCTGCTTTTCCCATCAAATTGGCTAAAAGGGAAGGAGTCTTTATCTTCATTGGATTTGTAAAGAGCTTCAGTAATGATATTTGTCAAGGGTTTATAAAATAAAATCAAAATTGAAAAAACTGGATACCTTCTGTGTTCTTGCTTACTCTGACTTTCAGGTTCCAGAAGTTGATTCAGTAATGCAAAAGTCAGGCTTTTTGTTGTCTTCTGCATTTGTATACGCAGCCTTATGTATGTATATGCACAGACATTATTCATTAAATCTTTATTATTTTATTAGGCCCCTGAGTTGTTTACACCTGAGAGAGCTTGGAAAGCTCTGCAGATAGCAGAGGAAAAGCTTCTTGGTCCATTAGGCATGAAAACCTTAGACCCAGAGTAAGTACAGTAGAGATAAGATCAAGTGGTAATTCCTAAAGACAATAAACAGAACAGTAGGAATTATTTGATGTAGGGCAGGGGTGGTGGTGATGGTGTGAAATCTTCATTTATACCAATGAAATAAGGCTGCAGGAAGTACTTCCAGAACAATTATTTTGAAGTCCATGTAATTGATTTCTTTATGTAGGCAGTGGCTGGGTGGTTTTGGATGGCTCACAGTAAGCAAGTCAAATTTGGTATCATACCAAAAATGTTGAATTTGCATCTTGGGACATAGAGTGTTTGATACAGTGTACAGCACTGCAGTTTGAGTAAAAGTAAAAGAGTAGAATTATGACTCTTAAGTCCTTTCAAGATGTTGACCATTTTCCTACAAATTTAAACTTTATTTGCAATTTCACTGTCAAGTACATAACTTATTGGAGACCTCCCTAACTTAACCATCAATAAATGTAAATGACAAGTGTTTTGGTTAATTTCTGTTCTCATTTTCTGTGTATCATTTTTAATTAAGACTTTGTTTGCATAATACTTTTCTTTTTTTGCAGTGATATGGTGTACTGTGGAGTCTATGATAATGCTCTTGACAATGACAACTACAATGTAGCCAGAGGGTTTAATTATCACCAAGGACCTGTAAGAACTACCTCCTTCAATTTTAGAGAAAGTGTAGTAATTTTTTCAAACCAACTGCTTTGATAATCATCTCTTTCTTTCTTTGCTTAGGAATGGCTGTGGCCAATTGGATATTTTCTTCGTGCCAAACTGTATTTCTCTAGGTTGATTGGTCCAGAGATATATGCAAAAACTGTAGTCATGATTAAGAATGTTCTTTCTCGCCACTATGTTCATCTTGAAAGGTAAGGTAACAACAAACACAGATACAAAATATTCAAAATACCAAGCTAGTGCTATCCACCATCCAAATGCATTTAACAGTACAGATCTACTGTATAAAGAGGATCTCTTTCCTAGATAGGAAGTTGACTGCTGTATGTGCAATTGCAGGTCTCAAGTCAGATTTCAGATACAGGTGAGATCTAGTGCCTTTCACAGGTTGCAGAATTCCTAGTACTTACCCATGTGAAGACTGGGTGAAATAAATCAGACACAAAAATTAGCATCTTATTTCATACAAGAAGTCAGTTTCAGAAAAAATGTCAGTGAGTTATTTTTGAAAAAAATCAAAGTATTTAAAAATAAACTTTGTAGAACATAATAGTTGAAGGGCAGGAAATGGCAGATTAAAATTGCAGCAGAAAAAATGATGTAAAATATTGTTAGATTTTTTGTGTTCTAAGTGAGAAAATTAAGATTCTGAAGCTGTCATACTAATAACCTTGGTTTTCTAAAGAGACAGAGGAACTTGCATTTTGTGTTTTCCCTCAAACCAAATGCACACAGTTTTTCCTCTTTTGCTGTCTATTTTAATTAATAAGGATTTGAGACAAACTAAACTAAACAAAACACCTTGCCCTTGATATATCTTCCATATAATCTGTCCTGCAGCACATGAAACATCTATTTATTTGTGCCCAAAAGAGTACTTCAGGATTCATGACGAAAGAGTTTGTGACCACACAAGGAAAAAAAAAGGATTTGTGAAGCAATATTTTCCCTTATGTAGTGTCTTGACCAAGCCTCTTGTTTGGTAGTATCAGAAATAACTTGCAATTTGGTAACACTCTTTGCTTTTTCTGTCGTATTAAAATAGCGTACTTTTTTTTTTTAATACTCTGTTTTGATACTTTGTTTCTGCACAGAATAATTAATATAGCAACAGGATTTATTTTTGTAAGCGTGCTAGTTTGTTGGAGGGGTTTTTTTTTCCTAAGGAGGAAAAGAAGGTTTATGTAATCATGCTGTCTTCCAGCCCTTGTCACTTTTTAGCAGGATAGTCAATTTAAAGTATAGTTTGAATGCCATTGTTATTTCATCTTCCAAATGCAAAACTACCAGAATGAGAAACAGGAGCAGCACACCAGCTGTGTAAGTTCAGCTATTATTAGTAGCAGAGAGTGTGCTTTGAAGAAGAGACACTTCCACTACAATTAACAACTGCAGGTGAAAAAAGTATTAGGTCTCAGTTATTAAAGGCTATACTGTGCTTGTAGAAGAGCAGACCTTTAGTCAAGCTTTTCAGTTTCCTACTGAGCTTATCTTCCAAAAGACTTTAAAATGAAATAATGAAATGTTCTTTTTTTTTTTTTTTTTCAATCTATAATCTAACAACAGTACTCATTTCTGTTTTCTTTTATCAGATCATCCTGGAAAGGACTTCCAGAACTAACCAATGAGAATGGGCAGTATTGTCCTTTTAGCTGTGAAACTCAGGCCTGGTCAATTGGTGTTATCCTTGAAATCCTTTATGACTTGTAAAAGTTTATTTTGATTGATTTGGTGAAACTTCTGTGGTCTTATTATTGGGCATAAATGAACACTTGGCTTACACTGCAAGGGAAATTAACTGTTTTGCACAATCACTTGTGTCCTGACTTTCAGAGATGCTGAATGCCAGCAGCTTCTGTGCCCTATAACTGTGTAGGGCTTAGATGTTTTGAAAATCAGGGCATGACAATAAAATAAAACTGCAGTGCACACTCGATGCAGCAACTTTTAGTAAGGAGCAATTTTAAGAATATGCACAAACTTAATTTTAAGTAGCTTTGGTTTTTTAGCCTTTTCAAAACAAAATCTTAATGTAAGAAAGTAAATTTTCTCCTTCCTGAGCTAAAAATAAGTTGCACAGCTCTTATGTTTTTTTTCTTCGCCTCTTAAAGAGTAAATGGATGTTTTTGCAAATGCATGCTTAAGGAGGAGTAGATTAACCTCTAGCTTTCTAAGTTTGGTATGCTTTTTGCTCTAGCACCATGCATGAATGAAGGCATAATATGTTATCTCTCCATTGAACTGTATAATGGGGATGTTTCTGTATGTGTTCAATTGAACACTCCACTAAACAACCACAGAAATCAAGTGTATGAATACTGTAATAAATCAACTTTTGAAGTTACATATAAAATTTTGAAAACTTTACGTTGAGAGTTAAGTCAAGCAATAACGAGGAAACATCCAACGTTAATCTGTCTTTAGATTTATTTAAATACCATGAGCCATATAGCAAACCTGTTTTTTCATTTATATCTGGTTTTCACCATGGCTAATTCAAAAGAAGTATGCATACAATGCACAGCCTATACGTTAGGGAAGGCCAAAGTGCTTGACTGCTTATTAAATTAATTTATTGAAGAGATAGGGTCACCTGAGCCCTTCTTTCTTGGGAAAATCCTAGCTCTGTTAATCAGGTAGAAATGCTTAACATAATGGAAAGACATAGTAGCCTACTATCAGAGAGGAGAATATGAGGCTTCTGGGCCTTCTGAAATTGCACCAATAACAATAAGCAAGCATACTGTGTGGTGTCCTTTGGGGGCAATCCAGTCAACATGATGCTAAACATGTTTCTTCATATTTGGATACCTGCATGTCCTTATTAAGTTCAGGGTTCACAAACTGAGAGGAGAGCAGTTGGTAATTCTCCAACTCTTCATAAAATTTTTTCATCTTAGTGCAATAAACAGGCGGAGTGAGGTTGACAACACCTCCCACACCACAAGGCAGAAAAGCAAAAGCACTATTTCTGAATGTTAGACAACATATGCTGAAAAAATAAATACAGGATGTAATTATAATGCACTAAAACACAGATCAAGGTTTTATCATGTCTGTACTTTAAAGTTTCTGTATTCTGTCTAAAGTACAGTGCACATGCTGTCTTGTTCAGGGAGATGTATTTCAGGTAGGTACTGTAAGGGCAAGTTAACCAGTTCAAGAGATGAATTGTAGCAAGTGGCTATACTCATATACTGTTTGTTTGAAAGGTTAATAAGGATTTTAACTCCCTTGCTCAAGTGTTCAGTCCTTAGAAGTTAGGAATGGTTAACGTCTGTATTATACCTGAACTTTTGAGCTGCAGTACATGGGTTGGGAATTTTTTATTTTCTCAACATAATGCATAAGAAATGTCATTTGATCAAAAATGTTACTGAAATGTCAGCTACAGATTATTTTTTTAATGTGCAAGAGGCATAGAAAGTATTTTTCATACTGCACTGAACTTTCCAAAATTCTTGATAATTATATTGAGGTTTCTGTCCTACTGTTTCACTAGCTTTACTGTTTTCCTGGATACTTATTTCTTGTGTGTTATATCAAGGTATGTTTTATGGCTCCTGTGGCTTGGAAAGCAGGAACAAAATAGCAGAGAAGAATTTGTTCTTACTTCATGAAAACATTTTAAAATTGGAAGTACAGCTTAAGAGCTATAACTGTTGAAGATTTCCACCAGGTGTCAAAATTATATTCATTGGCAATAACACTCTTTAAGTGTTGGGAAAAAAAACATGAGTAATTTTTCATCAAAACCTTCCTATTGCTATGTACAGATTGCTTTCCAGTTTTGCAACCTGCACTGCTGATAGAGACTGCATATTTGTCACTGCTAGGGTTTTTTCCTAATTTAATAGTAAAATTTTAAAGATAAATCACCACTGTGTACGCAAAAATACATATGTTATGAAACTTCTAAACATGCCCATTTATAATGTTGCTTCTGCACTGATTAGTTGAGCATAGTTTTAGTGACAAATATTTTAAATAGGGAAAAAATATTTATTGGTTGACTTTGCTGTTAAGTAGCAACAAAAGTAAGATTTAAGGTTATTAACTTTCTTGGGGGGGTGGTGGTTTATTGGTTTTGGGGTTTTTCTTTTTTTTTTCCTCAAAAAGCTACTCAACACTTTGTCAAGCCAGACAGTTTAAAAATGAAGATGGAAGAAAACAATGTTAACTCTTAACATAAAATGAGCTGATATCCATATAGATCAAGTCATTATCCCCTAAAAATAGCTGACTTATATTGACTGATCCTGAGCTGTATCATTATCATTTATTGTTTACACTCAAGGACTTGCCATAATGCAAGCTTATAATTGGTAAAATAGAATTAAACTAAATAACTCAGTAAGAACTGTGCATCCATTGTGTTCCAGTTGGTGCTTCTTGATCTATGTTATATTAAAAATTGGTTTTCCTCCCAATTGAAATAATTTAACTGTTACCAATGCTCACACAGTTAATAGCTCTTGATTTATTCAAAGATGATTAACTTGAGAATTCAAGTAAACTAATGTATCATTCTCACACTGCATGTTGTAATGTAAAATGGAAACATGAGCTTTACATGTCTGTCTATCACAGCAACCACTGATTTTAGAAAATGTCATTATTCATTTCTGAAATGCACAAAATAAAATTCTTTAATTCAGAGTTAACCTTTTCTTGTGATTTTTTTTAAAAAAGGTCAAACTTTGCAGTTGATGTTGCTTGTTCACTTCTTGCAGTTTACCCACAATGGAGAGATTGTTAACTCCTCAAGGTGAATGTTAAAATGTGCTAACAACACTTATTACAAAAATATCAACTTATTAGGAAAAAAGCATAAACCTGAGATTCTTATGTTGGTGTCAGTATCAGCTGCCCCATCTGAGTTGGAGGGGTTTGGGTTAGCAGACCTTCTGCTATGAATGTTTATATAATTTCAGTTACAGTATTGCAATTTCACTAAGACAACAGTCTTGATTAACTGATTTACAAATACCCAAGTGATGCAGTGATTAACTTTTGGAGTAAAACTCCTGTCACTATGGAGAAGGCATTTTCACTTCTCAGCTCTGCTTTGTAAAATCAAAGTCTCACAGCACAGGTGCCTGGTATACTGAATATGTTTTGCAGTGTCCCTATTTCATTCCATGCTTTATAAAATAGGATTTTTTCTAATTCTCTACTCAAGCATTTTCTTTAGGAATTACTTTATTATTCTATTGTATAAACTTTTAATAAGTATTCTTTTGAAAAAAGGGTAAAGAAATGTAAAAATGGCAAGTCGCTGAAGTGTTGGGGGGCGTTGGTAAGGTCAGAGCTGCCGCCTCAGCCCTCATGGCAGCTCAGTCGGGGAACAGAGGGATGAAATGTTTCTGGTGGCTGAAAGGTTTCTCTTGAAAGCTACTCTGGAGCTTGCGGATGGGAAGAGGACACTGGAGCTCTGCCCGCGTTGCTGTGGGAGGTGAGGCAGGGCCCCTCAAGAGCCCGCTGATCTCGCCACCGAGAGAGGCTTCTCCCTGCCGGGCCCGCGGGCACACGGCCCCAGCCCGGCCGGGGCCGCCAGGCCCTCAGCGGCGGGACAGGCGGGACGGGGCCTCAGGAGGGCTCTGCCCGCACCGCGGGCTGCGGCGGCTCAGCCGCGCTCTCCTGGGGAAAACTGGCGAAACCTGCAACAGCTGACAGCTTGTTTTGCTTTTTGAGTGTACCTGGAAACAGTTCCAAGGAAAGTGTACTTGCCCGTGAGCATCATGGGGTTTGTGCAAACTTGGGAGCTTGTACACCTGTTGTTTAGTGTAGCGGTACAAGGGAGGGATCAGCTGTATTCACATTCTGCTGGATTTGCCTGTGTATTTGGTATTTCTCAGAAGTTACTGACTAAATTAAAACAGAGGCTTCCCAGTTCTGAATTTTGCATCGAAGTGCAGGTGACCAAGTGGACCAATGGCCATTTTTAATGAGGAGTGTTGATCTCAGAGTGGCTGAACGAGGCACTAAGTTGACTTGTTGTTTTAGTCATAGCTGTTTTCTGCAGGGTCGGATTCTGAAGTAGAATTAATGTGTGGTGGTACAACACCTGAGAATAATATTGGAAGCAGACTGTGGCTAGTTGGGTGGCAGTCTGAGCCATCTGTGCTGTTCCGGGCTCTTGTGCAGAAATCTGTAAGCACAGACCCACTGGCCTGTGACACGTTTGTCTCATTGTGTACTACCTCCTTGAACCTGCTTCTTTCAGAAATCTTAATCTCTGCCATGTGTCTATTCTGTTTGCAACATTTCAGCCACAGGCAGCTGTTCACCCCATGAATAATAATGTCAGCACACTACACAAAGTTCAGTATCACTGACTATATTTGACAAATAATTAATAAACTTGTTCAATTCACTTAAGCTTATGCAATCTGTGAGATCCATGAGCACTTCCCTTCCCTTTGTGTGCCACAGCGATATCTCAGTACAACTTCAGACGGAGAGACTATGCTTCATAAAGTGCCTTTTGCAATGAGGATAAAAAATGGAAGAAGAGACTAATGCTGCAGCCTGGCAAGGGTCTTAAGCTGTGGACTCCAGATACTAAAGGAGGTAAGTTTTTCTGGAGTTCTGTATTTCTGAGTTCGGATTGGCAAGTAAACTGGAGCTTAATTTTGTGCAGTGGTGAGAAACATAAGATGACGTCTTCTAATCAGTTCTAAAGGAAGATACTTGCAGTCACATGATTTACAGACTTATAAGTACAATTATTTTAAAACATGATGCTCTAGAGTAGGATTAAATTATAATAGTGGGAGTCTTTTTAAGGTGATTTTTAGAGTCACAACCACATAATTTGAGAAAGCTGAAAGATTAATTCTTGCAAGTGACATCTCAAGGAGAAGGTCTCTACAAAATAAACACTCTTCTTTTGTGGGATACATTCAGGGGCTGTTTTTAAAATTTCTTTGTAATTTGCCTTATGGGCATTGTCTGTAAGGGTCCTAGGTGCAGCCTAGACCTGGAGAGGGGTACCTGTTTTAACATGAGAAATGGGTTTCCAAATGCAGGAGTAAGGCTCCCAGCTGCTTGTGTAACACCCTGAAGAGCGCCAAATAATGAGGCCATAGTGTCTTAGAGCAGTCGTTGGAGGGCAGTAGTGGGTTAAGTGTTGCCAAGATGTGTTGCAGTATTATGCCTAAGAGAACTTGGGGTAGGATTTTGAGGTTAGCTAGTGTGTGAATTTTGTGGATATGAATGACTGAATAAAGTGTCAGGGATGACATGTTAGAAGGGATCTTACTTGAATGTCTGGTAATCCCGGGACTAGCAGGGTGGGCTGGAGGTGAACACCTCAGTAGAAAGCTGGGGATGATGGGGTAAGAATAGTGCATCTCTATTATAGACAGAAATGAACATTTCCAGCCTGGCAGCAGAGGGTGGCGCCAGCTGGCCCCTGTGGCCCTGCTGGGCCGGGCCATCCAGCCCCCGCTCCCTTCAGGGCTCTGCACTCCTGCTCAGACACACTCGCTGTGCTGGCCCTTAACGGCTCAATCTCCTTTCCTTCAAAATCATAATAAAATATAAACATTTTTAAATGTTTAGAAAATGTTTCATTAATATATCTTCATGTGGGAAAAGTGGGAAAGTAATGCATCTTTGATGGTTCAGTGACAGCTTGACTTTTTAAAGGGATAGCTGGAACTAATTAATATTTCAGTATTGAAAGATCCAGTAATCTATTTCTCTGTTATTGCAAAGTTCAAGAATCTTTTTATCTCCTAAAAATGGGAAATGCTAGGATATGAAACAAGGTGTATGTTAAGCATTTATTTATTATTTGCATCATAGTTCATTTAATGCTTCTGTAATTGCTGGCATTTTTTTTCTGTTTCCTTAAATGCTTTGTTTATGCACAAAAAAAATTTAATGTGAAAACTGAAAATAATTCTGCCTGGACAATCTTTCACTATAACTGTGGGTATCTTAAGTATGTTGTTACATGGATATTTTTTAGTGGCAGTCATTGTGTGTTTAACGGGCTGCATTTTCTAGCAGTTATTCCACTTGAAGCCAGATGGGAACGCCCACATGTTCAAGATAATTTTGTAATTTGTAAAGCCTGTAATCAGACCTACTGGGACAGCTGTTCAAGAGCTGGTTTTGTTTTCTTGTAATGGCTGTCTGGCCAGCACTGCTGGAGGTCTCCCTGCAGGCCTCTGCAGGGCCATATTCATGTGTTTGGAGCAGTTAGGTTACTGCAGAGCTTTCCCAAGGCCTCCAGGCACCATTTGGTTAAATTTAAGCACCAGATGCTGCTTTCACCTGGTTCAGAGTAAATTTAGAGGAATTTAATTTCTATGCCTTGAATAATTGCAGGTTTGTTTTTGCATAATTTTGTCTTTAGACAGTTTATACACCTTTGCAAACAGCAGTTAAAAGCATAAATCAGGTGTAGCAATGCAATACAGTTGTTTATTCTGGGGTAGGGACTCTGTACTGTGCTGGGGTTCATTGTCACAACAGGTTTCTTACAGCAGTTTCCCCCTCATGCAGGTTTCCCCCTCCAGACCTTTGCTGGAGTCTAACAGAACATATTCTAAATTCTGCTGTTGTCCCAAAAATCTGGTAAAATTTCGTACTTTGGATTTATCAAATTGCTGAACACATTCTCTTCAGGAATGTTAAAAGCAAATAAAACCTCATTGAGGATCAGGGGGCAGGAAGTGATGGTGGTAGCAGTAGACAGGTGTACCTCTGGTTATTTCAATCGTGTTTTCAAATAAGACCTTATAAAAATTCCTTCCTAGAAGCACTAGGATTTGGAAATTTATACCTGTGTAATTAGAAAGTCTTGTTTTGTCTGTGCTGGAGGATTGAGCAGAGAAGTCTGAAAGTTATAATATTTAAAAAGTCAATGTTTATTAGTTTAGTAACAGAGATAAGAACTCTTCAGTTAGGTAATTGAGCATTTCTTCCAAATTTCAGCAGATACTTTTTGTTGGTTATGAAGTCATTGTTCTAAACTGGTTATTGATGTTAAATGTCATCTTGCTTCCCATCTGTCTCCCTGGTTTCATTTAACATAAAAGGCTCCGTGCAATTGTGGGGAGTGGGTGTTTCTGTGTCTACTGCCATCCAAATTATAAAGCACCTCAACATTTCCTTAGAGAGAGAGCTGCAGTATAGCTCTTTCAAAAAGAATCTCTTGGAGGGCAGAACCCCAGTGTTTGAATTTTAACTTAATGTTTGACTGTCTGAAGAGCAACCTTACTGCTTGGTGGTCAGTGAATCCTTCAGGAAGGTCAGAAATGGGTGATGGTTGAGGGTGGGTTGTGACAGAAAGGGAGAGGGACTTCAAAGTGAAGAGCCAAGAGAGACAAGGAGGATGTTTCCTCACCTGGGGAGTGTTTCAAAAGGAGGAAGCAGGAGAGAGAGGAAGTTCTGATTTCTGGTGTGTCTGCATGCTGTAGTACAGCAAAAACAATGGAGAGGGGGAAGCTGCAGTTTACCTCAGTCTGGGCCTCCTGGCTCATCTGTATGACCCTGCGTTTCAGTGGAGCAGACAGCACAGCCACAGGGCTCTACTGCTGTTACACCAAAATGCAGCACTGCCCTGACCAGGAGCTCTGACACTGAAGGGAAGAGCATCTTGAGGAACTAGTTGTAACCACAGATGAATTTCCAAACTTATTTCAATTATCACCTGGTTTTCACTTCTGAGCACTAGAAACTTTTGAAATATTGAAATTTCATGGGAAGGAGAACTCCTGTAGAGGCTGAAGAAATGTTTTTCACTTGGCTGAAGTGAAAAATTGGCATTATTTTGTTAGCCCTATTTCCACCTCTTCAGCCAGTTCACTATGGTGTCTTAAAGCAGTCTCCTTTTATCTATCTTTCACCCTTCTTCAGCATAGCTAAAATGCTACTGTGAATTTCACCCAGAAGTCATCAAAATCCCTGGAAATGTAAGTACTACATCAGACTCAAAGTTTTTATGTGCTTGAATGTAACATTTTAAAGTCTTTTGATGTCATATACAGAAGGTAACTCAGAATAATAATTGCTATAATAGTATATTTTGTCTCATAAATTTAATTCTCAGTGTACTCTATTTAATTTGCTATAATTATATACTCAGTGTGCTGCTAATAAATACACTCTTTCAACATGTATCTGTTTGATGTATTTATATTTTCAAACATGGGGTAGGCACTACATCTTTAGCATTTTTCACTATGAATGCTTTGTTAAATACCATGTTATATTTCTTTTCAGGAAACTGACACGAGGATGCTTTGAAATAGGATGTTAAGTAGTTGTGACAGAGATTAGTACACAGCACTCACACTTGTATGTTTCCAGTGCTATAAATTTAAGGATTGCTCTGAATTAACTGGAGTAGTATGTAGGTGTCTCTGTGCCCTTATCCCGCCTTCTTGGAAAATTGTGATTGCTGCACTCTGAGAACTTTTGGTGGACACACTTCTTTTTGGAAAGTTTTTATCTTTGTTTCTTGCTTGGTCATTTTCACTGCCCCTCACAATTAATAACTACTTTCTGCTGAAAATAAGAATGCTGGCAACCCAAAGCCTACTTAGCTGAACCTGTCTTCTAAGCTAAGAACCATTGATTTTGCTGCCACTGTCGCATGTGATTTCTAAATGCTGCTTCCATTGCTGAGGGTACTATTAAAAAAAATCCTCCTGTTGCTAACACATGGATGAGGAGTGACTGATAATGGTCATAATTTTAGACAGCAGCAAGTCCAGCAGAGCACTGACATTTAAACACAGGAAGTCCAAAATTAGTTTTGCACCTGTACAGTGTTAGTTCTGCCTGCTTAAGTCATGCCCACAGTGCCCCAGTAACACTGATGTTTTGTCTGAGCACAGCTCTTCTCAGGAGCTGCTTCTGTCTGCCCTGTTGTCAGGATCCACCTGTATGTGCTTGATCTGTAATCCCACTGTACATTTGCCAGGGATTTTACAGCACTTCACACCATGCCAAATCTCACCATGCTGTTAGGCAGACCTGCAGGTCTGCCGTGCCTTTAAATTGCACTGCCTGTGCAATTTAAAAATAAATACTAATCTCCTACAATTTACAGTTCCTTTGTTCTCACATCTGTCATATCACGTGTTTAGCCTTCAAGAAGCCTCACAGCCTATGCTGATGTCTGACCTAGCTGTATACAACAGCTTCTGGGCTCTGCTTCAAGCATGGTCTGCAGATTGAGTGCTGAAATGTGTCACAAAAGTTTCCAGAACATCATCACATGGTTTCATACAATGGAACAGCTAAATATTCAATACCTTTAGAGATGTTATGCACCATGCCACGTTCTGCAGAAAATTACATGGCATATAGGAACTAATTCATGAAAGTTGTGTCTATGTATTACTTCTAAGCAGGTTGATTTAGAAGCAATTCCATAATTTATGTCTTTGGATGTGTAGACCACAGGTTTATCTACTACTCTAAAAAAACACATTTCTATTACAGTTACTGGAAACCACACACTCCTTTGTTTTACTTCCACATCAATAGAGAAAGCATGGGAAATATTAAAAAAAAAAACCTAAAACAACCCCTCTTGTTTCTGTGAAGCTTATATTTGAAGTTGAAAGTATCTAGTTCCACTGCTAAATAATGTGGACTAACTATCTATGAGATGTATGTTCTTCCTCAGGTACTTCTGACTTGAGATGTGTTTCCATTTTCTTTTTACCCTTTTCCTATGCTGTTTTGCAGCCCTTTTCCTATGCTGTTTTGCAGCCCTTTCTTCATTCTCAGTTGTCCTACTTTGCTTGAAGTAATGTTGGGAACTAGTTCAAGCACCTTTGTGGTGTGGGTGTTTAACCCTTTCACAGCAGAGCTGCAAAGGCACATTTGTGCCTCAGCAGTGCACATGGCACTGTGACTGTGGCTGTAGCACCTGGGATAATGTATTTTCTTGAATGGCTGTGGAAATTCTCCCTCAGTGCTTCGTGAATCAGTACAGAGTGGTGAATCACTGCAAAGTGGTCCTTAGACAACTGACCTTGAGTTGACTCTCCCAAATATTTTCACTTACTAAACCTAATTAAAAGATGCATTAAGGATATTTATATTGCTGTGTCTCTATAATTACAGTTGCTGTAAGGATGCTATTCTTTTGTGAAAGGGTGATAAGATGTTAATAAATAGCCTGTCTTTCATACTGAGGACAGCATCATACTAAACTTGAAGGTCTTTATAATAATGGATTATAGTAAATTAATACATCTCCAAAAGGAAGATTATGTATCATAATTGTATTCAAATGTATCACAAAAGAATAATGCATTCCATAAGGAATTTATTTAGTAGATGGAACATCAGATTGCATGAACCCAAGAAAACTTACTTGTCAGTCCTCATGAGCAGAAGTCTCCTGATTGTAGTGATCTGATGATCCCAGGAAGTCAGGGCAGTAGATTCTTAGTGCAGAGCAAAAATTAGAGGACTAATAATTTAATCAGTGGGACATGTTACACAGTACCTGATTAGCCTGGCCCTCTGTATGCCCAGTCACTACAGGTCTAGCCCAGCAGGGTGGGATTCTGTACCCACCACAGCCTTGATGGTCAGCAGCTTCTCTGTGGAACCATTTTAACAAAAAAATGCCACTGAAGACCAGGAGTGGTCTAGACCTACACTCCATAGGAGCATAAAACATTAGATCAGAAATATCATGGAGCTCAGTTTCTGGTTTTGCCCAAGTTATTTTGTATCTCATGAGTATACCAGGCTTTCACATTTCATATATTCCTTGTTTTATATTGTGAGCTTAACGTCTAGTGCATCTTGCCCTACTGGTAGAAAGCTCAGTGGCTCTGACTGTTCCCTCCATGAGAGTCACCTCCTTCTCCTCCCTGACCTCTGGCTAAATGGAGGAGTGGATTGCTAACAGAGGAATGTAACACTTCCAATTTGCCAGGTAGGCGGTAATTGCTGCGTTCCAAAGAGGTTACCACAGCAACCCCCTCAGAGATACACCTAGGGCACTCTGCTTGCAGAGTTTGTTAACGTTATAAATCATGCTTAGTGTATACTTGGTATACTTTAACTTAGCTATTTCAACTCCAAGGAAAACACAAATAAATAGCTATCTGTTTTCTCAGGTGACCAGCTTCTCACATTAGTTTTCCCTACCAGTACTAATAGAAAGTAATTATTATGATCTCAGCCATTTCCTTTTCCTCACCTTCCTATTTTCCATTACACAACTATAATTATTATTGATTATACCTAATTAAGATTCATTGTGCTTCAAAGATTTAATACTTGGTCTTTGCCTCTAAAAGGTGATAATCTTACATTTAGGCTTAACATCATGAGTAACACAAGAGACAAGGGGAAAAATCAAATGCAAGGACAAGAGCGACCACTTCAAAAACACATTATCTTTTCCTTAGTTAATGAGCTAGTTATCTGTAATTTAGTAAGTGTAAGTTCAAAGCATTTTCTTGACTAGTATATGGAAGGGAATAGTACTAGTGTGAATTTTATTTATTTATTGCAGAAAAATATGCTCTCTTGAGGGCAGCAGTATTTTTCTGTATAGCACACGTGCACTTTACTGGTTTTTTAAATTGCTTGGCTTGTTTACACACTAGGGACTCCCTTTTTCCATGGCACGAAAAGGTACCCAATGAGTCATGTTCCCTGTAAATAGGCATTTTTAGATGCCCATCCCTCACCTGTTTGCAGCCCTTTGTGGTTAATTCAGTTAAATTCTGCATTTTCTTCTATATTCTTGTCTTTGTGTGCACTTTATATCCAGGGTTATGTGACACTGAAACAATGACAGGACTTCTTAAGTTGCATTCCCGTTGTCCTCCAAAACAAAATCTCCTCTTCAAAATACTAGGACTTGTGTGTATTCTCATGTTATTACTTTGTCTACGAAGTCACATGCCATTGTTAACTTTGTTAACATTTTGCCTTATCTTGAAAAAGGGAGACTAAAGAACCTGATTCTTGACCACTCAAGGAAAAAAAAAGGATTTCGTAGTCTAGTTAAAATTATGGCCTATAGGAATGAGATTTTTTTGGCTTGGTCTATAGGAGTGAAAATTTTGGCCTGGTAAATCAAGCCTCAGGACTGAAAGTCTTGCCAGAAGAGTATGAAGGTTTACAAATTGACTTTGCCAATAGGAATTTGGTACAAGCCACAGCTCACACAGGAAGACCATGTTCCGTCGGATGGAAGAGTCGTTGATGTTGTAGGAAATGCTTTAGGAATGAATAATTCTATAGCTCAGAAATCCTCTGTAGACATGCTTGGTCTTCAGCCTCTAGATCCATTGTCTCTTATTCTGCTAACCATAGTGAGCAGTGTTTGTAGGCTAGAGCTACTTGCACTACTAAAGCATGTATTACATTAGTTGCTCTGAGTCTTTGTCTGCTGCAAATTCTATTACTGTACTTCTATTAATACTATCTCTTACCATGCAATAGGAATCCCAAACAGAAGCCAGGTTCTTTTGTTTTAAGGGTGAATTTGTGGGGATTATGTTGGGAAGCATTATTGAATTCTATCCCAGTCAAACAATTGCACAACGGTGAGTAGAGAAGTGCCTGAAAATGTAGATCTTCTAAAT
The DNA here is from genome assembly GCF_028018845.1 of Melospiza georgiana. NCBI lineage: Eukaryota > Metazoa > Chordata > Aves > Passeriformes > Passerellidae > Melospiza > Melospiza georgiana. The sequence goes on along the minus strand of NC_080438.1, from coordinate 13,327,086 downwards.
ATACTGCACTTCTAATTAAGTATTTCAGATATGATCCTAGGAATGTTTACTATTTTGAAATAAAAGGGAGACATTGTTCCAACTGCTAGGAACTGACTATTTATAGAAAGTGAGTTGTTTTTTTTTTCTTGTAGCAGATTTCAAATTCACCATGGAAAAATGTTATAAATACTGAACAAAAATTGTTACCTGAGTATTCCATTTGAAAGGGAAAACTCTGTGCAACACAGGTGACATGAGAATACATCCTGTGGTGCCTTCTCACTGCTATGAAGAGTGAAAGGAAGGGCTTGGGAAATAGGGAATACCTCTGGAACTATCTAGACTCTGATTGACTGACAAGTCCTCAGTGCCAAGATGCATGTCCTAGTTCTGGTACACCTAGAGGAGACCTGTAAATACTTAATAACAATCAACTCCTTCTACTGAGAAAGGCCACAGTAAAACAGTTCCTTACTGGGCTTCTCTTGGGCCTTCCAAGTGTCTATCAGAAAATTAATATATTTGTGTTAAGGCTTTCTCTGGAAGCCCCAAGAAGGTGTTCTTGTGTGGATTATGATGCCATAAGCAAACATAAGCCTTGTATCACTAAGCTTACTAAATCTTCTTGCTAATATTTTTTTATTTATCTAATAAATGTCTTTTTATTTTTACAAATTTAAAGAGTCAAAATGATGGAAATGATAATTCATTATCAAATGAAATTAATTAGTCAGTCTAGTAGGAATTTAATCCAATAGATTAAATTCCAGAGTTACTCACCCACTCTGGCTCATCAGTAGCTGCTGTAAAGAAACACAAGAGAAGTCTTTCACTAAGTGCCTTTCACTGAATATTTATGTTCAAGTCACGAAAGTAAGGTACTTTAGATGAATGAGTGAAGCAACTTCCGGACTCTAAAATATTTTAACAGTCATTTGCACTTAGACAAAATGTGAAAATGGATTGCCACCAGGCATTTATTTAACTTACACATAGAAGAGTCCTTCTTGATACCATATGAAAACTATCTCTCAATAGAAGAGTGTGAACAGCTAGGGAGAGATGCTGACTTGGCTTAATTAAGGACCTGGTGGATCAGGCAGAACTTGGCACAGTATAGTTATTGCCAAGGCTAGATGCACTAGAATGACCTCTGCAACGTACCTTAAAAAAAGGGGGAATAGGATAGATTTTGTGAAATTCATGAATACAAGTGCCTCAGGAGGGATGTGAAATGAACTCCTCATCTGAGTTATAGCATATACATAGGTGCAAAGTGACCTTGCTTAGAATCAGGAGGGCTGCCTGAGATGGAGCTGCCCTAATCAATCATCTACTCTGGACTACAGTTTGCATTCTCAGATTCCGTCCTGGATCATTAAAATCTCCTCACTGAATTTTTGTTAGAAGTAGTAGTTGACAGTGTCACAATTCTTTGCTTTGTTGGACAAAGTTTTCAAAATACTTTTGCTCAGTCTTTGGTATTCAGACTTTTAATCTACAGTCAAATTTACAAAACACATTTCCTACACCCAGTCAAAGGTAGGGAGACTAGGCCATAAGGGAGACTTTTTCAATTTTAGGTAGTTTCTTCACCTTTAGGAAGTTCTCAGGTAGGAGGGAAAAGGAGTGTCCTTTTATGTGATAACATTCATGTTTTTCTACTTCAATTATCAATAGGTTTTTACTAAATTCTTATTTTATTGCGTTAAAGTTAAGATACTGATGCATTTAGGAGTAGAGTAGGTACATCTTTACCAATCTCCTCAATTTATAAGGCTAAATATTCTACTGGTTGATTTTTATATTTTTTAACCAACAACAAAGCTAGCATAAGCAGTTTATCAGAAGTAACCAGGTAACAATGACAGTATTTTTTTCAAAATCTGTAATGTGGGAGCAGACCTTTTCTGTCTCTCAAGAACTAATCTGTTGTAATTGTTATATGTTTCTATATTTTTTTCTAAAAATTCATTATTATTGTGTTGAGAATCAAATGGTTCTCTGAGAAAGGAGGCCGTAATAAAAGCATTTTCTTCAGTTATTCTTTCTCTGTGGTTCCAATTGCTGCATCTTCATGACAAGATTTGCATTTTTAGAAAAGATCACTGAAATGGTCATCTTTGAAAGATGTCAAGTCAGAGTTTTTAGTTTTAAACATAGTTATTTTCATAAGCCGAACATAACTTGCTTGTTGAAGATACAGATGGAAATTTTAATTCCTGAATAACCATTTTATACATCAGTTTTGAAAACATGTCAAGTTACTGTTAGTATATGATTTGTTGCATAATAATCGATTGGATAGTCTGGAGGTAGCTCACAAGATGAAGATAGAAGGAAATTATTGACCATCAGCTATAGTAAATTGAGCTGTGCTACACAGTGCTCATGCCTAATATGTGCAAGTAGTTCACATCCAATAAAGGGCTCTTGTTCCAAGACATTGGGAAATCTTTGTTTATATAAATTAGCTAATTGAGCCACCTAAGCAAGTTTTTTTCTTCTGATGCTTGAAAAAAAAAAGATGAATAAATGGAGAATAAACAGTTATTGTTATTTTCAGTTACCAACTTGACCATTTTCAGATATTGGTATGCATCAGACTTCTCATATGTTATCATTAAAGAATAAGCCTACCATGAGCAGTCTCACTGATCAGTGCCACCTGCCTCTTCCTGACCCATTCATGTTCTTCCTTATCATTTTCTCTTATTCTACTACTATCAAGTGTTTAATCTATCAAGAATTTTAATCTTCTTTTAGAACTGCAAAACTGGCTTGGATATAAAGTAGAAGATGGAGTTCTGATGCAATGCCACCTAATCAAGTCTTGAAATAATTATCACAGGACTGATTTCAGTGCAGTAAGCTATCTGCAGAAATGATAATAGGTGTTGCTCAAGCCTGGCACACCTAACTTGGTGTTTCCCAAGCCATGTAAATAAATAGTCTTCCTTGGGTATCCACACCTCTCCTGTCACACCATTTCTGAGCAAAGAAGGGTCCTTCATCTAGATTAGCAAATAGATTGAAGCAGACACCCTCCTGTTTGCATAACACTAAGTATAATTTTGATATGCTTGCAAATGGAGAGTATAATTATCATTATCCTCAGGTACTATAAGTGACATTACTGTTACTGGTTCCCAAGTTTCATTTTTAGGAACCTGTTTTCATTCAGTATCACCAAAAAAAAAGCCACTTTAAACTTCAGCTGGTATAATGATACATTTTCTCTAACATTAAATTCAACCTTTCATTATTAAATACTTTTATTAATAAACACATTTTTTAGGAAGAATAGTGTAAGAAATAGCTGATTCTGTGCTTATTAATTTGCCTCTAGTCTTTCCAATACACTGAACATGCTCTACAGACAGTTTTAGCCTTGTAAATGAAAATTACATTACATGAGTGTATATCAGCATATACATGCATATAGTATATGCCATGCTTTTAATTTTCATTCTTCATTAGCACTTCAGTTTTGTATGATCCACTGGATTTCTGCCTGACAAGTAAAAAATTTTTCAAAAATCCAAAAATTTGTCATTATAAACTACAAAATGATATCAATAAGTCATACTTGATCAAGTAGAAAGAATATCAGATTACTAAGGTGTCTTATGAACCTCCGAGTCAAGACTTTTGTGTCATCTAGAACTTTGGAATGCAGCAAATAATTCGCTTTACAGACTGTTGATGAAAATAGTTTATGGCTTAGAATTATCATCAGTTTAGTGTGAGATTCTGCAGCACAAAGCCAGGAAAGAGCAGATATCCTTAGGGTGCTGCAAGATCTGCTTCAAAAATTAATTGTAGGGTAAGTCTAATGAAACTGTTGAAAACAGGATGTGATGAAATATGAAGCACTCCTTTGGCTCCCTCGCAAAACCCTCCCTCCTCTTTCTATATTCTCTCTCAAAATAAATAGCTGTGGCTGAGTTGAAATCAGAATGCCACTAATGCTGCAATTTCCATTTTATTTTCTGAGTTTCTGTGGTTGTTAAATACTGGAGACTGGGCCATAAATAGAAGCAATTTTCAGTGATCTCCCATTTTTATTTTTACCTTTTATCCTGATTTTGGAGCTTATCGCAGTTAACCACCGTGTGTGTTTGTTTAGACAGAAATTCAGGGCCTTACTGGACCCCTATTTCTCTAGGACAGTGTGGATTACGCCTTCTCCCATATTACAGTAAAATCTCATGGTTGCACTGTTCCGAACTTCACCAAAAGAGTCTGGTTTGGTAATGCTGCAGCCTTTGTTTCTCAGTCTTGTATGGCAAAAATTAAAGAAAAAATTTCACAAGGTTTCTGATATACAAGAGGTTGTCAAAAGGGACTGACTAAAATGAACACACCTAGACGTTTGTGTCTTGAAGGCATTTGAACACACATTCCTGTTCCAGCAATAAGTCTAAACACTGCTCTAATTTGTTATTATTCACATTTTTAGAATACATGAGCCGTTCTAATAAGTTGTTATTTAATGATGTGAAATGTCTCTCTTGACTGCTTACAAGAATTTCAGTTTTTCATTTCCACAAGGGCATTGCAGATCAACAGCAGCAGCTTGGCTGACATCCTAAGCCAAAGCCATGGGAATAATTGGATTTTGGTCCTACCCCAGTGTTGGTGTGAGGGAGTTCTACAGGAACAGTCTCCCCTTTAGCTAGAAAAGCAAAAGCACTGAGAATGCAGGATTGCAAATTCAACCATACAAACCTAGGGGAGTGGAAAAATAATAACCCTTGTTCTCAGTACTTAAAATGCTGACAATATTTTCCTTTTTGAGGGGGGCAAAAGCCTATCCATTGCATGTCCCAAAATGAATTTGCCCAGAATTTATGTTAATTTTTTCTCCTCTCCACATCATTTGCATTCAGCTGCCACAGCATACTGAGACATGTGTGTCCAAGGAGATTGTGTTTCCACAATGAGGGAATTGGAATCAAGGTTACCATTAACCAAGAAGCTAGAAAAAATTGTGATGTGTCCCCACTAGTGACAATATTAATTCATAATAAATTAAGGCCCATCCCATTTCTCTAGGACTCCCAGTCAGTGTCAGCCTTTGAACTTTGTGTTGAACCCTTCCAACAAAGTGTCCCTCTACAATTAAACATCACTTAAAATTTTCCAGAATATAAATTATAAATGTATAAAATTTCAGGTACCTTGCAGCTAAGCACCTAGACATTGCAATTTGAGGTTTATTATATACATGAATAATGAAGGGTGAATTTCTCTACTCTGTACCTACTAACACCATATATTAAAAACATGAATTATAATGGAAGTTAATTTTTATGCTCTGAAATTATTAACTTCCTGTTGTTGCCCATTAAACATTTAATACTGAGATAGGAAAAAAGGTCAGATTTGTTTCAGAGGCTAGCTAGGGCAAATGATCATTCTTTTGGTCATCTCTGCCTTGCTGTTATAACTCTGCATGGGGATTTATGTGGGGAGAAAATTGATAACTTTTGACTTTCAAAGACCTCTAATTGCTCTTACAAAAAGTTGAAGGGGAAAGAGCTGCATATGAAGGTAATTTCTTAATTTCTGATAGTGTTCTCAGTCCTTTAGAGATACCTTAGGTCATTCAAACCTGAAGGTTTGCCAATGTTAAGGTGGAAAATGCATATTGCTTGCAACTCTTACTTCGGGAACTCAGTCCAGTCCAGTCAAATATTTGACTTTGCTGGCTCCTTTTCTCCCCTTTTTCTTTTCTCATTTCAATGTTTATATGTTTCTGCCTTCTTAGCAAGGCACAAGAGTTTGTCTAATTTAAGAGCTCTGCAGTCTTGGTATGGTAGTTTCTGTAGCTGTGTGGTATGGTATGTCCTTTATAATTTCACACAGTTTGAATTAGATGGAAAGATAATCACCTGGGGAGTTTGAGAATGAGCTGGCTGGGCTCAATACACAGTATTATATCTTTCTCCACTCATCTAGCCAAACAGATTTCAAGAGCAAGATTCAGGGGAAAAATAAGTAAACTGTAAATTCTTCCTTCAATGTTTTAAATGCCTACCCCCATTTTCTTGTATTTTTTAAAATTCCTAATTGGCATGAAATTTACATACACCTTCTTCCTAACACTTCTTTTGAAGAGTGGTTTATTTCTGCTGTTTTTTACATATCAGCTGTATGGTAGCTTGTCCCTGTACAATCCTTCTGTGAGCATTTCATTAGAAGAAATAGGCCAAATTTTAATACTCTCGGCCTTGCCCATTCCAGTTCATCCACTCCCAGCTGTACATCTTCTAATGCCTACCTTAGTCATGCCAAGCTCACATTTTTCTCCACTGAGTGTTAGGTCCTGCTGGCAGACACTGCTTCTCAGTTAAAAGTAGGGCTCATTCTCAGCTATAAATCTCTGTGTTGTTCTAAGCAAGTGTAGACCTGTCCAGACTTGTCAGCGAGATCATCTTAGACAGCGTAGTTACTGCATTCCTTTTGCTGAAAGCAAATGTTTGGAACTTAGATGCCCTGATGTAATTTTAAAACTAGAGATACTAGAGTATAAACACATGCTAAAGAAGTCTCAGCTTTAGTAGATGATCAGTTTTAGGTATAGGATGGGTCTTGCCCCAGTTCATCTGGTTTTTGGCTATCTGCAAAACAGGTGAATCTTATTGTTTTAAAATTTAGAATAAATTAAACTGAAAGTTTTCAGAGGTTTAATGCTGTCTCCTGTAGCATATCTTCTATAATTTGACTTGCAAGAGTCTGCATTGGGCACCTTAGTAGAAATCAGTATTGAGGTTTTTCTTGTAGCAAAGGGTTTACTGACCACAACCCCTTCCACCCAACAAAACCAGGTGGAAAAGAGTAAGAGAAGTGGAGCAGTCTGTTTGGGTATTCCTGCATCTAATTTCTAATTAAGAGTTTGTAATTTGTCATTGATTCAAAGTACTGATACTGACAGCGTTAGCATTATTCAGACACTACCAAGCAGAAACATTCACTTTCAATATGGGCTACATGTTCCTATGCCAACTCATTTATGATTGAGTTTTTGAAATTTGCTGTAGTAGATGATAATTTTTTCTTCCTTTTGGGATATTGACTAATTAGATCACGTGTGTTTCCTAATATACTAGGTGCAGAATGAATGTTTTAAGCTGCTCACTCAATGTAAGAGCTCTGGACACATATATATCATTAATTAGCCTTCTGTTTTGCTTGTACTGATGTGAATCAACTCACTTGGTGATAGAACTGAAAAGTGCAACTGGCTACAAATCTATTTAAATTACACCCTTTGGCCCTACTCAGAATTATTCGCTTTCCAATGATACAGTAGTTCAGTAGGCCCCAGTGTGGTGTTGTGGAATGTCCTGATCTTTAAGATATGACACCATGAAATGTGACAGGTATGAGAGGATCCTTGTTCAGCTCTGTTGCTGTGGACAGATTTCAGTAGACCATTGCAAAATAAATGTGCTGAAATCCTAAATGCTAGTTGCCTTGTGTTTGACCAAATGTGAACATCACAATTGTTCCAAGATCTCATATTTTTTTCTGAGCTGTGGCTCTCCTACACACAGATAATGTTTCCTAGAGAAAATTCAGTTTGATTTGAATGGACTACTGCTACAGTTTGTAGTGCCACTATGATTGGACTTTATTTCTGCTATGATTGTAATACACACCTGTAATCCTGTGAATGCCATGCTCCACCTTTGAGAATATCTTCTGTATACAATGATACAAGAATAGCTTTCTCTGTCCTCACATACTAGGTTCTCAATTGTAGAATGCTTCCACTCTTCCTTGGTGTTTAGTAACACTTATTTGGTGAAAGGGAATGCTTAGGTTTCTTTTCCAAGTAAAAAGGTGGCTTGTTATTTCCTGTACTCAAGGATCTTGCTGTGGATATTGGCTACTTACAAACAGTGTATATAAACAGATATATTTCCTTCAGGCAATGTTTTAATTTGAAGGGGGAAACAACACATGGTCACTGACGTTTTACCAACATTAAAACGCCACATTGAATTTAGGTGACCTGCATAAACCCTTATCACAAATGAAATGAGGATTGCTGTGGTGGAAGCAGAAGCATTAGTTTCAAGATGTTGCCCAAAAATAGTTACCAATCATTTTGTCAGCATGAATTGTTTGAGGTTGTAGGAGATAGTCTCACATTTTTCACGGCCAAAAAGAATTTAGAAACATATTTGATATTCCATCATCTTCTCAGTAAAAGGAATATAAACCTAAAAATATCCAAATCCCAACAAATACAGACAGGAAGAAGAGAGATGAAGGGACACCGGGGAGAGGTGAAGCCTTGGGAAATTAAAACTGCTGAGTGTGTGTAACATTAGATACCTACATCCACAGGGGTGCTCCAAAAAGGGTATGTGGGGCTTTTTAGAGATCCTCCACAGAGTATTCCCATCTAAGAGTGTGTGAAGGCCAGACACATTAGTTCAAGTCCCTTTGTTTTCTAGAATATCAGAGGGAAAATCAACAAAGAATCAATTTATGTGCTACTGTCTATGACTGATCTGTCAAATGGTGGGTTGTACTAATCCATAGCAAATTTTGAAGCCCATAGGCATTTTTATAAATCTTTTGTAGTCTGATGTTTGCAATTAGATTCTAACAGTAGAGAAAGGATGTTTTATTTTCTAAAGACAGTGTCTCTTTCCACAGACTTACAGATCATTAAAAATTTGTCTTGATTTTGGGGTCCAGACTGTATGCACAGATGAAGGAAAACACAAATTTGTCACTAAGTGACTCACTTGCTTGGCTAATCTTGTCTGTGTAATGCAGAATTGTGATATTGTTACAAAGGGACTCTCCTATAACCTTCCCAGCAAACATCATCACGCTATTACTGTTTACTCTGACAGCAGCTTCTTTCCATCCAAGAAGCTCAGCAAATTTCACAACCATTAAGCCTCCCAATGAAATAGTTAAATGTCATTATCTCATTTTCTAGATGAGGCATATAGAAATTAATGACTTGTTAGAGTCATACAGGAAATTTGTGACAGAGCAAGAAAGAGATGGCAACTCCTCCAGCTCTCATGCCTTTTTTTTCATTTTCAAAATTATTCCTTTATTCCTCAAATAAAAGGCACTCCTGGTTTTGGAATAGCATTATAAATGGATGAACTGAAAGGCTCAGTTATTGAATAAGTAAAAGAAAAGTACCAAGAGCAGCTCTGCTATTTTTCTATCAATGCAATGGAACAAATATTGGCATAGGATTGCTTTTAATTAGAAACACACTAGAATGCAAGAATCCTAGATCTCAATTTGAAAAAGGTGAGAGAGGGGAAGGAGGACCTCAGTGGTTTGATATAGCACTAGAAACCTGGTATGAACAGCAGAGAAGAAATGGTTCTGTTTGGTCTGCTATCATGCCTCAAATGTGCTGATTCATCCCTGGGCTTCTTAATTCGCCTGTGGCTGAATCTCAGCATTTCTATTTAAACAGACCAAAAGCACTGTTTACTGTATGGGTCACACGTGAGGTTCATTTCAGTTTGTCACACCTAAAGAAATCCCCATTAAGTCCATTAACTGTTCTAATACACAAACAAAAGGAAATAAGATGAGAAATTCCTCACATTATTGCTTACACATAAAATACATCAGAGATTTTGTTTGGAAAGCTACTGTAAAAGTGAAACACTTTAGGATGTGTGTTTAATTTTTTTAGGTTATTCTTGCTAATTTTTTCCTAGATACTTACATATTCCCATCTATATTGTAATACTGTCTATACAGGAGGTATTATGCTATCTGTATGCATGTGTATATACATATATAGATATATCCACATTGCATGGCATGAATTTATGAAACTTTGAGCTGATTTATATTGTATAGGAAAGGATGGTGGAGGGTTTTAAATGCAGTAGTAGAAATGGGAAAGTTTGTCCTGAGAGAAATATGTATGAATCTTTGAAAATAATTACTGCATGTACTTATTGTATGGATAATACCGCCCACCTACTTAGGTTTAAATTAGAGGAGTCCCTTAGGAGGAATTTCTGGCAGAGGTGAAAATAAAGTACAATCTTGTAGAAAATCAAGAGCCCTAATGAAAAAGTAAGAAAGCCAAGGATCATGCTCAGCCTGACTCTGACCTGGGCTGATGAATTTTCTTCTTCCAGTCAAGGTTAGGGTGGAAGATGATACTTATGAAACCTTAAAGATGCTGGCCTATGCAGAGAAAGGAGTTGAGTGAACTTTTTAGGGAGTGTCACTGAGTGCTGACAAGGACTGACGCATACCCTGAGTGGCAGCAGACTTTCTATATGACCTTGGCCGAGTCACTTAATCCCTCTGTGCCTTGGTTTCCTCATCTGCAGAATGGGGTGTCAACAGCAATAATTCCCTGCCTCACAGGGAGCTGTTTGTGAGGTGTGTTCAGAGACAAACAGGAAGAATGCAGTGGAAGTAGTGGAAGTGTTACTATTTGTTACTGGAAACCTGTACAATATCAAATGCCTTGTTGGTCATATCCTGGAAAATATATTATTAACTGGCTTTTTCTTGGGAATTGGATATTATTGGAAACCACATGAGCCCATCATACCTTCCCTCTCCACCCTGCATCCTTTCTGCTCTCCAGTAGTCGTGCACAAGTAGTGCACAACTCTTCCCATAAAAGGTATGCTTCTTTCTAGGATGACAGGTTTTTGGCTTCTGTAAGTGATGAAACTGGGACTTCCCAAATCTACAGTCACATTCTCGTACCTAAGAACAACCTGTATAGATTGACACAAAGATAAGTAGTCTACTTAACCTTTAGTCACACTTTTGAAGGAGTTAATAGCAATTGTTTAAAGTTGCTTTTGAATTCCAAAGGAATGTTCACTAGTAAGGACATCTCCCTCTTGGCCCAAGAGATTGAAAGAAACTCTTAGAAGCTGCAGCTCTATGTATATAAATAACAGATCCATGGCCTTTTTGATCACACAGTGATGCAGGTCTCATGGGTATCTGTTACAGACATGCAATGATCTCCCAAATTAGTCAAAATTCAGTTAGCCTAAGCAGCCAACATTTTTCAATGACTGGGTGTACACCAGCAAAGGGAGTTTATACAATCCAGTTTTGTATCCTATATCTATGCTGCTTTTGACCCAGTACTGTTGGACTGGCAGAAGCTCTAGAGCTGAACTTACATGTCTGAATCCCAGCTGCTCACTCATGGGTGGACCATACAGGTATAGATGTGCACTGCCTTAACCGCACTGTGCAGAATTCTCTAGGCCACAGGGACTTAGAAATAGCCTGTAAACATATTTCAGTGGTACTTGAAGTGTTCTGGATCTATAAATACAAATTACAGTCAAAGAATTTTTTAGTAATACCAGTAGACAATGCGTGTAAGGGAGACCATTTATCTTCTCTATGACTGGGAAAACAGTGAATTTTCATTTTTAGTATTATGGCTCCAGTTTTCTCATGGACTGCATATCTTGGTAGCAGGATCCCTCTAGTATAATTTCTGCCATTCCATTCACATGTTTAGGTTTACTTAAATCTGAATGTAGAGTCTGGTAAATCACTAACAAATGGTAGTCACCGTGGCTTATATGAAGTATTGCATATGTTTGCAGCCACACCCAGGCACTCATCTTAAAAGCACATAGGGACAATAGCACTTGTTAGCTTGCACAATGCATGAGATAACGTGATGCAATGTTCATAATGTCATTGCTCTTGTATGTGCTGTTCATGTCAGGTGTTTATCCTGAGCAGCACGTAAGTGCATGGCACCCCATCAGCCCTGCACAGTCTTGTTCACCCTCACCTCTACTGGGGCACAAAAGGTTGGGTAGAAGTAATCCATTTGATCACTCCCTTTCTACTCTTATGTCAAGTCAAGGCAAAACTGTTTTTTGCTCACTAATTCTCATGCAAGGCTCCCAGTGACTTCATCTATCTAGGACTTTGAGGGTGTGAACCACTTTGTTATTTATAGAATTACTTCTTTTTTACACTCATGTTGGTAGGGTTTAAATCAGACAGGAAAAGTGCTAACATGATTGAAGACAAGAAATTAAAGACAACATTTTTTAATATGTAGGAAAAGATAATTCTCATATCTTTTTTCACTAGAAAAATGTGTTTTTCTGAATTATCAGAGAGTTGAATTTTATCAAGAAGACATTTAACATATTTCCTTGGGAGAGCAAAATATACTATGTAAATTTTATTTGGTTTTACAATTTTTTAACTTTTTTTTTTCAGAAGAAAAACACCATATTTATATCTAGAGTTATTTTGAGCAATATGTAATATTACTGTATGATATGTTGATGTCTTTTCAAGATGGGGATCTATTTATTGAGCATAGGAAGCAAAATGTTCCTTTATAAATAAAAAATGTGGCAATACTTTAAGTCCTTGGAAACAGGATGTAAATATTGACATACTAGTATAAGGCAGAAGACATGCTGGTTCTGAAGGAAGACTGAATAAATGTGTCTTTTCATTTAATCATTATTTACATAGCTGTTAAGAATCCTTACCATTAAATTTAGAATGTTTTTGAAAATAACTCCTGTTGAGTACTCAGGAGTTATACACAAAAAGTGTACAATTATAACATCCTCTTATCAAACTAATACTGTAAACTGAGAAAGCTGCTTTAATTGGGAGATGAAATGTGGAATATTACAGAAATTTCTCAAATGGTCAAAATAGATGTCAGGAGAACACATTTCATTTCTGTCATTTGTAGGGATTATTCTTGACCTTCCCTGTTTAAGCAAGGACGAAACAAAGAAAAGGACAGGGAGAGCTTGGGAAGACACCTGGCACTTAAGAGGAGTCAAGGATGTTCAGAAATAGTTGTGATTTTTTCAGAACTACGAAAAATAGTGCTTAGAAGAAATGAAGTTCCTTTCCCTCCCTTTCCATTCACTTTTCCATAGAGTCAGTTTGAAGTACTTAACAAAAGACATAGATTGTTATAAACTCAGCTCTTCATATCTGTAAGAGCACTTGTTAGGTACATTTTCTCTGAAATAATTTTGGAGCAGCTACTGTTGCAAAATTCATTGTGTCCAGCACATGTGAGGCATCTGAGCAAAAAGTTTGCAAAAAGTTTGCAAATTCTCCTGCCCAGGCCAAGACCCAGGATACATACAAATACATTTGCCTATTGCCTATGGAAACATCAAAGCGGTTTGAGAAGGATACCAGACCCTGATGAAAATAACATCACCTATTTTACCATGTTATTTATGTATGTTGGCTTTAGCTGAAGGTTTTTTAGGCTTTCTAAGATTTCCTGTTGCAACATAAATGACCAGATTAAAAATAATCTTTGGCTTAGTTGTTGCAGAGAGCAAGCAGAAAGCTGTTGAGGGTCATGAAAGTGGTTGGAGATCCTGATGTCAGTGAAGAAGAAGGAAGTGAGCAGCTTACTCTGATTTGTTTTAAACAGTTTTTAGTAGAAACAAGGTAGTACTGGAAACACTGCCAGGGTTTGCAGTCCTTTATTCAAGAAGACAGTCTTTTGCTTATGTGAGTAGCTGGCTTCACCTGTGTCCACCGTGTACCCTTTAAAATTTTCACCCACTGCCTAGGAGATATCCCCCTCCTTCCAGTGTTCTGGGCTCTGGCCTCTCTGCCATGCTCCCTGGCTTCCTCCTAAAATGAATTGGCCCACTGTTGGTGGGACAAATCTAACATGATTAATTGAAAGAAAGACCAGCTAGCTCCATAAGGGCTGCACAAAATCAGAGATCTAAAAAAAGAGGCTAATATTCCCACGGGAATTTGCATTGCAGGCATTCCAAGCACCAGGGAATTCCATGGGCACACAGTGTAGTGTTGCTCTGCACAGGAGTTTCAGTACATAGCAAACTTTGTAATCATGGTTTCACTAGAGTTGGGAGTTTACCACTTGTTCAACTAGTATTTAAATTATGATCTCAAAATTTTCCTTTCACATGTGTAGACCTGAAAAAGACTTTATTTTTTAAACTGGCATTTTAGAGTACAGGTAAATTAATACAGAATCAGTCTCCTCTGTTTGATTCAGTGGGAATACTGTCCCTTTGAAATAAACTTCCAGCAGAGTGTTGTGTAAGAGGGACGCACGTTTACAACTCTCACATTATAAACTAATGGTCTGAGTCTTTACCAGCTTATTCATAGTGGTATTTTATTAGTGCTACAGCCAACAAAAGCATATTGCTTGTGTTATCTGTGCTTCTTTATAACCATATTACCAAGATTACAGCAATTCATTGCCTGACATTTATCTATCTGACTGTCAAATCAAATATTCATGGAGTGCTCACTGCTGCTCAAAGTAGCCTGGAGAAACAGTTCTAATCCCTCTGGTTACCTCTCAGTGTCTTCTAGCTGGTTGTGAAGGAGGTCTTGCATTATGCATTTGCAAGATCCCATCTCTTTGGTTATGTGTTTCTGGTGTGAGCACTTGTCATTCCTTTACTGTGTAATTTATTTGATGGTGTTACTGGTATGCTATTGCATTTGTGGTGTGCAGCATGATTTTGTATTGCTATTTATAACATTGGTATTAATGGTAAGTTTGGTGGTATAGTAAGAGAAGAAAGATTATGATCTCCTTCCCAATGGATACCAGCAGATAGGAAATAAGGCATTTCATAATGGAACAATATAAATAAAATGCTACTCATTAAAGGCAATTAACTGAAAGAGAATACAGTTAGTTAAATGCACTGAATCTTAAAAATAGCTAATTTTCTTAAGACGCTGTGAGCATTTTGATTTCAAATACATTTTAAATGAACAAATATTAAGGAATTGAAGAAGGCTCTTATAAATAGTCTTTGGGTTAAAGGATTTCCATTAAGCAAAGACTCATAGATTCACAGAATTCTATGGCTAAATAGGAATGTCTGTCGTGTTGCTAAGGTCCTTGAAAATGTCCAGAGGAGGCCAACAAAGGGCTGAAAGTGATGTCCTGCTAGGAGCACCAAAGAATTTTGGGCTTGTCTAATTTGGAGAAAGGGAGGCTGAGGGGTGACCTCACTGACCTCCACAATTTCCTGAGAAGGGGAAGTGGAGAGGGAGGTGCTGATGTCTTCTCCCTGGTGTCCAGTATAGGACGTGTGGGAATGGTTCAAAGCTGCTCTGGGGGAGGTTCAGAGTGGACATCAGGAAGCATTTCTTTACTGAGAGGTTGGTCATGCACTGTAACAGGTTTCCTAGGGAGGTGGACAAAGCCCCAGGCCCATCAGTATTTCAGAGGCATTTGGACAGGCATGAATTAGACAAATTAGATCCCATCCAACTGAAAATATTCTATTCTATTTTATGTCATTCACCTTTTGGACTTCTCCCAGTCTCTGGTAGAGACCTTGTGAAAATCTTCTGAAGAGTAAGAAAAATGTTAGTTTTGAGTGCAGGTCAGTTGCAATAACTTCAGGTTCTTCCCACAAGGTGTATGAGGAGAAACAACCTAATTAACTCTTTGCTCTGAGAAAATGCTTGGAAGTATGGCAATCATTAGGACTTTCCAAGTCTTTTCCAACTGTGAAAAGGGCGTAGAAAATAAAAAAGCAGCAGCAGAATACTCTGTAGTAACAGATTAATAAGACTAATATAGAATCTTAACTGGAATTGTTATGAAATATTAGTAAGGGGGTTTTGTATAGCATAATTCTTTTGATTTTAGTTGACATACTGGTTTAGGCTACCAGCCTTCAGAAGCCCTGCCAGTGCCAGATGCCTCGATAAAGGTCAGAGGGGCGTGACTCACCTGCGAGGAGGGTGTTGTCACCGCCAGCTCTGGGCAGGACAGTCCCACCTGTGGTGTCCCAATTTCCAGGTAGGATGCACAGCCAGCCCTGATTGGCCACGCTGGCTCCCACCTCGGCACGGATTGGCCGAGCCCTCCTCCTCCTCTGTCTCATCTTCCTGGGCACCGGCACTGCCCGGCTGCAGCTCCTCCGCACTGACCACAGAGCCACCGGAGGATGCCCACGCATCAGCACTTGGTCGATAAGGTGTGTTGCTGGGGATGTGTTGGACAGGGTGCACACTAACTGGTGATGCTTATTCTCAAGGGCTAGAGAATTGTGTCTGTGGCTCATCAGGAGCATCTAGGAGAAGGAGAAAGATACTCATAAAAAATGGGAATAGAAAGGGCTATACAAGAGCTAGTCTTAAACTGTTGGCAGGGTGGACTTGCAAGGACTGTGTTTTACAAATTATGGAGAGGTATTTATCATATTCATTAAATGCTCTATATTTAAAAGCTTTTTAAACAGCTTTTGTCTCTATTTAGAAGTTTGCCCAAGGCTTTGGAGGAGCAAACCACCAAAGTGACTCTTCCCAAGTCCAGTAGACTTTGAATGCAGTAGCTAACTAGCAGGGATTTAATTGTTGGCCTGAAGACATATTAGAATAAATATGGAATAGAATTCTTAAGGTAGCAGCTCAGGTGTTGGAAAGGTGAGGGCCACATAGACTCATAGGGAGAAAGGTTTGAATCTGTGATGAAAAAATAATTATAATTTTTCCATCAGATGAAAGAGCTGAGGATATAGTTAATTTTTCGTCATTATATCCAATTAGAAGTTTGCAAATAACATTTATTTGCCAGAATTCTCTATGCTTCTATTTTATAAATATTTATTTTTTGGTTTTTTACATGTTGCACAGAGAAAATGTAAAATATGTAGTGCAAGGTAACATGATTGCATGGATTATATATTGGAACTCAGAGCTCATAGAAGTTTTCTGCCTCAAGTCTGGACTTGGAATTTTTTAAGATGCTAATATCTCTCTTTCTCATCTAAAAGCTAGTTCCAAAAGATGACATGATGAGACTCTTAGAATACCTCTTGAACTATTAAATCAGAGAGCTGATGCAAAGAGAAGGCATCTCAGCCATGTTTCAACTTGTTGTACTTGTATTTCTGGCTCTTTTCTAGCAAGAAAAAGAGGAAATATTTCAAACTGGCTTTCTTTCATGGCTGAGTGCAGTTCCAGACAATTTTCCAATCCTAGCTAAACTAGGACTTTGCACTTTGAAATGGAACATCTAATTAGAAACTGACTTTTTTTTTCCATCTCTCCATGAGTCAGACAGAGATTTCAACAACACATAGGCTGGTTCATATTAAATCACTGTTTACCACATCTGTTGATATAATAGCACCCACATGCTGTATTTAAAACTTAATTAGAGGTGGGCAACGTCAAAATCGTCACAAGAGATTGGATTACCGCGCCCAGCGTGCTGATACCAAAACATGATGCTCACAGGATCCCATTAGAGTGACACTTTGATGAGGCTTTGGAGAGATGCAGCCTTCACCTGCTTTAAAGACGTGATAACTTGCATCTATCACTTTCCTGGTTGGTGCTCTGAGTAGTTGTGACACCTTGCAAACCTTCATCATCCTACTTGGAAAGCTTTCAGCATTTCACAGTCACCTGTTTTATTATTTGTTGACTCAGTGGCTTTTAAAAAAGTTGTTGAAGTTCAGAGTTAAGTACATGAATGTTCAGAGTTGTGTATTTTTCCCCTGCTTCCAGATGCTTCTGTTACTTATTTCATTACACATACAAAACCAAATGATCTTACGCAGTTCTGCATGAATTAAGATACACAGGTAGAAGGTACAAATTGAACATATCTCTTACATTGTGTTTGAAATGCTTTAAAAAAATCTCAAGTAAATATCTCAGTTCTTTCTGCTGCTGTCTGTTGTGTCACGAGTCAATCCTGCAGCAGACAGTGTGTAAAATAGCATTATTAAAGACTTCTGGAGATTGAACAGCTGTATCAGCAATTTTGTAGCTGGAAGAGTGAGTTGTTCATAGGGTGTAATGGCCTTTTAAGTATGTAGTGCTTATTATTCAGTGCCAGTTGAATATTTAGATTTTGAACATGGGCTGAAAAATCTGATATTAAACACCTGAGAATGCTTTTGGGAAATGTTTCCTTTCTTTCTTGGAAATAGTTTACCATCATTGCAAGTGAACAATAAAGAAAATACATTTTTTCTTCCTGGACAGTCCTGGAAAATTGAACTTTTATCTTGTCTCTTAGTTATTTTTTGTGAATTTCTGTACTGGTTATAGTTTCTTTACTGATTATAGTAATTCTTTACTAATAGGAAGCATGCAGTAGTTATTTAGTATTTTTAAGATGTTTAGAAGTTCCAGAGGACTTTGCAGAAATCTTTTGTTAAGTCCTTCAGGAAACAAATATTTGAAAATCTTTAAGGGTACTCCAGGGCATTTAACTAGATTTCTTAACTGTCACTTGAAAGTGAGAGTAGGGAAAGCAGTCAAAGAAGAGCATGCTAATCATGGTTATATCTACAGTTTGAGAGAGCAAGGATTCCCTCTGAGCTCTTGCATAGCCACGGAGCTGAGCTAAATCTGCCAGTGCAACAAGGAGGAACTTTGCTTTATGGACTTTTCTAGTTCAAAGGTGTAATGCAGCAGACATGGCTGTTAATGGATTGCTGACCTGAAAATTTAAACTCCCTTTAATAATTCTGTATTTTTAAATTATAATATTTGTGCCTCTTATTGCACTTTTCTGCCAGTGTATAAAAGTATTTTATTGTAATTTTTTTTTCTTCAAAATACATGAATGCAAAGAAAGAGCAGCTTTCTAGGCTTGCTTTGTTTCTTGTCCTGGAGAAAAGCTGATATTTGCCAATTAGGCAACTACTTAAAGAAGTAACTATGATCTGAATTGTCTTTTTGTTCCACAGATGAGGAGACACTCCGGCTTTGTTTTTTTGTTCTGTGGGATATTTTTGCCTGGAATCCTTGGTTTTCCACAGACAAATACTTCAATTGATTGTGATTCTCTGTTACCAAATTATGAAGTTGAACCACAGACATCTGCACCACCATATATTATTGCTGTATCTTTTGATAACTTCGAGCCAGGAAATGAAGTCCAAGGTAAACAATCTGAATGACATAAAATCTTTGTCCATGACGTCCAGAATTACCAATCTTCATAAAAATCCCCTCATTTCCCTCTCAGTGTAGATAATTTATTTTTTAACTTCAATCTTGTTCATATACACCTGAGATACTATATTTTATGTTTTATATCTGTATGGACATATTTGTATAACTGAATATGCATTCCTTCTTTCTTTTTTCTTTATCTAATAAATATATCTTAACTTTATGCTGTATTTTTTTATGATAAAATTAAAATTGAGTGGGACAGCTAGCCAAACTGGACTAATAATTAGTTGCTTGTTAACTTTGTATTTGATTATTTGCTGTTGAATCAGGCCTCTGCAATACAAAGGGATCCTACTCATTAGTTCTTCACACGCTGTCATCCTTCAGGAAAATAGACATTCAGGACGCAGTATGGGGCTACTTAAGAGTGATACATTTTGAGTCACCCTTCTAAGAGCTGCTTCCCAGATTTTATCACATTGCAGGAGGTGGAGCTATTGTGGCTTAAACCCTCTTTTTGTTTTCCTAATCCCAAATTGCTTTTTGGATGGAGCACCTTCACAGCAGGGCCACTGCCCTTTTGGTAGAGCAGAATTCCTTTTGTAATTGTCAGTAAATCATTAATTCCATGTTACTTTACAGAGAAGAACCTTTCCAAATTTTTTCCTTTACCTTTATTGTCATTCCCCTTACAATTAAGAAAGGTGTTTTAAATTGTACAGGGCTTAAAGTAATTTCTGCACTGTGCAGAATTCTGCACAATGCAATCTTGTGCCTTGGAGTGAAGCAAATTGCATGGTAAACATTTGGGCAGTTTTGGTGGTATATGAAATTTACATTTCTCAAAATGCCTCTTTTCACAGTAACTCTAGAAGCACTTGGAGATGCTGGTTTTAAAGGATTTAATCTACAAGCTCGAGAAATAGATGGAGATGTTCCTGTTGGTACTTTTAAAATTACAGATCCAAACACTAAAGGCTTGGAGTGCCATAACATGACGGTATGTGTGTGGTCTTTGGAATACTTACTGGAGCTTGGGTTTCTTTAAAATAATAGAAGTAAGGATCATTTTTATACAGCAAAGCTATTTATTCAGTAGAGTTTAAAAGGTTAGGTTTTCTCAAGAACTTCATCTATCCTTTATATGTGATATGAACCTAATATAGAAATTCACTGGCTCTCTGTAGCAGGACATCAGTGTTACCTATTGTAGCAGAGACAGTGTCTGTAATAATATAGCTAAAAATCACTCTTACATCTTATATAATTATATGTATTTCTTTTTAATTGCAGAATTCAGCAGTGAGTAATGCCAATTCAGATGTGAAACAGAAGGTTACAACAACATGGATTGCTCCACATGATATTAGAGGAGAGCTTCAATTTATGTAAATAGTTGTTTTTCTTTTTTTTTCTTTGCCTTGAAATTTTCCTTCTGTATTGAGATATACCCGTGCTGCTGTTTGAGATATTCTTGTCCAACTTAGTTTTTTTCATAGTTTGCCATAACTTCACACTATGTTCATTAAATTATTTCCATTTCAAGATATAGTTGTAAAAGTTAATGTCCTAAAGATCTTAATAACTGTAAATAATTCCATTAAGCATAATGTAATTATTGGATCTTCAAGTAGCCATTTTTTACATTTTGAATTCTTTAATTACAACAGCAACAAAATATGAATGTAACTCCTTCCCTGAGAAAATGAAATTCAGACCTATTCAGTTATATCTTTCTTCATTTTGAACAGTGGTAGAATAATAATTTGATGTAAATTCTTCTAGTATAAATTTTAAAATAAATGTATGACCTATGAACTAACTTCTGAAAACATGAGAAGACATATTTAGCCTACTTTTAATGCTACATTTCTTGCAGATGTGAACCTTGTAAAAACATCACCTACTCTAACAAATGCATGCTTGAAGTATATTGGAAAATACCTAAACATTCAATAGCTTGTATTGTTTGAAGTGCAGATTTATGATAGGGCCACCTTTGCCTTGCTTCATTAAAACTTGAGGAATACCAAGAGCAGGCAAAAGAATACAAAACCACAATTGCTTCCACTCATTATTGCCATGAGAATCAGTTCACCATCATAGATGCAGATTGTCACAGTATGTGGGACAATTCTTAGGGACATTTGAGCCAATGCTCCTCACTGGTGCCAGAGCTTCTTCAAACAGTGTCTGTCCCTCTTCTGCTTGTTCTCAGCATCTGTTTGAGTTATCTTCAGAGTTATGCTGGATGATAATACAAGCCACTAGAAGGAAAAGTATTCTGTGAAACTTGTACTGTATAAACTTAAAACCAGGACACAGTGGATATTCTTGGCTGGGGGCAAAGGGGGACAAGAGTTTATTAGTATTTTATAATTAAATACACTGATAGAAAATAAATTATTTTGTTTCCTCTAGTGCAACTGTTGTTCAAAATCTAGAGAACTTCTGGGTTGGAATTCAAAGCAAAACTCTCACACCTACGCTTTCTGAGCCAGTTAATGCAACAGGAAAAAGCAAAAGGAAGGTATGTTTTAGTGTATCTGAATGACAGAAATTAATACAGTAATTAAAGTATCTTTGTCTTGATACAAGATATACACTTGTTGTCATTTAGTCCTTAACTAAGGCAAAACCGTTAGATGTTTTCAAAAATTTCCTTTTAACTGCATAATCCTCTTATTAAAATGATGAAAAAATACAGTTAATACTCGTTTTCTCTACAGAAATGAGGAAAGTAATTATCTATCAAAACAATCCATGTCGTAAAGCAAAAAAAAAAAAAAAAAAAAGAAAATAGAATTGGTTATAGAACTGTACTGTACTTCTGATGTACAGTGCTGTTCTTAACTGCTGCCTCAGCCCCTGGGAGCTGTAACTGTAGCATCTTCTTGAAAGGAGTTGATAACATTTTTTTTGCCAAGAATTATGCTTCTTTGAAACATATTAAACATGGCAGCTCAAGTAAAGTCTCAAATCTACTGTATTGGACTGCAGCAGCAGTGATTTATGTGAACTTGTGATGTAACCAAGAGTGAACACCTGTCTTAAATCTCTGAGTTCACCAAATGTATTATCTGTTTCCTACAATAAACTGCTTTTTTTTTTCCCCAGTGAATAATTTGGTAATGCTTCCTCTTTTGTTTTTTTCCCCACAGCTTATGATAGAATTAGAATGTAACAAGGTAAGAGCAACTTTTCTTCAATTTCTCAACTTCCAATTACCTCCGTTTTAGAGTTCTTCTTCTAGTCCAGTTGTTTCATGCTTGTAGCATGAAGATTCTATTGTACCATTCAAATTACTTTCCTAGCAAGATGTCATTTATGCTTTCATTTTTTAATTCAGTTTTGAATGTATTTTTATTCTGAATTAATTAACATCAGTTTGCAAATGAGATTGTTAAAATGTGTAATATACTGTCAGCAATTAAAAACTTGATTTCTTCACTCAGACCATCAATGTGAATTCAGTTGATTTCCTGTTTAAAGTAATTTGATATTTTTACACCAGTCAATAAACAGTAACTGGAACCTGTATTCTCTTGCAGCGTGGAGGGACTTACTCAACAGGCCGATGCATCATGGTAAATATGACTTCTCCAAAGACATTGACACACTGCTAACTGCCCAAGATCTCAAGGCCTAGTCAAAAGTTACTTCTAGACATGTCTTTATCCCCCTTGTAAATCAATTTAATTTTCTGTTTGTTAGTTTATCTTTTTTGATTAAAAATCCAAAACTGTACAAAGACCTGTCAGCCTTGTTACCATTTCCTTCTGCAGATTCTCTCTGCTAATCTGTAGTAGCTCTATAATAGAAGTTTTCTTTTTTCTCTTTTCACTCTTTATTCTTAGTGTTTTCTTGCTCTTCAAGATCATTATTTACTTGCCTTCTGCAAATCATGATCTCGATATAAAATATAGCTATTTGATGTTTTTCCTTTGAAAATTTTCACTGGCAGCTCAGTGAAGAAGCCTCTTTTCCTTTGCTTTTTCACAGCAAATATGTTAATGATTACATTGTCATATTAGTAAAAAGCTTTCATCTGCTTTTTAATGATTGTGGTGGTGTAGATCTCCTCCTCAATGATGGACATCAAGTGTGTGAGGTCAAATAAAAAGGATGCAAGCAGCAGAATTATGTTATTTATAACAGCTGGATTGGCACAGTGTTGATTATTTGTCTTGAAAGATCTCTGAAATTATTTGATTAATATCGGTGGAATGAAGTAATAGAAAACTACTTTTTGGGTTCTTCCTTTTCCCACCAAGTAGAATTTTATTTTCTGAAAATCACTTATTTAAAATAATTTTTCAGCAAGATAATAAATACCAGTCTGGCTTCTTTTCAGGTTGGACCTTCTGGTTCCTCTCAGAGCAGCTATTCAGGCAGTCAGGTATGAGTCCCAAATTCCAGCATTTGTGTGTTTTCCTTCAGTAACCTTGAATGACTAAAATTCTACAACATTTACTGTGCTGAAATATCTTCTTTGCTAGTTAGCCCAGAATGGCAGAGGTGTTTATCCAGCAAACAGTCTGTTTGTACCTGGGCTAAGTTCACTGCCTCCACTCTCTTTTACTCAATAGGTTGCTCCAGTTTAATGTCTGTATTGCTTTTAGTGCTGGACTATATTTGCAGTTGAACATTTGGGGCTATCACTGTCTAGTTAGCCTTTTAAAACTTCTGGGGTATGCATGTCTGCATTGTCCCCACTTTCACTTCATTCATCACAGCAATGTATACTTGGTTTTTAGTTGATTATCTCCACTACCATTAATATGCCTATTTTCTCTTTAACTCTTAGATACTTACTGGTGAGTCTCCAGTTTCTTGAATTGAGATTATCAAGGACATATTTCTTACTATTTACTAGTGGTTATATAAATTAGTGAATTATCTGGTAATATTCCATTTCTTCAATATTTACTGCTTGTAATGAATTACCAGATACAGAGAAATACAAATTATTTTGACACATATGCTAAAACCTGGTTTTCTTCCTTTTATTTTTTTAATATCTAATTAATATCTACATATTCTTTTGTAAGAGTTGAGTTTCTCATCTTGTCATATAACTACTTGAAGTTATTTTTTTTTCAGTAATATTTTGAATTACCAGTGACAAAGCTGATGAAACTTATATGAAATACAGATGATGTCTCACACTATATTAAAATCATTATATAGGCAGTG
Source organism: Melospiza georgiana (assembly GCF_028018845.1). Classification (NCBI taxonomy): domain Eukaryota; kingdom Metazoa; phylum Chordata; class Aves; order Passeriformes; family Passerellidae; genus Melospiza; species Melospiza georgiana. The sequence goes on along the minus strand of NC_080438.1, from coordinate 13,302,969 downwards.
CCAGTGAACTGGTAACCTCATTACTTGCTTATCCCTTGCTTGCATATACTCATTGTCAGCTGCACAGCTTTTTACACCATAAATAGCATGGCATTGGGCTTTTTCTCTCTTGCCCCTTTGAGTTTTTATATGGAAATAATTGACTTCTGTTTTTATTTCAGGGTGGAGTAGTCTACACAATAAGCAAGAGTGGATGTGGCCCTGTAAGCACTATTTTTACATTTTCTTTTTGTCCCCAGCACAACTATATTCATAGTAACTCCTAGCTTTCAATGACATTATTTAAATAATGTTCATTGGGAGTCTCTGCTACAAATAGAAAATACTGATGAAAAATAACTGGTTTATTTTTTGTCTTAGGGAGGTGCTGCTGGTACCTATGGTATACATGCCTGCAGAGATGTAAGCTGATTACATATGTTTTTACTGACTGTTTCCTACTGTGCTTCTTAACTCATCTCCTTATTGAAAATTGCATTTGATTCTGTTCTCTAGAGCCACTGAATTCTTCCTAAATATGTTCAGGATAATGCTGTTAACTTGAGGTATTATTCTGAAATTAAATCCCAAAATTAAAAGATGTTACACTGCCAGTTCAAAGCCTAATAATTTGTGTCTTAAGGTGTATATGTACAAATAGTTGATACACAATATCACCTAGTAGAAACTCTTAATTTGTTTCCCTACTAAAATGTCAGAATTCTTACTGTGTAATGCTTTTTATCAGGTAAAATTATTTTATTTGGATATTTTGGAATATTATTAGGGATTCTTTACAATCTTTGCATATTAATTCTTTAACTAATTTCTATTGTCCATCTCATTTATTTCTTTTTCACATGAAAACTAATTAATAATTAGCAAATTATTGTATAAATAAATACCTGATTTATACTTTTATTTCAGAGTGCATCCTTATCCAGCAGTGGTATTACTTATGGCCAGGTAATTGTATTTTCCAACATGTTTTTAGCTTCCTAAGGTATTCAAAAGCTAAGCAGTTATGCCCAAATTTACCAAGCAATAATTAGACTTGAGGAAGGGGATAAAGGAAAACTCTCTTCAAATGATTTAGTAATGATCATACCTGGAAATAACTTCATCAGATGAATGACATAGTTGGTGTTTGTTGCTGTATCCTTACTTCTATTTTCCACCAAAATCAATTATATTTATTCTATAAATGGACACCAGTTACTTTTACTATGCTTTTCCAAAAGTCATTGCTTTGTTTGATGGTTACTAAGAATTAAAAGGTTTGGGGTTTTTTTTTGTTTTGGGTTAGTGTTTTGGACGAAAGTACAAGAGCTCAATTTTTTTTTCCCATTGATAGATTTTTTTCCCTACAAACAAACTTCCAATTTGATGAAACATTTGCAGCTTTTATACAGTACTTACTCTGTAAAATTAGCAAAATAATTGGACTTTTGCAAAACAATTTCAAGTAGTTGATTTATTGCAGCTGTTAATTTATTAACTGCCAATACATTAATTTTCTTCTGATTTTACTTTTTTTGGTACTTCACGAGTATCATATTAGTATGATATTCTTGTGGAAAATAGTGCTGTAGTTAATTTGCCATACATTTAAGTAACAAATGAATTCTGTATTTTTTACAGTCTGTCCCTTCAAGCAGTTCAGATTCCAGTAAGAAGGTAAGCACTCCTGTTCAAAGGGAAAAATTTGTAGTTATAACTTGGCATGGCTTCTGTTATTTCAGTCAAGAGTTTTCAAGGCTTTAATCCAGATTGATTCATATGGTTTGGTTTGGTTCTTAGAGGCTGAAAGAGCTTCTAATGAGAGAACATTAACACAGCAGAAGATACAATTATTGAATTTGGCTTATGTTGGATTTATTTTAAATGAACTCATTATCAAGTCTTTCTTATTTTTTATCATTATACTGAATAAAGACAAAATAAATTAATGTTCTAGTTTGGGGTGGAAAGTTGAGGATCAAAAAAGGGCACATAGTACAGGCAAGTAGATATGGTACAGGACAGGAAATCCTGCTTCTGCCTCTACACCTGTGTCATTATGTGGTTTGGGGCAAATTGTTTATCTGCTTATACTCTTGTGTAAACTATGTATAAATAGTTTGAATAGTCATTCTTTTTTTAAAAACAATCTATTGTTTTAAAATGTCATTTTATGAAAGGGACCTTCCATGGCATTATTATCAGAGTTTGTATATTTACACATTTTAGTATTCTTCATTTTTCTGACATATTTAGCAATATATAAATAATCTTTATGGTAAGTAAATAGCTTCCTCTGGTTTCTCCATAGGTTGTGGTCGTTGCCAACAGCAACCCTTTCCCACCTGTGGTAAGCTGTTTTTCTCTACACATTTTCCCTACAAATAACTTTGACCCAAAAAGCTTTCAAATATCAATATTTTTAATTTTAAGAAATATTCCTGGAGACAGTTTTTTGGCAGGCAGGATTTACCCTATGTGTATAGCTATCTTCAGGGAAGATGTGTTACAAGATAGGTACCAACCTTGTGGTTCTGTGATTGCTGTTAATACTTGCAGGGACAATGGAATAGCTGCAGACACCAGGTCTCTCCATCAATGCAGTCTCTGTGTTCCCACATAGTTTTGATTTTCTGTTTCTATTGCAATTCTCTTCTGTAAGTTTTCTTCCATTCTCACTTTTAAATTATTACATTTCCACTCTGCTTACTTGGAACTACAAGTAAGTTTAGCCTTCGGGTGCTTGAAGTGAACTTTTATAATGTAATATTTTATACATGTTGAATTTCTAATAGAACATGTTGTTCTAACTTGAATAAAGGTTAAGATGCATTTATTCATGCCATCCTTTTTATATAATTCTTTCACATTCTGCTATGTATTGCATCTGAAATATATAAGGGCCCCTTTTCCCTTTCTCTGCTGCAATATTCTGTTTGGGCAAGCCCTTGTGCAAAATAATGAAAGATTTTTCTGTTTCTTTGCAGCGTCACACCTTCCCTCAGGTAAGAATACTTGTTCTTTTGATTCCTATAGGATCATTATAGTTCTTATGGGATCAAACCAGTTGTCTCAGGATGGTGTGTGCTACTCTCTCAAGTTTGTCCCTCATGCCTCAGAATTCAGCAAAAAATGCCTGGATGAAGAAGAAGATCTGTATGTGTTAATGTATGTGCAGTGACAGTGAGACAGATTGGAGGGGTGGTGATATCTCATCTTCCCTCCCCACATTTGGAAACCCCAAGCTGACTGCTAGTGCAGAAAGATGGTGCACATAACCTGTGCTCTGCTGCTCTCCACAGAAGATGTAAGAGTAGAAAATTACTTAGTAGGGTCAGTCTGCCTCCCCAAAACTTCAGAAGTGAGAATAAACTAGCTTAATGCTGGGTATTTAGAACTGGTACACAGTACATCACACATACAACCTTTCCCTTTATTCTCACAAACTAAATACTTCAAATAAGTATTATCTTTTTAAGTGTATTGCATTAAGCAAGTCAATTAAATGTGCTATATTATATTTCTTTGTTTCTGGATTTTTTTTCAGAGTTTGGGAAGCTCTGCTACAAGGATCATAGTACAGGTAGACTTTTTTTCTCAATTACACTGGAATTTTTAATGAAGATTTGCCTTAGTAAACTAAGTAATAATTCCTCTCTTAGGGAACACATAAGTTCCATAAGGATAGCTTAGGGAATAAGCTAACTTAGATGGATAACTTAGAGATATCTTAGATGTCCACAAACTACAGCGGTGGAGTAGGGCATTTCTGTGACTACAGCAAAGGGGATATCTTAGCTGGTTGCTGAATAAAGACTATTGCAGCTGTTTTCCACACATAAAAATTTTAAAACATCTGTATGTAAATTCCATTGTGCTCTCAAAACTGGCAAAATTTGACCGTCTTGAAGGAGGGTGGAATTCCAGAACTAAAGCTTGAATGTTACTTGGTATAAAATCAAATATAAATTGCAACCTGCACAGTTCCATTTTTATTTAAACAGTCCATTTTTTAATGGAAACACCCAGCTTAGAATTCCATTTTTAAAATCATGCTGTTAATGCCCAGGTGAACTGTTGCATTTGTAATGTTGTTTCTTGATAACCAGGCCCTTGGAAAATTGAAGTTTAATCTCACTACAAGCATGATTATAAAGTGTTATGAATATCATTCAGTCATATTTTTCTGTGTTCTTTGTCATTTTAGCATCCATTCCTTTGTTAATGCCTAGTCAGTCCATTAGATGCCAGTCCATACGACTATAACAACTAATTCTCACTTTCATTGCAAGATCAGTAGCAGGATACCCCAGCTGAAATTTGTCTTTCCAAAACCATTGCTTTCAAAATGTACAACATTATTTTCTTCCATGACTTGTGGTGAATGCTGGCAAAGAAAGGAATATAATTTCCTTGTTATTTTATTTCTGACTTTAAATGTACAGTGTTTTGATTACGCAGGCTAACTGTTTTTCAAAGTGTAAATATAAACAATACAACAATACAACAATATAAACAATATTCCTCTCATAATCTACATATTTTCTGGGAATCAAAATATTTTGTGAAGTGGTTTTTCCTTATGTTAAATTGTAACTGTGGATTTTTCAATTTTTGTTTAGGCAGAGCCTTTGTCAAAAATTTGTTGTGCTTATTAATGAAAAGAAATCAGTCATTATGTGAATACAAATAGATATGGGTTTAAGGCAATTTGTGAGGTACATTTGAAAGGCAGAATTATTAATTATCAAATATCACAATGTGACACAAAGATGTATTATAAAATTAATTTGCTTATAAATACTTATAAAATTTTATTTGTGAAGGATTTTTATATACCTTTTCTAGCACATGGAGATGACACAAAGTAAGAAAAAGTGTAATGAACTATTTGTAGCCTTCAAACTGTCTAGTAGGTAGAAGGACAGAGTTGCTTCTTGAAATGGCTTCATGCATAAGCAATTCCTCTTAAAAATAAATAACCATTTTTTTTGTTCCTATGTAGAGTGGACAAAAACAGCAAACCAGCAGCAGTACTTATATTCATGTAAGTAAACTTAAAAAGTGTTATAAACATTCCTATAGACTTCACTAAAACAGGGGCAGCACAACTTACGAATAAATTATTTTCTGCATTTAAAAATGGATTTCACAGGTGCAGGTATTTCTATTTCCCAGGCTTTTGTTCATGAAAATGCCATTTGATATTGGTATTCACATGATTTTGGTTTTGATGCTCACAAATGCATTTCCATGTGTGATGGGTTGGCATGAAATCAGTGTATTCCACTCAGAGCATAAGGGTCAAGGCCCTAAGGGGAAGCAATTCCAGGCTCATTACCACCAGCTCCATACTGATAGATTCAGAGCCCATGCATATTAGACCTCAAATTCCAAAAGTTGTAAAGGGTAGTTGCTGAGCCATATCAAAAATGATGAAAAATCATAATCGTGGAACTATGGGCAATATGGGCAATGCCTTCCAGCATTGCTTAAAGCCATGAAGGTAAAGCTACTTGTGTGGGAAAAAAAAAAAAGAAAAGTGAGGGAATTCTAGAAAATACTCACACAATGGCATCATAAATTATTGCGAACTAAAACTTGAGAATATTCATCATATGAACTCAAGTATAAAGGCTCTTTAGGTCTTACTCCTCTTGGGGGCTGGGGGTAGGAGGGATGCAAAAGTCCATCAATATTCTCTGTAGCACTACATGGAACCAGAAAACTGTTTCAAAAGGGTAGCCATGGGATTTAGGGATTAGGGCCACAGGAAGGCTACTAGTCAACATCAAGAGTATTCAATATGCACAAAGTTGGCAGTCATGGCTTCTGATGAGAATAGGACAATCTATTTCAGGGCTGTTAGCATACTGCTCTGTGTCCTTTGTGCTTTTTGAGAAATCCCCACAGAGCTTCATTTCTATAAACATCATGCTCTTTAAAAAAGGCTCCTTGTCCAAGTGGTAATTATCTTCTCTTTATTTAAAGGGCTCCCAAGGCAGCCAGTCCTATGGCCAGGTGAGACTTTGTTGCTGAAATGTGTTGAGCTTTTCTGTAGGAGCCGCTCTTGTTTTTTTACCTTACTAATGTTTTTGAGTGGTCCATGAGTTTAGTTTGTACCACTGAAATACCATGAATGCAAAAATAACATAATACAGAGGAGCTTTAAGAGGAAATGGATATTTCTGTTGCTGCCGGAGTAAAACAAAATAACTTTATTAATAAATGACTTCTTATCTTCCTTACAGGGCTACAGACCCCAAGGTGGCAGTTCCTATGGCCAGGTAAGCATCAGTCAGTCACCAGTCAGAATAGAGCATGGCAGAATTGGCACTATAAAGGCACTTAGCAAACCCTCAGAATTTGAACTTTAAAGGACACTTACTCTGAAAGTGTCAATTCTCACTCAACATCTATGCAAGTGCAACTCATTGATCTGGAATCCCAGTGTGTGAAATCATCACTCAGCATCCTCAGGAGGGCCAGGAGATGCCTGGCTCTGCACTCTGCCCTGCATGGCTTTAGCATGTAGTTGCTTGCTGTTGCTAATGCAGGCTGGACCCCTTACTGAAAGGGAAGTAACCAAATGGTTTCCTTGTCTTAGGGTGGACCAAGTTTCTCAGGCAGCAGCAGCAGCTCCTATGGCCAGGTAAGCAAACTGGCTGCTCTGTAGAAAGTTCTTCACTGATCTCTCTGTGACTGGCATGACTGGAAGACTTTTGAGAGTGATGTTTCCCTTGGCAGTCTATGAGCCAATTTGGGCCACAGCTTCTGCAGAGAATAAGACAATGTGCTGCACAGATGCACAGCTGTTAGCACACTGCTCTGTGTCCTCTGGCACAGGAAGAACCTTTTAGGGAATCCCACATGCAGCTGTTATTGCCATAGATATCGTGCTGTAGAAAGAAGCCTCTTTGCCAAGGTGGCTTCTCTTTATTTAAAGGGTTCTTCTCTTTATTTAAAGGGTTCCCAAGGCAGCCAGTCCTATGGCCAGGTGTTGCTGAAATGTGTTGAGCTTTTCTGTAGGAGTCTGTCCTGCAGCCATGGGCTTTGGGGCATGGGTGGTTTTTCCTTCAGGGTGTTTCTGAGTGGTTCTTGACTTTGGTTTGTGCCACTGAAATACCATGAGGGGAAAAGTAACATAGTTGAGAGGAACCTTTAATGGAAATGGGCTTTTCCCTCTGGTATTCTGTGATTCTGCTTCTGCTGTGCTGGGACTACACTTACACAGCTCTTTTTACAACTGACTCTGTGCCTTTCTTACAGGGTTTTCAGCCTCAAGGTGGCAGCTCCTATGGACAGGTAAATGTTAGTTGGAATAGAACATTTGAGAAAGTGAAGTGCCATTGCCCTGAAAAGTTAACAAATTTTAAAATATTCTTTCTTCAATTCACATTGAATTCTTAACCAACGTATTTCTGAAACCATTTCAATGGGTTTTTTTGAAAATGACCATTGTGTTTTTCATAGATATATGCATAAATCCTAGATTTCTGCTGATTTCTTATCTTTTCCACAGGTGTGGAACTTTATAAATTTATGGTAGAAATAGTCTATTTGATGCTGTTCTCATTGCAATTGATGGTATAATACAAATTTATTGTCAGTTCTTTGCTGTCTGCTTTGCTGTCAGTAGAGAAGTAGCATTGAGAAATTAAAGAACCTTGTGTTAGATTCTTAGCTGAATTAAGAATTTATCTTGAAGCCTGCAACTAATGAATGTTGACCTCCCTTCACAGTTTTTATGTACAATAAAGCAGCCCTAAGATAGCTATGAGTTTTGTCAGGATCTCTATGTCAGACAGCAAAAATAAACAGCATACTTCAGATACTTTTTGGTAATTCCTGTCTTCATAAACCTGCCAGGCAGCTGTGGCACAGGTCTGCAAGTACATGAAACAATTGTACTTTTTCGAGATTATATTCAAGGCAGATTACAACAGCAAATTATAACCACAGTAATTTTATATTAATGAGAATTTTTTTAAAAAAATACAGTCATCCCTGGTTAATTCATTTGACCTGCTACTTTGAATTGCATTGTTTTGTTTCCATTTTATGAAGCTATATTTTTTCTAAGATTGTCTTAATTTTTTAAAATTACTTTTCACCTTAATTTTCTCTCAGACAAAGGGAATTATGCAATTGGGGCCAATGGAAAATACAAATACATTAAACTAATATTCACTTATTATTCAGCATTAGCCATCCAAGCCCAGTGTCTGAAAAAAAGAAGGAAAAGTATACATAATAAGAAAATGTTTTGTCCTTTCCTGAAAACCTCTCGTAAGATCAGGGTACTATCTGAGACAGATGTAAAACTACTCTATGATTGTCATTCAATAAACAGTGTGATCACTTTTTTCTACAGAACAAGAAATATCAAAATAAGTCTAGTTAATCAGTAGAGTCTGTACATTCTCTTATTCTGTGTACTTACCCTAAAAATAGACATTAGAGAGGCAACAGCTTCACAAATAGAGTAACTGTGAATCAATCATTCATTTCACACAGGGGTACCAGCCTCAAGGTGGCAGTTCCTATGGCCAGGTAAGCATCAGTCAGTCACCAGTCAGAATAGAGCATGGCAGAATTGGCACTATAAAGGCACTTAGCAAACCCTCAGAATTTAAACTTTAAAGGACACTTACTCTGAAAGTGTCAATTCTCACTCAACATCTATGCAAGTGCAACTCATTGATCTGGAATCCCAGTGTGTGAAATCATCACTCAGCATCCTCAGGAGGGCCAGGAGATGCCTGGCTCTGCACTCTGCCCTGCATGGCTTTAGCATGTAGTTGCTTGCTGTTGCTAATGCAGGCTGGACCCCTTACTGAAAGGGAAGTAACCAAATGGTTTCCTTGTCTTAGGGTGGACCAAGTTTCTCAGGCAGCAGCAGCAGCTCCTATGGCCAGGTAAGCAAACTGGCTGCTCTGTAGAAAGTTCTTCACTGATCTCTCTGTGACTGGCATGACTGGAAGACTTTTGAGAGTGATGTTTCCCTTGGCAGTCTATGAGCCAATTTGGGCCACAGCTTCTGCAGAGAATAAGACAATGTGCTGCACAGATGCACAGCTGTTAGCACACTGCTCTGTGTCCTCTGGCACAGGAAGAACCTTTTAGGGAATCCCACATGCAGCTGTTATTGCCATAGATATCGTGCTGTAGAAAGAAGCCTCTTTGCCAAGGTGGTAATTATCTTCTCTTTATTTAAAGGGTTATCAAGGCAGCCAGTCCTATGGCCAGGTGAGATTTTGTTGCTGAAATGTGTTGAGCTTTTCTGTAGGAGTCTGTCCTGCAGCCATGGGCTTTGGGGCATGGGTGGTTTTTCCTTCAGGGTGTTTCTGAGTGGTTCTTGACTTTGGTTTGTGCCACTGAAATACCATGAGGGGAAAAGTAACATAGTTGAGAGGAACCTTTAATGGAAATGGGCTTTTCCCTCTGGTATTCTGTGATTCTGCTTCTGCTGTGCTGGGACTACACTTACACAGCTCTTTTTACAACTGACTCTGTGTCTTTTTTACAGGGTTCTCAGTCTCAAGGTGGCAGCTCCTATGGACAGGTAAGCATCACTCAGTCATTAGTCATTATTCAGCATCTATGTGATGCTCCCATATATGTATTGAGAATCCAGTGGTTTCTAACTTGAAACAATGTAGTAAGTATCTCTATAGAATTAAGTCCTGTGAACTGTTTTTCACATGGCTTTGGCAACAACTGGCTCACTGAAGCTGCACTTTTCCCTGTAGAAAGGAGTGCGTTCAGCTCTCAGCTTTCTGATGCACTTTGTTACTCTACATTCTTAGTATTTTACCAAATAATTTAGAGTTGGATATAGCTGGTCTTCTACCTTTGAAGCAGCCTGGCAGCTAAAGCCCTTGAAAATTTCTGTCTGTGTTTGAAATGAGAAGAGAGAATGAGAATATTTGGATCATGAGCTGCTCTTTTTCTTTTCCCCAGCAGGGTGGATCTGCAGCTTATTTTGGCAGCAGTGGTTGTGGACAAGTAAGACTTTTTCTCCAAACTATTTGAAAACTAGACCCAGCTTTCCTTGCAATACTGACATGTTTTTAATATTTTTTATAATTTTTGTAGTTTGAAATCTATTGTTTTCATTGTTGCATGAACTTGTCTATCAGAGAAGTCAAGAAAGGCTGATATTGATGGGCATTGTAACCAATATGAAGTGGCTGCTTCCATTCAGAGTTACACAGGGAAAACAAACAAGTGATTAATCTGTCTACTCACTGAATATATAAAGTCTTTGCTTGGGAATTTTTGGATGTTGCTCCATTTATTTTCTATAAAAAAGAACAGGAATAGAGAGTGGCTCAAATGGAGCAATAATTACATTAGTAGTTTTCATCCTGGTTCCATTTTAACTTGTCTATGTCTACAATGGTGTAAAAACAATATATTCAGTGATGAAATCCCAGGGGAAAGGATCATGGATGAGGCCAATAGTAAATCTACATTTAAATAAATATATTGAGCAAAGCAACCAGAATGAGAGATAATCATCGATACAGACATTTTAAGCAGTATTTAGCAGAAATACTAGGATTAATGTAAGTTAGGCATGAATGGAAACGCCTCTGAAAGCATCATAAGGAGCAGTACAACAAGGACACTGTTACCAGCAGTGGAAGTGATAAACACTGCAGAATATGTTATTTCCACTAAGCTGTGTCACAGGTTGACTTATCAAGAAAAGACTTGTACTGTAATAATGGGAGGGTGACAACCAGGGTAGAACCTTTTCTGTGTACTGTTCCTCATACTCTTATCACAAAATATACTCAAAACAGTCAAAGGATGGCTCTGAGCAGAAACCTTGCCTAAAATCCATGTGGTGAATCTAGCAAGAGATTGATGGCCACATTTAGATAGATGGTCACCCAACAGTAACAGTTACTTCCAAATAATCCCCACCCAGTTCTTCTTTACCAATCAAGAGGAGATCAAAGGATCATCCCAATCAAGGAATGATACAGAGAGACATCAATTACCACCCTACTGCTTTCCATGTAGCTCAAAAGTTTTCCTTTGATCATCTGTTTGAAAGTGTCTTGATGCTTATATGGGGGTATGAGAGTGACAGAAGATAAAGCCACACACTTAAAAGGTTAAGTAAAACTAAACTCACCCTCTGTAAAGTTATATGTTGAATTTTGTTACACTAATTCCCACATAGGAAATTTTAAGGAAATTAATTACTTTGAAAGAAAAATGGCATTTACTTTTTTGTCTGGTTGGTTTTTGACAGGGTTCCTCCTATGATAGCAACCCCTGCCACCAGGTAAATGGACTTTTTCTCTTATTTTAAGATGCATCCGAAATGAGTTTTGCCACTAACTCAATTAGTACCAAATTCAGATTCATATTGCACAAATCCATGTAATCTTACAAATTTTGAGATTAGAACTCACTGTCTTCCTATACACAGGAATATCACAAGGACTTTGGAGCCTTTTATGCCCCTTTTTCCTAGCATTATATTTTGAAATGTCTAATTAAATAGGACATTAAGGCCAGATTCTGGAATTAAGAAGTCTGCTACAGTTACTTAATTGGCATGACTTAAATCAGGGCTGGAGCTCACCAGCCTCTCTTTTCCTATCAAAAGCCAGAAAATATTTTAGGACTTCACCTGAAGTCCCTGAAAAAAAGATTGTGCAGTGAGCTATAGATGTGTATATGTTGCAAGTTCAAGTGTTGGAGCTCTACAAAACACTAACCTAAGAGATGTCACCTATGTTTAAATAACTCATCCCTGTGATGCTAAAAATTAGGCAGAAAATGGCACAGATTATTTCCTTTTTATTCACAATATTTCTTTTGATTCTTACTGAGTTGTCACAAGAAATAGAAAAATTGGATAGATTGCTTCAACAATCTATCTGTGTTTTAGCAATATATATATAAATATATACTATTCTTATAAATATGCAAACAACATAGATGTTGATACAATGTATTATTATTATGTGGTACAGTATATACAATTCATTGTGTGTAATGAATTATTGTAACTTGATAGAATTATATATTTAATAGGTATATATTTTATAATAACTTTTTTTAAGAGGACCTATTTCTTTTTAAGACTTAAGAAAATGGTTAAATTTTTTTTAAAATCTTCTAGAATATTGAAAGATGATACTTTTAATTTCTTTTTTCTCTGACTGTTCTGAATGAAGCTTCGGTCTCATTTTAGTGAATAGCAAATATCCCAGTCACTTAAATAATTCAGTATTTCACTGTTCTTATTATGCACTTTTGACACTAATACTTCTACAAATGTCCCTCTGATTTCACTGGAAGGAGTTACAGTCCTCTTCTAAAGAGGGCACATTGAAACATACTGAGTGTTTTATTGAAAACCTTTTCCTCAAGGCCACTGTATCTCACAGGTCACAGCTTCCTGTATAATAATGCTACTGGGAGAATTTGTATAAATTAATTCCCTTTGTATAAATTAGGTTTTCTGTAGGAGAAAAAAAAAAGATATATTCTGTAGAAAGTGTTCAGAATGGAGCTCATCTGTGCACTAGACATTACTTAAAGCTACATGTTTGAGGTTCCTTGATTTATGTCTCATCTAGTATTTACCATTGCATTACTGGCAATCTATGCTTGTTACATTAGAAATTATATCCATATTGCATATCTCCTCTGCTTCTTACTCTTCCTAAGCAAGTATCATAGCTTTCATCAAAAATATTCCATGGTCAAACAGTGAGTGTCTAAAGCCATTTTGTCTGCTTTACAGGGTGGATCACAAAGTGGATCACAGGGTGGTCAGGTACGTAGACCTTTATTTTCCATTGGTAAAAACATTTAAAGCAATTCTAATCCACAGTACAGTTTTCTTACACATGGGGATATAGACTCTTGCAGAGTCTCTCCATGTCCAGTCTGTAACTCATTCTCTGCAAACATACTTCTTATCAGCCCTGAAATTCCACTTACATAAAATTGGAAGTTACATAGAATTTCCATAGAACTCAGCAACATAGGACAGCTGTATTCAGCTCTCCAGCATTATGACTGCTGCTCTTTTGTTTTCACAGGGTGATTCGTACTATGGTGGTAGCCAAGTAAGTATTGCCTCCCAACAAGGTGTTATGATGGTTTTAACTTCTATGATGACTGATCAATATCTTATGGGCAATATGGTGATGTAAATGATGTAAATTCTAATTATTTTGTTGTTGGTTTTTTTTTTTTAGCAGAGTGGATCATCATCCTCCCAAAATTATGGTGACAACCAGGTAGGCAGACCTTGATATTCTCCTGGTAAGAATTTTTATAATATTTGATAATTTATCCAAATATCTTGAAAATTGTATTTGTTCAAAGGACTTCTAGGCAATTGTTTATTCCAGCTTTACTGCCTCTGAACCAAATCACAGTTTCTTCTGAAGTAGAGTTTATATTTGTTTGTTTTATAGGATGGATCCTACTCACAAAACTATGGTGGTGGCCAAGTAAGTAATACTCTATTTCACTACTTATACATCACTTCATATAAACTTTAGCCTCTGCTCAAAATCAGGTTTTCTATATTGTAGCTTTCTCCAATTTTGATTGAGTTTTTTGTTTGTTTTAAAGGGTGGATCATCGTCAGACACCTATTATGATAATCAAGTAAGTAGTTCTTTCTCCTAGTTACATAATATTTTAGTGCCTACATCAACTAAAAGAACTAATAAAACATAATTGTTTCAGTGCTTTCTGTGATTTGGGTTTATTTTATTGGGTTTTTTTCTTTTTTGAGGATTGGAACATTTTCTGTCAGCCGCCATTGCAGCTATAGATTTGACTCCTTTTTTTCAGATAAAGATCCTAATTTAATTTAATTCAGCTTCTTCCTTGCATGAGCATCTCTTCTGTTGTGTGGAGTAAACATGAAAGTGTATTTGTAGCAATTCATTTTTGTGAGGAAATAACTGGTATCTGATGTTCTTGTAGGAGTCACAAGATTCCTCATATGATAGCAATCCCAACGCCTGTGATGATGTGAGTATGCTTTCTCTAACATATTTTCATCACAACATTTTTCATGTAGATGAGAAAATATTGGTCTGCTAGATGCAGTCTTTGGAGCAGAATGATCCAGAAAGAATGCTGAGTTCCCACACTAACAGCTGTTTTAGCAACTGTCTTTTCTCTTGCTGAAAATTGTCACTATATGTTTACAGATACAGTTAATGCTTTTAAATGCATTTAACTGGATGAAATGAAATATGAAAAAAACAATTTAATGGCTTTGCAGAAACAGACATTTTTCTAAAAATCTAAAGGTACATTTTACATTAGTTAAAAAAACACCTGCAAGAAAATCTTTAAGTACATACAATGAATGCAAGAAGAAAGGACAGATATTCCACTGCTCTTCATGTTACATTTGTACTGTTCTAAGATTGTTATTACAGCGTTTTTCAGACTGCAGTGGTAGAATTTCAAACTAATTTAGACAAAGCTGTGGAGAATGGGAGCAAAAGTGATTTTTGTTATGTCTGTATGCAATATCAGAAACAATTAATTTTCTTTAAGCTTGCTTTATTTAAATAATTCCTTAAAAAAGGAAATAATGTATTCTTTTCCAGAATGACACTACCTATAGTGCCAATAATCAGGTAAGTACTTTGTTTGTTCTGTAGTGTTCAAATCCTAATGATTAATGACAATGTTAGTTACTAAACACTTCTATATCAGACCTGTGCACCTATGATTGCTTTATACTACCCTTCAAAAGTTAATTATTTCTCTGTACTCAAGGCTGCTGAACAATTACTTCAAAGGACACAATACTTCTAAGAATATATACTAATATATTTTCTTCATAATATGTCCACTTTGGCTGGAAAATTTGGGCATTAATCACCTGTGTACGAGGCATGTAGCCATGTCAAGCTTTTCTCACTTACTCAGATTTAATGTCACTTACATGCTGCTGTTGTAAAGTAACATTTGTGCCTGGTATTACCCAGTATTACTCTCTCTGTCAAGACTTTCCCTCTGTCCTACAAGCAGAAAGAGTGATTACCATGAATAGATTGTGACCAAGCAAATGCAGTGTCGTGTAAATAATTTATGTGTAAATAAATTACATTTTCTCTACTCGTTTCTGTTCCCAGAAAAGCTGTTTCCATCCGTCACAGCCGCTTTTTATTTTACTGCCATCTAGAGTAACCTTCTGTCATCAGCTACTTGCCTCTTTAGTTCTCAGCCATTCACTATTCTGCTTCATTGTTTCCCCTGTTTTTCCTCTTGAATTCATTGCATTAGGTTCAATTAAAAATGTTCTGAAAAAAAAAATCCTTCATCAGCAAGCCCTGTTTAGCAGCCTTCTCACTTCCTCCTTAGTACATGAAATACGTTAGTATTCCCTTGGTTATCTCTATCCAGTCTGTATGGCTGGACTGCTTTGTAAAAGAGTTGGCATCTAAAGCCTTTCACAAAGAAGGATGGGGAATGCTAAAAAGTAAAAAAAAAGAGAGAGAGAAAGGATCCTTATACAAATTGTGTACTAAACCAGAGTGGTTCAGCTGAGGGATGACGGAGACTCCCCCAAGCAGGAACTTCTGTTGAAAGAGATAAACTGAAAACAGACAAAGAATATGCTTTTAAAGAATCTTACTGCTAATAAAACAAAATCTCTGGACATCTTCCTTTTCCAAATATCACCCTAAGAAGCAGTAGATTTTAGTTAAAGTATTTAGTGTAGACAACTACAGCTATAAGGTACTAACAATCTTGTGGCTCCTTTGCAGCGTTCTGGTTGTGCAAAGAAGAAAGTTGTTGTTGCCCGAGTAAGTAACACTTTTCTTCTTTTACTTTTTGCCTGCTTGTAGGATTTTAGACCTAACTATACCTAACCTGTCTTAAATATACCTAATTTTTCCCTAATCATGTTTATAGTAGTCAATATCTTCCTGCATGAGGGAAAAGGAAAATAAAATTACTTGGGTATTTGTTTTTTGGATGAATCTCTTTAAAGAAAGTATATATATGAGAAAAAAAAAAAAAAGAAAAAGACATGAAAATCATGCTTTGAAGTATAGCCTAGCTCAAATTCCTGTTCTTCATTAAGCACATACAGATTTGGTCCAAGCTAAAGTTAAAATTAAATGAGTATCATACAAACAAAGGACAGCTAACATTTTAGCTGAAGAAAGATAGAATAATAAGTAAGGAACAATAAAATTTCCTATTTTATTATGCTCATAATAGGAGATGCAGATATCTCTACTGTATAGTTGCAAGCCAGACTCAGTAGTAGCCTTATAAAAATTGTAAGCAAATAGTCTTTTATTTTATAATAATGCATACCTACTCAATGCACACAATAACGGGTCTAGTGCTCTTATAAATAAATAATATGGAAAGAAAAAAATACCTATCGGTGATCACAGAATTTTCATCTCCTCTTTGTAAATGTTATTATTCTTTTACAGGACACATCACATGTTCTAAGCAGAAGAGACTATGATGTACAGGTAAACCATTCCTGTCCATTTTTTTGAACAACTGCTGGTAGTAGTAAGCTTCTAGCTCCTTGTGTATTACCTACAAAAAAAGAGAAAGATCTAATGTCCACAAAAAACAACTAATTCTCTTTAGGGTTAGGCCTTTCTTCCCAAATAGAACTATGTATTTTATTTTATTACCCTTACAGATATGAGTCTCTTTTTTCTTCACAGAATGCCTCTTCTCCTTCAAACAGCAGCCACTCTGACATGCAGGTAATAATGTACTGTCAACTGCATAATATCAAGGGGACTTTTGATAAACTATAGATCATTTTGAAAGTTAGGTTCCAGTATTTTTTTTGTGCTGAAGGATGCTATTTTGATTTGACAGCATTTCCCTATAATGTTGTAATTTTGCACAGTTGTAAATAATGATATTAGGCTCAGAAAATACAGTTTCTTCTGTTCCTTCACCCCACTAACCAGGTAAGAATTGCAGGTGTTTCTTTACATAACATTTTGTAAAATTAGTCTGAAAAGCACAAACTACTTATTTTCAGATTCTTATTTTAGAAACATCCTTGCATTCTTCATTGCAATGGTCATACATATAATTGTTTTGTTTTGCATTTGCTAAGAAGGTACATTTTAGGGATTGAGTACTTCTGTTACAAAATTAGGTCCAACTTCCATGTTCTGAAGGATATACAGAATATATGCTGTATTAGAGAATATATTAGAGAATTATGTGAAATTTAACTGATCCAGAGTGGCACCTTGTTCTGTTTTTCTTAATATCCTGGATTGCTACCCATCCTAGGGGTTTGAAATCCTGCTACACCAGCATTATGTAGATTTAACAGTAGCATAGTCCTCTGTCTCAGAGAGTTTGGAGTTTAAATCAGCATTGCAGACAATCTCTGAGCTCTGGAAGGTAAGAGTTTTCTTAATTAGTTTCCCTAATGCCCATTTCCTGTGAATTTTATCAAGTTGCTTAATTAGGTTTCATCCTAATTTATATTTTTGCAAAAATCCAACAGGTTATGTTAATTGGTGCAGGAAGTAATAGAGTTTGTAATAGTTTTGTACTTTAGATTCTAATAGAATGCTTTAAAAAAATATAATTGTTTTTTTCATAGGGCGGATCATTTATTGCAACCAGTGGATCAAGTAATCAGGTCAGGATTTTTCTTATTTTTAACTGGTCTTCTTCAGATAGATTCCTATTAATTAAACTAATTAAATTCAGAAATCAGAGTTTAAGTAGTTTTACATGGAAGATTGGTGATGATATGCATTAATTTGTAAATGAAGTGGCCCTATTCATATTAAATTTATCAGAAATGGCTCTCTGAGATGACTTTTTAGCACTGTTTCAACATAACGTGTTTTACTGGTGATAGCATAATGGGATTCTCCTCACTACCTTATACTTCTCTCTTGCTGAGGCATCTGTCATTGGGACATCCCACTGGGAGATGCATTATCAGCCTGACTTCCAAAGCAAATGTTAACAGTACACATCTGTGCTTTCCCCTCATTTGTTCTAGGTACAGAAGTCATACCTTCTTTATAGTCTCACAGACTTTCTTCCCTAAACAGTTTTGCAACTGAAATAAGATTTTATTTTAAATTTTCACAAAGCAATAATTGGGTTTTTTTGTTTGTTTTTTTTTTTTTTGTTTTTTTTTTTTTAATTTGTAGGGTGGTTGCATTTGTCCTGATGGAAGCAGTGGTCATAGACCGGTAACTATATTTCTGAGTTTATACTTCCTTCTACATAATGAAGTGCTTTGAATCAATCACCTGTAAATATGGCCAGTTGGTTAACACTAAATATTAATGGTGATTTCCTTAATATGGGTAGAACTGTATACAATTAAATGAAAGAATAAGTTCCACTTAACTTCATAATTACCATTTGACCACTAATTTTCTGTAACTGTTCTTGGTGATCCACATACTCTGTCACTTAACTATTATGTGCCAATTATTCATTGTGTTCAAAAACCAGTCAATATACTTTGCAGTAACCACAGTACTTAGTTGCATCCAGCTTAGTTTCCTTGTCTTTCTCACTGGTGCAATAATAAAAATACTGGGAATAAAATTATCAAAATTTGATACATATTTCAAGAAATAATCTCTTAAATCAACATTTAAACTGTTCCTTCCTATAAAGAGAATAATTGAAATTTCAATGTCAGTTGCACTGGATAAACTTTTCTCTTAGGCAATGCCTCTGGTCCAGGAAAAAGGCCAAGGAATGTGTTTATGTGGACATTATAGACTAGCTCTACCAGGCTCCTGGCTTTTAAAGTCACCTTGGATTTTAAAATAACCCGTCTTCTATCAGGATATGTATCCCTGAATCTTTTATTGAAGCTATATTTACATAAACCAATTTGAATGGTGTAGAGTTTTTAATTTCAACAAGAAACATTTTGTTAATTATTCTTTCTGTAAAAAAACCCACACTATTTAAACAAACTAATGGTATAAAGAAATTACTGCTTTCTGAACTTATTAACTTAAAATACAGCAACAGCAATTTTGGTCAGATGCAATACCACCTCTTTCATCTAATTGAGACTAAGCAGTAATCATGGTTTACATGCTTTAAAATATAAACTAGTCCATTAAAATAAATAATAATGAAACTTCATTGAGGAAAAAATCTTTTTATTTGTTGCATGATTGTACAAAAATCCATTTATAAGGAAGGTGGAGACCCTTATGCAAGTTTTTTTCATTCTAATAAACATTTTTCTTTGCATGCTTTAATTATTGCAAAAAAAAAGTTTTTAACAGAAATCCAGCACAGCTTGGTTGAGGAGAGTGTATTTAGTTGCTATCAACTGAAGGAAATTTTCAACCTGAAGAAAATAAGACATCAAAATAGGACAGATTAGAAAACCAGTTCTCAATGCAGTTGTGTCAACTTTGATGCACAAGAGATTTATTTTCCAATTTGCAATCGTATCAGCTGATCAAATTAGTTTATGATACATTATGTAGCAGTAGATTTGATCTTTGCTTTCATGGCCTTATCTTCATTTTCTGTCCAGGGCCCTCTACACATGGCAGCTACAGTTCTCACAGTAGCATGTAAACAGATCGGCCAGGACAGGGTACATTAAAAAGCAAGCTCTGGGTAGATGTATATGTGCACATAAACTACCACTCCTAAATCTTACAGAAAAGAGAGAGTGGTCTACTTCCTAGGGCAGTGCTCACAGCACCAAGCCTGACAGAGTTCAAGAAGCATCTGGCACATGGTGTGACTCTTGGGGCTGGTCCTGTGCAGGACCAGCAGTTTAACCTCAAAATCCTCTTGGGACCCTTCCAACTCGGTTTATTCTAATTCCTTGAGAAATTCTTGCAAAAATCCTTCTTCTAGATTTAAAAGCTGCGAGTTACAAAACAGTCTCTTTAAACCTGGAGAATATTATAAATTAAGAGTCAAGAGCTACACATATTTAAACCATCTTGTTTCAAAGGAAAAATGTATGTGGATCCCCAAATACTTCACACTCCATTTATTCTGCTTTTTCTCCAAGCTTTATTTAAAAACAAGATCTTAGTCTACAAATAGTCTCAGAGGAAGCAGTCTAACCATAGAATAATTCTTCCCCTGTTTTTATAGAAGGGGGAAATGGCAGTTATAGTGAATGTCAGGAACTGGTAAATAGTCTTCCCCTTTAAGTGATGAGCTGAAAAACATGCTCTCCTAAATACTCTTTACACTTTGAAAGTCCCGTATTCTGGCAGTTTTTAAAAAGGCCATCAAGGTAATGATCATCTATAAAAACATGGAGTCTGCAAGGTATGACATAGGATCCTGAGATTAGAAAAGGAAAAATAAATGCTAGTAGTACTTTCAAATGTTTTAACCTGAACAGAAAATTACAGAACCTGCTACAGATTTCCTTATCTATAAAAAAAGTACAAACCAGCATTCTGTTTTAGTCGTTGCTGTAAAGTTTTATTTGAAAGAATAGAAATTCACAGTAGAGTCACTTATGTAAATGTCTGTTTGCAAGCAAATAGCTAGTCTGTGTTTTCATTTCAGGGAGCCCCAGGTTCTTCATACAACACATATTCTGGTAACCAGGTAAACATTCAGATAAAAATGCCCTATTCAGAAACTCCACCTAAAACCTTCCCTGAAGGAATAGCCAGATATAAACCAGTAACCCATTCTGTCTTCTGCACAGGGAGGGCCTTACTACTACCCTGGAGGATCCTATGGACAGGTAGTAGCTCTTCCTCCCTCACCAGAGAATACAGACTCCCATCCTCCTGGTTCCTTCACTGCCAGTATTGTGGGTGCTATGACATATTAAATTTCAGACCTGACTGTTATCCCTTAGAGCAGAAAAATTAAATCAACCCTGATGTATCCTGGTGGTGTGAAGCTTGACACAGAACAGTATAGAATGGTCTCCGCAGTTTCTTTGCAGAATTCAAATTTCAGCAAGTTTTACTGCCTGAAGATTTCTTCCACTTTAAAAACAATGGTCTTGAGTTTTACTTAGGCACATAAAACTTAGCTTAAAATTGAGAGAAAGGGTAAAGTGAGAACCAGATGTGCAGGTATTTAAACTGTCATCTGCAAGAAAATAGCTGGTCTGTGTTTTCCTTTCAGGGTGGCCCAGGTTCTTCCTACGGTTCTTACTCTGGTAACCAGGTAAATATTCTGGTCACTGTGCCTGCTCAGGAGCAGCCTAGAAGTATTCTTTGAGAGAGCATTTAACTACAAAGCAGTAAATTTCTGTTTTCTCTGCAGGGAGGGCCTTCCTACTATGGACCTGGTGGATCTTACGGAGAGGTAGGTGCTCTTTCTTCATTGTAGAGATAACAGACTTTTATCTTCATTCCCATATCTTCAATATAGTGGCTGCTGTGAAATATGACACCCAAGAGTTCACTCTATCACAACACCTAATAATTCTATCAGCTGTCTGTACGTTACAACATGCAATCTGTCAGAGAAAAAGACTAAATTGTACTTCCAGCTTCCATGGAATGATCTTCCATCTAACTAAAAAATTAGTGATATGAAGCTCCTTCTTGTTTAAGAGTACTGCCCTGGATTGAGATTTAGATCCATTGGTATTTACACCATCCTGTTTGCAAGCAAATAGCTAGTCTGTGTTTTCATTTCAGGGAGCCCCAGGTTCTTCATACAACACATATTCTGGTAACCAGGTAAACATTCAGATAAAATGCCCTATTCAGAAACTCCACCTAAAACCTTCCCTGAAGGAATAGCCAGATATAAACCAGTAACCCATTCTGTCTTCTGCACAGGGAGGGCCTTACTACTACCCTGGAGGATCCTATGGACAGGTAGTAGCTCTTCCTCCCTCACCAGAGAATACAGACTCCCATCCTCCTGGTTCCTTCACTGCCAGTATTGTGGGTGCTATGACATATTAAATTTCAGACCTGACTGTTATCCCTTAGAGCAGAAAAATTAAATCAACCCTGATGTATCCTGGTGGTGTGAAGCTTGACACAGAACAGTATAGAATGGTCTCCGCAGTTTCTTTGCAGAATTCAAATTTCAGCAAGTTTTACTGCCTGAAGATTTCTTCCACTTTAAAAACAATGGTCTTGAGTTTTACTTAGGCACATAAAACTTAGCTTAAAATTGAGAGAAAGGGTAAAGTGAGAACCAGATGTGCAGGTATTTAAACTGTCATCTGCAAGAAAATAGCTGGTCTGTGTTTTCCTTTCAGGGTGGCCCAGGTTCTTCCTACGGTTCTTACTCTGGTAACCAGGTAAATATTCTGGTCACTGTGCCTGCTCAGGAGCAGCCTAAAAGTATTCTTTGAGAAAACATTTAACTACAAAGCAGTAAATTTCTGTTTTCTCTGCAGGGAGGGCCTTCCTACTATGGACCTGGTGGGTCTTACGGACAGGTAGGTGCTCTGTCTTCTTTGTAGAGATAACAGACTTTTATTTTCCGCCTGTTCTGTACTCGAAAGATGGAAAACACTTTCTTGGAAGAATCAAATTAATCAGCTTTTTAAAATTTTCTTTGCAGGGAGGGTCTTCTTATGATGGCAACAGTGAATCATATGGTCAGGTAAATACTCTTTTTTTCCACTTTGTGTAAATGCTGCTGAGGGCCAATACCCTGGGTGAAGTAAATATACAGATATATCTGTACTTCAGCTCTCACTATACTAATGAAAGTGATCTTTTATTTGAGGAATGAGTGAATTGTATGTACTTTTACCTAGGTAGCCTGAAAGTTTATAGGGCAATAAAAGGTGGGGTGCCTCCAACCTTTATGGGTTATTCTTCTCAACAATGCTAGCTTTGAGTTACCTGCAAGATGGAGGTCTCTTTAAAAGTGGAATTAGAATTTGTGTTTAAAAACATGTAACATTAGTATTGTACAGGCACATAACTCAGTTGCTTAACAGTTCTGATAAGCAAGTAAATAATAATATTTTTTTAATCTGCGAGAAGATCCCTACAGTAAGGAGAGAGGAAAAAAAAAGGCAGCACCTGTTTGCAATATGAAAATTATTTATGTTTTCTGAACAGGGTGGATCTTCTGTATATAGTGGTTCTGAGGCTTACGGCCAGGTAAATGTTATTTGTCTCCTACATCAAAAGCTTAAACCTGCTGTGTTGGTTTTTATGTGTACTGGGTTCTATGCTTCAGTTATTTTTAAGTGACCATGACCATGAAAATGCCATTTTAACTTTTTTTTCTCTTTTCCTTTGTAACAACTCAAAATGTTTCCATAATGCAGAGAACATGATGCACTATGCATGCTGTTTTTCGCTGTGACTAGCCCTGTGACTATTCAGTGCTTTAACAACTTTATTGCTCATATGTTAGCTCATTCAAAAGGAAAATACTTCATGCATTTACTTTACATACCTTATTTATGCAGAAGCTGTTGAAAGTTTAAATAATGGGATTTTTTAATATTAAGAATGATAACTTTGCAATTTAACTTCATTGAAAAGTTTCTCCCCTATAAAAATGCATGTTTGCAAGGAGGGGTTTTTCCCAGCCTCTTCTGCTTAAGCCTTTTTTCAGGTAAAGTTAAATATTTTTTCTTTTCTTGCACATTCCCTAGTTTAGGTAAAATTTGAGATTCTAAGCACTTAGCTAGTTTTATTCTTCTATTTTATATACCCCACAATTAAGAACATGTAAGAGAATTTTTTACATGAAAATAAATGCTTTTCCATTATTTTACAGGATTCACCTGCCATGGGAGCCAGTGAAACTGAAGATAGTGTAAGCATTTCTTCTCAAAAATATCAATATCTTCATTCACTACCTTCTAAAGTATCTAGATGCTTACATGGACTGATGTCACGTGATTGTGCTATACATGATAAGAACTTCACAAATTAAAATTGCAGTTACAACAGTTCCAACTTCTAACAATCAAACATTTTTTTAATTTGCTGTTAGAAGTAGCAATTACAAAGAAAGCTCTTTTTATTTCACGATTTCTATCAAAACTCAATATTTTTATATGACTACTTCTCTTTCCGTCCCAAATTAGCACTACATTTTGTCTGTTTCTCCAATTCCAGACACATGATTCAAGTTCCTTCAACTACATATTGCACAGGAATGGTCTATTTTCATGTAGTGTGGTGAAAACTGCCTGCTTTTCTTTAAAAGATGCCTTTTCTACTGACTAAAGTATATACTCTATTAACTCTGCTAAAGCCTGTTATAAGACTTCACAATTTTTAAGTCTTTTTCAGGGTCCTGGTTAGTAGGAAATTGCTCTCTGCAAATAATTACAAATTCAGCTGTGCACTTTAGTCACAAGTATACTGTGTCAATAGCTTCAATGCAGTTTCTGAACCAAATCTTCTTATGGATATTCAAGAAAGCTAAAATATGATACTACAGTGGGTCCAAGAAGCCCTCTGAAAAAAAACTAAAGTGTAACAATAGATGTGTACCACATTTTGGTCTTTGAAAAATCAAGACAGCTTTGCAAATGCTGATGTTTTCCCCTGAAACATTCTGGAGGACATAAAATAGATTGAGATGTGACCTCATTCCTTTATTTCACTATATCAGGATTCAGCTTTCAAAAGAAAGAAATGCCATTCTCCAGAAATGAGCTGAGAAAGAATTTGCAGACTGCTTATCCTACAGCCTACATCTTCAACCTTCCCACAAGCAGTACCTCCCTTTGCTTCCCCCCCTTGCTTGGAAAGAAGCAGTAATATTTTCCATGGCAATAACCAGATTCTGGTCTTTTTTAGGATTCCTCCTCAGCGTCTGGTGGCCGCCAGAGTGAACGGGTAAGCAATCACTCCTTTATGTAGTGCCAGGTGCCAGCCCAGTGACAAACCTGAACTACAGCTCCTGTGGAAAGCCTGAGGCAGTTCCAGTGTGGGACAGAAAGCCCTCAAGCCCATCAGGAATGAGGATATGGTTAAAGAGTTTAAGCACTGCTAGAAATCCCAGCTGATGCTGAGGTCTGCTCCTGAATCTCAAGCTCACATCACAAATGTGATAGCACAATTCACTTGTTCAGGTCCTTGCACTTTTAAAATAATTGATTGACTGCAAAGAGCTTCAATACCATGATTTTTCCGGCACTTATTCTAAATGCAACCCTTTGCTTGTTGTGCTGTATGACTTACTTTGAAGGCTTCCATTTTCCTATCATTTTTATATGGCACATAATGTATTTATTCTAATGACACAGACTGAGAAATTATTTTGTTGGAGATTTAACTCTTTCAACTGTTGTATCCTAAAGATATCTTCCACCAAAAGAGCAATTATCAATAATCATGAAAGGCATGTGCTCTTTTATATATAAAGACAGTAGATTTTTTTTAATTTTTCTTGAATAATCCATGACAGAAAATTAAGGCATGTGGAGAAGAAAGGAGGAGTGTTTTTCTTCCACTCTGATCTGTCCAGTTTTTGGGGTTTGGTTTTTCGATGTAATTTCATTTTAAATACATTTTTCCAGGATTTTTATTCCCCAGGAGGCAACCAGTCAGGTGGACATGTAAGCATCTATTTTATTTATTATTTGCAGTTCTCTTTCAAAATGGCTGTACTATTTAAAAATTATCCCAATGAGTAAATGACACCAATCCATTAATTTCCTAGAAATTCTCATGACATCTGGAATCATGCCTTGTGAAATCAAATTGAAAACTGTTTGAATAAAAAAATTAAAAATTCTGTGCGTAGAACAGTCTTGTTCTCCATAAGCCATTTCAAACAAAAATAAATCGGGTCTTCTTTTTGCAGGGGTCATCTTCTCAAAGTGGCAGCTACTCCAGTGGACAGGTAAATACTAAATCTTTGTATTTTTGGCCTGAAGTATTAATCAAACAAAAGTTTGAGGCCTCATATTGTATTACAGCAATTTTTAATCTGTGAATGAAAAAGACTTGTTCATTCTTCCTTACATAGCTCTATGTAAAATTCCAAATGCAAGTAGAGTAATCAAAATACAATTACTGTATTAACTGATGTTTTAACATCAGGAAAAATGAAAGTAATAAATATTTTGCATTACTTCATATATTTTAAATATAAAGCAAGTGATTTTTATTTTTTTCAGGACTCATACTCATCTGGAAGCAGCCAGTATGGTGGGCAGGTGGGAAATTTTTCTTCTTCACCGTTATTGTGAGGGGTTTTCCCCCAATGTACATATTTCAAGAAAATATTACCAGATTAGCAATACCTAAGTTTCCAGACTACTCTGTGGTTTATTTTATCCTCATTGATCTTTCTATAGATAAAATTATGTTCTCAACTAATATCAACTTTTGAAACAGTTAAAAGTGTAAAAGACGTTACTTTGTATTTAAACGCACGGGTCACAGAAAAGTCTTTAAACAAGAATGTAATGTTTTCAGGGTTCATCCTCCTCAGGAGGCAGCCAGTCTGGTGGACAGGTACGAACTTCTTTCTCCACAGTCTTCAGCTAGGCTTGTGTCAGGGACTCTAATTTATTTATCTCATCTTTCCTTTACAAGAACTGTTTTCCTTCACCAGGAAAACAGAACTGTCCTTCTTGCCCAAAGCCTCAGCAACACATAGTTTTCTTTTGCCATTTGTTATTTGGACATCCAGCAAGCAAGAGCATCCAGCAGTAATTGTTTGGCACATGCATGTCAGCTTCTGTACCTGCTTTGGTACTAAAGTTCATGCATATTGAAAGTGTAGAGTGAGACACTGAATAGTGAACTCCTGGCCACTTCTCAGTTAGTTTTATCTGAGGAGAAATCACCTGTTTTTTGTATCATCTGTAACATGAAACTACTGCATGTACTCCAGGTGCTCTGGCCTGTTTAGAAAAAAAAATTGCTTTCTATGGTATTACTCAGAATTTTGTATTCATCCTTTTGCTGAGTATTATTTTTATGGTAAAAAGTATTATATTATTTTTATGGTAAAAATTGTAGGTAAGAAAATTTGAAGATAAAAAATGAGCATTTTGTTGCCCCATCAGAGCAATAAGTGCAGGAACAGTTGCATGGGATGAAACAGACTCAGTGCTAGAAGCTGGGCAGTTAAAATGTGGCTTTATGGTTTGCGTGCCTGGGATGGTAGAAGTAATTTGAGTTGTAGCTAGGACCCATTTCAGTCCTGTGCTCTTGACATCTTAAACACTTTCTGCATTCTTTACAGGGTGGATGTGATTGTTCTGGGACAAATTCTGTAAGTGCTACTTGTTCATTATACATTTTCTTTTACTAAACTATTTAACTGAAAAAATATGTGAGATCCTATTTATTTCCAACTTAATTATTTTAATGTACTCCAAAATTTACATTAATTGTTCCTTTGGTGAGTTAGATGGTTCTGATATGGTAGAAGTTATTTCTTATCATGCCAAGATTCAGTGTTACAGAATCATTGAATCATTTAGGTTGGAGAATGCCTCAGGTCCAACCAGTAACGCAGCACTGCCAAGGTCACCACATAGCCATGTCTCTAGGTGCCCCTTGTACAGGTCTTTTCAACACCTCTGGGGCTGGTGACTCAGCCCCTTCCCCAGCAACCTCTCCAGTACTTGATAATCCTTTCAGTGAAGAAATTGTTTCCTAAAATCCAATGTGAGCCTCTCCTGGAGCAGCCAGAGGCCATTTCCTCTGATTCTATTGCTTGTAGCTTGAAAGAAGGGCCCAGTCCCCACGTGGCTACAACCTCCTTTCAGGGAGTCATAGAGAGCAATAAGGACCCACCTGAGCCTCCTTTTGTCCAGGCTAAACAACCCCAGCACCTTCAGCTGCCCCTCTTAAAGCTTGTGCTCCAGACCCTTCCCCAGCCCCTTTCCCATTTTTTGACACAATCCCACACCTCAAGGCCCTTCTTTGAGAGGCCCAAAAGTGAGCAAGGATTCAAAGTGGCAGCTTCATCAGTGCCCAATCAGTGTAGGGGGACAATCCCTTCCCTAGGGCTGCTTGATGGCCACATTATTTCTAATAAAAGCCAGGAAGCTCCAAAGCTGGCAGTGAGCTGCATCTTTGAGCAGTGATGTCAGTTGCTGTACAGTATTTACAAAGATGTGTATCTCTTCTCAAAAAGCCCAAAAAAGATTGCATTAAATAGCAGAATTAATTGACAAAAGACCTATCATGAAACTTAAAATAATATCCAGTCTATAAAATTGCCAATCATAAAAATTTGTATCAAAAATCAAGCTTTACAAAATTTAATATGTAAACAAAACAAAAAATGGAGCGACTTCTCACTTGTGCTTTTAAGTCCATTTGAAATTATTTAAGGACTATGCAATAGGGTAATCCCTGTTTTCAAAGCAATTCATATGTGGACAATCAACATGTAGCATGTAAAGGACATTCCTGCACCTTGGAAATACTCTTATTTCCTAAGCAATGAATTATAGGTAGATACAATATGATACTTCATGATTTATGGTCTTCTGAACCAAATAAGGGCTATTTTATCTATTGGCAAATTGATAAAGTAAGTGAAGTATAAGTGTAACTGATTTCAGGCTGTAATATTCTTCCTTTGAAGTGCCATGAAACAGACATTCTAAGGTTTTGTTTCATTTATAGTTTATGACCAAAGACAAAGACTAATTTTTCTTTTCTTGTTTTCCTTTATAGGGTGGATCCCCTACTTTAGTCAGAAGTGATTCCTCTGCAAATGTAAGAAATGTTCATCAGCTTTTAAGAGTGTTCTCTGTTTGCTTTATCAATATAATGGCTAGAGAGGATAAAAAGAGTCAGTGCCTAATAGGAGTCATACACTTGTGAAAATAACCTACTTTGGTTACAATTAAAAATACACACAGTACGTTCTTTTTAATTGTAACTAAAAAATGCACACAGAACTTTCATGCAGCGCTCCCAGTTTTCCTTTCCATTTGAAATAGTTTTCACTCAAAGAGAAGTCTTACAATGAAAAATGTTGTTACAAACACAGGTAGATAACAGTGCAAATATTTACTTTGGGAGTCAATTCTATTGGCTTCCTTGGAATTATATTAAAAAAATCCCCCAAGGATATGGATTTATGTGATTTTACTGCTCTTTTTTCCCCAGGGCACATCTTCTTCTGCAGGCAGCCACTACAATAGCCAGGTAAGCATTCATTCCAAAAAGAATTATTTACCACTGCTGAAAATGATTGTTAATTCATTCAGTTAAATTCATTTTTTATATAGGAACTGGGTAAAAAGAACAGAAGCCCACCAAGTGAAATTCATCATTGAGTTAGATATGTCCTAAAAATTATAACAATGGATTTTTTAGCCAAAAGTGTCCTGACTTTGTGAAACTTGCAAAATGAAGCTTAAAAAAAAAAAAAAAACAAAATACAAAACAAAACAAAACAAAAAAAAACACACACAAAAAAAAGAAACCCACAAAAAACCAAAACAAAAACCAACCAAACAAGTGTGGAGAAAGAATGAATCAAACTGCATCATTTTGAATTCCTATTTGATCTAATTCCATTACAAAGAAAAAAAAATCCTATCTCCCCTCTTTAAAGAGACCTTTTGTTGTACGAGGTTTCAGCAAATTTTCTTAGTTTGGTTTTCAGAGTCCTGTTGGTAGGTAATATTTTACTGCTAGCTCTGCCCTAGCATTCAGCTTTCCAAATTAAAAACTTCATTCTCCAGAGTGAGCAGAGAAAGAACAGGACAGAATTTCACTTTAGCCATTCCAACATGTCACACAAACAAAGCACTACATCTTCGCCTTCCACCCTTGCTAAGGATCTCAAGTATTTTCCCAAATTAGCTTGCTCAACTGAAATCCTAGTTATTAAAACATTCTGAAAGCCCTGCTCACCTGTCTTCCCTCTTACCTTGCTCTCTTGCTCCTGTCATCCTGGCAGAGTCATGTTTTTATTTAAGGAAATCCTACTGCAGGTAATTCACTCAGCTGGTATTCTTTACAGGATTCATATTCCTCTGGAGCTAACCAGTATGGAGGACATGTAAGTTCTTACTTTTAATATTTTATATTATATTTTTAAATAAATAGTTGACTCATATTAAGGACCTCAGTTTAATATATCAAGAAAATTGGCAGTGGTCTATACTCTGTGGTAATATTGTGAATTCAAGGAAGACAAAAAAACAGAGTTTATTTTGGGATAATTACACACAAACACTCTACCAAAATATAGGTGCCTTTGCCACTTCTTTCCATGCATTAGATATTCAGAAATAACTAATTATCAATTTTTTTCCAGGAGTCATCTTCTTATGGAGGCAGCCAGTATGGTGGACAAGTAAGCATTAATAGTCCCCATTTTTGTAGTTTATTTACTGTCCACCTGACTGACTCTATCTTAGCTTTAATTTAATCTAAAATCTCTTCAATAAATCTTTCTCTGTAGTCTTGTGATGCTACTGTAATTAAACAAAACAAGTTCAGATGAAGATCATTATCTAAGACTAAGAAAAAATAGGATGTGAGATACTTGGCTGACTCAACTGACTCTTGAAATCTGCAGGACTAGATATCATGTCTCTCTGAAATAAATCAGTACTTTATTAAGCTAACCATAATTTTTAAAGCCTCCTGAAATGATTCTATGCATTTATGAAGCAGGTGTAAAAAGGTTTCAGTTTCCATTTTTTGTTTATTTTCAGGGTTCACGTTCCCCAGGAGGCAGCCAATATGGTGGACAGGTAAATATTCTTCCTTTGTAGCATTTACTACTTTATCAAAGAGATTTGGCAGTCCTCTGAGTACAAGAATATTTTAAGGCGATTGGGGTTTGGTTTGGGGGGTTCTGCCCATTTTTTATCTAATTTGTTGCTAAGTATATGATGGCTATAAATGTATGGGGTCCCAAGCCACAGCAGAGTTTTTAAGATGGAATTTCTGATGCACCATGGTAAATGCAGATGAGCCTCAGCCATTTTGGCAAGTCTGGTTCAGTCCACTGATAGTTCTGGAGGGAAGGAAACTGGGTACTCCTTCACATGGAGCATGGTTTAAAGGAGTTCAGCGATATGGATATAGAGATTATTCAATTCTTTTTTGTTCAGGGTTCACCTTCTTCAGGAGGCAGCCAGTATGGAGGACAGGTGAGAATCTCTTCTCATTCTACACCAAAACTTAGTACTTTTATATTGACTGAAAAAATTCTTTGTGAAAAAATCTGTTTATCTAATAAAAGATAGGTATCTAAAGATATATGCTTTGAAGCAATACCAAAACTGTGGGGATCTGCTGCCTCTGTTGTCTTAAATGCAGTTCTGGCCTTGTTCTACCCTCCAACCTGCCCTGTTGCTGTCAAGGTTTCTTATCTCTAACAGTAAGGAAGAAGATTCCTCCCTCCTCCACACCATTTCCTTCAGAAAAATGCAGTATCAGAGTTGATATCTGAAAAGCAGTATGGTTAAAAATAGGAAGAAGGGAGAAGGTGAGGACTTAATAAGACTCCTCATGCCCCTGTGAAATGAAAGATGACAGATAGAGATCCTGGTGCTGCCTGGAGGTATAGCCTCTAATATGGAGTGACACATAAAGCAATAGGCTGAGTGTTTATCTTCCTGACATTTTTCATTGCGCAACAGAGAAAAAAAATAGTGCTTCTTTTAAAAGCTCTTTAAAAAGCTTTTTGATTTGAGAAATAATTGGCACCTTTGCTACAGGGTCCATCTTTCTCAGGTGGCAGACCTTATGGAGGACAGGTGAGAACTATTTTTCTGTTTATGGGCTGTTTTCTCCATTGTTTGCCTTGTTTTGTTTTTTTTTTCTTTTTTTGTGAAAATCAGAATATTTTTTAAAGGAGTGTCTTACAGCAAAACAGTGTTTAGGCAGAATAGCTGAAAATCTGGCTCTGCTGTGTCAGACCACATCAGCAAGGTATGGAAAGCTACTGTGAGCACACAGTCCAGGGCAGCAGCACTACCCACACCTGCCTGAAGCTGACTTTGATTCAAACTTCATTGTTCTGTTTAAACAGCAGCCACTGTAAAGGCTGTCAGTGGATTTCAGTATGGTTATAAAGTACATGTTCATGTCTCTGTGGCACTTAAATCCAAGGAAGACAAAAATGTGGTTTTCTGTGACAGGTCATGAGCTAAAGAATGTGCAACAAATACAAATGCTTCTTCATTTCTTTAGGGTATAGCTTCTTCAGGAAGCAGCCAGTATAGTGGACAGGTAAAACCTCTACTTTCATGGTACTTGCAGTTTGGGTACACAGCTCATCAGGAAAACAGACTGGTATTTTTTGCAGAAAAGGAACATTCTGAGATAGAATAGCTTTAAGCCAGACTGAAGCTGGATTGCTAAGTATGAGTTTGGAATATCAGATCACATTAAGACCAAATGACACAGGGGCCTGTGACACGGGAAATGTCACAGCATGGAAATGTTTCTTCAACATATCATGGTTTAAGATAATTTTTTGTGTTATGTTTAAATGGAAGCAATTTGAAATTCTGAGAACCACAGAGAAGTGAGAATGTTACTCAGTAACACACAAGTACTTAAGTTACTTATTTCTTCCAGGGCTTTTCTTCAGGGGTCAGGCAGTCTGGTGGACAGGTATGTTTTCTTTATCTGCACTGTATGGTTCTGCTAGTGTCATACACTCCCAAATTGCTTTGTGTAACTTCCCTTCACAAAAACTGTTTCCAGTCACACATTTAATCCAGACTGAATGTGGAAAGTGAGACACTGAATAGTGAACACCTGGCCACCTCTGAGTTTTACCAGTGTAGAAGTTACCTAATAGGCCTCCACTGGAAGTCATCCAAAGAGCACTGCATGTATCCATAAGATCATAGAGTATACAGAATTGGAAGGATCCATCAGGATCAGCCAGTCCAACTCCTGGCCCTGTGCAGGACACCCCAAGAATGACACCATGTCCCTGAGAGCATTGTCCAAATACTTCTTGAATTCTGACAGGCCTGGTGCTGTGATCACTTCCCTGGGGAAATTCTAATTGCTCTGGTATCCTCAAGGAAAAATAAAAAACATAAGCAGTATTACTATTCAGAATGTTTTACTTATCCTTTTGTGAGTAGGTTTTTACTGTAAATTTTAAATGAGAAGCTAGAAGATTCTATTTTAAAATTCAATTAGTAAGTGCACATCTAGCCTAAAAGGGCAGGGAAGAGATAAAAAACCTTCCTTTTTAAATGGAGCTTGATAAGTTGATGAGTAGTATTTCATAATCCATTTTTTTAGAGTAGCAGAATATGAGTTTGATTTACTAATTCAGAGGCCTATTCCAATCATAGACCCAGGAAAGTAAGTTTGGTTGTGTTTTGTACAGGGTGGGTGTGTGTGCCCCGGTGGAGGTCCAGTAAGTATTTTTTGTCTTTATATATTATTCATAGTACTGGAAAATTCCCAAGGAGCTACACTTCTTGAAATAATTCTGTCTGTCAAGTATGGTGAAATCTTTTTCCACATTATGCTAAAATGAGCAATTAATTTTGAACCTGCTAAAGGCAAAAATAATAATTGACTTGGAACCACAGTATTGTATTCAAAATGAGCTACTCAGTTTGTAAGAGAGGCCTGGGACTTTTCTAAGAATCTGTTTCACAAATATCTCATAGTGTACCTGTTGGCTTTTGGACTTTGCTCTTATGATAGTTATTAACAATACGATTGAACTAGTGAAACTTAGATTAAAATCTTGGCTTCAAATGCTTTCAGAATGGGGTAGAGAAACACATTTGGGAAAATTAAAGCTATTTGCATTTTTCTGTCTAACTAGTATATTTCCTATTTCTTTGTAAATTCCTGGAAAAAAAGCCAAAAAAACCCAAAAATATAAAAAACATCCCCCAACCCCCACCCCCCCATTTTGCTGAGATCAAGTTAATTTACTTCTGAAGGAGGCTCAGTTACCTGGTTTTCTTCCAGTGTAGTCAAAAATTGCTTGGATCACAACTTCTCTTTACTGGTCTGTGTAATGAAGCAAAATGACATGCCCAAGTATATAACCCATGGTATATGTGCCAGTTCTGAGAATCAAAAGTGTTGAAAACAACATATAAATTAGATTTTATATAAGTAGAAATTATATAATAATAATAATACTCACTTATATACAGATTTTATATATATATATATATATATATATATATATATATATATACACATATATTCCTTGGCATAAAAATCAAGACGAATCAGAATAATAGTAAGCAGTGTAAATGACTTGATCACTGCAACACTGCAATAGGTCAGTTTGTTCTCTTGGATTTCCTCTGTGTGACACTGAAGTTATCACAGAGTAAACATTGCTGTTTCTATTGAATGCAGGGCTCTTTCTCAGGAACCAGCTACCATGGTGGACAGGTAGGCAGTTTGTCTCTAGCATTTACACAGACTAGTTCCTCAGGTATAAACATGACTCGGTTTTCATCTGTGCCAGCAGCCATTAAATACTGAGCTCAGTTTAGTCACAGAGATAGGTAAAATACTTCCAGAGAGTGCAGGGGCTTTTATTCAAACACAGTTGACATTTCAATTATGTCCTTCTATATACAAGAGCCAAGGTTTGTAGTTACTTTGTAGTTATAGAAGCTTTCTTACCTTAAAAAATTACTGAAAATCATTCACAGGGTTCATCTCACTGCATAAATCAACAATATGATGTGTGCATAATTAGTCATTTGCCATTGCATTAGTAACTGTGTAAAATTCTGCCAGTTAATCAGTGTGATGAGTATTGTTTATATTATATTAGGTCCAGGATCTTTTTTTGCCATTTAAAAATTTGTTGCTATTAAAAGAATTGTTTATAAAAAAATTGCATTCTTTTTATAGGGCTCATATCCTGGAAGTAATCAGTATGGTGGACAGGCAAGCAAATTTTCTTTGTTTTCAAGATCTTACTTCTATTTGCAATTTATCAGCTGAAAAAATATGCAGTACATATACTGCCAGTTTTTTAGGGTTATTTTACTCCTAATAAATATTTGAAAACAGGGACTGTCAGTAGCTGGAGTATACTCAAAATAGAGTAGGACGAACAAGTTTCCATGCAAAGAAATTCCATAGATCATAATTTTAGTTGTTTTACCTCAGAATGCCTCTTATCTCAAGTGATTATTTTAATATTTACACTAAATACTTGGAAAATTTGGTACAGAATAAGCCAATAGATACTACTTAAAAAATATAAATTCAGGTGTGTTGCACACAATAACACTACTTTCCTCTTCAGATCACTTCAAGACTCTTCCCATTAAGCATGTACCTTATGCAGACTGTTTGCCACTGATTCAGAAATGTTACTAGTGCAAATAGCTGACAAGTTAAATGCATGACTAACTCAAAAGATGGAGCCTATTTTCATTAGTATTACTGTGTTTGCAATGTCTCACTCTACCATGGTAAAAAAATTAATTGCTTTTTATTCCACCGGCAAGCATTGGTGTTCAGTATCACTCTATTAAAAAGATAATCTCACGTAGAATGGAGAGGATTCTTAACACTGGAAATATTTTTTCCCCCCAAACTACCTAATTGGTAATATTAACAATGTTTCTACAATAATACACATGGTGCTCTCTAAACGTGCCTGACATAATAGAAAATCACAAATAAAGTCTATTTTTTTTTCTCTTCAATAGAGCCATATGTAAGACACTTTTGATCCATTTATTTGTGGAACAGAACAGTCTCAGCAGGTGTTTTGTGACTGTTTGCCCAATTTATTACTTTCAGTTGTTGAAAAACTTCGAGGCATTAGATCAGAAGTCTTTTACTGTATCTTTTTAGATTAATATACTTTCCAGATTATGACTGAGATCTCCTGTAAGAAGTCCTGTGATGTTTCACTTTGCACAGAATAATGAAAAGTAACCGCTGTTAATTTTCTTCACCTTTTTTTTTTAATAGGGATCTTACCCCTCAAGAGGCAGCCAGTATGGTGGGCAGGTGAGTATTCCCTTTCCATCCCATCACTTCAAACTCTTTCCTAACACACTTTATAGATTGGGTCAGTTACTTGATGCTAACTGATACTTTAATTTGGCCATTTTATTAAGTTTAAACAGTGGAGGTAATATGGATTGAAGCTGTTTCAGTAAGGTGAATAAAAGATTTGGTTACAATGAGTTACTGTTCTGTGTAAAATATTCCTTGAACATACTATAGTTGCCAGGCTCTATTTTATAACACTGCTTTCTTGATTCTTATGGTATGTAGTACAGAGTGCAAATTTTAAGCATCCCATTTACATTTTTTTGTTCAAAGAACACCCAAATAAGCTTGTCCTAAGTACTACAGAAATT
Organism: Melospiza georgiana; assembly: GCF_028018845.1. Lineage (NCBI taxonomy): Eukaryota > Metazoa > Chordata > Aves > Passeriformes > Passerellidae > Melospiza > Melospiza georgiana. The sequence goes on along the minus strand of NC_080438.1, from coordinate 13,266,767 downwards.
GTCTCAAGACAGTGATAAATGATTTTACATTAATTAATATAAGTTTGATTTACTTGTTACAGGGCTCATATCCTTCTGGAGGCAAACAACATGGTAAACCAGTAAGTACAAAGCATTCAAATTTATCTTTCACTTTTCTTATACACCTGCTGAAAAAAAAAGGTATCAAGTTAGTTATGGACTAGACAGAGAATTACTTTAATATGCAAAGAGTGGCACATGATTTACTTATCTGGGATACTCTCAACAAATGCAAACACAATATTTATTTTCACACAGTTTTGAGACAGCACTTTACTGTGTATCTGAACTAGTAATCACAGAAGGAAACCACTGGATTTTTGTGTGTGTGTGTGTGTGTAAGGAACTTCTGAACAGCTATTTCTGTTTAAATTCATAATAATAATACACTTTGTGCTCAGAGCTCAGTTTTCCATTGATTTTGTATGCATTTATCTTAAGTATTTCTGTTGTGCTTTGAAGAAAACACTTTCTCTTTTCAAAGGAAATAATAGTTGCCATTTAACTATGCATATTTTCAACTTCTACCATTTCAGACTACTCTTTTTACTGTGTAATTTGGACCTCACTCCTGCCATTCAATGGTAGTTCATACAAATGTTTTAGCTTATCTTATAGAAAAGATGTATTTGTTATTAAAAAGTGATCATAAATGTTACATTTTCTAATACATGGATCCTAAAGGGGAGACATTTTCGTATGTATGTATTTGATGGCATTTCTTAAAGACTTAATGATTGTAAAATTTCCTGTTGGTAATGCCATTCAAATAAGCAGAGCCACTTCATAAAAAAACTGAATAAGATGCTTTCAGAACATCTAATTTTTCTGTACCTACTTTTATTTTCAACTACCTTTCTTATTAGTTTCCTTTAAGTAGGGGCTATATAGTAAAGGCCTCCTATAATTTTACTTTTTTTCTGTTGGTGCTGTCTTTTTTTTACCCAAATGTAACCATAGACTGATACCAGGAGAATTATGGTTTAATTGGACCTTATTGTTTTTTCTATTCCATATATTACACACAACTATAAACCAGTTCTTTTTTCTTGAGAATTTTGCATAAAATTTTCCAATACAACATTTGAAAGAACACACATCACAGAAAATGTTAAATATATCTATTTCAGATTAGATTTTGCCTGGGATTTTTGGATAACTGGATACAAAACAGTGTTCATTCTTCTCTGGTCTTCAATTACAGATAGCAAGAGTATTTAAGCACAAATAGACTTAGAGGCAAAAACAGTTATCTTTTTTCAGGGTTCCTCTTCATCAGGAGGCAGTCAGCAAGGAAAGCCAGTAAGGATATTCTTCTTTCAGTATTCTGCAACCAAATTAGAAATGGGGATATTGGGTTTTAAGATAGGTAACAACGAGGGTAAAATTTTAAATTATGTTACAATAGTAAATGTATGAGAAAAATGATCAATGAAAATTGGAATATTTTGCTCAAGCTTGAACCTTAGGATGAGGCAGCATTTATTCCTCCCACAGCAAAGTTTTTTATTCATAGGAACGTGGTTGGGTCATTCTGATAAGAATGATACATTTAAATATCAGGGCAATTGTTTCAGTTTCCAACTCTGTAGTTTGGACAAGACACATTGCTTTGACCCATTCCTCTGAAACTCTTCCTGCAATAAAAAGGACATAGCTGTGCTTGTTTGAGACCATTCAATTCAAATAGGGGGGAAAAGTGCAGTGAAAATGGTAAAACCAAAATCACTATCAGACCCTCTTATGTCCAGGGCATTTTCAAGACTGCTGTGTGCTCTTTGGACAAAGTCCACTGCAGCCTTGTAGAACAAAATTAAAAGGTTCATAATTATTTCACAGGGTGGCTCTGGCTCAGGAAGCACTTACTCTGGGAAACCGGTAAGAATACTTTTATCTTTTCTCAGTAAACAAAGAACCCGGGTGGTGTGTAGAGAAATTTTGGGATGACTTGGTCTGAAGAGAACATTCTCTGTTAATATTAGTTCAAGCTTCCTCTAGAACAACTTAAAACCACGCTGTGGGTTAAGCTATTAAAATCTTGTTGATCACAGGAAAAAACTGTGTTAGAAACCATTGGCTGGGAACATCCCTATAAATTTGTTTGTTTGTTTGTTTTCAGCAATCACCTTACTCAGGCGGCAGTCAAGTGGTAAGAACTTTTCCTCTGTAGTTTCTACTGGTCTCTTCCTATAAATGTCACAGAAAACTGAAAGCTGTCAAATTTCCTACATCTGAATAAATGTTGGAGACCATATGTGCAACATAATAAATTAAATAGTCTTAACAAAAATGAAGAAAAGTGGGACCACATAGGTGCTTTATACTTTTGACCCTATCACTGAAAAATAGGTGTTGATAGAAATGTGGCACTTGATCTTTTGACATCAGAAGTGTCCATGTAATACACAGGGCTAATAGAAAAAGATTTCTCTAAAAATGTCCATGCTTTTATAATAACAATAAAGAGAACTATTTAGGAATGGGTTTATCAAATTTCTCTCTTTTTTTTTTTTGTTTTTATAGAGCTCTGCTGGGAAACACTCAACTCCCCAACTCCTGATGTTATTCAGTGTTTTGAGTGCCTTTGCTCTCTCTGCTGCTGCATCAAAATGGTCTATATGAACTTCTATGGTGTTACTTGACATCCTAAACACTGATTATAATCTGTATTATTAATTACTTAATGTATAAAAAAATACCATTAAGTCAAATTGGCAGATGCTACTTGGCTGTTATGTTGCATGTCTAGCTGGTATGTCATGTCCCTCATTAGTTTGCCTCTGGTTTTAGTCATTAGTAGTTCTCATTAGTTGTGTCAGTGTTTTAGGCATCATTTTAAGAGAGCATATGGTACCCTACCTATAGGATATGTTTTTATTTCCAATAGGGAATGCTATGAACACCTACATGAAATGATTGGTGTGACAAATGAATACTTAGGGAAATATTTGTTTATTAGCCAAAGTGGACAAGGTGAAATAAATTGTTGTATATGCAAACTGAGCACTGTGCCTGTTAATCATGGCATAAGGTAAGGCTAATGTATACTTCTTAAGCAGTTCTCCATGGGACAGAAGAAAAGATACTGAAGTAGTATCAGATTATTGGTTTTAGTATTTTGTAATCAAATGCAAATTCAATATGGAGATTGCAAAGCAAAAAAAAAAAAAACTTCACAGGACTGATTTTTTTTTTGTTAATAAAAGTTTATTCATTAGAAAAATGAAACAGATCAAAGACATCATGTACTCCATTCAAACCAACTGCACATACCTAGAGTTCTGTAAAGAAGCATATGAGGCATATGTACTCCAGATCAGGCTGATGAACTAAAATCTGCGGAAAAATAAAGCCTTTTTCTTTGAAGGAGTAGAGAACTAATTAAATTCATAAAACTAATACCATCTTGGCTCCCTTTCTCAAGTATTTAGTTTAACCTGTGATGCCTTATGTATCTGAAAGGTTAATTTCGTGAGTGCATCTACAAACAGGTCCATCACTGTGCTTGCTGAAACACCAGGGCCCGTTTTTGAGTTCAGCAGCAGTTCCTCACCTTGCAGCAAACTCTTCTGGAGCTCTCAGAGCCACCTTCTGTTTGGTGTTAACGAAGCGCATTCACCTAAAGCATACTTCTAACGAATGTGCTATCTATTGAACATGTGCCTGCTATTAAAATGTCCATTGTTAGTAGTGTGCTTTTCTGTCACGGTTTACAATTGTAATTGGTGGAAAGAGGTTTCGATCCAAGTTCTCCTACCAGCTTCCGCGGGGCCAGGATTTCACCCTGTTTGATGTGCAGCACTAACCTTTGCCAGCCATCGGTAAATCAACCTGCAATTGACGCACAAAGTTATGCCTGTTTACAATCTTGAAAATTCGGTGGACAATTTGTTTCTTGGACAACACAGTAATGTTCTGTTTGAGAGGCCCGTACCTTAATTCGAACCAGCCCTACCATTCTCTAATAAATTTGTGATGGGTTTCATACAAAACGCTGGTGTCAGTGGCTGCCGAAGCGCCCCGCTCACGGTTGGGGCGGATCCCGGCCCGTGCCGCTGCTCTCTGGGGACCGCGGCCTCCGGGAGCCGCCCGTGCCCCGCTCCGCTGCCCTCACACGGCCGGGCCCCGGCCCCGCGCCCGCCCGGCCGCTCCCGGCTCTCGCTGCAGCCGCGGCCCTGGGAACCGAGCGGGCGGGGCTCGGCTGCAGCCGGAGCCTTTGCGGGACGGGACCGCCGCTCCCGGAAGCACCGGGAGCCGGAGCGAGCCGAGCTGGGCCGGCGGTGAGCGGCGAGCGGGGCCGCCTGGCAGGCGCGCAGGTGGGAGCGGAGCCCGGCCGGGCCGCCCCCGCGGAGCGGTGCGGGGCTGGCCGTGAGGGGGAGCCTGAGGGAGGCCGGGGGGGGAACCTTTGGGGTTAGTGGATGGGGCGGGGAGCAGGGCTGGGGAGAGAAAGCGTGGGATTGAAGGGACACCGAGAGAAATGGCTGGAAATGGAGCGGTTTGGGCAAGAGGGAGAAGAGGGTGATGTTGAAGTTGCTGTGGGGAAGCGGCCGTGTGTGAAGTTGGGAAGGGGCAGGGTCTGCCCAGAGCTGTGTCAGTGCTGCTGAGGTTGTGACTGCCTTGCTGGTGCTCTGCTGAGGAGATGCTCACTGTGCGTGATGTGGTGCTGCATGTAAAGTTCACAGAAACGCACATTTTACAAGTACTTGCATGGTTATCATAATTTTATACCAAGTTTTTGAAATGAGAAAGGCTCTAAAGGTTCAACACTTATGGATTAAGCGAAACTCAGAGGATAGAGAGATAACAAATGTAATAATGCATATTATGGAATAAACTGAAAGATAAAAGATAAATATCAGAAGGTACCCAAAGTTGTTTCGTTTTATTAAATACTATAAACTGTGTTTTAAACCAGAGGAAGGAAGACTTGGATTCCAGATAAAATATTTTAAGGTGATGATTGGGTGAAGAAGACTGACATAGCTTTGAGCAAAGAGGAGTGTGTTATTTGGGACATAAAGAAGGTATGCAACAAACCTTTGTAAATCTGAATGAGCACCACAGTGGGAAGTTTTATTTTTCATTGGGTCTCTACACAGGAGAATTGGTATCTAAGACAACCTTTGCTTTTTAAAGACCTCATGTGCAGAATGACAAAGTGGGTCTTGGAATTAACATTAGGTGATGGACTGCTTTTCTTGAAATCTGTGGGGTTACTTCTTTCCATAGGCACTGCACTTGACTTACCAGTGTGTTCACTGAGTTGAGCTACAGGCTGCAGGGTGAGTTTGAGGGAGGTGACAGTTGTGGAGAAAGAGATTGACAATAATCTCTCCCTTTGGAAGCTGTAGTTCATTATTCCCTTGTACATTGTTAGGCATTGTGAGAAGAACTTGTGGTTGAAAATCACAGTTCTGAGCAATAAGTATCCATTGGTTCGGGATGCATGATGTTCTGGTTGGTAGGAGTAGTATGTGTAGCAAAAAGACTGTTTCTAGTAAGTAGAAATTTGCTTTCTTTAGAGCGATGTATTGTTCGGAGTAACTCTGCCTCCAACAATCCCCAGGCTGCCTACAGAGCCTAATTACTTATTCAGGTGATGCTATTGTTTGCAACAAGGAGTAAAAGGCGGGGATCATCTGTGCCAATTACCTGTGGAATTCAAGTCACGTGTCCCCTTAAACCAGTTCTGGATTTGGCAGTGTTCAGGGAGCACAACACATACTTATTTTTGGGACAGGCTTGCTAGAAACAGTTCCTCCCAGACTGTTCTTGAACCGCTCGCTACCTGGGCTTGTTCTTCACTGGTTACTTCGGTTCCCACCGTATTGAAGCTCCTGTGCAGGCTGTGTGCCTTTGCTGGAGCTCAGGAGGCTGCACAGCTGGATCACATCAATGGAGGGTGTCTCAGGAGGGGAGGAGAGATTCTTAACATCTCTGCTTCTCAGGATCTGGCATGATAATGTCAGATGGTTAGGAGTTCAGGATTTTGCCACTGGATTTCTGAATCTTGTCTTACGTTTATATCTCTTCAGTGCAGTTCAGTTGTCTCATTTTATTTGTAATCACTAGCATGCTGCAATGCCTACAGATTGATTTTCCCTGGAGGATCTAGTTTGTGTTATTCTACTCCAAGTAGGTCACCTTGACTGAGGTGTTTGACACACTGTGTTGCCTTGAGCACCCAGACTTGATTTGTAATTCACAAATAGCAGAAGTGTAAGCCCCAGCTAGATTCAATGTTCAGTCTTTCAGCACCTTTAATCAAGCTCCTTCCCTGGCTTGATACATCTGCAGGAGCTGCATTCCAGCAGTCCCTTGGTTCATGGCATTGCACTCCTGTGTGCTTGAGGAGGGGTGGGTGTCTGAACTGAAACTGAGACCTGAATGGCTCCTTGCTTGCAGAGGCTGAATGTGGCTGCTGGGATCTATCTGTGCTGTGATCTATATAATGAGCACAGTGTATGCACTGTGTGAAAACGAGATGCAGTTCAGGCAGCTTGTATCAAATTTCTGTGCTGGCAGTCAGAGTTTGGTTTAATGACTGTTATGTCAATATAAAACTATTACACTACTGGGCAGCGTTGAAGTCTTCATCTTATAAAAAAATGCTGGTGTTAACATTTAGCTTAATGAGGGCCTGAATTTCCAGAATGCAGAATATTTATTCTCAATATGTGATTTGTATAATATTCATCAAACCAAATTTTCATCAGCCAAAAAAATATAATCTCTGGATTCTTAGGTCTGGTGTTAATGATAAGGGTGGTGGGCTTAAAGAGCACGTAGCCACAGATCCCACATTTTAAGATTCACAATGCTTTACTCCTCCTGCCTGATACATAGATTAGAATGCTATTTTTTTCCCCCACAAAAGAAACAAACAAATGGAAAACCTTTGGGAGCTCATAAAACAACTCACCCAGGTTCCCTTTCTGCTCAGTTTTCTGTCATGTAAGAAAACCTTGCCTGAGTCCCCAGGAATTTATAGCTTTCTCTAAATTGAGACTTTAGTTAATAGTTAATATGGAATTGCATTCCCTTTGTTAAACTTGGCAGTGGTGGAATTTCCTGGTTGAGTGATATATATGGCCAGTGAATTACTGATACATCCTCCACTATCTTTGGCAGAAGCCAAGGTTTTGGAGCAAAGTTGAGAAGAAATCATTGGTTGATCTTTAACATATCATTTAATGTGTAACTGCTCTGAACCTAGGTGCACTTGCCAGTTTTGAAAACAATCTGCATGGTTTTAAAATGGCCAAGAGTTGTGGTTTGACCCCAGCTGGCAGCTAAGCACCACACAGACACTTGCTCACTGCCCCTGGTGGGATGGGGCAGACAATCAGGAAGGTAAAAGCGAGAAAACCTGTGAGTTGAGACATAGGCAGTTTAGTAGGTAAAGCAAACCAAAGAATTCTTTTACCACATTCCATGGGAAAGCAGGTGTTCAGCCATCTCCAGGGAAGCAGGGCTCCAGCATGTGGAGCAGTGACATGGGAAGACAAACAGCAGATTTTGAACCTTGTCCCTCCTTTCTTCTCCCAGCTTTATGTACTGAGCATGACTCCATATGGTCTGGGATATGTCCCTGTGGTCTCTTGAGGTCAGCTTTCCTGGCTGTGCTCCTCCCAACTTCTTGTGCATTCCCAGCCTCCTCACTGGTGGGCTGGGAGGCAGAAAAGTGTAATTCCTGCTCAACAACAGTGAAAACGTCCCTGTGTTGTCAGCACTTTTCAGCACAAATCCCAAGCACATCTCCCTGCCAGCTACTGTGGAGAAAGTGAACTCTACCCCAGCCAACGCCAGCACATGAGATACGCTTGTGCCCAGGGAGCAAGGTGACGTTGCAGGAACAAGGTCCTGCAGTGATCTACTGTGCTCTACTTGATCACCTTGTGATCAAAAATACCATTTGAATGCAGTTCTGTTTTCACTTCTTTTCAGTAAAGATTTTTTTAATGTAAATTGAGAAATTGGAAATACTGCCTGAAGGAAACTTTCATATGAAAAAAAAACTTTGTTCCTCAGTTTCTGCTTGAAGAGTGAGGAACAGACTTTGCTAGAGGATTTGCTTTTTGCCACACTTCTGAAGAATTGTACAAACTCCAAGAGAAGCACAGTTTTGTTTTGTTTCATAGTGTACTTAGTGCACTTTATGTCTCCAGCAAGAAAAATGAGTAACAAACTGGAAAACAAAAGAAAGAGTAAGGTAAGTTTTAAAATGATGAAGTTATTTGCAGTGATTTAGTGCAAAGTGCCAGGTATTTGGGGAGGAACAGCTGACAATTTTAGATAGCTTATGGGAGGGAACAAATAAGAAACTTGTTCACAGTATGAGGAAAATGGAAAACGTAGTAGTGACATTTTAAAGTGAGGTATACAAAATATTTAGGACATGCATTACTATAATTACAGTGACATGACAGATTTCATCTTGTGGTGGTGAGGGGAGAAAGAAATGTATTGTCAAATTTTAGCAGTCCAAATATGGCAGTTAAATTATCTGTGTGTCTGTAAATCTACTTCAGAATGCAGTTCAGCAGCACTTAACTAGATTTGGAGAGGTCTGTGCATGTGGAATATTTGTCATAAAATCACAGAATGGTTTGGGTTGGAAGAGAACTTTAAGGTCATCTGTTTTTGACTCCCTGCCCTGAGCAGGGACACCTTCCATGGACCACGTGGCTCAAAGCCCATCCAGCCTGGCCTTGAACACTTATGGAGTAATGGAGTTTCTCCAGTTCTCTGGGCAGCCTGTTCCTCAATTAGCCCAGCCCACACCCAGGCCATTGCTCTTGGCCTTACTGCATTTCATGAGGTTCCTTTCTTCCATTTATTTCTATACTTAAAGTATATGTTGTATTTTACACCACTTCTGATAAATACAAAGCTATATTCACTAAAAAAAAAAAAAGAATATTTGTGGAGTAGAAGTTTCTCTGAGGAATGTAGTTGTGTTGCACAAAATGACATGTCAGTTGTGTGTTATCCAGCACAGGGAAGAGGGCAATGCGTGTAGAAAGTAAGTAAAGCATAGAAAGAAGTTTTATAAAGATAGTTTTTTTCAGGTTCTGTGAGTTCCCTCTTCCAGTTGGGCTTCTCCTTTGTTGACAGCTTATTGTATTTGTATAGATGTGGCGTCAGCACTAGGTTCATATTTCACTGGAGAAATATGAGAACACCATCCTGTTTCTTTACTCTCTTATCCTAACTTCAAACGCTCAGGAAGTGTGTCCATACATGTACCACTGGAATGACACAGAGGCAGATTCAATCAGTGTTTGTTTTCCAGCAGAACCCATATGGAAAATTTGGTGTAGTAGCACAGAAAATTTAAACTTTGCCTTTGGCAGTTTTGAGAGGCTGGTTGTCTACTTCTGTGTTGGGCTTTGCGTATTAACTGATACACAAATGTCTTTTGTTGGTTGTGCAATGTTAAACTGATTACTCATAAAATGGAATAAGACCTGAGAAAAATAATTCCTGTAACTTGGCTTTTTTACTCTAAAAAACTGTCTGCAGTAAAAACATTTCACAGCTAGGCTGGAAGGAATTTAATTCATGTAATGACATCACTGTGAAGATTTGGAGCATGATACTAGTTAGTATATTTTTCTTTTTTTAAATTAAACTTTTCTTGTGATGGAGTATGGAGGAGTAAAGAAATAGTTGCCAATAGAGGTTATTTTTGTCAAATCTTTTGGTGAATTTAACTTACTTTTTTGTTGTGAGACTTGCTGGAATTTACTGTTAATTTTTTTCTTGACTTTCATCTACTTCTTCAGATAATGTTGGGTGCTTGGAGTTTTTCCTATAAATTTCTCTGATACTCCCTGTAATTCTGAGTCCTTCTACAAAGTTAAGAATAGAATCAGTTCATAGACTAATCCTTAATTTTGCACAGGATTTTGCCACAGTAGATATTTCTACAGCTGAAAACTTCAGTAGTTTATACCATCAGATCTTTAAAAGACAAAATCTTAAGGTTAAGAAAAGTCCCATAATCTTACTGCTCTGTAGTAAACACTGATTAGTATCAAGGAGTTTTGGTGTGCTGTTCATTAAGTCAAATTGATTAGGGCCTAATTTCATCTGCAAATATTAGAATTTACCAGTATTTGAGTAGGGAAAGTGTAGGGATGAACTAAAAATAAAACATAAAATATTAAGTTTTAGCCTGGGTTGGAGATATTACAAAGGGAGATGAAAATCTGTAAGTCAGAAATGTATTCAGTTTTGAATTATTATTATGAGCTGGAAATATGTGATTTTCCTCTTCAAAAAATCTGCTTCTTTTGAAGAGTTATTCTTCAGACAAGTTATTCTTCAGACTTGGGGCAGTATGGTACTTTGAGCTGAAAGTATTACTTCCTGTATAGATTGCTTGGCTTTGGTTTGTGTTCTGAGAGCCTTTCCAACATCCTTCTCCTTTTTCCTTTCAAGGAGAACAACTCTTCACATAGTATCCAAATTTTATGCAGCTGTGGGTACTGAATCCAAATGTTGCATGGCTGCAAATGCCACCTTGGCTCCCTGTGGACTGGCTCCCGTGTGGGCTGCCTTCCTTGTGGCTGCAGGGTGTGTCCCTGGCACACCTGAGGAATGACGCAGAGGGAACTGATGTTTTTACCATGGACTAACAGAGGAGAAGGTACCGAGCCCAGTCCCTGAGATGAGTTGTTTAGTATTATAGTCAGGGGAGTGCAGGTCCTTAGCACACCCCAGTGTAAGGTACAGTTCAGAAGGCAGAGTTCATTTCACCACTCAACTTCCAGTCTTTGAATAAGCAAACCTAAATCTGAGTTTTTAAACAGATTTATCCTGCAGAGTACCGAGCAATGCATCCAGAGCCCAGTGAGGAACCTGAGCTGGAACTCTGTACAGGAAATGCAGTGGGAACGTCGATATGATTGTTGGTTTAAGACAATCCAGGTGTGGGCTGTTACTGAAGGCAAAAGTTCATTTGTTCTGTGAGGGCTGCTGCTGTGAGGGTAGCAGGAGCTCATGGCTACAAATGGGCTCTTACACCTCTGATAGTCACCTGTAAATCTAAAGGTGCTATGAGACTGCAGTTGAAGACAGCCCAACTCTTTAAAGTTCAATATCTTGCTCCTTTTGTGGATTGTTCAGTTTGCAGGAGAGGTCTGTGAGCTAATAAGCTTCTCTTTTTAAAGAGAAGGGACCAGGAGAGCTGGTGAGGTGTTCTGTGTGCTTAGGAGTGATTATATTATTGGCATGTGTACGTTTCAGAACTCTAGTTCCTGCTCGGTGAACCAGCTTGTAAGTACAGCATGAAACTTCACACACTTGCTGTCTACAAGCCTGTCCTGTTCACCACTGACAGGACAACTTTTTAAAAGTACCCTTATTTCAGCTATCTCATGCTGGACACTTAGGTTCCCTTCTATGTGCACTTTTGGAACTCTGAGATGCATTAGTGATTTCTTTGCGTTAGCAGGAAGTATTTCCTGTGGCTGGTGCCTTTTTGAGATTCATTGGGGAAAGTTCCCTTTTTCTATCATGACTTCCAAGGAAGAGAAGACAGAAGTTAAATATAATGATGTGGTATGGATTCTTATGGCTTTGTTTATGGGCTTATCAAAGTGTTGTGCTTGTGCTTCTTGGTGTGTTTTCATGCTGAATGCTCTGCTACTTGCTCATTAGCATATTTGTGATTTACTTTTAAAATTACATTTTAAGCTGCTTCATAAATAGGTGGTAGTATTTTACAAAGAAATTAATGTGAACATTATTTTTAATATTACTGTCTGTTTTGAAGGTTCCAGAATTGATATCTGATGATTTTTAACATTTGTAAACCCCTTTGTCATTTCACAAGCTGACAGAATGCAGAAATTTGGGTTTGAGTCAGGAGGGATATGTGTGTTTAGAAGCATTTTGAAAACTAAAAACAAACAAACAAAACCAACCAAAAACAAGTTTAAAAACCCACAGTTTAAAGTTCTAAGGACTTATCTGTATGTGTGCTTTCATGAAATTTTTGTCTTAACAATATATTGCTCTATTTCCAGTTTTTCAAGTCTGAATACTAAAAAATTAGGTAGATGGGAACAGTGAAAGAAATTGTTTGTTCAAGTTGGCTCACATAAATGTCAGTTTTCTCTCGTATCATAGGCAAGCCTTTTAGTGACATTCAGGTCTGTATTTTCTCTCAGTAGGTTTTTTTTTTTCTTTACCTCCTTTTCCCTCTGTCTGTGTTGCTGGTACTTCTCCAGAAAGCATGGTCTCTGAATGTGCATGTCACTCCTTCATCACTTTGCAGGAACTGCTCTTTTTCTCCTACTTGTTCTCAGCTGTAGCAAATTTACGCATCAGGGTCGTTGTTCTTCAACTAACAGATCATCTCAGTTTTGTTGTTTAGGATGCCTAATTCCACAGTTAACACCCTCATGTAATGGATTATTTCACCAGAACCAGTGGAAAACAGTAAATCTTGAGTATTGTCTGCAGCTTTCTTCTCCTTCATAGTTTATATTTCTGTTTGATTCATACTGCTCCAGTGCCGTTGCATCTTTAGTATTTGTTTCTTCAGAAGTTAAATGAGATTATAGTTCATGTAAAAGTATCTCTTATTAAGATTCCTTAATGAAACCTTGTGTGTTTCTTCCTTTGTTTCAGCATCCTGGCATCTTTTTCCTCCTTATTTGCCAGTATGCTTTTACAAATATTTTTACAAAGGCATGATTTTTTAAGACAAATAAGTTTATTGCATAGGATACAAATGTGTACTTCATATCTTTGTGGCTGTTGATAATTCACTCCTGTTTGCAGGTTACTGCAATGTCTTTTAAGTGTCAGCGTTGTACAGGTAATAATTTAACTTTGAATATTTGACTGGAGAAAATCTGTAAATGCTTAGAGACAAGGTAAGGACAAATCAGAAATATTTGAAGAGTTTAGCTCTCCAAATGTCTACAAAACCAGCAATGAAATGCATCTTGAGCTAGAGAAATGCAGTTAGCAAGAAACTGCTTCAGTTCTAGCCATAAATACTTAGAGGTACCAGCACATCCTTGAGCAGTGTGGACAAAGCTGTGTAGTTAATGAGTCAGAAGTTGTGTGCCTGCAGGTGTAAAACACGAGGACAGCTCTGCCGCATGCACCCAGCAGCTGGGCTGCGTCTTGACTTCTGAAATTGAGAACCACATACATTATCTTGGCTTGTTACTCTTCTTTTGCTTGTAAACATAGTTGTAAACTTCTAGTTATTGATTTGATTTGATTTAATTTGACATTATTAAAAATGGCTCTGTTTTTGAGTAAATGGGCAATGAAGGGAGTAGAAGATAATCTTTTATAGAAAGCATTAGTTTCTGTGTATGAAATTTCTTTATATGAAGCATAGCAAAAATCATGTCATAGTCTGAGTAGCAGCAAGCTTTTTTTAAATCACCTTGTCATATATTGTGGTTGCAAAATGAAAAATACTGTCTCTATTAGTCTTCTGCAATAAGTTAATCCTTTAAACTGGTGACACATTGCAAAGAAAACTGCATCAACATGGTGAAAGTTCCTGGTAGAGATGAGGATGGTACAGCTGTACCAACATGAAGTTTGTGGTAGTCAGCGCAGCCTGAGAAAGCAGTTACAGTGACCTAGTCATCTATATTCAATGAATTTTTTTCTGGGCAGGATGATCAGCAGGACAGGTTTAGTGCTGCCTCCCCTAAAGCTTCTCCATCCCATGTCTTCCTCTCCAACTCTGCTTTCCCACAACTCTCCCTTCACTGCCAGGCATACCTCTCATTCTCATTTAAAGCAGCCCAACCCTCACCCTTCTTTTGCAGGCCCGGTGCCACCTGGCAAGGCAGAGGCTGCAACCTGACAGCCTTGGGAGAGCTGGAAGAGTGGGAAAATCTCTTCAGTGTGGGAACAGCTCACTGCAGCAGGAGCACAGGGCATTCTGCTGTACCCCAGCAGAAAACACCATCACCCTGAAAACACCTTCTGAGCCTTCACCTACATAAACAAACCAGTGATTCCCAATATCTGCAATATTACCTTTGGGTTTGTTTCTTTTTTTCTGTTTCAGAAAGGAAAAGGTCAAGAAATGTCTGCCAATTTAAAGTACCTTTCCTTGGGCATCCTGGTTTTTCAGACCACAAGTTTAGTGCTGACCATGCGCTATTCTCGGACGCTGAAAGAAGAAGGACCGCGTTACTTATCCTCTACTGCAGTAGTTATTGCTGAACTTCTGAAGATTTTGGCCTGTGTTCTATTAGTCTACAAAGACAGCAGTATGTGTCAAATTTTGCACCAAGTAATTTTCCTAATCAATATGCTGTATTGTAGTGGCAACTGCAAAGCAGCCATGTGAGTACAGGCATACAACAAAGCATTTCCCTTCTCCTTGTGTAAGAAATAGTCTTGGAAAGACAATAATCATACTGCATATTTGCTTGAGAGAATGGATACTGAGGAGGGCAGGAATGAATTTTATGTTAACATCTCAAAGTTGGTGTTTTCTCAGGCATTTTAAGAAATCTGTATGTAGAAGTAGGAAAAAATGAAAAGCTTTAAGTGTGTCCAAAGGATGAATGATAATTTAGAAACCAGTGATAAACAGCAGATGCAGAAGGGAAGAAGCAATTTCATTGTTACAGGAAGAATCATAGTTTAAGCCTAAAAAAAGAAAACTATATTCACATTTACTCTAGTTTTTATTTTGTATATTTAAAACTGAATTTATCTGGTTTCTGTTTGATTTTCAACAGCTTAAAAATGTCATTGCCTGTTCATAAATATTGATGACTCTGTAGGATTCTAAGTGTGCACTTTTTAGGTGGTACTCTTTGATGTATTATCTTATTGATAGAATTTCAATAAGTTTAACTCAAAGTATTATTGTTCTCATTCTGATATTCCAGGCTGCAGGAAGACACTTGCAGCCATATTTCCATAAGGAAATATACAAAGCCTATGAAAGTGAAACAAACATAGATGATATTTTCAGGTCTTGGTGTAGTGATAGCTATAAAAAGAGGCAACAGTTTAAGAACAGAACATTGCTGTTTCTCTTTTTTCCACTCCTTTCCTTTTAGTGAATGTCTATTTCTTTTACTGTTTCTTTGGGTAGAATGCAATTTACGGACTCTGAACAGAGTGCTACATGATGAAATCCTTAACAAACCCATGGAAACCCTTAAACTTGCTATTCCTTCAGGAATTTACACTCTTCAGAACAACTTGCTATATGTAGCATTGTCAAACCTAGATGCAGCCACATACCAGGTATTGCATATTTGGATTTCTCTGTAAGTTTAAAAAAAAAGAAGAAACAAGAAAACCCATGAATTGTGGCACAGTAGCAGTAACTGTTCTGGTTCTTCTAGGTTACATATCAACTGAAAATTCTCACCACAGCATTGTTTTCTGTGTCCATGTTGAGCAAGAAACTGGGTGTATACCAGTGGCTGTCACTCGTAATATTGATGACAGGAGTGGCATTTGTGCAGGTAAATATTTGCAGGTGATTTGTGGAGTTTTAATGTGTTTATTCAAGAAGCATGAATTTCTATACTGATTATCCAGCTTTCTGATTCTACCAGCTGCACACGAGCCCCAGAGTATAGTCAGGAGCTACGAATCACAGCTGGCCAGGTCTGGAGGACACCAGAAGTGGTTCAAAGGCAGAAGATAACACCTCTTTTGCAACCCAGTGCTCTACTATAGAATGTGACAGGGCCTCTGGAGCAACCTGCAAGTAATAATGATAGCAATTTTATTAGCACGTTTCTTCAGGCATTAGGAATTCAGAGATCATGTCTACCAGTGCAGGCTGTGTTCACTTTGTCATATGGATTCAGCATGGCAAATTTACTTTAGACTTATTTTAAAAAGCTAAATTGGCCCCAGTTCTCAATAGTGCAGGTATCAGAGTTGATAGTTTTCAGAGGGCAGGTTCGTAGGATAAGAGGATAAAAATTCTAAGAATTTTTAGCAGATTTTAGTATACCTGGAAATATTTTATTTTAAAATTTAAGAATTTGGAAAAAGATACAGTGATTAAGTGCAGTAATGAAAAATGAGAACAAAATACTCTGACAGTATTTAACAGACTCCTCAGAAAGTTTTTGTCCATGGCATTGCATTTTATTCAGATAGCCTTAGACACATTGCAAGATTTAACTGGTCTGCACAATCACCAAAGAGGGGCACATGAAAAACACAATTCATCCTATCTTAAAGACAACTGGTGTAAGTAATTTCCTAACTGTGCTTATATTTGTAAGGTGAACAACTGTTGAGTGGCACAAGTTGGTGGCAGAGAATGACCATGATAAGTCATACTGGGATTCACAAACAGTTCTTGCTTATAAAATATAAATCCTGCAGCTGTTTAAATTGATGAGTATTCTCCCAGTTCAGGCACAATTTTACTCCTTACAAATACATAGGAAAATAATTACAGCTTTGCAGTCCTTTAAAGGTATTTGTAGTGCAAAATACAAAATTTTTCAAGTATGTGATTGTCTTATTTAGTAACTGTTACTGTCTGTGGAAAACAAATTTGCATTTTGTAGATACTCATGACTTGATTTCATCAGTGAGTTTTATGTATTTATTTTTAAATCCAGTGGCCTTCAGACTCTCAAGCAACACCTGCTAAGGAGCACTCAGCAGGATCACAGTTTGTAGGCCTGATTGCAGTTCTCATAGCGTGCTTTTCTAGTGGATTTGCTGGAGTTTATTTTGAGAAAATTTTAAAAGAAACTAAGCAGTCTGTGTGGATCAGAAACATTCAGCTTGGTAAGTTTAATTTTAATCATCTGTTAGAGATACTGCATTCTGAAGCATTAAGACAATTGTGCAAAATAAATGTATAAATAAAAAATACCACCAACATTTTAGTGTGCTACATCTAAGTTATTTTAAAATCAAAATTCAAACTCTGCTAGAGGCAATTATAGGCATTTCTTTCTGATTTCAGTCTAGTTCTTGATTTACTTTGTTAATATAATAACTGTACATTTGTGCAGAAACTGTTAATTGAATTTTTTTTACTATTTTTTAGAGAATGTAGGAATATTAAAACGAAATACATTTCCAAGTTAGTGTTTTGAGATGTTTTAAGATTAATGTATTTTTTCCTCTCGTGTCTGGGTAGGCAGCTTTTTGTATTAAAAGTGCAAGCTATAAAATCTGCTTTGTTTGTGAACAAAGTGGAGGTAATTATTTACTGTTATTTCAGTACCAAAGGTAATTTTCTTTTGTGTGCATAATCATTGAGGAGAGGCATATGGAAAATACCAGTTCATCTTAACTCTTTGTACAGCTGTACCTACAGTGC
Source organism: Melospiza georgiana (assembly GCF_028018845.1). NCBI lineage: Eukaryota > Metazoa > Chordata > Aves > Passeriformes > Passerellidae > Melospiza > Melospiza georgiana. The sequence continues at coordinate 13,249,432 of NC_080438.1, read as the reverse complement.
ACCTATCAGCGTGCATCACATTATATTCACATCACCTATATTAACATACATTAACCACTCTAGTCTTCACCTACCTTTTGTAGGCAAAATCTATTTATGGCACATTTGAATGAGTGCACTGAGCAGAATTTCACCTTCCCAGTGCCTTAGGATGGACTAGGAATCAAATCCACAGTGTAAAGTTAAGTCATGAGATGATTTGGTGGATCAGAGCTGTGTGGAGAGTGGTAGAATGTAGCACAGTACTATAAGAACAGGAGATGGTGTGGCTTCTTTTTTAATTAGTTAGTTGGTCAATAAGCCATCATTTTTTTTTTTCCTTTACTTTCTTACTACTGTATTTTGATTATAAATGGTTTCAGTTAAAAAAGCAGAAGTTAATTTTGAATACATTCAAACATTTTTATATGATCATAAGTGTTAGCCAGACATTCATAAGGAAGAGCTCTGAAGTAGAGCTTTTCTTAAAACACAAGCAAAAAACCTGCATGTCCAACCAGGTTTTCATTTTCCTATCCATAGAGAATTATTAAAACTGTAGAAAATAATGGGAAAATAAATTAGAATTGTTTTAAAAATCAGTTTTTAATGCACACCAATACTATAATAAGGATGTATGAATAGTTTATTGTACTTCTTTATCTTAACAGATTAATTGGAAATGACAAGTAAATGGTTTAATCTGAATGATAACTATGTTTTTAGTTTTGCCTACAAAAAGAATTATTTCTTGTCAAACAGAAGTTGTTATTTTGTTCAAAACAATTCTGGCTTTTTCAGATGCTGAGAAATATGATGAAAATAACCTTTTCTCAGAGAAGGAATAGAAAAAAGTGTTGCCCCTTTCATGCTCAGGACTATAGCAGACATAATCACAGAGCAGCTGCTGACATGCTTGAGGAATTAGGAAAAGCTTCCCATTTGATAGAAGAACAATGGACTCACCAAATTAAAAACTCCACAGTCTCACCTCAGATTCAGCTTTTGACATTATGTCTCTACTAGTAAAAATTCATTGTGTTTGAGACTGGCTCAGGAGAATCCCATTTCAACGATCCTTGTCTGAATTGGCAAACTGCTAATTGCTGCTCCTGCTGTGCCAGAGACCTTCTATTCCACTGAGAGTTTTCCCTGTTTTTCTCTCCAGGTTATACAGGGTGACTTCAGCCTTCAGTCATTACTAGTTTCAGGAAAACTGAAATTGCATTTAAGTGAATTTTGCTATATGCCATAAACAAAAATCTCTCCATTCCAGTAGAAAGCAATGGAAGATAAGTATATAAGGATATCTTTATGGAAACAATCAAAACTTGTTTCAGATGTGGAGAATAGCTTTTAAAAGAGAACAGCAAGCTGATTGCATTTGGATGTGATGGTATTGCAAGTGACGGTCCAATTTTAAAATCGGAAATGCATGAGCAGCCTTTAAGGACAAGGAACCTGTTTGCATGTTTTTCACCTGAAGCTTTTAAACCAATCTTGTACTTTCAGGGTTTTTTGGTAGCATATTTGGACTGATGGGTGTTTACATTTATGATGGAGAACAACTGTCAAAGAATGGATTTTTTCAAGGATACAATAAACTTACTTGGGTGGTGGTTGTTCTACAGGTGAGACCTCGTGTTCCATGTTTCTGTGAAGGCACTCAGGGATTTACTCTTTTATAAATAACTGTGGAAACTAATGGGTATCCTTGAAGGTGCTGAGAATTCTACAGTTGAAAGTCTGATTTATCATTATTATCATACTCTGAATGAAAATCTGGAAGTATGTAGCAAGTATGTGATTAAGTATTGTGCAAATTAAAAGCACGTAAGCATTATTTATTTTGTGATGTTTAAATTTATCTCTCTATATGCCCTTCCCCATGTGACTAAAAATGTACAGTACAAGCATTTCCACTCATTTAATGGTGGTAATGTGATCAACAATTTCTTTAATGGGGAAAGAACTACTCCTCCAATATTTATTGTCAACTGTATATATTCCTAATATAAAATAAATGTATTGCTCCTCAACACAGACAAAAGCTTTTCCTAAAGTAGGTGCATGGTGTCAAAACAGATGCTCTCAGTCAAATTATCAGTTTGTGAATCCAAACCTTGCTGTTTTTCCAGGCACTTGGAGGGTTGGTGATTGCTGCTGTTATAAAATATGCCGACAACATTTTAAAGGGATTTGCAACTTCTCTCTCCATTATACTGTCAACATTGATCTCCTATTTCTGGCTGCAAGATTTTGTCCCTACAAGGTAGGAATTATTTTCCATGTTTACTAAAAAAAAAAAAAAAAAAAATAGTTGAAAATTTACTGCTTACCAGATATAACTGCGAAAATAAATAAAAGAGAAATCCCATCCAAGCCGCACTTCGGAATGTCTTGCGCATCAAGGTTTAGCCTCATCCCGTAGCTAACAGTGAGCTTCTCAGACGGGTGAGCAGCCGCTGCCTCGGGGCTCCCTGCGGCTGCTGCCGCTGCCCGGGGCCGCTCTTCGGGCCGGGCGCGCCCCCTGCGGGCACCGCGCCCCTGGCCCGGGCTGCGGCTGCTCCGGGACCCGGGACTGCTCCGTGTCCCGCGCTGCGGGGCCGGGACCAGGGGCTGCGGCTGCTCCGTGTCCCGCGCTGCGGCCCGGGACCAGGGGCATCGCCTCTGTGCTGCCTTTCATCGCCCGCAGCACAGGCTCTAACACAGGTGACTGCCGTCACGCACCCATGGAAGTGACGCTGCAGCACTGAGTTGCCCAAGGGCAAGCAGAAGCCCAAAGGCAAAGCCGTTTCTAAAGGCAATGCCACATCTTGTAGTGAGAACAGCCAAGAAAGAAAAGGAAGTCCTTGCTCCATTCTTCTAGGCCCTGTACACTGTCCTGATGCTTTGGGGATCAGACACTGGTGGCTCTGTGTGCCACAGGCTTTGTACATGGGTAGGTTGAGAACACTGCTTGTCTTGGCAGTGCATGTTCCTATATGGAGTGTAGAATTAATAATCCCACTTCCAGGTGTAGGAATAGGATTTTACTTATGACTGACCAACACTCCTTGCATATGTTACATGTACTCATAACACCAGAATATTTTGAATAATATTTATGACTTTTGTATCTGGTACAAAGAAACATCTTTTTATCTAAAAAATATATATTTGCAATACTGTGTTCCCTTTTATCCTTACCCATTCTGTGATTCTGTATTATCAGGACTTAAGCATTCAAAAAAGGAAATTGAATAGCTGTTTAGTCTTAAAAAGTGGAGGACATTGAACTTAAATTATAAGTAGATTATATTTGTCCCATTAAAACAAATGTGGAAAGTGCTTTAAAAATTTCTGTGTACTCAAATGGAAAATTAATAAGTAACTTAACAGCTTCTGCAAACATGTTGAAAATTAAATACAGCCAAGTAGCAGTAGGTAGAACTTGAGGTGATCCTATTTAATAAAACTTGACTAACTTGAGTTAATCAAACTTAATCTTTAGTACCTTGTTTATGCTAACAATGCATTTGAACTGAAACTGTGCAATTGTTTCTGTCACATCAACAGTTTTGATGGGGTAATCGATGTAAAGTACTTAAATGCTTGAATGTATTGCAAGGGGCCATGTCTCAAAACAGGTTAAATGTATTCTCTGAAGGATTATCATATCATATGCCACAGTTTTTTTAGCATTTGCTTCAGAAGATGAAATTGTTGATGATGTCATGTCCGTGAGGAGATTCTTTTCTAAAATATGTACTGATTGTCTCCTAGCTTTGGTTATTTGGTATCAGACTTTAACTATCAAAAAAACTTGAAAGACCAAAATGTCACAATAGAAAAGATGCCTTTATTGTGTTTTCATAAGACAGATCTTTCTGTATCTGACAAAAATTAAATTATACTGACTTGCCAACTGGTTCTTGGGCAGCAGTAATTTATTTTGACATAAGCTTTGGACTTCAAAGCAAACACAGCTCAAACAACATGATGTATGTAGTATATGAATGGGTGGGTAACCCCAGAAACTGCTTTTCTTCAGCCCCTGATTCCATTTTGCATAAATCTTTAGGTAAAAGTTTAAGGGAAAAAGGATTGATCTGATTGCTTTTGGAAATTCCATGAAAGTGTAGTTTTAATTTTCAGAATATGTTAGTATAATGATACATGAATTTGCAGTTACAAGTTTCTTACCTCAAAAACTTTGTGCATCCCCCTAAAAGAAATGCATACAAATTATTTTGGTCTTTATCAATTGGACAAATATAATTTATCTTTCTGTTTTCCTCATGGAAAAATTTTCTTTCTTTTGATTGTATTGCATAAATAAATTTGCATCAACTAAAACAAACTTTTTTTTTTCATCCCTGTTCTATTCAGTGTCTTTTTCCTCGGAGCCATCCTTGTAATAGCAGCTACTTTTCTATATGGTTATGATCCCAAACCTGCAGGAAATCCCATTAAGGCATAGCAGACTTCCTCATCAACCTGCTTCTCGAGATCATGCACTGGGGGCCTTGCTAGCACTGGCATGTGGGAAGTGTCACTGTGCACTGCCAGGGAAGGATGACTGCCCTGCATCTATTGAAGAAATGCTGAAGAGTAGTTCTGAACAGCCAGAGGGGTTACAGGTGGAGGGTGATGCTGTCTGCAACTGATGGGGGGGGAAATGTCAGGGGAATGCCCAGTGCAACTTGCTAATAAAAACTTGAAAGAACCAAAAGTTTCCAAGAAACTACAATTAGGAATGTTTACACCTTTGACTGAGATTGCATCACAAGAATTACTGTATTGACTGCTGCAGAAATATGTCCTATGCACTCTTTAAAAGAGCACACGACAACATTGTCAGATTGTATGTTTTTGCTATTCAATTCTATTTAATCTTAGTAAATATGTTTTTAACTGTTTGTCTATTTACGTGAAATGAGCAGAAAGTCATAGTTCTAAAGTGATGGTTCTAATTAGGTACTCCGTATTAAAACTGAAAATTGAAGTATGATTGAAAGACACTTTCACAATATCAAATATTTTTATATTTTTAGAAGGCTGATTTAATAACAGAAATCTGTTATTAAATGATAGTATTTTAATTCTGTTGCTTCTATAAAACTGTTGTAGGAATGTTAACATTCTCACTGAAATACAAAGGGAGGAATACTCCAGCCTTCATCAGCCTGTAGTGTTGGAGCAGATGGAATAACTCTGGGAACACAGGCTGGAGGTTACTGTGCTAACCTGGGAGCAGCAGTAGGGATGTGATGGCTGCTTGCTCAGATGTGATGTTCATTCTTTTTTTTTTTTTTACTGATTATAAATCAACTTTTTGGTAGAATCTTAAAAGTAGTTTTTGTGCTTTAAATCGCCTCTGAAGATTTTTTTTAAACCATGATTTCAAAAGACAAAGAGCTCATAATAAGCATTTTAAAGGCATTATCATTGTCTGTAACAGCTCCATCTGGAGATATTATGGTATGGCATCTGTATACTGTACTGTACTTTATTACAGAGGTGTTTTTTAAACAAGTGTTGTTTACTCATGAACTCTTCCAGGCTTTTTCTGTATATTTCTATGTAATGGTTTAATTGGAGTCTTGGTGGGGTTTTTTAAATTATTATTATTTTGTTCTGAGAGTCATTGAGCCAACAGATTAAAATGGGTTCTCTGGACCTATTTGTTCTAATAGTGGAATTACTGTAATAGGAAGTATAATTAAAAAGCAATTAATTGTGCAATAGGTAAATATAAAAGCATGCTGTTATTCTGTTTAAAGCAAAAAAAAAAAAAACCTACACAAAGAAACTTTGCTGCAATTATATTAATTAGACTGTTATGAACACTTGCATATAGTCAGAAACACTAAAAAAATCTGCAACTAATAAACAAAAAAAAACTGTCTTAAAAATCATTGGTTTTCAGGTTCACAATGGATGTTAATGTCGAATGACTCATGTGACACCTGTGATGGTGCATTTATATAAAAGCATTTTGGGAGTCCCTTACCAGTAGAATGGCAAGTGGTAAAAATGTCTTTATTCCTTTCTTCCCTGCCACCACTCCCTCCATTCTCTTTCTCACATCTGTCTTGTACTAAAGAAAATGTGTAATAGAAAGGTGTTTTAAAATGTTTACCGAAGTACCTCATCTGATTGACCAGGAGATTCTGTAGGAGTGCTCTGAGATGTCTCAGTGAAGTATTGTAAATGAGAAAGGAAGAATTCCACTGATGTCAATCAAGTAAAAATGGTTTCTTTCTTCTGTTAGCAATTACGTGTTTTATCAACATTTTGTTTGTTTGTCTTATCAGAGCAAGACATTAAAGAAATATCAGAGCTCTGCCTAGAGCTTGTTAAGCTTTGTGAACTTTGAATCTGTCCCAGCATGTTGTAATTGCAGTAGCTTTGCTACTTGGCAATCAAAGCTATCTAAATGGGCATTCTGTGTTAATATTAAATCTTTTACACGTAACATTCAATGTGGCACAATCTTTGAAAAGTCACATTTAGCCATGTCCCCCTGCAGTGCACCCTGAGGTAAGGTGTGTGCATAGAGCAGCAGCTCACGGCAGTGCCAAGCACAGAATGGGACCTGCACAGCTCTGAAATGAGGTGGGAGGTGTTGGTGGCAATCTCTCAACTGGAGTTTGGCCCTACACAGGAATACTTTTGATTTCTTGAATCACAGTAGTGGGAGTGTTCAAGTGATATAATTGGTAACTTTCTTTTAAAAAGTCTCCAAAAAACATAAAAAGCAGGTTGAGAACACTTTAAGCCAGTTGTACTGGAAGGGACCAAAAAAGCCAAATAATTACCCCGTGGCAGGAGCTCTGTGACATGTAGCCTGGTTTTAATATTTCTGGTACACCTGTCAATATTTGCCATGATGTTTAAAGGAAGGACCAGGCATGTGTCCTGGTCTTTCCTTTTCCCTTTTTGCTTTGGAATAGAATGCCATGCAGCTTTGGAAAACTGCCTGCTGTACTAAGGAACAGTAGCTCCTTTCTGTAAAGGAACAGTCGCTCCTGCCTGTAAATCAATGACTTCCATGCTTTCACTTGACAGCCCAATTCTGTTTTCCAGCAGAAGGATAGATCTCCTCACAGACTTGTTGCTGAAAAGTGATTTTGCATTTTTAGCTGTGTTTCCTCACAGAGAGGAAAGGCTCTTCTCTGAGGTGTGGCTCTGGGCAAGGGGAGGCAGCACTTGCTTTGTGAGAACAGAAAGGATTTCAGGAGGGCTTACTGATTTCTGTGACCTTTGCATTGGGGAGCATGTGCACATTTTCTCACTGAGATACTTCTGGATTTGGATTTTTATTTTTTTTAAGTAGCTTTAAGTCTATAACTCATTAACTAACCAAAGAGTAATAGCTAGCACAGAGTTTTGGGAGGTAGTGGATAATGTACTTTGAGTTTGCCCTAAAAGCAAATGGTGTAGGAGTCTAACTTCCCAAAAATAAACTTGTCTTTCTGAACTATTTTCTGACTTTTAGACAATGGTTTTGTTAGTTTAGTTGTATATTTAGGAGGCTAACCTATACTTAGCAGAATTTTGTTTAAATATTTATAAAGTTATAGAAGTTATAGCTAGCTATTTATTTGCAATAACTTGAATTATGTGATTTTTCTTTCTGGACTTATATGTTGGGTGTACTAGTATTTATTGAATGCTTGGATATTTGGTAGTTTTATTTGAGAATCTCTGGGATACATGGTAAATGGTCAAATAACAATAAACTTAGGACTATATTCAAAGCAAAAGATATCGGTTCAATGGTGAAAAAAATTGAGTGTAATAAAGTAAGATAAACTTTTCTTTCAATATTATATTTCTAAGCAATCCACAAGTGCCCAAAAATGTATTCTCAAAGAATTCAGATAATTCTCAAAGAGTTCAGGTAATTGTATAGTTTTATTCAACTTCATTGTTTTAGATAAACTTTAAGAAAACCTCCCTTTCTATTTGTTTCAGTAAAGGGTAGATTAATGTTCTAGATTAAACTTCTATAGTGTAACACCTTTGGTTATTTACTACAATGTTTTAGTAACTATTATGTTATTTTTCCTCAAAAAGCCAAAACAATCTCATTTTGCTTATGTTTCATGTGCATACAGGCCTCTCACAGGCTCTTAGTAGTACATAATTCTTTTGTATGTGTTTTTAACTTATTTTTGTGGCTGTAATTCAAAATACTGTAATAGACTTTGTTAATTTTTTTAATTGATAAATGAAACATTGCATTTTGTTGGTTTTTGGTTTTTGTTGTCAGTAACTTTCATATTTGAATGTATTTCCTGATCAGCCCTGCATGTTCTGTTGTATTTAAGCAATTGGCATTTTCCAAATTTGAATTTGTTGCTTGTTTCCTCCTGGTGACAATGTTTCTTGCTGGATATTATGTTGAGGAGGATTATGCATTCCTTTCATATCTGAAATCTGTGTTCTCTATGTTTGTGAGAATGAGTTATTAAAAACCAGTAAAAGGGTTTTTTTGTGTATTAGAAAGGTAACAGTTATGTATAAGATGGTATTATAGCATATATGTGTAATTTGTCATTACCTAAGATGGTGCATTACTGTAAGAAAGTCCAAATATTGTTTCCTTGCCTTTGTTTTAATTGTTCTTTTCATTTTTAATGCTGATTAATTTCCAGAGGAAGAGTCCTGTTCTTTCCAGGTAAGCTCATTGTATGTTTTTAGGTATCTAGAATTAAGACATTCTATAAAGAAAAATTTGGGGCAAAATGCAACGAAATATGTGGAATTGATTAGACTATATCTTCTGCTTCAGTTACTGTCCAAAGTTCTGTTCAGTTGAATTCTTAGGTTTCTGTAAGTATTTCTCAGCTGAATTTCTAACTCATTCTAGAAGAAGAAATAGTGTCCTGACTTGCCATTCAGTGCTTTTTCTTGCTCTTGAATGTCTGCTGCACATTTGCATCCAAGAGTAGACATGGCACATTAACTTGTCTGCAACCTCCCATCATCATTCTGACTGTAATTAGAAATATTAATTTCATTAGTGATTTATAGCTCAGTAAGAATTGCTTATATGCTAAGCATATGTTTGTATTTCCTGCCATGATTTTTTTAGATTTTTTTAAAACTTTGTCCTTGTTGTCAATATATGAGCCCAAATATAGTATTCAAACATTGTAGCAAAAATTTTAAGGTAGTCTTACTTTTTTACACGTTGATATTCATGTTTGATTACACTGAATACAGTTCTAATGTATGGTGTTTCCAGGCAATTTGGAAATGGTTATTTTTTTTGGTCTAACACTGCTGAGCACTGGAATGCATCTTACAGGACCTAACACAGTCCTTCTTTTAATCCATATTAAGATAAAATACTGTATTTTTTTTTCTTCTATATGAGTAGATAATGCCACTATAGTAATAAAGTGGTTGAAATTAAGCATTGGCTTTATTAGGAATATGATTAAAAACTGTTTGAGAGCTTTGTTAAAAGGAGAGGCTTGCCTTATGCACGTGCTTCTTTTTGACCATTGTGTCATGATTTCTTGCAGTGTTCTTGTGATGCTCTTCTGGTCTGAAACCCCAGATGTGCCCTGAACCAGGGGTGGTAGGGAGCACCTGAGTGTCAGTACCAAGTTATAGTGTGGGGTGTGGCTGTAAAACACTGTAACACTGTAAGAGCCATGAATAGCTGTAATTTACAATATGTCAAAGACCTGAACAGAGTTCACAAGCAGTTTCTGTAGATGATGGATAACGTTTCTCTGCCCGTTCTGCAGACTCATATAATAAAACTGGGTCATTTCACTAGCAGTTTTCAGGACACCTCATTTCTATCAGTTTCTTTTGTCAATTTTGCCCTGCTCTGAATGTTAACATGCAACACGATTTAAATTGAAAGTTTTATGCTATTAGGTAACAAATTAATGATTCCTTATCTAGGGACATTGTTCTTCAAGCTTGGTGTAAAGGCACTCCCTGAGGAATCTTACCTGAAACTAGTGAAACCATCATCTGCCTGTGCCTTGGAATACCCTTAGGGAGATAAGTACTCTGTCCTTTTTCATCCCTCTTCCAAAATGATGGTAATGACTTCTACAGCTAGCAGGTAGTAGTATTTACTTAGTAGAGAGGGTTGAACACTGTGGGTGTTTAGACATTACAGACAGTTCTTGTTTCTCTTACTCAGGAGTCTGTGTTAATAATGTTAAATATGAAGGTTAATGTTATGTTAATATATAAATTAAATAATGTTAGAGCAGATTATGTCGGGACTTGTATAGGTGAGTGGAGTTTAATATTTGAAGATATGTAGCTGGCTGAATTTCATGACAGCAACAGCAAATATATTCTACATTCTCGAGTTTATTTACATTCTCATTATTTGAATCATCTGCTCTGTCTACATGAGCAAACTTGATACTTAAATGCATTTTGACATCAATAACAGGTGTTGATCTAATATGAAGGTGTGGATAGAAAACCATCTTGTCAGCCTAGTTACCAAATTACTTTGCTGATGTTGTAGTTGTGTTGACTTTTGAGGTGAATCCCTTACATGTCACCTCCATGTCTGTGTGTGACTTTCCCACCAAAATCAAACAACCCTCTGAGGAATGGACTTGAAACTATGCCAGCATCTTTGGACCCCTCTCCTTTTCAAGTAGAAGTGGGACAGAATTGTCAAATACTTCATGTGACACCCTGATACTTGTAACAAATGACTGATAATAGCAAACATCCCAGACCCACTGGACACACTCTTGGTTTCGTGAGCTGGAGTTGGCTTGTCTTTGTCTAGATCCATTGGTCTGAGTAGGGCTGTGCATCGGTGAGTTCTAAATTCCTTAAAAGGTGCATTATGATGAGATAAGGGGTGGTTAAGGCTAAGGGTTTAACCTAAGTCCCCACGATCCTAAGTGGTGAGTGATTGACACCCGTTTGCTAATGCAGTGGGAGCTGCGGTGCCACTCTGTACCTCAGGGATAAGTTCCACTGTTGGTAGGGACAAAAAGCTGTTCCTGCGCAGCTGAGGTTTTGGGGGAAACAGGGATGTCACAGGAGCTGGGGAGATGGAGATAAGCAGCAAGAGGACTGAAAGATGGAGGAGTAAGAGCACAGAGAACAGACTGATACATGGATACAGCCATGGAGACTTGTGTCTGTATCATGAATGTAGTGGTATGTAATGGACAGTTGTAGCTCCTTAGTGATGCCAGTCATCAACAGCGGATGAATTTATAAGCCACAGAAAACCCAATAATGCCAGCAACATGTTTCTAAAAGATTCTCTCGACTAATGGGCACGCTGCTATGGGGAAGCTGATCCTGTTATCTTGTTACTTGTAGGCGCTGTGGTGAAGCACAACCTGGGATGACCTGCCCTTTTGAAGGTGTTAGAGCTTTCATAAGCTAAGTTTAAAGCTTGATAGTAAGAAAGAAGAGTATCTGTCTCCAAGCTGGATCATTATTGTGGATCATCTCTGTTTGTGTACTCTGGCTCTAGAACTGTCAGGTATATCCCGTACTAACTGCCTTCCTTTGGTCCTTTTTCCCGGGCGCCTCAGCAACTCCAGGAGGGAGGAAGCGGGGCCGGGTGTTTCGATTCGGGAGGGACGGGTGATGCTTGGGGGGACCAGATGAGAACCTGAGGTTCCTGCGGGGCCGCGCTGGGTGCTTTAGCCCGTGGCGTTGTCAGGCTGGGGGTGCCGAGTGGCGGAGGCTGTGGGGGCCGCACAGCGGCGCCGCTGCCCGCCTCGGCCCGCACTTCCCGGTGCTGCTCTCCCGGGTCGGCCTGCACTTCCCGGCGGTGGCCCCGCTCTCCCGGCTCCGCCCGCACTTCCCAGGGCGGGGGGAGCGCCCCGCACACGTGACCGGCGCGCGGCCAATGGCGCGATCGCGTGATGCGCAGCGCCAGCTGCGCGCGCGGTGGGGCTGCGCAAGATGGCGGCGGGCGCGTGAGGGGTGGCGGCGGCCGCGCCGGAGGGACGGAGGGAGCCGAGGCCCGAAGGGAGCCGGGAGGGGCCGCTGGTGCCGCCCCCGGGGTGCGATGGTAAAATGACCCAGGCAGGGAAGAAGAAGAAGCGCGCCGTGAACCGCAGCATCATGCTGGCCAAGAAGATCATCATTAAAGACGGCGGGACGGTGAGGCCGGGGGCGCGGGACGGCCCGGGGGACGGCTGGCCGCGGCGGCGGGCCCCGGGCTGTGTGGCGGTGCGGGGCCGGCCCCGGACGGGCAGGGCCCGGTCCGGCGGGGGTCGGTGGGCCCGCGGGCCTCGGGCGGCCGCGCCTGTGTCGATGGCGGTGCCCTCACGGGCGCCGCAGCCCCGATGGCCGCGCACGGCAGCTCGGGCCGGTGTTCGCGGGGCCCCAGAACACCTGTGAGCGCGTCGGGCCGCTGTGCTCCGCCCGTAAGCGCAGTTCGTGCCTCGTGTGGGCCGGGTTTGGGGTCCGGGAGCGACTGCGGCCTCAGGCGCCGGGCACGGCGGGTCGTTAGGGCCGGCCGAGGTGAGCGGGGCATGGCCGAGCCCACCCGCGCCGAGCGCGGCTCCCCTGAGCGGCGGCTGCGGGGCACGGAGCGCTGTGCCCGCGGTGCCCCTGGCAGACAGAACCGAGAGCGGGACTGACACCAGCGCCTGAGCGGTTCCGCAAAGGGCGCCTGGGAGAGAGGCTTTGTGGTTCTTACCACTGTTTTGCTTCCTCGTAAATACGTAAATTCGAAGAAGAAAGGAAGTTGTTAAGTGCTTTGGCTGCTGGAGCTTGGAGCTGGTTTGGGTGTGTTTTCTGGTTTTTTGTAGTTGTTTTTTTTGGGTTTTTTTTTTTTTTTTTTGCAGTGATGGGTGCCATTACTTCCAATGTATCATTGCCCCTGGATTTTTTCCACTTTGTAACACTATGTAGCTTCGATGTGCCCTGTTCTAAATACATTGGCTTTATTTCAAATAAAGAGACGTCTTCACAGACTTCAGTTTGTCTTTTTGGAACAGTAATGGAGAAGAGACAGGTGTGAGAGTCACTGTACTTGTTCATCGAAGTGGCCAACTGGCTGGACTACTGAAGTGTTAGGAAGCAAAATTAATTCTGGTATTGGTTGTTGGTGTTTTCCTGGATGTGTTTCTGCTGTTTTTAAAGATAGAAATGTATGAGATTACCTTGTACAGATGTTAAATGCAAGTATTTTATGTTGAGTAGTACAAGCAGAGTAAATGTCACTCAGTGCACATGCTGCTCCATAATTTCTCTGGGAGTATCATTGATTAAGATACAGTGTGGTGCCAAGCGTCCCTAACCGCTCAACTTTAACTTCCTTTTGCCCAGAGAGGAGAAAGTATGTTACAATAACTGCATTCCGTGATGCTTTCAGTACATCAGTTTCAAAAGCTGAGTGCCAACTCAGCTTTTGAAAGCTGAGTTCTGTATTAATCTAATTTTTGGAAATCACGTAAAAATGAGCCATAAACATTACATGAAGGTATGTAGATTGTTGTTAGGCAACAAAAACTTCCACTTGTGATACTTTCTGCCTTCAAATAAATGTTGTAGAAAATATTTGTCTTAAATACATATTTTTAAGTTATGATGTTTGATATAAGAGTGTTCTTTATAGCGACAGCAGAAACTTAGTGCATGGAATTTTTTAATATTTGCTGGAATGTTAAGCTGGACTTCAGTGTCCTCAGCTGCTTCATTTGTTACCCAGTGTGGTGTGTGACATTGTGGGAAACAGGTACCTGGAAATGGCCCCCGTGTCTTCAGTGTTTGCCACTGGCAATCCAGTCATTAATCAAGCATCTTGGTGCAAACTTTCCAGCCTGATTGGTTTGTTTTGGAGCTGTTTGACACCAGACCAAATCGTGTGAGCCAGAATGGGTAATGTACAGATGGTTCAATGAGACAGTGGCACAGGCAGAAAGAGTTTCTGATTGGAAACCAAAAAAAACCCCAAACAAGCAGAAAGGAAAACCCACCCATTGTTTCTGCAAAGCCTCTCTTCCCACTGCAGTTTCTGCCGGCTCTCCGTGACAAAAGAGTGGGTGGTGCAGGAGCTTGGGTTGCTGCTGGGTGATATTTTTGTGTTTTTCTATTTGCAGCTTTAGTAGCTGTGTCACAGAAAGAATGTGTAATGGTGTGTTGTACTCAAGTGTGTGTTGTCAGATTTCACCAAAGGAGAGGCAGTAACACCAGTGATGTGGTTTCATGGAATCACAAATGGTTTGGGTTGGAAGAGACTTTTAAGGATCATCTATTTCCAACCCCCTGCCATGGGACAGGACACCTCCCGTAGACCAGGCTGCTCAAAATCCACCTGGCCTGCCCCTGAGCACTGCCAGGGGTGGGGCAGCCACAGCTTCTGTTTCAACACTTCTTTTTCCCCAACAATTTTAATTTTTCCTTCCTTTATGTATTCATCTTGTGTACAATGATGCATTTTTGAAGCAGGCATGAAATGAACTAGAGATTAGGACTTCATTTGGTACTTCTTTCCTTTCCAGCAGAGGAGCAGCAGCTGTGGTCTTACACACAATACCTTTGCTGCTTTTGTGGTTGTTCTGTTGTTGTCAGATGTGTGTTTGTGGGCTTGCCTGGCATGTACACTTTTTATCAGTGGCATGAGTGACAGTACAAAGTGTTTGATTTAAGGCATCTCCTCTCTAACCAGAGGAAGAGGCATTCTTGGAGCCCTGTTTGTGCAGCAATGTTAGCCAGGCACAGATGTGCTCTGCTCTGGCTGCAGGGGACACAGGAGGGTTGCTGTTACTGTGATGGGAACATCTCAGTTCCAGCTTGTTCTCACAAGGACTCTGCATCTTTTCTTTCCAGTCTGGGGCCTTGTGCTTCGGTTGCACTCGTGCCATTGCACTGCACCGTGCTGGCCCGTGAGGAGAGCACGGGGGAGGTGTGAGGGGTACAGCAGGGCTGGGCACCCAGCACCTGCACTGCACCGTGGGCTCTGAGAGCCTCAGGCTGCCACTGAGACCCTGGGGACTGAGTGCTTGCAATGCATCTTCATACACTGCCCTGTGACTGCTTATCCTCCCCATGCTCTCTGCCTCAGAAGCACCCCTGCTGCTGATAGTTGCCACCACCTTTAAAAATGAATGTAGAGGTGAGGATCTCAATGGGACTGAATGACTTCTTATCTTTTTTAATAGATAAGAACAAATAACAGTGCCTGAGATAAGTGAGCACTAGCAACAGGAAAGCAGGGAAGTTGCACCATAGTGATCTAAGTGTCACTTGTGCTCGTTGTTGTCAGCGTGTTGGGAAGCTCTGTGGGGCAGCTCCCAGCTGGGTGCCCTGGCAGGGGCAGCAGTGAGCGGCTGAGGCTCTCAGGGCAGCAGCAGCCACTGCCTTTGTGCTGCCGTGGGCCTTGGTGCCGGTGCTGGGCACAGATGGAGTCACTGGTGTTTGCTGGGAATGGCGTGCCCTGACCCCCACGCTGGGAGGGCTGGGACGGTTTGGGACACCTCCCTGACTGTCTGCCAGGCCTGGGGGGTCACCAGCCAGCAACATGACAGGGATCTATCAGAGTGAACCTGATTTCATGAGACTGAGTCAAACAGCTAACATTGATATTGCAGTTTGTGCAGAGCTGGATGAATTTTTAACCCAAAGCTAAAATAAGGATTGTGGGTGGAAAGGGAAAGGAATTGTGGGAAGAGAGGATAATTATAGCCACTCTCTGTACCTACAAAGACTGTTAATTTACATCCTTGGGAGAGTGGGCAGAAAAAACAGCAGAAATATTGGTATGGTGTATCTCTGTTTATTGAAGAGGCCTTGGGAAAGAAAAATAGCACAGTGCTGAGCTGCTTTTGTATTTCACCTTTTACAGACTGTTATGGTTACTTTTGAAAATTATCATATTGATTAATTAAAAATTATCTTATGATCTTATTTAGCAATAGGAGTGAGTAGGCAGTGAGGTTCTCTGTATTTATTTCCTACATTTTTCTATGTTGGAAATATTGGAAGTATTACCTAACTGCAAGTTAAAATTGTGTAGTATTTGAGGCTGGAAGGCACCTCCAACATCACTAATCCAGCTGCCCCAGTCTCTTACCCCAGACAGGGGCAGCTGGAGCAGTTTGCTCAGGGCTGTGTCTGGTGGGGTTTGGAGGTTGGCAGCTCCACACTTCACTGATTAGCCTTTTTCAGGAAGGGTTGCTTTTCTGAGGTTCAAGTATAATTCCTTGTATTTCAGTATATGCCTGCAGTCCTGTCACTGACACTTCTGAGAAGAGTCTGGCTCTTGTATTTACTACTCCATGAGCTGCTTACACACTGGGATTGGTAAAATCCCAGTGAGCCTTCTTGGGAGGCAGCTGAGGTCCTTAGCCTGTGTGTGTGCTCAGTGTAGATGCCAGGTCTGATCACATCAGGGCCACTCTGTTAGTAACTCACCTTGGCACAAAAGCAGCAAAGCAGATGTTAAGGCAGCGCTTCCAAGGTGAAAGAACATGTATGAAATTTCTGAGGAGTTATTCATGCTGCTTTCATATGAGAATAATTAGTGAACCCTATCCTTAATTTGCAGATGTTGAACTGTGGCATGTTGTTTGACAGCATTTACAGAGTCTACAAGATGAGCAGGTTTTCCCACCCATTCTCTTTTTGTTCTCTTCAAAAAGCTGATTCTGATTCTACCTAATCACTGAGAATTTCAAGTTTCTTTTGTCAAATCTTTTATCTGCATCTCTTCCTGCATTTGAAGCACACTGTAACTGATAGGCCTGCACTCAGTATTTGGGAAGTGATCAGTGCTGTTCCTCAGATTTGTTTCTGGTGTTGATGATTTTAGTTTCTCTCCTGGTTTAGAGCTATGTTTTGCATGGAGCAGTGGTGCCTTTCAGTAACAGAAGAGCTGTTTGATAGGCTGGGTGGTGAGACTTGGGATAGCTGAGTGTGAGCCCTGAAACTGGATTCCATGTGGCTTTGTGTCCATGTGTACACTTAAGCACTTTTAAGGAAAACTAACTAGTTGTCTGAAGAAGAGTCTCTTTTCCCTGTAACATCCTTGTTTCCTGAACTGGCAGTGTAAGTGGTTTATATTTTTGAGATGGCACTGAAGGATTCTGCACAGTAAGAGTAGGACACTTCAGGCCATTTGCATCAAAGTGTCAAAAAAAGGAGGCTTATTCCATACCAGTTAGTTGGGTAACTATTCCCAAGTTTTGAATCCTGTTTCATTGTTAATTGTTCTGTTTATAGTGTTCAAATGCATTTCTCATGACTCTTAATAGATGATCAGATGTTTTAATCACTTGTCTTTTCTCTTATTTCAGCCTCAAGGAATAGGTTCACCCAGTGTCTACCATGCTGTTATCGTGATCTTCTTGGAGTTTTTTGCCTGGGGACTCCTGACAGCTCCCACTTTAGTGGTAGGTGATCCTTAGGAGCTTTTTCTCACTGTTTGGGAGGTGGGACAATTACTGCAAAGGCACTGAGCATCTTCTAAATTGCGTGAAATGAAAATTACATATCACTGAGCTGCTCTGTAGTGCAAGTAAAAAGTTCTGTATTTTTAGATGGTATCAGAAATTTCATTTATTTCATTATAGCAGAGTAATGGTGTAGCACAGCTATTTACTTGCAAGTCTGCTAACACTCAAGCTTACATGTAAATAGTTTCTGATTGAAACCAGTAAGGTGGTAATGAAATTATCTTTCCTTTCAAGATACCGTAAAACATTGGCATATTACAAATGTAAGGACAAAAATATACTTGAAATGTGGTAACCAGTTACACCAGTCTGTTACATCAGTCAAAGCATCCCCATGATGAGTGAAACAGCCATACCAATGTGTTTGTATCAAGGTACTTTCTCATCTAGTTGGTTGCTTTTAATTTGGATTTAATTTATGAGTGATACATGATGACAGATTGAAAGGAGTGAAGGCTTAAAAATCTCCCAAGCCAGCTCCACTTTAAAAGCAGTCTTGGTGCTGCTCTGAAAGCTGATGTTACCCATCAGCAGTGTCTGGGGTATGAACTGCACATCATCACTGAATAGAATCCCTCTCATCTAAACACAAATCAGACTGAGACAGCTGCATTTCTGGATTCTGCTCACCAAACTGAGAGCCACTTCAGGATGGGGACATCTCTCCTCTGTTTCTCCTCCGTGCTCAACAGATGACACAGTAGCATTTGGAGAATCTGGTCAGAGATCATTTTCTAGGTTCTCTGTGTTTATTTATATTTCAGGCACTGAAATCTAAAAATGGCTTCCATGCAAATTAAAAACTAGTCACATTATTTGTGGTTTGCCCTTTTTTCTTCTATTTTTCCTCTGTATTCTATGAAAAATAAAAAAAACTGCTGTGCATCATAAAGTTGGATGTATCATGAGCAATATTTGTAGTTCATATTGTGTAGATGACTGTATTCATGTTTCCTCTCCAGGTTTTGCATGAAACCTTCCCAAAACACACATTTCTAATGAATGGTCTAATTCAAGGAGTAAAGGTAAGTTGACAGAAGTTAATCACAAGTACAATTTAAAGTGAATGGTGGGAGGAATGTAGAAATAAATGCCAACTGAGAGAAACAGTCAAGAGGTTTTTCAATATGGCTTTCACAGCACGAATAAGATGGGAATAAATAACTGCTGAAAGTGCAAATGTGCCTCTTTTTACTTTTAGTAGGGTATTGCCTGGTCTGTATCTACTGTTTGGGTTCAGCAAATAAGAAGGTGGTTCCTTAATCCCAAATGATGCATGTGGTGCTGAAAGTGGGTAATTTTTCACTTGGAGTTTGTTGCTCCAGTAGACTATAAAGCACAGCTCATGAAACTGCTTGTATGACTGGATCATCTGCATTTTGAATTTTGTGTAGCTCTGAGATGACAGATCTCAAGTTTTATGTGGTCAGACGTGGGATAGAAGATCAGTGAGGCCACATTGCCTGTGGTGCATTGCACTGTAGCCATTGGCTTGAATGGAACCAGAGCCCAGGCTGCTCTCAGGTCAGCTACCCCAAGTCTGAGCTCTCAGTTCTGACTTCACATGTTTTGTTCCATCAGGGCTTGCTGTCGTTCCTCAGTGCCCCACTCATAGGTGCCCTGTCTGATGTGTGGGGACGGAAGTCCTTCTTGCTGCTAACAGTGTTTTTCACCTGTGCACCAATACCACTCATGAAGATCAGCCCATGGTTAGTAAATTGTTTCATGCCAGATTGGCTGTTGTTTTTCAAGGTTGCAATCAATGCTTGTGTGTGTAGCATTGTGATAAAATGTTCTTTAGTGCATCAAGGAAGGTTGAGGCTTTTGTATTATGTCTGTGCAAAGCTTGGGAGTACAGTCAACCTGAAGCAGCTGCCATAAGGCCAAAGGCCTTGGTCAGAATTTCAGTAGCTGCTGATTTGGATCTGTGTGCTGTAAGCCCTACACCCAGCACAGCTGCCAGAGCTGGAGAGCACTGCCCAGTGAACTGTGTGGGTCTGGATGGTGGCCACAGTTCTCACTCAGCTGCCAGCCAGCGACACTGAAATCAAAACCTTACCCAATGTGGGTGCATGGGGTAACCATTTGTAAGGTACAGTGTTGCAGCACTTTTACACTTTTGTTTCTCAAGTTCTAAAATCGACCAGCTTCATGCTGTGTGCACCCTGCTGACCTGGAAACTGGCTGGAGCACTGCCCAGGTAGGGCAGGAGTCAGAGCCCTGGGCTTGCTCCTGAGCCATGCTTTCCTGAGGGTGGAGCCTGCACTGACACAGGCACCTCCATCAGCCTTTCCCGTTTGCTCTCTGTCACACAGGCTGCTCATCCCTCTTCAGAAGGAGCTTGTTTTCTAAGTGTTCACTAAGGTTTCCAATGCCCAGTGCTAGTGTCTACAGCATACAGATATGGCTGATGTGGAGGCCTTTCAAACACCAAGTTCTCAAAACACTGAGGTTTTTAATTTGCTTTGCACCCTAGACCAGTTAAGTTTATTAGCTGAGCCCCTTGTTTCTCAGTAGCACTTAATCACAGCAGCTTTTTGTAGATGTTACAAAATCGTGCTGCTTGTACTTGGTGCACATGTGTTACACAATTCTATCAAGACACAGTGACATTGGCTTTATCCAAGATTATCTCAATAAATTGTCAAGATAGGTTGGACACGGTGATTTACTGTTTACCTGCACTTGGATTGAATAGACTGTTTGTTTCTGTTTAGTTGTTCTAATTTTTTTTATCATGTTCTTAGGTGGTACTTCGCTGTAATCTCTGTGTCTGGAGTTTTTGCAGTGACGTTTTCTGTAGTTTTTGCATATGTAGCAGACATAACCCAAGAACATGAGAGGAGCATGGCCTATGGTTTGGTATGTATTGTTTGGGCTCTTTTCCTATGATATTCAGCAGTAAGCCCTTCAGTTTGTAATGCTTTTCAAAGCTGTGGCTTTGTTTCTTCTGTGGCAAGTTGATTTTAATTTGGAGTCAGTTTTTCCTGTTTAATTGTTCCTGTCATCCAGTCTCTATCTCTTGAATATTCTGCTTCTAAATGAAACAAAACGTGGCCTTGTCAAAAACTGTCATGCCTGTTTTAAGGGCTGTTATCTGCCTTAACAGTGTAATCTGAGGAGCTTTAGTTCTTTTTGTATTGTTGCCCACTCTGCTACTACTCTGTCATTGTTTCAGAAGTCTCACCTTTTGTTCTGGAACTGCCATTGTGTGATACTGGATTGCCCCTGCCTGTGTCTCCCCTTCTGAGCTGCAGTTCAGAACAAACATAGCTGAGTTACTTGTCTGGTTGAAGTTCTTACAACTCTGTTATCTCTGTTTGTCTCTTATCTCCTGACAACCTGCCGAGTCCTAGGAGCCTTGACAGCCTCATGTTATTATGGATTAGCAAAATCATTTGTTGTGTTTAAGTTACAGAATCCATTACCATTCAGCAGGAAAAGCTGAAAGCAATGGATATAGAATGAAATCATTTCTTGGTGCCTATACACATCAGGGATTGAGATGTTGAGAAAGTTCTTTCAGTTTTTAATTTAATATCTTTCACAAGGCCAGCCAGTTAACTGACAACTACTGAAATGGATTAACCAGCATATTGCATTTAATATACCCTTTATACACGTGCTTTTTTTTATTTAACAGGCATTGCCTATTTCACTAATATGAACATTAAATACAGCTCATTGCTTCCCAGAGGTATCAGCAGAATCTACAGTTAATTAAACCTAATGATGTCAGTACATGCAAGAGTGCTGTGAGCCTCACATTGCTGTCCAGTTATCAGAAAATCTTTCTTAAAAAATTGTGATTGTCTGAAATGCACAGCTGCTCCCACATAGGCATAGGGAAAAGGTTACTTTTAATCACCGTGTGATACTAATGGTTAGGCTTCTGACAAGGAGGAAATGTGGGTAATAACACTACTGACTTGTCTCACTGCAAATCTTACCAGCTGTTATTTATTTCAGGTTTCAGCAACTTTTGCAGCAAGTCTGGTCACCAGCCCTGCTATCGGTGCCTACCTCGGCCGAGCGTACGGCGACAGCCTGGTGGTGGTGCTGGCTACAGCCATCGCCTTGCTGGACATTTGCTTCATCCTGGTGGCTGTGCCGGAATCGCTGCCAGAGAAGATGAGGCCAGCGTCCTGGGGAGCACCCATCTCATGGGAACAGGCTGACCCCTTTGCAGTAAGCTACTTAAATTGGGAAGATTTTATTTGTAGATACTGAGCTTTGGACGCAGGCAAGAGATTGAACTTACAGTAGTTCAGGCTTGCAACAGAAAGCCTTCAATTCCTTCAAGCTTGACCTTGCTTCACTGCTGATCCTTTTGCCGACAATCTTGCTAAACATACAGAAAGTTCTTTGGTGGTGCTGCATAACAACTTCATTAATTGTCAGGCTTTTCAGAGCCCAGCTAGGGATGCTTTCTGGAAATAAAGGTGGAATGTTTAGTAATTCTTTTTTCTTGCCGTAGTCCCTGAAGAAAGTCGGCCAGGACTCCATTGTGCTGCTAATCTGCATAACAGTCTTTCTTTCCTACCTCCCAGAGGCAGGCCAATATTCCAGCTTCTTCCTATACCTCAGACAGGTAATGTAACGTTTTGGTATGAATTCGAACCAAAGTAAATTTACAAGACTTAAGAAAGTTTTCAGTATTACTGAACTAATATGGAAAATAAAGATAACTCATGTAATTTAGAAGCTCCCAGCAACTGATGTAAGTTGTTGTTCTGTTTCTTTTAGACATGCAAAAAGAGAGGAAAGTGATGAATGAGTTATAAAGCAATTTCCTGTATTTTGCAATTATTTGCATTATTCTTGGACTATGAGGTTCAAAATGTTAAACTGGTGTTATTTTTTGAGGGAACAATTTAATTGTTTTCTATTTATGCCCCTTTATTTTTATTTATTTGATGTAATGGAAAAGACAAGGAACTGAATAATACTGGTCTTCTGCATTGTGTGTTCCCTCACTGGGGCTTGTGACATCATGATACATGGTTTATGGTTAATAATCAAATTGCCTTTTTTTTTAATATAGATAATGGGATTTTCATCTGAAAGTGTTGCAGCATTTATAGCAGTTCTTGGGATTCTTTCCATTATTGCACAGGTGAGTTATTGCTCTGTGTGTCACTGACTTGGCAAGCTGAAAAGAAGGAAGCACTGTGGAGAATGGAGAACACTGTGGTTCCTTCCATAAATGTAACTCAGCTTTTCTGTGTCTGTTTTTTTCTAGATCTCTAGAAATTGGTTAAGACTCTAACTTAGATGAAAACACTTGGCAACAAGTGTTTGGTTCATTAAGGGAAAACTAAATCCTTTGTGCATCAAAGAGGGATGATGGTTTAATCATGTAACTTGCTAAATGCTGCCTTTTTTTTTTTGGTAGAGGCAAATACTGCTTTTGAAAAACACTACTTTAAAATAATATTTCTGCATGTATTTGACTTTGACAATAAAATGTTTCCAGGTGTTGTTTTTTTAATTCATTAACTCATCAGCTTACTTGTGTTTAACCTTTAAGAATGTTATATTTCTGACATTTTACTTTTGCCCTCTCTGTTAGACAATAGTGTTGAGTTTGCTGATGCGGTCCATTGGAAATAAGAACACCATCCTGCTGGGCCTGGGCTTCCAAATACTGCAGCTGGCCTGGTACGGCTTCGGGTCAGAGCCATGGTACGCACATTTCCCTTTGCTTGGACCCATGCAGGGCTGGTGTGCACTGCATCCCCTCTCCAAGGGTGCTGTGCAGCAGAGCCAGCCCAGCATGCCTGCGCTGCCAGGGCAGAGCTCAGCCAGAGCAGTGACTGCAGGCTGTGTTTTGCAGGATGATGTGGGCAGCGGGCGCTGTGGCTGCCATGTCCAGCATCACTTTCCCAGCGGTCAGCGCCCTGGTCTCACGAACTGCTGATGCCGACCAGCAGGGTAGGTTTGCTCCTGCTTCTTGGAATTCTAGCTGAGGAATACTGTGCAGACAGACATAATGGGGGCTGGCCTTAGTGCTCGTCAGCCAGGCTGAGTCTTGGCAGGGCAGCCCAGATACCTGAGCTTAGGGCAGCACATTAAATCCAAGCTGCTTGGAAGGTGCACTGTGTGTGTACCACCTACTTCTGCTGCAGAGGGAAACCTCAACAAAGCCTTACAGCTGCAAAACATTCAGCAAACTCAGTGCACTGTTCTTCACTGTTGCATGCAGTGCTCTCTCTCCTGTGTGAGACAGCGTGCATATCCTGGCCTCTGAACCAGCTTGGCATGGCAGGCACTGCCACTCAAATATATGATAATGACAGGCTCTTTGTGCGCTTTGTTCACTGCTACCCATAGTGCAACACCATTTAGAGCTTTCCTGCTTGCATTAGTTTCAAGTCAATTAAAGCATTAGAAATAATTATATATGTATAACTACAGATAGAGAACATGTATTTTACTTTTCCCAGGTGTTGTTCAAGGGATGATTACAGGAATCCGAGGTCTGTGTAATGGTTTGGGACCAGCGCTTTATGGATTTATATTCTATATCTTTCACGTTGAATTGAATGAACTGCCCATGCCCGAATCATCGTCAGGGGGTAGCGTGGTTACACAGTACCATTTACAACAGGTATGCTTCTTTTGTACTTACTGCTTCCAAAAGAAGTTAGGAAGAGCTCCTGTGCTCATCAGTTCTCCAGTTTGATGCTGTGGTACATTTTCTTCAATGGAGGGTGTAGAAAGAGGTTCCTAAGTCCCTCTAGGGGAGGGCTGCTTCACTGATCTAATTGCATGCGCCAGTTTAGTGTAATTTTCAAATAGCTACAGCTGACAGTCATAGACAACTGTGACCCTTGTGAGGAAAATACCTTGAGGGAAGGATGGACAGATAGCAGTGGTGAATGTTTCTGGTTTTTGTTGTCCTTCTGCTGAGGTGTTTTTTTTTTAATTGAGTTTTTGGGGAAACTCAGCAGGAAGACCTTGCACTAGAAAAGGAAGTTGGCAAGCATTAGTAAGAATCATGTGCTCCCTTGTCCTAAATCTTAGGATGTAATGTTCTGTCACATACCTTCTCAAAGCCTGCACTGTATTCACTGCTGTGTCAGGCAACAGGGCTTGAAAGTGGGTAATTAGCAATTGTAGGCTGTTAAGGTGCGTGGAAAGGCTTGTTAACACTTCGTTGTTGGTTTCAGAACTCCATAATTCCTGGACCCCCATTCTTATTTGGAGCGTGCTCTGTGCTGTTGGCACTACTTGTTGC
This sequence comes from Melospiza georgiana, assembly GCF_028018845.1. Lineage (NCBI taxonomy): Eukaryota > Metazoa > Chordata > Aves > Passeriformes > Passerellidae > Melospiza > Melospiza georgiana. The sequence goes on along the minus strand of NC_080438.1, from coordinate 13,224,799 downwards.
CTTGTTTATTCCTGAACATACCAACCTAAATGTAAGATCCAGCAACTGGAAGAAACACTGTGGCAGCCACGGCCATCCCCACAGCCCACAAGCTCCTGGTGAAGCTAAAGAACCATTACTGCAAGATACAAATGTATGACAAATCCAGGAAGACCGTTTGGACTCTTCTTTCATCAGCAGTCTGGGATACACATTCCAACTCCATCAAAATGTAATTTCTTAAGGTAATCTTAAGAAGCATCTCTCTGCATGAAATCTGTAGGAACTGAAACAGGAGCTTTCTCCAAAGATGTTGCCATGAACTAAAATCTTACTTGCTTTTATAAACAAACTGTTACATACTTGTCTCTTGCCATGAAATACTGTTACTGCTAAACTTTCGATTCTTAGTTCAGAGACAAACAATAGTCAAGGCATGAGCATGTGTCCTTCTGTTTCCTTACGGTGGTGAGCTTTAATTCTAGTCATGCTACGTCTCAATGAGACAGACTGGCATCCATGTGGACCCATTCGTTTTAATGTTGTAAAATCTTGGGTCAGCTGATTCAAAGCCTTAATGTAAATGTAAAGTAGGGAGGTGAATTGGTATCATTTCTTTTAAAAGTCACATGGCAGGTTTTTTTTAAGTTTGTACGAATATAAAAATCACATGAGCACGCTTGCTGAACAGTAAAAGTTATTTTTATGTAAGTGCATTTACTCTTTCTATTTTTGAAGAAACGGTCGTATCAAACACTTGTTGAAATACAAAGTGGGTGTTTTGGGCCTACCGATTTTATTACTGGCTCCAAAGCTCTGCTTTCCTCTGTACCGTTTATTGAACCACTCTATTTCTGATGTTTGCGTAATCATCAAGGACCTCAAAACTTGAATAACAGACTGAACTCTATAAGCTGATAGCCTTGAATCTGTCGTGTGCTATATAGTGGCCTTTGAGGACTGTCACAAGAACCCTTTTGCATTACAGAGCTAAAGTTTTAGTCCTAAATTTTCAGGACCCTTAGTACAGAAGAGAGCTTTATACAATTACTGATGTGAATTTCTCTAAAAGTGTATATTTTTGTGTCCAGTTGTATTATTTAAGTGTTCCTTTGTATAAATTTGTGTATAAAGTATTGTATAGGTTTAAAATGTTTTCATCTTGTGGTTATTGCTTAATGCTTTTTTACCTTTGAACATTCACCATGGTTGACCAAGAGCAGGAAAAATAATGTAAATATACTGTTAATAAAGTTGAATATTTTAATGAATTTTTAAATAATGTGAATGTCTCTTCAAACCTTAAGTGAAGTTCAGTAGTTGCATGTGTGTTGTACTTCAGCAGGTGGAAAAAGTCATCTGGAGTAGTGATGCAGCCTGGAGCTGTATGTATTAGCTAAAGCAGCCCTGAGCACAGTGGAAGGGTCCCTGCTGAATAACAGCACACTGCCTGCAGCTGCTCCTTGTGTCCTGGGGACCCAGTGGCCCAGGAGCAGCACAGATCCAAGCACAGTCAGTGACTCAGAGCCAGCCTGGCCAGGCTCCCTTTGGAGTGCAGTGGCCTGGGAGGGGCTGCCCCTCTCCTGTGCCAGCAGCTGCTCTGCACGGCAGGATGGACACAGGCACAGGCACCGAGGACTGCAGGAGAGGAGCTCTGCAAGGCTGGGCCTGGGGAGTAATGAGCACATGGAAAACTGCAGGAAAAGGTAAATAAAATAGAGCTGTTCTGGTGCTTACCTCAGCTGGGAATCCCAGTACCATGGAGATGTTGGTTAGTACTACTCCTGAAACAGTTACTAATCAGAGCTTTTGATAAAAACCATTTAATATTTCCATTAAAATGTACACATGACAAAACCAGACACTATACATGAACACGGTGCTAATTTATAAACAAATGTACACATTTCACACAGCAAAACAAACCACTGAAATGTACAACCCTCTGGGTGCACCTGAGTAACTAAGGTAAAAGGAATGATGTATCTTTACCAAAAGGAATTGTCATTGTAAGGGCACTCTGCCTGGCATAAATCCATGCATGCTCCTTCTGCAGGGGACTCCAAGTCCCAAGGGCTATCCCAGCATTTGAACCCAGACAGTAGAACAAGCCACAGAGATGTAAGAGTATCTAAAATTTCTGTATAGTCTTACAAGTTGTTAAAAGTATGATTTATAAAAATTAAATAACTTTAAGATGTTGATACTTGTCAGCAGTTAACTATTCGGCTACTTCACCTTTTAATGTTTTATGCATGGTGGCCTGTGGAATGTAATACTGAGAGATTAACAGAAAAGTTAGGGGAACCAAGACTGAGAATTTTAAGTTTTAATTTTCTATCTTCAGTGAAATAATTTAGCTTTTTTAGTATGAGATTATTTGTAAGTCTGTATGCAATTCAAATAAGCTGATTCCAAAATTAAGCAAGTTTTTAAAACTAAACTTTCGGGGAAGATTAATGAGGCAGTCATGCCCCCATATGAGCTTGACCATTACTAAAGTGGACAGCATAGCACAGTTCTGTGCTCCATTCTCTGAAAGGAGTCAAGAAATAGAAATTCAGGTCATTGTTCTCACTCAGGGAATGTGCATTGCACCTGTTTTTTATAAAAAAGAGCACTTTAGTGAGTTTTTAGGAGGATTTACAGGGTCAACAATATACGACGAAAATTCTGCACAGCCCTGGTGAGGTCAGTGTTGTTCCCACTAAGGCTCCTTAAGGCTTTGTCTTCCTCTCCTCAGGCTCAAGCACCCTGAAGCATCATCCAAGTCAGTCAAGATCCCTTCCTCAAAGAAAACTGGCTCATAACATTATGTCAGTTCACACTGATACTTAGTAACACACTATTGCAGGACATTTCAAAATCCCCCAATGGTTAAAAGAGAACTCTTACAGTAAGAAGCCCATCTATGATCCAGGAAAATAGGCTGAGGCAGGTGTCCCAGCAGCTCTGGGCGATGGCTGTGCTTTGGCTGGCAAGTAGGGCCTCAGGTACTCTGCAGAACAGCACAGGACACTGCACTGAACCATGGCTGTCACTGCCCTCCAGGTACATCTCAAACACCACCTTCAGTTTCCTACTTACCCGAGTTAAGTGTGTTTTGACTGAGCCCTCGTAAAGGAATGCTGTCATCTTTTTTCTTCAAATACTTTGATTCCAGGCCCAGCTGCTCACCACTAGAAACAGAAAGGCAAATTAAAATTTAAAGCAAATGCAGTTTGTCATCACTGCATTATAACAAGGGCAGCTACAGACTTGGTCAGGAAAACCTCCACTAGAAGTGCAACTACTGCACTTCATGACCTTTACCATGTAAAGTTAAACCATCACTGAGCAGGTTAAGAACAGCCTAGAACTAATTTTTTTCAGTGACCCAGAAACTTTGGCTTAGATCTGTCAGCAGGAGCAACACTGAACTGCTGTTCCTTGGGCCCCACTCCTGCAAGCACAGCTCTTCCTTTGCTTTCAACAAACCAACACAAAATTGGTGAGCACGGTAATGAAGAACGGTAGATCACAGAACCAGGCTAACACTAGAACCTTTAGTCAGCTCCAAACACACCAAGTGATAAACTGAAATAACAAAAATACTAAATTGCAGTTTAGACACTCACTTCTCCTTGTTTGCTGCATGGCCAGCTGCAGGCACTGTGTGAGCATCCGAACACCGAGTAGCTTTCAAAAGCTGTGAGTTCAACTGCACCTGCAGAGACAAAGAGCTGCAGGTGAAGAGTTACTCCAGATCTGAGTTCCCTCCCCCAAGGGCATTCACAGAGCCAAATTCCCAGAGATTCCTGTTTCTACACATCACTGGCTCTGCTGTGCAGCAAAGCCTGTGAGAAACAGCCTAAAGACAAGCATCAGCTATGAATAACAGGCATAATGCTCAAGGCAGAGAGTCTAAGAGTAAATACAGTAAATAGCACTTTGAGAAATAGTCAAGATGTTGTGCTTTGATATCTCATACAATTTAAATAAAATTTTATATTAAATAAATAATAAATACAATTTAATACATTCTTAAGCAAACAAAAAAGTTGAAGTGCCTACCTTTGATACTGGACATTGGGAATTTCCATTTTTGCTGTGTATCGGTTCCAGAAAGTTCTGGAAGGCATAGAGAGGCGAAATGGGATGACTGAGTCCTGAGCTATGAAAGGATGGTCGGTCAGGCTGTAAAACAAACAGAAGCTCATCCATAAATGAGAAACATAATTTTACAAGTAACTGTAGAGATTAAAAATTCCAAAATTAACAACTAACTGCCATTACAAAGCCAACACTTATGTGAGTCTTCCAATGGGAAGAAAGCATCATTTTTCTAAGCTTCACACACTTAAGGAAAACCTAACTTTAAAAAAGCTAGATGTGATAAGCACTCCCAGCTAGTAATAAGCTACACACCCTGTCATTGATGAAAGCAATTAATGTATCCAGCTACAAATCCAATCCTCTCTGTATGAACAAGCAGCTCATCAATTCCTGTTGTCAGTGTGACAGCAGAGCTCTGTACAACACAGGGTGAGAAGCAGCAAGTCACACTGTTCAACAATGACTGCAGGCTGCATTCCTTAGCCCCTGACTGTGCTGTTTCTAAAAATCATTAGAGTATTGAAATAGTACACTCTGGGTTTTAACCTTTACAAAGAGAATTAGTAAGTTAACCTCTCAACACAGAAAAGCCTTTTTTTTGCCTTCACTCTGCACTTCATCTTTTCCAAATGAATTCTGTTATTGCCTTGTGTATTTTGTGTAAACAAGAGCTTAGAAGATTCTCACCTACAAGGCCCAGGGCATCAAGAAGCACCCAACAGAGTTTTATATTATCAAAAAACAAACAAACACACAAAGCCAAACCTCACCCAGCCAAAACCATAAGGCCAGAAGAAGATGAAAGCACTTTATTTTTCCTCTTTGAAGGCCCTGCATTTTAGGAACTGATGCCCACCTCACCAGCCTGTTATTTACAGCTCTGCCTTACCATGCTGAGAGGTGAAGCAGCAGCCCTCCCACCAGCATGGGCACTGGCAGGGCTGTCCAGCTTCTTTGCCATCTGAACTTCACTCAGCTGTCTGTTCAGCCATGTGATAACTGCAAAGAGGAAGAAAAAGCTCAAGTCCATTTGCTCCATTTACAAGCTGAAATGGCCACTAGGCCTTCCTCATAAACAGTGACAGCTCACTGGGTGTTTTTCCTCCCTAGTACCAAGCAAAGCCATTTGTTGAAGGTCCCTCTCCCCCCCAGGCCTCAGAGCACGTGCCCCACAGCCCCAGGCACCAGCCCCAAGGGAATGCCTACAAGCAGCTCTTGGCTATTGCACAGTCAGAGCCTTGTTTTCCACACATGACAATCATGGCAGCTCTTCACAAAAACCCCAAAAACTGCTCCTATCAATTTCAGTACCAGTGAGAACACTGGGTCATTTTTACAGAGGGAGAAATCAAGCTGTACAAACCTACCATTTTCATTGGTTTTCAGCAACTGCTTACTTTCTTCGAGTTTTTGTATTGTATTTTCTAGCTGCTCTTGTAGCTTGCAAACCTGTAATTGCCATAATAATTGTAACACTATCAGGAGTGTTATAGTACTAGTGTTATACTACTAGCTACAAACAACAACAAAAAAAGCATTTATGAAGTTATTCTGAAATTAAAGAAGTTTGAATTCAGTTTGTCACAAAAGCAACATGGTAGTTCTTTTAAAGGAAGCCCTACTTTCAGCTAGGATTTTGACAAGGTGACAGCCAGAATCCTTTCTGACCTTTATTTTTCTGTGAGTAAATAGTGCAAGGAGTCTAAACAGGGGAATGTCCTGTTTAATGGAAGAAAAAGGTTCACTCTGTCCTTGTTCTTATTCCCTTCACCAACTTACACATCAATGTGCCTCCTAAAGGGTGCTGATTCATCCATTACATTGCTTTGTTCTCTTCACACACTTTTGGTTGCCTTCCATATAAATGGATGGCTTTTACAAATCAGGTTAACATTGAAAATTCTGAAAGTTGCTGACACATTTAAATAAATATGTTAATAAGCAAAAGAGTATATCCTATTGCATGGAAAGATTTCAGACCTTATTTCTGTAACCAAGTCAATCCCCAGAGTCCATACAATAGCATTTCCAGCACAAGGGTAACCCATCAGTACCTCCTGCTCTTTCATGCGAAGGGATTGGCCCATCTCCTGCGATTCCTTCTGCTCCTTCTGAAGCTTCTCTTCTTTTTCTGCTAATAGTTTTTCTTGCTGAATTGTTACTGTATTTTTCAATTTTAATTTACTCATTAGAGTTTTCAAATCTCCTTGTAATTTCTTGATAATTTCATTAGCCTATTAAAAAAACCCAAGCCATGTATTACAAAAATAAACACCTAAGAATAAGGGAGATGTTGCACAAGGGAAGTGCCATGTTCAAACAAACCTTAAGGAGCTCAGCTGACAGTGATTTAATTGTTGTCTCGAGTTTTTCAATATGCCTGAGTTTTTCTTCTGTACTCTCTTCCAGGATCACCTTGAAAAGAATGTTACAAAATGTAGTAAGGCTGTGATCCACATTGTTTATGATTTCATATAGATTTAATTGTTCATAATTCTTTGAGTACTGTCCTTACAAGGAACCAGCCAGTGCTTTTCAGTCAAATCTTACAGGATCTGGATTACCCAAAATCCCATAAACTATTACTCTAGTACCACAGGATTAAATTTGAACCCAGTATACTTTTGATGCCATAATTTAGAAGCTGAACTACATTTGAAAGCTGACTGGCTGTATTCATAAGAACTGGTCAGCAGCTATTCTATGGAAAGCACAATTAGGAAGGTTAAAAAAAATTAATGAAGAAACCTTTTGCTCCTGTGTCACATCTAGGACTTCTTTTGTTCTGGTGACAAGCTGATCTTTGTCTTTGATCTCTTGTTCCAAGACAGCAACTCGTGTCTGCAGCTGATTAATGAGTTTCTCTTTTTCATGACATTCAGCATCCAGAGTTGTGTTCTCCCGGCGCAGGGACAGCACCTCCTGCTTTGCTCTTTGACATTCCTAAATGTTGGAAAGGAAGTGAATTTTATTCTTCAAGAAAACTTGTAACAGTAATTTAAAGAGACATATTTAAATAGTAAGCATAATATGGAATAAAGAGGAAATAAATGGATTTAATATGCTGTATTCCCTATGACGTGCCCAGGCAGGCACTGCTAATGCTCTAGCAGTAGTAAGTTTAATTTTGGATATTGGGAAGCCGTACATCTTCTAATCCAGAAAGCTTTGCTTTCAGTTCTCTGACTGTGGAGTCTCCTTTGTATCTCCTCTCTGTTAGGTCTTTATTGATGACCTCGAGTTCTGAGAGCCTGTTCTGCAACTGCTGAATACTTTTCTGATGCAAATTTTCCAATTCCTTTTTCTGTTGTTCATGCTGCTGTTGGTACTGAGTTTGTGCCTGTGAGAGGCAAAGAAAAGCAGTTACTGGATGGCTCTGACTATTCCCACACAAGAATCTTGTTCCTTCCTTGCAGCTGTTGTACCTGGAGAGCTCTTTCCTTCTCACTTGTCAGCTCCTGGGAGTGCTTGTTGCTCAGAGCTGTGGTGTAGGATGTCCATTCATTTTTCAGTTTCTCAAGTTCCCGGCTCTTCTCTGACAAGCTCTGTTTCAGTTTGACAAAGCACATAAAGTTTAAAAATGTAAGCATTTCAGCCAATACTGACTCTTTACTGTTACTTACTAAAAAGACATGGAATTATTTTTTAAAAAGTCTGAATTTCAGCACCAGATGCTGAAATATGTTAATTTTGTAACCAGGAAAAGTAAGGCACTGAGAAGCTGAAGAGCACTATTCTAATGCTGTGGATAAAATAATCTTAATTTCCAATTGCATTTTTTCCAACCACTATTCAAGAGTGAAAAAACAGCCTGCTGATGCTCTCTATCCTTGTAACACAGAGCAGTCAGGGGTTAAAACAGGGGGAGAAAAACCTAAGTTCTTCAATGGCATCTTTTCCTTTTTTTATTTGTAAATCTGCATCCCAATTCAGCAAATACATTCCAGAAACTCAAACTGAAGCTGCAGACATGAGGCAAAGAAATATTCCATTCCAAAAATAATTCTTAACAGTTTTAATGGAATTGTTCTGTTTCATTATGGTCAAAAAAGTCACCTTGATAATTGCAGAATCTGACCCAAATCATTCTCTTGAAATACAGAATTACTATGCTGACTGCAAAAACCAAAATGGAGTAATTAAAGTCCAAGACTTCCAACTTATTTACTGCAGTTTCATAACTTTCCAAATAAAACAATTTCCAATGATTCATGGAATATATGAAATATATTTATCATTTATCTTCACGACCATATATTTAGTATTCAATTTGTGTGTGCACACACAGACCTCTGCACAAACTAAAATTCTGCTTGAGTAGTGCAAGAGCTCAATTTAATTGTTAATTCAGCTGCTGGCTTTTCACTCTCTAGACAAGCTCCAGTAGACAATTCTCTTCACTCAGCCTCAAGTCAATTATCTTGGCTAGGTAGTGGCTAACCAACCAGCCAACAAAAAGGGACATTTTCCATAAATCAAAAAAGCTGCAACACACACAAGTTAAACATTTATGTTACCTGTTGAGTGTAGCTCAGTTGTCTGGTAAGATCCTCTTCAGTTCTCTTAAGCTTTTCTTCCAACATCATTTTATCCTCCTATGAACAAATTGACATCAAGTCAAATCCTTAGCTCCCAAAGCAGAAGTAGCATTTAGCTCCCACTCAATCAGCACAGCCTGCCTAAGCACCAGATACTCACTGTATTTGTGAAAACAGCACCTTGTTAATTAAGTGTCATACTGAATAAGATATAATTAGTAAATTCAAAAGAAAAGGTATTAGCCCACAATGTAAAAACCCAAATTAAATTCTTACCAAATTTCAACCAGGAAATAGTAACTTATTTACAAGATATGTTTACAAAGGAGTTACCCAAACAAGAGATCAGCTGAAATGCTGTAAATCTGTTATTAGATTGGCTTATTAAGTGCCTGGAAACATGACAGCACAACAGGAGAGACAAATCCCAGGCTATGAAACTGAAACAGACAACAGTCAAACGATGAGACCTTTAATTTCCCACCAACTCAAACCTAGCATGCTACCAAACTGCATCAACATTCCAATTTAATTGGCTTTTTATAGCTGTTAGTCCTTTGCAGCCCACCAAGGCTCCCAATTACCAGCAGCCAAGAGCAGAACAGAGACTGAAGGTTGCAGTGGGTGCTGCAGTGAGCAGGGCAGTGCAGCAGCCAGGGCCCTCAGCAGCTGCACAGCACCTGCACTGTGTGTGAAGCACCTCCCTCCTGTGCTTCAAATGGCACTGCCTGCTGGAAATGCATTTTCACTGCAGGGGGATGGCAGCAATTCAGATTTTACAGCATGCATCCAAGTAGCTGCATGCAATTACATGTTTGGGCTAAAAGGAAAAAGAAACCAGAGCACACAACTTGGTACATACTTCTGAATGACTCAGAATGAAAAAATGCTTAAGTACACACAGCATTGAGGCTTAGTGCAGTTACAATAAACTTTCATTTTACCTTAAGGCATTTCAAACAGTTGGCTAAAAACTTCTTTATTTCTGCATCAGTTCCTGGCAGGAATTTTAGAGAGAGATGGGTAAGGTGTTTGAAAGGGTTGGTCTCCACTACATTCAGAGAGACAGGTGTGTGATCTAGAGCAGGTGCTGAAGAAACTAACTGCAGCAAAAACCTAGGAAAAAAACAAGATAATCAAATGTTTAGCATTTTTTCCCTGAAACTACCTGTAGATCCTAATCTTTTTCCCAATAAAATACATTTTATTTGTGCAGTAAAAGGCTGTCCAGTTTTTGCTCAAGAAAGTATTCTCCTCCAAAGCCTCAGGTTTTGCCACATCCACCAAGACATTCAGGTCAGGGCAGGTCAGATTATCCTTTTCTACTGACTCAGTCTGAGTGACTGAGAGGTGCTTCAAGAACTCAACAGGTGCACACAGAGTAACGTGGCACACACTTGTGACCCACCTTGGGATATCTTTGTTCTGCTCCTGAATGCATTGCTGAAGCAGATCTATAAATTTCTGTGGGAAAGCAGAGAAGTCCACCAAGAGACCTTGCTGGGATTTCAAACTACAGAACAGACAGGAAAAAAATGTTAATGATATAGAGAACTGTAATTTATTTCCTATAAAGTATTTTGTTTACAACATTATAAAGAACCAGTTCTGATCATTAAAGTTTACAGGCATGTCTTTTTCAACCAGAAGTGTGTGCACATATCACAAAATCACAGAAGTGCTCAGGCTGGAAGGGACCCGAGTGGGACAGCTGGTCCAACCTCCCTGCTTGAGCAGGGGCATCCTGGAGCACATCTTGGATAACAATCCCCAGAGGACACTTCTGACCACAAGAGTTCTTGCAAGGGGAGGGGGCTGCACTAATTAAAAACCAGAAGTTGCTGTGGTGAACAAACGTTCTTTGAGTAGGCACCACCCCCACAGCACAGTGTGGAGCAGGGATGGAACAGGCACAGGGAACCAGCACAGGACAAGGAGGAGCCTCAGGCATCCCCTCGATGGCCCCTCCTGCACAGCCACAGCAAACCCAGACAAACTCCCCCAGTGCACACACAGAGCTGTGCCCCTGCAGCAAAACACTCCTGCACATCCCTCCTGCACACACTGCCGTGCTTGTGCCTTTGGAGCCACACGCTGACCACACCTCCCTTTTTGAAAACAACACCAAAGCCACTCCCCCACCAAAACCCCTAACAAACAAAAAGAACCACACCAAAAAACCACAACAAAACAGAGCAGAAATAAAATAAATAAATACCCAAAGAAAGCAGAAAACTGAACTGTTCATCTGCTTGTGCCTGGAATCCAAATTTGATGATTTGCTCAAATTCTGAGCAAGTAAATGAGACCCAACAGTACAATTCTGCAAGAAACTCCTAAGATAGAGGCACAGGTCTGTAAAACCATGTCCGTGCAAACAGACTTTCTTCTTGTAATCAATTCCTGAACTAGTGCACACACAATAGTCTGTAAGAAGCAGTCAGGATAAACAGAAGTTACCAGCAGTACTCCTCTGTGTAACCTGAGCTGGTCACCCCCCTGAACCTGGCTGTTTCACCCACTGGTCAGAGAACAATACTGGCAAAACACTGACAAAACTCCACAAGTGAAAATGCCAAAACCTGAACTCTAACACAGACCACTCTAAGCTAAAAATATTCCCTTTTTCTTTTATGCCATTTAGAAATGTTTCACAGAGAAAGTACTGTCATTCCACTTACCTTTGAAAATCTTCCTCTGATATGACAAGGTTATAAAGGAAAAAAGGATCAGTATCATCAGTCAATCGAACAGCTAAGTCCTGGAAAGATGTACATTTAAATAAGATTAAAATACTATAAATATTTTAAACCAGCATTGCAAACAGTATTGAATGCTTTCATTGTTTAGTAAAAAATACAAGAGAATTGTGGCAACTGATTCAGAACCTGTAAAACATTACCATTTAACACAACTTCAAATGTTACAGCAGGAAAACAAGGAAAACTTTCATAAAAACAAACCAAGTCAAAACCTTAAACTTTGAGCAGCAAAGGTTTTGAAATTCATTATGTATCCTTAATTTTTCAGAGAAAAAGCTATTTGCTCCTTTTTTCTCCTCATGAAATAAGTGCAGCACTAGCAGTCCACTGTCATGCTTTACTAATACATCCCTCCCATAACTGGAAGCCTTTCAGAGCACTCTGTTCCTGAAGTTTATGGAACCACCAGCTGCTTTTATACACTGGAATACAGCTCTGAGATTGGATACAGCTGAACCCAGGGGTCCCATATGGCAAACTGCAGGATTATGCTGCTTAGCTTTGAAACACACACTCATTTGTTCTCTGGAGGCCTCCACAGTGCTTTGGAAAAGCTGCCCTCTCCAGAAGCCTTAAGGCTGGAATGCCAGGGATGGGGTTATTCAGTTCTTAGCTCAGGCAGCTGCCCCCTGGAACAAGGAATATCCCTGTGGCAGGGATATTCCCCAGCAGAGGTCCAGAAGTAAAGCAGAAACCTGTCAGCTGCTCCAGCATGATGAAATGTGACACAGCACTGAACACACACAGGACCGAAACTTTATTCAGTAATTCAGGTGCCAGGAACACCAACAAAACTCTCAGCTGGGGATGCATAAACAAACTGAGGGATTTACACACACAGACAGCTAGAATCAGTGCCACCCAAGCCAGCTGGGGGGGATTGATGGGGGATGCCCCATTAGCTGATCAGGCACTGGAAGTTCCCCTTCAGACTGAACACTCCCTGATGGAGTCCACTGCACTTCCAGTTGCCAGGCTGCAGCTCAGCACATCCCTCTAACTGAGCTGCTTCTGCTCAAGGAAAGCACCACCATCACTGCACAACCTGACCAAAACCTGCTGTGCTCCTATACAAACAAACCTCTACCCAACAACACCACAAACAACCTTAACATCATGCTGGGGGGTGAACGCTTTAGGGACAAACCAGACATACAACAGAAGAGATAACAAAGTCTCCAGTAGTGGTCTCATTGTGATTTTCCCTGAGAAAGATTATTTTTTTAATCCCAATTTAGAACCTTGAACAAAAGGTACTCCTAGGCTCTAACTCATGTTCCCCTGAGCATCTCCAAACACTTTCAATATGCAAGCTTGCTAGGACCCATCAACAGCCAAAGTAAAACACAGGGCTAAAAAAGGCTGGGAGGATGGGGGGAAAGGGTGGAAAAACACAATACCAAACCAACTAAGTTACTCAAAAATTTGTTTAAAAAATAAAGTAAGGTCAAACAGCAAACACTAAAATCCCACTTTGATTTTCCTTTTTCTACTTCCATAAAATGAAATTCAGATAATACCTAATGAGTGACAGAAATTATTAATTTACAAACCTTTTTCTGAACAGGATTAGAAATTGACAGTAGTTCAATATTCACTCGAACATTTAATCTCCTGTGTACAAAAAGATGAAACTCAGTAATAAATCAAGAAAACATTCTCCAAATAAGATGTGTCCATAGCTGCATTAAAGGAATCAATGGCATCTCAAAAATAAAAATTTAGGCAGAAACATTAAGTTTCCACTGATGACTACACTTCAAATATAAGAGTTTCAGTCACTGCAGCTCCTCAGTCAGAGCTGGGTTTTTTGCTGCTTGCAATAGACTTTAAATAGCAAGGCAGAAGTTTTGAAACTTTGTCCAGAAACTAAAACTTTTGTAAAAGCCTGTTGAAATTTATTAACGATTGCTCAAATTAATCATTTATACAGTGCTATCTTGTCTTCAATGATTTCTTATCGAGTACTAAGTCACCTATATCACCACGCCCACCACAGACATCAGCCTTTCCGTGCCTTCTCACACTGCCCAGCCCCAGCAGGACCCACAGTACCGAAATTCATCCTATTTTGAAAGGACGCTTCACATACGGAATATCGGGGCTTTCCCAGGCACCACCGCCTCGCACAGGTGGCCCAACCCGCGGCTCCCTGGGCCGCGGGGCGCGGAGGAGGAGCCGCCCCTCAGGAGGCCGCGGAGCGCGGGGGAGCGGCGGGTACGGCGGGAGACGCCAACGGCCCCGGGCCTCGGGTCGCCTCAGCCCCGGGCACAGCGGCGCTTCCACCGAGCCACTGCGAGCTCGCTCCGCTGCCGGCGCCCCGCCGGCTTCACTCCCTTGGCGAGGCGCCCACGGCGACCGCCCGGCCCTCACCGGCTGCCCCCGGCGTCGCCCGACCGCTCCCTCCCTCACACCGCGGGTGCCCGCAGTAACCCCAGAGTGCAGCACCTGCCCAGCGGCTCTGAGAGCAGGCAGGAGGAAAGCGCCTGTGGCTCACAGCCCCTCTGAGGAGCACAAAGAAGCTCCCGCACAGCCGGCCCGCACTCACCGCTCCTCGCAGCCGCAGCCCCGCAGTCGCACCGACACCGCCCTGTCGAAGATCCGCTCCGCCGCCATCTTGCTCCCGCCCGCGGGGAGGGGCCTCAAGATGGCGGCGCAGGGGCCGCCGGGAGCGGCGATGGCGATGGCGGCGCCGGAGCCGCAGCCGGGGCGCTGCGCTCACTTCGTGCTGAGGAAGAAGCGCTTCTGCCGGATGATCCCCGCGCCCGGCAGGCGCTTCTGCGGGGAGCACGGGCACGAGGAGGTGCAGGGACCGCTCTTGGGCCGGGAGGGCGGGCGGGCTCGGGGTGGCCCCGCTGTCGTGGCACGGCTGGAGAGGCAGCGCCTGTGCTTCCCTTGAGCCTCGGTATGCCGGGCGCTCGCCCCAGCCCAGCACTAGCCCTCACCTTGCATTAGGGCTTTATTCGTTTAGGATCCAGTCAAATATTAAGTTCTCGTCTCCGTTTCTCCGTACCGGTTAACTCATTTTTTCTAAATAGATGTTTTATGAAGCTGATGCCCCTCAACAGCTTCTTTAAAACGCAACACTGAATGCATGCTGAAGTGTTTTCTAAAACTTTTCTAACTAGGAACAAAATGACAGAAAAAGAATTCCGTGCCCTCTTGATCCAAAACAGTGAGTATATGTAAATGCTTTTCCCGTTCTTTGTCAGTATTCACATGATACTTACTTTTCTCTCCATTTTGCTTTTAGCACTGTATATGAAGACCAACTACAAAAGCATTTAAAAAAATGTAATTCAAGAGAGAAGCCAAAGCCTGTAAGTGCAGTGTGATTTCAGCACTTCCTCTCGGATTTAAGACCTTAAACATTACAGTCCTGCAGAGAAACTTCTGTGCTGACAGCAGCTGTGAGCTGCAGGGCAGCAGGTCTAGCAAAGCACTGCGGTGAGGCAGGATGCAAGCTCTATAAGCACTTGCTGGAATGCATCTCACATTTCGGTCCCCTCATATTCTCTGCCCTTCTCACTGTAATTTGGTACACTTTTTCAGTTCCTGGTTACAATTAAAAATGTTGAATTCATTTTTCTCAGAAACACATGCAGGGAGGAGGCTCTTCCAATGGCATTCATTTCAGAGGCTGGGGGAGAGGCTGTCCTGGGAAAGCAGAACCTGCCGAGAAGCTCTGGGTATCCCAGCCAGCTGCCCACTCCAGCCAGGCTGGCACGGAGCCATGGAGAGCTTGGCTGACACCTGCTGAGGGAAGCAACAGGACCTTTACAACACATTTTAAACATGTGTTTAAAATGCTCTTTCAAGGAAGCAGAGGATGACTTCTTTATTGCCTGCCTTGCTGCCTTATTAGAATTACACCATTAGTATTTCCTGGGAAACCTGAAAATGGTCTCTGGAATCTGTCTAGTAAGCCCTGACTGCTTAACTCTTATGAGCATGTTCAGTCTTGTAAAACTGTGTCAGAAGAGTAATTTCTGGCTGGGATTCAGGATCAGACTATAGGAAGGAAAATTACTTGGAAAATCTTTGCATTGGATTCCTATTGCTACATACCTTACCATAAGAACACTGAAGAATTTAGCTATTTGCTTCCTGGTAATTAACTGAATAAATTTTTTTTTTAAGGTCTACTTTGTTCAAGATATTAATGCTGGTTTAAAAGATGTCTCAGAAATACCAGAAAAACAAGTGAGTACATTATTTGGTTTTAGGTTCAGTCCTTACATTGCATGTTGCAATTTATGACTTTTACAAGTCATGAATTTTACAAAGATACAGAAAATTTCAAAGGTCTCATTGGTGTCACTTTCTTATCCCTAAAAAGGTTCCTCTATCTTCTCTATCTATTGAAGAGCTGCAGAATTTAATTACCAGGTTGAAAAAAGCAAGTAATGGTGAGCTTAATACTAAATATAAGTTGTTTTAAATTTATTAAATATTTCATTGTTATTTTTGTTGTTAGATACCTGTAAAAATATGAGATAGCTGTCATAAAACACACCTGAAATAATTATCAGGCAGACCTCCAATAGCTAAATTTTACTCCAAAAAGTAAACTAGATTAAAAGAATGATAAAACTCCAATCTGTGTTCCTTTTGTTTTTCTTTTTTTTTTTTTTTTCTCACTCAGATGTCACTACAGATAACAATACAGCTCTGTTTAAACATATGATGATAGCTTTACACTCCCAGCAGACTGTTTTGTTAGTGCTACAAACTGAGCTCTTGTCAGAATTGTAATAATGTGGGAAACAAACTGGGAATCCTTGGAAACTCTGGAAAAGCTGTACCTAAAAGTTTTGCATTTGCCTCCAGGCCTGGAACTCCATCTTAAGGAACAAATACTGTCCCACCAGGCTTTACAAGAAGCCTTAAGTGACCCAAAAAATGGGGAATCTGCTTTCAAACACCTGAAACAACAGGTTTGTTCTGATTTACTAATAACTATAGAGAAGTTTGGACATGGAATTGTGCTGCTGTAAATTTGAGAGACTGGGTGCATAAATCCAGTTGCTTCCCACAGAGGAAATCTGATACTGTAAAACAGAAGATATAATCCCTTTCCTCTGTACACACATCATCTTTTCTCTAATCCCTTACTGAAAGCAAGGCTTAAAAAAGTCTTCTGCTGTTTGGTGAAGAATAATTTTTCTATAAGGCATTACAAAACACAGGGTTTGTATTTTCTTGGTTGACAAATAATCTTTTGATGTTTGTAGGCTTCTATTTTAGGTAACATGGAAAGATTGCATTTACTTGGTCCAGGAAGGTGTTTTGTTGAGTTTGGAGCTGGGAGAGGAAAGCTGTCTCATTGGGTTGATATTGCCTTAGAGAATGTTGAAAGTGTTCAGTTTTTGCTTGTGGAAAGGGCAACCACAAGATTCAAGGTAAGAGGATATTGTTCCATTAGTAAAGTATAATTTTTAAACCATTGCCATTGAAGCTGTTAGTATTCATTTTTTATCCTCAGTACATTTAAATTTTACAAGTTATACATTCCATACTTCACCAATAGCAAATTTATTAGAAAAAAATCCTGATGTTTAATGTTGGAAATTCAAATGTTGACTTGACAAGAAAAAAGTCTGACTTTTTTTAAAATTCATTAATACCTGGAGCAAAATTATAGTTATTAGTGGCCAGCCCTATGCAATCTCTTGTTCTCTTTAAACAGGTGGATGGAAAACACAAAAGGAGAGATTCTATATTTGAGAGGCTTCAAGTAGACATTCAGCACTTATGTTTAAGTAAGTTCCTTCTTGGCCTGGGTCATTCTGAAGTAGAGGCTTATTTTTAAATTTTGAATTGGGGTTCCAGTCAGTTTGTGTGTAACATGCTTAAGTGTTGGTTCTGAAGATTATTCTCAGTGGTTGCTTGGACATGTTGATGCTGTATGTATGTATACACATATGTACACACAGGCACGTGT
Source organism: Melospiza georgiana (assembly GCF_028018845.1). Taxonomy (NCBI): domain Eukaryota; kingdom Metazoa; phylum Chordata; class Aves; order Passeriformes; family Passerellidae; genus Melospiza; species Melospiza georgiana. The sequence continues at coordinate 13,207,481 of NC_080438.1, read as the reverse complement.
GAATATACATAGATAGACATATACATATATTTTAAATGGAGTTTTAAAGTTTTCTACTTTTTATACATCCATAGGACATGGTTATATGTGAAAAAGTACCAAAACAAATACATTTCAAAGGTTTTTTAGCACTTGCAGATTTAAACATGTTTGCATTGTTTATGTGTAGAATGAAGCAAGTGATGCACCATCAATGCTAGAGAATTTGTGGGAGCACCTTCAAAAAAAAAAAAAGGAGATGCATTAATGTCATATTAACCTTTCATAGGCAGTAGAGAAAGGCTGAAATGGTTAAATGTGCTTCCCAGCCACTGCATCCTACTCTTTTAATTTGTCTTAACAAAATGTGCCAAATAATGTATTTTTAGTAGTGGCAAACATTGATTTCTAAGTGTGCTGAAATGATATTATTCAGAAAAACCAGAGGTGCTGGGGTAGTTGTGGATTGGATGGGGGTTTGTTGGTTGTTTTTGTTTTCCCTCCAGATAAGGTCCCTATTTTGGAGAAGAAAAAACTACCAGTGGTAGGAATTGGGAAGCATTTGTGTGGTGCTGCAACAGGTATGAATTACAGATGTGTGAACTGCAGAAAGTCAGCATAATAAACCTTACACTCTGAATACACTGATCTTCCAACCTGTCCTTTTAAGCTGTTCTTGCCCTCTAAACCTTTTTTGGTGAACACAGTAATTATATTCTAAATATTTCTTGACTCCAGTGGAATAGTAAAAGGATACTTTAGGGAGAAGTGAAGTCCTTCTTGGCTTTAATAGATTAGAACAGAGAACAGTATGTGGTGGCATGGGTCATGTATTTGAGATTACTTTTTTAGCACAGTTGCCTCTTCTTTAAAACAATTTTCTTTCTAAAATATTATTGCCAGTCTGAATGCCAAAACACAAATAAGATTGTGTTTCTCTCCTGATAACTTTAACCTAATACAATTTTTCTAATGTTATATGGCTACTGTGTAGAGAAAGACATCTCAAATATAACACCTTTATAGGTAGTGTGACAAAGGTGACACAGTTAAACATTTGAGAAGTACATGTGCATATTTAATAGACTGTGTCCTAGATATCAAACTTTTAGAGCAAATACTCGTGTGTTTTACAGGGAGGAGATTCTCCTACAATTTGCCAATTTTTTAACCAAACTATTTTAAATTCGCTTTTGCAGAACAAATATTCCAGAGGGTAAGCTCTTAGAAGCTCCAGAGAAACAACATTTAGGGTTTTCATGTTTTTTAGTTATTATTGGACTTACTTTTTGGCTTAGTTTGTGATGTGTAATTTCATTTTTCTTTGTGAGAAGCACATTCCCAACCATGATACAGCCTGTATAAATAATGGCATGGTACTTATGGATATTTTTTGTTGGGGGGATATATTTGTTCATTCACAGATCTTGCTTTGAGATGCTTGGTAGAAAGTTACACCACTTGCTGTGATGGAAAAGATGAAGAGCCTGCACCAAAACGCTGCAGGGCTGCTCAGACAGAGGTGGCTCCTCACAAATCAGCTGGTAATGAAAGCACCACAGAAGACCATAAGCCTGTAGCTGGAATTGTTATTGCTCTGTGTTGCCATCACAAGTGTGACTGGACACATTATGTAGGCAGAGAGTTCTTTAAATCAGTAGGACTGGGACCAGTAGAATTCCATTATTTTCAGAGAATGAGCAGTTGGGCCACTTGTGGCATGCAAGAAACCACAGGCAAAGCTTCTACAAGTGAAGACAGTGAAGATCAAACTAATGACACAGAAGAACACGAGCACACACTCAGCAGTACAGCAAGTGGTCCTGATACTTTACAAGGGTATGTACATTTTTTTCCTAGCAAATGGACTCCAGCAGAAAAACGATGTATTTCCAGCAGAAAAACGATGTATATGCACATTAAATTGTTTTGTGTCCTCAAAAGGACTAATTTTGCAGAAATATTTAATTACTAAACTAATAGACATATTTTACTGTTAAAATATTTTCATGGACGTACATTTCGAAATATTTCAACTGTCATGCTTACCTGACTGAAATGAACTTACAATGATTTCAGTAGTTTTTCTAAGCTTAACTATGAATGTTAATTACCAAAACTATTTCCTTCCCTCCTTTATGTGGAACAGGACACTGAGTGTTGAGGAGAGGAAGGAGCTGGGCTGCCTCTGCAAACGGCTGATTGATCACGGGCGGATTGAGTATCTACAACAGCAAGGGTACAAGGCTGCACTGCAGTATTACACAGAGGCTGCTGTGTCCTTGGAGAATGTCCTGTTGACAGCTGTCCCAAATCCTTCTGGGATACCAGAGCCAACTATATGACAGAAGATACATTTGGAATTGGTAGGGAAAAAAAACCAAACCCTATAAAACTCATCTGGGATTTTATAAAAACTATTTCATTTCTTACAAAAAGAAACCTTTATCATTTTTCCTGTACCCAAGAAAAGGTCTTATATTTTCCAGTTTCACTGGGAATTACAAATATGCAAACCAATTCTCATCAATGGAAAAATAAAATCCCTAAGAATATTTGAAACCTGTTGTAGCCTCTTTGCTGTGTACTTGATATTTTCTTCCATTCACAGTTACATTCTTTATTCATTAGCATTCATGACAGGAGGAGAACCAGAAGTACAACTTTCCACATTTCCTGAAAGACAATAGATTAAAATAAGTTGACATACTTTATTCTCACTTTGAAGTTCAGAATAGCTTTGTATTTCCTCTTAAAATATTTAAGTAGGCCTAGGTACTTTGATCAGCCTGCTAGAGAATCTATTCAGAAAGAAAACTTATGTCTGAAGTGTCATCTTGGGATATTTTTGCTAATTTGATAATTCATTCATGAAATATTGATAAGAAAAAAGCTGGCTTAGTGTTCTAAAACAAGAGATTACATTCATTTTTTTAAGCCTTCACAAAACACAAAATGAAGATCAGAGATCATTTTGTATCTGCAGTGAAGTGCTTGCTGCAAGTAACAGCTGCCAACTGAATATCTGTTCCAAAGTGCTTATTTGGGTCTCTTACTGTAGCATAAAGCTGTTACCCCAGAGACAATGAACAGAAAATTTCTGTCATGTTTTTGAAATGGGATGAAACTGGGGGTGTTTAAGTGACTGTATTTTGTGTCAGGGAAAGCAAGTTGTGAGAAACATCTGTTTATCAGGTGTTGATAGTTCATTGCTAAAAGATGTACCTTGGGAGCATAGACACTTCTTATCTTCCTCTGGAAGTACCATCTGGACAACATCCAAAAATAGGAAAGTTGAACTTCATGAATTAAAGGACCTTCACTATGTAAACTGATTAAACTGCAGATATGAAAGAAAGTCATCAGCTTCTCTTTATCCATGGTGTAGGTAACTCAGGCACATTTATTACAGTGCTCCATGGTTCCAGTATGTTCCTACCAGAATCTCTGCTGTTTGTTGGAGACCTGCAGTCCCAACTCCTGTTAAAAGTGCCCCTGTCCTCAGTAAAAGCCTGTTTACAGATTTTTTTTTGGAAAACATTACTCATTTATTAAGAAGGTTATTCATGTTTAATTTTTATATGCATCCTAGATTTTATTTATCCAGTTTTTCCCTCTCTTCCTCACTGTGCTGTGGAGAGATCAGAATTAATAAAAAGCCATACCTGTTTTTTTGAGTGATTCCTGGATATACATGTGCATGAAGTCAATGCCAAACATTTCCTGTTGCTGCTCCTCGTCTGTGTTCTCACATGGAGGGAGTGTTACCTCCAGCTCCAGTGGGTTGTCTCTGAAGTTGACAAATCTAGGAATCACCAGAAAAGGTTAATCTTGCAGTAAGTTTTTTCCAGAGAAAATAATTCTTTTGAAACTGAATTAAGATTTCTCAAACACTATTTTAAGCAAAAGGAAATTAAGTTCTTGTTCTACTAAAATCACCACTCTATTATTAGTATTAGGTAAGCTAAGAAGATGCTTTATAACAGTAACTGATTGTGGTGGGAAAAAACATTGTGGTCTTCATCATTTTGTCTTCAGTTTCTGACCCCACTGTCAGGTGTGTTGAGTTTTCACAAACAGGTGAGTGAATGAGAACTGTGCAAGTGCTCCTCCCAGCTTTGCAAGGCAGAAGCCAGTCCTGTCTCTCTTTACTCCTGTTCCATCCTTGGGCCTATGCTTGTATATATTTAGTTAAGGATGTTCTTCCAAAAGAGCTGAGGACAGGAATTGTCTTCCTGAGTTAGGCATGGTTTATGCAGACCAGCATTCTTTCTCTAAAACAGCCAGCATCCAGTAATCCAAATGAGAATGCTAACAACAGGAAAGTTTCTGTCACAGTACACTAAGGAGTAGTTCAAATTCTACCAATTAAGAATTTACATTATTTTTTATTTTTCATGTCAAGTACATGATAGTTTCATCTATGTCCTTAAACCTAATAAATTTTGTTTAATTCTGAATGCTTGAATTCTCAATGGCAAGTTCTACTTTTTGTCATTTTAATGCCTGCCACATTTTTCCACAAGCTTTTGCTTTTAGAAAGTGATATCAAAGGGCAATTATAGTGGGAGGGCTACAAAATGAGAAAATGTAGTATAGTCTACCTTCCATGTGAGACTGTAAAAATCATCATTTACATCTTTAAGTTTCACTACACAGAGCTTACTTCACCAGATCCTTAATTGTGAATCTGTGTAATTATGCTGATTTATTGCATTCATCTGTACAACTGTGAAATGCCTTTTCCTCTCCCTTAGTATCACTCTGTGATCTACAACTCAAGGGGGACTTTAAAAAGTATTTTCTAGTTATTTTCATGTATATTACTGGTGCTTTTTCTTACCTCAGATTTGTCATGTCCTTCATACAAGCTGGAATATCCTTAAGTTTGTTGTTGCTTAGAACAAGAGTACTAAGATTTTTCATATTAGCAATGGTTTCTGGCAAAGAGTTTATTTCATTCCTTTGGAGCCATAAGGTGTGGAGGTTTTCCATTCTGAAAAATTTGTGCAATAAATCAAGATTCATAGAATTATTCCTCTCAGTCATTACCATAAAATTAATTTTTCAGCCACATAAAGGACTCATAGTGCAACAAGTCTCAAAGGAAACCCCATATGCAAGATAATCACCTCTGTTCAAAAATGTGATTGACAATACATATTTAACCTTATAGCTGATACTGAATTTATTGTTAATTGAATGAATTATTCCAGCTTATCCAAACAGCACATTAGGGCTGATAAAATGTTGACTTTGGAGTGAGGTTAACATAAAAATTATCTTTAGAAGTAGTGTTTATTAATTAGAATTTCAGTGCAGTGGAATTTAGACTAAGATGAGCTTTGAGCTGTATTTACCTGTCAATTGCATCAGGAAGCTCCTGGAGTTTGTTTCCCCCCATATCTAACCATTCTAGATTTGGCATGTTGAGGAGAGCTGAAGGGAAGGCAGTAAACTGATTCATGCACAAATCAACGTGTGACAGCTTCTTTAAATCACTGAGCTGAAAAGAAGGGGAGATTTAATGCAATTTTGTGTAGCTGCTGCAGCAGTACAGCAGTAATCTAGTAGTGTTAAGAAACATTACAACACATTTTGGAGCTTGTAAACACAGAATGGTTTTGAGTTCCAATAGCTGATAGTACCTGACAATAACAGTTTTGCCTGGAAGGTAGATAGGTTGGGAACTGATAAGGCAGCAGAACTTTATCTCCCACCCAGTAGTGAGTGCCATAACTGCTGACTACAATGCAGATATGCCCCAAGCCTCAAGAAAAAGAATGTTAAAGACAGCCTTGTCCTTAGAATTTCATACTCAATGCAATATGCCATTTTTTGTTAGTCAAATATTTAGATTTTTATGTATCGAATTGCATGGACTGTGTTTTAGAATGAACCATGACACCTTCCATGCTGTGAAGACTACTACATTCTAAAAATGCAATCTAGTATCACAGCACCCAAGTCCTTTGGTGAATGATGCCTTCAGGTGCTTTTGCAATGTTCAAGTGGTACAAAGATGTTTTCTAGCAGATCTGGTGCAATTTCCTGAACACTGAATGCCACTCGAGTGTTCATTACCAAAGCTTCCCAGTGTTCACATCACTGCAGTCTCTATCAGACAGAACTATGGATTTTCTACATTACACCCTGCAATCTGTATCCACATAGATTTTGTAAATTCTGGATTTTGGTTAATAGTGGATATTTCCATTAGAAGATTCTGTGCTGTTGCTATTTGGACTCACTCAATTTTGCAAGGCACTGATTGGTGTCAACTATTGCCATGACTGGTTTTTTAAAATAAATTAGAACAAGTAAATATGGTTACATACTTGTCATCCCTGTCTAAGAGACTGATAGTTACAGATGTAGGTCTCTCATATTTTGGTCTGTTCAAATTAAAGTTCAATAGTAGGTGAGTAGTTGTTTTCATTCTCTCATAATTGTTTTTAACATTTGAGAACAACAAATTTTCACCTCTGCACATGCAGTTGTATAAATCACACAACGCCTTTTCAGATCTGTTCTGGTAAAGATGCTTACAGCTGTCTCCTGGCATGTGCTATGAATTTGTACTCTCAACCATAAAAGAGAACTTCTCTGTGCTAAGGCATCAAATTCTTAGTGGGGTAAATCAGTGATGACATCCAGCCTAAACAAATTGATATGGAGTGTGTCACTGCCCTGTGTGCACTGCCAAGTCATTTATCTGGCCAAAATAAAGACTGGCTCCTTCAGCTACTCAGGTGTGTGTACGTGCTCCTCATGTGGCTTCAGTTTGACCAGTCATGGGAAGGTTGTTCACATCAGTGTGGAGTACTGTGAAATCACAGCTTCACAGCTGTGAAATCTGAAAACAGAAATGCAGCATATAATGATAATTGGCTTTGGATAAATTCAAAATATGCATCAAGCAAAACTAAACAGTCTTTCAAAACCTGAGGAGGAAGATCACAGATACTTCTGTTGACAGCCAGTTCCAATCTTTCCAGACTGATGCAGTTACTTATTTCCTTAGGAACAGATTTTATTCTGTTGTAACTGAGAAGCAGCTCTTGGAGGCTGGTCAGCTGGCCTGCAGAGAGCACAAATGAGAAATGTTAATCTTTATTCTATTTGAGGCACTATTATTTGTTTTGCTTTATCCTTTTACTGTTATAAAAATGCTCTGTTTTCTCACGAAACAAAACAAACAAACAAAAAGAAATCACCAAACTGCAAATAGCAGCACCTCAGGACTCTTTAGTACAGGACTGCGATGTAGTAGAGTGCTTCAAGAAAAAACCCAAAACCAAAAAATTGTAACTAGGCTACTCCTGCCATGGACTCAGAGCATGCAGTCTGTTTTTCAGTATCACTTTGCTGCATTCTCATGTGTAGTCCCTGCTCTGCAAACAGGTCCTTTTTTTGCCATGGGGAGCTTTCATGGTGATGTCTTTTCCATCCGGGCCCATCTTTAGCTTATAGGGAATTTATGGTTTGGAGATCTCTATCTCACTGTCAGATTTAAATAATCTGTTTTCTTACTACCCAACAGGATTATTCAACAAGCAAAGGGCACAAAAATGGTACATTTGTGTGAGACCAATTTTCTTAGAAAAGCAGCTTAAAATAAAAGAAAGCACAGCTCACCAATTTCTTTAGGTACACTTTCAATTGAGTTCCGGGATAGATCCAGAACAACAAGGCTGTGAAATCTTCCAATAAACTGAGGAATTTTCTGCAAACTAGTTCTGTGAAGCTGCCATTCCTGGAGATGGATTAGTTTCAATAAGCACGAAGGTAATGTCTACAACAAGAAATACAAACCAGGAGAAAATCAGCTTAGAATACAGGCTGAGGCAGAAGTTTTATTTTAACAGGAAAGGCACTAACAGCCTTTCCTGTTTTTTAAGCTATACTGTAACATTGAGGTTACAAAACGAATCCTGATAACTAAAATAAGCTAGAAATAGCAAGCATAACTGATATGATTTTACTATCATACATATTAGGAAAAGGTTTACATTTTATAAAGGTTTACATCAATATATTGGGAAAGGCTTCTTCCCCCAGGGGATGGTTGGGCACTGGAGCAGGCTCTCCAGGGCAGTAGTCATAGCACCAAACCTGACAGAGTTCAAGAAGGGTTTGGACAATGCTCTCAGGCACTGGGTGTGACTCTTGGAGATGGTGCTGTGCAAAGCCAGGTGTTCAACTCAATGAACTCAGCATGTTCCTTGATTCCATGATCCTGAAGTGAACACCAGTGTGGGTTGTCATTCTGATCATAGATGGAACCCACCTTCTTTTGGCTTCCAGGATTTACATACCTGCATTACTGTCATTGACAAGTTTCAGGCTTCAGGCTTGTTTTTGTTTGTTTCTTTTTTTTTCTTTTCTTTTTTTTTTTTTTTAATCAATATAACTGAAGATGAAACTGCTCTAAATAGATTTTTGCACAGAAAGCTGGGTCTGTCTGTCATGTGTTCACTGGCCTCCACACAAACTAATTCTCATGACTTTCTAGGAGCTGGTCAGTGCATTTCTGCATGGCTCAGAGCACTGACAGCCTTCACTCTGCCAGCATTAACAGCAGATTAGCTCTGCACATGAGAAATAAGAGTAATAGTGTTCTGGGAATCTACTGGCCCATTTTTACTCTTAGAAAGAGAAAACAAACAATAAGAAATATTGTAATGCACCCAAACACAGAGAGTTTTCATCTTGATACCTTTCAGTAGTTCTGGTGTGTGAATGTTAGATGAGAATTTACATAATGAAAATCATACTCTGCAGTGAAAATAATTTCTAATGCAGAAAAGTCTTTTGGGCTTTGTTTTTGCAGAGTAATGCTTAACATTGAGGACTAAAAACCACCCAGCTTGCTTTTACACTCACAACAGTGTGTCCCAATTCACTGTTAGCAAAGCACACTGAGCAGTCAACAGAACACAAACAGTACCACTGTAAGTGTAAAGTTGTAAATAGTAGTTTTCTAATGCATGAGTCATTCAACACAAGCAGCATTCATTCCTATCAACCCTACCTTCCATTCTTCCTCCTCTATTCTTAAAATTGCTCTTCCACCTTCATTAATAACTTTTTCTTTGAGCTTTGCTAAAGCAGCTCTCTCCTCCCAGACAAGCAGTAGCCTACAAGGGAAAAAAGATCTGCCAGTGGTGCCACAATGAATACAGACAATAATTATATACTATACCCTATCTATTTTCTGGAAAAATACACAAGCACCTTATTGTCAAATAGCATTAATTTTATCTGAATGTTAATATACTATGAGTTGGAGAGAAGAAAAGCCCTTAATGTTTGGCTGAGGCAATTTATAGGAATTCTATTTTACAGTTCTTTAAATCTACATTCAGAAGGAGGACTTCACTTTCAACATGTTGCAGCAGGACCACAGAATATAAAGTCATGTGGAATTATGTTCTGAAGCACATTTTGAAGCAGACTCCTAAAATGAAAGCCTTCCAGTCCACCACATATAAGTGCAAGAAAATTGGTCAATCAGCTTCTTTCAGCTTGATTTCCAAGGGTATCTTCACAAGAGTTATGACAAGGTCATTCTCTGTCTTTCTGCTTGTATTCTCCATGAGTAACTTTTGAATTTGTTGTTCCACTTCAAACACATCTGATAAATGAGGAGTACCAGAAATAGTATCCTAAATCTCATAAAATTGCTGGCCAAACAGAAGACCAAGCAACTCTTCTAAAACCTCAGTGGAGAAGAAAACATAACACATCTTCACTGGTTAGAATAATTACAGAGCAGAGGATTTTAGTATCTGAGTCCAGGGAATTTAATCTATAGACTAATATTTTTATCACAGACACTAGATAAATTCTAATCACTGGGAATCCTGTTGGAGTAACAACTAAGGAATTAGAGTCTGCATGAGTTTGAAGAAGCCAATTACAGTCTCCTGAAATGTAACATATGGTCTAGCTTTTCATAGACTTAGAGTTACAATTTACCTACCTTCCTGCAGACCTCTGCCTGAACTCCTTTTCTCTCTGTAATTCTTCATTTATCTTGTGTATTCTCACTTCCCAGAGTGTCTTCACAGCAGAGAATGTTCCCAGGCAAACTGCAGTTTCAGCCATGATCCTCTACATGTTCAGATTTGCTTGCAGGAATCTGACTGAATTTCAGGCTCAATGCACCACTTCAGGTATGGGTTACCAGATGGGGACAGTGACATGAAAACTAAAATACTGCAATACCCATTTCTTTATGTTATCAAATGAGTTAATATAAAGAACTGACAGGATTTTATCAACTGCTTTCTCTGTATAAAAATAGATAATTGCACCTAGTTACATTTTATTAAAATAAGAAATGGTATTTTCAGAATCTCTGCATTCCTAGTCAGTGAACAACTGCTTCTCTCATTCCTTCAATGGAAGGCTAAGTGTTGACCATAATTATTAAATGCAGATTTGAGCATTCATTCCCATGCCAGGAAGACATTAAACAATCTAAGGCAGTTCAATTGTGATAGCTGCATTCTGACACCTACCTGATACTTGTCACTAAAGGAGTTTTGCACTTCACAGAAACTGAAGTGTTCCTGGAAATTAATTAGTATTCTTTATTTGCATTCATTTTCTTCATAGCTTAACTCAGTACAGTGCATTTTATAGTTAGTAATGCATTACCTTTACGAAAATGCATTTAAATCCTTCTGATTTCTTTTTGAATGTTTGTGTATCCCCACTGAGTGTAAGAATTCCCATTTAAAATGAAACTCAGTCTAAAGTTCTGAAATGATGTATCTTTTAGTGAGATAATTAATATATATTGTCCTGAAGAGCAGCAAAATAGGATATTCACTCATCCTAATCACTGCATCCCTCTAAAAACCATTCTTATTGCCATTACTGGAGCCAAGATGCTGATATTCAGACAAGCTTGCAGGGCTAAACTTCATGCCAGCAGCAGTGTACTCTGAACACTGATGATCTGAACCCTCACTTTCTAACTTTTTACTGATACTTGCAGTGGCAAGTAAGAGAAATGTCCTATATATGTTTTTGTGCTCAAATTGGCAATCATTCTATTTTATGTTTACATGTCCTTTGCTAACATACTTACTTGTAAAGTTTGAAATTAGGTTAAAATGTGTAAGCAAATAAAATGTAAAATGTCAGGATTGCTTCCTGTTATAAAGACAGCACAAAATCAAATTATACAGCTTGAATACAGAAGAACCTGGTCTAATGCACTAATATTTATGATTCTTATGTGTTCTCTTTTTGTTAAGGAAAAATGGCAGGATTTGACAAGTGACGCAAATGGCAACCCCAGCATGGCAGTGCAGTCTGCACTTTGGGTTCCTACAGAGGGATTGGATTTTTTCCTGTAAAGAGAAGACTGTATATTTTTCCCTTCCCCACATAAATGTGATCACATTTGCTAGTTTGAAGGATTAGCTTCTTTTTCAGTGATCAGAGTAACTACCCTTCCCAGTCCCCATCCCAACATGCACAGAAATGCTATGTATGTATGAAGTTTTTGCTCCAGTCAGTGGTAACAATTCAAATTGCCTGATTTTTTCAAGATTAAATTTCTTTTGAGATCAAGTGATAAACTAATATATCATTTCTTGTTGTTTAAAGACATTTTTTGAACTACAAGACCTTTTAGATAGAAAACTAAAAATCTTTTCATATAATTGTGCAGAAAAGAGACATTTATTAATAGTTGTACTACCGAACCCAGTAACATACTATACAGTCAAACCAATACTTATTTCTAGTAAAGCTTACTCTGGGCAACTCTCTTTTGCATATCATTCAACAAATACTCCCTTACTGCCTAAATTAGAACCATGAAATATCAAAGGACCTAAGTATATGACTATTTTCAGGATGATTTCATCATGTAACAGGATTCCATCAAAAAGGTCTTGTTCTTAGACCTTATCATTCATCAAGAAAATAAATAATAATCTTGCCATCACAGTCAACAATTCAGAAGTGAATTCCCAAGTGTGGCTGTAAAACAACTGCAAATTCACTCCCAAATAATCAGATCTCCCAACAACTTCACCTCCAAGCATCAGAAAGAGTTTAACAACAACTCACCTTAATTATTTGGTGTTTTCAAGGATTTTCTGTGACTCATTGCTTTCTGGACAAGAGCAGAGACAAATTATGAATCTTGTCTGCATTACCAAAGCCATTTAAAACTCTCACTCAGACTCCAATGCAATGTCAGTCTAGTTCTAATTTTAACCTATGCTGAGAATAGAAGGCATCACATGAGGCATTTTGCAACCCCCCCCAAGCATTTACCACTGTTGAAGCCTTCCCAGTTTGCTGAGTGTGACTGGGCTCCCCTAAACTGGACTCCCATTAACAGAAATTGTGAACAAAGGAAAACAAAGGAACATTCTTATGCTATACAATAAGTTTGTTTTGAATTAAAAATTACAATTAGAAATAAAAAAGGCCAGTATTGAACTAAAAATGACTGCTTTCTTTAGTAATGTTTCTCTGCAAGGTAACTGAGCTTCAAAGTGCTATTAAACAGCAACATTGACTAAACAGATGAGAAAAGGTATTACAACACTAAGTATTTTACTCATTACTTTTCCCAGTGCTGAAGAATTCTCTTGCTGAAGAATTTTACTGCAAATTTTCAAAGTCCAGACAGAAAAGTAATCTTTACTAGGATGTGCAGAGGGGTTATTACTCATCCCTTTTCACGGTTCCAATCATGAAAAATATTTAACATTCTATTTCTTCAAATAGCCCTTGGAGAAGATAAAAGGAGAATAAGTCTGTCAGAATCTTTTACTTCAATCAAATGGGAAGAGAGACAACAATGACTACGAGGTCACTATTTGAGGCAGAAGCCATAAAACTGGATACTTCTAACTAATTGAGCTGGAGTATAAAATGTGAAGATGAAATTTTAAAAGTATCATTAATTTGGCTACAACTCTATCATACAGAACTTTATAACAAAAAACCCCAACCCTCTCCAGCCCACAAACAACTAAATACATGAATACCATTACCTACTTAAAAAGACACTAAGTACTTTAGCTTTCAATCTCCTCCTTGTGTAAGTAAAATTACTCTGTCTTAAGTATTTCAAAGTAATTTCATTGCTTTCTTTACACTTCTATTTCCTCAATTTATTTTCTCAGTGATCATCAGATTAAAAAATACCCTAAGCCTTCACACTAAGCCCTGACCACAACAATATACTTGTAGAAAAGTAGACATTAGGCTGTGTTCTTCTGGTAGCCTTGAGTACAGTATGTTCTTTAAGGCAAGAAGAAAGAGTTTGAGTCACCCATACAGGATTGCCTGCATAAAATGCAGAAATAAAAACAATATTTTGTGGCTTTACATTTTTTATTAGGAATAAATAAATCTGATAAAAATGAAATGGGTGATAAGCATGATATAACAGTCAAACTTTGCAAGAAATGACCTTTATATAAAAGACCCTTATAGCACAATAGAAATATTAATAGCACCTAACATGGACGTGCCACACTCCATACATTACCAGCTTTTCTCTTATTCAGTCTCAGCATCATGGATAGCAGGGACTCTACCTCTGGTAGCCTGTCTCACATCTTCACAGCTAAATGCAATAGACAACTTTGGTCTATAACTTTGAAGAATGCTCCTGTTTTTGATATCTAAAAAAAGGAGAAAATGTCCATTTTGTGCATTACAAATTCATTTTTAAGGCTATGTAACTATCTTTTCTTGTGTCTGTGTGAAACTCATGTGTTTAGAAGGTATTTATATCCAACAATTTTCTTCATATCTCCCATTAAATCAGCAGTGCAAACTTCATGACCTGTTTATTTTACCTTAAAGCCACATAAGTTTTCTGTTCTGAAGTCATTAACTTGAACCTATTCATTATGTGCCTCATGTCTGAGTTTAAGAAGAAGTCCTTATATCTCACAGTATTTTTTAATATCTATTCTTTGTTGAATCTGATTAATCTATCAGATTCTAGTATCTGAATATCAATAACAGAATGCAAGATCATGATCAGCTTACTGTCAGGCTTACCTAATGAGAGAATAATAAAACAAGATCCTTCTTTTTTTATTTTGTTTTCTCTTTCTCATTTCATTTTAACAGACAGATGCTTTCTATAAGAATCAAAAATAACTGGAAAGCATTAAGGGTTGAAACTACTTTCAGCCTTTAAAAATATAGGATATTTTAGAGTATTAAGGCTTGATAGTTATAAATCAGTGTTGTCAGTAAGCATTTGAATAAATATGGCCTCTTCATTTACAGTTTGATAAAGAGTACCTGTGCAAGTAATTGCCAGAAAAAGTGGACTAGCAAAAGATTTAAGAGGTTAACTCAGTTAAACAACAAAAAGCTCTCTGGACATCTTACGCAGAAGCATTAAAGGCATTTTATTTGTATATGATTTTTGCATAATCCCTTTTAGGAATTCAGATATTATTTGTTAAAATAAATTTATGTGTCCAAAATAGAAGAACTATGAGTACTCCCCTCCAAAATTTCCCTTCAGATTCTAAATACTGCAGGTGTAGAGCAGTGGCACTCAGTCACACCAGCCTGACAATCATTATTATAAAAGGCAAAATAAAGACATTCCACCACCATATTCAGAAATTGTGACCTACTCAGTTTGACAGTCCGCTGTAGATGAAATTACAGCAATACAAAATGAAAGAAGCAACAACTAACTGAGACTGATATCAGCTGTTGAGAACTTTCAACCACATAACATTATATAATGCACGTAGCAAAGGGCACATGTTAGCAGAGACAGCTTGTGTAACTATTCAGTCTAATCCACAGAGTCTAAAGGCATATTTTAGCCATGGTTTCCTTTATTTAAGGTCCAGCAGCATTGAAGTAGGGTTCTCCAAGTAAGATTTCCACAAGTTAGAAAACCGGGCCATGGTAGCTCCATCAATGATGCGGTGATCAGCTGACCAACTCACATTCATTATTTGTGCTTTAACTACTTCACCTTTGCTATTAAACCGAGGAAGAACCTAAAAATCAGAGGAAGGACAAAACCAGAATTATTAAATTAAATACTTTCATTAGCAAATATGCTTTTCCTTGGTTTCGCTAATTTGTTGACCTAAATTACAACATTTTGCTGAATTAGACAGACAGCAGTAGCACCATGATAAAAACCAAGACCTTTCCATCACTCTTTGTGCTATGGATTAGAATATATTGCAAGCCTGCATAATAAACAGTCATAGCCTTTTTCCACCATCATGGAAATACTGAGGTAGTAAAAGCTTTTCCTGACTCCAAAGTTTCTTCCTGAATAGTTTATTGCACTGTTAGTTCTCAAAGTGGCAGTTTCCTTAAAGCACCTCTAAAAAAATGCTCAGAGGAAGAACATAGAAGTAATTTCAGTTAATACTAATTTCATTTCCAGCACTAAACTCCAATGTCTGTATTAAGGAATTAAAGCCTGAGATTCAGAAAATATAAAACTGCCTTCACATCCAAAATGTGAATGGATTCAGCTACCTGGCTTATGAAATTGAACTTCATTTTCAGAATACTTCTCAAATTTTCCCTGGGCTGATAGCAAAACTGCTATTGCCATGTCGCAAAACTTGCAAAACTGTATTTATATTGTTTCTTGCTAATCCGAAGGCTAAACAAAGGTGTAAGAAAAATACGAGAGGATTCTGGAAAATAAATATGAATCTTTGGTGTAAGAGACTTCTAATTAAACATTTGGTGTATGCATAGTCATTTAAAAACACCACAAACTTTTCAGTCATGAGCTATGTGTTTTCTCTGCAACAAAGACAGGCTCCATGTTCCATTTTCATTAAGATGACTTTAGCTAACACTCTCACCACTGAGACAAAGTGAATATACCTGTATCTTTCCAAATGCTCCAATAGCTACTTCAGGAGGCAGTATCACTGGTTTGGCATAAGTGCCACCAATCTAGAAAAGAAAAAGATGGGGGTATTATTTAACAGCTTTTTTTAAGCAGATTGCCCCTTGAATTAATTGCTACAGATTTTGTTCTTAGCATATTTAACTTCAGTAAAGCTGCATTTCAGAAGCAGCTCTCATTTTCCCCATACTTACTGAGCCAATATTTGAAAGGGTGAATGTTCCCCCAGTGAGGTCACTTGTTCCCAGCTGGCCTGCAGAGCCCAAGGACTGGAGGCGATTTAATTCCACAGCAATGTCAAACACACTGCAGACCTGAACATTTTTCACGTTTGGGACAATTAAACCTTGCTCTGTGTCCATTGCAACTCCGATGTTGTGTGAAGCCTGCAGCAAGTGCCATTAACCAGACATTAATATAAGCTGTCAACATAAAATGTATTTTAGGTAAAAAAAACCACTTCAATCACGTTTTCCTTATCTATCCTTTGAACCTGGAAAGTGTTGTAGTTAGGAAGCAACTCCTGCATACAACTTTGAGGGGAGAAAAGGATATAATTTTTTTTTAATTAGCCTCACATCTGCAAACTGCAAATTGATGTTGACAATTCCAACTTCAGAGAATACATAGTCCTGGAATCAACTTCACACTGAAAACATTGCACTTTAGGATGGTCATATGTGCAACAAAACTTTTATAGCATATTTTAAAGAGAACACTAAAATTGAAAAGAAGAAAAAAAGAAATTTGGTGTGTTCATAGCCATCTAAAAACTTTTCATAAACTTTTCAATCATGAGCTATGTAGTTTCTCTGCAACAAAGGGAGACTCCATGTTCCATTTCCATTACAGATGACCTTAGCTAACTCTCTTCTCATGTTTTGGAAGGAACATAAGGATGCTGAGAGATATTTATAAAACAGCCCCAAAAAAGTTTGTACTGCAAGGTGCAAGTACACATCACTTAAGAAAATAGATACTTGCTTCCCAGAAGTCTCAATCCAGCAGCTTGTATAAAAATATGTAACTTTTATCAAGACTGTACTTTAATATGTAAGGGTTGAATGTTGGAACAGTTGAACTACCATGCACAAAAAAAACCCCCAAATTGTTGTATTATATTTCTTATTTTAAAAGCTTGGCCCATATTCAGGTGAAAAATAGGAAATTAATATATTAATATGCATTTTTGAGGCAAGTCTGAATAACAAAATGACTCTTACCTAACAAACTACTGAAATAAGGCCAACAATAAATCAAATTTAGATCTCAGAATCTGAACACACAAATTATTTTCCTGCACAACACCATAATTTTGGTTCTTGTAATTAGCTCAGACATTCTTAAAGGCCCCTGTTAGACATTACTTTTCACTTTCTGCTTACAACATTTATCCATAGTTTACAAACCTTATATGTGACATTTTGACAGTTCTCATCCAAAGAAGCATTAAGAATGGGATACTGCAGCAATCCCAGAGAGGCTGCCTGTTAAATATAACAAAAGAAAACAAAATTGATTTTTATAGTCTATAAGCAGAGAGCTCCATGAAAAAGAAGTAATGGTAGGAGAAAATGTAGATTAATAACAATATGGAATAAGTGTTTTGGTAGCAAAGAACAATGATGCCTTTCACATGAGGTCAAAAAATACTGACAATTTCAAAAAATTGTTTTGTGTGATTCAAACACATGGTGATGCTTATCTCTATATTAAATTATGCTGAAGGCACTCTATCCTTTGCCATCACTATTTCAAAAAACTTCAATGACACCACATAACTCTAGCTGCAATTCCAACTGTAAATTGATAAGTGGCTCACTATACAAAAAACCAGTTTTCCTGTGATCTGCCATAACTCAGATGATAGATAACATCTACAACAATCATTGAACAGATTTTGGCAAAACCTGTGTATAAGTACTCCATACAGGGCTCTGCTGCAGGCCTCACCTTTATGAAGAAAGGCATAAAGGAAAGCTTAACTCCACGCATTTCAGCTACAGGCTTCAGCTCTTCTCTCAGCTGAACAAGCTGAGTCAAATCAATCTCATCAGAATAACCAAAGTGGGGGATCTTCAGGGCTGCACTCATAGTCTTTACCATGGCCTTCTGAAAACCTGGAAAACATTCATTGTCTTCTTAAACAAAAAAAATGAGCTTCTGTGAAGCTATGGTGAAATTTCATCTGTTTCCATTAACCAAATTACACAACTTACAAAAACCAAACCAAAGCCAAAGCATAACCAAAGAAGAACAGCATAAAGAGCACTTACTGAGTTATTGAGTTCACAGAACTCAATTTTGATGACTGCAATATTTCAGATTACTGCATCTCTCTCCTATGTATGTATAAATTTGAAATCATAATATGATATTCTGGATTATGCTTTCCAGCCTCTCCAAATAAACACTGCTTGAAAGGCAAGCAAAAATTTTTAATCTTCCCCTTTTAATGTGATTTTTTGTTACCTTAGTGTCTTTTATGGCACTGTTCTCCAGAACAGGTGTGAATGCCACTCACATAATACTGCAGTATGCTTTTACTAAACACTGATAATCACTTAAATTTACTGCACTTTGCCACTAATTGCGTAATGATTCCTAGCATGACAAATCCATGTTTAGAATTCCTACCTTTTTCAACATACACTTGAAGAATGAGCAAGTACAACTTGCAGCCCAACTTCATCCAAACAAAACATGAACAAATATTTAATAAAATAATTTCAGCAGAGATGCTTCTTACAGAGAATGTTTTCCTGAATGCTCACTTGCATAACAACCACATGAAACACACTCCCATCAAAAGGAATCAGCTACTCACAGAGCAACAGGTCTACCATGACCATGGCCCCAAGACTGTATTCCATGATTTACCTGTTACAGGTTCAGTTTTATCTTTTCCTGCAAATGCAATGGGTCTGGAAACAGGTACAGGGATTTTGCGTGCTTTGTCCTTTGGAGCAGCTGGCACAGCCTCTGCTCTCGGCTGAGGTGGGACAATTTCTGCCTTCGGCGATGGAGGCAAAATAGCTCCTGTTTGTTTGGCCAAGTAGTTGAGTATATCTTCTTTAAGGATTCTGTTATCCTTTCCTGTCCCAACAACTTCACTCAATTTAATCTGAAAAGTACATAACAAGCAGTGACAGTTTAGTTTTACAGCAAAATAAAAATATCTTATATTGTGAGCTATGGTTAAAAATTATTCCCATTTCTGATCCAATATATTTGCAGTCTTCTGTTCCTTTCTGTAGTTTATTAGGTATTCAACATAGTTCAAATCATCCAAAAGTCGCACAAGGTATTTGACTGCATACTTCAAGCACAATCCTCTTCATTTCTACAATAATTTTCACACTGTAAAATGTATTTGAAAACAAGTGTTTCCTCTAGATCAGTACTCTTCTAGTCAGTCAAACTGCCATGTAAGAGCAGTAAAATGCAGCAGGACCTTATTCAGCAAATTCACCTACATTGTTCTCCATGGCCAGGCGACGAACTGCAGGGGTTGCTAATGTTTTGTGACCTTTTATCTCTTGGTGAGTGTGCTCTTCATGAGACATAGGAGGTGTTTCAACAACATCTTCTTCTGAGGCAACACCTGCAAACAAAAAGAAAAAATTAACTTTACTACATTGTAAGCATTTGTTAAATTCCAAACTCAACCATTCTGTCACAGCTGAGGTTTTTACGATTTACTTTGAGTTAATGTGGGTGGGAACACAGCTTGCTAAAGGCTGCTGCTTAAGCTAAATATTCAAGAGGAAATGGCTAGGAGATTTTAAACTTTATTAAATATCACAAATTACGCAAATTTCTTGACTTTATAAAGGGAAAAAAATCTTTGAACATTTTCAGGAGGTAAAAGTAAGCTTCTCTGCCACTGTTTTATGACAGTAAACATAAAATATGCATGAGAAAAAGAATGGCTTACAATACCTTTTGAAGCATCAATTTCAATGTCCACCAGTGGTTTTCCAACAAAAGCAGTATCATCTATGCTGTAATGGAGTTTTCTGATGATGCCATCGTAACGACTGGTGATAGTAACAGAGGCTTTGTCACTCTGCACCTCACAGATGCTGTCAAACTGAGACACACTGTCACCTTCCTTTACGTACCTGGGAGGAAAGACAGGCTACTGGGAAACACAGGCAGTGTAAAAACCCGTTCTGTGCATTCCTTTGGTAAGTTCAATAACATACATCGTACAACATGGAAGTGCATTCCAGATGAGAAAACAAATTCTACATACTGGATATGTTTGCTACATGCATTTTGTCTGACTGTCACAGAACTCTTTGTTGGGTGAAATGACAAAATGATTATGAATATCATTACACACATAGTACATTTACTTTAGTAAAGCAGAGTTTTCCTGTCAGATTATAAGGCATCTAAAAATAAGAATGAGCCCAGTTTAATCTGAATGCAAGGAAGTTGTTGGTTCCAACTTGTCAATATACAATCAGTTTCAGAAAGGAAATGGATAGTAGGGAGCACTGTCTTCATGCAAAGAGAGGCATTTGTACAAAGAACAAGGCCTTTCAACACTGCCTTCCTTCACTGTACACTTTGATTTTGTTTAATCCATTTATCACTGGCTTTTTGCAAACAATTTAGAAGTTCAAGTTTTTTACTAAAAGCAATAGAGGAGGGGTACAGGATAAAGTTAAGTTAATTCTTTAGACTAACCATTTGTTTCTAAAGCTAAGTCTAAGTAAACACAACAAAAGACAGGCGACCTGAACACAAAAAACATCAATCACTGAAGGAAAAGCCTACATACAGGTGCATCCCTTTCCTTCCAATTTTTCCACTCATAAATATATGAGACTGAAAACAAACAAAATAAAAAGCTCAGTATGTACAAGGTTCTAAAGTGTGCAAAATGAAAACTGAAAAACTTCACTAATAACCAAAAAAATATTCTCACATAAGTCATTGATCACACAGCTAAAGCTGCTAAACTATCTGCTGATTTCTTAGTGTATTTTCAGGAAAGCAGAGCTTACCATTCTTTTACAGTCACCTCTGTAATTCCTTCTCCAATGTCAGAAAGCTTAAACTGGACAATTTGGCCACATGAAACTTGAAAAGAGAAGAAGAAAATACAGCATGCTTAATATTAAATACAAGCTACCAGACAGAAAAATTTGAATGCATCAGAAATAATCCACATACCAGCCATATGCAAACCTCTAACATAACACTCATAAAATAGCAAAATAAAAGAAATTATTTTATTATGAAAAAGATTACCAGCAGATGTTCTGAATAATCGCTGTTGATGACTAAACTTGAAGGCAGATTTGTCAAACACGCACACATATTTTGATTTTATAAAGCGAATGCTGCTGCACGATCTAACGCGATGAATGCAAACCTGGGGAGAAAATCTCAAGGGTTAATACAGTGGAGGTAGAGCCCATTTAATATTCCCCATCTAACAGTCAGACTAAAAGAGTTTCATTCTAGTCTATGGAAGAGAAGTTCTTATGGAACACAATTACACTGAGTACATTCTTGAACATACAGTAAGCTTTACATTAGCAAAAGCTTCACCAGGTTTTAGCTGCTTTCACTAATACAACACATGGGGAGATCAAATCACAGTGACATAACCAATTAACAAAAATCATGACAGCATTTGGTGAGTGATTCATTGCCATTGTTTCTCTCAGGAATTAGCTTAATCAAGACAGGCAAAGAAAAAGCACACACACTATCAACCACAGCAGACAGCTGAAATACTCCTATCCAGGATGAATGCTGGAAGGTTTCCCTAGACTGCACAGAAAACCAGCATATTTGTCCCATCAGAGGTTAATCAGAAGTACTAATCAGAAAGGAAATTCACACCACAGGGCCCAGAGAGTTGCCCTTTCATTTTTGTTCCTATATAGGAAGCAATCATCTTCAAGTAAACATCACCTTAAATCAGCTTCAATGATATTTTGTAATAACTAGCCATGAGATGGTTTTCTTTTATGGTTATAATTATAACGAGAAATCAACTCTAAAGAATTTTCTGGAAGATTTTTCAGACAAAACTTTATGTTTTAAAGCCTCTTCTAATCAGTCATGATTGTGATCAAGCGAAGTTGGTAGTGCTTGACAAGCTCAACACAAGTTAGTTCAGACACATTCTTATCCAGTAAAATTTATTAAATTTCATGTAATTTTGGTGTTATGTTGTCTTAAGAGTGCTGTATAATTTATAAAAATAACAATTTCTCTGTAGATTCTATCTCTAATTTAGAGATATGAAAAAAATTCAGGTGCTACAATGTACCTCAAGTAGCTCAAAACTGTAAAATTTAAAATTATCTTCTTAGAGGAGCCAGAAAACAGCATATCTGCATGGGAAAGTTCATTTTAACTTCTTGTTTAAAAAATCCTTTCAGTAATGACATAGCATATGAAACTTCTTGTTTCCCTCCCCACACCCCAAACTGTTTAACTATTTGCTATCAGTTTTCAGTGTTTAAAAAGTACATTATTCAGCAGGCCATACAATTCTGAGCTGACAATGTACTTATTTTCTGTATTATTTAACCCAGCACTGCAAGTTATATTTAATATTCTATTTCTTCAAAGAAAAAACATTTATACAACACAGTCTATCATGATGGACACAACAAAGTTCTATCATTTGTGTTACCTTTCAGTTGCCTGACACTAAGATGGTACCTACTGATTTAGAATGAGTATTTTTCTAATTCCTATAACATGCAAATAGAAAATCTTTTCATTAGTCCTCCAAACAACTTTCCATATTCAATAATCAGGTAACACGGCAATTTCAAGCTATGAAAAATCATATTCTAGGAATACATTTAAGTTCACATTAAATTGCAAAACTGGTATACAATGTACATCTTCACAATCCTATTTTTCTGTCCTCTTTAATTCTGGGTTTCTTCCCACTTGAAAATTACATGTTTACATAAAAATATTACCAAAAAAGTTGTTCAACTAGATCTTTTTGTCACAAACTTGCAAAAACTCTTTTCTCTTTACATGATCTTAAATGAAAAACATTCAGTATTTACCTGCGAAGATGATCACAAGGAGCACATCAAATCTCTGAACTATTTCTAAATGTGAAGTTTCACAATGATTTCCATGTGATTTTTAACCTTTGGTTACCAATGCAGGTAGAGAATTAGTAATGTCACTCCCAAAAAAGAGACTGGTGTTGTTATTGATGAGTCACCATGCTGTTTCATATTATATCTGTAGGAAAAATTCAAAACTACTGCATTTTTAAAACTGAAATCTTTCTGCTTTTCAGTTTTGCACATTGTCTACCAAAAAATTGCTGTGCTAGTATGTTAAAGTAATAATACAGGACACAATCTCTTCATAGAGCAGTGTTCCTTACAAATAAAGAAAAAATGAAAATCCATAAAACAATGAGACTGTGCTTACAATTTCAGCATTTAATCACCACAATACTGGTGTAATGCCAAGCAAGGAAATAAAAATGGCACATAAAAGACAAAATTAGCTCTAATATCCATAGCATACCACCTATACAGTTTGATGTCTGGAAAAATCTATCAGTTAACCCCAAAGATAACTGCTAGTACTAAGCTTGTTAACGTGGCTCCTATTACACTAAACAGCAACTTAAAGCAACACTGCCACAGCACGGTAACACCTTCCCTGTGCAAGCCTGGGATGTGCAGTGACTCTGGCAAAAAGGAGCTGAGGGCCACTGAGTCCTCACTGGGACTGCGGCAGCCAAGGGGGCAGCTGAGGGCACTCACGGGAGCTGCTTTGCCTCTCAGGTTCAGCTTTGCTTGTTTCCTTAAAAACAAGCCAACTCCAGCTGTCTAAGTTACCACTGATCCTGAAAATGTTTGCTGGCCTCAGACCAAAAAAGTTTTAAGCAGCTGCAGAGAACTGATTACCTGATGGAGTAACACTAAATTTCCAAGTCAAATTGAACAGTTCATGCTCACGGGCAATGACTTTGCCTTAAAGGATATTGCCCTGCTGAACTTTCTTGACTTCTGTCCCACTGAGTCATTTTAGAACATTTCCTCACATTGGATGTGTTTTGCATACATATTCTATATTTCCAAGTCTATAGCTACTATACTAAATACTATATATATACTATACTAAAGCAACATTCCTGGTAATGCGTTTTAATCAGATATCATCCCTCATCCAAATACCTGGCACATGTCCCAGTGTCCAGGTAATTGCCATTTCTCTACCACTTCACACAAAGGCTTCCTGGCTCAGATTCAAAATGTTCTTGCAGGAAACACACACTATAAACGACCTAGTTCTATAGTTCAGCATGCACACAGATAAGATGAGTGTTTTCATCTTATCAGAAGAAAGATAAGATTAAGAGTAGAAGGTTAGAAATACCACTTAAAAGAAAGTGCTATTTTTAATGCTCTTAATTAGTAAAATTGTTTATAAATACTTATAAGTTACTGGCTGAAAACTGGAATACAAAAGTGTCATTTAAAAATTCCTCATCATTATGCTTTAAAATTACAAAATGAATTATTAGAGAAAAAACATACTAGAAGCTGGAATAGATCCTAATTTTGTTTCTAAATTTCAAAAATTTCTCGGACATCCCACAAAATAGGGATGACATAATCAGAAAACAACGCTCTTCACAATAGCAAGAAGACTGTGATACAAGACAGAAGAAAGCATGAACTAAGTCTATGTTCACGAAATTGTAAGTACGTCAAAAAGGCAACCAAATAGATTCAGTCCTTGTGGTAAGGTATCTCAACTACTTTTCAACTATCAAGGCTCTTAGGATTCAAAGAAACACGTTTCCCTTTTTTGTAGGTGTATCCACACCGTCTCCGGGCAGATGCGGTATGCAAAGGGAGCTGATGCGCGGGCGGGGAAGCGGTGATGGCAGAGCAAGGCATAGGCAAAGCAATAACGGGATGACTTAGAAGTAACAGAAGAGGAGGATGTCACTGTCTTATTACAGAAAGGCACACGTTTCTTTCCCAGGGAGCATGGACCATGGGTAAGGGCAGCGCGGGGGAGAGGGTGCCAGCTCTGGGGGTCCCCGTGCAGCGCGGGGGGCGGTCCCAGGCACTGCCGGGGTCCCGTCACCTGCGCGGAGCAGCGGGAGCGCACAGCGGGGAGGGAGCAGAGGCGCTGCCCGGCCCCGGACGCCGCCGAGGCAGCAGCTCCGCGAGCGCGCCGTGTTTGCAGAGGCGCGGTGCGCGCCGTGCGCCCGCCGGACGGCAGGAACGGGGCTCGGGGATGCCGCGGGTTATCTCTCCCCCTCGGCCGGCCGGGAGCGCCGCAGCCCGCGGGGTCCCCGTTCCCCTTACCAGGCGCCCCGCGGCTCGGCAGCTGCTCCTCAGCGCGGTCACGGCCGCCATCTTACCCCGGGCGGAACGGCCCCGCACACACCCCCGGCACAGCCAACCGGCGGCGGCCGCGCCTCGACAGCCAACCAGCAGCGGCGGGGCCCGGCCCGCACACGCCCACGGGAGGGACCGCGAGAGGGTTCGCGTGCGGGCCAGAGCCGCGGGTGGCCGTGCACGGCGTGCAGCTTCCCCGGGCCGCGGTAGCGGAAACGGCAGCGCGAAAAGCCTGGCCATTCCCTGTACACGTGTAATAAAGTCCCGAGTGAGCCTGCCAGAACAACACGCCCGTGTCTGTGGTTCTGCGTGCAGGGTGATTGTAACCAGGTGGGGATCGACCTCTTCTCCCAGGTGACGAGCGACAGGGCATAGTCTTAAGATGCGCCAGGGGAGGTTTACGTTGAACATTAGGAAAAATCTCTTCACAGAAAGGGTGATTAGACATTGGAACGGGCTGCCCAGGAAGGAGGTGGAGATACCAACCCCAGAAGAGTTTAAGGAAAAGACTGGACGTGGAACTTAGTGCCACGATCTGATTGACATGGTGGTATTCATTTATAGGCTGGACTCGATAATCTCAGAGGTCTTTTACAACCTAATTCATTCTGTGATTCTGAGGAAAAGTAGCGTGAAACGAGGAGAGCAACAGTCCGGCTGCTCTCCTCCGGCGGCAGCGCTGTACCCACGGCTCTGATCGCCCAGGAGCCGCGGTTGTCACCGCTCCGGCCCTCAGGACAAGGGAGAGGCATTGCCTCCCGCGGGACTCGGTCAGTACCGCGGGGACAATGGAGCTAGTCCCAGCCCCCGCCGGAGAGCCGGGCCCGCCGGCTGCTCCTCCCCGCGGCGGAGCCGCCCCGACCAACCCGCGGCGGGCGGGCGGGCAGGGAGGCGCCTCCGCTCTGCGCCTGCCCGGCACCGCCGCCCGCCCCGGTACTGCAGCATCCCGGGCGCGCCGCCGCCGTCAAACACTCTTAGCCCGGGGCTGCTTCGCCGAGGGCTCGCCGTGTTTAGGGCCCCGCCGGGATCCCATCGGCGCGGCCTCTGCGAGAGACACCGCTCATCGCCAGCCATGGACGGGGACAGGGTGGAGATAGACGGCGGGATCATGGAGGGGGTGAGCGCCAGCGGGCCGCGGCTTACCTGGCCCCGGGCAGCGGTACGGGCCGGCCGGGTGTGCGGGAAGCGCCGTAGCGCCTGACGAGCCCATTTCTCCGTGCAGGGCGGGCAGATCCTGCGGGTGTCCACGGCGCTGAGCTGCCTGCTGGGGCTGCCGCTGCGGGTGCGCCGGATCCGCGCCGGGCGCAGCCAGCCCGGCCTCAGGTGAGACCCTCCCCGGGCGGTCCCGGGGCGCTCAGCCGGTCACTTACGGCGTGTGGGGCCCTCCCGGGCTGGGGCACGGCCACGCAAGGCCTCGGCTGCTCTCGTCTGAAACGTTTGCGTTTCCATTGCTTTAAAAGAGCCTTTTTACTAAAATATCCTGTCTGTGGCTTTCAAGGAGTGAGGGGGAACACTGCGGCATGAAGCGCGCTCGGTTCTCTTGCCGGTGCCCTCAGCGCGGTCCCGCCCGGGCCGCAGGCGGGGCAGGTGAGGGCGCGGCCCGGGGAATGGTTCCACAGGTGCTGAGCGGAACATGCTTTGAAACGGGGAACACACTGATGTAATGCTGAGCAAAACACAGCTTACCGAGCCTACAGTGCTAAGAACAGATAGGGCATATCCTAGTGCTGATACAGTTAGCGTATTTCCAGTGTTAAAAACAGTTAGTGTATTTCCTATTTAGATTACCCTAACAAATGGAAACAAGCACAAGGCAAGTACATAGCAAGCCTGTTAACTTACTGGTAGCCCTGCAGCTGGTTCTGGCTCAGCCAGTATTGCCATCATTATCCCACTGCATTTCTGTCCAAGCATTTATCACATTAGGACAAGTGGCTGCTCTTGCATCTCATCTATGTGTCTTGGGCCCATGCTAGTGGAAAAGATCCAGAATCCTGCATATCCCAGTATGGCCTGAATGCCACTCTTTTGCTCCTGAGGACTCAGAAGTACTGCAGCAACCAGAGTGAATTTCTGATCCTTGTCTGATCCAAAATTTGCAGTTGTAGTTTTTTAGTGTGTTTAGTGGTTGTTTTAATGTAACATAAGCACGTGGTCTACTTGTATGTGTCTTTACCTGTGCATTGTCACTCTAAGACCTCAGCATCTGTCTGGATTGGAGATGATTCGAGATTTGTGTGATGGGAAGCTGAATGGTGGAGAAATTGGCTCAACAGAAATAACCTTCACTCCTGGGAAGATCAAAGGTGGAACCCACATAGCAGATACAAAAACAGCAGGGTATGTCTTTATACACTAGCTTCTGATAACTTTAAAATTGTCACAATAGATGGGGTGGGTGAAAAAAGAACATTTATGCTTTGGTAATGACCCCAGGATATGTGCTGCCTGAGCCAGATTTATGTGAGCAAAGAACCTGTAGTATAGGTAGGATATGCAGGAAGTACATGTGAAGTTTAAAGGAAGATTGATATAAAAGCTGAATGCTTGGTTCATGTCATGGAAAAAGCAGCTTTAAAACTTCAGGTGTAATTTCCTCATGTTAGTGTGCTACATACCAGACCAAATGCATTAAATTAAATGAGTATCTCACATCCATGAGGTCTGAAATAATCACCACATAATAAGGTAAATTTTGACATTTTACTTATGCTCATAAGTAGCACAGTATGTCATATTGCTCTTTTGGAAATGGGACATATTCCATCCATGTATTACAATGTTAGTGCTGCCTAAGCCTTTTCTACTACCTAAACCCACAGTTTTCATAGTCCCATCACTATACTAAGGAAGATACATAACGTTATTTCAAACAGAACTATTAAAGATGCAATTAATGTGAAATGAAAACTTTCATATTTAGGCTTCGTAAGGACATGAAGTTTTAAAGTAGTATCTTTTAAGACTGATAAGTTTATAGATAATTTTAAAAATAAAATCCAAAAGTAAATGTTCTAGTAAAATGTTCCTTGATGTATAATGATTCTATGGAACTGTATGGATTATGAGTGTATGACATTTGAGTGTGTTATTATTGCTTTCAGGAGTGTGTGCCTACTGATGCAGGTAGCAATGCCCTGTGTGCTGTTTGCTGCTTCCCCATCAGAGCTTCATTTAAAAGGTGGGACTAATGCGGAGATGGCTCCCCAGATAGACTACACAGTCATGGTAGGGACAAATTCCTTTGCCTTGGTGCATCTTCCCTGAGTATGTGTGCAATGTCACTGCTGTTCCTCTGTTGCTCTTACTGCAAGTCTATTTGTGATTATGGAATTAGGCGTGGAACATAACACTGTTAGTGTACTGGCTGTAGAGAGCAACCAGTGTTTCATGGAATTTCCTGAAATGACAAATAGTCTTTGGTTTCAATTATTACAGAAAATTTCACTTAAAATTTATTCTTTTTTCTAGAAGTGCTGTGAATTACTCTTCTTTTTTCCATAAGCAAATCCTTTTACACAAAGTGACATTGAAAATGAAGTATGAGGAATGTCAAATAAGCTATATGGATGAGACTAACTTTTTTTTTTTGATAATGCAACTGAAATTTTTGTGTTGAGCTTTTTTTTTTTCTTTTAAGATTGTATAACATAGTGGGAAATTATCAATGTAAAATAAATTCACTCTTATATGTTTCTTTTTCAGGTTTTCAAGCCAATAGTCGAGAAGTTCAACTTCACATTTAATTGTGACATAAAGAGGAGGTGAGTTGTGGAGCAGTGCAGCAGAGCTGGGCCTTACTGAACCCATGTGTGAGCAGAGGCACACAAGGGGCTCTCAGTCAAGCTGAGGGGTGAATTTATAATACATGAACTAATCTGCATTAGCTGCCCCTGTGTGTACTGTCACCACATGATGAATGGACAGGGTTCTTGGCTGTCTTTCCTTTTCATTGCTGAGTCTACAGCTGCTGTGTAATGTTGCCTGTTGGCTCCCCTGAGGGGAGCACATGCTGAACAGGCAGTGCATTACTGAGCTTTTTCCAAGGAGCAGTTAGGTTGGTGGTAGGAAGTTAATAAGATGTTCATTACAGAGGATTACTGTTAGAGAGCCTAATTCCATTATAAGGGTTTCTAAGGCACACATCAAGAAAATTGGTATGTACAGTAACAGGGAACATAAGAATGTATAGTGAAATGTATGAAGAGCCTCCTGGCCTTTTTCTTGGTTTCCTTGTGATCATTGCATTTAATTATGTCCAATTACTGTTTCTAAATAGGGGCTACTATCCTCAAGGAGGTGGTGAAGTTGTAGTCCAGATGTCTCCAGTCAAAGAGCTGAGCCCAATAAACTTAACAGAACGTGGCACAGTGACAAAGATTTATGGAAGGGCATTTGTTGCTGGAGCACTGCCTATCAAAGTAAGTGCTTATCATGGCTCTGGTGGCATCCAACTTTATATAGCTATATAAAATTGCATGCAATCTGCTCAACATTCCTCTGGTTTCCTGCCTTTTGCAGTCTTACACAAGCTAAGCAACCTTATTAAATGGTTTCAATTATTCAGGCTGCAGAATATTATATTGGACATACCTAAAATTTATTCATTGCATGGCAGTGTAAAGCTAAAATGGGAAATGAGAGCAGTATCCTCATCCTTCATAGGACTATTCACAAGTCTTTGGCATATATTGAGGGATGTCTTATGATTTATGTATTCTTCATATTCATTGCATTATTTTAAATCTGAAATTAGGACCCTTGTGCATAAATTTATGAGCACTGTAATAGGTGGAGGCCAGTCTACAACAACCATTGCTAAGGGTATTAGAACAGGTTAAGGGTAGGTTTAGCCAAAAATAAAAGGAGATAAATTTGCTCCTTTATATCTCCTCTTTTCTATTCTTCTGTCTTGAGTGCTGGGATCTCCTTGAGGTTCCTTCTCACATACAGGCTAGGAATTAATAGAGGAAGGAAGAGAAGCTGAGTTACTTTTTGAAAAGCTATGGACTGCTGGTTTTGGTCTTAAAATCTCCAAACCTGTGAATATAGCTGTGATTAGATCACAGGAATGGGATAAGCTCCCTATGTCCCCATTTGCTTGCAATGTAAAATTGTTATTTTGTGTATTCTCTCATACAGAGTATATTCTGTACAATTGTGGGGTGGAGTTTTTGCACTTGGTTTTGGGATGAGTTATTTTTAGAATTGAAAGTTTTGTGAGAAGACTAAAATAATTTTTTTTTCTCTATGAATGAGGAAAAGTTCATTAATTTCTATTGATATTGATTTCTACATACATTTCTATAACTGTCATTTTTATAGGATCTAATATTCTAATATGGTAGAAAAACTTTCAGGAAAAAGATCATGTTCAGATCCTGCTTATAGGGGTGTATAACAATCCTTTGGTTTTCTAGTTAATAAAGTAGCCCCTTTATTCAGGGATTGACTGTAATAGTTGAATTTATGAGGAAAAAGCATTGCTATATTACATAATTTAATGACTGGATTTATATCTTGTCTTGTTAGCTGGCAAAAGACATGTCAGCAGCAGCAGTGAGGTGCATCAGAAGAGAAATCAGAGACCTCTACATTAACATTCAGCCTGTCAGAGAACCTGATGATCAAGCTGTTGGGACTGGAAGTGGAATAATGTAAGATGAGTCCAAGCTTTCTATTGTTATCTCTAATCTTGTTGGTTAATTATCTAGGACCTGATTACATATCTGATAAATAAACTGTAATATGAGTGATTTTGATTTTAATTATTTTTGGTTTTCTGCTTAGTATTGTTGCAGAGACCTCAACGGGTTGTTTGTTAGCTGGGTCATCACTTGGCAAGAGAGGTAAGACTTCTGTGAATTCTTTGAGACTCAATATACCAATAACAAATAGGAATCTGAAGTATCACCTGTTAAAAAATCTGATGCTCTGAATGTTTCATTATTAAGTATATACTTTTAGAAATAAAGGACAACAGAAATGAGCAGGTTTAAAACACAGTAAATGGAAATTTACAAAAATTACAGAACTGTTAAGTTTACCTTGTATCAGAATGGAGAATCACTGGAAATATTTCTGAACTTTAGGAGCATAGACTTTGTTTTAACATATGTTTTTCTGACTAAATGAAGCTGCTTTTTTTCTGCTGCTTAGGAAATATGGACTATATATAAGCATAAGATGGGAAGATGGGATTTTTTTTTTTAAAGCAGACACTTGAGGCAAGAGCATTAGTTTTAAAGAAGATAAGATCTAAAAAGTTGACAATTTCTTGGGTTGCTTTCTGGGTGTTTTTTTCTTTTGTACTTTTAAAACTTTAAATAGTAATTTTCAGCTTTCTGATTCCTCTCTTAGGAAAGAATGCTGACAAAGTTGGCATTGAAGCAGCAGAGATGCTGCTTCAGAATCTTAAACATGGTGGAACTGTGGATGATTCTCTGCAAGACCAAGTAAGGTTCCTACATGTGTTCACATGAAGTTGAAGTAGCAAGAACATGCATGCACTATTTGAAAACAATATAGATCTGAATAGGGAAGGGACAAGATGTTAGTACTCTCAGAGATGTGTAGTCACAAGATCACTAGGATTAGCAAATTACATGCAGTTTTTAGGAACCACAAATGCTTTTAGCATTGTACCAACACCCTCAAATTTTGCCTTTCTGTAACCCTCCGTAAGTATGGAAGACAGGGCAGGAACTTGCTTCTATTTAGCATTCCATGTGGTGCAGTGATAATAGCTCCCTCCTTACATATACAGAATGATACTCAGGGAAGGTACTAGGGAATATCTAGAACATGCTCCCAATTATCTTACTCCCCTAATTTCATTTGAGAATGAAGGCCTTCCACTGCCTTATCTTAGCCTGATAAGAATCTTGGGCTGGTTTAGCTAGGATGATGCTAGCTCTTAGCTGTAAACACCTGGGCACACATGAATATTATGTAGTATAATAAATATTTGGCTCTTGGACTCAGCCTACTTTTTTCAAAGCATGCAAGTACTGTTGATGGGAACAAGCCACAGCCAGAGTCACTGTGTATGGGAACTGCACAGAGTTAATCACACCTGGCAGTATTCTTGTCATGGTGATGGTTTTAAGTCAAATCAAAGTGCTTTGGGTGTCTCTCTGGTGAATATGTGATCAGGAAGTCTAAGAATTGAAAGTACCTCTTCCTGAGATTCTCTCCATATAAGTAAACTTCTAATCTGGAGTTTGATGTGGCTTGGGGAAATTTTGGGGCAATACAGTGGGGGAGAGCAAAGTTAATTGTAATAACAGGGATTCAGGGCCAGGAATTCAGTAATAGGAATTCAGGGGCTACTGTGGAAAAATACCCCTTCTGTAATAGGTATTACAGTAGCAATCTCCAAACTTCTGGAGCTGTGGATCACTCTTCAAACTCAGCTTCATGAACTTTTATCAAACTTAGAAGAGAAAATTTTTATATTTACAGAAATTTTGTATGTTTTAGTTGGGTTTTTTTAATCAGTAAATTCCTTGAATCTGAAGAATGCCTTAATAATTACTTTTCCCTCCATTTCAGCTGATCATTTTTATGGCATTAGCAAAAGGAGTGTCTAAAGTGAAAAGTGGACCGATTACACTGCATACTCAAACAGCTATACACTTTGCAGAGCAGCTAACAAAGGTGAGTCCAAACATTCAGGAAGTTTTACCTTTCATTTTCTTCCAGTAGCTTGGCAGTGTACAGTTCATTAGGCAGTGTGAGCTGAACTTGATCATGGAGGAGAAGCATTGATAAAACAATTGCTGTAGTATTTACCTGGGAGTTTCCCTGTACCAAGTGAGCCTACTCCAGATTTAAAGGCTTTTAGAATGGTTAGATACTTTTACCACATTTATTTAAATTTTTTTAAATTAAATCTGTCAAAGCTGTAATATACATAAACATGTGGCAATACAATTATTTGACATCAGATACTCAATATTGTGTATGTGATAACTTAATCAGTGATGCATTTCTAATCCTCTTCTAGGCCAAATTTACTGTGACAAAGTCAGAAGAGGAAGACCCTGGTAATGATACCTACATCATTGAGTGCCAAGGAATGGGGATGATAAACTCAAACTTAAAATGCTAAAAAAAAAAAGAAAAAAAGAAAGGCAGCAAGCTGCCAAAAGCAACATTCAACATACCTCAGTGATGTATTGCACTACACTTCATTGGATGTATGATCTGCCTGAAGAGGAGGAGCCTTCTGTCACATCTGAGAGATTTAACTTGAAGGTTGATGTCAAGTTTTTCCTTGGTATGATGAAAATCTGTCATGTGAAAATGAAAACTTTACTTTGTTTTTTTTACTATTAGCAGCAAAATGAGTAGCAACAGGACAGCAAATAGCATATACTGTATGTATGCAAGAGCTTCAACTGGAGAGGCTTTGAACTTTACCTGAGTAGAAAATAACTATAGAAAATAACTATTTTAGTTCAGTATTTCTTTCACTTTTAAAAACTGCAAGTTCTGTTCTCTGGAAACCTTTATGTTATGAGGTACATGGAATTAAATGCACCATCAAATCTGTATTGCTGTTCTTCCTTAGCCATTTGCTAAATAATAAAGCAGTAGCACCCTATAACAGGCTGATATTTATATTTCCTGGTATCTCAGCAGGTTGTGCTTGGGAAAGGTGGATATAAAATAAATTTTCAGAAGCATAGTTTCTTTTTCTCCCTGTGGAAAGAAGACTCAATGCATAAGATACTCTTTTAAATATTTTTTTTTTCATCTATTTTATGATAGATGCTCAGGCAAGCTAAATCAATATACCGCATTACAGCCCAGACACCAAGAATTGACTCCATGATATGATTTTATTTTCTAGCTGCAGTTGCCCTTGTCACTTAGCATACTAACTGAGGCTACATTTTCACTGAGGTGGTGTTCTTTTTGAAGGGAGTACTTAATTTCAGCTGAGATCAGGGTGCTGGTGAACACACATACAGACACAGTACCCATGTGTGTGGACATGGAGTACTGTAAATGCATACAAATTGTGTAGGCATATAAAATCCAGGTGTGTTATCCCCTATCTGGGCATTAAGTAAAGAAGAGCTTCTACCAGGCTGGTGTTGAGGTGTTGATCACGCTACAAAAACTTTCTCTGAAGTAGAAGGAAGGTGATATGAGAAATAGGGCACAACTGGTTTTGCATATGAAGACCCCAATCAAGGAGTTGGAATCACTTAACCAAAACTGTATAAATGCACTCTGGAAGCTTGAACTGATTTTCAAGTTCCCCAGCCCATCCTGCAGCCGTTGTTCTAAGTTTTTTTTCCTCAGTTGGGACTATTGAATCTAACTGCTGAAGATGTAACTTGGAGGTATTGTTTGCTGTACTAATTGACATAATTACTTACTTAATGCATTACTGTACATTTCTAATACCAGGAAAATCCCTTGCTAATATCCAAAAAAGTTCACCAACTATCTACTTAACAGTATCTTTCATCATAGGGTTTTCCCTGTATTGCAAAGGAATGCTATTAATTTCCAACTAATTATTTTTCTCTAGTACTGGGAGTAGTCTGAAGGGGGCAATAGTCACCTGCTGAAGTAGTTTTGGGACACAGACTCGACATCCTTTGAAGAACACTTGAGTTACTCAGCCATGCTGTTAATGATTATCTGTGTTCCCTTTTTGAAGAATTCTGAATGTATTAAAAAAAAAAACTTGAAAAAAAATACCAAAGAAGTTGCTGTCTGTGCTTAAGAAAACAAGCTCTTAAAACCAAATTTGAATGGATCTTTACCCATTTTCATTATTCAAAAGGTTAATATACTTGACTTGGTTTTTGAATGTACGGATTTTGTTATCAATGAAAGTTTTAAAAAATATTTTAAAATCACTAAATAAAACAAAATTCAGTTGAACAAAAAAATCCCATTGAAAAATTGAAGTGCAATTTTTGTCTTGAAGACATAGAAAAACATGTAAATGCTCAGCCAGCACATTTAAGAAAGATTAACAAACCCAGGTTACCAGTGATGCCTTGAGAGGATACCTAGAATAAAGGCTAGACAGAAATAAAGGAATAAAGTAGGTGTTTTTTAAAAAAACTCTTCAAAAGATACATCTTGGGCAGTACAAGAGCCTGGCTGTGGCCCCACCCAAGATGGACTCTGGGTCATGAGTTTTCACACTTTTCTAAGTTTTGGTCCATATACAAAATTTATAAACTTATTGGGGTTAATTGTCCAATTACAGCTCCAGGTTATAAAGTCCCGTCCTCCCAGACGGCGCTCCTCAATTCGCTGTGGTTTGCACTTTTTGGGCCTGAAGCTGCAACAGGATTGTTTTGTCTAACTAAACTGTGACAAGAACTTGCTGATACTTTATATGAAGTTCAGAGTCATATACTAATGCAGTACAGAATCTGGAGAATATGAAAGCTAAATATGAAAGTGTGTTCCACAGAGCACTGTCATTCCTAACTAGCAGTCCTTGCTTGCCTGGTCAAGCACCCAGCCCTTGCTCCTTGTGCCCCGACCCTGAGGCCAGCAGTGGGCAGGGGAGAGGCTGCAGAGCTGCCCCTTCTTTTCTTGCCTTGTCATTGTGAGGGCTGTCCCCTAGTGCCATCCCTGCTGGGCTTCCTGCACTGGAGGAAGCTGGAGCTGGTTTGACAAGGATTTACATGCAACCTTTTTCTCCTTGGGATTGGAAAAGCTTTAGATGGGAGTCATCCACAACAGGTTTTACTCCTCAATGGGATTAAATTCTCCAAATAATTGTTACCCCCTGCTACACACACACACACACACACATATAGCACACATATACACACATACAGAATCCTGTTACCCAGGCCCAATTCACATCCTGTCACTTCATGGTAACCTCTTACCAGGAAATGTTTATTGTAATTCCTCTTCTTTTTCTACATATCATAATTACTCTTCATTACATGTATACTTAAACAAATTTTAACTGAAATTATAAAAACCATTAAATGGATTTGGGATTATTGCTATCATTCATGTTCTGTCAGGTTGCTAGCTTCTCTTTTCAATGGAGTTCTTCACCATAAAACTTAAATCCTCTGGGCTTACATTTACTTTCAATTCACTTGATTTTAAATCTACGAATCAAAACATGAGCTGCAGACCTTGTTACTTCACACTCCTACATTGCACATGTTGTATGCATTTGGGCTTAAATTTTAGAGCATAAATCTTTAAATTAATGCAGTGTGTGCAAATTAGTTGTTGGTAGTTAGTGGTGTAACTTTTTTTTTTTTAAACACCCTGTCCTCTTTGAATATTAACTGATATTTACAGGGCATTACTGGAAGCTTTTTAACTTTCATTTTTATCCATTTGCAATCACAAATCTTTTAACTATAAGGTTGGATTAAGTCACTGGTGAGAATGTATTAACCTTTTGTTCAGGAAGAGATGAGACATTGCTTGCACCTGCTCCACAAATATGCACTGGGTTTTCTTATGTTAATCAGGCACATTTGAATCTTATATAAAAACTTCAGTGTGGGTGTACAGATACAACTAAGATGCTTACATTTAGTACTGCTCAAACAAGTAGTGGCAATGACTCAGAAGTTCTATGTACCAAGGAAATGGGATAAATCCTCTCCAACTGTGTGTCTCTGGTGCACTTGCATGAAAGAATTGTGTTTGGATGACTGCAGTGATCAGAGGCACTGCACTCAGGTATGTGGGGACTGGAGCTGCAAGACAAATAAAACGGGCATTATATGCAGCCAGTTAGAAAACTTTCTCCAGGAAATACTGCACTCTGCTTCTGTCTGAACTCTGTTCCTCTCAAAAAGGATATTTTTGAACCTTTTCTCCTTTCATGCCCCTAGATTGTCTGGTGACTGTTCCTCTTCTGAGCCTGGGTGTTTCATTCTGGTCACTGACATGTTAGTGACATGTTCACTATTTTCTAGCCCATCTTGGGACACTGCATCCAGTTTTGGGCCCTTCCATCCAAGGAAAACACCAGTGGTGAAGCTGGTCTGGGGCTGGAGCTCTGTGAGGAGGGACTGAGGGAAGGGGAGGGAATGGGCTCAGAGCTACCAGCAAATGGCCAATGCCTGCACAGGGTGAGGGAGGAGATGGAGTCAGGCCCATGGAGCATGGCAGAGGGTGAGAAACAGAAATGAGAGATGCTCAGGCTGGCCAGAGCCCTCACTGACCCAGCCTGAGCTCAGGGCTCACCCTGCATTGTGCAGCAGTTTTGACCAGAGCCCACCTGTGATCCTTTCCCACCTCATTCTATGAGCCTGAAATCCCTATCCAGCAAGTAATGGTTATCCCAACATAGTGTGGAAGAATTCTCTAAGATATTCCAGCACAGGTTATCTAGAAGTGATGATGCTGAAATCAACATTAGGTTAAATAAAACACTTCACTAAACAAAGGTGCATATAGGAAAAAAATTGTCAACACAAATTCTTTAGAATGCAAACAATTAAGAAATTTTAGAATTAGAGCTACATCTTTAATTCAAAAGAAGTGACTACAAACACAGACATCAAATCCGTTGGTGATCAGAGAGAATAGGAAATAATATCAATATCTAATAATCAAGTAAAATAGGTCAGCTGAAAAGTGCTTCCCTAATATTTGACTGCAGAAAGGTCAGTAAAGGCAGGTAAAACAAGTGAGAACACAGTCCTGTGTAAACTTGGGCAGAACCAGATTTTTTCTTTTAATCCCAGATTTTCTATTGCCTTGAAGGCCAGAGTTCAAGGCTTAGGAAACCTACTGATAAGTGCACTTAAAAGCTAAAAGCTCTTGTGGAGTGCACATGGGGAACGTCCCAGTGCGAGCTGTGTGACTTTGAATTTTTGTCCCACCCAACTGTCTTTCCTCTGCCCAGGAGGCTTTCTGTGCAATGCTTTCCAAATCCAAAGTATCTGGGATCCCATAATGATAGGACAACTGCTAGAACAAGGAACTCTTATTGGAAAATCACACTTTCAAATAATAACTGAATCATTTTCTTCACATAAAACTTTTTAGGATTAAATTTTAGACTTTTTATGTCACAGCATACAAGTTTTCAAAGATCCATTGCAAGAAAAAATATCAGCTCAGAAAACATTTAATGTTATTTTTCTTTGTCTCCTTCCAGAGATATTTTTCTATCTACTTTAGACTTTCATTACCAAATAAATGATTCCTATATAAAAAGACAATTTGTTACAGGGTTTAATGATTTTTTTTTTCATATGGAAACCACTGCATAAACAGAATTTTACATGCATTGCACTTTTCTGGTTTATACAACGCCAACTGACTTGAAGTTTATCCAACTCCTGTAATCCAGAAATGCTCTAGTAGATCATATGCTTTCTCAGCTATTAATCTTTGTAGCATCAGAAAAAACTCAGGCTTCTGTTACTTCTTTCTTATATTAATACCGCATTCCATTAAAAAAACTGATGAATAAAGCATTCATTTTTGAACAGAATGGGTCTTACAGAAAATGCCTGTGCAGACTAAGACAAATTCCAATATACTGTGTTTTAGAAACAGCAGTCATGGCTTCTTTGTAATATAACAGCAAATATTTGCTTTTAATATGATGAAACCATGACTGGGAATTTACATTTTTTAAAATAAAGATGGAACTTGGGCTATTGACACAAATTAAAATGGTTATTAGATTATATCATTTGGAAAGAAAGGAAGGAAGAGTAAGCAGTGAGTCTAAACATGATTTCCATAACTTTTGTTCTACCATCATCTCCCCCAAATTCTCCATAGACAACTATGATTTTGAATCCTGCTTTGCTGAAATGGCTTGCTAAGAAATATTTTACAGCAAATGTTTTATGCTCACTCAATATCCCTTTCAGCTATGAAAATTTACCAATTATATTGCTTTTTACAAAAATTAGTCCTTTCTTCCCCTGCTCTGTTTCTCAAGATTCCTTAGGTTTTTCTTTTCTCCCTGATCAAAGGTAAGTTAAAAGTTAGGTTCTCTACCAGCACCTCTCTATTCTAAGCTGCAAGCACAAAGAAAGAGTCTCAATTCACAGAATATCCAAGTAAGTCAAAGCAGTTGCTCTGAAGTAGCCCTGGAAAGCACTGACCCTGACTGAACAGGGAATATCAACAAGTGCTGACAAATCTTAGATAGCTACAGAGGACTCGTCATCAGAAATGAGGATAAGCACATGGCCCCCTTATGTTAAAGTGATTTGGTGGTGCTGTATAAATATCTCTTATCAGAACAGGATTGCTAGCATTCTCTGCTATGTGGGAGAGTTCATTTTCATAATCAAATTATCAGATGTAAAACTATAAAGAAAGATTCTTTAAACTAAGCTGAACTGTATGAACTCAAAATAGGACTTAAAAATTAATTACATTTCGTAAAGACTGGCAAATCTTGGGCCTTCTATCTATTGAAAGCTTTCATCTTTTTATCCCCACATATTCCCCACGTCATAGCTCTGGGCTTTGAACTTCAGCTCCTCAGTTTTACCAGTGATCTTGCTACACACTGTTGAGTTCTCAGCTGGAACAATTTACCTTTGCTGGGGTTTTTTTCCTCTTTCCATTGCATAATATAGAAGTCTCTGCTCTCAAAAGCATTTAAAATACTTCTTAATTCTGTTTTTTTTTCTTTATCTCTTTTTCAGTTCTAAAATGGAATTATTTCATAAAACAACTACCAAAAATCCATCTAAGCTGCTCATTTTGTTGAAGGGAAAGAAAAATACCTATGCAGCCATGTCATAGAAACATTTAAATGTACTGATTTCTTTCACCTTATTAGTTACAACTGGAAAAATATTTTCGAACTTGATGGACTTCTGGAGAAAAACAGTTAACTGGTTTAGAAATTTATCTCTTTCAGTAAGACAGACCCTGCTGCCAGGTAAAGTTGAGAATATTTACATACCTGTGTGAAGTCCTGATTCCAGAAGTGGCTCTTTGTATTCCCACTGAAGTTTACAATTGTTGCAATGTGCTCAGCTCCTCTGAAAGTGAGGATACATTTAAATTTTCTTGTCTTTTTTTTTTTTTCATCAGTTTTAAAACCTATGTAGATAAAGACAGCTTTAATTAGTAAAAATGAAATAGACTATTTAGAGTGGGTTAATATAATATATAATATACTAAACTAAAATACTTTCTATATTAACCCTTAGTGCTTGCAGTGAGAAATGAATGTAATAGAATTAGTGATAGCCACCTTCACAGAGGAAAAGGTCAGTGTGATGGTGAACTAACTTCCTTTTAACACAGTTTGGTCAGTCAGCAAAAAAGAGTTTTTAAACTGTGCTTTTAGATAGATTTGTTTGCTTCCGTCTCATAGGATGGTGACCTCCAGGACAAGATTTATGTCCTCTGACTGCAGGCCAGATTCCTGTATCCTGTTTATTATTTAATATGTGCTCTGTAAAATAAGCACAATTCAAATGCTTTGCCATTCAGTCAAGAGTCAAGCTCAAACTCATATTTAGACAGAAAGTAGGTGTTTTATCCAATGATTATTTAATGATCCTGAAACAGAACCAATGAAACTTTCATATGAACACTGCAGTCATCCTGGTTATCCTGCAGGAGAAAAGGAGAGGCTCTGTCCCACAGCAAATTGGACAGCAGTGATTGTTGCACTTAGGAGGGAAAGGTAGTTAAATCTGTTCTGGTAGAGGAAGAATTTAACATGAGGGTATTTTACTTCCTGGGAGATGCTTTAATGCACATATTGTGGAAGAAGGAAACCCTACCACCTCTTGTTCTGACTGTTATTGACTACTGTGGGGTTCTGCTCAAAGGGCTGCTGGTCCCCCACAATACAAGACCACAAATGAAAGGAATTATATTCCTGCAGGGTGAACTGAGGTTTGAACTTGCCCACATACCACTTGGGCTCAGTAGCAACCAAGGGCTTGGATGGTTCCCTGCTCCACTACTCATGGGCTGCACAGTGAGCCTGGGAGCACAAACCAAGGCTCCCACTGCCCAGGAAATTGTGTCAGAGCCAGCCACCACAATCTAACATTTTTTACTTAAAGCTTCTTCTCCCACATGTGAGAGCATGAAATTCAAGTTTCCAGTAAATCATAGGCAAGCTATTTCCAAGATCCACTACTTCCCTAGATGTGTAATACGGGTAAGAGAAATAAGGACAAAATTCAGCAGAAGAAAACAAGAAAACCTCAGCAAAAAGTGCACAAGTTTCCATAGGATCTCATGACATATTACAACATTTCTGACACCCAGCAGGTTTAAATTACCCTTTAAATTTATCTAAGCTTCTCTTTCTTTCTTTCATTCATCTGTTATCTGCTGTAGCGTGTGAGCCTGTGAAGAAGTGAGCAATGCCCATTTCCTGCACTGCAGGCTATCAGTGTCTCCATCTTGCAGACTCTGTTGCAGCTGAGCCAAGTGCTTATGACAAATAGAATCACTT
Organism: Melospiza georgiana; assembly: GCF_028018845.1. Taxonomy (NCBI): domain Eukaryota; kingdom Metazoa; phylum Chordata; class Aves; order Passeriformes; family Passerellidae; genus Melospiza; species Melospiza georgiana. The sequence continues at coordinate 13,165,801 of NC_080438.1, read as the reverse complement.
TTTTTTTAAATTGTCTTTTTTACTTCTTTTTTTTTTTTTTAATTTCCCTTTCTGCTTCTATTTTTATTTTCCATGTTCTGCTTTCAAGTTCACTTCTTTCCTGTTTTATGCACATTTCTCACCTTCTCTCCAGCTTTCCATTTCCCTCATTTCCCTTTCCCCCCTTCCTCTCACATTCACATCTACTTAGAGAAGCATTACAATATTAAAATATTGTTAAACTACAGAATTAGAATCACAGTCTGGCTCCAGCTAACCTTGGTCCTTGTGAAACCACTTTACTTCCTGAGAACCACAATTGGAGGTGCAGAAAACATCCAAGGACATGTCTGTGGAAGCCCCTCCTACAGTGTAAATGAGCAGAGGCTCAGTTCCCGTAAATGCAGCACCAGCCTCTGCCTGCAGAGACAGCTGCAGAAATGGCAGTTCATGACATCTTATGAAATGGAAGGAATGCTGGATTATGGGATTCACGTTTTTTCTGCATAAATAGAAGAGAGACACATCCTCCTACAGAGCTGGGTTGGGGTTTTCTGCATCAGACAATTTGTTATTTAAACCACATGAAACTGAGGAAATTAAGCTCGTGCATGTAGTGCTGTAGCTGAGCCTATGTTCATGGTCAAATTCCTGGAGCCAGCTGCACCCACAGAGCCTAGAGGGATAGACTTTCATGGGAACCAGGCTATCCCCATGGCTGAGTCACTCCTCCTGGCAAGTTCTTGGCTCAAATCTTAGACAAAGTGAGATTTAATGTGTAGGCAGCATGAATTATCTGGGAGTTCTGGCTCAAGGAAGCTATGAAGTAAAGTCAGTCAAATACCATTCTAGCAAAAATGGATCCCCATTGTATACATGGACATTTTTGAGGGCTTGCAATTACCTTTCAGTCCTTGGCAAAATAAGTTACTGCCCATAGACAACAGACATTTTTGAAAGAAGTGTGTTTATCTTTTAGTACTCCTTGTTTAAGTGGCAGAATATTCTTCAGAGTATGACTAAGACTGCATCTAAACTGCTGGGAAGCTGGGATGGAAATTTCACAAAATTACTTGCATGAGATTCCTGAGGTTTCCCAACTTCATCCAGGAAAAGAACAAGACTGATTTTTCTCACATAAATGTAAGACTGACCTTCAGTTAAACCAAGATACGCAATAGTCACAAAAAGCCCAGAAAAAAGAGATTAAAGAAAATGTGTTCAAATTTCAGAATAGTCTCTTTCACAGCATTTTACTTCTATGTATGCTTTATCTAGCCTGCACTAAAATTACCACCATGTGAGGAAGAGCACTCTTCTTCCTCAGCAGAAGTAATAAACAGAGAAAAACCTACTCTGGCACAGCTTTACAACTGCATGCAGATAGAGACATTATTTCCCCCTTTAATCTTAGAAGCAAAGAGTAGTAGTGTTTGTGGTGATGACAAACTCCCAAATTTAGGTCAGGGGATGAAATAGCTGCAAGCATGGCTGGTAGATCACACTGTAGTTATGCTCCTCTAAAAAGGAACTGCTGCTGGTTGCCATGAATGTTACACACATACATATATATATGTATGTTACACATATATGTGTGTAAAGCAGCTGACTCTAGGCTATCATGGAAATTTATTTCCTAAGCAATTTCTTTATGACAAGAGAGTAGGAATAAAAACAGCAACTATTTGCAGATTTATGTGCTCAACTCATGGATTTTGACATAAAGTTTTGGGGGTTTTGGCATTTTTTATTGTTGAGCAAGAGAGTGATAATACAAGACAACAGGAACAAAATGTGTTCTTAACCAACTTGCTGTTTCAAAACAATGCTGGGAAGATGCTGACATACCAATATGTATCATTTGTACAGCAAAACTGCTGAGAGCAACTCAGAGCACCCATTCACCTACAGCACAGTATGTGCTCCCTGGGTTCCTTAGCAAGAGGTCCTGGTTCCAGACTGCAGCTTTCTCCAGGGGCAGAGGACACCATGATGGATGGTGCACAAGCCCTGGGTTTGTGCTGGTGTCCTCTTGTTTCACCCAGCTGGACTGTTGGTTAATAGAGTTGATGAGGTGGAAGCCACTGAAGAGGTGTTACACCAATAACACAGGGAAGCACTGGAGTTCATGGGATGTGACTGAAATAGTCACACAACTTCAATCTAGAGCAGATGCACAAGTGAGAATTTTCAAACAGGAAAGGAGCAGAAGAGGTGCTTTCTGTAACTAATACTGAACAAGAAGTGAAAATTTCTCTTTTACTCAATGCTTATTTATTAAAACCATAATATTTTACCTTGCCTTACAGCAAAGCTTCTTAGAACTTTCCATGATGAGCAAATCTATGTTTTCATGGGCTTTTGATGATATTGGTGATTTATGCATGGCTGATCCTAAATTGCCATTTGCAACAAGGTGGAAAAGGATATGGCTGCAAAGCACTGCAGGGCAGTTGTAGCAGAGATATAGTCCATTATCATATCTTCCTTTGTAGAGGCTGAATTCTGTATCCTGTGTGATCTGATGGTCTCATTAACCTTTAGTACAGGTCTTTGCACTTAAAAGAATGTTAAGGCAATCTTAAACTCTTTCTGGGGATACAGATTTACTTGCATATGCTTTTCAATCAAGGATACTCTAAGGGAAGTCCTAAATGTGGTTATCAAATACACTGAAACTCCTCTGGGAAATGGAAAATATTTTTCAGTCAACTTACTTGGAAAATCCAGGTCAGGCTTTGTAAATACCAAAGACTTCCAGAGACCAGCCAACTGCTTTCCACTTCCTTTCCACAGGAAATTTTTGCTGACATGTTGAACAATGACCATTTAGATGAAGTTATTAATAAACAGGGGCAATTAAAAATCACTGTTCTAGGTGCAGTAAAAGTCTCTGCTGAGTGTGCTTCTATGGTTAAAAAAATCAGCTAGCAGGAGTCACAGACACTTTCAACTGATGCAAGAGCAGAAGAGATGGCTCTGTCTTCATCATGATAGTCACCACCTCTCCCTTGGCTGCACCAACCTAACTAAACACAAGGTGATATAGCAATTGGATCGATTCAGGATCTGATCCAATCAAAACTGACCCAAAAGAAAAGAAAAAAGGGAGGGCTGGATGAGAAATTAGTTTTCTGTAAGGAGTAGACCCCTCTTTTGGCTTACTATGGGTGATTGGGAGTGGAAACTATGGATATCAGCCAGACCATGTCAGCTTAAGACAACAACATCCCAAAAATATTGCAATGTGAGGAATGAGATGCAGAATAATCCAAGAAATATTATAGCTCCTTTAAGGTAAGTAAATGATGAAGCTTCCTTTGGAATAGAAAGTATCACACTGACGTGTTTATGAAAGGTGACACTGCACTAGAGGTTTTAGAAAGCATGACAGATTACTCAGAAACAAGAGGACAAAAAGGAGAAGCATTTTAAACCTATCAAAGGAAATACCCTTCACAAAGTGTCTTATTAAACTGTGCAACTCTTTTCCACAGGAAGTAATTGGGAGAGCACTTAAAAAGGAGTCATGAAATGACTGGACTTTTAGACTTATAACTATGCCATGATTTGGAGGACAGACTGAGTCCTATGCCTGCATTTAGGCAATATGTATCAGGTGAAAAAAACCCCACCTTAATACTATAGAAGCAGCTGGTCCTAAATCTGTCTTCAGGGATTTTTCTTACATCCTCCTGTGAAACTTTGGTTGCTGCTTATTGCTTATTGTCAGTGTCTGCTTGAATAGCTTTCATCTGACCTTGTATGGGAATTACACTGCTCCTTATCAAAAAAAACAATGGTATCTCATGGAAGCCTCTGTCATGCATAGTTACAGAAAAAATTAGGCAGGGATGATCACAGGAGATCATCAAGTCCAGTGTTTCACTGAAAGCAGGGCAAACTTTACAGTTAGATTACACTGATCATGGTCTTTTTCACCTGAATTGTAAAAACCCCCAAGGGCAGAGGTGCTACAGCTGCTGAGGTCCTGCTCTGGCTGCTGAACCACCCTCAGCATGCATTTGTTGCTCACATACAACTGGAACTTCCCTTGTCATATGTTTTGGCCATATCCCCTTGTCTTTTTACCGTTCACCTCTGAGAAGGAACTGGCTCTGTGTTCTCCCTAATCTCTGATGACTGCAGGAATATTGAAAGGCTTCTATCAGTCCAGAAACACACTTCTCGCTTCTAAGATGCATTTTTTTTACCTAGCATCAGTACTTAGACATATCTGCATCTTAAAAACTTCAAACTGCAAAACAGATTAAATGGCACAGAAAAGTAGGACTGCATTTGCCACAAAATTTCTCATACTTTGTCTTTTAAACCTGTCATGAGTGTATTTTTTGAAAAAGTCTTGCTTTAAAACTCAGTCTAATTGTGACCTCTTGAATGTTTGGAAATCAAATTATCAAGAATTAGATTGGCCAAGCAGATAAAATAAAATTTAAGATACTTCTTTGTACAATTTGTTTGGGCCATAATCTCAGGCTGACCTAGAAGGTGCACTGCACTACATTCCTTTAGACTGCAGACTTCTGTCTCTTTCCAGCCCCAGGATGGCTCTTTTAAGACACTCAAAAAACAGGCTTTCAAGATGTCTGTTCTTGACAGTTCAACTGCAGGAAAGATAAATGAAAAGAGGTATTCATCTTTTAAGTACAGGCAAGGATGTTAATCTGGTGGTTCAGAACTGACAGTTTTTCTTTTCAAGTGTCATAGACTTGAGCTCTGATTACACACTCTTCAGAGGCTCCAACAAAAGAATCTCTTGTTTCATCTGTGCTTCATGCTATTGGCCTATTGTTTCACATATTCATTTTGATAAATCGTACAAAATGCTACCTTGAAATTAAATTTTTGTCATTAACAGTGGAAACAATACCTATGTAAACAATCTTTTACAAAATTCTAGAAGTTTTTTAAAATGTTCTACCAATTCAGTAAGATTGCACATATTTCTCTCTTACCTGTTTTAGTCTTTACCATGTTTTATTATTACTCTTATTTAAATAAGAGTAGGACAATTAACAATGCATCAGCAATTCATTAATACTCTCTGGTTTCCAGATTTCTACATATCAAAAACATTAGTCTCTCCTCTAATCTCAGTAACTCACCACAAATTTTTTCCCAGAGTTTTTGTGGAAAGGATTGGAAAGGCTTTCATTTTGTTTGCAAAGAACAAGAGCAGGCTGGTCTTGCTCCTGCTAGTCCTGAACATAACTGTCACAGACATCCCTTGCTCCATTGTATTTGAATATTGAATATCTAAGTGACAGTTCTTCAAATATGAAATTAATTGATTACTCACCTGTACCATGTTAAATGCAGTAATTGGCAATATAAATTGTATGCAGAATTACCTCTTAATAGGTCTTGAACATTCAGCTCTCCAGCTAGGTTGTGGGATCCCTGCCAAATCCCTCTCTCCTGCTGTTGACAGCTTGTGGCAATGCTGTGCAGAGTTCTTCACACTACATTCTCTGGTGTCCCAGACATTATCTAGAAATCTAGATAGCTCAGTGTTGAAAGATGGCTCAAGCCTTCTCTCACTTTCTTCCATTTTGGAAAGAACACAAACTAAAACAGTGTAATGCAGGAATTTCAAAAGCTCCCAAACATACCACCATAAGATCTCAAACTCAGCAAAGCAGTGCTTCTTCTCTTGAAAACAAAGATGTTGTGCATGCTATGGATTTACATAATTTCAAGTGACAAAAACCAACCCCCTTGCAAGTTGCTAAGTGCAGTGAAGAAACCTCTGACTCAGGAAACTCCTGAGCTTCAAAGGAGCTGGAGGCTGGGAGTGCATTTAGAGAGCATATTACCATGCTTGTGGATTTTACAGCATTTTTAGGCATTCCATTTTACCTGCTGCTAGTTAAAAGCCTCAGCTTGACATACTGTGGTCATTCTCATGCTCTGCATCATAATGAACATCATTTCCCTTTCACTGAGTCTTTCTACAATTATCTTGTTACTATCTTAATTTGGTCTCATTCAAAAATTATGCATATGCCTCCATAAAAGACTGCAGAAACCTTGTGGGTGATTCAGCAGTAATCTCACACAGAATTTATCTGCTCTTCCCTATTAAATCAAGCCCAAGGCTGAACAGGTGCCTTGATCATAACTCACATCTACTCACCTGTCTCTCATTTTTGCAGCAAGAGGACTCTGCTAATTAAAAAGTACAACTTTTATAAAGTAGATTTTCGTGTTTGAAGAAGAGAATATTGGAGGTTTATAGCTTCTCATTTTATTGAATTAACAGTGAGCTAGAGACAGGGAGGAAAACAGGAATAATCACACATTTAGTCTACAGATAAAGTGCAATCTTCAACTGCTTGCTATCACAGACACTACTAAAAAGAAAACAGAGGGAAGAATTAAGTTCTGATGAAAAGTTTATACATACAAAAAAATAAATGGGATATTTCAGTACATTTGTGTTTTGAACACGGAATTTTAGCCTAGGATATTACCTTTAGATGTGGAAATACATTCTCCTGCATTCTTTTAATTTCTTTATCTGCTTCTACAGATATACCATTCTTTCAGCTGTCAGACAAAGCAAGCAGAGCCTGATTCTGCCATGTTCCTGCTCTTTACTTCCCTTCAGGCAACTTGGCAAAAGTGACTTATGCCAACATTGTCACGATTTCCCAAAAGAGGTGATCTTTAATCAATACAAACAAAATCTTGCTATTTGCTCCATCCCTGCTCTGTTATCAGCACCAAGACAATTGTGATTATGAACTAGAACAAAAGCCTCAACAACAGTGTGGTGCTGGAACTTCATTTTCTTTGTAAGGAGGAAATTTTCTTTCCTTTTTCCCAGAGCTTATCTACAAAACCTAAATTAGCTCACGAAAATATTTATTTCTGCATGGTTTTGAGATATGAGTGCCTAAATGATTATTCAACAGTGAAGAGTCATGATTTCTTATCTCACTCAACTGTTTAGATGCTTGGATATAAATGAAGGGACAGACTATCCAATTTTAGTTGAACAGGAAATCAACAGAAAAATGGCAGATATATTTTCAATGTAATTTTAAAAACTGAATGCAATTGTGTTTTAACTCTATTTTATATGTGTTCCTGATATTGAAACAAGCAAATGAATGCACCATTTGTGGTAATATTTTGTTGTTTGAGCACATTAGTTGAAAGCCAAGTAAATATCACAGCCCCATGCTCGGAAGTTCTATATTCAGCTGCATGTTAGCAGTGGTGGCAAAGGGTCAAGTGCTGTTTGCTTCCCTGTACACCAAGTGCCTGGAAATGTAAAAATCTAGTTTAATCCACCAGGTCTGACTAGCAAAGAGGCTCTGTGGCTCAACTGGTAACAGTGTCTCAAAGTTACATCACTGTAAAACTGATAGTCTCCATCACTGGAAATCTCCAATAAATATGAAAGAACAACATGAAGTATAACAGTTGGAAGTATGTGGGAGTGTTCAAGACATGACATCTGTGTTGGAACATCATATGCCACCATTTCTTTCAGCTGCTGAGAGCAGATGTCCCATATCTGCCTCTCATTCAAAAGGAAAGGAAAAATATTTAAGAGAAAAAACCAGCAGCATTAGGACAGAACATTTTAGTTTTTGCAATCACACACAGCAAAGAGGATTACAGTAAAATGATCTTACTTTGACTTTCTTCATATGCTCCTGTCTCTTTCAACACATGGATATAGCATTTATTACTGCAATTAAAAAATAAGTAATTATTGTCCTCCTTCGAGTCACATAAGCACCAAGTCCCAGACCCCCTATCACATCTATTTATAAAATATAATTTTTTGTTTTGAAAAAATAAATCTTCAGATTTAAATGTCCCAATTTCTTTCCATGGCAAAAAGTAATAGGCGCCCTCAAAGGGTAAATTTTCAACCTGTCAAAAAAATGTTTCTCTTGTTTAATTTGCAATGAACCTTAAACATAGCAGAACCACTGAGAGGAACCAAGGACCTCATAAACAAGGGGAACTTCCCAGCCCTGCATCTCATAGTCACATGTTTGGCCATTCTGTGCACTTCAGCAGCACCAGAAGGACCCTTCAGGTGAGAAGGGCAGAGGGAAGGCAGGAGATCCCCTGCTTTTGTACCTGGCAGGTACCCAGGTACTCGGAACAAAACACTGCTATGCTGAGATGCCTGGCAGCTAACAGCAAAGCACATTACTCTTTTCACAAGAATTTCCATATTTCTGGTAACATAACTTGCACCACTTTGGTGGCAGGATACGTAGCATGTGGATCCCAAAAGATTGCGAGGCTTAAAAACTGTTGAGCTTCACAACAGACAATGGAACATGAAAGTGAGTTCCCCTGATATAACCACTCCTCTCACTTCTTTCTTAAATGTGAAGTGGCCTTCAAACTGAGTATAATGTCAGAAATTCTGTCAGGTTTTGATTGCTAAACTGCATGGTCTAGGTAAAATTCAGACTGGTTGGTTTGACAAAGTTTTTTTGTCTCATGTTAAAAGATATGTGTAGTGCTAGAAGGGATTTAGAAAAAACTACAAGGATTATTTACTGCTGTAGAAAAGACCTGATAAATGTAGGCTTCCAACAATCCTCTGTGTTTATTTTATCAAAGAAACAAGAGATTGATTACAGCATGCAATGATCATTTGGGTAGAACTGTGCAAAAGGACAGAAAAATTGGATTAGGAAGTAGGCCATGTATATATCACAGGCAGGGCACCACTGATAACCAAGGACATTTGCAAACTCTCTGTGAGGAATTTCCAGATCAGATCCCTTACAGGGGAACATATCTCCTTAAAGAAGTTATGTGGTCCAGCACAGCAGCAAGTCCATGGAGCTGAATGGCCTGCCCTGTTCATAGATACCAGATCATCACTTGGCCTTAAATAAATATTCTGATCAGCCTGCTAGTCCCTGAAAACAGGAGGAGCCTGCCCCTTCAAATACAAGCCACCAGTGTTATCTCCAGCCTATAACAGCACCTCTCTCATGGGATATTAACTGTCCCCCTCAGTATACTTTAAAAATTATTTGAAAGCATTCTTGGAGACATTTAAAATATGTATCTTTTCGGGTTTGAGCCTTTCATGAAAGAATATATCCTGAACTGACTTCAGGGAGTGAGAACTTGCAATCACTCTTTAAAATCCAGACTCATACAAGTATTGCCCAGTGCTATTTTTGGGCTAGACTCCTGAAGAGGAAAAGACAAAGCTATGCTTGAGCAAAGATCAGACAGGGGAAAATGCAAATCTATAACTTGTGAAGTGACTTTATAGAGAAAACCTGAGAGGATCTGTCAGCTCTTTGCTTTACAGACCACTTTCTTGATCATAAAGGCAGGCCCTGTGACAGGGATTTTTACCTAGACCTCCAGCCTTAGACTTGCCGGGCTGGAGCTGCTGTTCATGGCTTTTTGCCAGGGCAGAAGCTCTGCAAGTTGCTTGATGAGAAACTGTGTAAGGAGAAGCAATATTCCTTCTGTAGTTTTAAATAAAAAGAGAAGTTATTTGACTGTGAACTTTAAACCTTCATAAGACAAGCTTGTACTGATAGCATTAAGTTCCCTGGAAAACACCGAGACAGCAGGACAGGAAATCCCCTGGCAAGACCCTTCTTTGTGATTTCACTGCTAGGAACTCACTGCCAACACAAGAGCAACCTCTCCTAAAATGGACACTAGAAATTCTTTCTATTCACTTAACGTTTCTGGGAGGAAAGCTGGCCCTGTTGAAGTCCAGGGGCAACTTCTATTGACTTAAGTCACTTAGTACCTCAATTGAGGTCCTGAGAGGGCAGACAAGCCACGAGGACGTATCTGTATCAGAAATACTGACAAAACCAACAGCTGAAAGAATTCTGGAAACTAGTGGAGGAATTTCCAGTAAAGACTACTCAAGCACTAAAGCACTGTTGTAAGATGGCTCCTATTTCTCTCCCACCCATCTTTCATCTTTTCAGTCCACAGGAGGGGGAAAAACAGCACAGGAACTTTTATGCCCCTTCTGCAAGGTCTGGCCCAAGGCTGCTCAGAGGAGGAGTAAGAAGGCAAGGCATACCTTGGTGGGTCTCACCAGTAACCCCCGAACCCCAGGATCTCTACAGCAGTGAAAGACACTATTTCAGGATGTCATACACTGTCCCCTTTCTCTGGTATGTATCCTGAGGATTGCTCAGCATCAATGGCCACTGAATAAGGGACGTTGTACAGTACATTTCTGTCTACTCCCTTTTGGGTTTTTTATGGACTTTTAGCCCATTATTTTTTCCATTCTGCTTTTGAACCAATTGATACTGTTATCCCCCTGACCCTTCTGCAGCAGCTTCCAGTAGATTGACATTCACCCTGGGAAAAAATAATGTTCTATTATTTTTGTTAAAACACTTCCTCAGTGTGCATATCCTGTAGTTCCAGAATTGCATGATTTAGCAAATAGTTTTGCATCTGTTGTTTGCTATCAACTGCTTTCACAATTTGGAAAACATCAATCAGAACGCCTCCTCCTTCAGCATTCTCTCTCCAGACTGGAAAGTCCCAGGCATTTTTATTTGCCCTGTTTTCCAGTCCTCCTTCTCTGTCTCTTTCCTAGCTATCCTTCCTGCAATACAGATACCAGAACCTCACTGATTAGGCAAATGTGTGTGCACCAAAGTTTTGCACAGAGCAAAAAATCATGCTTTCTGGTTTATTCACAAGACAGCACTGAGACAGGCCTGACATTATTCTGAATAAATATGCCTGGCACCACCTCCAAGAAATTTATGTCATGGGCCTGTCAAAGCTCTCCTCCTCCTCTGTCTTCAATCTTTTCTTCACCCTCCTACTGCATGCTCACATTCCTCCAAGCCAAGTCCACACTGCTCTCCCATTTTTCTGGTACACCCCCACTTTCCAAGCCTCCCTTTCCAATGTAGATAGACATCCTGCATGAACTGATTTTCTGTGCACAAAACACTGCTGAACACACTATGAAAAAACATGGGAGATGTGCACCACTGCCACATGCCAGAGCCAGCACCCACATTTGCATTGCTGTTGGCAGCAGTTGTCACCATGTGTATAATGTAGACATATTCTTTTCACATATCTCTGCTTGAGCTTCTTGTGTGCAAGTTTGGAGGTGCCAGGCCCCCAAACCTTCCTTGCCTAGCACAGTGGATCAGGCCACAGTGCATCAGGATGCATTTCAACCTCTCAGCCACAGCACCTGCACCTCCCACAGCTTTGCCTTTCGTGCTGAACATCAGCACCCAGATCAGTCAAAGCACCACTGCTAGTCAGAAGAAGGGAGGAAAGGAGGAATACTAACAAATTCCACCTCTCCTTCCCTCCATCTTTGCCTCTGCACTGGAAGTTCACCATTTTCACAGCCATTTTGCCAGCTCTGGAAAATGTGTGGTGAAAGAGGCGCCAACCCGAGGGAAGCATGCAGACAGTTCTCTGTTAAAAGGGAAATTGTCAAGCATGTGGTTTAGATTTTCACAGTGAGGAGCTTGGGAAGGGAATTTCTTCAGGCAACAACTCACCCACCATTGCTGAGGTGCACAGATTTTGCCTGTGCCCCTGCCTATGCCTCGAGGCTTCCGGCCTTGTTTGTGTCTTTCCCATGACATCCACAACTGCTGCTGCCAGGGACAATTTCCTTCCACAGTAATGTGTGTTCTGGCATAATCTTAAACAAGCATCACTAGGGGGATTTAGACAAAGAAATCTGCTGGTAGTTTTATTTTGCAGCGGAAATCTGTAAAGCATATTTACAGTGCCCTTATATTTTACAAGAAAGGTCTGATATGGCTCATCACAAAATAACGGAATTCTGACATTGATCTGAGAATGATTGAAGCCAGCAAGAATACCTTAGCATTGCTAGAACTTACAGGATTATAACCCCAGATTTTGAATAATATTTAAAATAAAATGTTTTGCAAATGACCCTCAAAGGCTAAAATTAGTTTAAATTTGTTAGAAATGCATAGCCCAGCGATTGTGTAATGTCATTGAAGGTATAGTTTATGGCAATATCAGTGAAAAGAGAATATTTTCCAAACATTACCACAACCAGACAAATTATATTAAAAAACACGCATGCTGCAGAGTAATACAAAATAAAAATCACCTGATCAGCTCAAGCAATATTGATTTATGTCTTTGAATTAACAAAATTTCTCTGTACAGTTGCAATAAGAAAAGTTTTACAAACTGATATTTAGTTGAACATATTTATAACACAAATTATACACTATATACAAACCTAGTTCTTCACAGAACTCTTTGTTCAGAATGCTTCAACACAGAAATGATTTACCAATTTCTAGGTCAGGATTCTAGCTCTTCCTTTAATTTAAATACCAAAACACTTATGAGAACATGAAAATAAGCCCATTTGCTATCACATGGCGCTGTTCTCAAGTCACTCATTTGTTACTGAAGGGTGGAACCAGTCACAGCAATAAATAAAAGTGCTTATTATCAACTAAACACTTATATTCACATGATCAAACTTTCAACCTGAGTGCTTTTACAAGACTGTAGGATCCATTGATCTTTGCTTGTCTTGACACGTAGATCAAAATGGCAGCTGCAGGAACTGCTACTGCTGCTACAGATGAGAATGCAATAATGAATGGGATCATCTGATCTGGTTCTTCCAATCTTGCTGAAAATGGAGACAAAAGGAGAAAAAAAAATGTAAATATTGTTTGAAACAGATACATGTGTATCACTGTAAAAGCAGTCTTATTAATGACTTTCATTTGGAACATATTTCTGTTTTCATGCACAAAGCATATTTTTTGAGTTTTCTTTAATTATTTTTTTCTTTCTTCATATTACATACTTTAATTCCTAGCCACTATCTTGGTCTTGAATTTGTTATGCAAGTTCAAACCTATCTCTGATATCATCTATAATGAAGAATACCATGAAATTCACAAAGAACACAAGAGGAATACCACATATTTTACCCAGGAAACATTTGGGTACATTTCAACCTCCTGAAATTCATTCTTTAAGGGGAAGACCATGTTTTAAAAGCTCAATATTTAGATTTTCTGTGAAACACAATCTTCTCTGGATTAGTCTCATTGTCCAAGCATGGGGACAGAAATGCAGCCAGGAATCACCTTTTTGTGGCCCTATCCTTAAAGCTACCACACCAACTCAACTAAGCAAGACAACGACAGCCACACTGAAAGGAGGTTAAAATACAGCTTGTTCTGACTAGGCTGCTTGGTGTGATTTTGGGTGAGGGTTTTTTTTCAGGTTAACCACAGAACTGCCATGCAAGGATCAGCTATGAACTAGTTGTGCCCACCTTGATACAAATTTCACCAAAACATACAAAAAAAATAGGTTTAAGGCAATAGACCCAGCTACCTACAACAGCTATCTCAATCTCTGTAATGTTGTTCCAACCTTACTGAAAATATGGAGGAGTATATGCTTGTATAATTTTTGATGACACTGCAGAGTATAAAGTTTCCATTCACTGATGGCAGAATAATTTCTCCTGATGGGCTTTTTTTCAGAACTGTCTCTGAGGCTATATGTGCTACATGTAACAGTGATATTTTCTACTTTTTTAACATTTTCTGATGGATACACTAACACATTAATATTTTGGAGAGGAACTGAAAAGAAATTCAAGGTAGGATTTAGCAACAAACAGAAGCAGAACTGATGAGGCATCAGCAACTTTTACACGCAAAATACGAATCCAGTTAATGGAGCCACTGTAGTAGTTGAGTCCATAGCTTTAGACACTGCTCTGACACCAGCTATCCTTCCCCACTGAAGCCAACAGCAGCTGGCAAAAAGAACATTTTATCAACAGACAGAGTATGTTGCATAACTTTTACATTATATGGAGCCTCTTGTTCTCTTATTTCAAATTCAATGTTTATTTGTTTGAGTTCATGAAAGGGCACAGACCAACAAACCCAGAGGCTAATGCCCTCTTTCAACAGAAGAGAAATAGAAAAGGCAAAGGAAGGAGTCCTAGAACTGTATTTGTATTTTTTTTTCACAAGGCTCTGCAATCTTATATCCTGTTTTCAAAAGATGAAGTGGAAATACAAAAAAATTTGAAGCAGCAATTATTTTATGCATCTGCTATTTTGGCAGAAGTTTTCATTAGCATTAAGACCCCATCACTTATGACAAGAACCTGTGCAACTCATGTCAGATTTTTTAAAGACAATTCATTCTTAATGAAACTGAAGATGTCACTCTGTGTAAAACAAATCCTAGTATGAACTCTGCACAGCAGTTATATTAACTAACCTTTGACACAAGTACTATGTGCTGAGACTGCTCCCCCAGTTCATTAACTGTATGCATGTGTATTTTCCTGCATCCCTTAGCTGAGCCTTGTCTGTGGTATATTTGCTATCTACTGTTTCAAGGGTTGTGAACCCATCACCAACTTTCTTTTACAGACTCGTCCTAAGAGATGTAGCATCTGCAGATGTGCAAGGAATAGTAACACTTTGTCCTTGTTTCGCTTTGCTTGAAGGAGAAATCAAAAGTGTATTTTTTCGTGCAGCTATAAAAATAGTAAAGAACAGGGAAGAGAGCTGAATTGGTGGCAGAAGTGATCCCTAAGCAAGACACTGTTGCTATGCAATAGGCAGAAGCAGCAGAGCTAAAGCAGAGAAGTCTGATTATTATTGAAAATGAAACTTCGCTATCATTCCAACTAAGTTGAGGAATCAGCATTTCTTGTAGCTTAAATGCAGCTTAGGGAAGAAGCAAAGAGCTGGAATACAGTGCTTCCATAGAGCAGCTTCAGCATGTAGTCTCCTTGAGTCTTTGTTATACAAAAATCCACTGATAGGCCTGCTTGGAAGGATATTTCCTTGCAGGCACTGCATACCCTCTTTACTTCATGCTTACACTTGGCAGTTGGGAGGACTGATGGATGCCTCACCGACTTAAGAACTTTTCATAATCTATCTGTATTAAGGCAGACTTCACACTTCATTGTTTAAAGCTTCCTAAATCACTTAGTGATATTAGGACCACCTTTTAACTCCACTGACATCAAAGACACAATTACTTCATTCTTCAAGATCTGGACCTAAAATACATAAACCAAAAAAACTTGTTTTGCATCTTGTTCTACAAACCTTGAACATATAATTCCACAGCTTTTTCTTCCTTGCCAAATTGATTATAAGCTTCACATTCATAAAGCCCCAGATCTTGACTTTTCAAGTTGTGTATAGTTATAGTTGCATTTTTAGAAATTTTCTCAGACTCCCCGGTGGCCTTCTTTTTCTTCCAGGAGATCACAGGAGCTGGATTACCAGAACTAGTACATTTCATTGTCACAGTTTCCCCTTCTTTAAGAGCAGCAGGAAAAACAGTGATCATTGTATTCTTTGGTCCATCTGAAAGGAAGAGGCCTACAGTTAATCATCACTGGATTATTTAGAGATGGATCCAACATGTCCTATTGGACACTAGACTGTCACCCTCCCAAAGCTAATTTCTTTTTCATTCCCAAAACAAAAGTAAAGGACATGGTATCAGAGTCTCTGTACAAACCCTCCATAGCCCAGACATTCTAACCAAATACCTCTAACCATGTAGATCAGTTTCTCACTCGTTCAGATCTCTACTAAAGACTGTCATCACATTAATGATTTCATGACTTTGTTTTGTTCATCAGCACTGCTCCTTTCTCAGGGAAAAGCAGAGGAATGTGATGATTCTTTGCTCTCTCTTCATTTAATTTGATGATTATATTTATCACTGAAGAACTAACTATTTTTAAATGACTGGGAAAACTTTACACATACTTACATTTCACATTAAGTGTGATTTCACTTTTACTGTTCCCATACTTATTTTCTGCTACACATTCATAGTCCCCTCCATTTTGGAACATCACAGATGGAAGAAAAATACTTCTGGCACTAGAAGTCCCTATGTCTGCATTGTCAGATTTTCTCCTTAGAATTATCTTGGGAGGAGGGTTGCTTTCAGCAGAACATTGTATGGAGACATTTTGTCCTTCCTGAACTGTTGTAGAAGGTTCAATGGAGAGTTCTGTGATGACTGGAGCACCTGCATGACAAAAGAAAAAGCTGTTAGAGTAATGCAAATGTTCTAAAGATGGAGAAGATTTTAAGAAAGCATGAATTGCTTGCTCAAGAATCTGTTTATTTTGGTTTTGACCTCAGACTCAATCTAAGACTTTTAGCTCTGTCAAAACAGTAGCAGTCAATCAATCAATCAATCACAAAATATCACAACAATATTATTAAGTCCAAAACAGTTTTACCATTACATGCCTATTAAATTTAATGCTAATGACTAAAACTACTAGTTCAAAGAAGGAGACTGTGATGTCCCTGTGAAACTGGTATGCACATTAAATTTCACAGAAATAAGTGTGTGTGTCCCCACCACTTTCTCAGACTCTTTTGTGACTTACAGTGTTGCATTGTGGGAAATGTACTGAACTGTGCATGCACAACAGCAGTACTGAGAGAATTAGCTGAAAATTAAATATAGAAAGAAAAACTACAGCACATGAGAACCAGCCTTAAATTGAAGCTGAGTCCTGAATATGTAAAAAGGAAAGCCCCGTATTTCCCTAATTTTCAGTGTTTCAGCATCCTCCAAGCTAACAGAGATCAGCCAGTTAGGTACTGGATAATACAAGTGAAACTCAAACAGACTTGTACCTTGTATAACAAGGTTCACAGTTGCTTCCTCTGTTTTATTAGTTACCAGATTAATTACTTCACAGATGTACCGTCCTGAATCATTGAAACGGACACGGGGAATAAAAAGAACATTGTTTTTTATCAGATGCTGAATGCTTTCTTCAGCCAAAGATTTACTCCAAACTATTTGTGCTGGTGGGTTACTCTGAGTCACACAAGTGAGGTTCAGAGAGTCTCCTTCCATTGGTGAGTTGCTTGGAGATGCAGTAATGACAGTATTTTGTGGACCAACTGTAATAAAGCAAAAGGAAGACAAGATCAGTGGTAAATGAAGAATGATATGCACATCTCTAACACTAGCTTTTCTAGAGGTACATGTCACAGAATACCAAGAAAAAAAAAATGTATCCCAGTAGCACAGTGGGATCATTTTTCCAGAATTAGTAAGATGTTTTACTTGCAGCTTTGAAAGCTGAACTAGCCAAAGCCCTTGCACAAAAATACTTACAATTTACATTAAGTTTCTGAGAAGATGTTCTTTCTTTGGGTTCAAAATCCATATCAGCAATTGGTAACCTGGCCACACAGGTAATCTCTTTCCCAGCATCTTCAGCCATGGGATGAAATGTATATGTCACAGTTTTGGTCTCTGTATTTGTGCTGTCATCGTACAAAAAATATTCCTCATGAAGAACCTGTCCATCTTTCTTTAGGAGAACTTCCAGGTGATGAGAAGGATATACATCTGGAATTTTACAGATGACAGGGGCTGGTTCTCCAGCAACTAAGGATGGGCTGATGTCAATGATAGGATCACTGGGGAAAGCTAAAAGAACAAAATCAATTTTTTTAGACTAGCAGAGGAGAACAGTAGGGTCAACATAAGAGCAAGATCCAGACACCAAATATCTTGATTTTATAGGTGCTCATAACATGACATTCTATCAACATTATTACAAGACATAACTTGATCTGAAGACCTACAGGTCCTTTATCAGCAGTACATATACTAACAGGAAGTTTATTTGTACAACTGTTGAAACATGATCACAAAAGATTAGTAAGATTCAGCATGGCACCTAGGCAGTGATACAGCTGCTTAACTATAGGCATTGAGAGCAATCCATGCACTAGTGCGATCCTGTTTTCTGTGCTGGTAGGTTTGGACATCTGAATTATTCTCCTGCAATCTACAAAGGCATTGATTTTTATTTTTCCAGCTCTAGGAATGCATTCAAGCTGTGCACATTTTGGCTTTTAAGAATTACCAGAAACAAGACTAAATAACATTAGTACATACAATCTTCAATGCAGAAAGCAAAAAAGGGCTAAGAAAGTGTCCTGAACAGACATATAAAGGAATCTCAGAAGGAAGTATATGTTGAGCTATAACACTCATTTTCCTAGAATTAAAAGTTAACTGGTAACCACAATATCTAAAACAATTATTGAGTTTTCTATCAACATGTACTATTTAAAGAGAATTTTACATTTTTACTTACAGTAAAGTTCAACTTTGACACTCTTCTCCTTTTTCCCTCTCTCACCACATATGACAGTACAAAGATAAGAATGAGAATTCACAACACCAACTGGATTCATAGTCAATGTAGAATATGTCCTGTGGTTTCTGACTTTTCCTCCAAGGGGGCTGTCCATCAGGGTTCTCCAGGAAAAACTTGGTGATGCACAGCCAGTAGTATTGCATGTGAGTATGAGTGTGCCTCCAATCTGTGCCACAATTCTCTCAGCAGGTATAATTTCCATTTCAAAAGCTTTAACTACAAAAGGGAAAACATACATCAATTCAGCAGATTTCTCAGCTTTTATTTCCCTATTTCTTCTCATGTTCTACTGTTACATGAGGTCTTTATGCTTCATTTCTTTACTTTATGGTTGTGTGGAAGTTAAACTAATAAAGCTCATACAGTGGTTTACATATTCAAAACATCCCATAAACATTGCTATTTTTGTCAAAGACAATACAGACTCAGATGACTGACAGTTCTCATGTATAAAATGGCATCAACCAAATTTAAATAAATGCATTGGCACAACTTATCTTTTTTGTCAGGTGGATCTGATTCTAAAACTTTATAACAATTGAGGAGAGAGGTAGCAGGTAGAGAGCAAAGACAACAGCAGAAACACTTTCAACAGGACATTTAGTACCAAAGTTGCTTGCTACTGTCAGGAATGACAATAAAAAGTCAAGCATCCAGTGATGTACTGCAGTTGTCTCCTAGACTATCTTTTAGCAAACTCAATAGGAAAACGACTGAGTCATTGCAGAGCACAGAAAAGCTCAAAGTAAATGTCAAAAAAGCTTCCTGACATTTTGACAGGACTACTTAATTGACAGTTGTATTCACTGAAATGAAAAGGTAACTGGAGAAAAGAGAAATAAAGATCAAACAGCAAATTTTAGGTCACTTTAGACTTAACAAAGTTTAAAAAAATGAAACCACCACCAACCCTCACCTTCCCCAACTTACCAGTCCTTAACACGCACAAAATTAATAGCACAGCCTGGCTCGCTCTTCCCATCTCCTTAAACATTTGTAATTGCTGTTGCTGGATAAAGAAAGTAAATTCAAAAGTTTGCTTTCTGTTTTCTGTGAAGAAGCACAGTGAGATCTTGCTGCTGCGCAACGGTTTGTTACAAGAGTTCCAGCTGGCTCTTTATAAAGGCTCTCCCTCCTTGGGGCAGAGTTGGGAAATCCCTGGACGGGAAAATCCAGAGCAGGGAGGAAGAGAACCAATCGGGTGGTGTCCATTGGCTCAGCGCCCTCTGCTGCTTTTGTGGCAGCCCAGGAAAATAAATAGTAAAGCTTGTAAATACAGTGCCTACTACATTTGGAAAAATCTGTTTCAGATCTGATCTTGCAAACGACAGAGAAAGTGAAAGAATGTGCGTAAGTCAAAGTAATTGAATGCAACTATATCTCAGATAAAAAGCTATTCAAATTTGTTTTTAATGAAAATATTTTTGTGGGTTTGAGTTTTCAGAACAGTTCTAACAATGCTCAGCTCTGTAAACAACATTACATGACTCAGTGTTTCCCTTGAAAACTGTGCTACCAGTTTCAAAGGTGTTGTTACTTATGTTCCTAAGTATTTTTCATCTCTAAAAATAAAGAAATACATCAGATAGCAGAAGTCTGGAGATCTGACTTAATCAGCTTGAATCAGGCTTATACTCTTCAAACTAATGGAATTAATTAATATACCCAATGCCACTTTGTAGTGGATATACAAATCCAGTTTGAAATATTTGTGAGGACAACACTTACTGGCTAATATGGCAGCAATGTTAGGAAAAAAAGTAAAATAATACTTTCGGTGTTTAATTTTCAGTTGGAAATGCTGTGAATGTTTATTTATTCAACTGCTTAAGTAATTGAGGTACTACAGAGGGATCTGGACAGGCTGGATAAATTGGCTGAGGCCAATTGGATGAGGTTCAATACAGTGAAGAGCCAGGTCCTGCTCTTAGCTCACAACAACCCCATACAGCACTGCAGGCTTGGGGAAGAGAGGCTGGAAAGCTGCCCAGGGCAGAAGGAGCTGGGGATGCTGACTGACAGCAGCTGAACATGAGCCAGGTGTGCCCAGGGGCATCCTGGCCTCTATCAGGAGCAGTGTGGCAGCAGGAGCAGGGATTGTGCCCCTGTACTGGGCACTGGTGAGGGCACAGCTGGAGAGCCGTGCCCAGCTGCGGGCCCATCACCTCAGGGGAGACACTCAGGGGCTGGGGACAGCCTGGAGAGGGGCAGCAGGGCTGGGAAAGGGGCTGGAGCACAGGGCTGAGGAGGAGCAGCTGAGGGAGCTGGGAATAATAATAATAATAATAATAATAATAATAATAATAATAATAATAATAATAATAATAACAACAACAAAAGAAAAATCCACTCCAAGACAATCCAAGAATTACCCAGAAGGCAATAAAACAGGGAAATCTGAAGCATCTGGAAATGCCTAACCAAAAGTCACTAAAACTAAAATTCAATGAAATTGCTACAGTGGATTCTACCATAATATTTTCTTTTTATTATCACCATCTTTTTTTTGTTGTTAGAGGAGGAGGAGGAGGAGGACGAGGAGAAGGCAGAGAAGGAGGTGGAGAAGGAGGAGGAAGAATAAAACACTCCTAAGTGTCACAAAATGCAAGCAGTGTACTGTTCTACAAGTACTACTATCAAATCCAAAAATTCAAGAGCTATCCAGGACAGGAAATAACACTTCTACACAGTGTGATTTTACTGCAGAGAAAGAGGTCTTGTTGAAGGAGAGTGCACTCTCTCAGTTAAGTTGCAAATAATTACTTTAAAATCATAGTCAGAGAAAAGCAAGAAATGAAACTGTTCTGCTTGGACTGCTTAAATAATCATCAGAAGCTAAGCTGAAAGAGAAAGGGCAATACTTCCTTGTTTCTGGGAAATCAGTTTCTAGACGGAAAAAAAAAAAACTTAAACATAGGAGGACATAGCTGCATACTGGAAAGGTCTTAATCAAGTCCTTCATCAGATGACATGAAATAGGAAATAACTCTGATCCTGGTCTCAGTAAATTAAACTGTACAGCGCCATTAACTTTACTGGAGCTGGATCCTTACCAGAGGGACTACTATCCTGAGTATTCAGACAAATTCAACTCAGACAGTTTAGGTAAGAGCACAGTTAGCCAACAAATATTACTAGAGGAACTACAAATCTGCCAAAATTTTAAAAAGTTTTAAAAAACTTTCTCTTTACACAACTTCAAATGTAAACCTTCTATGTATTTAAAATATGTACATTACTGTTGCTCCTATTACCCTCAGCATCAACCTCAAAATAGGAAGATGGGCACCAAGTTGGGTTATTTTCAGAACTCTCTGTTCTGGCTGTAAACAAACAGAGATTAGCTGACAAGTTTTAGCACTTGACCTTGAGAGTTCAAATAATCTAGTTTTTTATTCAAACAGCACAGAGGAGGATGCTGGGGGTAAAATAGAGGATGCATCTATATCCACAGTGAGATAAGTATTATAGTACCAATTGGAAGAAATCTCGACACATGCGGAGTGTAATGAGGACTGGAATGAAACAAGAATTACAAGAATATTACTAAAGGCAAAAAAGATTAAAAGAATTAAGCACTGGGATGCAACTACATGTTTTTCAATACATCTAGTAATCAAAACAGACTTCTAAGGCTTTGAGGGACAAACTAAGATAAACAATTATGTGTTGCAAAACAGAGTTTGGAAACACTGAACACAATTTTTGGCCCGGCATAAGAAAACACAAGTGTCCTTCAGGAAACTAAAATTCACATCAGATTTATCTGAAATTTAAGAACAGAAACCATTTCAGAATTGTGCTAATCATTTCCTTTAACTCCTACTTTTGCAATTCTATTAAATATCTATATGATGTATTTATTAGCTTCCTCTAAGCAAAAGAGATAACAAGTTCTTGAAATCTTAATGAATTATTTGAACAAAATGCACATTATCCAACATGTTGGTTATCCAATGTTTATACACGTTTTCCAGCATTTTTTCCTCCTGCCTTATGGAGGCTATTAGGGGAAAACTGAAAAGCCAACCTTTTGCAGAATCTGGACTCTTAAAACCTTCACCAGTGCTTTTGTGATTTATGGACAAGGACCCATGGTGAAGAGAGAGAGAAATTTCCTCTGTCCTTTTGACAGAGGAAATTTAAGAAAAAAGAAGGTAGAAGGAAACTCATCTGACCTGACATTCTGGTGAAAGGATGCAGAAAAGTCTGACTCAACAGTTCTTTAGCCCCATATCAAAGAGATGTTACAGCAACTCCATAGCTAGGTCCCCTGTTCAAACTGCAGCCCTCACACATCTCAGGAAATATTCTTGGGATGTGCACTGGGGGTCTGAGTAAAGAAAGCCTCAGAGCTTCAGATGCTTTACAGAAGCAGCTGGGATGAAAAGCTTCCACCCCACGCACAGAGTGTCTGATACCTCTGCAGGATGATTGTGCCTGAAGAAAAAGAGCCAGAGGACTGTGCTGTAACTCAAATGAGAACTAACCTCAGAGACAAAACTCACATCAGCAAAGAAGGAATGCCCTTCAGGCACCACATGCAAGGCAGTACCTTTAATATGGTCATATCTTGATAAAGTAACTGAAAAAACATGAAACTGGAGGACATGTATGAAGACTGCTGATTAAATGGCTAATAGAGCAGGAAATGATCTGCCAGTCTCAACATTTTCAGTTCTCAGTAACTTCAATAGCCTGCTCTATGGGTTATACACTGTCTCCTTCCTCGGCACCCGGACTTTTGGTTCCCAAAGCTGCCCCAAACTTTGCTTCTCCTGACTCTCTCCACCTGCTTTCTCAACACCTGACAATAATACAATCTCTGTATAGCCCCAAGAGGGGGAGGAGAGCATCACTGACTCCCTATAATTTTCATCTCCGGATGGGAAGGATGAGATCTACATGCATATCTATTTAAAGGGTTGTGTCTGTTTCAGGAATTGTAACTTTGTACCTAACTACAAAGAGAACACCAACGCATTACCCTGTAACCCACATCACACCTCACAATTGTACTCTACATCTAACTTGTCATCTATTGCAAGAAGAAAAAGAAAAAGAAAATCTTAAGAAAGTTTTATTATCTGCTTCTTTCCCTTTTCTGGAATTTCTTAAATACCATATGTAAAAATAAATGCATCTACTTCCTCCATTATCTTTCTCAGGCACCAGTTTCTCAGTTAGGACACTTCCTGTCTAGTTAGTCTGAAGGCAACCAGAATCCACAAAGGTGCCAAATAAAATAATACAGAAGAATGATAAGATGCATAGACTACAGATTAGCTAATTTCATATTTTCTTCTATTCAAAGGCATTGTCCACTTCACGGAAAGAACAAAAATTTCATCTAATAATAAATAAAAGCCACTAGAGAAAAAAAGTCCCTATTTTTTATCCTAGTCTTCTGTTACTGGAAAAAAATACATGCTTTGGAAATTCCAAACTTTATTTCTAAAAAACTGAAAGTATGATTTTAGTGGTGCTGGATCTAAAAATGAAACTGTTGGATAGTGTTGAAATCCACATACTTTAAGTGCCAAATGCTGTAATCCAAGCCAAACTTCATTAGTTTGGATAGCTGTGCTCCTGTTGTCTTCACAGTGGCATAGTTAAAAATAAGTTTCCCTCCTGAAATATTACCTAGGCTATAACAAGAATTAAATTCAACTATGACCCTTGAAGTATTCAAAATCTCTTTGGGAATTCTGAAGTAAGACTTCAGATTCACTTTTATTTATTTATATAGCAAGGCATATAAAAATAATTAGTTCTCACTGGAGAAAACTAAAAAAAAAAAACAAAAAACAAAAAACAAAAAAAACCCTGACAAAACTCGTTCAAAATGGACAGAGTGAAAAAATAGAGTGGGCTTTGGGTCAACATGCAGATGACAGCCAGAACTTAGGATATGGCAAGGTAAAGTCAGATGAAAACATTTAAGAAGGAATATGAGCATGTTTCTTAATTCACCCAACATTCCACAGGAAATTCAAATACCATTAAATCTTGTTGTGTACTTTATTAAGGCCAGTGTTTCATAAGGTCAGAAGAATTTTTTCAAGACAGTGATGGAGAACTGGAGAACTTTTTGACCAAGCTTTCTTATTACTCACCAGCAGCAGCTCTGCAGTACCCTTGTTCATGAGTCACTTCCCTGTTTGTCACATCCTTCCTGCTCTTCAGTCATGAAGTACATGCATGTCCCTATGGACCAAGAAAGAAAAGGGGGAATAATGACAGCAAGATCTATAACAGACCATTCCACCTGGAAGAAATGCAGAACTTGGATTCTCCTACACAGGCTACTGAAAAGTGCACTGCTACTAATGGATTATCCTTCAACTTATCTTCCAGAATATATTCTTTTTTATTCTCTTACAATGGTTCATATTCTGAAGTACTGTGCTTGGCTGGGTATTTTTGCTGCCTTGTGTTATAGAAATGTTATCTTTGTTGTCCCACAGTGGACTGGCTCATTAACAGGTAGAAATACTACACAGATGTCAGAAAGTAATTAAATTACTTAACTTTGCAGAATTCAAGACTCATAATTTTTAAATCTTCCATTTTAGTAAGAATTACAGAGATTTCTCAGTTTATTATATTGATTTTTTTTTAAAGATACACAGAAATTAAATCTCTTTTTTACCTAGATTTTGTTACTCTCCCCTCTCTGGAAATGGACTGAAAGTCCTGAAGAAACTGACCTTCCAAATAGAAGCAACTGGGAATGAATCAATTTTTACTTCCATCAAGCCAAAATGACAAGTATTCAAGAGAAAGGATTTTGCAGTAGCAAAATATGTATGTTTGTGTGTCTGTACACATACTGATAAATCAAATAATGCTTGAAACCAGCTGCAACTCTATTAAAGGACTGGCACCCTGCTTTTGTCTCTGGAATGTGCTCTACCCTAAATAAAAAACATGCTGTTTTGTCACTTGGACTATTTCTCTCTCTCCTTTCTTTCCCCCAGACAGTTACGTATCATCTTAACTGCTTTGTTTGTTAACACTTCCACAAAAGGAATATAGCAAAGTAGGAGTGGCTAAGTGATAAAAACCATAAGCAGCTGAATTTTTCTCGACAGACAAGGGTAAGAAAGATGAGATTCCCAGACAATTATCCCAGAAAGATAATTCCCAGACAATTACTTGGCTAGGCATCAAAGTCCCAGCCCTTGTAGTCTGATATAGACAACTGAGCAAGAATGACTTTCATAGTTGTGTCACCTTTTATCACAGACCATGTTACACTCTAGTGATAAGAGAGGCAACTTGAGAAATGTGTCACATGTTTGAAATTGCTCTCAGGCAGGAGGAAACTCTGTACTGAATTAGTATGAGAAAAACTTGACTTCCAACATTCTGATACCTCTTAGCCAAGGATCTCTCCTGAAATTTCCCAAGAACTGCATGTGAATATCAAATAATAAGTAACAGATGGTTTAATGACCCTCTTGGTTGAAAAAATTTTGCATTGTTTGACTTAATTTCTTACTATAGTTAGCTCCACACCATGAGGAATGGATATTGGCAGCCCTCTTTCAACAGCTCAGCTCCAGGCAAACCTACAAGGTTCACCTGCAGCTGAATGAAATAACCATTGACTAAGTGAGATGACCATGCATCTACTGCCAGGGCTTTCACTTAGATACTGGGACATCCTAATGGGAAAGGGAACAATTCTGTGCAACCCACGGTTTACAACAGATAAAGAAGACATAAATGTTTCACAAGCAGCGTTGAATCCTTTTGTGGATCAAGGATCAACCAGTTAAGTTCTCACAGGCTCATAAGCCTGAGATGAATCTTACCTCAGGAGTGCCTTTCAGTACCCAGGATATCAGCAGCATGGTGACTTGGTTCTGCAACACCATCAGGCTCCAGGCACAGGAACTTCCCAAGATGTATGAGGGTGATTTCATTAAGATGTTGAGCAAATCATCTAACACCGAGTCTCCAAGATTATTTGAATGAATGTAATAAAAACATCTCACACTAAAAAGAAATGCATTCTAGGAATTCTCTATTATTGATTTAAAGTGTTTGATATAAACCCATCAGCCTATAAGTGATTTATTATTACATTCTATGATACTGATTCACCTGCTATGGCACTAAGATCCAGCTGCTGACTTTTGCTTTTCTTGCATTCTCGGGTGTCTTGTGCCTTGACTATTGAATTTTTGTGGCATGAAGAGATTTTCATTCTACCTCTAAGGTCAGCATATGGATCCTAGTGTACATTTCACAAAATGTGCTGTTACATAGCAAATACAGTCTATCAGCAATTTAGGATCTCAGACAATTTAAGAAAAATTGTTTCACTTTATCCCACATGTTGTATTTATTAATGGGAATATTTATTTTAAATTTATTTTTCTAATTCATTAATTGCAAAGTTAATAAATAAAAATTATATTTAAAGGTTACTACAAGATTTGCACATTTAACTTAAAGGAGGACAAATTTTCAGGTCAAGTCTATAGTACAGAATGATTACAAGAATGAAGAGAAATTTATCACAAGATTGAAAAGTAAGCACTGTATATGTTCAAAACTCCATATCTACCCAGGAATAAAGCAATTACTAAATTAATCTGCACTCTTTACTAGTTCCTACTAGCTCACCACATTCCTTTTTTAATAAAAAAACAACTGTTTTCTAATTTTTAAGGGATTATACAGTTGATAAATGCTACTAATTTAGTCTAAAGCTGCAGATGGTTATAAAGATAAATAAATGAGAAGATGACAATCCTGCACAACATTCCTTGTGAAGTTAGTTTTGGGTCTGTGAATCACCTGTAAACTTACCTTGACCTTTTATTTTCTTACTCTTTCTAACAAAATCTAATGTTTCAAATAATGCATTTCATATCATGGCACTAAGCCATTTTTATAAGGATTTCTATAATGTGCCATTTAAGATTCAGTTTATCCTTCCAAGGCTGTTTTAGACAGAAAATTAAAACAAAAACTCAGACAACCACATTAATGTTTTGACTGGCAAACACAATTACCTATGGGACTTGAGTACTAATAGCACTTTTCTGGCACATAGCTGTAAAGCAAACCATTGTGAATAACTGGAAATCCTGTCAGGATCTAATTAGAAGAAATAGGGCAAAAAAACAAGTGAGAAGTTGTCTGTGACTTCTTGGTAATCTCTTGATTATGGAGTGACATCACTTGCAACAATTTCATAGTAACTCCTTAAAGTCACTGAGGGTTAAACACAGTGCAAGCCTAACTTGAAATGTGCCTGGAACTTCAGGTTCACCTTGGCTGTAATTGCTGGCTGTGTCTCAAAGCAAGGCCTCTGAATCATGATTCAGAGAGCTCTCTGGAGCTCATGGAATGTCAAGAGCCTGCAGGGAAAGTGAGTGTGGTCTGGATTGTCACAACTGGGTTTACAACACACACAAGTGTTCAGAAAGAAAAATCCTATGAGCAAACGAAATTTGAGAAATATCTAAGAGATTTGGAAATACAAGTTTACAGATGTATTTCTAATGCTTGCAGCCTTTTAAAACTTATCCCAAACAGAATAGAAAAATAGAAATTAATAGTATTAACTAACACTATTGCAATTAGAACCTGCTCTGTTCTGCCACTCTTAAACCAGCTCTGCTGCTTTACTCTCCTCTTGCACTACTGCAAAACCTTTTTCTCCTGCAACTTTAAAATAACCTCTGCCTTTTTCGAATCTAGAATGCCACTGAACTTTATCAACTGAGCTCTTCTTAGCATCCCAGCATTGCACAGAGCCTCTGTCAAAGTTTTGAGCTGTCCCACAGCTGTTGCTGCCTGCCAGTGCACTGCTCTGAGGCTGTCTCAGCCCTGTTAGCACAGTTTGCCTGTGCCACCATCTGCTGACTTTGCACTACAAGTGTCACAGAGCTGCCTGGGCACCCACCTGTGAACATAAGATTCTCCCAAATTAACCACATCACCTCTTACTTAGGTTTGCATTCTGCCTTAGTCCAAAGCCCAAGGGACTCAAACAGAGATTCTTCAAGATACACTTTCAGACTTTGCATTGTCCTCTTCAGCTGTGTAATGACTTACCAAATGATTTTTTAAACCCACATTTACTAACACTGCAAACTGGAATGACTGAAAGGCTAGGGAGCTGCTCTGCTTCTTTGCAAGCCCAGACTGGTATAACTGAAGTCACAAGGAACATGATAATTTATAGAGCTCCTGCTATGCTGGGCTGCTCAGGCAAGGGCTCAAGGGCAAAACATGGACGTAGTTCAGAAGGCTGTCTTTGCCACAGCACAAAAATTTGCAAATTTTATCACAAGAATACATATTTTACTTGAAGAGTGGAAGTTGGCTTTATACAACAGCTTGAAAATTATGTCAAAACTGATCTCAAAGTGCAAAGTTGTTTCAAATGAAATATATTAAATAGTAAATCTCTAATAAATATAATAAAAATCACTTTTCTTTCTGTGGTGTCTCTCCTCTTGGGAGGAAGTTGGCATTTTTCATTGCAACAGCATCTATTATCTCTCTTTAAACATTTCCCAATTTTAGCAGAGAAGACTCCACCTTCTCCCAATACACAATAAACAAAACCTTTCTAAGGCTTCAGCCCTTTTCAAAATCCCAAAGTTGCACATGGGATAAAGAAAGAAACAGGATGTTAAAGTAAATGACACAAAAATAGGAAGAAGGTTGTTTATGAAATGGTAACCAGAGTCCTGACATATACAGTATTCTCGCTGTTTTTTCCTTTGCCATAAGTTTTCTGACCCTTCTGTTTTTTTGTTTTATTTTGGTTTTTTTTTTTTTTTTTTTTTTCTGGCTGATTTATTCATCAGCTTTTTCTATCACTATGGCAAAGGCAAATATCCTCTGGAAGGAAGACATTTTCCCTCCTCCCCGCTTCCTCTGGTACACAGAAGAAAGAACATCGATTTATTATCCTGCCAAAGTTGGCCACCTGGACAGACACCCATCATTCTCAGAACAGAAATGCAAGAATGCTAGAATGTGCTCTGGCAAAATCTGTCTGAGGAACAGATAATTTCCCCCATTTGCCTTTACTGTAGGTCCAATGTCTAACTTACAGCAATAGTCAACAGCAGTGGCTTCAGCAGAAGATGAAGGCTGCTCATAACTGGCAAAGTTCACTGCACAGTTCTTTAAATAATGTCCTTATTTGCTGAGATTATGTCTCCTTATTTGAGGTATGACTTCCTTCTTTAGCTTGTCTCACTTTATTGCAATTATTCCTTCAACAGCAAAAAACTACAAAATTGTTTTAAAAGTCAAATCCCATTCAGAATGAACAATGCATACAAACACTGGTAAATACTTGTGCATATAAATTTGTCTAATTTGAACATTTTATCTCTGAAGACAGGAAGAAACTTCCCAAAAGTTTCCCACCTACAAATTATCATGTAATCAGATCATATCAGTTTCAGGAATCACAACATACTTAAATCAAGGAAATACAAAACATTAACTGGAAATGAGAAGAATTCTCTCTTATTAAATCACAGTTGATGCTAATCTTTGGATTAAAAAAGTAATCTTCCTCATTTCATCCATGCTGTGATATTTATAACATTCGAACAGCCTATATTTAGTCTGTGACCTTTACATTTGACCTTTAATTGAAAGAAGTTATAGAAAGGCAGATAAAAAGACATTTTTAAAAAAAATTAGTTTAAGGTTTATTTAGTGATTTATATATATACTGCAGATTAGTAATGAAAATGTCTTCTGTATGCTACCTTTATTAAAGGTACATAAACACGAATTTGTTTTCTGGTGCCACAAAAATGCTGTATCTGCATCTATTTTGTCAGGATTAAGACTCATTTTAACAATGAATTTATTAGTCCTATTCTCTACACAACAGGGAATTTATAGCTTAAATCATGTCAGATATATTTAAATCTCAGTTAATTTAAAAATGTTTTTCTCAATTTGCGGGTGAATGCCAATATCACCAAGTTGTCTGCATGCATAAAAGCAGAGGCCAAGGATTACTCTTTCTGATGGAAACTTTCATTTGACTTGTTTAATAAGCTCAAAGGAAATGGAAAACACTGTGAATGGACCACACAGGAAAGTTTAAGGCTTATCTGTAGTAGCAAAAGGAGAGAAGACTTAACTGCATTAGCAAAATGCCTCTGTATTCCAAGTTCTATTGGACTCCTTCTAGGCAACTCAAATGTTGAACCAATGTATCTATATGCTGAATTACATCAATCTTCAAAAGTACTGTATTCCCCACAGGGCACATAAAATCCATATACAAGCAATTAGGAAAGTCATTCTCAATTTCAGTCTCTTTAAAAAATGGCTGAAAGACATTTTAAATTGAAAACCAATAAATATTCACCCATCTCTTCTTTTGATTTTGATGTAACTGTCATGTGTGCTCTCCAACAGAACACAGAATTCATCTCCCTGAGGCAGGTACTCAATTGCTTTCAGTACCCTGGCTGACTTCTCCTTGTGTAAAACATTCTATTTCTTATCATATTATTATAGTTGGGGGTTTTTAGTTTATATTCTAGTCATATTTTTATAAATGTCTATCACCACTGTCATGTAGTAAAGCATCAGAGATAATAATAATAATAATAATAATAATAATAATAGTAGTAGTAGTAGTAGTAGTAGTAATAGTAGTAGTAGTAATAGTAGTAGTAGTAGTAGTAGTAGTAATAATTTGGGGGGGAAATCAAGGCAGTTGAGAGGCAGGAAAATTTTTATGTTTCTCTATGGAGAAATAAGTGACCAGAATGATTTGGTGACATAAACATCCATGAGTCTTTCCTAATGAGGGCCCTGTAAATTGTACCACCAATGAGGTATTGAAAGTTCATAATTTGCAATCACTTCAGAAAATTGTTGGCAAGGATTAGCACTAGCCATTGAATTTTGATTCTTTTGGACCAATTCAGTGAGCCTTGTCTTCCTTTGGAAGGACTTCAAAATTATGAATGACTGCCGAGAAAAGCAGCCTTTGCTAGGAAGAAACAATACAATGCAATTGGTCAGTGGAAGTTCCCTGCTGAATTTTTTTACCTGCAGCCTTTTAGGGAGCAAAGGGAGGGAGGGCCTTCCATCTGAAATAATGAAGCCCAACTATGTTACAGAAACCTGGTTACAGAAACACAGGCATTCACACAATTATGTTAAAGAACATTAGGTGCTTTTAAGTTAAGCAGTATCCACCCTGAAATGGTTTCCTGTTTTTTAAAACCTAGCTACTGATGCTAAATGACTTTCTATAATGCAGCTCATCTCATTACTGCCCCTACATCCTGTTTGTAAATCTGTCACTGAAATTAAGCTTTCATCCAGCTGTGAAGTCTGTCCAAACTGACCACTGCTACATGCCAAACTAGAACCTGGTGACAACTTTCTTGAGATAAGAGCCTGTCTTCTCATTTTCACTGTGGGACACTTCATGTGTCTGAGATCCTACGGGAATAATTAAAAGCCTTAAAAGTACACACAAAAAAAGGAAAACTGAACCACTGAACTAAACTCATCTTCTAGTTTTTGAAGAATTTGTTCATACAGCTATAGGGTTAGTTATAGACTTTAGAAACACTCATTAAAACCATAAAGATACATTTACAGAAACACAGCTTCACAGGATAAAAGCAATTAGTCACGGATCAAATACTGTTAATAAAATGGAAGTGCTTTGTACTTCCAAACTTGTTCTAGTGAAGATGACTATTGATCAAAACACTTTCTTAGAAACTCCCACATCAATAGCTATATGTAGAAACAAAAAAAAATTACATAGTCAAATCTGTATTGACATCATTTGATTAAACAAAATCCTTCTCAGGGTCCCTTCCAAGGCATATCTCTGTTCTAGCCCATTTTCGCTCTTGGATAAAAAGAGACTGAATTAAGAAATTCATTTCTAAAGTCATTCAGACTTAATTCTAAGAAACCTGGAGAACAGGTGTTTAGGAAGTGCTGCCCTTCCAGGTCATGCCAAAAACCTTAGAAGACTTTCAAATTACCTCAGATTTTTTTATCTTGTAAAATATGAATTCTCTAAATAAAGATGTAAAATAAGAATTTCTCAAGAATCTCCTAATTTGCTTAGCATATTGTTTTTCCTTGACATCTCAAGCAATAGTTTTCAAAGTCCAGGCTGCAACAGCATGAAATCCACTTAGACCTGCACTCCTGCATTACTGCACTGATCTGATTTTCAGACTTTCATGAAACCTCCACATTCCTTAAAAAAAAAAAAAAAAAATTTAAAAAAATTGATCAGAAAATACAAAGCCTCACCAGTCTTCACTCATTATCCTTACAGTTCAGGAGATAAAGCACATTGAAGGGAATTACTGTATTTTTCCTATAAATGCTTTTTGGCTTTGAGATAACTTCTGGAAATTTAGATTATTTTGAAATTGTCTACACTCTTAACTCCACTTGATTGTGTAAATTTTCTATACTACCAACATCCTTAAAAATCACTACAGAATCATGTCCTAGATAAAATCTGCAAATACTTGATGTCCCTTTTGATATTTTTCATTTTTTTCAATCTGTTAAGCTTTGAATCATGATCATTTACTACACACATTAACGCCTGTGTACATCCATATTTTACAAATGCAGCAGAAAAAGTTTTACAGCTCTTGTTCATTTAACCATAATGGAGTTCAAAACTATTTCACCAGTATTTTAGCAAATCTCATGGAAAACAGACTAGTCACAGCAAAGTCCCCAGCAGGTGTCATGGTATAAATGCTACCCTTACAAAATAATTTTTAATATCTTGCATCCAAAAACATATAGTTGACAGGCCTTATTTTAAGAAGTTCCTTAAAACACAACTCTGTGGATTTTTACTTTTAATTCTTTTATTTTTACCAAAAACTTCAGTTATTTCCAAATGGAATTATTATCCAAGTATGGTGCATATACCATACACACCCCCCATGAATCCTTTAGAGCAAATAAACCTCAGTCTCAGCTCCTGCTTGCACATGCCCAGGATAGTCCCAAATGCACCTGCATTAGCACAGCTGGGCTGCTGGAGCTGCACTCCCATGGTCTCTGGCAGTATGACATGCTATGAAGGAATTTTTGCAATGAGATATTTTATTTAAAATTGCTATTAAGGTTGCAAATCCACATTCTACAAAATGGGAAAGAAGATAATTGAAGTTTGTATGTTCCCACATATGTTTTTTCCCTCCAGGAAACTTTCTGTTTCTATATTAGAAGAGAGTAATGGATTGTGGTAACAAGTGAGGGGTTGGACTATAAAGCAGACTCTTTGTTCCTGCACTTTGTCTCATTTAGCCACAATTAAAGTTACTGAACACTGTCATTTGCCTAATTAAACTAGTAAGGAATGTTCATTACTCTGAAAATTCAGGTGCTTAACTTAGGCAGTCTAAGTTAATAGAGTTGAAGTGCTCCAGAGAAGTGGGTAGAAAACATCAATAAATTAATCAGTGGCAGTTGTCTTTCATGTTTTGGTGATCAAGCATGTTGGCCTAGGTACAATATAAACACACACATTGATTTCAGTACATCTATTATATTCTGAATAAACTGCAAGGGAGGAGAAGGTTTTTAAATCCTGTTACTAATAGGAATTGCTGTAATATCCTCATGATTATGAGGAAATGCTTTGAGATTACAGACTAAAAAAAGAAGACATAATAACAGGGCTACAGAAAAAAAACAGCTTTAGGCCATATCCAGCTCCTAACCTTTTTTACATGAGAATTAACACTCATTTTGTCCCATTTCCTACATCCATAACCACTTCTGCAAGGCAGACCTAGATCCTCACAGCAATTTCCCTTGACAGTAGTTCCCATGTTTTGCTATATTAAGTGAACCTAAATTCCAGACAGCTCAAGGGAAATGACACCCCTGAAGAGAGACTGTGACTGGAACAGCACCTGGGGAGTCCTTTGGCTACAAAAAGAAAGCACTTATTTTTTAGAAATGGGCCTGATAAAGAACTCTTCTGTTACAGACCATCTTATAAACCAATAAATCTGAGATGAATGAAGATTGGATGAGGAGGGACTCACAGACAACAGCCCAGCACCTGTGGAGAACCCAGCAGTGCCTGCTGTGAGCCACTCCACAGCACAGGCTCCTCTGGGCTCCATCAGTTGGACTGTGGAGAGAAAAACCTCGTGTAGAATTTAGATGTAACAGTGATTCCTAGCTGTGGAGGATTTGGTGTGATGTAACACTTGTAGTATGGAGTTACAACAGGGAAAAAGTACTGAAATTTGGCCTGTTTAATATCAGATAACTTTATATTTTTTACCATAAAAGGATTACAATAAATACACAAAAGTATATGCTCTGGAGGTTTCAAAAACTTCAGAATATTCAAAGGTTAGATTTCATCTTGGAGATATTTTCCAACCTTAATGATTCTGTGGCTACTATTATCTCCATGTTCAACCCCAGATGAACCTATGCTATGAGGCATAACTTTACTCACATTAGACCATTCTGCAACTTACTCACATTAGACTGTCTGCAACTAGTTGTGGTACAAGTCATTGCCAGCCAGGCATCCCATAAAGAATAGGTTATGTTATACAAAGGCAAAGATAAGAGCTTGCCTTTTAAAATGTTTACAACATACACAATTTTATGGACAATAATTTCCTTTTGTTCTTCTCCTTTTTGGATAATCTGATGTTGTGCAAATGCCTTCCAAGTATGGCAGTGGTCTCCACTGATGCAGTGGAGAACAGGAAGTCACAGTATAAATATCTAATGAGCATGTAAAAACCCTGTACCTTATGAGAAGATAGCTACAAAGAGAAAAGCACCCTTGGGAATCTCCCTCACTGCCAAGAAGTTTTGCAGTACTGCAAATGCCCCAAATTACTTTGGTGAGGTCAAAACTGGAGAAGCCCAGCTGTGCAAACACTGAAACAATTTACATGCTACTGTTTGAAAAGAATCTGCACAATGCTCTAGGTCTCCAGATGGGCAAAATTTTTCTCAGACTCAAAGGAACTTAAAATATTTCCTCCCTCACTATCACATGTCTATACTTCCTTCTTGTCTATTAAGGGCCCAGCATTCTCTGGTTCTCTGCAACTGTTGGGCACTTTTGTCCATGCAAACAATAACCTAGAACGATGAAGACAGTGTGCTGAATAAGGTAACTCGTTCTGACATTCTGTCTTCACAAATATGTAAAATATGAAACACTGATTATTCTCCCATGATAGAACAATTACAAGTGCTAGCATTTAAAGTCACAGCAGGTATGTAAAACTTCTGAACCTTTCTTGCAGTATCATCTCTTAAGTACCTGCGCTCTCCTCTTTCAACTTCCTTTCAGCTATCAGCAAATTAGGAGTTATTTTGAAATTCTTCTTTCTGGTAATTGGTTTTTCATCTTATTTTCAGTAGTTCGGTTTGACTATCTTTCTTCTTAATTATGAAATCACCTGCACCTGTATATACTAGTTTCAGCACACTCATTTTTCCTTTGCATATTTATTTTGTCTTCCCAGTCAGTCAGAGGGTAACTTTAAAACTGCTTTTATTTTCTATAAAGACTTTCTTCTATGCTGACAGGTCTCACATTTCCTATCACCATAATTGCTCTTGGGACTTTTTCCAGTCCTCTCAAAATCACATGATAAATGTTCTCATTTCCTTTGCAATATGCCTTTCCAAAAGTCAGTTTCTTACACTTTGAATTACAGCCAATCTCCCATTCAGTATGCTGAACGCCTCTCTTATGCCTTTGCAAATATTTCCTCACCAGCATCTGGAAAAAGTTAGCAGATCACTCAGTGACTACATTTTCACAAGCCATTAATGCTTCCAGGCACTACTGAGTGTAGTCTGCAGTTGCCCTGATAATTAAAACTAGCAGAACTGTAAGATATTTTACAGCAGGCATATTTGCAGGCATGTCCTATGGCTTCCAATAGTAGCTAAATTCTCAAACTCCTTGCTTCCAAATACTTTGCATTGTGTGCTCATACTATTGTTCTTTTCCCACCTAGTTCCTGCTGCGTCACTCAGTTACTTCATTTGTACAAAATCAGTACAATTAATTAAGACTTCCTACTATTCTTTCTTTCAGTTATCTGTTGGAATGCCCCCACCTACTTCGTACTTGGAAAAAATTTTCTGAACTATCGAAACTGAAACCTATTCCAGGGGAATAAAGGAAAAAAAAAAAAGAAATGGACAAAACGTAGTATCTGTGAAACGAAATAAAACAAGATAGGATTTAATACTCTTGATGCTAAGTTCAGTGCAGGCCCTCAGAACATCTCACAATATCAAAACTGAAAAAAAAAGATGTTATTTCATAGGTATGTATTTCTGATTATTAGTTGTGCAAAATACTGAAATATATACATACCATCAGTAGAGGGTATTAGTCCCA
This sequence comes from Melospiza georgiana, assembly GCF_028018845.1. NCBI lineage: Eukaryota > Metazoa > Chordata > Aves > Passeriformes > Passerellidae > Melospiza > Melospiza georgiana. Next base: position 13,129,154 of record NC_080438.1, on the reverse strand, counting down.
GTTAACTATGTAAAAGAAGCCTCATATATGCTTAAATGTTTTGCTAAAAGAATCCTTACTGTCGTTAAATAAGAATGAAGGTATAAAAAATGCAAGAAACCATCATTGCAGTTGGCAGATCATTCAGCAATGAACCCAGAGGCTCACAGGTTTTGTGTAAAAAATCTCTAACAAACTTTTACTACAGCAATCACATCTGTTCAGCAATCACATCTGAACATGTTTTGTTCATATGTACTAGAGCAAACACTGTTTCATGAGAGTTTGAAATCTGTGGAAATACCCTTATAAAAAGGAGGGAATGGAAATCCCCTTCACATCCATTATTACTTCAAAATATTTTATATAAAATTATTATCATAGTCATGGATGGAGTTCAATGCTTATGAATATGGAAAAATCTTACATTCTGGATATCTTGGGAGGATCTGTAGGGGCCCTTATGGTACCAGAATTTCCTGCTTATAAGTATTCTTTCCCAGCAAAAACTTAATCTCTGATAGATATTAGTCCTTTCTTTCTTTAACTTATGCTGGAATAACTCTTGTATTTCGCAAGACTATTTAACTAGAACTGAAGGAAAAAGGAAAGGAATGTATGTGGTCAAACTAACTCGTGCTTCAAGCAAATGCTGCAGCCAGAGCAGGCACAGAGAGGCGAGGCTCTTTCCTCTGGCTTGTTACACCAGTTATGAACGTTCTCATCTTCTTCTTCTTTGTCCTCTCCTGTGCTGCAGTGTGGCCACATTTCTCTTCACAGAGAAAAGCAAGGCACGACTTCCCAGGAATATTTCTGAGATCACATTCTCTGAACCTCAGAGAAAGGAAAAACAATTCTTATCTCATTTCTGTGCCTGTGCTGTGCCAAAGCAGAATGCAATATGGAGATTGTTTACCCAAAGTGGTGGTTTTGTTTCCTTGGCCTGTGTGTGTCTGTTGGGACTGTTGGCTGACAGTCACAAGATTCTGTGCAGCTCGGTGCAGTTGAGTGCTTGGCAGATTCAGTTTAGATGTAATGTAATATAGTGTAATATAGTATAGAATAATATAGTATAATAAAGTAATTGATTAGCGTTCTGATAAGATGGAGTCCTCCTCTTCATTCCTCTCCTTTGTTGGGAACAAAAATATCTACTATACTGGAGCAAGTGGCTTTTAGACATTGCTGCTGATAACAAAAACACTGCAGCTTAGAACTTCAGTACTACTCAGAGAGAAAGCAGAGAGAAAAAAAGCAAAAAAAGGGTGAGGGGCAAGTGGGAATCTCTGTCCTTCCCCCCACCCCTGGGTTCCAGAAGGAAGGCTGCAGCTCGTGGGTGAGGAACTTTGGGGAAGCTGCATTCAGTCCCTGGGCGGGCAGGCAGACTGTGGCCACCCCACACAGCAATATCAACAGCAGCAACAGGAGATGAGAAGGAGGATGTGTGTCTTTCCACAGGCTGACTCTGCAAATGCAGTCACAGGTTTGTGTCTGAATCCCAAACTGAGGCAAGCAGAAAAATGGCCTTTCAGGCTCAGCTCTTACTCTGTGCTCCAGCTGCCTTCCTCAGCAGACAGCCTGGGAGACACTGTGTACCTGAATCAGGGCAGCTGACTCTGGGTGTCTCTGAACACTGAGCCAGCACTGGGAATTTCTCCTGTGATTTGCAATGGAATACAGCAGCATATATTTACAGATGATTGAAATAAACATAATTCATTTGGGACCTTCCAAGGATGTTAAACACACTAATTTACCAGAAACTAATTTTTATGGCAGAAGAGTGATTTTCAAGCGACTATTGCAGTATAAACATATTCATAATAATCATCTGAACTTCTGATCTTCTCTTCAAATTAGTACACTGTAAAATGCCATGTCAATGAAGAGCCTATACAACACCCCATTAGAGGGCTGTATATTTCTAATGCACTCCTGGTATTTCCATGAAATTATCTTTATTGTAATAAATAATTGTTGATTTATTCTGAGCAACTAACAACTTCAAGAAATGTTAATGCTTTCATGTACTGTCTGTCTTCTGCTAGAAGACTCACAAGGCTTTAGGCCTATTTCAAAAACCCTGCTTGGACTCCCTGTCAACAGTCACCAGCCAAAATTTAACTCTCATGGTACTTTTAGTAATTTATAAACATATGGCCCTTAAAATACACTGCTTTGATGAACCATCTTGTGAATAAATTAATACAAGGATAGTGAAAATAAGCAGTTTCAATGTATGATAAAAGGCTTAACAATATTAATGTTTAGAACATCTTTTTAAACAAATTCACAGATTCAAAGAACATTAAACTTATCAACCCATGCTATCTTCAGTTAACCTATGACACTAAATCCAAAACCAGTCATGCTGGATTTCTTGCTGAGTGTGCCTATTTAGTGGCTGTTGCTGCAATCCAAAATTAGTACTTTATTTAGTATCAGCACTTTCTTGAAAACAAATACAAAGTTGACAGTTATTTTTAAGAATGTGCTGTATCACACATTTAGAAAACACAAATAATGCCAGCAAACATGAAGGAGATGTACCTTATAGAAAGTCACAGGAAACAGAAATCTCACAGAACAAAAAGATCTTCCTATCACCAATAACTAGAATTTGGACCTGCTATTGTTTATTTAAAACATAGGGAAAACTCTGCTTCCTGTCACTATAGATGTATTTTGCTCCATATACAACATGACCCTTGACTTATAATAGACATCAGAGAACTCCTTGGCTTCCATTCAGTTTAGCCACTATAGACTGAACCTGCAGAAGGTTCAGCCAACATCCACACTACTTTAAAAGGATTTGACACATCATCAGAAAAAACAAAATATGAGTTTCCTTGAATTCTAGGAGGAAAGCACTTGAATGGCAAAAAGCACAAAACAAAGAAAAGGACAGAAACATTGCCAGGTCAGACAGTCCTGCTCCTTGTTGCTGAAGCAGCACAAAGCAGAACTCCAGCTGTACAAGTACTACATCAGCCCTCCTGTATTTCTCAGCTTTTTTGAATATTGAAACCTGCAGTGAGTTCTCCAAACTCCAGGACCAAATGGCAAACTGCATGGTACAGTCCCCACTAAGGAAAAAATGTGTGATTCCTAAAGACATTATAAATTAAGGCCAGTTTTTAATGCAGCAGCAGAAATGTATGGTTAACTAAGGACAAGGCTCATGATCTGCCACGTCTGAATACAAGTTGGAGGAATGGTAGCACTCACTGGATGGTGTTCCCCTTCCTGGGTAATTTACAGCACCTCTGTTTTCAATACAAATGGGCAGAGCAGCAAGAAAGTGTTGTCTCTAAAAAGTGTTAACAGAAATAAGAATTTTTCACATGTTGCTGATAGAAGGGAAAGACTTGATTATAATTTCCTGTGAATTCTATTCCTAAATCCCACCTCTTTACCACTTTGTTGATGGAGGCCCTTAATGTTTCCCATCTCTTGGGAAGCATCATTTTCCCATTTAAATTTCAAATACATCCTTCCAGTATACTGGTACTTTCTACAGGAGTTAAAAAGGACTCTGGAATCAAATACACAATAAAGCAGGAGTTGGCAACTTCAGTGTAGCTTGAAATGGGAGGAAGATGTAAAAAAATTGCTGCGAAATGAATTTCTTTTTTTTTTCCATATTTTTAAATAGATTGCCATGTTAGAAGTAACTGGTTTTTTGCTATTTGCTAAGCTAAAGGACATTTTTTTGCCACTAGAGGTTGTTCTAATAGCCTTCTACTAGGTTCTTCAGGTTTGCAATCCCACTTCCCAAATGAATATGCACCTACCTCTCTGCACACTTTCTACAAACTTTTGAACTTCCTCCACTGTGCCTTCTGCCCATAGATGATTCCTTCTCTTCTAGTCTCTCCTGAAGCTTCTTCAATAAACTTCCTGTTTTCCTGACAGTGTTGACTATGTCCATTATCACATTTTCACTTCCAAGGAGGTGTCTTGTTCTCCCATTCCTTCCGATCCCATTTTCTCCTCTTTGTTCCAGCTTTGCTCTGTTTGTTTTCCTGCTTGTTCCTTAACACTGTCCTTGTAGGCTTGCAGTTCTATGAATTTGCTTTCACATGCTGTCTTGCAAATTTGTGAGCATTACAATTCTGGAATTATATTAAGCTTTAAAGTCATCTTGCTCATGCTTTTTTTGCTGGATTTGCAGAAGTTCTGCAAGTTTTCCTAGCAACTACTAACCTTGAAGCTTTCCTAGCATTTCCAAATTATTTTCATGCTCACCCATACCTCTTCCTGTCACATTAATAATATATTGAACTCTGGAGGAACAATATGGTATTTTTTGCTACCTTCTGCCATGATAAAATCCTACTAAATCAGTTATTTTTTGCATCTCTTCATGACAGATGCACATTTGTGTAATCTGTACAGCACTACCTCACCTCAACTATTGAACTCCTCTAAAAAAAAGGACTATTTCTTTAGCAAAAGATTTTCAAATATAGCATGCTGCAGCGCAGACCCCTTCCCTGCATAAGCAAGATACAACTGAAAAGGCCTAAAGGCTGGCTTTACTACAAATGCAAAGTTGCTTCTCTGACAGGGTTCTATTTACTTTAAATGTTGAGATTTTAAAGTAATTACAAATTAAGACCTCCCCAGACTTCCAGAGCTTCCAGATGTTTTTGTTTATTTGTTTTGTGTTTTAATAACTTTGACATTTTTCTAAGGAGTTCTTAAGCTTAAACTGCATATTTGTGCTCTTAAATAGTAATTACTGGTTAGGTAAAGGCTTTAGTTTGCCTTGCAGTTTTAATAAAAACTACATTAATATATTCTTGTCTGACTTCCATTTCAAATGGATGAATTACATATATTTGTTAACTAAAAAGTAGTAAAAAATAGAGATTATAGAAACTGACATATCATAATGAAAATAAATGCATATAAAGACAACTTCATGAGTGTCTTACAATAACTACCCCAGATATTTGCTTGAATGAAATGTATACCTTGGCAGTGTAAGCCCTTTAACTCTACTCTTAAAGTCATTAAAGGAAGCTTTAATGAGTGCTTCAGGGTGGATTATTTTTCCCCTCTAGGTTGCTGGACCAAATCAGATGAGTGTGTTGATTTTCTCTAATTGCACACACATGGTACATAGCTTATCTACTTCCATAAACAATAATGTATATAAACAGAAATATCTGAGCATATGTTTAAAAATCACAAATATGTTTAAGTTATGTTAAGGCAATGATGCATAAACTATTTCTCACAGTTTTATCTGTGTAGGCAATCTTAAAGCCATTTTACATCTGCTTTCTTTTTCATGTTTATATGCTTAAGTCTGTTTGTGTTATAAAACACAAAAGGTAAGTAATTGTATAAGCCTGTTCTCTCCCTAATTCCACTCTAAAAATTCTGACCCTGTTTTTGCTGATATTTATTGAATTCCAGAGGCTTTCTAGACCAGAGGCTTTCTTAACTCACACAGCTTCACCCTGCTCACCAGCAGCACATGATCCCTTTGGACCATAGTGCCATCTAGCTTCTCTTTTCCTGACCTCAGTAATTCCATGTGTGGAACACAGCTGAGTGATGAAGCAAAAGAAGGGCCAGGGAGAAATCATTAATAGAATTGTCAAGTTAGTTGGTTGTTTATCTAGACATACAGCTGAATTATGGGAGCCTGACAATAATCCCCTCTTTGATAATCCAAAAATGAGACAAAAGCATGTATTTTCCTTTGGAATAGGTCTTATTGCTACCCTTCAAAATGGGAAAATCAAGATCCTTACTGATGCTCTAGGCAAGCTACCAATGCATTTGGAAAAACTCTGGCACCATACCAATACTAATACACACCTCACAGGACAGCAAAGACAACATGGCTAAATCCTTGCACATTGCTGAAGGCATTTGTTTCCTACAGAAAAATCTCTGCTTTCAAAGGAGCAAAATTTGAAGAGACTTGGAACATTCCTTGAGATGCTTAGAAAGGAAAAAGGCTGTAAAAAGTATCTTTGCCTTCACATGACGTGGTGGGAGGGTAATGGACTTCCTTGCACACACATGGAATCTGAGATCCACTCAAAGATGCCTGGGTTCCATTTGCCTTTACAATATATGCAGGACCTAACTCTATGCAAGCATCAAACAAATCCAGTTCCTTTAATGAGGGTATAATTTCAGAACAAGAGCTGCAATGGTAGAACAGAAAAAGTCTCTTCCATGTCTGGGTCTGACTCATATCCTTGGCAGTTTCTGTTGGGCTACACAAGATCCAATCTAGTTTGCTGAATCTTTCTTTCTAATTCACTGCTGTGCTCGTTACTATGAGTAGGGATAGATATTTCCTGCTGTGTCCCATGAGCATGGTTTGCTCCTCCAGTGGCACCATTACATGAACTTCTTACTAGTGGAAAGCCAAGTGTTTAATGCTGTTAATGCCTAAGGGGAAAACAGCTGAATCTTCAAACATTAATTTCAGAATGAACATCAAGATAAAAATTTTCCATTAAATCCTAGTAATCAACCAAAGTTCTTAAATGATCAGGGTATATTAAGGCCTCAATCCCTAAATAATTAACAAATTAATTGAGATTCCATTGGTCTTATTCCTTTCTGCATAAACCACCCTAAGTCTGTGAAGAGATGAGGATAAATGAGTTACTGAGTGTAAAGGTGGCACAAATGTGCAGTTCTTAGAGAGATGCAGGAGTTGGGGCCTTTTGCAATGGCCTTGTATGAGGGAGAACAGCTCAGATCGTTGGCTGGCCCCTGTAAAAGAGCAGCTGGAGCTCAGCTGCCTCCTTGTTCCCAAAGAGCTGACAGACACAGCTGCCTGCACTGGGACAGCTTCCACCAGCATCACACACCCTTGGTTAACAGCTACAGACAACCTTGGCACCCCTGAATGTTTTTATGGACATTCTTGCCAAAAGCTTGTCCATAGACTATCTGAATAAAACTATTTCTACAATAGGTACCTATGCCAGCCCAAGAATGGCTGGTACAAAACCAGCTTCATACACTTCTGTTTGAAACCAAATATTGAAGTAAAAATATTACCAAATATTTATATGACAGCAGTTCACCAACTTAGCTCCCAAAATCAATTAATAGAAAACAGTATTTCAATATAGTACTGTGTAAGTGATGAAAATAAGAAATAAAAGAACACTTCAGTATTTCTATAGGTATCTCATTTACAGATATAAACTTGTATGGGCCATTCAACCCTGATTAAGCTGATCATAATCGATTTCAGGTTACAGATAAGAAAAACATACAATCAACTATTTTATTCATTAGGTTAACATAATATTTATAGTGTTAGATGGCACTAAATGAGATAATGGCTACAATACCCTTAGTTTTACATGTAGTGGGTTTTTATTCTGAGTTATTTGCTGCACAGGTTGCATTCACACAGATTCCTCAATATGCTTTTCCTAGAACCTTTTTTACATCTGGGAAGAGATTGTTTATACATTTGTATACTTATGAAACATTACTTTTTCTTTATAATTAAATGAAAATTGTCTCTGAAATCTAAAAGAAAATAGGCAAACTAAATTAATAAAATTTGCATAAGCTACCAGATAATGACTTAATTTTTTTTTTCTCAGAGTTGTGCCCTACATTCTACAGAAATCAGACCTATTTTATCCTCTGGGAAGCCACACTCTCTCTGCCACCCACAACCTTGTGGAGTCTGGTAAACATGTGTCTCCCAGAGTCCTGATCTCCAGATCAGCCTCTGGGCATTAGGGCTCACCAGCTCCTGACATGACAGGGACCTTGGGAGGAGCAGGGACACTTGGGACACCACATGCTCTGCTGCAAAAGGGTATGGGCCCATCTACCACTCTGACACACGCTGCCAAACAAAGATTATTTCTCTGAGCAATAACTACATTTTAAAAATATTCCTAAATTCCCAAAGTCAGCCAAAGGAATGCTCTTCAAGGGATATGAAGCTCTGACAAGTTTTGTCTATCTCAAATGAAATAAAGCCATAGTTCAAAAGGCTGCATATTTTGTGATTAAATACACATGTATGTACATGTATGTACATAATTCTTGCATGTTGATAACTTAGTAACAAAATATCTTCCTCTCAACAGTCTCAAAATGTATTTGTGTTTGGGCTGATACCAAGCATGGGACACTATCATCTCAAGGATTTTTTTAGCATAGTATGACTACATTGCAGAAGGGACTATAATTATAATCTTGACATTACCATAACGACCGTGGTTGCTATCAGGTGACAGGTATTATATAGATAATCAGTAGACAGCAATATTTAATGATGCATGAGATAAAAGAAAATTAATTCATGCCTTTAATTCAGTTCAGAGCCATCATTTGTTAAATCTGCATGTGACTGTCCTAATCCTATTCATATGTACATACCAGTTACATTAAACATCAAAGAGCCAAGCAAGATATCTGCTGTGAAACTCAGAGAGCTTATATTTACTCTTTCTGTACAATGAATATCTTTTTTACGTTTCTATTTATCTCTATTTTTAACACAATACAGTTCTACTGCTTTGATTTAATTAGCATACAAAAAAAAAACTAGTAGCCACTAGCTACCAGTGGAAGGTATAAAAATGTCTCTATTGAAATCAGATGGAAGCAGTAGTGAGGCTGACTATTTTTTCCCCCTGTTGCAACCTACCAACTCTTTCATTTAATCTGTCCTAGAGAAATAATGCTACAAACTGAGAGAAACTAATCTAGAGTAAGGGGAGATGCTCTGTTGAATGAAAGAGGGACAATTATGCTCACTGGAGGAGTGAATATGACTGAACATTTCAAATCCTGCAAGATTTTATCACTACCTTTATAAAACAGGATTAATTGAAAGAGATGTTTTTGTGGAAAAGGACAGTCCTGAAATGAAGTTTTTCATTTGTGTGGATGGCCATGTATGAAATGCAACAGAAGACACAGGAGGAATACTCAAACATAGATATGAAGCAGCACTACTCACATATCTTCACAACATTTCTGGTTACTAACTCTGTGCAAACCTTGGTGCTCCTGTCTCCACAGTGACAACACTGCTACAGCCATCTCACTGAACCTTAGAATAGAAGATGCAAAGTTTATAGAGAATCACAAGAACAGCTTTTAATGAAATTATATCAAACTCAGTGTCAGAGGCTCCAGGCTGAGAAGAAACTGGATATATCAGCACTGTGGTGCACAGAGGTAAGGGAGACAAAGGGGTCAGAAGCAATCTTAGAAGATATGGAATACACATGAAGCAAAGTTTGCAATGTTTTATAAAACTGACTATTTTTCAATTCATCATCTTTGTCTCCCAAGCTCTCCCTTTCACAGTTTTCCTCTGTTGCTAATGCTCACTTCGTTGCTTTGTGACTAACATTACACCTCCATCACATCATCAGCTTCAGAACAGATCAGGAGGGATGCAGCTCTTGCCTGAAGCATAGCTGGGTTTTTAATTCTGCCCTCAGACTGCCCCACAGCAGGTGAAGACAGCCTGAACCCAAGGCATCTTTGGTCTTAAGTGAAGCTTTTCAAAAACAGCAGTTCTGTTCTTGTTCTGTGTGCCCTGGCTCTTGAGCCACCAGAGCTGATTCTGTCCAGTAAGGATGAGATTTATTTTTCCTTCCTTTGTGTTTCTCTGGTAATTAATACTAATTATGCTTTTCATCGGCTTTCAATTCTAGAGCAGCAGGAAAACCTTGGAAGCAGGAGTGAATCTCACAGTACAGAAAAAAGAGACATTTTAAGGATGCTGAAAAATTTTGGCAGAGGCACATTTTTATTATTCATTATTTCAACCCATTGTCTTACAAGAGGAAAAGTTCAGCATGGTGAAGTCTAAGGTGCTACACAGCTCCCCTGATTGGCTTGAGCTCCCCTTCCAACTGGCAGTTTGCTTTCCCTCTGAACAACTCAAAAGCTTGGCTCTACACTGATGACAAGCCTGATGCATGGGGTTGCAGGTTAGACATCCTGCAGTTTTCCCTGAACTCCAAACAGCTAACCTTCCTGCAGTGGTTATTTTGCCTCTTCAGAGACCCACAGCTTCAGGCAAGAAAGCAGCCAGAAATGTTTTTTCTCGGGATTGTTTCCAGTTTTTATTTTCAGGAATATCCATGCAGACTGGGTGTAGGGCAGACTGCACAGGGACCTTTACCATACTGAACTCCTTGACAACAAACAGGCAAGGTGGCCCACGCTCTTCAAGCAGAGCTATTTTCCTGTAAGGTCGTGTTTTCCACACCAGAAGAGATCATTAGATCACCATGTATGGTAACAGATTGGTTTGAATATCTGCATAAATGCGCTTATTCTGTAATGGCACTTTTAAGTTACTATGATTGAACTCTTCAGCCAAAAAGATTTCTTCTCCAGCCTTCAAACTATTTTTAAATTTTTCTTTCACATTATCCTTTTTTTACACAACCTTATTCAAATGCAAATATCTGTAAATATAGACAAAAAAATTTGTCCACTGCTCTGCACAGTAAAAGCCCAACTTCAATACCTACTCACTCTAAATAGAAATTTAAGTATGAGGGATTTGTTCATCACTTCTTTAGTTTCAGTTTACAACTGTCTCCCAAAACTTACCCAGCTCAAGGAGTTGTGCCCTGATCAGCAGAATCAAGAACTTTTCCCTTAGTGAAGAAAATTACAGAAGATACTGAAGAAAGGGGAAGAGAAGGAAAGAAAATAGACTATTACCCTGGTAAAATGATGACAGTGCATGGGAAGGATTGACATAAAAGAGCAAAAAAAAGTAGCTTTCTTAGAAGTTAAACAGTCACGAGAAAAGCTATTTTCGCTGCCATTTGAGAAAGGGACTTCTGAATTTAAAGAATATTGCAACAATCTAGTTATGTGATTTAAGATTAAATAGAAAGCTAAAGTATATGTTGTCACTTTTTTCTTTAATGAAATGCTACACTTAAATGTCTTCATTTGAAAATAATCTGTATGTGGGTTTTTTTAAAAATAGCATCTACTTGGTAGTTAGGAAAAAAAGGTTCACAATGTGCTTATGGCTGAGTGAATCTGGAGGTTAGCTAAGACGTTATCTCCTGTCAGTGCCTGTCAGTCCAGCACTGCTGTTGAATGCAGTCTCCACAAGACTGCTGATGCAACTCATACCTTTTTTGATTTAAGAGTTTAAAGAAAATTTGCTGGTGTATGGAATGCTTTGTTAAAGGAAGAAATTGAAAATACAAGTGCATGTTTTTATTTATTAAGAAAAGCATAGAATTGTATTTCCTCACATACAAAGAATCAAAGAGATGGTTACTTTTATCATAATCCCAGGCCTCTTCTGGCCTTCAGATTTTTTCTGTGCTGTTTCTCAGGATCAAACTGTTAGTGCCCCTGTCCTGCCTTCTTCATCTCCCCTTCATAATTCCCCAGCTTCACATTGCTGCCTGTACTTTTTACACACCTATTTTGGAGGCAATGATTGCCCAGTTTTGGTGGAGACTCATATTGATGTGGGTACCTAATGCCACAGAGCAGCTCTAGGACTTTTTATAACTATTTTGAATTAAGGGTGACTTCAAAAGATTGAATCCAAACTCTAACTTCAGGAACACCCACTGCAAGCTATTTTCACAAATAACCCATGCCTCAGGGTGTTGTTTTGAAGCATCACAATTTTACTTTCAAAAAGCAGGTCCCACATGAATTTCTGCACGGGCAATTCACAAACTGAGTGGCAGATTTATTTGGGCCAAAATACACCAAATGGCACTTTTCAAGCACATCAGTGCAACTGCCCACAATCCATCCAGGCTGTTACTACTCCTGCCTGCTCTTGTTTCCAGAAGCCCTGAGAAAAGAGCAAAGGAACAGGCAACTATTGCACGTGTACATCGTGGCTGATCTGCACTACTGTAACACTACTGCATCATAAACTCAATGCTTTAATGAGCTCTCATCTCCCATCTAAAGCACATGAAGGCAGCTAATACATGTCAATGCCAGCCAGTCTAGGAAGGGCAGCTTCAGGCCATGCTCACACAACTTGCTTGGCACAACACCAGAGGAAAGGAGCAACTCAGTTCAAGCAAACCTCATTTGAATTGCTGACAGGACTTTCCATCATCTTCATTTACACCTCTTGAAAGAGTGTTTGGTTGAGACATTTTAAAGGACATATCCCTTGTGTCTGTAAATTGGCAACACATCCCTTGTGTCTGTAAATCAGTTGTTTGAGCATGACAGAAATTCACGTTGAAGAAAAGTCACCATTAAACTAGCAGAGGACATATAAATCTGTAAATTAAAGCATAGAATGACAGAAAGTGAGAATGAAATCCATTTCCTTAACCAAGAAGCAGTGCCACAGAACCAGGAGAACTTGAGCCAAGCCGAGCTTCCATTGCAATTTACCACGGAGTATTTACAAGGTGGAAATACAAAGATTATGGCTGTAGAACAAGGCATACAAGGACTTTTCAGAGCAGAGAAACTGATCTTGAGACAAATACTCTTTCTTAATTACTTTAAATTCATTTTTTTCTGCACAATGTTATTTAGGTCACCTGAGTATATTAAAACAGTCAAATATTTACAGTCAGATGTAATTACATCAAACTTTCCAAGGGATTTCCAGGTGTTTCTGGAATTGATGCATAGCATAAGGATAGCTGTCTAGAGTTTTGTACATCATAGCATTTTTATACATGTTTGCATTTTAAAGGTGGTCTATATAAAATACAGGCATTTCAGATTTAACTTGCATGCTATCTCACAAGGGAAGAAGCCCAGAAGTTCCAGTTATCTGATGGTTTGGACATTGAATTTGGAAAAATGTTATTGCTTTCATTCCAGACTAATGTGTTCCATAGCCAAAAACAGGGGAGAGGCATTGTCTAATTTTTTTATCTTACAGTTTGATTTTTTTTTTTTTTTTTTTTTTTTGCTTATGGGCCCAGTAATGAGCTTTACCAAGTGTCTCGAGTTCCTTTAGCATGGTGGGAGATGCAATATGCATTCTTCTGTGGGTTCCAGCCTAAGGATTATTTTGTAGTTTGTAGCCTAAGGATTAGTTTGTAGTTATTTTGTAGTAGAACAGGGTCTTACCCTCGGGTGGCCCTTGGTTGAACTTTATTTTGGAAGTGCACCAGCATATTTTCCAGGATTGGGATAGATGAAGTCAAAGCAGTTTTCCTTCTCCATTTGCTCCACAAAGACAGCTAAAGCAGAGCCACTGAGATTAGGATGAGATATTACAACAAGGATATAGGGGTTCCTTCACTCTCCAAGATATGTGCACAGTGTTAATAAAATCAATCTTGCATATCTTATATGTTCAATATTTCCTTGCTGGCCCTCTGCATCTTTCTGGTGCCATCACTCAAAGGAACACTGTCTCCAGTATGAAAGAAGAAGCTTTCTGTAAAACTCAGACTCAAGGAAACTTATTTTACTTTCCCACAGGTGCCTGAAAGTGGCTAAAGCTGTTTTCGAGATGTTCATACATTTTCTGGATGTCAATTAAAAAAAAAAAGAATCATTTTGAGGTCTTCATTCTTTGTGTTTTTCAAATCCTGATCTTAACAAGTATCTCTTCTGTGATTATGGAGATTTTTTTATGCCAGGAAACAAAATATTGGTATGGGACTTTTAGATACATCATTGTATCACAGATACCTAACAGGTCTTAGTCTTGGGGAAAAAATTAAATTATTCCCTTCTCTTAAAGCATTTTCTGTGAAAACTCAAACTCATCAGGTAAAGCAAGCAAAGTGTGTGGGCCATTATAAAATATGGCAAAAAGGCCTTTTATATTATTACTATCATGTGTCTTTTCCTTGTTATTATCCCATCATTAAACTACCCTCATGAGAGCTCTAAGTTTGGGTCACCCAATGCAACAAACTCTTGTGACAAAGTTTCCTACGTTCCCATGGGTCCATTCTTCTCGAGACAGCCCAGCTTAGGTGATACTGCTTGTGGATGCCCACGGATTCAGAACACAACTACCTTCTTGGAGATGCTTGTGCCAGAAGGCAAACACAGCACTAAGTATCATCACCATGAGAACAGCAGCAACTGCGTTGGAAAAGAAGAAGGAGGAAGTCAAGCAACAGAGAAGGAAATAGAAGGATTTTAAGAGCATTCCTGGGAGGAATGGGCCTGCAGCACTCACCACCACAGCTTCGGTGTGAGGAGCTATCTCCTTTCCAAATGCCACACAGAATCTGTTATTTTGTATCTGGCAGAGGCTGTGAAATCATACTTCTGCAATAATATATTTAAGAGAAATACAACGAACTGGTAACTGAACAGGTGACAAGGTTAGATGGACAACACCAGCTTTCATATTGCATTGTATTTTATCGAGTGCCCATGGGCAGAGACCTTTGTTAAAACAGGCCTTAAAAAGCTTTCAAAACAAAATATCCAAACCAGAATCACCACAAAGGTGTGTATGTTTTTGTTTTTAACAGTTTCCACAGACAGCATCATCCTGGAGTTTGCCAGAGAAAGCTGAAGGAGGGTCTTGCACGGAGCACAGAGATCAGGTATGCTGGGGAAAGGAAGCAGCTCCCGGTGTCTGTGCGTGCGTGTGCAATGAGACACCTGCCAGTCCTTCACAAACGAACCTTGTGTTCAGGGAGCTCACTTCAAAGAACTACTTTAAATGCTGAAAGAATTATATCGATTTTATAAAAACAAACTTGCATATGTCTCAGAAAGAGCTGTCTAGATGCCTTTCTCATACTGAAATCTTTAGAGCATAACAACAGTTACGTGCGTTGCCATATTTACCGGTTATCCCAGATTCCTAAATCCAGAGCTTTGGCTGGAGTCCTGGCCGGCTCCTGGGGGCGGACAGCTCCGTGCCGGGAGCGGGGCTGAGGGGGCGGCCGGGAGATCCCGCCCCAGTGTCCGTCCCGGTGCCTCGGGGAGGCACCCGCCGCTGCCGGGCCGTGCGGTGGAAGGGGGAGCGGGCAATAAGTGTTTGGGGTCACAAAGGAGCAACAGGAGGGGAAGAAGCGCTACCGGGGGCCGGGCGGCTCGGCTGCCCGACAGGCGGTGCCGCCGGCGGGGGTGGCGGAGCGGCCTGAGGGGCCGCGCCCGTTCCCGCGCGCGCGGCCCCGGGCTCCCGGCGCTGCCCCGGGCCCTCAGCGCGGCGCGGCCGCGGCGCTGGCGCTGCTCCCCGTGCCCCGGCGCCGCGGCAGCTGCGGGCAGGGCGGGGCACCGGCGGGGCCCGCGGCGGCGGCCGAGGGTCGCGGGGCGGCGGCCGGGCCCTCGCCGCGGGGCAGGACGGAGCGGGCCGCCCGGCGGAACTCCTCGCTGCGCCACGTGTAGAGCAGCGGGTTGAGGGCCGAGAGCGAGCAGAGCAGCAGCCAGCTGGCGGCCTGCAGCGCCGGCGGCGCCGGGCGCAGGAAGAAGCCCAGGAGGCTCACCCAGACCAGGGGCTGGGTGCCTAGCAGGAACACGCAGCAGAGCAGCAGGACGGAGACGCTGCTGAGGCGGCGCTGGGCGCGGCGAGGCGGCGGCGGCGCGGCGGGGAAGGGCAGCTGGTGCAGCAGGTGGAAGTTGAGGACGCTGACCCGCTTGGCGCTGCCCCGCACCCGCCGCACGATGCCGAGGTAGCAGTGGAGCAGCAGCGCGGTCTGGCCCAGCACGGCCAGGGCGAGGAGCAGGGCGGTGTAGCGAGAGCTGCCGTCCGACTGGGCTGAGCCCAGGGTCCAGAGCCCGGGCAGCAGCGGGACCGGGAGCAGGGCGAGGGCCCAGGAGAGCCCGATCATGCAGCCCGTGTGTCTCCGCTGGTAGAGGGCCTGGTACACGCTGGGCAGCTTGGTGATGAGCACGTACCTGTTGAAAGCCACCAGCAGGTGCGAGGCCAGGGAGACGGTGAGGCCGAGGCCCAGGAGCCCCCCTCGGAGTAGCCGGTACTCCGCCGAGCGAAGGGAGGAGGAATTGGGGGGCAGCAGCCCCAGCACAGCCTCCTGGGGCATCCACAGGGCGCACACGCTCAGGTCTGCTGCACAGCCGTTCACGATGAAGGCATTGCTGGTTGTCTGCAGCTTCTTGAAGGAGAAGACTAAATAGATGACCATCACATTGGATAAAGTCCCTGAGATAGCTAAGACTGCGTAGAGCAGCGACAGAAAGATGCGGGTCCCGGAGGAGTCCTCCCAGAGCAGCAGCAGAGGCGAGCTAGCACTCCAGGAAGAGGCGTTGGGCATCTCGCTGAATGCAGCTCAGTTTTGACTTCGCCCTGTAAATCCCATCCTTGTCTGGGTCAGAAGTTCTGCTGCAGGAGTCACCAGGCACACGGGAGACTGTGCAGCTGAAGGACTCGAAGGCAGGTTTCAGTCATACAAGCTGTAAGGTCCAGAAAATGCTGTTTGCAATAAGGATCCAAAAACCAGCAGTGTCCAAGGCAGGTAGGCAGCAAGAGTGTCCACAGATTGTAGCTGGTGAAGGTGGGTCCATAGGGAGGCAAATGGCTGTTGGCAGACCAGAGCACGACTGAGGTTTCCGTAGCTGTGAAAACAGCAAAGCAGCAGCACCTTGCAATCGGCAGCAGAAACGGCAGCAACTGATACAAAGCTTTGCAGTTTCTCCTGTGCCACAGTACGTACACTGTATATCATTCCAGGAAGATTCAGCCCTTCCACTCTTCATGAATTATTCAGCAGATTTTCAACTTGTTAAATCAAGAAGGAAAAAAAAAAAAAAAAAAGCCAAACGCTATCATGCTCCAGAAATACTCCAACTACACAGTCTGACTCTTTTCTCTCTGCCTTACCAGTCTTCTGGGTCTAACCCATTTACACAACTTTCATTTGAAGCAAGGTTTTAAACCAGTATCAGTCACTCCTGTCTGAAATACAGTCCATAAACTGTAGAATTTTTTCTGCTTCATACTCACTTTTTAACAGATTTTTTCCTGATCTTTTTTTGGTTAAGAGTAAGCTCAGTATGCTTCTGCAATTTTAGTTAATTTTAGAACTGGTCTATAATAACAATATGCTTTCCAAATGAAATCTTTCTAACACAATAAATATCCTTGTAAGACGGTACTTATTTGAGGAAGCTGGTTCTCAATCTATCTGAACATTTTACATCTCTTCATAAACCTCAGCCTCTCAACCCACAGGAAAGCCTGCACTGCCACCCTGCCAGAGGTGAACACTGGTGTTGGTGAGCACACAGATAACACAGGATCTGTGTAGTATTTGAAATGGGCTCACTCCAGAATTAGTTCCTGGAGAGGTGAATAACAGCTCCTGAGGTGGACTAAAAACTGATTGAAGAGTAGGCATTAACAGTCCATTCCCAGATGGAGAATAATGCATGGGATTCTCCCAGGAACTCTACCCTGCTTTACTCAAACAGGGACAGAATAGTAACTGTCCTTAACCTGGACAAGACTTAATAAGAAAATCAGTAAGAGAACTTAGATTTGCTTTGAAAAGCTTTCCAGATACGGAATGCTGGTTAATTTTGTGATGAGCTTAAGAAAAAAACTGCTTTTGCAGGTAGGTTAGGTAGAGGCTACAGAAGCAAGCAATCACAGCTGGTAAGGTATTATCTGTACCAGAGACCTTCATAAGGCATTTTTAGACATTGTTTAACTCCTGAAGCTAATAGCAATACCAAAAGAATGTATTAGGAGGTAGTTATAGTTGCAATGTACATCTTTTCAAGTTTAAAAAGTTACATTGTGTGGGTTAATGGATGTTGCAATACAGCATATTTTTATTTGATAAAAAAGGCTCATGTTAACAATTGACAGAAATATTGATCCAAAGGTGGATTCGTTACAAACATGAATATCTATGTTCACTTTTAATTAATTAGATGGCTCATGTGCTTAAGGTTAAAGACATGCCTCAGTGATTTACTTGATCGGGCCCTTAATTACCATATTTTTTGCCTGCTGCACTTTACAGTGTAGATCTAATCAAGTGTCAAACCTTTTGAGGCCTTTCATTGTTTAGTTGTCAGTAAAGAACAGTTATTATAGAAACTAAAATCCTCCTCTTTCTGCAGTACTGTAATTGAAAAATAGTCTCTGAATTTGTAACAAGAAATACCTCCCTAACTGAAAAGCTTCATAAAGCATACTTTAAAAAAAAGAGATTATGATGATTAACTGTTTCATAAGATGTTAGCCACAGAATATTATGCCCTGTAGAGACCTTTAGATTTATTTGATCCATTCATTCAGGTTTTGAGAGATCTTGTGCACTACAACTTGTTCTCCCAGAACCAGATATATTCATATTTGAAGGAACAGAAATGGTAAAGTTCAAGGACAAGTGAACATAGGATATAAAATAAATTTCAGGCTATTTCTTAAAAGCTACAAGGTTCTAAAAGGCCTTCCTGACCTTTTACTGTTTCAGATGTTTTTGTTGTTGTTAAGAAGTTGATGGTTGCAGAATACTGACTTATTTATGAATAAAAAAAAGTTGTACATAAGCTGGTGTTTATGTATTTCATCTAATAAATCAATAAAAGTCTAGAAAAAGACCAAAGGAGAGGTTGATTCCTATGTACTAGAAACCTCTTAATTAGCTGTTCTTCATGTATATTATTTACTTTGCACATCCAAATCACCATCCATTATTCATCCGTATGCAGTTGCAGAAGCCTTTTGTTGTTTTTTTTTAGATCAGACTGTCACCAGAATTTGGGCAACTTGGAAAGCATCCACTTTATTCCCAGCTTTCCCATTCCTTTAGAGTGGCTGTGTAACAGTTACACACTGTCCACAGCTACTGCAAGAGAGGCTGACAGGCTAATAAATAATAAATAATCATGCAATGCAACAATTTGCTGAAAATCAGCAACAGAGTTAAACAAATGTTAGAACCATTTGTGATTAGTTTTAAATTGAAGAAAGGCCAAAAAGCTAAAGAAAGCTAAATTGTTTATATTCTTATGGACAAAGAGCCTCCTGTTGGAGGGACTAAGAGACTTGTTGCATATGCAAAAAAGTCAAGGTATATTACACCTGTAACAAGGGGCCTCAGCCAGAAAGGACTCCTCAGTTCAGACACAGCTTTGAAATCACTGTATTTTGAAATATAATGCCATCATCATAATATCAACATGTTGATCAAATACCTGGCATTATACAAAGCATAAACATAACCAAGAAAGTTTAGAGAGATTGTTAAAAGAGGTATCTGTCTTGCTAATGGCCTTTTGCAGTGTTATCCTACTTTTAAGTACATTACATGGTTTACAGGGAAGAAGGTGACTTTGAAAAGTTATCTTCAGTTAGAGATCAAATCATCAAAAGATCTAGGAAAAAACCAAGAAACAAGGAAGCTGGCTTATACAGGCATTTTATTATCAATTAGCTGTATATATATATATATATATCTACATTTCAAAAGTAATCAGTATTTTATTAAGGAAAACTATTTATAACAAAGTAAATGAGAAAATTCTTTATGAGAGGTAGAATTACCTTATTAATCTAGAATTCATATACAATATATTGTATATATACACACACATGCTACTTTGTGTGTATATGTTACATATACACAGTTGCAAAAATGTACAGTATTGCATGTTAAATTTACTCAGTGATTTTGATTTTTATAGCTGCTCTTGGTATTGCTTTTGAACACTTTCAGTACAACTTTCCATAGCAATTTGTGATCTCATCTTTTAAAAACTGATGTAGCACTTAACTTCATTTGTAAAGCAAACGCAGGGTATTCACATGTCTTCAGGAACAAAGACTGACAACTCAACTAAGTTTTACGTTTCTGCTGCTATTGGAAAAACAAACAGGTAACAAATCTGTTTTGGTTTTGTCTTGTACATGAGGGGAAAATAAAATCCTCACAGTTGCTTAAATTCTTTTCCTTACAATGCACTTGTGAGTTTTGAAAATTTTACACATGATCTTTAGTACCTCCCTGTAATACCATTTCATCCTAAGCCTCATTCCTAATCACAGCTGACTGACCTGTATGTTCTACAGAGTAAAGAGCATCTTTACTATGACAAAAACCTTCCATGAAAGGAGGCTATCTCAGCTTAACAACAAATGTACAGGTTTACAAAGCATCCGGCTGCTAGATAAAAATTGAATATATGACCAACATATACTGTGTGCTGCTAAGGAAATGGTACACATACTGCCAAATACAGGTTAAAATCATGCAAGTATGCAGTGCTACCTAATTCATTGTACATTTTTACCAACTCCAGTTTGGTCTGCCTTCATTTTTGCAGCATATATTGCATAGCAAAAGTTAACACTCCACATTGAAAACAAAACATAAATCCTTTAAGAAATCGAAAGAGCATTAATTGTACAATTCAGTCATCACATAAATTACTTCTGTGTTGCAGTAGAAGATGTAATTACATCACATATCAACAAATATTTTCCCTTTATTTTCTTTCATTGTGTTTCCTTAAGAAACATTAGCAGCCAGAAGTGGAAAGCACACTATGTATCAATTACTTGATATTGTAATAACAAATCTCTCACTAGTTAGACTTCCATCCAATTAACCGAAGACCAATTAGTAAAAAAGTAAATTACATTAGGCTCTAAGAAATAATGACGGACCCATAAAACAAGAAAAATCTCTTGTTCATAGAAAAAATTATATCTTTGATAAACAAGTACAAATTCTTTAAAATACACAATTTTGTAGCAAAGTAGACCCTAAATTAAAATATATTCTAGTTTTTACATAATTTTTATATATAGTTTACCAAAATATTCTCTTAATACATATTTTAACACTGTACACAAGTTAATAAATGCCTTAATGAAACTCATTAGAAATATATTCAAGCTGTCTCAACATAAAAATTTAAATTTGTATATAACATGGGTAGTAATTTCCATAAATTCAACTTCAGTGCATCTGCAGTAGTCATTAACAATAAATTTCTGCCCGTTAAGAAGTCTCCTCTTGGTGTTAAGGGATTAATACATCTTGTATTGAAGGTTCCTCCTTTTAATGAGCAGCTGCTTCAGTTCTTTTCCATCATGAAGGACATTGATTTGAAGAGCTCAGCAGGTTTCACCAAAGCAGCAAGGCCTTAGTACTGAACATACCCAGACTGAAGGGACTGTGCAGAGAAGAAAAACTGATTAAAACTTACTGGAGAGGTTTTATTTATATATATAAAACATATATTAATCGCTTAAGGAGTGTAGGAAGGACAGAAAGGAGGAAAATAAATGAACAGAGTTGGGGGGGGGAAGACCTGAATCTCTACATAGGTAAACATGAATAAAATAAAAGAAATTAAAAGCTGAGTAAAGTCCATCAACTTTGCTGTATCTACACTTACTTTTCCAAACCAGTTTCTTGAGAATCTTAACAAAAGTGTTAATTACAAGTCCTTTAAAATATCACTGCTACTGTAGTTGCATTGTTTCCATTTATCCTGAATGAGAACCCAACTGCTACTGTAAAAGTCAGCTTACTTTAGATGTTGATTCAGATAATGACACAGGAAACACATGATGTAGCTCATTAGTGAGGAAAAAAGCTGCATCAGTAATTACACAGATGCATAAGTTTATGTATCACTACCAAAACCAGGTGAAAATGAAGCACTGCAAATGGTTCATCTGGATTAGTAAGAAGTCAGTATAATTAAGACAAAATCATAACCTGCTCTACTGTATTTATTTACATTTCTGTTTCTACTGAAGTCTAAAGTTTTATTAAAAATTTAATCAGCTTAGACAGTATCCAGTTGTTTTATTAGCTCCTATACAGATGTGTTTAAGAAGTCATTCTGATGAATATAAGCCTTGTACAGTGATGAGCTGTCCCAGATTAGTATGGTTATAAATAAAGAGCAAATAAAACCCCCAAATGTATTTTAAAACACCATCAGTTCTTCAGCATTAGAGAGAATTACTGGAGACCAACATGACTCCTAAGACAGACTAGACCCTCACAGTCTTCCCTTCCATTTTCCTACTATTCCTAACTAGCCATTACAGAAAATGCTCTTTGGCACCCATAATAAAACCCATTAGTACAAGTGCATAATACATTTCTATATAGCTTTATAGCTCTAACTAATATCATACAACTACTTTGCCCCTATATTTTAAGTCTCAGTGTATATTTTCAAAGTTGTCTTTTAAATGCATTTTCACATCTTGAAGATTTGAGACCTTTGAGATCTGGATATTCTTTCCTAGGCAGAAAAGTGCTGTCAGCATATAGATTTGAATATCAGTGACTTAAGGTCTGGTTTTAGTAAGAGCAAGGCAGAAGGAATAGTCCTTCATTAATGAGCACTTGAAACTTCTCCTCTATTAATGATCCTCAAATGCTTCTCATTTTCAGAAGTGCATTTTAACAACTGCAAAGATTGTTACACTTAATTAGTGCAGTATTTTAAATGGATCCATCAAAACAGAATCTCAAGTAAAGCTGATTAACAAACATTTTTAAAAGGCATGAAGTGTGGTTATATACTCTCATATGTTGTACAGTAATAATTACTTTAAGCTTGGACAGATGAAAGATGACCAGAAAGCACTTTACACTCTTCAAACCAGCAAGTGTCAGTTACAAAGAACTGAGAACACCAGCCCTTCACTCAGCAGACAGCAGTAACCAGCAATTCCACATCATGATTTCAATGAAAGAAGCAAACCATAAATTAAAGATTCTGAAGTTTAAACTGCAATTCTTAAAATTGTTAGCCATCCTAGTTACAAAAAAAAGGGGAAAAAACCATCAAGAAAACACATTAAAACCCCCCAAATATCCAGCAGCATATGTTGTGTGGAAAGAGGATAGCATGTTTTGGTAATTTTCATTACAGAGGGGTAGGCACAGTTTATTTACTTTCAAATGGAGATATATGTTTTTCAGAGTGTTCCCACTCCCATCATAACTCTACTTCACATCCATATGATTTCTTCCTAATGTCTCAAAATCTTTTCTGAATACAGGGAAATAATTAAACAGCATTTTCCTTCAGATTAATCTATGTGACTTCACATAAATTTCTATCACTAAAAACATGGTGATACCTGTAACAACTGAGATATTGTAAAGTATACATACTCACATTTGAGTTTGAAAAATTTAAATATAGCAGGAGAGGCTTGTTGTTTTGATTTTTTTTTGAATTTTTAGAAAAGTCATTTGTGTTCAAATCTCTTCACATGTCTAAAGAGATTGACTGTAAAGCTTCAAAGCCTGTAATTGTGGTTTTTTTTCTCATTTTTCTTTTAAATCTTTTGAGGAGTTTTCTATTTTAAAATTTACATTTGCCATGACTCAAAGTATGGCCTATGCTTCTGAAAGTTTCATTAAAAACAAAAAAAAAAAAACCCCAGTCCATTTTTACAAGTAATTTGCTGGATTTAATAAAATCTTATCTGAAATTGAGTTAAAAATAGAAGGGAAAAAACCCCAAAGCAAATTGACTGCTGAATTGCCAAGACAAGAGTATAAAATCAGTTGATGGAGAAGAAATCTCCATGTATATTCCTACAGTGGTCCCATGCCATGTCAAGCTTGCCATTTTATACCCAAGTAACAGACATTTAAACAAAGAACTAAGAATTAGATGGTTTCTCTACAGTTAAGCATATCTAATGAAGTTTATGCTGAATTAACTGGTTAAATTACTTTCATTTTTCTTCAAAAGGAGGCACAGAAAGCTTCCTGGGAGAGAAAATCAGCACCAAATCCACTGAAGCACTAGAACTGTATTTGCTGATACAGCACTGTGGGACCAAGGCAGCCTGAATTTGAACTCTGTTTCAGGACAGAATAACCCCACAGCATTTAGGCCTATTTGTTAGCACTGGAACATGCCATCTCCCCAGATAATTGCAAAAATGTAACTTAAGTTTTTGGAATTGTGCATCAACTCTCCCAAAACACTGCTGCAATAGGAGTGCTGCTGCAGGCAAGAACCACTTGTGAATACACAAAAGCCACTAAACCAACTCAGGATGCATTAGGGAAAATGTATACATGCATGTGAAATCTGTGGGTCTGCTCAATTTACACATCTGCAAGGTGCACTAGTGCTTGGTTTTTGCAAAGCATGTCCTATCTACATTATTGGTAAGTTCTTATTAAGAAAAAACATGTTACAGGTAAAAATGATGTATATGAATTTTAAAACACTGCCAACACGTCTCAATTTTTTGGCAATGTTTCCATCTTGCCAGTTTCCATGACAGCTATAGAAGCAAAAGGTGACTCATCTTAAGACTACCCAGTTACAGATTCTCCAATAAAAATACATTTTAAAGAGTGATATTTGGATTTAGAATTATTTTAAGAACAAAGCAAAAATCTTATAGCAGTACCTTAAGTGTGATCATAGTTGAAGAGAGTAATTCTGCAAATGTTATTGTGAGACAGTGTTTAATCAAAACACACACTTTGTAAAATAAAATATTTATTCTATTTACTGGAACATCAAGTTTTCTCTTTTTTTTTAATCAAGCTTTTCTTCTAGTTCATCAGCATAAACACAATGAAGTGGATTATAAGCTTGCACTGATGAAGGACAACACCATTAGAGGAAAATACATGTCAGACAACAATAGTTACAGTCATGCTTATTTTTTATTTTTTCTTTTTGTTAAGCCGAATGTGGAACAGCAGTATTAATGCTGTTTCATTGCAAAACATTGTAAAAAAAAATCAGTGAATAACCTTCTCTCCATACTGCAGGAAAAACTCACTAAGGAGTTTAGTGAACATAAACTAGAACTGGAAAATTGCTCTGCTAGCCATCCCAAAATGCTCCTGAACCACTCGTGTTAACAAAGACAGATAAGTAAGAGTGATAAGGTGATTTTCTAAAATAAAAGCACTGCATGATTACAGCTGGTTAGCTTAGATATCTAACTCAGGGAAGGGAGATTTTGGCAATTAAGAGAAAGGGAATTAATCATTCAAAAGTCCTTTGATGAGCTAAATGAATAAACAAAGTACCAGGACATATAATAGACTTCTGTCAGGTACACCTGATGTGCTCCAATTAGAAAGAACACAAACACTGCAACAAGCCCAGGCTGGGCTGTCACGACTTCAAGTAATTTCAGCATCTAAAGCAGTGAAGTGGAAATGATGAAAAAGAATTCTGTTTTTAAAAGAATTCTGCCAGAACTGGTTGCTTGATACTGCTCCATATTTTGCTGATGAGCTTCAGACCACTGGTAAGTGCCACCAAAAGCAAAACAGCTGCATATCAGGGGCTGAAGTGGTAAGGAAAAACCAATCTTCCTTGACGGGTTAATTGGTCCCAGAAGAGGAGGGGAGGGGAAGGAGGAAAAAAAACCCCAACCAACCAACTAAAAAGAAAAAAAGATGATGCTTTTCCAGAGTTCCACATGAAAAAAAAAAAACTCCCAAATCAAACCAAAAATCCCTCCAGGAATGCAGGACATGAGACTCAAAATAAACAGAAGTCACTATCATCAGCAGTAACAACTCTTTTTCTTTCCCCCCTCCCCCTCAGCTCCCAGTGCATTACAGCCAAAGAAAATAAAAAGTTATGTAGTTATAAGCAGGATAGCACTGCATAGCAGCTGTCTGGGCCAGAATGATTAAAAAAAAACCTAAAGAATTTGAACACTTTCCAAAAGGATTTTTGAGCTGACTTGGCTTATCAAAAGGAAATCAATTTGAGATGAGATAACCCCACAACAAGAAAATAAGACAACAAAGGGCTATAACACTGACATAACAAAGAGATACAGAAAGTTCCAGGTTAAAAGTTAAATAGTTTTAAGCATGACTCTGTTCAATCAGTAGGACTAAGCTTTTAGAAATATTATGTTGCCCTCAAACTAAACCATCTGTATATTTTCCAGTGAGCTGCTCACTACCAGACAGAAAGCATTCAGAGATTAAATGATTGAAAAACCTACTCTTGTCTTAAACCTCAGGACATCACAGTGACTGCACTCAGTCAATTGTGCAGAAAATGGGAACAATTTAGTGCACTCCTCTGTGACAGAGAGATGCATAGGGCTACAGGGTACATTTAGAAGCAAATGCATTAATCAGAAAATGTGTTTTCATATCTGAAACATATTCCAAACAGTAACATTTTTTAGCCATTATATTGAAAGAACATTACTTCACAGGTAAATCAGAAACTTGCACTTTGCTATGTAGACTCTGCATGGCATGACTTTCTAGGAAATGCTGTTTTTCACATCACATCACAGCATATAATATATAAAATAGAGTATTTTTAGCTGACATCACTCTTCAGAGAAGACTGGAGAGAGAACCTTGTTTAAAGATCTTGCTGCATTTGACTGTGTATAATCTCTA
Organism: Melospiza georgiana; assembly: GCF_028018845.1. NCBI lineage: Eukaryota > Metazoa > Chordata > Aves > Passeriformes > Passerellidae > Melospiza > Melospiza georgiana. The sequence continues at coordinate 13,102,887 of NC_080438.1, read as the reverse complement.
CTTCTCAAGAGCAGTATCAAGCCAAGAATTATTCACAGGTTATATTCTTTATATCCCTTATAGCCTTCCATGCATTATTAAGTCATTAAGATAGGTAGGAAGAAAATTAAAGAAGTTCTTATAAACAGGGGAGTAGTGCATTTTAGAAATATTTTTTTTCTTTAAAAATGCTTTCCATTCAACCTAAAACTTTACACTACGCCTAAGATATTTCATTTAAATTAATGGTTTAAGTCAATTAACAGTTCTACTGCAAAGAGATAACAATTAATTTCCTTCTTCACTGCAATGCACAGAGCTGTAAGCACCTCTCTGCTGTAAACAGGGTTATTTCACCTGTTCATGAATTGCTCCTTTCTTCTTCCTTAAACTACACAGTAACCAACATTCCTTGTTTTCCTCTCTTATCCTAAGTCATCCTCGTCTAATAAAGAAGGCATGCTACAATTCTGGAAGTTACATTGTAAACCAACCCCTCTCCCCACACAGATTTGGGGAATTTTTGTGTCAAAGCCAACTACATTGCACCTCGAGGGTTTGAGAGATGAAGGAGAACCACAGCACTATCCTACAATTCTGTAACTATCTAGACACAAAAGAAACCTGAAGTGTCACCAAAACTTAATTTCCTTTTCTATGCTTATGGAACAAACCCACTAGCGTGGCTTTCACTGTAAAAAATCATTTGTAGCACTAAGTTAAAGCAACTACCTCTCCAAAGGAGATGACACTTCCCAGCTTTTAAGATGTTATATTTCCATTCAACCTTTCAAGCTGCCTGAGGAAAACAGGCTTGCTGTTTTTGTAATGCTTTACAATGTAATTTGGTACCCTTGTAAATTCTGGCCTGTTGTGAATGATGTCAGCTTATTTTCATGACTAAGTCATATTAGAGTTACAAGGAGTTTCTTCTCCTTAGGATGCTGCATGTAAGTTTACATGCATATGCCTTATGCATAATATGTAGTTGTAAGTAAAATATGAAAAAAAGCCCTCTAAAAATGCTGCTGGCAGCATAAAATTCACAAAATGAACAACTGAAAAGAATGGGAATGGGCTGACTCTCCAAAGAATTATTGTTCAATACATTAAATATGAGACAGTATTGAAAGTGAGACATAAAAAAAAAATCAGCCAATTTACCACTTATTATGCAGATGAGTGATTGGTCTTACCCACTGGTGGTATACTGACTTTTAGTTCCAGCATACTCAATAGGAATGGAGGACTGAATTCCTGAGGACTGAATTTTTGTAAGCATATTGGATTGAAGACTGGGAACTTCTAAAAAGGACCGAGTTTGCAGAGCAAATGGAATGCATGAACAAATGAAAGACTCATCAATGTATCTCAAACAAAAATTCCTTCCTGGCTTGATATATAGCTTTTCACCTCTCTCTTCACCTCTGTGCCTGAAGAAATTAAACCAAATTAGTTAAACAAGAACAGTCCTCTTGTTCTAGAACTTGTTTCACCATAGAAAAACTGTTACAGTTTCTATATCTCACTTGAATCATCTCAATTATATATAGTTTCTTACAGTCCCATGTAGCAGGGTAAAAGAGAATCAAATTAAAGAGGTGAAGATATAGCAATATTCAAGAACTCCCCTGCAAAAAGTTACTGCTGCTGTTTAAAGTAAAGTTTAAATTCAATTTTAAACTCAGAACAATGATTCTAAGATCATGGAACATCAGCATTTATTTCCAGATAAACTGTAGTGGATAAGAAGCTAAAGTTTTTTTTAAATAAGAAGTCTGAAAGCATCAAGTATTCTGAAAAGCTGCTTTAGTCAAGCAGATTCTACCACAGTAGGAAGAAGTCACTGAGATAGAGAATACAGAATCACGTTCCCTCAACTAACTTCAATGTTCTGTTTATAGAGATTACATTTCAGTCACACATGCAATTTAATTCCACAATGGAATAATGAGATTTTATTTCCTACTGTCATCTATCCTCAGAAATAGCAATTCATACTCCCAAGCTACAGAGATGTGGCTTCTGAACTGTGAGTGGTGCCACAACCGAGCTGCTAACAAGAGGGTAGGTCCTCCACTTCTGCAGGAAGAAAAGAACACAGCCCATGAATGATCTTTGGCAGGACATCCTAGGTACATGCAATGAATGTTATTAGCTGTTTTCAGACAGACTCACCACACCCAAAACCACTAGCAGGTCTAACACCAGAACTTTCTTTATATGAAACAATTTATCAGTGCTAAGGAAACAGAAGAGCAATGTGCAATACTTTGAAGTTAATTTTACACAAAGCCAATTTTATTTCCACATAGTAAAAAAAAAATAAAAATCCTAAGTGTCAGAACTAGTTGAGAGAGGCTGACAGGCTCCCTTAATCATAGGCAAAATCTATTAAAAACAGTGTACTATTTTTGATAATTAGTAGGCTATCAAATCCTTGGAAATCCAGTATTTTAAATTGGTTTTAAATTTATAGTAGTAGATATGATTATTTTTCCCTATAATAGATGAAGCTGTTTCTGATTTCATAACTGAAGATTCTCTAGTCTCTCTTCTCTACATTTTGTATAGAAACACTTTCAAGTTGCATTAGTTTATCTGAACATCCTCTTTATACAGACTCTTACACAGAAAAAGAGCACAAAATAAGCCCAAGGCAGCGAAGTTGTTGAGGAATGAAAGCTTCAATGTGAGACCATCAGAAATATCTTCCTTATAATACTTTCCACATTTGGTGTTAGAAAAGGAGTAGGTTTCAAGTCAAGAGCGCCAATTGCTCAAATAAGCCCTATCTTTAATGATATTCTACTTTCTGTTTACCAAGGTACATACAAAGGCTTCTTAAAATCTGTTACTGCACAAAGATGAAGACACATAATTAACTTATAGACTTTGCTATGGATAATTTGAAATAAAATCTAAAGGGTAAGAAGGTCCATAAAAAAAGTTATCAGAAAAGATGTAAAGTTCAGGCACAATTTATGTTCATGAAGCTTCCATGTAACAGATGCTTAGAAGAGATGGGAAAAAAGCAGCTGAAATGACAGGTAACAGACAAAGGTGCTGTTCAGAGACATTAGAAGAAGCTGGAGAATTATGCTGAGTTAAGATTTTTTTTGCAACAGTTTTGCTCACAGAAGCAAGGAAGAAAAGCATCAGTGAGCTGCCTGAAAGTGCTGTTGTGACAGTGACTTACAGGAATGGCCTCTGGCATGGTGCTGGAGGGGCTGTAAGGCCCATAAAGGTAGGCTGGTGCATACTCATCTGTCACGGCGCTGTGCAAACTGCTTGTGCTGCTCAGATTGTTGCCACTACTGCTGCTGCTGCTGTATAAGTTGTTGTTCAGTTCATGGTTTTTTCTGTGTGGCAGCTGCAAGCTGCCATTCAGGTGACTGGAGATATGGCTTACAGTAAAACCTGTCCTAGAGGACGATGATGTCTCATTGCTCTCATCAGCATCTGAAGCAGCATACAGGTTCCCTAGAGAACTGGCTAGTCTGGAGTTTATGGAAACGCTGAATGGAAAACACATGCAGGGAAAAATATTCACAAGGTATGTAGAGATAAATACAAAAATGTAACAGACAATTCAGAAGACATTAGGTGAATAACACACACCATTCTGAAATAATCTGTCTTTGCACACAGGTTCATTTCTACCTCCTAAGTAACAAAAAGCAGAATTCTTTGTAAGGACTTTCCAAGTTTTGCTTATTCAAGCACTACACCATGGCCAGCTTTCCCCTCTGTCAAACCACACATGCATGCAGGAGATGGTGTTAAAAGGTTTAGGCAGTGTCTGATTTACACTGAAGTAGTTTGTGTACATGGAACAGTTTAAGAACTCCTGCTCTGTTTCTTGCTATCAGTTTTGTGATACAAGCCTTCAAGTAACCAAGGAGTAATATGACAGAATTTGAGACTAGAAATAGGGTGTCCTGAAATATCTCAAGCTGGTTACTCTGTTCAGGCAAATATTTGTGCACATATTTATTAAAAATGCATCAATTATTCTGAGTATCATTTAATATATATATAATAACTTAGGACAACAGTTATAATGGAGCCAAATAGTAATAAATCAAGGGTTCATAACGAAATTATTTACCACTCCATATGCTGAGAGTAATAGTATATAGACTGGTGGGAATATCTACAAAGCATCTGTAAACTGAGATAAGTGAAAGAAACTTTGACAACCCATTTGAACAAGACAGTACTGTTTCTGATGGCACAATCTGTATAAAACTCAGGTCAGTAGGACCGATTTTGGTTTTTGCTTGTTTTTTTAAATCTGTAGGCAACTGAAGTTTGGCTAGTGGAACAGCAAATCACTGTAAGTAAATTTAAGTCTTCTTATAGCCAAGAAGAGCAAGCACTTCATGGGCTGCAGATGTGCTGACAACCACTGTAGGATACTGCAAGCATTTGTACCAAAATGAGAAGAAGGAAAAAAAAACCTTTTAAGGGTAGCGCCTGAGGACGTGGCAATTCTGCTTATTCTTTCTGCAGATGGTGAACTGAGTGCCATTATTCTGGAGGCCTTGGATCTTTCTGTGCCACCTGAAGTACTCAGTCTAAAAGGAGTGCAGAGTTCCATGAGAAGCTAGATTTTATAATTAAAATATACATCTCCAACACATGTAATCTATCAGTACACAGATTGGTATTTTAAAAAGTGTGATTTCTCAAGTCTCAGAACTCAACAGCAAAAACTCAAGTTTGCCTGCTTAAACATATTTAAAAAAAAAAAACTTTTCAGATATCCACTCCAAGTATTTCCCCTGCTGCACCTTATTAAAAAGTTACAAGCTACTTTTCACTTTGATAATTTATGAAGGCCAAGTGTCCATTTTTTAGAGATTTATTGTAAGTTTTATAATAAATTTTAGAACTCTAAATGTAAACTTCATTAAGAGTACTTTCGGAGCTTATAGAGCAAGTATGAGTAGAAAAACCCAAAACTGTAGCATCATTTCCAAATGAAAATTTCCACAAAGTTGCACAGAACATGCAGCTCTTTCTAGGGCGGGATTCTTAATGACAAAATCCTTCATGTGTTGATAATGACCGGTATGTATGTTACACTGGACTACTCAAATTGTTACTATTACAGCTGTCCACGTTAATTAATTAATTAAAAAAATTAATTTTCTCTAGCCCTAGATCAGGGGATACAACAATCAGACCTTAAAGGATGAAAAAACTTGGGTACAGATCTCCAACTACACAGCACAGAAGGAAAATGACATTGAGCAGCTTTAATTACACACCAAGAAATGCTAGCCATCTGGAAAATTTCCAGTGCTAGCCATCTGGAAAAATCCAACTCAAAAATTCAGGTCACAAAACTGAAAATAATGTGCTCTTTTCAGTAGTAATGCTTGATAATGACAGAAATTTTATCTTACGTATTGTATTTTAGATTCACTGGGGTAAAGCATGCAGTTTGCAGGTGTTTAAAAAGGTTTGTTACCTGCCTGTGCTCAGAAGTTTGAAATAGTGATCACATCAATTCATTAGCAATGATCCAAAACACTGAAAATTAAGACCTAGTCAAGTGATTTAAGTTTAGAACTAGAATTTTAAAGTCAGTACCTGAAGGGTTGTGATATTGACCAGGTGCTCAGTTTCAAGTCTTGCAGCCTAAAGAAACAAAAGCAGCAATCTTTGTCTGAGGATAAAAAACCTTTCCCCTTTGCCAAATCATATCTGTGTGTCTCAGGTTGGCTTAAAATATAAAAATAAGACTTAGACTTATTAAAAATCAGTGTTTTAATTTACAGTAAAAGAACAAAAAGTTATTCCAGGTTTAATTTCAAAGTTCACATTTTTATTGATTCTGAAAAATTCTGAATTTCTATAAGGAGTACAGAAAAGTAATTAAAGAAATATGACCATGTTTGATTAAGAATATTTCGTTCAAGTCATAAGTTCTAAAATACTAGATATAAATTTTAAAGTTTTCAAGTATTTTTTACATTATCTTTTACTGCTACACAGTAAGAAGGCATCCCTAAACAGGAAGGCAGAGGGCAAAAAAGGAGAGAAGAAAAAGATTAACAAACCAAATCTGCAACTAATAGATTCATACCTGGAGAAGTTTCCACCACAGAAGGTGGTACAGGTAGTACCACTGCCTTAAACAAGATCATGTACTTGCCACAGGGATCTGATAGCATGGACAGAATTTAAAACTGCAAATGACCTCAGACTGGTATAATTACCTGAGAGCTCCAGTTGTAGCAGAAGAAGGGTGTCTACGACTTTTTAAGGCATTCAGCTTATCTCCCTGTGTCATCCCATTCTGAGCTTCCACATCCTTGTCTTCAGAATCATTCTGGGAAACAAAAGCATGCAAGCAAGGGAATCTATCAAATCCTAGGAGCAGCACAGTTTGAAAGCACTGAGTGTCTCCCTTCACAAAGATCAGAACCCAGAAGGCTGCTCTAGTGTCTCCTGCACACATGGCACCACTCTTTGCATGGTGCTGGTACATGAAATGTGCCTATGTACAAACACACATTTCTGCACAACCTGACCTCAAAGTTCACGATGCTCAAGCCTAATGCCAGCGCTTATTTACTTCAAGAAGTCTGTTGGACATTTATACACACCTGCATTATTATTAGGTAAAACTTGGAATAAGCAGATTTTTGGTTTCCAGGAGGAAAGCTGACTTTTTGTTTTCTTTCATGCTCAAGAAAACAACTGAAAATCCTGAGACAATGACTTGAAATAATGGAAACTTTTGGAAGCTTGAAAAATTACCTGTAACAGTTTTAAATATTACTTGATCTTTTTTATTAAGTGGAGATTTGTTCTAATTATGTCCTAAAAATATTTAGAAATTATCTATAGCTAGTTGTTAAAAGCTCAGCTTCAAGTCTGTTTGAAATTTTTCCTAAGGACACTAACCTCCTTGAATTGATCCAAATCTGGTGCTTTGTTCAGGTTGTCAGTGATGGAAATGTCATTTAAGACAGAAAGAACTCTGTTAATGTTTCCATCGACGACTCCTCCTTGCTGTTTCTGCTTTGATCGGATGAGCTCTCCCTCTCTCCATAATATTTCTTGCTTCCTTCAGGACACAAAACCAAAGCCATTCACATCAGCACATTTGCAAACATGGAAAAAACCATATGAAAACATGCCATGCTTACAGACTGCCAACATTTGAATCTTCCACACATCATCATCTGGAAACAAATTTACATGTCTAGCACAAAAAGTTTTAAAACCTCAAAACTTAAAAGCAAAAAAACCCCTTCCAGAATCACCATATTAGTCTGTAGTCATAACAGTACTAAAACTTCATTTTCTCAAATCCTTCTGGGGAAAGGGGTTAACTAAACAGGAATTTGCAATCATATTCTAAAGCTCTTAAAACACAACTTAAAAAATAACATAAACCAGTGTTTTTATATACATCATGTGTGGCATAACTGATGATACAGAACTTTGCAACTTACTAGTGGGAGTTTTCTGGATACAGATATTGTGCAGTGAAACTACAGCTGACCTGAGCACTGCAAGTGCATGTAGTCATGTAAAGTTCACCAGAACTCTATGTAAACTTTTAGGAACTGAAAGAATATATACTTCACAAAGGTGATAAAAATAATAACAATTTCTTTACTACAATGTGCATGGGCAGAGCAGATTTTTTATGAGGCTGCATTATTCCTCAATAAGGAAGTTTGCTGGGTAGGTACCAGTCCTGCTAGTTCCATCCAAGAACTGAGACCCTATCACATACTATTGAAACAACATTAAATTCCTACACTGAACAAAGGAGAAAATAGTGAGGAAGTACATCAGAATACACTTCCATTGGAAATCTTTGTTTGGAAACAAAATATTATGGCAAACCTTCAGAGCTAATGGTTCTGAGCCAACTGCCTAAACTTGCTCAATAATAAATGCAAAAGGTAAGCACTTCAGATGGTATATAATGTATTTAAAGACTATTCTTTCAATGACAATATTTAATAAATTCTATTTGTTGATTTCCTCTTTTGTCCACATCTGTCCACTTCCAACACATTTGACTAACTCCTAAATTCCCCAGAACAGAAACATTCAGTCTTGAGGCCCTGTGTCCCTCTAAGGGGACAAAATGCACAGAACTCCACAGAAGCTGACTGCTTCTGAGTAACTCAGATTTCAATCCCCTATTAATTAACCTTAAATCTTTTGAACAGACAATAACTTACAAGTGTCAGTAGACAAATTAGGTTCTATAAACAGTGCAAGATGGACAGGGATGGAGAGGAGCAAAGAAGGTACATATATATGTATATATGTATATATGTATATATTTATACATACTCTTCCAAGAAGTTTTGCTGGGGTCCTATAATAGAGCCTGGGCGACATATTCTTATCCAAGCAATGGCTTCACCATGTCTGAACTTGTAGTGCTTCATGATGTAACAGGCAATCAGTGTTCCTGTTCTCCCCAGGCCAGCTGCAGAAACACAAGAATCAACAGCCACATATGAAGGGATGAGCATTCCAGAATGATCAAATAAAAGTATGAGATGTAAGAAAACTTCCATGCAATGTTATTCACTGCATTAGTATCTGAAGAAATAATTTCTGAGTCAGTGTCCCATTTATCACATAATTCAACTTCAATGCTCTGTGGATATGGAGACAAATCTTTCATACCTTGGAAAAGTTAAGGTTTAAAAGAACACTTATAACAGCAATCACTCGTGGCACTTGAAAAATTCTACTCCAAGCTTTGTTTTAAAAAACCATAACCAAAGCACCTCTGAGAGGCCAGCACAAGTACCTAAAACCCACGGTGCAAATATATCACATCTCAACAGAGAGCAACTCAGTGGGTTTCTCTTATTGCATCAGTTTTGTTGTGCAACCAGCACATAAAACTGTTCACTGTTATCTGTATAAACAGCAATGACTGTTGACCAGTGTATAATTTCAGATATCAATAGCTTAAAAAAATTTTACCCATTGCCCAAAAAATCCCAAACTAATCCTGTTTTTAAGGGGACAACAGAGACAGAGAAATCAGCTTTTACTACCAGTAAAATCTCAAACTAGAGAGTGAGAATTAATCTCTTTCTAGCTCTGTGTTTCAAACACTAGTAAAGTGTTTCCCCATCTAAACCTTATTTCCCACAAATACAGGATTTGCAATTTACAGTCTCACAATAGCCTGCTATTGTTTATGCACCAACAACAGTCCAAATGAAAACTCTCCAAGCAGCCAAACATCTCTGCTGATAACTCCATACACAACTACAAGCTCTTTACATTTAACCACTAACTCTGATGTTTTTGAAAGTGAACATGATTTAGGTAGGATGAAGGGTAGATGTTAACACCTAGTGAGAGTCCATAATTGTAGCTTGGAAGTGAAGCTCTGAAGACTCATTTAAAAGGCAAAGTATTGGTTTAATTTCTTTCCTCCAACATTCTGCTAATGCACAAACTTCCCATTACAATCCTTTTCAATTAGCTGTTCTCTCTCATCTGAGACAAGCAGTTTCTAGAGTAATAGCTGTGCTCAGAACATCTCTGCAATATAACTCTGCCTGAGTTAGGCCTGAGTTAACTGTTGATTCAACACCAGTGGATTATTTAGGGTGTATAAAAACAAAAAGAACAAGATTGTTGATTTGCTTACTAAATGGTCAGACAAAAGACCAAAAATACTTCAGAGCAGAAAGCACATCTCTAACTCACTGCCAAGTATGTTATACTCCTTTAGCAGCTAAGACTGGAGAATAACTTACTAACCACCTCCTGCTAATCAATGGTTTATACCCTTATTTAGCCAATTAGGGGATTCCCAGCTTATCAATGCCACAACTTCTGGGTTCTAGCAACAGTAACAACTTGTTGGAAAATAAACCTGTTTATTTTTGATATGTATATTTATTGTTCACGGGAAAATTATGAATAGTACTATTCTTGCTTCTGATCAGGCAAGACATTTGTCTCCACAATGTCCTTACACAACTCTAAACACAAATCAAGCTGAACTCTTAAAAGCCTTTGTTAATCTCTCTTGACTAAGCATGTTTTGTGCATTTTCTGGCTGGTTTGCTGAATTAGGCTCGTTTGAAATGCTGGCATCACAATAACTCACATCAACTTGAAATGTGGAATTCATACACCACAGAAAAATGTAGAACAGTCAAAAACACAAAGAAAACCTTTTAGTGTCTTGCATTTCCTAGCCAATTATCATAATGCTGTGAAAGCATAATGCAAAAAAAGAAACCTGCATCAACTAAATCTCAAGTTTTCAAGTCATATGAAAAAAAAACCCCACAGAACAATGAACAACAGATTGTCAGTTCCTGCAAATAACAGTGTAGGATGTAAGGACTACATATACACAGGAAAAATATTTGGCACCATAAAGCATTATTACTCTCACAATCTGAAAGTGTTCTTAAATACTGTATTTCTGGGATACACTCTATGGATTTATACTTATTTTAACTTCAGTCAGAAATGAACAGGTGCACACACCTTTACAATGAACAGCAATGGCACCATCAGCATTTTCACAGATGTTCAGGAACCTCTGGACGATGCTGTCACTTGGTGTGCTGCCATCAATGAAGAACAGGTCATAATGCTCAAAACCAGCATCAGTAAAGCGTTTTGCCTCATAGATCTTTTTGTTTAGTCTTATGACTGTTGTGATGTTATGCTTCTTGAAATAAGGAAAGTAGGCTTCAGGTGCATGAAGAGGATAACCTATAAAAAAAAATAAAAATCAGGCCATAGTAATTTAATGTCCAGGGTTCATGAAGTTCAAAATCCCACTAAACAAAACAGCCCCTGAAAACTTCTTGAATAATAAACACACTAATACTAAAAATGCTTTAATATTTTATTCAGAATAGACATGTTAGGTGATAAAAAATTGTCCAAAAATGCTCAGTAAGACCACTTTTATTATAAAAAAGTGTTAAGAGGCAAAAAGTTAAAACAAAATCTATGTGAAACACTGTATTGTCTCACATTAAGCCCTCACTCTTCTCTGCAAGGGGATTTATACATAAATCTGGGGACATGTATGAATTCAGCATTTCAGAACAGCTGTTTATCTAGAGTCAAGCTGCAGATCAAAGAATAAAAGCATGCTTGAAGAGGAAACACTGCTTTTATGGAAAATAGATTGCTCATTTATATTATGGACAAGAGAAACAGTCAAAGAATAAACTGCAGTACCAAAAATATTCCTGTCCTACTGGGAAGTAAGAAAGCTTTATTGCCTTGATTCTCAGTTAAGAGACAAAAGGATCCTCTGGATGAAGATGGGGGGACAGGGAGGGAGGTCTATGACCAACCACAAAACAGCTGCTCAGGACAGGTCATAAAAGCATTAGTAAGTGCAATTCAAATCACAAGATAATTAGAAAAATATAGCTTTGTAATGTGTACTTGCAATCACCTGGGAGAGGATTATTTCTAGTTTCATAACTGGATTTTAAGTGCATTAATTTAAGAATTTTCAGTTATATATGTTAAAAATAAAACACAAGTTTTCCAAATTCCATGGAACAATTTAGGTAAATTTAGAAAAGAATTCTGCAAGAAAGGGCTGCAACAATGATTAGGGAAGAAACCCAAACCAATCAAAATATTTTCTTTCTGGATTTTGTTTAAATTTTCAGTGGTTGCTTTTTAACTGGAAGGATTTCAGTCATAAAAGAAACATGAGGAAGCAGAAGAAGGGGATGGGGAGGGCAGGTAGGTATTCAGAAAATATTCTCACATAAACAACAGGACATGGCACAAATAATATAGTCAAATTCAGAAAAAACCTGATGATTTTCCAAGTGACTGATTTTCCTTTTAGCTGGACCAAATCTCTACTTTTCCTGTCAGTCAAGTTTTTCTTTTGTTTTTATTCCACTAGAATCACATTCCCCAGGTTCTTCACATTACCCCAAGTATCTTCAGTAGGAAAGGCAAGCTTCTTTTAACAGTCTTTCCTGGTCTGTGTCATAAAACCCTTAACACAGCCTTCTGTGTTTAATGCAACTCACCTTTGGCCTGCACACTTACTGTATCAGATGTCAGGTTCCAGGAGGACAGTAAGTGACCTGAGACTCTCAGGCACTTTGTCACAGGATGCAAAGTTACTGACTGTTAGAGCAATTGAAATTCTTCTGGCAAAGAAGAATTCCAAAACTTTTTGAATTAAATTCTATAAGCATATATACAATGCTCACTGGATGATTATTTTCTGAAGATTAAAACTGATCCATAATCCTATATTACCTTCTGCTCTTTTGCTATGATGGTTTTACATGCTGGAAAAATAAGATCAGAGCACAGCATTAAACATACACCATACCATTTTCAAGTTTGCTTTTCGGGTGTGGTCCACTAAAAGCCAAAAATTTTCCTGGAATAATCCAGTTGAAGTCACCATTTTCCACTCGCTACAAAAATTTCAGAAGAGAAAAACATTTTAATATCTGTATATTCAAGGTAAAAAAAAATTACTCAAGATTTTATTTTACTCTTTTCTGTGTTCTTGTGGCATTAAAATGAAACACTTCAAATGTAATTAGCTAGCTTAACTATATGGGACAAATTATACTGCTCCTCAGATCTTAATAAAATTGAATGTAAACAAAACTTGCTTAAGTTTTCCAATAAAAGCAGAAAGATCCTTTATCTAAGATATTTCCCCTTGAGAGGGTTCAGTGTTTCTGGACACCTATTAACAATACTGACAAACACCACCATTCTTCTATGTTTTAATCAAAAATTATGGAAACGTGTTTCCTTGTGAGGCACTAGCTAAAAAACCACTTCACAGAAAACAAATTAAAAACCAATTAGCCTTCAAAACAATTACCCTTTCCATGTAGAAACTGAAATTTACATATTGGCATAAGCTCTGATGAGCCAGTAATCACAGAAGAAAAGTGTAAATTAAATAAAGACAGTAGATGTTAATAAACTTTCAAACTATGACATTTTGAATTTCTTGCTCACTTTTAAATGAAAACCTAAAAAGGCTCTTCAAATTCTGTCACTGCTGAAAATGAAAGCTTCTTTGGAAATACGTAACATCAACTGCAGCTCCAAACTGCCTTCTTTTCTTTCTTTAATTGAAGACTGCTCATTCCTTGCTTGGCAAAGCAGTTATTCTCAGCATGACTTTTAAGGACATGGCACTCGGTTCAGCTGCATTATTAAGCTTGTGTTTTTAGCTCTCAGCTCATCAGAACATCCTAATGAGTGAAAGGTTCTGATAATGGACATCACTGTAATCAATTCAGCAACTGTTTGCTTAGCTGAGCCCATTAGGCTTGCTCCCAATGTCCCTAACAATGGAAACTCCTGGAAATTACCCAGGTTGCATAAGGACTAGGGAACCAACCTCAGTGCCAAGGCAGGACCCCTGCCCCCCACTGGTATCAGAGACTGACACCTCAGCACTGCAGCACCCCTACTCCCTTTAGGGAAGAAGTCCTGTTCAGTAAGCTAAAAATATTTTTGTACTTGTATCACCAGTTTTATTTGTGGATTAAGTTCCTTATAGTTACAGGAGTCATGGCAAATAATTTCAATTGTTATCGATATGAACTACAGATATCTCTGTAAATGTGTGTATGTATATGCTTGACAGTACATGCAAACACCATTATTACTAAAAAACCCAATCAGTATTTACTTCCAGTCCAACAAAATGGGAATTAGCTGCCTTGATAAGATAGTAAGATGGAAGAACTATAAACAAGAAACAATTTCCTTTTAGCCTGATCCATTTAAGTTGTATGCAACTTTTGTCTACAAAACCACATATTTGAAGACCTAACATAGCAAAAATCTGGAACATTTAAAGTTTTTGAAATATAACACAGGACATAAGTAAACATAAAGCTGACCATGATGTGTGAAAAAAAAGAAGACATAGCAAAAAATGGCCAAAAAATTAAAGATGATTCCAAATTCTTGCTTCTTAAACCCAGCAAACAGCAACGATAAACATCATTCACATGTATGTACTTTGCACATGCTAAAGTAATGTTAAGCCTTAAACAAGATAATGGGATAGCTTTGGTCAATTATTTTATGACTCTTTTTCAAGCAGACTAATACCTACTATACATAGAGAATTCCAAACTACCTTTTGTTTTTAGAACAAGTTTTTCTTTTTGTACATGGAGTAAGCAAAAAGAAGCAATTTTATATTTTAAATTTTAGATTATGTTCTTTAATTTTGGTAATTCTGCAAGGGCTATACCAATTCTTGAACCTAATCATTATGAAACATTGCAGGATACAGAAATCCTTCTACAAATGCTTTCAAGTTTAGTGAAATAGGCAGATCTGTGTTACAAACTGCCTACTGCAGACATCTACAGCATGGCATATTTTAAAGCTTCTCTAAAGCAATGTAGCTTGAGATAACTTTTTACTACCAGCAGATAAAGGTGTGCATGTTACAAAGTCCTAGAAGCATCTAGAGCCAACCAGAGTACCTATATCTAGGTTTTAGCAAAGTTGGCAGAACAGTGAAATACATCTGTTAGCTTTCTGGGACTTCATATGGGACATATTTTGGATCTATTTCCTTTACTAGAATTTCACAAAATGCATCCTTACCAAAAAAACCCTCAAAATCTGCTTCATCTATATGGCTATAAAAAATCTGTCATATATTTGGGACTAACAGGAATGGAAGAAGGAGCTAACAAGTGTTGAAAGAAAACATTCTGTGGGTCAGCTGAGAAACCTTGGATTGTGTCCTGGGAGAAGGCTGGGAAAGCATGAGAGAGGTCCCAGAGGTCAGAAAGGCTACAAGAAAACAGTCGATTTATGATATGATGCACTGAAATTGCAAGGGCAGTAATCCTGTGTGTTCTTCAAAAAGAGCATACAGGTTTCCATGTACATACCTTCATATGAACACTGGGTTTTACTCAAATTCAAGTATGCTTTCAGTATGTTTTAAGTTGGGGATACTGAATACTCTTCTTTTACTCAAACACATTCAATGCATTATTAAATGTACAAACCTCATAGTGTTCATATTCATCCACATCAAATGTCTTAAAGTCAAAAAATCCATGCTGCAAGGCCTAAAAGGCAACAAGGTGTCAGTTTACACTGAAATACAATATATAATTTCACTTTACAGTACTTTTTTGAGCAAAACTAAATCCCTAAATGTTTGTGGTTGTGGCTTATTGAAGCTTTTACATTAAGACAACATGACATTTTGCACAGATTAACAACACAGACAACAAAAACTCCAACAATGTCACTGAAAACATGTCAGACTCATTATTCCCCTCCAAAGACATGAGGATGGGACACGAGGCTGTTGCATATCACTTAAATTGTAACATTGATTCTACACACCCCACCTTGTGGGGATCTTTCTGTAAGGCAGATGACAAGTTAAAAAGCAATTCCCTTTTTGTCATACACGCATTTAATGATTCCTATGCCAAATGTATTTTCATGCAGTTGGACATAACAAAACATTGAACACTGAGAGGTTATTGATTTTCTGCACTTAGTATGATACTCTAGTTTTACCACTATAATACCTAGGCAAAATGGCATCTACAGAATGCAGTGCCATGTATAATATGTATTTTATTATTTGTTTTAATACACATTTCACAGGAACAATGAAGTCCACTAGCCTACATTAGACAGTATTTATTACAGGACTGAAAGAAGTTTTGTATTCAGTTATTTTTATTATTATTAATTATGCCACTTTTGTGCTAAAGATTTGCATATTGAAAACAATTATCTGACCATGAAATGCACAGCCAATATTTATTCCAAATTTGTAAAAGACATTTCTGCAGCATATATTTATACCGAACCAATTGCATTTTGAAAAACAGATATCGCACAAGCTTCTGGAATTAAGGTGTGATAAGAACACATCACAGATCTGTCATTTAAAACCAATAATCAGACTGCCATTGTTTGCTACATACAAACCATCTTTTTAGGACAAATGAAAAATAGCTTTGTTATAGACAAGATAGGCTCAGTGACTGGATCTGTCATGAAACCTAAGATACTGAGAGGTTGTCTGAACTGGAAAAGCTGATTTTGAAAAATGTATTTCATCGAAGCATGGCTGGCTGGCTGCACTCCACAACTTGCAGGCCCCCTGAATTACAGGTATATGACATACATACAAACACCAAATTTTTCCAGGTAAACTAAGACTACCTTCAATTAAGGCATATGTTTTCTGCCCAAAGTGTTTTTACCTCTGTAGGTGAACTAGACAAAAATTAAATAATAAATTTTATGAGAACAAAGGAGGAAAAACTGATTCTCACCGTCCTTTTGATGTATTAGCTGCAGATAAATTACAGTGATTGCACTGACTACTTCAGATCTTCAGATCTGTAGAATGCCTCACAAATTACAGTCTTGCTGGTAACTGACAGCTCCTTTCCCACCCCCACAGAACTAAAAATATTAAGCTTGATCTCTCTTTTTCCAATTTTTAAAAACCGCTTGTTTTGCCACTTTTAAGAATTACAAGTGGTCTGTAAAGTATCTGTACAGCCCTGTTCCTATAGCCTTGCTCCCTTCATCAAGGACAATGAGAAATGATAAACAAAATTTAAAGGCCCCAAGCTAAGAACTGATGTAAATTATTTTTACATGAACAGTACTGGAGCTTAATAGCTCAGGACTACTTAAAGTGACACATCACACCACTAGTAAGAACACATTAGTTTTCACTGGTTTTAAAAAACTTTCAAAAGATCAGTGCCAAACACTGAACCGTGTGTTTTGGGGAAAGCAGGGGCCAAGTACATGCAAAACCTGTTCTGATTAAATCACAGATTTAAGATACCTGGGTATCTGTTTCACTGACCTCATCAACCTGTCAGTCCCTCTCACCAGAGGTTATAAATGATCTATAAATGATCAGCAGAGCCAGCACAGTGTCTTGCATGAAGAGCTGTCCCCAGCCAGGCCTGGTGCATTTTCATGTTCCACTTCACCAGGTGAAGTTCAAAAAGCTGTCAAAGGCCAGGCCAGGCCATCAAAGTGCAGCCTTGCTCCACCATCAGTACTCAAACACACTCCTCAGTAACTTAGGTTTCATCACTACTCATTCACAAATGTGCTCTGAAACCAGGTTTTATACTCTATTTAAACAGTAATTTTCTTCATGTTTTAAAAATCAATTTAAACCTGTTTTGCTAAGAAAAAATGTTATTACCTTATTTACTCCCTGTAAACAGTCCAAGATGGTAAGATTGTATGTGCTGCTCCCAAATGAAGCATCCCTATAGATTTAATACAAATGAATTTAATATACACAGAATTATTTTAAGAACTAGGGCAAAGGCAGAACACAACAGAATACAACAGAATACATTCAAGATATGCAATACCCTTGGAGAACTCTAAATTAAAGTTCAAAGACAACTTTTGAGAAACTTGTTCAGACTGAAGTACTCCCCTACCCAAGATGTAGCTCAGACTAAATGCAGTTAAATATTACAAGCTACTTTGGGTGCATATTTTACATCAGGTAACTACACGCTCTTTACAAAATTATTTATGCTACCCTGGAACAGGAAGGTTTGCATCCCCTCTGGATTGTGTAAAGATAGTAGCAAATAAAGCACAGTTTGCTTAAACCAACATTCAAGTCTTAATTAAGCTACACTAAAAGGGGCAGGCAAATAAGATTAATAGCTTGGAACTAATTTACAGGCTTCCATTTTGATGCCCAATTACAGATGTGATTAAAAGTTATCCTGATATAATTAAAATTACTTGACCTCAGTATACCACATGAAAGTTACAACTTGTCTGTAAAAGATGAAGTAAGACTCACCATCAAACATGCACCACCAAACAAAAGTATTGTGGAAAAATGAAAACGTACTTTTTGATGTTTGCTTCAGACCACTTTGATTTTAACAAAACTCTGCCTGAGCAGATAATTTCCTTATCATTAAGGAAAAAAAAATATTTTACAGCTTTTCTCTTTGCTATCTTATACAGAGTCCTAAGAACTGCAATTTATCAGAATAGTAAAATTTTAGGTTCAGACAGATACATACTTAATCTATAATTGATTCAAAATTTCAATCTTACATTGAAAACTTCGTTTTTTTTATAAAACTTGCTATAAGTAGTATGAAGTTTTTGATATGCTCCTTCAATCTCAAGTACTTTAAGAGTAGAAAATTCTCTCCTATTCTTTAACAGCAGAGTAAGTTTAGCAGATTTGAGCAAGCAGTGTTCATAGAAAATGGTTTTAAGAAAATTAAAAGCTATTATTTTGCTAGTGTCATATTGCAGGCAGGCCAATCTAAAAATGCTTTCCAATTATTACATTATTAAAACACACTTAACTATAATGTTTTGGAATGGGAACTTTGAAGTGTGTATGAATCTTCCATACCCAATTCCAACAGAGAAATTTTAAAAATGAGAGGCCATAAAGTATTTTCACTATATTGAACAAACAGAACATAACAAAACTTAATAAATGAATTTTACAGACAATACATTTTTGACAGATAATGGATTAACATTATTATTTTGAATATCACATGATAGCAGATCATTTTAGCACAAAATTCTTTTAGCAAACAAAAAAGTCTTGCAAGCAAAAAAATTAAGGGCTCTGATGGGAACACATACATAGCAGAAAGGGATTAAAAGCTGCACCAGTTTTCTGGAGGGGCTGACAGAAATAAAATCAACAAATGCAAACCACAAAATTAAACATTTAGAGAAACATGAATAGAAGATATGGTTGTAGGAGACAAGTTCTATTTTGTATGTTGCTTTGTTGTAAAAAGAATATAACTTTTATTTTATCTGTATGTATATAATTACTTCTCTGACTGATAAGGCATCTGATAGTGCAGTACATGAAAACTATGCTGGGGGAAAAAACCCACATAATCCCTAATCCACTAATAAGAAGCACGACAAAGGAGGGAGGGAGGATGGTGAAGCTGACCTAGATGTACAATTCCAGGTGCAGGGTATCCTCAGCTGCAGTGCCCACAGCAGCTGTTAGCAGGCCTGCACACAGATGCTGGCAGCTGCCATGGACTGCCTCCAGCACCCGTGTCTCAAATGCCTCACTGCTCCTGATGGGCACCATTAAAGTAGGTGCTGATCACGTTTCATTACAGTATCCTTGGAGTCTTTTAGGGCCAAATGAATAGCCACCTTACTTTTCAGACAGTGACAGAACTCTATTCACTTTCAAAATGAGAAACAATATGAGTATTTCTAGATGCAGATTGTATGAATCGGAGCTGGCATTACAGAGCTGTGTATCCCACATCTGATTTCACAGTTGTAGCTGACCTCAATACTGCATAATGCTTTCCCTTTCACCAAACCTCTAAACACTGTCAATAACAAAACAATTTGCTTCCCCAGCACTTGCCAATAAAGAAACAAACCCCAGAAGCTATGAAATAAAATCTATCTCAGATATTATTGTCATTATTTAGAGACTGAACATAATAGTATTAAATATATTTGTTTTTTCATCAATACAAAGTATGTTGAGGTAAAAATCTGAAACTCTGCTCCTTAGTAGGCAACTGGTATTCATGACAATTTTAAGTGGTGTTAGCACTGTTTTTTAAATGGAAGTGAGAAGATACAGTATAAGATCTTCCAGAGACTAGAGCGTCACCAAGTGACAGTGAATCAGCCAAAAATAAGACAAAAGTGTCTCAAAGACAGTAGTGCCTTACCCTGCCAAGTTATCTTTAGTTTTTCTATTATAAAAACAAAACAAATTTCCATGAATTTTGTAAGAAGAGCAATCTGATTTTTTCCACCCCTGCCCTGAACTGTATTTGCTGAGGCAGTCTTTAAATGAAATAGCAGCTGAAGACCTAAGCCGATTAGGGCTTTTTGAGGTCACTCAGCTACATGAAAGTAGATCAGTTTCTCAGTGCTCCCTTCATGTAAACCTACCTCAGTACTCCACAAAGAATCTGACAATGCTGCAGCTTCTCCCTATTCAAAATTGTCTTTTTTTTTTTCCAAATAGAGGACACTTCAGGTATCAAATTAACAAACTTGTTAAACAGTCCAGTTGTAACACTTAACTGATCATTGCTCACTGACAAACTCTTAAACTATTCAAACAGACATGACCTATACCACAGAAGTTATATAACATCTGAGTTCCAGGCTGCAAGAACAAATTCAAGTCAGTAAATACTGAACAGCAATGATTAGTATCTCCAAATTACTTCCTTTATAGACCTTAGAACATGAGCAAAGAGGTAAGACATTTGGGTTATGTTTTGAGCAAGAGTTATTTTAGTTGTTTTCAGGACACTAAAGGTGTGCAAAGAGTGCAAACTTGCTCACAGCACCACCTTGTTTCTGCCAAGCAGACACTGCCTAAGGCTACTGCTTCCAGCACAGGTTCGATGGCTTGAGCCTCTGTACTGTGCCCTATCTTGCAACAGAGATGCTCCAAATGTCTTGGAACAGGGGGCAGGGGGAAATGTCCCAAAGGCTTTGAAACACCAGAGAGGATGATTAAATTATTTCTTTCCCATTCCCAACTAATCTAGATTGTCCCATTGCAGACCCTCATCAGATCTACCTGCCCTTCTCCCAGCACCAGCAACTCTTGAGATCCTTGTATATACCAACCTCCACCTGTGAACTCCATACCCAAATAGCCCCTCCCTGTCAGACTTCCCATTTCTCATCTAGCTTCTTATCTTATCACAATCCTTCATTTTATTTCCTCCCTCCTCTTTGTCTGCCCTCCAGTACAGATTACACACCCATCTTCCCCAGCAGGACAAAGTACACTGCAGGTAACAGAATCTGTTCAGGCTCTAATCCAGAGACAAGAGCTGACATAGGGCAAAGCAGATCCAAAAGAAACATAAGTGCTTGCCAGCCCCACACCATGCAAGAAAGAATGCTCAAGAAATCAGGATGTTTAATCATTCTAGCAAAAGCTCCCAACACTATATTCCTTCTAGAGACAGCAAAGCTCAAGAAGAATGTATCCCTCTAACATTGCCAAAGCTTTGCCTTAAAAAACCCAAACAGAGCAAGAAAAGCCCAAACACATACCAGATCCCACCCACACCAGACAAAACCCACCACAAAAACCCCATAACTGTCAAAAGCTTTAGCTTTAGACAATAATTTCTCTCACAGCAACCTAGGGCTTGAAACACTTGGAAAAAGACTGCAAAGAAGTTATCTTGCAGAATATTCTACTCCATAAATTTATTTATGTTTTCTCCTGAAGCTGACAAATGGAATTAAACAATTAATCTTTTGTAATCATTTTGCCAACCCAGACAGCAAAACCTGAGTAGTCCCTTTGCTGGACTTTGCCTTCTTCAATGTTTTTGGGTACTATACTCTTCTCAGGGAAACACAAAAAAGCTCTTTTGAATATAATATAAAATTATCTCCAGAAAATCTTGCTCTGTCTTCTGTTTTTTTGATCCCTCCTTTGATGATTATAGAGTAGCTAACTATTCTAAAATAAAATTTCATTAATTTAAATTCACAAGGATTGCCTATGAATAATCAATTTACACTTAACAGGAAATTGTTTTGTGTCATTAAATTTGTTACTGTGGTTCCAATCAGCCTCACAAGAAACCAGAGACAATTAATTTCATTAGTCCTTACCAGTCAAGCAGAAACAGCATTTTCTTATCATTGCTGCTACTATCAGTATCACTATTATAAGGAATTAGTTGCAAGGCAAGAATCTAGAGCCTTTGATTGGACAAACAGGGTCCTGGAGACTGTTCTGCAAACACACTACTCCTCCCAAATTTTCTGTCTTATCATTTTGGTACCTAACAAGTAAGTTTCTTCACTCTGTCAAAACCTCTCTTCTACACACCTGAATTTTCACTTTGGCAGGGGTGAGAAAAACCTGAAGACAAATCAATTTACTACAATTCCAAACTGTAAATTTCTTTAGTTGGTCAACAAGATGCAGCTATTCAGCCATGGGGCCTGATGAGAAGTATCCATCCTCAGGGTCCTGAGGGAACTGGCTGGTGTTGTAAAGCCACTCTCCATGATATTTGAAAAGTCATGGCAGACAGGCCCAGTCCCCAGTGAGTGGAAAAAGGGAAACATCACTCCTATTTTTAAACAGGGTAGAAAGGGAGAGCCAGAGAACTGCAGGCTGGTGAGCACCACCTCTGTGCCTAGGAAGATCATGAAGCAGATCCTCATGGAAGCAATGCTAAGGCACATCCAAGACATTGTTTAATGTAGATCATGACCCCTGTATCTTATACAGAACTTGGAGACGTTAGAAAACACTGACATGTTTAAAATAACTGATTTTTTATGCATTGTACCAAGTATCTTTTATGATTAGCTGAAAAAAAAATGTGGATACCAGTAGCTCAGTAAACTTCTTGGGTTCTGGAGAGCTATCATTGCTCAGATCAGTGCATAAATTCTCTGTCAATAAAAGCTATCACTGATTTAATACCTTTTCTTTAAATGTAGCTGATGGTTTAAGATTTCATAGTCAAACTGGTCTTGACATAAAAAAGAAAATCTACCACCCCAGCAGTTCATATGCATCTGGCTTCTGTGCAAAGTCTGAGAAGAGACAACCTGATCTTCCTTTGCTGAGTGGCTGAAGAATCAGAGGAATTTGATATAGACAAGGTAGGTCTACATTTACAAATGCATTGGCTGACAGTGAACACTACTTGCAAAATGCTGATTCCCCTAAAAGAGAGGATATTGACCTTCTTGCAGTTCTATTGCCAGTGTTTGCATAAGAATACCATGAGGTATTTTCATTCAAAGAGCATAAGGGTATTTCATAGTCCACACCATGAAATATATTTGGAAGTCTCTCTATTAGATAGGCATGACAGCTAAAAAAACTTAAGATTCAAGCCTCAGTGTGACCTTAGCACAGAGTTTAAAGACAGATTGACAGAAACGATCTATGATTCACTGAAAATATTCTGTAACCCTAATATCAGTACCTGTGCTGTAAAATAGAGAAAATATAACAGCATAAAACCCCCTTCAATCCTGTAAGTTTCACTAGCTAGGGACTAGGTAATTTCAAATATTTGAATTAATCCCAAATAGTAAAACAATGCATTATGAAGAAAATGTTTAAGTGCTAAATCACAAACATGCTAAGAAGTATTTTCAAAACCTGACAGTTTGCTAGACTGAGTCTTACTTAAGACTTGGATCAATCTAAATTATTTATTATTCCCACAAACAGCAAATAATTACACGAAATGTAAAAATTTTTTTTTCTGGAGATGAGTCATTTTCATTCAATACCTGTATCAGACATGAAACACCTTTTTGGGAGGCAATCTAAACCCCATAATTTTTAGCAAATTTTAAAACACAGAAGTAGCCCCATTTCTTGTGTTCACATACCTATATGGAAGATATGGTGGATTAGATCCTGATACAAGCGTCCTGTAAGCTTCTTCTGGTGTTTTCTTCAAGTATATAACCTAAAAGGGATGGAGGAAGAGAGGGGGAAAAAATAATTGAGCTCTGAGCCTAAAAAGGCTGACAGGAACTTCCTCCAGCACACTAAACTCATAAGAATGCCTGTTATCCTCCTTCATGACCAATTCCTGTGACATATACAGATCAGAAAAGACATGCCTACACAAAGAAAAGATTCAGCTATCAACAGAAATCAACAAAACCTTTGTTTTGTGTCAATTCCATACTTTAAAAAAAGAAAATTGGAAATAAAATCACATACTGCTGCAACTGAGAGACTTTAGTGTGGCATGAGTTACTGTAAAATAGCTTACATTTAAAGCCTAAAGTCTTGCTTGTAGACAAAATATCCTTAGAGGGTAGTTCAGAGAACTTCAGGAAAAAAGTGAGTTTCATTTTATCATGGAATTAGGGGCAAATTTGTACCACATGTTCTCCCAATACCGCAGGTTTTATTTGACAGAAGTTCTGGTCCTCCAAAGCTGTGTCTGCTCAAAGACATTCCCACATGACACTTTGAACATAATACTGGTCATGTCTGTCTACACAGCTCATAAAGACTCATACTAAAGAAACCAGGAGGAAGCAGCAAAAAGATATTAAGAACACAAAAGGAAAGAGGAGAGGAAAAGAACCACTGAACAAGCTCCTGAAAAAAATCAAAAGGACCTTGGATATCAAGAGCAATGCAATAATTGAAGGAGGAAGGATAATTAAATGAAGAGGAAAATACTACAGTATGTCTTCAGCACCTAAAAAGTAAAGAATTCCATTAAGAAAAATCAAGGAGACATTTTCTGACTCATCTGTATCAATGAAAAGTCAGCAACCAAAACTTAGCTTCATTTTTAATTTAATATGATCAATCTTCATAGTGCTTTCCTTCTGCAACATGCACAAATAAAAAAGACCCCTAACAACACAAAAATCCCAGTGTGAATAGTTTGGACAAGCTGAAGCTTTTTTTGATATACAAAAAGCAATGTAAAAGTTTAAAAAATTACTTAATAGATATTAACCATTCTCTTGGAGCAGTTTTTTTTTACAAGGTTTTCTTCCCTTTCCCCACTGTCACTACTGTAACTCACTATGTGGCACTGCTACTTGTAAAATCCAGATTCAATAAGTACTGAACTTATTTTTCTCTGAGACTTTCCTTTTTATGTTCTCAGCCTTCTGAGTGATGATGTGGCTGAAATTCCTCACAGTTATGCCATTACATAGGCACATGACATGTAGCAATACTGGCCACATGTACCTGCTGTCAGGAAAACTCATGTCATATTTCCTAAAAAGCTTACAGAACAAAAAGGAAATCAGTATTTTCCAAGTCCACCTTAACACTTATCCACAGTATTTCAAATGCAATTTGGATTTGGGTATTTCCCACCTGCACCTGCCATTTACAAAATTAGAAGTATATAGAACAGATCCCCTCTAGAGCTGCTTAGATTACCAGCAAACAAACCTTTCATGTTTCAGCTAGGGCTGAGATGTCTAAATTAAATTTTTTAATTAGGATAAAACACTCCTGCAAGGAAATAACTGGACATGCCATAGTAGTTTACTATTGCCTGTCTCTGGTTTAGTAACTTTAAGAAGGCTGTGGGAAAATCTTTTCTCCTTCCCAGTCTGAATCTCACTACTGACATGAGAAGCAATTCATCCTAACATGGTCAATTAGAGGTAAGCAATTTGGATTTTCAACATTCAAGAAAATGGTCATGGAGAAACATAGAGGGGATCTGCAAAAGCCATTCCCTATGCTATAAAATAAATGGAGTTAAGGGGTGATGACCAGGTTTCTCTAAAACTCATCCAGAGTTTTCAAAGACAGTTTAGAGACAAATGAAATGACCACCTGTCCACCTCCCTAAAGGAGCACCCCTTGAGAAGCCACTTTACACATAGAAGTCTCTTCAGCAAGGTTAAAGTATCCATGTGATCAAAAATACTTACAGCATATGAACCTATTAAAAACGCTGCATTCGCTCGCTTCCGCTGGTCAAAGCTGGTGTAGTACACAATCTTCTTCCTTGAGAGGCTGAAATACTGGTTAAAAGAAAATAAACAAAACAGCAGATTTACTAAGAATATGCTTTAAGAATACTTTAGCAAAATCAGTTTTCCAAAACTGCAAAACATGTTAGAGAAAATTCTTATCAAGAGGCTCTTAAAATTGAAGGAGCAAAAATTACTGATACACTGAAGAATCTTCTTATATCACCGATAAATAAGAGCACAGGGAAACAGCCACTGTTTCTGGGCAGATCGCTAGGTTAGCTGTACAAAAATATGCTATAAAGTGGAGCTGAACCAAAATCTGCAATATAAAAGTCTGGATTTTTCCCCCCAAGTTTAAATATTTGAAACACTCACTTATGAACACTGATTAAAGACATTGAAATTTTCAAACTAAAACATCATCCTGTATGTTAAACCTTTTTAGCACACAAAACTGTGGAGAAGACAGAAGAAAAAGTCAAGCAATCAACCTTACAGTCATTTTATAAGTCAAACACTTCCATCTATACTTTATAATGGGTGACGGACATATTTAGAAACCTCCAACAGCAAGAATTTACTTAAAAAGGTAAAACAAAAGAAAAAGACTGTATAAGAGAAAAGCCTGAAGAAAAGGCTAGGCAAAGGCAAAACTAGTAACACTCACAATTCTGTTTCTTTATGAAGAAAAGAAGCCTGTGTCAGAACCCTGTGGACAGACCTCCCATTGAAAACAAAATCAACAAGCACCAGAAAAGCACAATAATGGCAAGCTGCAGCAAAACTGTTTAAAGCCAGAGAGAGACAATATTGTCACTTAAAATTGGCAAGTTGAACAATTTACTGCATTAGCAATTTGTAAAATTTCATGAATTGCCAAACTTCCATTATACTCTGCTACACCCCGTTATGTTTTTGCAGATCGATTTTTACAGTACTCCTACAGTTTTGAGGAAGTCATCAACAGATATACTAGATTCTGTTTCTAATTATTTGAAGCATTTTTGTATTTTTAAAATTTGAATGTTATAAAATGCCCTAATACCGGTGCTGTTGCTACCCAACTTCAGGTTTTTAACTCTTGACATTGCTGACACTTGGGAAGGGGAGCTAAGGTAACTGCTGCAGAACAGGGTTTCATTATTAGTGCCAACTGTATTTCACCTCCAGAAACCTGTCCATGTTGAGTCTTCAAGACTTAGCGCAAAAATCTCATCTCAAAAACTTATTGCAAATTTTAGAATATTTAGTTTTAACCACAGAATCAAATTTTCCAAAAAAACACAAATATTTCATCACAGGAGAAAGCTGATGCAGAGGCACCACAGTGAGTTTGTTACTCCCAACCCCACTGAAACTCACAGATCTAACTGCACCTTCCAGTCTGCTCTTACAAGGCACAACTGCCAGAGGTGGAAGGAGTGAGAGCTAATGCAAGTGAGTGTAAATAGGACTAACTCCTGAAATAGCTGCTTGCTGTTGATTGGAAGAGGTTGTATCTTAAGGCCAACAGCAACATCTCTCAGTGTATATGCAAACACACGAAGCACAAGTCGTTACTTAATTAGTGAAGCATTCAATTTTTATTAAAACTTGACAAAATGAATCCCAGTACTTTAAGATTCCTCCTTTCTTCCCCCTCCTCAATTTTTTAATTTTAGTGTTCTCTAACTGCAATTCCACCCATGATGTGTAGGTGGGATAAGATTACA
Source organism: Melospiza georgiana (assembly GCF_028018845.1). Taxonomy (NCBI): domain Eukaryota; kingdom Metazoa; phylum Chordata; class Aves; order Passeriformes; family Passerellidae; genus Melospiza; species Melospiza georgiana. The sequence continues at coordinate 13,075,687 of NC_080438.1, read as the reverse complement.
GTAGTTATGCAACAGTGACAGAACTTCAATTATAACTTATTGACTACTACTTATTTTAAAGCAAAGTTCTTTGCAGCAGTTTACAGTACACCTAAAACACTATTTAAACTGCAAAGCTAGCTAGTGAGAAGTAAGTTCCATGTAGTAAGACCATATTTCTTTTTTATTTTATAGAATGGATTTTTTAATCATATGGGTATATCAAGTCATTCCAATTTTGAGGCACTTTTCTACCCAAAGTAGCCATAATCTGAAGTTTCCAGAATATTTAGATGAAAACAATGGATCAGTTTTATTGCATCATTTTCAATATGTAAGAGTTTAATCCTTGTCATAGGAAATATTTCAATGTGTTTTGAATCCTAACTAAAGCTTTAACACAAAATTGAAAACTGTTTTTAATGCCTTATAGCATAGCAAGCAGCACAGCAGCACAATTTAAGTCTTCAGAAGCCTATAAAACAAATAACTTTATTTGCACACTAGTTACAGAAAAGTAAGTTTTACAGTAGGTGTTTGCTGAAGCAGATGCAATGCATCTGTTAACATTAATGTGCAATTTGTCAAATCAGTGCACTTTCATCAACAAATCTAAGCTGTATGATCTATTAAAAAAACCAAAAAACAAACCAACTGATTTTCTGATCGTATTTGCCACATCTACCCCTCTGGCCAGGTTCAATGATGAGCTTTCACAACAGCTCTGGGAGGAGGTTCCTGTTTTTACAGCTCCAGAGCTCCACCTGAATGGATTGGGGCTCCAGGTCCCTTAGGCACTGCACAGCTCTGAAGAACCAGCAATGTTTCAACAAGGACTTCTTCAATTCTGGTCAGCTAGGGAACAACTACAGTTGCAGATAACATAGTTGCCAACAACATTTTCTTGTTTCCACAGCAAAACAAAGGTGCACACACTATGAAGCACTAAAAATATTCTTTACCAGTGAGAAAATTTTATCAGTTTCACACATCATTCAAAGATAAATTTTAACAGCATAACATAACAGTGTCTATCAAGATACATCCCAGAGGAACAAACTGAAAGACAATCTTGTGAATTAAAGGCAGAGGTTACACAGAAAGTGTAGCAGTTTTTGCTTTAGGTAACAAAACTAATTCATAAGTGTTACAGATTATTTACTTTCACCGTAAGATTACATTTTTTCTTTTAAAAAGTTCCCTGTAGATCTCAAGAGAGATTTACTGGCAGAGAATTGATGACAGGATTAGAAAGTGTTGTGGTGGACAATCACTAGATAGCTGTGTAAAAGCAACATACTATTTGACAGTATTTTATATAATGGATAAGGTTAACACAGTTGCACTGCTCAAGCAAGAAATTACTTCAATGTGTTTAATAAGCCGAGATCTATGCAAATTCTACTTTTATATATATACACAGGTGTACATATGTACTTGTAAATATACATGAATATAAGATTGGCAAATTTAATACAAAACAATTAATTTAAACATGTGCATGCAACCCTGCCTCAAAATCTAGGCTGTCCTACATGAGATGCTTTGCAATTACTATAGTTCCCTGTGTATGCCCAGCAGTTTATTTATAGTAAAACAAAAAAAAAAAAGCCAAATCCCTCTATGATTCAGCAGCAATACAGCTACCATACAAAAAGTAACCCCATAGTTTATAAGCCTGCCAGTACCTTTCCTCTCCTGCCTTTGATCTTCAATAGTTGTATCATTTATATCAGCAACACTCCCTGATTATTTCTGCTCCTTAGTTTATTGAGAATGTGCAAGGCTATGCATAGATAACACAACAGTTTTTTTAAAGCAGTTTTCATTAAATCAGACTTACTTAAAAACAATAAAAAACTTTTCATTCATAAATGAAGCCCAGTTCTTTAGTCAAGTGTTTTCTTCCCTGAACAGAATTCAAATACCAAGTAGGAAGACAGTACAGACAAGTTCTTCCTTGCTGCTGACTTCGATAGTGCCAATCCTCTTCACACCAATCAACAGTTGAAAAATTACAAACACAACAAGGTCAAAAAAGTTTTCCTGTATGGCACAGACAAGACTCTGCCTCAAATTTTCTCAGCAAATGGATATCTGAATAGATTCTTTACCTCTTCAGGACAGAGGTATTTAGTGTTTTAAAAAGAAAATCAGTCAGCACAAAGTTGCAACAGTTTACTTTAAAATGTCAATCTGCCATCAGCACATTTCAAACCTATATCCTTCTTCCTCACTAGTCCCCCACAAAAGGAGAGGGGAAAGCAGAATACTGCCTCATGTTGAACTACTCTTCCAAAAGAAAAAGATATATAGCTGAAAGGTTTGAAAGGGAAGCTTGTGGGGCTTTCCAGCTTTAATGAGATCTTATACTTTTATTTCTCCTGTTTCTATCCATAGAAGTTTTAAAATTAAAGAAGCCTAAGTGTTAAATTTGAGACACCACATCCATACAAACCCCGCATGTTCGCAAATAATTTCTTTTTGTGTCATACTTGGAAGACTCTTTTCTTAAGAAAAGTACACTAAGTGCTTACCCAACCAAGCACCCCAAATCATCTGGGTTAAGCACTAGGATTGTTTCAGGATCCCAAAAGTGCTGCAGTATGGTAATAACCATCCCATGATAATCCGCAGACTCTCACTTCCTATGATCCTATAGTCACAGGGCACCCTTAAGGCAATGGTGTGCAAGCAGCAGCTTCCCAACAGGGCTCTCTCTCTGTCCTTAGTCCAATCTGCACTTCCCATCACTGAAACACTCATCCCAGGCTGCTCACACATCACCTGGTGCCACATGAGAACTACCATACTTTTGCTGCTGTAGGGCAGGTAAGTCACAGGTCACAAACTTGTGAACCCCCTAGTTCAGGCCCCAGAACTCCTCTTGAGGACATGTGTGAAGGACAAACACAAGAAGATGAGGTGTACAGACAGTGACTAATTCTTGCCTGGGGAAGCTGAGCAGCAGCCACTGCAGCCAGGCCTACAGTCCCCAGGAGATGCACTCCTCTGAGGCATGTAAACACACAGCCTACTCACCCACTGCAGATGCTATCTCAATTAGGAGAGTGTGGCACAAATTTAAACTGCTAGAGCAGCAAGGCCAACATTAGCAGTACTGGTGTGCCCCAGGGGTGGTGCCAATCAGCCAGACTGGAGTCCATTCATATGTAAGTTTTTATACCACTCTGGCAGTACTCCAAGCTTTAGCTGTTTGATTCCAGGTATTACTTTCAAGTGGCTGCACTATCAGGTTACCCTTCTCTCTTAGGCACTAGGAGTTTAATTTAACTTATTTGGAATTAGCCTCTGGCAAGCCAGAAGCAACAAACTGCACTTCCTCCCAGTGGAGACCTCTCTTTTCTGGCCCTGAGATATTTAGTAGTTTCTTACTTATTTTCTGGGTCAAACTCCTGTACCTAGGTTCAAGATTGAAGGCATACAGTAATATATGAGACTGTATAACAGTCCCAAACTGATCACAGCCCCAACCAGAATCTGGAAAAGACAGAACTGATCTCTCTGGTTCCCAAGAGCACAGTGGAGTTAGAACAGTAATTTGATTACTGGTTCTTCTCTGGAATAACTGCTTCACAGAGCAAGCACACTCCAGTTTTTAATAACAAAATATAAGGTTACAAACAGCAGAATTAAGGTGAAAAAACAGATTCCTACTGAGTAAGAACCATTGGTCATGTGTTTGAATGGGGCAGTGGCACTGCAAAATGGGATGATAAGGTGTTTATAAGGTGCTGGTGTTATCAAATGGCAAGTCATATTTCCCCAATATGACCACAGGCATTCAAAATTACAAACAGTAGAGATTAACTTCTTATAAGTATCTTTTTAAAGTAAGAAGCAATGTAAATTTTCACTAGAAGCACTTTTTCCAAGAAATTTGCAGCAGCTCTGCAAGCCCTTCAATTTGCAGAACCTCCACTTAAGAAATTCGTGGAATTCAGCATACCCCTGAAAGCAGCAGGTAGCATGAATCAACTTAACTAAAGGTTTCATTTGTGACTCTAGAAATAATGTAATTTTCAATAAAGGACCCTCTTAACAGTGGCCAAAGCAATCACATCTGCTGTCCCATTTCCTTCTGTCAGTAACAGGCCTAATACTTTATATGATAAAAGATTTGAAATCTGTAACATTTAGTGAAGGGTCTCCTCCTTACTTGCCCACAAGTTACATTAATCAGCATTTTGCAATTAAAACATCTGTTTCATTTCTTGCAGTTGACAGATTTTCTATACATGCTGCAAATCAGATCATCACAAGTATTTGGAGAAAGAGAAGTCTGCAGCTGTACAGCTCAGAGGGTCTGGCTGGGATGGAGCTGGGATTTAGGCACAGAAGCTAGTGTGATGCTGTGATATAGATTTGTCACCAAAACTGTGTTGATAGCACACCCATGTTTTATCTGCTGCTCTCACAGTCCCAAGGCCTTTTTCTCACTCTGCCCTGGCCCCTTTTCCACTGAGGCTTACTTTAAACAGTGGGATTTCAGAACCCACGTTTTGTTCCTTGAGTACCTGTTTTTTCAGTTACTCAGGCCAGCACACACACTTCATTAGCTGCAAACTCTAATTTGTGATGACACAATTAGGAGCTTTTGTTATTATTGTCTTAAAAGTGTTGAGGTTATGCAAAAAGATGAACACAGCCTTCAGCCACCTGCCCCACCTCTTAAGCCAAAATGAGGGCATATTATTTTCTTTCAGTCTTCAGAGGGAAAAAAACTAAAAACAAAATATCCTTAAAGCTTAGCAATAACCACCTAGCTAGTGAGCACCTAACAACCACTTTCAAATTGAAATAAAATTACCCATTTTGAAAATACAAAAATATAGGAACATTGTTTTTAAACTAAGCTTACCTTTAATTTCTTATTTAGTTTACAGCAGTATCTGTATAACATTGCCAAATTTAATGGTCCAAAATCTCCATAGAAACTGGAAAAAAAACCACAAAACAGTATTATTTATACAAAAGAGCTAAGCAAATTTCAGCATGCATGTTGCTGATAAATAAAGCTGAAAATCAAGGATACTGAGTAGCCAATACACATGGAAGAACAGATGAGTATTTTATTGATTAATTTGAAAGGACAAGAGTAACAATTAATTTAAACAAATTAGGAGTGCTTCATGTTTTTAGTGCTTATGATATCACTGATCTCCTCCTCCCCACATTCTCTCAAACAACAAAGCCAAGGCCAGTGCAAAAAGAGACAGTCATATCAGTTTGGTCACTCTCTAGGACAAGGAGCCTTTCCGCCACACCAGTGCTATTGCAGTATCATCTACTTCACAATATCAAGTAACAACACAAGTGTTGGTTAAGGTTCAGTGCAGCACAAAACATTATGATGTAATTACAGAAGCTAATTAGCTGGGAAAAAGACCAAGCTGTCCAACTACTAGAACTTAACTTTTAGGTAGGACAGAAGTTAACTAAACCAAGAGAAAACTGAAGCCTCAGGAAAGCAGTGTTTAACTTCATAACTCATCATCTTCTCTAAGATAAATCTGCCAAATAAGGTCAACAGTTATTTTTAAAACAAAACCCTCTGTACAGTTTTTCATAGAGATGAAATAAAAATGTTCTAAGGACAAGTATGAGTTAAGACAAACAAGAAGTTAAAACTGGAGCTCTAACAACACTAGAGTGAATGTAGCTACCAGGAAAGTCATATAGAAGGCTTCCTAATGTCTCCTCCCATACAGCTGCACTAACACATGAATCAAACACCCCCACCATCCTCTCTTACTCCATCAACTTTAGAGCATTCTTTCACTTAAATATAAGATGGAAGAGTAAAACTTATGATAATAAATTATTTTCAAAAAATTGTTTTAAGGTATTGTGGAAAAATATGGAATTGGATAGTTACTATAACACAGAATACTTTAAAAAATTGAGAGCAAAGTATCTGAAAGCTACAACTGAATACACAGTTCATCTAAAGAACTGGAGAAGTACAGCCATGCTTTATAAGATTTATCACAATTCATTTGCTAGAAGTACATCAATATGAAGTAATATATCCACTTCTACTTTTCCACATGATTAAATTTGAACAGCAGTGTAGAAAAAGTACATGAAAATCAATTTAGAAATTTATCCACAAGACAAATTACTATTTTGGTGGGTATAAGGACAAAATACATTTGGGTCTGTCCAGGAAGTAATTGTCTCTCTACAAAATGAAGCCATTGAGGTTCTCTCAGCCCCGAAATTAAAGATGTTACAATCTTTGACTATTTCTCCCTCACTGATTACCATTAAGAATCCTGGGCTTCTCTAAACACAGTGGAGAAGGGGGTAGAAGCATCTTTGTTTAAAACACTGGTACTATCCCTGTTTGTCTATGCTGCAGAAACAAAATATTTCTCAGAATACAAACACAATGAAAGGAAAGGCACTTTCAGTCCCTCCTGCATCAGCATTACCACCCATACACAAAACCACTGTCAATTCCCAAATTATTTCCCTACTACCATAGAAGCAGTATAAACCAGCTCTTGCCTTTGCTGATAAAACATTGTGGATGAAATGTGAGGCAGATAGCTAAAATAATGCATGTAACATAACCTATCTCCATTTTATACCTCTAAATTGAAGTTAATTATCCTTTCTTTGATGGGGCTAAGTGAAATAAATGCTTTACAAATCTTCAAATCAAAAGAGTTCTTTGGAAGATAATACAAGGCTCTGTACTGAAGTCAATGAACTCTGATCTACAGAATCTTTCTTCAATTTACATCTCTAGGCCTAAATACAGTTCCTGACATGTTTAAGCAGAAGGATTTAATCCTATGCACCCTCATTACTTTTTCTACAAAAGGCCATTTCTATACTTGAATTAGTGACACTTGATCCTGCTTCACCCAAAGGATTTTCATCTCAAGACCAGAATTTTAAGTAAATGTAAGTGGAACATGGGAAATGGGCAGGGTATAGAGAATGGGGATGAAATGACACACCAGTCACCAGCTGAATAAAGAATTTCATTTGGCAAAAACTGAAGATCAACATAAGAAAAGGCAAATAGTCACTGATAACAATTCATCCAATATTATTTTACTTCCATCTCTTTTACATCTTGATGTTATAACAAAGCATTGAAAAACAGTAAAAGAAATTGGAATGTCTCTGAAGCTTAAGGTAGTTAAGAGAAACAATTACTTACAACAGAGGTGGAAACCAGAGGAGCAGAAGGCAGGTATGGTATTAATTACATTTAATTATATTTTGTTTTAATCAAGTACCTAGATGATATCTTAAGTTATTCCCCCCCCATCCCATTGGGACTTGTTATCCTAATGCTTCTCAAACTAAATAGTGAAACCCCAGAATATCCTAGCTGAACATTTAAATACTCTACTTCAAAAATACTATCATGATGTCACCTGGAAGCAGTAGCAGAAGTTTCTGGTATCTGTTTTCTCCTTAAACTCCTGGAACCATTTCTTCCTACCTGCAATTTGTTGCAGTATTATATCTGAGGTATTTGTTGTACTGTATCATAGAAATGGTCATCCCCCAAGAAAGGCCAGCCCATTGCTCTACTCTGTCACACAAACAGCTACTGTAAATTCTTCCAGGGAATTTAATGGTGCAGGAAATGCAGCCCACAAGTCGTTTCCAACTGCAGTTCCGTGGGATGCCACAGGAAGGTGCCAGGATTCAGTTCAAGCCTGAACCAGCACTTCTGAAAGCAAACACCACTTTTTGCTAAGCATTTGAATATCTCTGACCCTTGTGCTGGAGAGAAATGCTAAACAGATTTCCCATCCTCAATGATTAGATGGTGCCATTCACTGAAGGAATATTACAGCCCAGCAGATTTTGAACTGAATTGATAACCTCCATAGACTCACAGAGTATGCTGAGGTCCCTTGCTGTGGTGTTGCTCTCTGGCCTCCCATTCCCCAGTCTGCCCCACATCCAGGGCTGTCCCATTCCAGGTGCACAATCTGGCACCTGCCCGTGCTGGATTTCATACAGTTGGTGATTGTCCATCTCCCTGATTTGCTGAGGTCCATATTAACCTCCATCAATCTACCAGGCCAGGATATCATCTTTCAAAAATAAAATGTATTACTTATACTTGACTGCCAGATGCCTGATACCTTTCCCCTACAGAGCAGTACTCTTTTATACTGCCACTCACTTCCAATCATGGCATGATGTCTCTTGTTTGCCACTTTATTCAGTCATTGGTTTAGTAACTTGAAAACAGAGGCACCATTTAATAATTGCAATCATTTTCTAGAGTACATATCCCAGAACTGGAGCACAAAGTAAAAGTATACTCATTAAAGTACGAATTTTGCCTTCTTGAAGGCTTACAATCACAAAGCCACTTTCCTGCCAAAACAAGAGGCCCCCAAGCTTGCAATTACTTAAGTAAAAAGATAAAACCCAAGAACCTGATGAAATAAAAATACAGCTTCTTAACTCCAAAACTTGGCTAATTTTTCAGCATTTTACAAATGTCCAGCTTTTATTAAAATTAAGAGACTATTTCTCTTATTGTGATTCAGTCTTGTCTTGCTCCTCCCTCCCTCTTTCCTACACAGGAACATTGAGCTTATGACCCTCCAAGGGCCCTACTGCATCTGTTGTGAGCCTGGCCATTTAACAGCACAGGCCCAGGTGCTGCAGAAGTGGCCACCTGACTGTTCAGCTACTCCCTTCAAATCATAAACTGAACACTTCTCACATGCAAAAAATGCTCTGCATGAGAGGATCAGCCTGCACATTCATTACAACCTAACTGCTGCCTGGGAAATCTCACCTATTCAGGCTTTTTTCTCCAACTCCAGTTTCCTGAAGTGTGTTTCTCCTCCCCACTTCTTAAGCACATGAAAAAAGGTGAGCACTGTTTTTGTCCTCTCATCCACTGGTTCCAGTAACACGTGGATTGTTAGGAGCTTCCTTAATTGGGCCAAGACAAAATTCCTAATGCTTAATGCTGCTTAGGGATTGTGTGCTTCTGAACAGACCAAGGGTGGTGATACAGCAAAAACAACCCTGGAAATAGCTGAAGGCAGGAACAGTGCAGAGGCCCTGGATTATGCAAAAACCCCCAGATATTAAGTGCTTTTCATCTTGCAAGTTCCAAATCTTCCTCAAGATCCTGATTCTTCAAAATCCAACAACTCACAGATCTAAGTAATAGATAATTAAAATAATTATTCCAGATGCACAATTTTTTAATCCAGTGCTCCTTGATATCAAAACCAAATTAACAATGAAGAGGATCTCCCATAAAAAAGTTGCCCTGTAGAACTTCAGGGTCATATCAGAAGCCTAGTCCCTTTGGGAAAAAAGTCATCTTGGCAGAGGCCAGGATGTACATAAGGGATTTCCTAGACAAGCTACATTCCCATCCAATATAAAACTGGAGCTTAGAAAGCTGCTGTTTTATTCTGGCACCCTTTTACTGCAAACAAAAGAAAAACCTCCTCAGTACTACCAGCAAATGCTTTTATCTTATACTTATGAAAAAGCAAAGACAGATATGGTAAAGTAATTATAAAATTAAGCTGGGAAATTTCCTTGTTTTAATTTTGGACTTAATCTTGCTAAGTTTTCTTGGTCATCCAATAGTCAAGGTCAAGTTTTCAAAATTACTGATGTGAATGGCTTTCTGTGTGAAGTGACAGCTCTGATTATTGTAACAAGGCTAAGTTTTTCTTTCTCCTTTCCAATGATTTAAGCCACAGAAACATGGAGAAGTTCAGTTTTCCTATGCAAGTACTGTTACTGGAGAGCCACAAAAATGCAGCATTTAAGCAAAGCCAAAGCAGATAGGCTAACCCTTACTCTTGTCACAGGAAACACAAGCTGTTTCTTTGCACATACACAAGCAGTAGAAGAAACAGTACTCAGTTAATGTTGCTGTAGCTAAGCACTTGAGAGTCTTGCTCTATTGCTACATAAGTGAAGTAGCTCTCTTGAGGACTGCTGTGAAATGGGCAAGTAACATCCCATACCCTGAAAGAATGTTTCAATGTAAAGCATGATTTACAGCGACTATCATATTTACTACTTCTATTGCTGCTTACACCATGTCAGAGATTAGAGATGCAAAAGCTGTTTATACAAGAGAGCCAAAGGCAGAACAAATGACTGAATAAAACCATTATAAATCATCAGTATGAGATTCCTGTTTCACAGTATTTAAATTCTGACTTTGTTTGAGAAAACTATTCAGAAATAAAAAGGACATTAAAAGTTGCTTTGATAAAACTATGTGAAAGCCAAGTTAACCAGTCAAGTGTAGTATTCTCAACCCAGATCTGTTTACTGGAAGGTGAAACGTGAAAGATGCTATTCTTAGAGAATAAAAAGCTTCTTACCAGTGCCTAACTCATTAACTGAGGTCTTGCCAAGGCAAAGTTTGTCTATTTGCCAAATGACAATCTTCATCAAGATGGATTGTTTCTCATTAACTCTATTTTTCTGAAGCGATAGTTACCTGTATTACACTATCCTGAAAGACTGTGTTCCCTTATAAAGTCTGCACTACTTCTTACCAGGAAAAAGCTCAGAAAGTTTCAGAAAGACTGAGAAAATCTTACAGAAACAGAATCATCAAAGAAGATATTTCAGAATTGTATCATTCCATTCAGGTTTCTTCTTAATTGAGGCATTTGTATATAATTTCTCTGGCATAATAGGGTCAAGGTTGAATTGCAGCACATTTAACTAAAATAGTGACAGTTCTAGTAGCAAGTTCCTAGTCTGCTAGCATTTAAGATAGGCTTAAATGCTTTTAAGAACATCTTTATTATCTTTTTAGTGTGAATGTTTAAGTTAGACAGTATTATCAAGTCATTAGAACAGTTGAAAACTTCAAGTGAGAACTGAAGTCTAAAGTGCTGACGATTACATAACCCCACTTTGTGTATAATGTGGTGATAAATCATGTGACAAGGTACAGGAGCAAGACAACCCCAAACTTCCCAAACCATCAGATCTAGCACTACAGCTCTTTGTTTAATAAATGGGGTATAGTACTAACATAAAAATTACTTCCTTATGTCTCTCCAAGAGCAGGGGAAAAAAAGGGAAGCAAGATAGTGAGTTTTTAAGTACTATGTGATCCAGTAACAGGCTCCTCCAACCCTACATATTCATGAGGTTTTCAGATCAGATACTGCTTCAGCAAAGCAAACTGACACCTCTGTAAAGTCAGCCAAATAAAATTCTCTAACAAGCTAACAGAATAAGAGCCCAAAGAAGAGCAATTTAAACAGAGAGAGAGCTGAAAGAAAAGCAGTTTACTTCCAAGTACAATTAAGTATCTTTATCTTGTCATTAACATGATGCATCTAAGCAAAGTTAAATCAATAAACAATTGTATTAATGTAATTACTTACACACCTCACAGGTGCTGAGGGTTTCATGCCTAAGCAGACATTTCCTATCCCCCTCCTGAGAGCTTTCTGAACAAGTCATTTGATTGAAAAGGATAAGTGGCTGTGGAATTCTGACCACAAGAACCACCCAAGGAGGCCATTTCCACGAAGATTCTGCAAACCACTGTTCTGAGCTACAGAATTTCGAAACTCACTTCCAAATATTTACTTTGCTATCATGCAACAAATACTTCTAATCACTTTCTCACAAAGAAGACTGCCTTTTTGAGGAAGTGAGGAGACCATCTGATCAGTTGTATTAAAGTTACACTCCACTACTACTTGCAGACAAGCCCTGTCAGGCCCTCTGCATTGTGTGCAGCCTGGGAAACACAAGGGACTGATGTCAAGCTTGTTGATAACATGAGGGAAGCTACAGTAAAAGCAGCACCTCCCCAAGAGCTGAGCCTTGCATTCTATTCCTCAGCTTACCTCTAGCCCTCCAGATTCAGAAAGGCATTAAAAATATACATAACATGGTAACCCTACCAACACTTGCTTTTACTTCCCTGAGATCACAAATATCCTTAGATATGAGAGGGCAAAAAAAAGAAAAAAATTAAGATCAGGCATTACCAAATATTGCAGACACTGATAGGTATGGGTGCTGCAATACAAATACCAGGGAAAAGTTTGGCAATGATATGTAAAAGGTTATTACACAATTCCTTGGTACCACCTGGTAACTGTCACTTATTTTCATATCACATTTCAGCATTTTATGAGCACAAAAGGGAGAATATCTTTATGGTATCAGATACAGGACAACAACTTTAAAATGGGCCAAACAGATTAGGAACCATCAATTCAAAACATACACCAGGAGTTATGTGTTCAAAGTCTTTAGTTGTGCCCTAGTAGATAAAGGAAACTTTGCCTCCTTTCATTACCCAGTAATTGTATCTGGTATCAGGTTACACCTTCATAGGTCCTTAACACTGACTTAAGGAATATACCTACAGAATTTCCTTTACATATTAAAGAAAATTACTTTCTCCTCCACACCTTCTCAAATTTCTCAGTACTTTTTTTTTTTAAATATGACACTTTTAAACTAATTAAACTAATGCCTCAGTTACAGGCCTTGGTTAGTACAGCCATCTGTAACTAACAGTACAGAACTAATCCCCCTTCTTACCCACAACATCAAATGCCACCCAAGAGTCCTTCACACTTCCTAAAAGCACACTAAGAAATAAAACATAATACTGAAGTCTGGAAGAGATACAAGTTTCCCTTCTTAATGCAAATGTAACACTTTCATACCACACAAATTGCTCAGGACCTTCCCCAATTGAGTTCTGCTTTCAATATTAGGTCAACCTTCCCTTGGGATAATCCAAAGGTCCCTTCCAATCAAAATTCCTTAATGATCATTAAAGAACTCACTCCCAGCCCAAGCAGCCCATTACAAAAGTCAGTTTTCAGAATAAACCATTGGGAACTCCAGTAGAAGACACACAGCTTAAAGATAAGAAAACGTCTAGAAAAGATACCCTGAAACAACAAGCTGTGCAAAGAAAATAAGCTAAAAACCAAGGAATATTGGTTTACATCTTCACAGAAGCAGTGCTGGTCACTGGAGAAAGGAGGGAAGAAAGGTTGATGCTCATAATTGCTTCAAATCATTTGGAAAGCAAGTTATGTGTAAAATAGGAACACACTTTTTGTTTCACTTCTGCTGCAGCCAAGTCCGTGTCAAGCAGGTAGGGATATACCATCACACAGGAAACAGTTGGTCTGGAAATGCAGTCCAAAGCACCAACTTTTTGGCCACAGCACAGAGTGATTACTTTATTTGTTTGGTGTTTTTTGTGTCCTTAAATAGTATTCAAAACTATAATCAGTTTTATTTTTTACCTTCTAGATGAAGTCAGTGTGTTACAAACATGAACCTTTTACTACATAGAAAATATTTTTTTCTGCTGTTCTAAAGATACAAAAGCCATCAAGAAGTGCTATCTCAAAATCCTCTAATAAAACCAGTTATAAAAGAAGTTGCAGATGCTCTTCAAGAGCACATCTAAACATTGCATTCTTATGGTTCTGTAAACTTCATACTCTCTATACAGGAAACTACAGGAAATATAAAACAAACTACTGTTTATCTATTCCTGCCAAATAAGTCTTCTACTTAAGACACTATTCAATAAAGTGTGATTAGTCCAAATAGACCTGCATGTTTTAAACAAATCTTACAAGGCTCACATATCCTTCTGTGAGCTCAGCCACGACTTAAGCCATTTAACTGGCCTTGCAGTTATTTTTATGGGTCTTTTTTTAAGCATCACCTTGTTAAACTGGTTTGAGCTAATAAATAAATAAATACATTTGGACTAAATTCATTCTCATATTCTATGCAAGTAACCCAACGGGGCAAAAATATTCTATAGAATATATCAAAGTGTGTTGGGGAGACTCTCAGGTGATCACTTTGAATATGCAAACCACAACACTTACTTTTCATAGACTAGCTCCTCATCGGTACAGAAGTAGTGGGTATTTACGGTACTTTTCGGTTTAGTGCGTAAAGTAGCGAAGTACAGCCGATCTGAAAGACAGATAAGAGGCTCAGCGTCGGTCAACGAAGGCAGCCGGCCGCCGCCTCGGGGCACGCCTGTCACCGCGGGGCGGAAGAGGCTCCGCCGCTCCTTTTTCTGCTGCGTGAGCGGCGGCGGGAGCGCCCGGAGCGCTCTGCCCGCGGGCCCTGCCCTGCCGGGAGCCCCTCGGCAGCGGCTCCGGCCCCGCGAGCAGCGCGCAGCAACAGGTGCCGGCCCCGCGCCTCGCCCGGAGCGCAGGGGAAGCGGCGCCGGGGCGCCCGCGGCAGCCGGGGCGGGCAGCCCGCGAAACCCGCCGGGCAAAGGGGCCGGGGCCGAGCCGGGCAGGCTGCAGAGCCGGGGGAAGGCGGTAGAGAAGCCAGCGAGTTTCCTCGCAGGGGGAGGCTCCGGGACCCCGCGGGCAAGGGATGGGGCGGCTCCCGCCCCGCTCTCACCTTTCACGAACTCCGAGGCTCCCAAAAGCACTTCGGAGGCGGCTGCCGCCGGCTCCATCTTAAAGAGGGCCCGGAATAGCGAGGCGCGGGGCGGCTCCGAGCTCATGGCGCTCTGGAGCAGCGCCGGCGGGGCCGGGGCGCGCTCGGAGGGACGCGACCCACCGGCCAGAGGGGCCGCCCGCGAGGGCCCAGGGTGCTGCGAACGCAGCGGCCGCAGCCCGCATAGGAGCGGGAGCGGAGCCGAGAAGAGCCCCGGGACACGACGGGCAAGCGCCCGCACAGACTCCAGCTCCACCCCGCCCCCAGCCAGGAGACGCCCCCGGATAAAGCGGCAGCGGGCGGTTACCAGGCGACCGGCGGCGCTCTGGCAACCGCGTTACGGAGCCTTTGTGTCGCCCGGCCCAGGGCTGACGCTGAGAGTGACCGGCCCCCCGCGCTCCCCCCGCTCCCCGGCCCGGCTGCGCTCCTGCTCCGGCAGGCAGCGGCCCTGAGCCTGGCACCGCCCCGCCCTCCGCCCCGCCTGCCCGGGCAGCGCCGCCGCGCCCCGCTGCTCTGGGGCTGCTTTTCCCCGCCCGGGGCCGGCCCGTGGCAGAGCGCCCCACGGGCACCGGGCGGGTGTCGCGTACAGCTTGCGGGGAGCGGGGCTGAGCCGGAGCGCTGCCTCAGCAGCGCGGGCGGGCTCCGGACAGGGCCAGGCGGAGCGGCGGGGCCGCCTCAGGCGCAGGGGAGCCGGCTGAGAGCCCATGGCGCTACCTGGGACACCCTTTGTCGTGACAGACAGGTCGGTTGACTAATCAGAGGCTGCTCTGTTACTCCTGCAGCCAATGAGCTGGCGGCGCCCCGGGGAGCGCCCCGCCCCAGGCCCCCCGCAGTCGCCGCTTCCCGCCCGGGCGGTGCCGGGAGCCGCTTGCGGGCCGCGGGGGAAGCCGCGCACGGCTGAGGCGCGGAGCTCTCTTGAGGCGCAGGTTCGAGCTCTGCGCGCGTTCTTCCGCCTCTGCCCTTTAGAAGGAATTGTAGGTGCCAAACAGGGCAGACTGTCCGTCTCAGTTTTACAACTAAAGCAAAGGTTGCAACGAAGATGTTCCTCGAGGAGATAAAAAAGGGGGTTAAAAAAAGTCACTCTTCCCCCGAACAAGCAAAAAAATCCACTCCTTTAAAATATGTTGTAATAAAAGCCATATGCAGCCCTGAGGTTCACATTTGCATCACTAGCTTTCCCTAACACTATAAATAACCTACCGTAACCACCAGTGCATACAGTTAATCCTGGTGTGTCTGCTAATGATGCTAAACATGAGTATGAAACGCTTCTGACTCCTCAGTTTTTAATCTAGTGTCATAAGCACTGGATAATCTTTAAAGCTTTACAAATATGGTGAAGGACTACCGAAGACACTGCAGCTGTTTTGGTTTTGCTTAATTTTTGTGTTGAATCTAATGCTTTGTACCTGTGTTCTTACACTGCTTTTTTTCAACTTTTTTGGAAAAGCTCCAAAACTAATGTGCTAAATTTGACCCTGTTTGCGCCTGATTCTGAAACCTGAGAAAAGCTCATTTTCAGTTGTACTATTTCATACAAGATGTTCACAAGAATGAGACTGCAGTCTTATGTAGCAGCAAATTAAATAAAGGTTGTTGGAGGGTTGTACCTTTTCATGGAAACGAGTGTTTATTTTAATTTAGATTGTTCTTTACAACTTTCACTTGTGTGTAACTCTTAACAAAATCAAGTATTTCACTAGTGTTTTTTTTTATTTACAAGCCATTTTCTGAGGGCTACTGTATCCTGTGTAAGAGACGAGGTATTAAGGTATATTGTCCAGAACTGCATTTTTTAATGCCCTTTTTTACTCAGACTTTCACTACAGTTCAGTGTAACACATTTCTAAGTCAGTGCTGTACTCTGCTTAAGGGGAGTTTGAATGAGCATACTTGAAATAACTTTAGCAACACTCTTGGGCAACAGAAGAAGAGATAGAGCAGTCTACAGCCTACTATCCAGTGTCCAGAATCTATAGAAACAGTTTGTGATAAAGCCTAAGATATGTAAACCCATCCAGCTAAACTGGTGAATCTAGGAGGTAAATATTACTAGATGCTGAAGCCCAGCTGTCACATTCTTGTATACTGCTTATATGTCTTCTGCAAAGTGAAAATTTCATTTTTCATTGTAGAAAAGTTCTCATTTGTGGCAATTAGCTGCAGCCTTTGTAAGCATGAGAAATAAACACTTCTTTTCTTCCCTGTAAAAATATGTGCAAAATAACCTCTGTGCTTTTTCAATTCCAGTAGTGTGTCATAGCTATTAGTATGATTATTTCACGAATTTCACTTTGTAAAATGCTAGCTTTAAGAATATTTTAAACTAGTACAACTTAGTTATTCTAATTAATACTATGTACTCGTTTTAACATTTGAGATCAAATACAAGGCTGCAGTGACATCTTGTGGCATTTTTTTGTAAAGAAGCATTTTTTGTGCATTTTAGCACTATATCCTTTTTTATCACAGATGTTTAAAAATATATATTTTAGATACCGTGTTTAAAATCCTGTGTTGCATTAACTGTAATTTCAACAGAACATTTAGAGGTGGTGATGATTCTGTTTAGACTCCAAAATATTATCAAATGACATAGATAACCTCTCAAATAAACAATCACATACATATTATTTTGTTTAAAATATAACTTTTTGGTAATGTATTTTCAGTAAAGAATCCTAAGACATTTTTATAACTACCAAGGGATAAAAAATCCACTTTTAAAAAATAAGCAAATAACCCCTTTTGGTTCCAAAGTACAGTGAATTATGGCTGGAGCTTAAGTCCTATCTTTGTATTTTCTTTGCTAAGACAAAATGATTAAGGCTGTTGGTTATTTTATGCCTTTTCTTCCTTCATAAGTAGGCCTTACCTAAATTAAATTAATGTATGTGCCAACAAGGACACATTTTTTAAAAAAAAAAAGAAATCTTGGTGCTTCTCATGAGTATGCAAACTGTGAGCTTACTTCAGACATCTTAACACTAAAAATTTTGGTCAATAATCTGAGAATAAACACATCACAAGTCTGCTTTCTGTATTTTATTTTACAATGGAGCAAATTAAATGGAACATTATCATTAAAAGCTTGTTCTATTAATTCTTTCACTGATACAGAAGAAATCAAAACAACTCACTTGCTCCAACAAAGAGCCCAATACTAAGGTTTGGCTGAGTTGACAGTTCATTTCACATTTCAAAAGTAAGGTTAATGACTGTGAGTCTTCACAACTCTAGCTGATACTGCACAGAACAGAAATAATGGAAATTTGCATTTCTGGAAAGATCATAGACCTGTTTGTATACTACTTAGCACTACAACACAATAATTAAAAACTACTTTTCACTATTACAACAAAATTAAGCAGACTTTACATTGCCATGTTAAGATTCTGCCTTTTAAATCTTACAAAAGTACTAGGAAGACTTCACTGAACAGAAATCAAATCCTTTAATACTGATAGACCAAGGCAAAAGATTCGTTCATTCCCCCAAAGACTCACACCCTGCTGTAAAGAACTTGTCATATTTTCACTGTTTTTTCAGCTAACTTATTACAAAACATGACAGAATTATATACCATTTGTGCAGATGCTATTTGTGTACCAGGTATTAGCTGTGACTGGTTGCCCACAGCTACCTTTGAACTGATTCGAAGAATCAATTAAAAGCTGATGCAGATGAAACTAAATCTGCTTTGGATGCCAAATCTGATTCTGTGACCCAGGAAAATCACTGTCTTTTATTCTCTCTGCCATACACATAAAAAAATAAAAAATCCCAATCCTCCTGGAACTTCATTGGAAAAGGTTTGCCCTATGTCAATAGAAGGTTTCCAGAATTACAGAGTCCCAATCCAACAAAAGCCATTAACAGCAGCTCTATTTCTTGCTAGAAATAATGTCAGGGAATTCAGAGACTGATAATAGTCCATCCCTGTCAAATATCACTGTACCTTAAAGTACTTTTTTTCATAATGCTTTACCCCTGTATTGTACATTTTAACTCTGTTGTCATAGCCACCAAAAACAGAGGAAAAAGGGAACTAAAAAGTAAATACTCATTGAAAGAGTAGCTAAAAAAACAGTAGACCTGTAAAATTACAAAATGTACACTGTAATAAATGTTGAACACCCTGCTCTTACTAGGAACTGTAAATAAGAAAATTTTAACTAATTGAGGATTTTCCTGGGTTCGTGTTTGTAACAATGTATATGCAAAATATCAAAATAAAACTAAGTACTAAGGGAATATTAATAAGTAACATTCCATCCTCTTCTTCTGGCTGCTTATATAAGTTTCATATTTCATGTATTCATGTTTCTTATATTTCCAACCTCTAGGATTTACCTTTCAGCTGCTTGCAATGTTTCAGCAACTCCAGGCAAATCAATAATAGAAAAAAAAGCCACATCAGAGATCATTTTCCATTAACTGAGCAGGAGTAGATATTGTAGGCAATGGTTTAAGGACTATCTGAGATTAAGGTGAGGTACTCTTCTGGCTTTCATAGCAGCTTCAAGAACATCTCAGAACACCAAGTAGCTTATATACAAACTTCAGGAGGGTTTGTACAGGAGGCCAGAAGCCTGGCCAGCAGCTCACTGTAGCTCTTCTACAGCTTCACTGGAAACTGGGTAGGAGCAGCTGAGGAGTAGGAAGGCAAGGAAGCATCTCAAAATATAACTGTCACAAATATGCCTAGACCTCATTTCACTGGATAGGTATATTTAAGGTAAAAAAAAATCCAAATGTTAATATCTGAAGAATAGAAGTGCATTTTTGTCTGCATGTTTCTGAAGAACTGACCTAATTCATTAGAGTAGCTTTTCAGGTTTTAAGGAAAGAGGATGATTTTATCACAGCTAAGCATGATTATATATTCTTTAATTTTTCTCAAAACTTATCTTTGTGAATTAGTTAGAAAGGAAAGAAAATACATAAAAAGCTTACTGGAGACAAAATCAGAGGCTACAAAGAGGGATGGCCAAGATGCAGTAATTACACCTTCTTCTCTCCTTGAACTCAGTATAATTCACTGAGTATTGTTTAACATTTAACACCTTAAATTCATTGGCTTACATCTTATTTTTGTGATTGGCATAATTAGGAAAACCAAACTGAGAAATCATGATATTAGAATATTTTAAGGGCATGCCATCATAAATATTAACGAGTTTATTTACACAGTAGGATCTCTGTAACAAATGCTCTGCTCGGTGCCACATTCCAGAATAGCCACTGTTAGTGTCCTTTTCTAAATTTCTTATGTCAACAGGCTTCACAAACACTCCTGAAGGCTTTCCAGTATGCTTGGCTACCAGAAAATTCATGGCAATATCATCACAGTTTTGAGTTTCATCTATTAAGGCGTGAACTGCTTCTGGCTGCTGTTGAAAGTCTTCCAAATAGCCGCTGTGAAAAAATGCTGCACCGATGAGCACCATGGAGTACTGATCTCCATTGCCAAAGCCAGGGCTCTGCAGCTCAAAGCTGCCATAACTGTAGACACCTGAAGGAGTGGAAATGTGCTTTCTAGGAACAAATCCCACTATGTGCTCTGGAAATTGCTGAAAGAGAAAAAGAAATTCAACACATTTCACAGTGTGGGGTTCACTTAAGTGCGCTCGTAAGAGAGATTTATGGATTTTTTAAATGAAAGGAGGACAACATTATTGCCAGGAAAGAATTAAATTGTTGGCATATGGTCCCTTTGATCTGCATAAATGTTGCAATTAAATACAGTTCCACAAAACTGATAGTCTGCCTCATTCCACATCACATAGTGCCAACAAAACGTCTACCCACAATTGGCAGCTGTGTATTTGGCACAGAAATTAACTCTACAGACAATTTATCGTGTTTTACAAAATAAAACACACAGAGTACTACGCATTTAAATAAAGTCAGCAGTTAGCAACTTCATGGTTTTGTAAAATAAGAGCTAAAATTTTAAAGTCACAGATATTACTAAAAACCAAATTTTAGAAACTTTGCAATTTCTATTCTACACTTCAAACTTCCTAAAATCTAACTTGAAAGCTAGAAAAACAATGGTAAAACAGTATGATACAGTATTGCTCTAACTAAAACCATTAATCTCAAGTGCAGCTCAAAAATACTGCCTGCCAAGATGCAAAACATTACCTGCCAAACGGAAAAGGCAAAAGCAAGGTCATGAGCACTGACTAGTGTGTCATCATCCATCATTAAAACAGCTGAAGGGAGGAAAATGAGAGAAAAACATTTAATTGATCAAAAGATTAAATACATGAGCACAGTATGCAGCACAATATTTGACAAATGAAATATAAAATTTCTACAACTATTAAGCTGAATTGCAATTCCTTGAAAGTAGATTGGTAAAACATAATTAGATTTCAAAGCTAAAGCAAGGTTACATCTTTGTGGCAACTGGAAGCAAACCTAAGTTCTAGATTATTTGCCAGGCTGTTACAAAACTCAGCAACCTTTGATCATCTGTAGTACAGCTGGAGAAATACATGTTAGAAAACTTGGGAGTGTTTGGCAAAGCAACTTAAAATTCTACTAATCTTGTGTAAAGATAGAAGTAGAATAGAGATAGATAGTTTTCTGTAGCATATACACTACTTAAGCAAGTTAAATTGCCCAGGCAAGATTCAGTATTAATAACTACAGAAGGAAGACTCTTTGCCTTAAGTTTTAGACAAAAGACTACCAGGAAGTGGAAAAGGAAGGATATTCTTAGATCTGAACTGCAGATGCATTAAAACTTTTAAAGTTTGCAGTTAGCACAGATCTTACTACAATAAGTAAAACACTTGGGAAGTTGAAGTTTCCAGTGTCTTCCTAGAAATCATGTGTTTGGACTAGCAGGCATGATAGGAAGGGGGCAATAAATACAATTACCTTTACTAATCATGAGTAAGGTCAGGTCTGTAATGCAACATATTGGGGTTTTTTCCACTTGAAACAAACAGGATTTATTGTTGTACACGTCCTAGAAAGAGCTTAGGAAGAATATTTAGATGAATACCCAGGAGACTGGAGAAGGTACTCTTAAATAAAAGGGTGTGTCATTTGAGATAGAAAGCCAGACAGCTGGGGAGGAAGTTTCTCAGAAGAGCAGAACATGCTTGAGAATTTAGTCTTAAGAGGAATGGACTAAATCAAGTCTTTACCAGATGACTTAAGTCCAGATTATGCAGACACTCAACAAATAATACGCATTTTGAATTTCAGTTTATGGTACAGAAGGCAGCGTAGCTGAACTACCTATGTCTGCCTCACAAAGAAATGGAGAACTGTTGCAAAAGACCTTGAAATGCATTTGATATTCCTCTTTTCTTTCCTTTACTCTTCACTGACAGCCTGGTGGTGGTGTGCACCTGATGTCATAACACAGGGTTCTTCTATACTACCCACATTCTATGAAGTGGTCCACAAGATCCATTGATTTATTACACATTAGAACAAAACTATCTCTCTTTTAATTCAGATTTCAAGCATGAAAATAATATTAGTAATAGTGTTATGAACTGCTGATTACCTTTTGTTTCCAGGTCAGGGAAATTCTGCAGTCTGTTTCTCATACGATTTACAGTTTGAACTTTAAAGACAACAGGGACAGGATGAGGCCCCAAGGAATTCCACATTTCCTCTGGTGTCTTCTCACCAATGTTGTTCCACACCACAATTACTTTATGTAGGTGGGGGATTGCTTGATAATGATTTAAAAGCTTTAGCAGTAAGTCAGTTCTATTGTATGTCTGCATAATAAGAGTGAATGAATCCAGGGCAGGCTGAGTCTGGGTTTTGGGTTCCCTTCTCGAGTTGGGCAATTTGTCATCTTTGATAGTGGGAAGCAAAGCTGTTAAAGCACCTGCCACAAGGAGCAGGACGATGATCACCACAGAGGTGAAGCGCAGCAGGCGGATTCCCATAACTCTTCCTGGAAGCTTACACAAGTGAAACCACCTTGAAAACAAGCAACAGGAAAGGAAGTCATTAAACCCATGTACAGTTTTCTCTCTTGATCAAAACTCCCAAAATATTAAGTACATTTTCATTTAAATAAGTAAATAAGGAGAACTTTGGCTCTTTTGCAAATTACTTTCAGCTGTCAAGACAGGTGTTTCTGGTACCCAGTTTCTGTGTTTTACTTGCTTTTCACTCTTCTTGGTTAAGTTTGAATTTCATTGTTTTGTGAAATAAATCTAGAGTAGCTCTTTAGAGTGTTCATTATTTCTTATTTTCTCAGTACTAAATTTTTGATTGAACATTTACATACCTCACCAAGTCTATCCAGCTGAAAGTAGAAAGCAAATTGGTACAGAGATTCAATTTTCAGCATTGCAGGAGCTCTACCTTAACTGGGAAGCAAAAAGGAGAGAAGGTGCCTTCTCAAAACTCTGGCAGGAAGGAGGAAATAAAATGCTCACTTTTTCTCAAGCACCACACAGAAGAAACATTTTTTATAACTGATTTGCTGGACATTTTGTCAATAGTTTGTATACCTGCTTGGTAATGGTAATCAGTACAGAAAATGTGATGCTGATCACACTAAGGTTATAACACACAGCTGGAGCAAAAAAACATGCCAGATGGAGTAATACAGGAATGAACAACCTCAGCAACAGCTGAACTGATACATCTAGGACTTGTGAGAAATAGGCAATGCCAGATGCAAGGTCTTACCTATCAGCTAACTGTGAGTGTAGATGTAGTTTAAGGCAGAGGTTTCTGGATCCTTGTGATCTTAGAACTAAACAGAAGCTCTTAAAAAGCAGCTTCTAGAAAGACAGCCCCTAAAATGTTCTTCACCCAGTGATAGGATATCCTGAGTTGGAAGGGACTCATGAGGATCACTGAAGTCCAGCTCCTCGCTCTGCACAGGAAAGGCCCCAAAATTCCACCATGTGCCTGAAGGCATTGTCCAAACCCATCAGGCTTGGTGCTGTGATGATTTCCCTGTTCCAGTGCCCAACAACCCTCTGGCTAAGATAGCCAGATATTTCCTACTACACAGCCTAAACCCGCTGCCACAGCTTCATGCCATTCCCTTGAGTCCTGTCACTGGTCACCAGAGCCATGAGATCAATGCTTTGCCCCTCCACTTCCCCTAGTTCAGAAGCTGTAAGCAGCTGGGAGGCCTCACAGACCCTTCTCCTCCAGGCTGAACAGAGCAAGGGACCTCAGCCACTCCTCAGACAGTTTCTCCTCAAGGCCCTTCACCATCTTTGTAGCTCTTCTTTGGACACTCTCTAACAGCTTTATATCCTTCTTTTACTGTGTTCTTATAAAACTGCACAGAACAACCATGAGGTGAGGCTGCATCAGCGCACAGCAGGACAATCCCTCCCTTCCTGGCTGGCTGTGCTGTCCCTGGTGCCCCAGGACAGGGATGTCCCTCCTGGCTGCCAGGGCACTGCTGGCTCTTGCCATTGACCAGGCCTCCCATGTCCATTTCCATGGCACTGCTCTCCAGCCTCTCATTCCCCAGTCTGTCTGCCTAGGTGCAGATCTTGGCACTTGTCTTTGTTGCACTTCCTACAGTTCTCCTTTTCTCCTTCTTTACTTGAAACACTGGTATAAACTGAATAGAAGATGAACATTCTAAGCTTGCTACTAACTCATCCATACATATTACTTTAATACCATTACTCATGTATACATATTATTCATGTTACTCTGTGAGTAATTTCTAGGTTTCCAGCAGGGAATTCTGATCAAAGTCAGTCATCAGGACAGCCAAACAAGTGCAATTTTTGAGAGAGTATCTGTGTGTATCTTTTCTTTTTTCCACAGAATTTTGAATAATTTCTTTCCAAAGTGGAAATAACCTGCTTCAAAATATGAATGTCAATTATTTTAGTATAAAACACCTCACAACTTACCTCATTGTTGTCAGTAGGATTGTTTTCCCAGCTTGTTTTTACAGGGCAGATGTTTGTGATCTTCGAATCTGCTGGAAATTAAAGGGACTCTATAACTAGAGATCAACAGTTATCCACATGCTACCCAGCATTCTTTTACAAGCAAAAGGTCCTCCAATTATTGACTGATAGATGCATTCAAGGCAATTATCCCATTCCTTTTCCTAATGCTCAGTTGAATAATTATCTCTGCCTTTCAATGAACATTCCTGAAAGAAGTCATTACACCAGATGGTTAAAAAGAAAAGAACAGTCTGTTTCTCTGCTTGTAAAATTGCTGCTCTGTGCCACTGCAATGTCTGTGTGTTCCATCCCTAAGTTCAGCTGTGGAGACACAAGTAGTTCTTCAGAACCTGACAGGTGTTCCTGTGCTCACCAGGCACCACTAAAAATATTTGGCTACCACAGCCAGGCAAATAAATTTTTATCTCAATAATATTTTATTTTCTGGGTCATCCCCTTCACATTCTCACTAAAATTACCAGCTGTGTCAGAGGTTTAAGACACAGCATTTTGCTCTTCCCATGAGGTTTGGCAGCTTGGAAAATATAAGTGCAAGCACATAAAAGAAGCATATACAGGACTCAGGACAGCTATATAGGAAAGCTGTGCTCCTAGGTTGTTGGAGAGATCTTTGTTCTTTTCAAACTCACCAAACAAGCAAAGAATCATTAATTTTAATTTGAGAATGGTACTATGAAAGCTTAGAGCACAAGAATTTGTTGAATAACTGAACCTCTATGAAATTCCATAAGAGTAATTTGTTAGGGCTATATAAGTTTGCTTCTTAAAACTACAGATTCGTTATTTGTGTGTACACCAATCTGAATATGTCCACATATACAGGTCTCCCCAAATCTGAGATCAAATCTTACTATTACTTTGTGACAAGAGGTCACTGAAACTATTTCCAGAAGCTACTGCTTGTTCTAGTTGCTTCGTTTCATAGGGAACAATCATGCCTGACTTCTAAAAATTATTAGCAGCAGTGGCAACACAGCATTTACAAGGTCCACTACATTCCCATCAAATGTGCTTTTGAAGAAGTGAACCTCAGATCCTCTTTCAGCAGTTTGCAACCTAGTTGCAACACTTACCAATGCTATTGTAATGATTAATTCAACTTTAAAGCGTACTTAAAATGCGAATATAAATACTGCTTGCTGTTTATGAGACTTTGATTGCCATACCTTCTAGTGCTTACAATAGGTGTAGTGATAGGCAATAATGATATTTTTATATATTCTCAAAATAAAGGTCTATTTGGTGTTTTAAAATTAGCATCGCGGCACCTTCCAACAAGCAAATGCAGATAAGTTTTGCCAATTAAGCTATGAAATTTCAGTGCCAGATTGACGTCTTTTTAAAAATCATACAATACTACCTGCAGAGAACACAAAATTGACGAAAATAAAATCCCTACATGAACGACCACTATTTTAATCCTCGTTTCAAGAAAAACAATTCTCGAACGGGATCCCCTCCCTTGGCGGGCAACACGTCTTGACAGCACCCCGCAGTAGTTGGGTGCAGCCAGGCAGCAGCACCGCCCGGCACCGCACGCCCCGCTCGTCGCCCCTCGCCCACAGCTTCGCTCACGTTCCGCAGGCGCCGCTATCGCCGCTTCCTCCGGCCGGGCTGTGCTTCCCAGGGGTCACCGGCAGCACGGCAGGGCAGGGCGGAGGGGGCACCGGCCCAGCCCCGCCGCTCAGCCCCGCACAAGCCGCTCCGGTGACTCAGGGGCGGCCGTGCGGGACCGCGGCAGCGCTACGGCGGCGCCGCCGTGCCCGCTTCCTGCGGTGCGTCCCTGCGCTTCCTCCCGGCAGGCTCCGGGTTGTAGTCCAGGGTCTGAGCGGGCGGAGCGCCCCGGCGGCTCTGGCCGTCACACGGCGAGCGCGCTGCTCCGCCGCCCCCGCCCCGTGCCGAGCACTGCCACAACAGCTGCACCGGGAGCAGCCGGCATCGCAAGCGGGACGCGGAAGCGGAGGAGAGTTCACGTTTGGGGGGTGCTGTGTTTCATTAGCGGGCGCCGCAGCCCCGAGCCCGGGCAGCTCCCGCAGCCCCGGCCCGGCCCCCGGCGCGCCCCCTCAGCCCCGGTGCCCGGCGGCGCAGGCGCGGTGGCGGCCGGAAGCGGCTTGTGGGCCGGCCGGGCAACGCTCCCGCCCCGCCTGCCCGTCCAGCCGGCCCGGCGCGCCGCGGCCCCGCCGCCGGAAAGATGCTGCCCCTCTCCATCAAAGACGATGAGTACAAGCCGCCCAGGCTCAACCTGCTCAGGAAGGTGTCGGGCTGGTTCAGGTGAGTAGCCCAGAGCTCGGCCAGGCCGAGCGCTGCCGGCGCCGCGGCCGAGTCCCCGTGGAGGGGCTCTGCTGGCTGGTGCCGAGGCGCCCGGGCCGCCCGGCGAGCGGCTCCGGCCTCCTGGCGCTGTTGCGGCGGGCGGCCGGTGACCCGCGGTGTGCTCCGTGCGCAGGTCTATCCTGGCGGACAAGACTTCCCGCAACCTCTTCTCCTTCCTCTGCCTCAACCTCTCCTTCGCCTTCGTGGAGCTGCTCTACGGCATCTGGAGTAACAGGTAACCGGGGCGGGGGCGCGGCGGGGCGAGCGCGGCTGCAGCGCGCAGGAAGCGGCGCGTCCCGCCCGGCCAGTGCCACGTCTGCTCTCGGCGGGGCCCGGCCTCCTGGCCCGCCGTCCGGAGGGGCCGCTCGGCAGAGCCTCGGGGGCCGCTGCAGAGCTTCCCCCGACCGGGACCGCTCCCGTGGGCAGCGACCGGCGCCCCGTCCCCTCTGCCGGGTCCCGGCGACGCGGCGGAGGCGCTCCGGCGGGGTGCGTGGTGCGGAGGAATGGTGTTTGGAGTTGCTGTTATGCTCGGTGCTTCCTTCGCTCAGGAGGAAGCTTGGCCTTGGCCCGATTTACGGGACTCGGGGGCTGTAGCTGCTGTTGGCACAGAGATCCTCTTTGGGGAATGTGGCTTCATCTGTAGTTGGATACCTGGATATCGCTGCCTCAAACATCTTTGTCTCGAGGGAGAAGCAGGATTTGACACATCCTTGTATAGCTCAGTGGTACTTTACATAGCACAAAAAGGGAAAGAGGGAAAAAAATGGAAGAGACTTGATTAAACTGCTACTGAAAAATCTGTAGCGAAATACAAGA
This sequence comes from Melospiza georgiana, assembly GCF_028018845.1. NCBI lineage: Eukaryota > Metazoa > Chordata > Aves > Passeriformes > Passerellidae > Melospiza > Melospiza georgiana. The sequence goes on along the minus strand of NC_080438.1, from coordinate 13,048,169 downwards.
AATGCAGAATAACTTCAGTACTGGTGTGCAGTACAAAGGTAGAGAACAGGCAATGGTGGTAGTATTGCTGTCATGCTTCATTGGTGATAGAGTAGTTGTTTTATGATGATATTTCTGTTAATAGTTCAGTTCAGAATGAACTGGCATGGAAATGTCAAGCAGTGTCCTCCTTACCGAAAGCTGTAATATGAACGTAAATTACTGGAACTCTTAAAAGTCCTGATTGAATGCAGTGGTGTGGATTTGGAAATGGTTGCATCCTAATATTTGCAAAGTTGCTCTGAATCTCTCAAATGACACTCTAAAATCCTCAACTTTGATTACAGTAATTGCTACTGTGGCACCAGAGAGCATGCAGCGCTGTCATGGGCACAGTCTATCCTTGGCAGCACCCAGACCATTTTCAATGTGTTTCGTTTTGGCTTTGATGTTGATTCACTTTGCAGTTGTTTGAGGATTATTGAGTGCATAGTCTGTCCATTTGAGTATGGATTTTTTTTCTAATAGCTCAGCAGATGTAAATATTTTTCTTAGGTGCTCTGATATAAAGAGCTTTTTGTTCATGTAACTTTGTTCTGATGTCTGTCTTTTAAACATAGCATTTTGTTTTGGTAGTGTGACCTTGAAAAGTCCTGTGTATGAGGTAACTAAACTGAGAAACTTTAATGACACTCACAGAACTTTGTCACTGAAGAATATGGTGTACTGGAATTCAGAAGACACTTATTTTTGTTCGTGCTTTAGATTAAGAATTAGGATTTACTGCGTAGCCATTAAATTATTCTTTTCTTAAGAATCTAAATGATTGTTTTTACTTCAAGTCACTAGTTTTGGGTATCTCTAAGTCCAGATTTTGTCCTAGAGCAAAACAGGGTCTTAGCAAGTACTTCTTTAGTAGAGAAGGGTAGCAGGGAATATCATGAGGGATGTCTTCAGTCAAAGCAGACAGGTCATGCCTTGAAAAAGTGAGCACATAACAAGCAAACAAGGAGCCCTATAGGGAGAACCATTTTGTCATTTTGAAGACACAGTGCCATTGCTGCTCACATGAGAAATTCTCCTGAGCTTCTTTTTGCCAAATAGATTGTTTTCTGAACTCAGAAAAGAGTGTTGTCCACATGCTTCTTGATCTCTGTCAGGCTTGGTGATGTGATTACTTCCCTGGGGAGCCTGTTCCAGTGCTCAGCCCCCTCTGGGTGAAACCCTTTTTCCTAGTGTCTAATCTAAACCTCCCCCCCAGTCAGCTCCATGCCGTTCCCTGGAGTTCTGTCACTGGTCAGTCACGAGTTTGCTGGCTGAGAGCTTGTTTGCTTGTTTAAGGATGAAATTTGCTACATGTGCACATTTGTTTAATTTGATGTTAAACTAAATCAGCTGTGGAAGTGACTTTTTTTAGACACGGTGTGTTTGAGTACAGGGTTTCTAGTAGCTTATATTCTGGATGGTGTGTGTGGTTCTACAGGAGTTCAAGCATGCTTCCCATGTTGCTGGTGCTTCACTGTATTGGTGGTCATTGACTGGATCATTTGATCACTTTAGTAATCACTTTGCACTCATTTTTTCTAAGGTCTTATTACTTTGCAGGTCACTTTAAAAAAGCCTCAGCTGAAGTGAGATTGGTCTCTTACCAGGCTTCCTGCCATTTGTGCAGCTCAATGACTTGTAGCTGTACCTATGATACAGAGCTGGTTGTGCTGTGAGGTGAATGGCATTGCAGATGCAGTCTGCTGACCCCTGCTGATAAATCCACGTGCCTCTGGCCACCTGGAATTGTTAGCTTAGGTCTTGAAAGCAGCACAGCTGTATTGGTGTTGCACTTAAGGTAAGTCATGCCTTAGTGAGATTTGCAGGTGTGAGCACAGTGCCATGGTAACTTGCTGCATTATTTCTGGTTCTATAACTTACATGGCATTTTGTTACAGTAGCAGTCCTTATACAATTCTCTTTCCCAGAAGGGTCCATAGAAAAAAAAGAACAAAAAAAACCACCAAAACCCAATCACCTCAGAAAACAGCTCTCGCTGCTTAGCAATGCTTATTCCTTCCATTTCACAATCAGTACAACTTAGGGTTACTGTCACTAATTACCTTCTGCCTGAATATTTGATGTACTTTGTGGTGGGTTTTTTTCCTCACTGGATCTTCCTAACTGCTCAGAACCAAGTCTAAGATGAGCTGTTTCCATAAAGATGTTCCCTGATTTTGGGGAGGAGGAAGATGTCACCAAAACTGTTCAAGAATTCGATGGCAAATTCCATTTTGCTGCTTCATAGGCATCCAGCCTATAGGCCTTGTTTTGAAGTTTGTTCAGAGCAGCTTCACCTCTCCTGCTTTGGTGACTACAGCACCTGAGGATAATATACCATGCCCTCATCCCTCTGCCTTAAATGTTACAGTTGTGTGTATGTATAACTCTATATGTGTCCATAAAGTATAAATATAAATATATAGAGCAAGACACTTGGTCTTTCCTCTACTTCAAACCCTCTTGTTGAGTGTTTCATCTGAAACACTTAATCTTAATCTTGTAATTGTTTTCAGTAAGGCTGAAATAGTTTAGCTTTGTAATGTGAAGTGTTTGAAACTTTGTGTTTGACTTCAATGTATGTGTCTACCCTTTAGAACTTGTTAAACCAGTAATTGCTTCTTGTGCTTCAGTTTCCAAGAACTGAGTTGTACATGTAATTATTCTTAGATAACCAAAGAACTGGGAAAGTGGAACTTTTGGGATTGTTGATTAACAATTGCTCAACAGTACCTCTCTATCAAATGTCTTTTTAAATATGAAGCCTTGTTTTTTGGTTTCAATGCACACAGTTCCCTGCAGACTTACAGAACCTGTTCATGAGTAATTTGATAAACTTTGGCAGTGCTTGTGTGTGGTGTTAACCCCAGTTTACCTATAGCCTACCAGCTGATACAAGTTCTACTGACTGGCTAACTCATGAACTAATTTAAGTAGCTTTGAACCTCTTAGCATGCTGGTTCACTTTAACTGTGTTTCTCAATCAAGGTTGACAAACAGTTGTGCATTGGTCTTTGAAGTAAGACATTTAAGATGTGGTCTTTCACCCTCTAATTCTTTTAGCCTCTAGATCTGAGAGGTGTGTACCTCCTAGTCAATGCCTTGCCACTGCTAAGGCAAAGATTTAAAGCTGAATTATGTAGATGAGAGATGTGGCTGTGGGTACATCTACTCCAGGGATTTTGGTTTGTGTCTGTGGAAGCCACCTTTCACTATCACCAAAATCATAGCTAGGAGGATTTTTTTGCCAAGCACTTTTCCAGAGTGCCTTCTCTAAAGCTGACAGAAGCAGTTTTGGCATCATATTTGTGTGATGAAGCATGGATTTCTCCTCTGTGCCAGCAAAACCATGCCTGAAGCTTAGAAGCACAGCATATTCTGCTAGTGTGTAAAAGATTATTGTCTGTAGGGTTTTTTCATACTCAACATGCAGCATATGGAACATAACCATTTTTTCCTGTTCTCTTTCAGTTTAGGTCTGATATCAGATTCTTTTCATATGTTTTTTGACTGTACTGCTCTCTTGGCTGGATTAGCAGCTTCAGTTATTTCAAAATGGAGGTCAAACGATGCTTTCTCATATGGGTAAGAAACTTCAGGCTGTTACCTTAATGTATTATAGTAAATGCTTAGGCAGTTATTTTTCACTTACAAACATAAGCTTTTTGCTGAACATGGAAAAACTATGTTGAAAGTGAGGGTTTTTTTAAGGTGAGCTATGTAAACATCTGAGTTAATAGAAATAATAAAAATATGAAGGCATTGCTTTTGGGGAGAAGGTTTAGCACTTCCAAGATCTCTCTGATCATGCTAGTGGAAACAAGTTAGAGAGCAGAGAGTGGCCCTGCATTGCCATGTATTAATGACACCAGTGAAGAACAAGCAGCCACATCCTGGGTTTGTCCTCACAGTGCAGTGAGGAGCATTACAGGCATTCCCAGACTGCTGGTGTCCCACTCTTCCTTTGGAACAGAAAGCCACAACTGAAAGGAGCCAAGTCTCAGATGCTGCATTGCAGATTATAAGCCATGACTCTTCTAAGCAGCAGGATTTGGGAGCTGTGACTGCCATTTACACAGATCCTCAAGGCTGAGGTGTGTCATCCCATACTGCCCTTGGTGGATTTATCTGCTGCAGCTGGCCTTTAGCAGGCACTGAACACAGCAGCTGTGCCCTATAAAACAATACTGGTGGTACCATGTTATTAATTGGTAATACTGATTAACAGCAAATTACTTCTAACATGGGCATTCCCTATAGCATTATTGGCCTGTCAGCATTTAGCTTCAGCTGCCTTGCTTAAGTGTGACTCATATAGTTCGAAACTTAAAGCACAGTTTAATTTAGGTGGAAGCTCCAGTGTGCATAGAAATCAATTTAGAGAGACTCATACCATGAACTAATTGCAGTGAAAGCACGTTCTGTATTAATTACTGCTGAGCATTTTAACAGCTGGTGTTCCCTTTATCAGAGAACAGCCACACTTTATTAAGCCTCGTGTTTGCTACATTGAAATTACTTCTTATTCTAATCTGGCAGTTTGTTATTGTCAACATTTGATGTTTGAAATAATTAATTTCTACTTAAAACTTTTACTGAAAATCCACCTTCTAGAGGGGAAGCAAATTAATACATGTGTGTTTGATATTGAACATAATTTAACACCAGAAAACTGTGATTAGGTTTCATGTGCTTATCTTAGTTTGTGGCTTCTAAATTACATTTATATCATAACTTTGAGTAGACATAATCTTAAATGGAAAGATTTTGACATACTGAAAGATTTCTTTCATCTAGATCAGAGAATGGCCAATCTGGATCAGGCAGTTTCTGTCAAAGCACAGCATGGTCAGTTTTACATACTAATCTGTAATTTATATGCCATCTTCCATTTAGCAAATTTGTGTAATCTAACTGTTTGAGAACTAGAAGATTGCACTCCAATCTCTTAAGTTCTAATTTTCAGCATTTGAATGAAAGTGGTAATATCTGCTATTACTTTTTCTTGTCTCTTGCAGTTATGTTCGAGCAGAAGTGCTTGCTGGTTTTGTAAATGGCTTATTCCTCATCTTTACAGCATTCTTCATTTTTTCTGAAGGTGTTGAGGTATGGGATGAAATCAAATACGCTATTACATTCTATATTTAATATGGATTAATATTTCTGGTTTTAATAGGAATAAATTATTGAAATTAATGAATTGAAAATTTCAATTATGTTCCTAATTGGTTAGAAATCTGATTTGAACAGAGAATAGGGCCATCTGAAATTGCTGTTTAATGACAGAGAAACTCAGCTTTTTCAGTTTCTGTACTAGCTTCTTAAATGGTGTATTTTATTTATGTAAAGATTCTATGAGGTGGAGCCTGTCTTTTTTTTTTATATTAGGTCTATAATGTCTCATTGAGAAAAATATTCCAGGGGAAGTAGGGTAAAAAATAATTTTAAGAAATCAATCTAGATTTGAGAATTTCTAAAAAATGTCATAATTTGTTCTGAATCTTCAATTCATTCCCCTTGTTGCCTCACCTCTCTAAGGAGAAAGGAAGAAATGGCATTCTAGACTCTTAGAAGTCTTATAGGTGACTTGAGCAATCTACATACTGCAACAAACCTGAATGTATTCAGATGGTGTTGAGCCACATCCCACAGCATAACCACATCTTATGATAAAACTGAGCTAGACTCTCAGAATATGCTACTGTACTTCACAGCTTTAATAATAGAACTTTATTTTCAGACACTGAGAGTCGGTCTGTGTATCATCCCAAAAACTGGAAGTCCTGAGAAATTATAAGTTATGTCTATATATATGTTATGTATGAGAATGCTCCTGTACCTAAGTGATTTTGTGGTGCCTTTTAATAATGTAAAGGGATTGTAAAACTCTACATTTGCTTTTTGGTTTGTTTCATTTGTTTTTCAGAGAGCCCTTGAGCCTCCCGATGTGCATCATGAGAGACTTCTTCCTGTTTCTATACTAGGATTCATTGTAAATCTGATAGGAATATTTGTTTTTCAGCATGGAGGTCATGGGCATTCACACAGCTCTGGTAGGATGTAACTTCAGTGCTGTTTCCTTTCTTGGCAGCCTCTGTTCCAGGGCCTTATTATGCCCCAGTGAGAGCCCCAGTATTACATTTGATGTCTTCTTAATGGCAATCCTAGCCAAGTGTGTGTGTCACCTATTGCTGTGTTGACTTTGGTGTTTTATTATTACCAGCCCTGGCATGCCACTGTTGTACTTCTCATGTTAATATCCGTTAACTGGAACTCCTAGGAGTCCAGAAACTGCTTTCTGGGGTTGGTGCACTCTCCTACACTTCATTGAAAGAGATTTGCTCAGCATCTTTTTGGACAAATTTAAGCTGGGCTTCTGCAAGGTTCTAGCTAGAAAATTTAGAAACAGTATTTGAACCAAATTTTAAGCATGAGATGATTCTGCTTCAGATGTTTCTCAGCTTAGTGTCTTTTGAATTGAAATGCAGAATTGATTTGCCTAAATACACATGATAAATACACTGAAGTTTTTTTCTGCAAAGACTGTAGGCCTCTCTTTGAGCTTAAAATTTAAACTTACATAGACTGATTGAACATTTGAATTTACATAGACTGCTTAAAGACCAAAGACCATAGTCTTTGGTCCTCAAGCATTTATCTAAACTTGAATTTTTAATCTGCAAATGACAACCAATTTCTGCTTTCTTAAAACAACTGTTTTTAAAGTGCTTATATCTAATGAAGTGTACATTTTTCAAATTGTACTAGAAGTCTAGCACAACCAGTCTCAGAATAAAAGCACTTGACTTCTCAAACCTGGTATATTTTATGTGTATATATATATATATATATATATATATATATATATATATATATATATTTTATGTATCTCTATGATATGTCTGCACAGCAGAGCCATTGATGACAAGCACCTTGTGTTAAGTTTCTTATTTAAAGCCATACCTTAAGATTCTTCTTTTAGATGAATAGGTTTTGAGTACCTAAGAAACAAACATAAGAGTACTTTTACTCATCATTTATGTATTCATAAATGCACTCTGATGGTGATATTTGTTTATAGGACATGAGCACAGCCATTCTCTGTTTAATGGTGGTCTCAGCCATGGGCACAATCACAGAGATCATGGACACAGCCATGAACATAAACATTCCCATGGACACACTCATGGTCATGGCCATGGACACTCTCATGGTCAGGATTATTGTCATGGTAAGTACTGAGTCATTCTGACTCAAGCTAAATCTGCAATTAATAACTTACTGAAAAATAAAAGGAGTGTGTTGTCAGCCTGTTGTGATCATACATGGAAGTAGCTTCATTAAATGTCTTCATTAAATGCTCTGCCACCATCATGATTTGTGCCTCATTTTGTGTTTCACTTGCAGTAATTTCAACGTTAGTTTTTACAGATTTTGCTTTGCCTCTGGTTTTTGAGTGTGTGCTGTAATGTTGTGTGTTGGCAAAAGATGGAACAGCTGTATGCTATTGCAATAGAGGGAAATTAGTTATCAGGTGCCCTGTTTCAATTTTTCATTAAAATCAATTGACAAAGTTGAGCTGGTTTGCTACTGTTCTCCATTTGTATAGTTTTACAGCACAAGGTATTAGAAAAAACGAACCAGTGAACTTGTGGTTTTTTAGTTGTACTTGGTTTGTGATCTCAAATAAGACTTTCCCCATTTTGTATAGTTGTAATCTGTTTTAAGATGGTTATAGAAAAGATACTTGTTATGTTAGCTGTGCTGAAATCTTTTCTATGAAGGCAAACAATCTGAGAAGAGACATTCATGTTAAATATGGTCAGTAGCCTTCACTATGGGAGAAGAGCTTGTGTGGGTAGCACCTGTTTGAAACAGTGCAAATGAAAGCCTTGTGATGCTGGGTTGCCAGTCCTTCCTGCCTAAGCAATAAAATTAGATCTGACGTGACTCAAAATGTGCACATTCAGAGCAAGGAATAGTGTGGGAACTGGCAGACAGGAGGTGACAAAGCGTATAAAAATATTTACTTGTCTCTTCCTTGCTGTTCCTAGAAAATTGGCATTTGTCTTCCAGTAGGTCTCCTGGAATTTGGTTGGAAAGCAGGAGCTCCCTGCTTCTGCCTCTTCCTTGCCTTCCACGTGGCCCCCACCCTTGCAGAGCAGTGAATGTAGCTGTCTTGTGCAGTTTGATATTCAAATCAGCTGTTGTGTAAATTCTTGTATATCTTCACTAGCAGTCTTTTCTTATCCTTTAACAAGTTTTTCTTAAAATGTCTTTCAGAATAATGCTACAGAGGCATTAATCTGCTTGGATGAGAAGATTTTTTACTTACTTGTTCCTTCTCCAAGTCTTATCTTTGTTTTTTTACATTAGGTATAAATGCTTGCTTAAGTGAAGTATTTCTGGTTAGCAAATTCATTTGAACCTACTCTTCTCACTTCAGTTCATGGCTTGTGTTCTTGAGGGGTCTTATTTTGCTATATACTAGGAAGGTCTTACCTCTCAATTTGTTTTAATTAGGAATAAATGTAGATAATTAATTTTTGTATATACTTATGTAGAAATCCATTGTGTAAGGGGATATTGTATTTTAAAAAATGCATATTAAGACTTTTAACTTAATTGCTGCATTAAAAAATAATAGCTTGAATAAAAGCTGGTCATTGGGAGCAGCCTGTCTGTCCAAGACATTTCTGAAAGGGAGAGTGTAACAGAAGGGCCACTAGAGAGAGCCTTTGTCTTGGTTAATGTGTCAATAATTGCCTTCACAGATGACCATTCCCTTGAAGTAATGGCTGGATCCAGCAAACAGATTTTACAAGGTATGATGAGAATAAGTATGATGTTTTATTGGTTTTATCAAAGTCTGCCTGCCTGGGTCTGTCACACCTCTGTTTTAGAGGGTTCTTCTGGATAGATGCCATTTAATGAAGTTCCATTTCCCCTCTAAACAGCTCTGCTGTATCCTCTGCATGACTAGGTGTTGAGACATTGACAGAAGTCTAAATGTGATGCACTGTCAACACAGTTTAAAAGAGACATCTCAAAAGCTGGGATTCAGCTTCTGTTATTGATGCTGAAAAGCTAGAAAAGAGTGGTTAAAAGCAGAAACCCAAGGAGCCTAATTATAATATATGTTCTGTAACATGAAGATGCAGATTGATGTAGTTGTTAAAGAGTACCTGAGCTTAAAACTTGCATTTCATCAAACTCTTAGAGTTGGTTTAGAGCAGATGGTAATGCATCTCAGTTTCTTGAAGTAGTATTGGACTTCCTGATCTCTTGAGCATTAGTTATGGACAATTTAGATGTTGGTTTTGAGCTTTGGTTGGCTGTTTGTTGGTTTTACTTAGCTTTTTTTTTAATGTTCAGAAGTTAAAGGGAGACAATTGTTAGATGTAGGACGTAGTAATTATTTGGCATACCCAAATGTCTGTAGGGTTTTCTCTTACTGGATGATCTTCTGGCTTGTTTGTAGTCCTTGAGAAGGAGCATTTACAAGTTCTTCCAGAATTTACAGTACACTGTATTATGTATACTCAGTATTTCAGTTGAAGATATTTCAAAGTCAGTCTTTTTGTGAAACACTCATTTTAACTGAAGCACATTAAAAAGACCTGATTTTATTCAATACTGAGGGAAAAGCCCCACCAAGTAATGCAAAGACTGTCACTATCAACACAGTCACTCACAAGCAATCACATCCCACCAGCAGATCAGTGCCTAGGGAAGTCTGAGCAGCAGAAAGACAACAGTAGTGTCATTGGGGAGCATGGTGTTGGATGGTATGAAATGTCCCTCTGGTCCCTTTGGATCAGCTGCCTGGCTGTGTGCCCCCCAGCATCCTGCCCACCCCTGCCTTCCTGATGTGGGATCATGAGAAACAGAAGGCCCTGATGCAGGCTGCTGTGGAGAAACCAGCTCTGTCCCAGCCAGAGCCAGTACAAATGGAGAAATCCCCAAAGAGCTGGTTTGTAGTGGTGTGTTGTTCTTAGAAGAGGGGATTACCTGTCTGGAGAACTGCATTCAAAAAGCTGTTTCTGAATGACTTCCAGTCACTGCCAGCAGAGAGCTCCAAAGGCTAAACTTTGACTAGCTGCAAAGTATGTGTTTGTGCTTGAAGGAAGTCTTACTCTTCAGAATAAGAGCAAGGCTTCTCATGTCAGCAATATTGTTTAATTTTCAAAACTATTTGTCTTGGATTTCTTTGCCAAATAACTTCTAGAAGGTGTTGTCAATTAAATGTTAGCACATGTCAAAGCTTTGCAGAGCTGTTAACAGTCTGTCCATCTTACACAGACCTCACTACTGTAGGCATCAGGGAACAGAAGTTTCTGTACTATAATGAGGGTGAATGAAGAAAGTCTAGCTGCAGCTGTTAATCACTGTTGAAGTTAATAGCCTTGCTGTGAAATGCCCAATACTGCTAAGTGCATAACAGAATGTAAATTCTTCAAATGGCCCATATTCTACAAATACATTAAAATCTTTGAGTGTTTGACCCAAAACTGACCACAAATTTAAAAAGTATAGATCATATTATGTAGTTCTTGAAACTACTTCTTGTAAAACATCTCTGAAATGCTCCATTAGCTTTAAGAACAGCAAGTTGTAATGGTATCACTTGGTCTCTTACAGGTGTTTTTCTGCACATCGTGGCAGACACTCTGGGAAGTATTGGTGTAATCATCTCTGCTATACTGATGCAGAACTATGGGCTAATGATAGCAGATCCTATTTGTTCAATGCTGATAGCACTACTTATAGGTGTAAGGTAAGTGTTGCTATCACTGGTGTTTGGTAGGATTTTTGGTGCTAGTTACAGCAGAAATTGCAGCTCAGAAGGAAAAGGGGTTTTGTTATGCTAATGACTTACAACATTTGCTTTTCTTCCAAGAGTGGTGTGTTACCTCTGTTTTGTACAGCCATTCTGGTGAGCTCTTACATGAGCTATCTTTCTTTTCCTTTTTCTACAGCTAAAACTTTCCCTCTTAAATCTGCATATTTTGTCCTTTTTTGCATAATACTACAAAAATGTCTTTCAGGTTCAAACTGTAGAAAGCTTCATCTCTGTATTTAGTACATGCTTATATAAACCAATGTACTCCAGTAAATGGAGCAGAATGGTTTCAGGGCAGCAGAGTTGAGACTGCTGGCACAGGATGTGCCCTTCTCCTTCACAAATAAAGGCTGTTAGGTTTTAGTTTTCTTTTCCTATATCAACAAGAACTGTCTTTTACTTTGCATTTGCACTCTGAGATATCCTTATTTCTTTTAAGATCTGATGGAAATGCTTCACGGACTTCTGGATTTCACAGTTGTTTCTTACCAAGTTCACTGTGACTGTGAAGCTATTTGGATTAGACTGGTCAAGCAAATATTTCATTGAGTGATGTTATGAGGCTTTTTTGGCAGCGCATTCAATGGTGCCATAGGGCAGTGTGCCACAACTCCAGTTACAACCTAATAACTCATCTTTGTCTGTTCAGCAGTGGTGAGTGTCATCTGATGAAGTGCAGCTACTTCTGCTCATACCATGTATGGCATGTTTATGGCTTGTGCATGGCAGCATTCACAGGATTATTGATGTGAATCTCCCTGCTAGTCAAAGTAGGGCAGCAGGCTTCAGACACAACGCCCACAGAAATGTTTCTGCTAGAAATCACTCTTACATCACCACTTTAATTTGAACTTCAGAGATTTTGACTTCAACATTCTGTAATTTCATAAATGACAAATTATTACAAACTATTTCTAGTATTGAAATCTCAAAAAAATGGGAAAGAAAATGTGCAAGTTTCCAAGGGGGAAGAAACTACTGCTGAGTTAGAGGTAATAGCTGAATAAAAGGTTTCCATACACTTTGTTTTTTAAGGGTCCAGCTTTGTGTACAGCAGAAAATACCACATGAATGACAATTCAGTTTTTTTCTTCCATTCATACAGTAGTTAAAATTATCCTGAATTCCATAACAGAGGTGTCATAATAATACTGTTTATAGGTTTTCTAGCACAGATATAAGGAACGTTTGAGACCCATGTTCTATGCTGAAAATGCTGGAAAAGTTCACTATTTGATGTGTCTTTTGATCTTAGGCCAGACTTCAGCCTGTAACATTATTTTGTTGGTCTACAGTGTTATAAATGATCAGTGGAATAATTCTGCTATCAGTGCAGTGAGCTGTAGCATAGCTGATAGAAGCAAGCCTGCATTTCTTGCCATCTGACACATCCTGGCACATCAGTCGAGCAAATGCTAATTGCAGGGTTGGGTGGTTTTATGTTGGTATTTTATTTGTTTTCTAAGCAGTCCAACAGACTGAACTATTGATGGTTTTGCTTGAAATGCACTTTAGGATCATAAATAAGATTACTGGCAGTTTCAGATGGCTGTTGAGAACCTGAGTCTCTTTTTGTGATGTTTGATTTTAGTAATCTTCATTG